>NC_080636.1:53084499-54284499 GCF_027579445.1 Ammospiza nelsoni
GAGCTTTAGTGATGCTAAGAAATTCTTCATAGCCAGAATTGACAATAGCATAGCAAGATGACTTAATAAACCTTAGCATGTTCCTATTTCTGTCGTCCTTGAAAAGATATAGGACAACAGAAGTTGAAGGAAAAGGAGGGGGTGGGGGAAAGGTGGCAGCATAAAGGGAGTCGGGGATTCTTTATTTTAATGGTTTCTATGAAATCAGGGTGAAAACATGCTTCTGTTTAATAGTGCTGCTTCTGTGCTCCTTTTGTAATGTATTTTAAGTAAATTGTTGTGGATGATGTAAAGCTGCTTATCACCATCACACTGAAAGACCTTGATACATTTTAATGAATTAAGATGGTCACCATTTTTAGGGAACCTACAGTAATGTAGGTTTGATAATCTAGAGAGATGGAGATTTACAAAATTGGTATTAATAAATATGCTTGTAAAAAGCATATATTTCAAAAGCTTTAGATCTCATGGATTATGTGATTTCTTTTATGAGAGAAAAAGTGAAACTCCTCATTTAGTCTCCATATTTGTCTGTGTTGGCAGACTTCACTTTGGGTGTGCCCATTTTTCATTCCTGCTTTTTCCAAAGAGGTGACTTTTGAGAGCAATGTTTTTAAAAAGGGTTTTAGTATAAAATATGAAGAAATTATTGGTAATTTTTTTTTGACTGAAGCCTAATATACTGAGGGGCTGGATGCAACTTTCTTTCAAGAAGGGGCAAGGTGAGAATTTTTATTGTTTCTCTGGTGAATTTTCATGCAGTTTCTCAGTTTCTAGGGAGGTGTTACGTTTTAATAGATGTTGCAGGATATAAATATGTAAAGCGTTTGTCAAACATGAGACTGAATGCAACAACTTCCAAGAAGAGCATTTCCTCCTTCTTCCATTCCACAAATTCTGTTGTAACTCAAACTGCAAATCTAAATTAAATAGTCGACTCAGGTGAAAATAGAACAGATAATAAGAATAGTGAAACAAAATCTAATTTTAGAGATTCCGTTATATGATTATTTGTTTGACTTTAATTCTTCACTAGCAGTAACAATGCTATTTGTTAGCTTGGTTTTTCAAAGCAGTGAGGCCACTGTAGAACATCCAGTCTCAGAGATTGCTTGGCTCATCGAACAAAACCAAGTCTTTATTTCAGGTTCTCAATTCACAGAATTTTTCTTTTTAGGCTGAAGGAGGTAGTGAGGTCAGCAGGGTGAAATGCAGGAGTATCCTAGGATTTCCTTAGACTGAAAACATTCCTGGAGTTTGTCGCTGTCATGAAGGATGGCTGTGGATCACGTTTAACTTTACGCACAGTTTCTCCTAGGAAAACACTGGGATTAAGTGGGGAACCTACAAAGCCTCAAGGGCAAAAGTCTCTATAAAGAGAACTGCCTTGAAATGTATCTCAGAGGTTTGATAATATTTGTTGTTGTTTCCAAAAGCTTCCTTCTTATGCTGAGACCTTTTGCTGAAGAGCTTCCAGCTCTTTCTGGGCACGAGGAAGGAAGCAGGAGTTTGATGATGCTCACCCATTAATAAATGGGTGGATGGTTGCCTGCCTATAATGTGAAAAGCCAGGTCAAGTCTTCAAGTCCCTCTTTTACTGGAAACACAGGGCTTTTGGAGAGAGGTAGTAGGTTGTTTTTTCATTTCAAGGAAAATAGTTGAGGAAATAATTTCATTTTCATCTTCCACAGCCCATATCAGTGCTCAGACAGAAACATGACCAGCATATGCAAACAGATGAAGAGTTTTTAGTGGGGAAAGGGCGCAACAAGTTACATGGGTTCCATAAGGATTAAAATGAATTCCAGATGAAAATAGGCAAATGGAAATTTTTTAGCTGTTGTGTGCAGATCATTTTAATCTTTGGGACTCATTTCTTTTCTGGGTTTAGAGAAAAATAAAAAGCTTACTTATTATTGTTGTGCAAATATAGAAATAATTTCTAATTCTAACTTCAAAAATTCTGCAATAACATGTTGAGAGAGACAACAGAAAAAATGATGACTGGAAATGTTGGGATTGTAATCAGACATCCATTTTGACGTGTGTGGTAGTTGAGAACAAAATGCACTTAATTCAGGGCTGTATCATAGGGAAGGAACTTCCTTTGACAGTGGTGAAAGAGTTGTACCCGACAAGAATGGAAGGTAGAGAATTTGGTTTCAGAAATGTTTGCCAACAGGGCTTTTTAAAGGTGGTGCTTTGGGAAAAAAATTGATTGTCATGAGAGGAGAGTTGCAACTTAGTATAGACATGCAAAAGTGATTGCCTGGGTGAGGGGCATAACTGAGGGAAATACAGTCAACACTGAGGCCTTTGAAGCCACTGCAGAGTGAGGAGAGGAAGAGAGAACACAAAGCCTTGCCTGAAACAGAAAAGGTTTTTCAGTCTGGTGATAGTGACTAATCCTCAAAATGAAAAGGGGAGGGAGGCAGATCAAATGCCATCCCACAAATGTAATAGAATTAACTTCTCAAATGAGACAGACCATGCCTAGGGGTGGTTTTTTTTCCCCCTGAATTATAGTCTATGATCAATTAGCTATCATTGTGGAAATGACTAAAATGAGCCTTCCCTCCTCCAACTTTAGTATACTTATTTTTGCTATTATGTTGTCAAAGGCCTCATCTTGCAAGAGTGAAGATGAATTTGCTGATTTGCTCAAACTGGTATTGGTAAATTGCCATATGCTTTGCTTCCTATGTGTAGACAGAGAGATAATTACACAAAATCTTTGAAAATGGTATTATGCTAAATTATTAAAGTGTAAGTGGCAGAGATGAAGCTTGTGCTGGGGAAAGAAACATTGTGATTATAGTTAAATTACAATTTCTTTAATAGCTTAACAGAGAAAAATCATATTATGTTTTATTATTTTTGCAGCTAAAGCTAGCAGTGCTTTTTTTCTGGATATTTTGAGCAGACAGGTGCTTATTTACTTGCTTTTTATCAGGGAGAGGAAGCAAAGTTTGGTGTGTGCTTTATGTATTGTAGCATGGTAAAGCCAGGTTGTGTTGTTCTTTCCTTTCAGGAGCCTTGTGCCTTCATCTGCTTGATAGTTTTATCAGGATAATTTTACTGCATGAACCTCCCTGTATGTTGTTATCAGAAATAGGAAATTTGTTGCTTTAATATAAGGCAGGCCCTAAATAAATTCAAGCACCTCTGCAGAAAGTCAGTCTTCACAGTGGAATTACATCAACAGCCCAGAGTGTTGCCAGTGCTGGTCAAAATCCTATTTTTTCATACTCTTGGTTTGTGTAGATCATCAGAAGCATGCAAGGCATTCAGATAGAACTGGTCAGGAACCAAAATCCCAGTTTGATGCCTCTGTTTCCATGCTGGGGCCTGTGGTACACACGGGCTCACTGGTGCAGCTTGTCAGTGTGATATGTAAGGCTCGAGGAGGTAGAAGCTCAAAAACTGAGTGAGAGTAAGATTTCAGAGAATAAAAAATCAGAATCACTCTACCAGTATAAGTAGGTATTTAATTTTTTACTGTTTCTGGAGTTTACTGTTTAATGGTTTAGGATGATCACTTAGAAATCTCATCCTATGTTTTTTACTCCTGCTTTAACTGAAGATTTGCTTAGAAAATAAACTATAAGATAAGTGGACCTCAAAAAGAATTACAGATTACAATGACAAAAAAAATTTCTGAATCTTAATTTAGAAAAATTCCATTTTGTTATTGTTTTCTTTGATGTAGCATTAATCTTCATGCTGAACTATTGCCTGATATAGGCAAGTCCAGCACTGCAAAGAGAATTTGAAGTGATGAATCTGAAAGCAAATTGAAGTGTTGTGCAAAACAGAAGTGAGAGAAATCATTACAAAGTCATTTTATGATAACATTTACTTTTCAAAAGCTAAACATTGTTGTTGAGATTAACAAGAATAACAGTAATATGACATGTATATGAATAGCCGAATGTATAGTGGAGTTGGTAAAGTTTTCCATATGCTGTGGTACAACTTGGCTTTGTGACCTTTCAAATGTTGCTGAAGTTGAAGGTTTTGGAGTTCTGTTCAAATACAACACACACACACACACACACACACACACACACACACACACACATTTTTCAAATTCAGTTGTGTAATGAATTAAAAATCTCTTTAGGGCTGTAATCTGACGCCAATAATTTTGACATGAAATGTTAGAAAAATCTGTGTAGTTACTGAAGTTGAGAAATATAAAGAACCTGACATTTTATCATTTTTTTACACGTTTCCATTTGAGCATTCCTCTTCCTATGCTGGGTGATTTCCTGCTTCAACCTCTTAAAGCCTAAAACAAAAATTATAAAAAAAAAAGAACAAAACAGACACATTATTTCAAGGCATGAGAATTCTTAATGTTCCCTGTTTATTTTATATATATTTAAAAGCATGGAGTTTTTGAAATTGCTGAATTAAATAACATTGTAATACTGCAGATCCTCGTAATTCCTGCCTCTGAGCTAGGTAATGGATGTCAGGATGCTACAGACAGAACTTTCAGATTTTATTATTGCAACTTCACTTTAGGTCGTACAGAATTCTACTATTTATATTTGGTGAAATTAGTCTTTACTAAGAAGAGGAAAAACTTAAAAAAATATTTCTGATGTCTGATCCTTCCAGGAGTTCCAGCTGATGTTTAAAAATAAATATAGTGGGTTATCAGGAGCTGAAATATCTTTTTCTTATTATTGAGAGCAGAAGTGTAACTATAAAAGCAAGCAAACATGAAAACCTTAAACACACACTTATAGGTGTTGTCCTGTTAGTCTCAGGATATGCCTGAATTATAAACTGGTTTTGATTTTGCAGTATGAATCCTACAATATTTTATCATTCCAGTTAATATTAAGGTTTTAGATAATTGTGTATCTGTATCAACTAATTTACCCTATGGAAAGCAGTGCTCTGGCTCCAATACACCAGCCAGAATCTTCATTGTTCCTGTATCTTTTGCCTTGATCTTCTAACAAAGTTCAAAACATAGAGTGGAAACAGAGGTTTTATTTGGTAGCATTTTTAGCATCCCTTTTCCTCAAGGAGTTGAGACAGCAGGGAGGAGGGGAGGTGTTTGAGTGCTCTCATTGCAGGTCAGATGTTCTGGTTCAAGTTCAGGACTAGAATTTTTTGCTGTCTTAAGATTTGTGGGGTTTATTTTATAGCTGGTAAAGACCTCTTAGCAAAATTTTGATTTATCCTAGCTGAAGTTTAAATGTAGACAGAATTTTTTCAGTGGAACATGGGAGAAGTTTAAAGAGAACAGAAATGTAGCTGAATTAGTTTTTTAATATCCTGAGCTCCATAGCAGTTGGTGTTTTCTGGCTGGATAGAAAAGTAATATATGCTAGAATTCAATCAATACCCTCCTCTTAATGAAAGGAGATGATTTTCACAATATTCTTTATGCATGAGCATATTCTCTTAGCAGTGTTTGGTGCTGTGTGCTTTTTTTGTTTGATATAATACAAACCTATGAATGATTTCATGCTAAGGTACATTATTTCCCTGCTATGTGAGCCTGGCTTCATTTCAGGTTGTCTTTTTGATTCTTATCTACTTAATTGATTTTATTGATTTTAAAGTTATTTTGGTTTTTCAGTTATAATTCAAGTTTTTAATCATCCTATTGTGACAATTATGTTTAAAAACAAACCCACCTATTTTGGGTTCAAATGGAAAGTGTGTTGCTTTACTTTTCCAGCCTGGATAGGTCTTCAGGGGCTTTTTTCAGGATTTCTCACCAGCTGAGAGGTGGAGACTTTGCATCATGTACAGACAACACTTTGTTTGTTTGTATCCTGGAGCCAATTTTGGGTTTTTTTCTGCCTGCCTGGACCTATAAGAGGCAAGAAGGGTTTAGTACATTAATTTTTCACCTCATATGGAGCAACATGGACAGGAGTGAGGAAAAGAGGGGAAGCTGCATAGAAGCAGCAAGTTAGGGGAAAACTCTTGCTGGTAGTGTGCGCTTCTACAGCTCTGTCTACACTGCTGGAAAGATGTTAATGTAAAGCAGAAAAATTTGCATTAGCTGTTTATTTTACTGGTAAATCCTAGGCAGAAAAATTGTCAGTGTCTTTGTTGAAAGTATGTAGGCATCTGTGACTGATGTCCCAGTTTAACCCCTCCTAGTGAAACAACAGCAGATATCCCATATGATAGATACATTCAGTGCTGCTTCATTTACATCAGCTTCTGCATCAGGTGTTCCCTAATGGGAACCTAATGGGGCCTCTGTGGATCACCCTCACCAGTGGCTTTAGGTGCTAGAGGTATCCTAAAAATGGACAGAAGGCAGACTGCCTCCATTCTGAAATGTTAGTTTTCTTCTAAGTAGCAGTCTCTTAAATTTTTCTTTAAATTGCAAATGTCTTCTAATTCCTGCAGCACACCTTGCTAGCAAGAAACAGCTACACAGATTGTACCTCAGTAGCTTTTCTTTCTTTGGCTTTTCTGTTCTTCCCTCATACTTCCCATTTGCAATCTGGAAATGTGGGCTCTATTTTCTGTTCCTCTAAATTACAAATTATAGTCCACTGAAAAAAGATAGAGCATATTATTGGAACCAATACTTTATTTACTGTTGCATTGTCACATTTGAGTGAATTTTGTAGGGTTATATTCTTAAATCCCCAAACTGTCACTACCTTTGTTGCTGGATGGCTTATAGTCTAGTTTGGTTCAAAAGGGTGATTTTTTTTTCCCCTCCTCAAACCAAACAAATAAACAAATCCCAAACATATTCTGTTAGTATTAGAACTCCTGATGAAATAATAGAAAAAATTCAGATTGGAACGGATGTGAGGAAGTGACCCAGCTGAACCAGGATCAGTGACCTGGCTGAACCAAGGGCATTATCGATTTAGGTGGATGGAACCTTTATGGGTGTCCCACTCCACTGCCTGATGTTGTAATAGCCAACAAAAATTAAAGTAAGTCCAACACTGCTGGAACTTCTCTATTTCAGTTCATGTGTATTGTTTCTCATCTTGCCACCACAAGCCACTCTGAAGAGTCAAACACTTTCTTCTTGATGGTGTTGGCTGGTGCTGTGAGGTCTTCCTGAAATCTTTGGGGCACCAAGAGTGCTCTCCCTGGCTACTCACAGTTTGAAAGTCACTGTTCTCCCAGCTTCAAAATAAATAAATATGTATGTCTCTTTTAACTTGATGCTGCAAAGGAGTATTTAGTGTAACTTGGAGTGTATTCATCACAACAGGATGTGAGTAGTGGCTGTTAGCCCAGTGCAAACTCTGTGATTGCTGACATCCTCACAGCCTTAGCTCCCTGTCTTCCTCTTCCTATTGGATTTCTTTATGCTGTTAATGAGAGATGCAAAGCATGTAATGGCAGACTCATTCTCAGTGAATATGTGCTTTCTAATTTGCTGATTAGAGGAGCTCTTTCAAACAACAAAAACTGGAAATACTCTGAAAGCAAAACTCCTGTATGTAAAAGCGCTTTGCAGGATACTGAAGGATTTATTTGTTCCATATACCTGTTTAAGAAAGCATTGCCTTTCTAGAATAAGGTCAAGATGACTCTGTGATCAGTATCTGGGAGGAGAGAAGGAATCTGTTTTCAAACTTTTTTTTAGAACTCAATTGTTTTTTTGAGAGAACAATATCTGTGGAGTATCGATCGCCTGTGTCCAGTAGTTAGTCAAAGGCTATCTCCTTTGACTAACCCCTT
Organism: Ammospiza nelsoni; assembly: GCF_027579445.1. Lineage (NCBI taxonomy): Eukaryota > Metazoa > Chordata > Aves > Passeriformes > Passerellidae > Ammospiza > Ammospiza nelsoni. Next base: position 53,092,198 of record NC_080636.1, read on the forward strand.
AGCGTGGTGTCATCCTCCTTCATGTGATAGATTGTTACAATCTCAGCCAGTGTAATTACACACTAGCCAAGTGGGTCATTTATTTCTGTACCTTCACCATTTACCAAAAATCTCCTTTATCTTTGGGAGCCAGCTCTTCCTTTTGCAGTAAAAGCAAAATAACGGCACATAAAACATTAGAGTCTAAAACTGGGGGCTTGAAAAATAACTGTAAGACTAACTTTAAAAAACTGTTCTACCTTTTATGAACACCTAGTATACTTTTTATCTATCTTTTTTCCTGGCATCTTGGAGAACAAAACACACAAAGCCAATTCATTGTTTTTCATGTGCCCGGTAAACACTATTTTTTATTTGTGAATGTTTTAGCTCTTTCTTTTCTTTTTTTTTTTTTATCTGTTAACACTAGATGCTTTCACTTGCATGAGAACTGTCTCCCAACCCTCCCCCACATCAGCTCTTAATTTATGAAGTGCAAAAGCTCATGGAAGCACTGCTACTTTTTACTGATGACAATAAGTGAAAGTATTAGATATGTCTTTTTGAACACAGTTGGCATAGAAAGAAAAGAGTGTTGTTTCAACTTGCATCAAATTATAGATTAAGAAAGCTGTGATTGTATATTTACATGCCAGGAAGGAAAAAGCCTCTGTAACCACTTTCATTATGTTTCCCTAGGACTGTTTTTAAGAGGAAGATCAGTAGCCTAATATTGTTAGTGTCTATTTCTATTTAGAAAGAGCACATATTCTTGTTAAGCTGAGTATAAAATAGAAGTGCTCTGATCTTGACCATGTTACTTTGTTGGACCAGTGTGAGTGATTTCTCCTTGGGCCCAGCCTTAAAGCTATGTGACAGTCAAAGACTTGGCTGAACCCACACACATTCATTTTCACTGGCTGTGGATGTACCTTTCCCCCAGTTTTTCCTGTTCTTGCCATATTTCCTAAAATACTAAAAAATAACCAAAGTAATCATTAACCAGTAAAGGAATCTAGATACTTTTTTCCTGTTGTAACTGAAAAAGTTTCAGTAAAATGGAATCTGGGTTTTAAACTGAGGGGAAAACATGTATAAATTTTAGATTCTTCTATTAATATTAAACTCTCAGGACTTTTTATGATTGCCACTTTTTGGTTTATATTTATTGCTTTTGGTGTCCCTATATATTTTTCAGAACGTGTCAAGGTACTAAATCTCTCTAGTCTGGCATGGAAGCCAGTTTATGTATGTTTATATTTGAACCCTGTGCTGAGACAGCTTTGTGACCTACAACCTCATTCTAATCTCAAATGTATGCCTTGCATCTCAAACTCCTGCATATTAGCTAGAGTTTTTTAAGGGTAGTTGCAAATGGATTTCAAACACCTGAGTTTATGCTGCAGTTCAATGGGGTTTTCTTTTTGTTTGTTTGGGGGGGTTTTTTGGGTTATTGAAGGTTTTTTTTTGTTTGTTTGTTTCTTTAATAAAAAAATGCTTTTTGGAAAAGGATTTTCTGGCTTCTTTTAAGTCACTGATGCAGCCCTTTTCCATAGGCTCTCTACAGAGCTCTGTTCTGGGATTTAGTGTAATCTGTTGTAGTTTTGTGCATATTTGCTGTATTTTTGAGCCACCTGTAGAAAAAAGCAAACCTAAAACTAAATATCCCACCTCCTGCTCCCCAGATTAGGCTTCAGTAGCAGTGAGCATGCAAATATATGCAGATAAGTAGCAATTTATTTCAGACCTTGCTTTTTGCTCTTGACCTCCCTATCTCTAATTCCTTCTATTTGGTTCTGTGTCACCCAGAAGGTTCTCTGTCTTTGTGTGCTCCAGATTGTCTAAAAACCTTCTCTAAAGGAATAAACCCAGCAATTTTAAGAGTTTGTTGGGTAGGTTACATTTATGAAAATATGCTAATAATGACAGGTTTGACTGCTTACTTTATTCAGTACCCTTAATGTCTAGACTGTTTAGGCATCTAAAATTGATATGAAGTGTTAAAAGGAAAGTGGATTGTCATAAAAGAACAAAGAGATGTTGCTAGAATAGTGTTTCTACTCTTTTGAAACTCATCCTCAATAGTTCTCTTTAAAGTTTTTACTTAAATGCATAAGGGAGAACTTTTTCATTTATAAGATTAGTTCCAAAATATTGTTTCAAAGGACAATAATCAGTATACAGAAATGGAGGTGGTAAGAAACATGGAGGAGAAATGGGAGAAAGGTGAGTCCCATTCAGCAAAACACCAAGAGACAATTCTTCCTGATTAATTATGATTCAGGTAATATTATCGTATTTTTTAAGGATGGCGAGGACCAGCAAACACCCGATCTTGGTGATATTTCAGGATTTAGTAGAGGGACGAGATGAGGCAGATCAATGATGTCGAAAAATGTCTCAGTTATCGGTGGTCTTATTTTGGGATGGTATTCTGGTTTACCTTACTCAGTGTTTGTTCAGGATGTAGACTAAACAGTTACATAGGTACTAATTAAAAATGTAGGTTCCTAAATGTCAAACCATCTTTGATTCCTTTGGAGAAACTGAAAGCATATTTTCTTCAAGGAGAAAGAATATTTATTCCAAAATGCTCCCCGAAAGATGTTCAATTGTTTGGGTAAACAGAGAATTTTTCGTAGCATAGACATAGGCAAAATTATTTATGATCTAAATAATAATTTTTTTATTTAGACTTTGTTGTACTGTTTAGTGTATTCTGATAACCTTGCAATAGGATAACACTGACAACTGCTATTTCTTATAGGACTCTTTAATATGGCTTAATGAGTCTTTTGAGAATTTTTACAATATGAAATCAGCATGTTGCATTTTTAAGTTGAGTTTCAAGTTACACTGTGCACAATATTCTGTTATTTATTGTGTCTGTAGTCAGAATACACACTATGCATGTGCATTACAGTGCAATAATTAGCATATAATTTTCAACGTTTCAATGAACTTCTGTCATAAAATTTAAGGAGATTTTAATTGCTAGTAATCAGGATTGCATGTTAATAGGCTGTAGATAATTAGGAAACCATTTGCATTTCTCTTCTCACAAATTTTCTTAGTATTTAGACACTGACTCAATACATAACTTTATCTCAGGAGGGTTGAATAATACTATTTAGGCATAGTGATAATAGATACAATTTTTTTCCTTAAGGTTTCCTTTCAATTTTAGTCATTTGGAAATGATTATACCTTTGGTTGGTCAGATTTACTGATCCTGGATGTACATTATTTTCCCTCTGACATCTAATAGGCCAGAGTAGACTCAGTTGTTTACACTGACTGTAAAATTTGCATCCTTCTCTGGTAATGAAGATTGTTCTGTTTCAATAGTACCAAACGTTGGGGGAGATATTTAGCAAATTGGTATCTGCCCAGGACAGTTCTATTTCTGACACATTTCTGGATGTAGTACTAAGAAGCTGGCCTGTCCACACCCTCTTTCATGTCTGGGGTACACAAAAGAAATACTTTTTTGTCATTTTTTATGTCTGAAATGGTTCAAATAGCAGAAGGAGTGTGTAATAGTGTCATCTTTTGATTTATTAGGGTGTGTTGGATAAAGGTGTATTGGTAGAAGCTGTGCATATTTATGAAGCTAAAAGTAAAGATATAAAATTGGAATAATCAAGGCAGCTGTTTGTTTGGTGCAAGGCAAACAGAGAGAGATGGAATGGTTTTAATGTTCCTGAAGGAAAAAAGTAATGGTCCATTACAAGGTTGGCTGTTCTAATAGCACCTGATTTCATTAGCAGTAGATGGGGCAGGAGCCACCTCCTGAGGTTTTATATGAAATGTTTAAAGTGGCTTTGGAATACTGATCATAGAATTCTCATACAAAGGAGAAAAGTACAGTGAATTGTTAAAAAAGATTACTTTGTGCACAATATCAAGAATGTTAAATGAAGGACTGAAGTGGCTCAGTATGAGATGGCTGTCAGTGTGTTGTACTGCATCATTGTGTGTTGCACAAGTCAAACTGGGAGAAGAATTAAAAGGTTAATGACAGAGAAGTGTGAAATTTTAGCACTGGGCTTCCACAGAAATTACATATAATTCTTCTGTTGTATGTATCAATTGCTTGTGTCATTCTGTTATTAAAAAAATTATGACTAATTATGCACATAATGGTGTGTATGTGTAGTTTGATTGGACAATGGCAAAATTATATTTTAGAGTAAGAACTACAATCAAGTGAAATCAGATAGGTTTCCCTTCCATGGTGCAGATGTCTTAGCATTTCCTACCTTTTATTTTTTGTCCCAAACAACAGAAAGTCTGTGTTGGTTTTGTACGGTGTTCTATTAGGACAACAGAAGTTTGAGATAGAAGGAGCATTTCCTGCATGTGTGTGTATCTCATTTTGCCTTTTAAAACGAGACCAAGTATCTGTCTGGTGAGACTTGTGTGAAGGATTACAAGAAAAAGAGAAGAAGAAAAACCTGGAAGGAGAAATACTGAGGCTATCTTACCAGCACTGAATTAGCTTTCCTTCCAGGTTTCTTCTGTTCCCTTTTATTTGTCCATCCAGGTCAGTGGAAGAGGTGGTTCTTTGTCTTAAAATGTTTCCAGTGTGGGTTTTATTCTGGTCTATTCCAAGCCATTCTCTCCTTAGGTCAAAACACTAGGAAATTTGATATTAGTTGAAGTAAGTCAATCTGGTAGCTCTGCAAGGTATTCAGAATATTTTATGGAGAAATTGGATTTGATTTAAATGCATTATAATTATATTATGGTTACTTCAAAGCATTACTTTAACAGTACAGAATTTATTCCAAAAGACAATCATTTGATCACTGATATCATCACAGCCTTGAAAGATCAACCACAGGCCTCAGTGAATGTAGCAAATTTCTGCAGATCACAAAGGGTTTTTTTAGTGCAACAGACAAAAAAAGAAGCATCTTGCTTATCTAATTAAGCATAGAGATTTTGTACTTTTGGAATGGATTTTTTTTTTTATTTTGACATAGTTGTGTTTTGTTTTTTTTTTCTGCTAGCATGTTGAGGAGGATTGATTTGACTGTTTTGAGCAGAATTTTTTTTAAATGTAATTTTTTAATGTAATTGGTTTTTTTCAGGGAGTGGTAATTTTTCAAAAATCTGATTCCATTCTAGAAATTTCTGGAATTTTTGAAACAATAAGAAAAAATTACTTTGGTTTCTGCCAATTTTAAGTAATGTGTGGTTGCAAGAGAATTCTGTCCAGTCATTTATTCAGCATTCATGTTACCTTGTGGTGGCAGTGGGCAAAATGCAAAGATGTATTTTGAATCCCAAACAGTTTGCAAATGAAGTTAAAGCAGATCAGAGAATAATTGAGGCCCACATTAAATACACAGTTCATGCAACTGTGTTATATGTACATTTTAAAAACATTAACTTTTTTTTTTTTCCTTTTCTGCTTTGGCCAATTGTTCTTGCTAGTTTATGAAAGCCTGAAAAACAGTCGTGCTTAGGGATGAATTGCTCAATAAAACTATTTCTGTGTTTTATATCAGTCTGGAGAGGAATGTGTAAAGATAACTTAAAAGTAAGTGAATGAAATTTTAAAAAATGCTGTACAATAATAATCAAAGGATGTGTTTATGTCCATTCTTATTTCAAGCTTTTTATTAAAAGTGTTTGGGACTTGTCAGTATTCTTTTGAACTCATCACAAACTGACCTGAAAGCTTATATTTCTGGAAAATCTCAAATATTGTCTCCCCTCCTTGCCCTGAGATTTTTTTTTATTACTTGTGAACAGTCTGGTGGAAGAGCAGGATTTACACTTAATTTCTCTTCACTAGATCTATGTATTCCATCTATATGTGGGCTGTACTGTGACTACTGAAATGTTTTCCCAAACTATTGAATAAGAGCCTCAGAAATGTTGCCTGTGTGTAACCTCTTACCTATAGGCCCCTGCCCGTCACACAGTTGCTATTAGCTGGGGTGAGACAGTGATTAGAGGAGAGATAATTGAGCCTCTCCAGTCTGCAGTGAGCGCAGCTGTTGCTGATGTTCTTGTCCTTTGCCCATCCTACCTTTCCCCTGCCAGAGCAGAGGTGGTCTGCTGCATGCTGAGCAGATGTTTCTCCTTTGCATAGTTATCTTTGGAGTGCCTTTATATACAGAAATCAGATTGCACTGCTACTGTCACTTTTATCTGATGAGAGGAAATCCCAGACGAATGAAGCTGGTTTTCTTTTCAGGCAGCTAAGCAATGTTGCTCAGGGGCATGTTCTCTTTCCTTGCTTCTGTTGCTGCTCACTGTAAACGTTTTCTTTCTGGCATGTTTCTTCTTTAATCCCTCTTTCCCTCTTTGACCCATATCCTTAATCCCATTGGGTTTCTTTTGAACTTGGTTATTTCTTAGTCTTGTGATACATCTGTCTGCTGTAGCTATGAATCGTTTGCCAACACCACATTTTCGTCATATTCCCTGAATGTCTTTTTCCTCCCACAGTTCGTATTAGAGTACTTGAAGAGGTACAGGGAAACTTTCTGGGACTGGTCATTCTTCAAACTCTGTGATACTGTGTCATTCTTTGATTCATTTCTTCTTTTACTTCTTCTCCTATTTTTAGTGTTGCCTTTCCTTTTTTATTTGTTCAACTTTCTTGTGCAATTAATCATTATTCTCTCAACAAGTAGAAAACTGTAACAGAGTATCTGAGATGATAGAAATAATGTGGTTTTGTATGTTAAAATCACCAAATGCACTCGTTTAGTATGTCCATTTGTTATGTGTGTGAAATTATTTATTTCTCTATTGTAAGAAACTAAACAAGACTTCTTTCTTTTCTGGCAAGCACTCATAAAAGCAACATCTTGTAAAATCTTTCTATGCAAATTGCCATAATTTCTTTTTTTGTGGCACCTCCTATTTTCTCTTGAAAAATATGATTTGCACATCTGTAGAGGAGGAGAACTTTGGGAAAGGAATGCAAGCATAATATTTTTGAGACTGCATTATCTTTGCAATGTAAGGGCTTGCTTGCTGGTGCCATTTCCAGCTGAGTTTTCCTACTGGGTGTTTTCAAAAGTATTTGTAAACACAGTCTGGTGCTCTGGACTGTAGAGATGAGTCCATTTGAAGAATAGTGTTTTTGTTATTGAAAGTAACCATAACACTGTTTCAATGTTGTTTGTTATTCAATAATTTTCAATTATTTGATAAGATTGAATTTTGGCAGATAACTCTCTTGTTACCCACACATGGGAAGGACTGATCAAACCATAAATAGACAATCAAGATAAAAGCTTGAGTATGAACCAAAACATGAGTTGTACTTTTCTTAGGTATTGTCAGAGTGGCTCCTTTGTTCATGAAAGGTTGACTACAGCAGTGTTCCCCCAAACAGAATTTCTTCAGGGGCTGAGTGCTGCATTCAGGAGAGTGGGGAATTGAGTGATGTGTGGTCTTCTGCTGTGCATGAAGGGGATGCCTTTGCACAATATAAATGTCCTTGAATTTTTTTATTCCTAAGTTAATACAAACTGCTTTGACTGTGGAATAGAGGCTGATTAATGTTCTCCCTGTAGATATAGAGTTGTCATGTCAGTCTCCCTAGCATTGCTACTTACTTTTAGAAATATTCTCCTGTTCTCATGCCCAAACACATTTTTCCTTCCATTTCCACCTTTTCACTTGCAAACATATGAACATTCTCTATAGGTTTCCTTTCTAATAAATTTAAGGATGAAATACTAGTTCAAGTGCCACTGACCTTCTACTTGCATACCTTCAACTAACCACCAGTCATGAAAACAGCCCCAACAGCTGAGAACAGTATAGCCTCTGTGCATTCCCAGCATCTATTCTCAGATTTTTAGTTGATTTTATCTTGCCTTTTAAATTTTCCATCACACATAAAGCTAATTTTGCTAGAATTTTTAACTGGTGAACAGCAGTAGGAAGACTAGAATAGTTATAATGCTGAGAAAAAAGATAAAAGTGGTCCAAAATTGAGACTGGCAGTAAAATTTTGTGAAAAAAGTCAGAAATATCATGGAGTTTAGATGACCTTCATGCCGGCTTCTTTATTTTTTCGCTTGATTATATGCCATGAAAAGATACCAGCAGCATATTTTAGTAAGCTTAAAAAGAAAATATTATAGTTTTGGTTTTTTTGTGACTGAATTTGTCACAAAACTTTGTGGGAAAGAAGGACTGCAATCAGTAGTGTTGCTTGAGGTTATTTCCTAGCAATCTAGGACTTGTTATTTTGAAAGATCCACAATGTTAGATGGTTTGGGATGGTTATCCTGAAAGAACATGTATTACTTATGTTCCACTGTTTTAAATAGTGACAGTGTCAGGGTTTCTTTAAATGAATGAAGTTTATACAGGACATGCCATCTATAGTATGGCTGAATAAACACGGATTCCAACCTTTATTCATGAAAGGCGGTAATCTCGGCCTAATGCCACACTTAACTCTGTACTTTCAAAATGATTTGCCTGATCTGATAAATTATGCAGTCTTTTATTTTGACCTTGTAACCTCGTAGAGTTTACTCAAACTGACTCCACAGTATTTGCCACATTAGCAGTATAATGGCTGTAGCCGGTTCTTGTGCTACAGTTCATTCTGCAGCAAAAAGTAAACACTGGGCCATGAAAATTTATTGATTCAATTACAAGACATACACATGGTACCATTTGAAAAGTGTTTTTGGGATTAAGTCATTACATGTCTTCTGTTTGGTCAAAAGTCTGAAATATATAAACAAGGAAGCAAGCAAGCACTGAGAAATATAAACTGCTGTTTTTACTGTATGTAGGCTGTGCTGTTAGAAATCAATCTAAGGGCTGTTTAGGTTGAAGAACAAGGCAGACATTGAACTGCCATGCCTTTCTCCCTGACCAAGGTAACTTTTGCCCTCACTTGCTCCTGCAAGTGTGTTATAATTTATTATGAAAATTATCTTTGTGGGGGATTTTTCTTTGTGTAAAAAATCTAGACTTTGCAGGTTTTATTTTTTGATTTTTTTTTTTTTTCAACAGAACTGATGACAATACAAATTTTTCTTCTTTAAAGAGTAGAAGACAACCCTTCAAAGAGAAAGTAGTAGTATATTGGCTGGAACATACTGTTAATCATTAATTTGTTTCATACTGTGAGGCCAATTTTGTTTCAGATAACTGTACTTTTACATCTGACATGTTTTTATCTTACACTGGAATGTCTGATCCCTGTATATGCTCAGGCTGAGGAGCAGGGCTGTTTTGATACCATTTAAAGACAAAACACAAAAATAATTATCTTTAGTTTATCTCTTATTGTACTGACTTGAGATTATAATACAGGCAAGGTAAATGCTGCACAACTTCTATTAACTAAATTACCCAAAGACATGTTATGAAACATATGTGTAATTAGGAGTGATTTAATATATTAAGAAATCATCTCAGGGCCTACTAAAGATTTAGGATGCTAGTGAAAAGGAAAATATGAAAAATTTGTTAAGAAATAAAAAACAGCTCAAAATGAAAATGGGATGTTTTCCATACTTCTACTTCTTTGTCTTTTGCACATGATGGTGTTTTGTTTTAGTTTCCTTTTTTTATTTGGGTGCTTGTAGTAGAAAAGTATTCATTTCTCCATCTTTGTGGGGATATTTCCATTTGTTCTAGCTAATGCAAACAGAGCAGTTTCTTGGAATTGCATGTGAGAAATGAAGGGAAAATACCCAATTTAGGTTAGTGCATTGTGCATTGAAGGCACTCTTATGAATTCAGAACATGGAGAAGGAAGACATAAACAGGTTGTTTATTTCTCAGAGTTGAATTAAAATATATTTACACTACATAATGCAGTTGTCACTATTTGGTCTGTAATTTGACCCTGCTTTTTAGCACTGAAGACAGTTTTCTGTTCTTCTTTCCTTGGGTTTGTTCTTTGGGTGCTGCAGTCAAGGTAGATGATGTTGCCACAAATTCAAGTGCAGCCCTGGCAGAATGGCTGGAGTTGCTGTATGGAGAAGTGTGACAGCCATGACTAATTAGAACAATAATATCTCTGAGGTAATTGGGAAACTGGAGGGGGGTAAAGGAGTGGGACATGGGACTTCTGGTGTCTGGTTAGCCCATGTGTGGGCATCAAATGACCTACTAAAGCCCAAACAGAAAAGTAGTCAATGGCAGCATAAATACCCTGTTTCTACACTCCCTTGCCTTGGCTATTCAGCTCCACAGTGCAATTTTAGAGCTTGAAAAGAAATGGCAAGAAAAGTGGGAGGAAGTGTGTAAAAGCATTCCCTTCTTCATGGAAAGGGACATGAAGATGGTGAAAAAAACCCCTTGACCAAGAAAGGAACGGGGTATGAAAATAACAGAGAGCTCTAGAACCAAGAGCTGCAGCTGATGAAAGCAATGGCTTCAGAAAGAGGTGCAGCGAGGGATACCTGTATCCATCTGTCAGTGAAGGAAAGGAGAAGGATAATGATCTACATTTGGATATATAAATAGTAAATATGAATCCTAAATTGTTCTAGTTATGCACATATAAATTGTATCAGTCTGAAGATGCTGTAAGCTTTCATTCAATAAGGCTTCAGAGTACTTTGGTATATAAATGTTTTTTTGTATAGTTTTTGCTGAATTGCATCGTGGCTGTGTATGTATGTTGGTGATGCTGTTGGGAAGTCCATTAGGACAGAATTCTTCAGTGATTCTCAGATGGTCTCAATAAGGATGTTGCCTTTCAAAGTGTGTGGTAGAAGGGCTACAGCAGGTCAGCTGCAGTTCTGAAATTCTGTGTATCACACAGGCTTGTCTGCCCTGCATTGGCCCTTGGGAAGAAAATTGCTGTACAAATTTGTTTTAAAAAATACAACATGCAAACCTCAGGATGGCTGCAGGCAACTGCTCCCTTGTACAGGCAGCAAGTGTTCTATAATAAAATTCATTCAACCAGAAGCTTATCTTCTTTCATATAGTGGATTTTTTTTTCTTGGTGATGATTTCTACAAAACCTAAAATACCTGTGATTTTCTAGCTAATACCTAAAATCTATTATTTTACACTGGCTGTGGAGATTGAAGGACAAGTGTCAGAAGTGTACTTCCACTGGGGAAGCAGTACCAGAGTGTGAGATAAATCAGGGGTAAGCCTTAATCTCTTGTTGTAAAAGCAACAGAGGTGTGTGGTGTGTGATGAGTGTCTTAAGCTGTGCTGTGATCCAGCAGAACAGCAGAAGCTCCTGAACTTCTCTGTCAGAAGGAAATGACTCTGTTAGGATTAGATGAAAGAAATGGTAGACAGAAGGTTTGAAAGTGAGAAGGGTACTGGGAATTAAGAACGTGGTGAACTCTGTGGCGTAGTGTTCTTCCTGACCCAGGGATAATATTAGTCACTGAATTTATATTAACCAAATAAAAGACATTAACTGATTTTTTCACTTTATTGCATGCTGATACCAAAGACTAGATGTTTTGGCAATAGGAATTTCTTTGATAGCTATTTGAAATTTCACAATGTATATAAATAATCAAATATAGTTTTGTATAAGTATATTTATTTGATGTTTTTATAAAGGTCTTTGCATACTTAAGAGCTGTGTAAGCCTCAAAATTTAATCCACATTTAATGCTCTTTTTGTTCCTCATTGGTGCAGAAAAGAGAAGTCTGGAGCAATGATGTCTGAGGGTTTCTTGGTTTGCTGGATCTTTCCTAGAGTTCATCATTGATTCCATATGTGTATCAACTGTCCAGCCTTCACAGTGAATGGTACCTTTTATCTTTAGGAAATCTTTAAGCAATTTAACTTTGCTCAGCTTATTGTATAAGGAAGTAATGTAAGGAAAGTGATTTAAAATATTGTTTTGTGTAAAAGGAATTGAATGACTTATTCATCCATTATGTAAATGTAGCTGTATGTATTACTATTAATTCAATATCATTGACTTTGATTGACATAAGTGGTTATTATCATCATAGCTTAGTCTTGAGATAAATGGTTTTATCAAGAAACAAAATACTGATTTTCTTAAAAAGAAACAAAGGGGGTAAGATTCATTTTTGTGATTTCTAGTGTGCTTAGAGCACATAAGTAACAGGTTCAGCAGAGGGGTAGTCACAAACATCACAGGTACTTCATATAATTTTCTTGCAACCTTAGCACTTCACCATGAACATTATAAATGACTGATTCTGCTTTAGGTTCTGACTTACTTTAGAATGATGTATGAAATAATATGTGTTTTGCATGTCCTGTTTGTAATGATAAAGGTCATATAGTATCATTTACATAATCTCCAGCCAGAAATGAACTCCAGCAATATCTCCTGTATAACATATACATTATCTGAGGTTTAAAACTCTCATTATTCATGAAAGTTAATTTTACAGTGGGTGTGAATGATCTATCTTACGGCTGCTTTTTTGATCATTCTATAAAATAATATGGAGCAAAGCCTGCACAAATAGCAGGAAAACCAGTAAAGAGTGATGCATTTGCTTGACTCTGTGTATACCCGATTGGATCTTGATTGATGGCAATCATTTGTCTTTGTCAAAAAAAGGAGAAAAAATCAGACATTGAAATAAGAGTGCTATCAAACTTTCTACAATGGCAGAAAGATTCTATTAATGTAGCCTGAGAGTATTAACTGTCTCTGCTAGAAAATGATAAAGAATGTTAATTTTTTTCTTGAGCATGTTTAAGTGTAAACTGCATTATTTTGTCAATGTGGGAGGACTGAAAGGGGCATGCTACAGATTTATGGCATGCTGGAATTGGAATTTAAAAAAAAGAGTAAATTACAAAAAAAAAAGAAAAACAAAAAGCCAAATACAAGAGTCTAATCCTTCTGATTATGATTTTGCAACAAAACAATAAAAGTTTAAGTAGCACAGTGTCGTAAAATCCTTAATGCTGCATTCCTATTGATATTGAAGCTTTGAAGACTTAACTTCAAAGGAGGGTGAACAAGAGCAAAAAATGATATAAAATAAACAAAGAAAAATTGACAAGCTTGGTTTTAGAAGTCCTTTTGTATGTCAGATCTAGGAATATTGACCCATTACTTGAAGGGGCTTTAAGGCAACTTCCTTATTAATGATACTTAGAAACACAAAGCATATGGCTGTGGGTAATAGGGTGTTAAAGGGAGGGAAGCACTGCTACACTGTACAGTAATGCTTGCAAAGCAAGAATGCATTTTATTGTTAAATGAATTAATATATAATTTTTAATCAATATATAAAAACAAACAAAAAAATTGAAAATGCTGAAACCCCAAGAGTTATTCACTGGATTTATTTTATGCCATTAGTATTTGTGGGGTTTGTTATACATCTGTAATGTCCTCGGGTTCTAAATAGCTGTGTTAAAATTCGATTACTGAAACAATATTTTCAAAATTATAAGCACACCAAATAATCTGCATGAGCACCCTGCCTACCCTAGGAAGGCAAATATTTTTGTTCTTAAACTTCTAAAGAGTAAGAAAACTGCAGGATTCAACCTGAATGTTTACTAGTCCTTGATGCACCCTTTAAAATAAATATTTGAGGGATTGTCATTTTAAGGACAGATGAAAGAAAGGCCATATCAAAACTGTGAACCAGGGCCTGCAGTTATATCCAATACCCACACTAATGTGCTTTGTGGCCCTCGTCACTCATTTTAAATGGTTTTCATGTTAGGTTGGTTTGGGACTTTTCATATTTCTCCATTGTGTTTCTAAAACACAGTCTAGCTTTGCCATACTGTAGTGTGTGTCAGATTATGCCAGCAGGCTCCTGATTCAAACATTAAAATGCAGCATAAACATTGTTACCTGTCCTTGCTTAAAGAACCTCGTAGTGACATCATTAAAAAGCATTTTGTATTAATTCATTTATTAACTTCCATGAAGCCTTTGCTACTGCTGCTGAAGATGCTAAAATGTGATTTTAGCTGAGTGATGGTATATTTATTTTAAATATTTTTTTAGTGGTAAAGTAGATGAGACATGACTCGTATGATTGAGACTGTTGCTGTTTGAAGGAGCAGCTGCAAGGTTACTTCATGGCAGGGAAATTTTGGAAGTGGAAATGCTGTGTTCAGTATTCACATACACACAGTATTCACCCCTTCTCTTCTGAAAAAAGAACAAAGAGCATCAGACAAATATTGTGGGACAGGATTAAGATTATGAGGTCCAGTTTTCAGGGAGCCACAGAAACAGGATCCCTTATATCACATTGTCTTAATACGGACATTATAGAATAAATATTCCTCTCCCCTCCAGTTTTCTTTCTGTTTTTGTCTGACTACATTTTCTGTCCTCATTAATTCTTCATCAGATATCTTTTCTGACCTTCTGTTACTTTTCCCAGGTTTTTCTCCAGCCAGACCTGGGTTTTGCCCCCCTTTCTCTATTCTGACTCTTGTCCAGCTGATTCCCAATGCTGTCCTCTTTTCTCTGCTTGATCCCCAGCAGATGCATAATCCCTCCCCTCTCACATGTTTATCTCCCATGACTTCCACATCAAGATGCTTTCTTTGATGCTTCATAGGCTTTTTGCCTCTCCTGTATCTGGTGAAATAATTTTCTTCTTTGTGCTGCTTATGTTGTTGGGGAGATAGCACTGATGAAAGATAACTGCAACTTTCTTTGTCTCGATCTTTCTGGAGTAGCCACTTCAGAGACTTTTTTTCAGAGAGAGGGAGAGAGAATATATCAGAGAGATATTTTTTTCCCTTATTGTTGTTATTACTATTTATTTGTAGTAGATAAAATTCTGGACAAGAGGAGTTGTTCTTTGTTGGGCTTTGGGATTAGTGCCTGTTTGTTGTGGACATAGCCCAAGGCTGTTCTGGGTGGGTTTGATGCACGTGAGGTCACAGTCTGCCTGTGATGGGGGCAGCCTGAGGCACAACCCAGGGAAGGATGGGCAGCACCTTCAAAGGTGTTTTGCATCAGCAAACACCTACTGATTGTATACAGACTGTGGGCTTCCAAAGCCTTTAGCCGGGCCATAGAAACAACCAAAGAAATACTTTGGACAACAGCTTCTGTGTGAAAAAGGAACTCAACCAAAGTTCTCTTAACATATCTGACTTCGACCTGATAGATTTTATTACTAATTATTAAAATACAGCAAAGAGAAATTCTCCTTCAAATCCTCTGCGTTGTGCTGTATAATCTTTGTGATGATTGCAAGTCTGTCTCTTTTCCCCTCGCTCCCCCTTCCCTCGTGGGAAGTTTTTGGGGAAAATACCATCTTGCAGCAATTAGTATCAAAGATTGGTTACTTCTATCAGATGGTTTGGTAAGTAATCTGTAGCTATTGCTGTGATTTGCTGCTTGCCCATAGAGCTTCACACATGTATTTCATTTCCAAAGTTAGGCAAAGTTATTCCCTGTAAAGAGGGTGAAAGTCTAGATGAAAGCCATCCCTTTTGTGAAAACCATATTCACTATCCCTCTTAGTGACTGGTACAACAAAGTAAATGTTAATGGTGCATGATACTGAAAATGAATCCTGTGACCTTGAGAAGTTGTAGCAGAAGATCAGGTTTTATTTGAATCTTTTTGCCATTGTTTGCATTACTGTATCTTCAATTTTTAGTTGCAAACTCCAGTACAAGTAGCTGTGTGTATATTTTGTACTTGAGACACTCCAAATTAAAATTCCTAAGTCATTTTAAAAAGCCTGAACTGGTTTGTGTGTAAATTAATGTTTTTCATTCTTTCTAGAGCTCTGTTCATGAAAACATTAGTGTTTTTACAGCAATGAAAACATTTCATTTTGTCTTATCCTTGAAATCTCTTAGAAACTATATAGGCTTTTTATTCTGAAAAGGAAAGTGAAAACATTCAATTTTCATGATGAAATTAAACAGTCTTTCCTTGATTTTGAGTGTCAGTCTGAACTGACTCTTCTGTCAGGACAGAAGCTAATTGCAAAAACCCCATGCTTTTCAAGTCTGTTACCATGCCTTCTCTTTCTGGGTGTTTTCTGTGATGGGTTTAATGTACGTGGTAAACAAGGTTTCTTGAACAAGTTGTGTTACAAACTGTATCAAAATGTTTTTTTTTTCATTTTTTCATCATTGACTACTAAGAAAATAAGTTAGCTTAGTTTAGCAGGGACAATACATGGTTATTTCTAAAGCTGAATAATGGAGAAAGGTATGACTAGGGATAATTACAAATACAGTTTATATATGCAGGAGGGAGATTATGTTCAAGGAAGAAAATGTGCATTATGGTGCAGTACACTTAAATTATGCTTATAAGTATCTGCACCATAATTTAAGAGTAGTGTGGTCTTAAATAATCTTCTCTGAAGAATTTACATAAAACAAGAATTAACATCTCCAGCAAAAAATATTGTGAATTGTATGGCTATTACAGAGAACTGTTCTGTTCTCACATTTGCATTCCAGATTTTAAATAGGAAGTTTATTGTTTTGTTAGGAGTTTCTTTATTACCCAAAGGATTTCTCTTTTCCTTGTCCCAACTATAGGTTTTTGTGAACATTAGCAGTATCACATACTATACAGATACTTGGTTTATGAGCACACAGGTGGAATTCTGTAGTCCAAAAATGAAGATTTCTGGAGAACTCTTTACCTTGGTACTGAAGGGACACATTAGAACATTCCCAGAAATGTGCACAGTTCCACCTTGTTGTTTTCACTGCAGTAATTCTTCCCAAGCGTGAGGATTGAGAGCACTGATGCTTGAATTTATTTGAAGTTCCTGTGGATGAGTACTTGGAAGAGAAATGCATTAGGAGGAAGGAGTATAAATAGACACAAACCACATTAGACTCAGGAAATCCCCTGAGCTGAAAATAGTTGGAAACTGGCTGAGTGCTTGGGGGGAAGTCGTACATGATTGGATCGATCTTGCTCTTCCTTAAGCCACCACTGACATTTTGGGATACAGAATTTCAGGGTAGACCTTTGGTGAGAAAAGGTACAGGCATTCCTGTGCTCTTTCCATCCTCTGAGTGCCTTCATGGCCTCTTCTGCAGGGCCAAGGAGCCCTTTGAGTGGTTGATGGCACCGCTGCATTGATGAGGTCTGCTTGCAGCCCTGTGTGAGTTACTCTAGAGCCCCTGGTTCTCCCCTTTGATGGGGAGCTTCTTGATGGTGCTGAGTTGTTTCCCATTGGGAGTGACAGTGTTGTTTCCATTTCATTCCCCTCTGTGATGGGATTCCTGTGTTGAGAAGAACAGCTTAATATTGAGAAAGTTGTTTCAATGTTAGGAAAGAACCTACAGAGGTATGTTGGTTTTCCTATTGTTTTGGTGGTTTGTGTGTGTGGTTGTTTGGTTGGGGTTTTTTGGTGAACTTCTTAAAAACAAATAAAGGAGTAGCTAGATGAAGAGAGAGAAGCTGGATGCCTTTTCAAGAGAGGTAATAATTGCCCTGAGGAAGAAACGTCATTCTTTTAAACACGTCTCTATGGATGCCAGTGCAGAGGGGAATGAAGTTGTGAGTGTTATGCTTGTGCTTAAATCACCAAAATTAAAGAGGAAACATTTCCTGGTTTGTTGCTTCTTAAACTTCCATTTTCCAGTCCTTTTATCAATACTGTTTTATAGTGTTGGATTTAACATTTAGTATTAGTCTTGAGGAGGAAGAATGTTGAGGAAAGAATATTATGGTCTCTCTTGTATTGATCGGTTGGAGTGTTTGTTACCAAGTTTTCTGTTGCTGTACTTCTCTCTTGGTGTACCTGTGGAAAAGAAGTTGCATCTTCTCAGTTAGCAGCTTCTGATGTGTCAGTGTACAAGGTTTTATCCTGGGCTAAGCCCTTGGATTACTCTATCAAAGGAACCTTGGTGGTTTAGCACTTTTAACATTGCTCATGCTTTTCTACAAGTAGTCCTTTGGTAGGTTCTGTAACATCAATAAGAATGGCTTCCCCACTTCTGTTTTGTAAATGTTGTGAGGGCTTCACAACCTTGCTGACCCTTGGGGCATCAGTGGATCTCAAGAGGCAGTTCAGTGGCTTAAATGGTTTTCATAGGACCATGTCAAGTAACAGTTTTGAACTTGCCCCTCTCTGCAGCACCTATGAATTGCTAAACTTTTGTCTCCTGCTTTGTTGATCACATATAATAGAAGAGAAGGTGTGTTTGCAGGCTACCATTTCCTTTATTTAAAGTAAATACAGAATTGTCTGTGTGTTCCAGAAAATGGTGCTTCATCATAATTCAGTACTCTGTTTGGGTTTTTTTGTAGATAGATTGCAAGACTTTCAAGGGAGAAATTTATTTAGTAAGTTAAGCCTTTTTGAAGGGAGTTGAGTCCTGTTGCTGTTTCCTAAGGGCCCTGGGCTAGTATGGAAACAGGAATCTTGCTCCACGTGCTTTTCAGTGGTCTTGCTGCCTTGTGCTTAATGTTTCCTGTCTCAGAGTGCAGTACTATGTTTGCAGTTACTTCAACTCTCTCTTACATGTGTTCCTGCAATCATCACACAATGAAGTCATTTCCCAGATTTTGCTATCCTCAGATTTTAAGTCCTGAATTGAATCTTGGACAGAAGTGTTAACGTTTAAATCAAATCGTACTTGATTTTATTTGATTTTGATTGGGATCTCTTTGTTTTAAAGCTTTGATTTTAATTGTATCAGAGAGTAGAAGAAATGCAGATGATACAGAAGTTGGGTGTCTCTAAGGCTTCATTATCCTAACTTGCAATCTGAATTGAGAATTCCTTTCCCAAGATGCTGTTTAACAGTAGCCAAATGTTCTGTGAACCTTAGAGATTCACCTGCTCCCCCTTCCATAGTTTCAAGCAGGGGTTCAAGGATGTTCAAATTCATTCATGATTAAGCAAGAGGTTGAAGGGGGAATTCCTTGTGTCCCCAGATACACTCAAATTCTCGTATGCATACAATAAAAAGATAAAATTAATGTATTTTTGATGTTTAGGCATTTAGACACCTCAGGGAGGTTTGTCTTCTCTTTATTATTCTATGTTAAAAAAAAAAGTTGTACCTAAATCTTTCAGTCATCTTTGTTGTTCCTCTCTATGGTGGTTCTTGAATTGCTGAATTAATTTGGTTAATAGATAGTAATTTTAACTTCAAAAAATGCAAAGAAAACCAAATGAAAAACCAAAAGAAAAAAAAAAAAGGAAGAAAAACCAACAAAAAAAAAACCCTCAAAAAATCAAATAAAACCACCCAGTTACTTGAAACCTTTCTGGCAGAGGACTCACAAAAAATATAAACAAAAGAGAAAAAAAAATTAACTTTCTGTAGAAGAACATAGAGAAAAAAGTGTTTATTGAATCAGAGGGGTGCACTATTACATTTTTATAGAAGCAAGAAAAGTATCCAGCTGTTAAGAGAGCTATAAAAAAAAGATACAGGTTAGCCGCAGCTCTTAAAGTGTAGATATATGGGAGTGTGATTTCATCCTGTTTCTTCTAGAGGAGATGAAATGTTTGCAGCAGGTCAAATTTAAGAGTTTTGGGAAAAACTTTTCTGTAATTCCTATGTGTAACACTTTTGGGGTCAGAGCAATGTACAAACAAAATCACAGAACTGACCAGATTTCCTTGTTTTGGTCAAAAGTTGATCTATATTATATCCACAAATGCTGAAAGGTGATTATGTCAAATCCCACCTACTGGAAAGAATTAATCTTAATAATAATATTTCAATTTTTCAATTAAATATTCCTCACAGAAAACCTGGTGTTGCTGTAATTAGTGGGAAAATAAATAGGAACTTCCAATGCATGTGCTTAAAATGAAAGCATCAGAACCAACAGGAATTGCTAAGGAGATTAAGATTGAGCTGGCTCCTTTGTCATTGTATCCTTCAACATATTCTTATAATCCATTGCTCATTTTGGCAAGGAAGGGATGACAAGTACTGCAGACTAAAATTCAGCATTATCAGGTAAAAAGCAAAAAGCCTCCAGCAAGATGTAGTGTACCTATTTTTTGTATACTGTGGGAATTATTGTTATTTTCAATATGCATAGCAGTTTATGGGGTCTGTATGAGCTGTAGTTACTTTGCAAAACAAATGTTGTTGACTGCAGTTGGGAGTAGGATGTGTGAGATTTGCCAAGATTTATGAGCAACTAAGCCAAAGCATCCCGCTGCAAATTTGCTATACATTCATTCTTCCTTGTCTAAATCGTGTCTGAATTCATTTTGCTGCAAGCCAAAAGAAAGTTTTCGTGTTAACTTCTGGTAGAAAAGTGGAGTAGTTTTCATTTCAGTTAATTTATAATTAATCTTGACAGAAATGCAACATGGATTGAACTGTGTCTCATGGTGTTGTCTTTGGAAGTGCAGCTTTATTTTAGACTGATCATTATAAGATCAGCTAAGATAAGATAGTGATTGCAGAATACATGATTAGAACTGTACCTTTACTTAAGTGAGCCCTCTTTGAAGTATCAGTATGCACTGGAATGCCAGCACTTCAAAGAATGCTCCAAAAAGTCGGGGCTGTGGTTAGCTACCAAGGGGTTAATAAAGATCAAAGAAGAGCCTACATAAACTCATACATAAACAGAACTGTTTTTAAACTGGAGGTTAATAGCACCATGATCTAGGACAGCAACACCTTAAAGGTGGGCTTGTCTTCCCTGACATGGTGCTTTATAATGCGTAAAGGGAGACTGAAACATTTATAGTTGACATTTTTTCTGGATTGCTTTTTAAGGGAGGAATTCAAAGCTTGTCAGTGCAGAAAAGAGTCTCTGTGATTTCTGAAATCGGCATTGTTCTTCTGGTTTTGTTTGCTTGCTAGTTAGGTGGGAATGGGTTTTTGGTATGATTCCATGAAAATGCAGAAATCAGGAGTCCTGAGCAAGGAGTTGTAGCTGAGGCACCTAATGACTGAGATAAAGAGAGAATTTCCTGTTTACTGTATAGAAGCATGCTAACAGCATTTCTACTAGTTTTTAAAATGCAAGATTTAGGAATTGCAGATCTGTGCTGTTTGTACTGTCGTGTTTATATGGGGAAATGCAAACATATGTTTAGATTTATATGTTTATATATCTTAACATATGAAATGTATGTTAAGACAGGTTTCCCTTGCTGATGTTCCCTTCTCCTCTACACTGGAAGCACCTGAGGTTTAAACTGTACAAAGGTGCCCTACAACTGTGCAGAGTCCTTGGAGTTCTGTGCTGAGTCCGTGCATGTTGGGCCTGAAGTTCATAACCTGCTTTTCACACCTCTCATCAAGAAATGCTTTTCATGTCTCTTTCTTCTGAAAGATTAAAAAAAAAATGACTCTACTCTCTCTTCAGCAAACTGAGGAAATGCCCCCTCCACACACACCTTTTGATAAAATTGAAGCACAAATAGAGGCAAAGGTTATTTTAGGAAAAAAAAATCCTTTAAAGACAAAGCCAAATGTTTTCTTGGAGGAGGGTTAGAAGTAAATTGACTATACTGATTTAATGGATTACATTAGTGTTTCTCATAATTGATATTATGCCAAAGAAGTTGTACTCGGTGGCCTTGGGCCTTTGTTATGACCAGTTCCTGTTACTGTAGCAGTAACTGTGGCAGAGATTAAAGAGCCTGCCTGCATATGAGGTTTTTTTCTTAAGGATTCCCAGTTTTTTCCATTTGTGGAAATCTGTATCTTGAAACTATGGAATCTGAATGTCTATGTTTGGGGCAAATGAAGATAACATGAAAAGGCAGAAACTCTGTTACTATTAGAGTATAATTACATTATATATCTTTTGGTATTCTTCTTCACCTTTCCTTCCATTCTCTCACCTGCACATCTCTTTCCCTTAATTTTAGTCACATAGTTGCTGGTGAGGCTGCAGGGTGAGCAGGTCACTGATATAAAACAGAATAAAAACAGTGAAGTCTAATAATCCCAGCTGGTTACTGTGATTTTGTTTAGAATAGCCACACAAATGCTTGCGTGAAGGCAGCTGAGAGAGGGAGAGAGAGCTGAACGGCAACAGGTTGTGCCATTGTAGAAAGGACAGGTAGTGTAGGCAGCACTTCCAAAGATCTCAATGCACTTATCAGGATTTAATTAATCTTTAATGTCCTGAAGTAGATACATTATCAGTGAAGTGCTATGAAATACACACAGAATGTAGCTGGGTGAGTAATATTTGAGCTGCAACTTTGACTTAATACTAATCAAACCTTTTTCTGTTTCCTTTGGTAGTATGGGCAAGGTGGGAATCAGATCAGGAACCTGATTCATGGAAAAAGTAATTTTCCCTACTGCATCAGTACTCTGATTTCCTGTGTGGCAAACAGTTGTGCATGGGATCTCTGCATGGAATGTGAAACTTGGTAGTGCTGCTGAGAACTTACCTGTTAATCAGCATTTGCTTTGCCATCATCAAGATCAATATTTTATATTCCAAAGTGTGATATATATTTTTTGATTATGTTACAGGTCAGTAATATATCTAAATGTGTACAAAACATTTTTTTAGATAAATATTTATTGACATATGGCTATTAGTATGCTCATTGTGCAGTCTGGTGTAACTTAGTTTTTAGATCAAAAATAAAAAAATTTTCACGGTTTGTGAAAGCTCTTTAGAAGAGTATTGAATTGCTTCAGAAAATGTTTCACTTGTTTTCTGAAATTAGCTTTTATTGAGTCAGTTAGTGGAATATAGCTTGCATTTTACTATTACATACAAAATATGAGAGATTTTAGTTAATATTCTGGACATCCAGCTGAATGCCATGGAAATGCAATGGATTTCAGTTTGCAAGATGAGGCAGCCTCTTACATTACAAGATGCCCTGCAGTCTGCTGGAGGAACTCCACCAAAGGTTTTGTAGTATTTTCCAGAACTTCAGCGCTTTTATCTTCAGATTGACACTCAAATCAATGCTGAGAGATGAACAGATTGAGGGCAGTCCAGCCCAGAAGGACTTGGAGGTGCTGGTGATAAGAGGCTGAACGTGACCCGTCAATGTGCACTCACAGCCCAGAGAGCCAAACGTGTCCTGGGCTGTAACCTAAGCACCATGGGCAGCAGGGGAGGGAGGAAATTCTGCCCCTCTGCTCTGGTGAGAGCCCACCTGCAGTGCTGCATCCAGCTCTGGGGTCCTCAACATGGACCTGGTTGGAGTGACTTCAGAGTGCCAAGAAGATGGTCAGAGGGCTGGAGCACCTCTCCCATGAAGAAAGGCTGAGAGAGTTGGGGCTGTTCAGCCTGGAGAAGAGAAGGCTCCAGGGAGACCTCACAGCACATTCCTGTACCTAAAGACACTGCAAGAAAGATGAAGGGGGGCTTTCTACAAAAACATGGAGTGACAGGACAAGGGTAGATGGCTTCACATTTAGAGGGCAGGTATAGGTTAGATATTGACAGGAAATTCTTCACTGTGAGGGTGGTGAGGCACTGGTACAGCCTGCCCAAAGAAGTTGTGGATGCCCCTTCCCAAAAAGTGGTTGAAGCCACGTTGGATGAGGCCTGAGCAACCTGATCTAGTGGAAGGTGTCCCTCCTCACAGCAGGGAGTTTGGAACTGGATGATCCTTAAGGTCCCTTCCAACCCAAACAGTTCTGTGATTCTGTGATTCAAATGCAAATGCTTATTGTTGGGGTTACTGTGGGTTTGATTTCGTTTTTTGGCTTTTTTGAGAAAAATATTTGTGTCTATTGCAGAAGATACTTGGTTTAAGTTCTTGAAACATTTTACATAGAAGCAAAAGATACCTAGTTGTAGACCAAGAAGTGTTCCTGAACAGTGTTAAAATAATCTGGCTTGTTTTTCCTTTAAAGTTGGGCACCACTGTGTTCTTTGATTGCTTTTTGTGTAATTTAGAAGGAGCACCTGATATTCTGCATTTGATAAGCCATTGCAACCAAAGTGTGTAATAAATTATAACCACAAGATGGAGTAGACATGTAGTTGGTGATGGAGAAATTGTGGAGCTGCCTTCTTTTAGATTTCCTTTCAGATCTGTACTGTTGCTCCTGATGCATGAGTGGTGTTGCCACTCTGTTTTTGGCTGTCTATGAAACTAATTTAGCCTAAATCTCTGTGTTTGAGCATCTACACCTTAGGAATTGTCATCACTGATTGATTGCCTTGCTGATGGTCTTAGTGAAGAGACCAAAGGATTGATTAGGTTTGGAGATTGACTCATCTGCCTAACTCTACAGTTAGAGTTCTGACAAGGAGTGTGTAATCTCGAAATTTATCTTGGTGTCTTCACACAAGCTTCTCTGTTTTTAAGTTTGTTGTGATTGCCTTTTGTGGAAGTGGATTTTCTTGCCTTTAAGTTTAAAAACCTTCTAGATGGAAGAGGTCTTTTAGAGCTCTAGCTATCCTGTCTCTGAAGATTTCTGTAACACTGTGCTCTCTCCTTTCTTTCTTTCTTTCTTTCTTTCTTTCTTTCTTTCATTCTTTCTTTCTTTCTTTCTTTCTTTCTTTCTTTCTTTCTTTCTTTCTTTCTTTCTTTCTTTCTTTCTTTCTTTCTTTCTTTCTTTCTTTCTTTCTTTCTTTCTTTCTTTCTTCTTTCTTTCTTTCTTTCTCTTCTTTCTTTCTTTCTTTCTTTCTTTCTTTCTTTCTTTCTTTCTTTCTTTCTTTCTTTCTTTCTTTCTTTCTTTCTTTCTTTCTTTCTTTCTTTCTTTCTTTCTTTCTCTTTCTTTCTTTCTTTCTTTCTTTCTTTCTTTCTTTCTTTCTTTCTTTCTTTCTTTCTTTCTTTCTTTCTTTCTTTCTTTCTTTCTTTCTTTCTTTCTTTCTTTCTTTCTTTCTTTCTTTCTTTCTTTCTTTCTTTCTTTCTTTCTTTCTTTCTTTCTCTTTTCTTTCTTTCTTTCTTTCTTCCTTCCTTCCTTCCTTCCTTCCTTCCTTCCTTCCTTCCTTCCTTCCTTCCTTCCTTCCTTCCTTCCTTCCTTCCTTCCTTCCTTCCTTCCTTCCTTCCTTCCTTCCTTCCTTCCTTCCTTCCTTCCTTCCTTCCTTCCTTCCTTCCTTCCTTCCTTCCTTCCTTCCTTCCTTCCTTCCTTCCTTCCTTCCTTCCTTCCTTCCTTCCTTCCTTCCTTCCTTCCTTCCTTCCTTCCTTCCTTCCTTCCTTCCTTCCTTCCTTCCTTCCTTCCTTCCTTCCTTCCTTCCTTCCTTCCTTCCTTCCTTCCTTCCTTCCTCCTTCCTTCCTTCCTTCCTTCCTTCCTTCCTTCCTTCCTCTGTCTCTCTTTCTCTCTCTCTCTTTTCTGTTCTGTATTTGTTTATTTGCTACTTCACTCATCTAAGGATCTGAATGGAGGCTTCTGTGGTGTGCTGAAATCCATTCTCACTTAACTGATAGCTTGAGTACAGCCCTAAGACCTCTCAGAATATTGCTTTTGTAGGTTTTCGTTTTATTTCATCTTCCCTACCTCATGCAGTTCCTTTACAACCCACACTGGTGTGTTGGCTGTTGCTTTTCTAGGATAGCAGAGTATCTCGAAATACACAGTGGGGTAAGACGTTACAAGAAGTAATTCTTCAGCAATTGCATTATCCTCTCATTGTTGTCTGGTATGGCTTATATTCAGTTTAAATCTATAAGGGTATGAGGACTAATAGGTAGTTTCCATGCCTAAAATACCTTTGCTATGACACCATAATAAAACTAGTACAGCAGTTGGTATGTTTTGTCTCCAATTGTCCTAGTCTTTGAAACCGGTAGGAAATACAGATTTCTTGCTCTGATAGTGGAGATAAATGAGCATTTAGACTTTTCCTCATTGCCCACAGTGAAATGTCTTATTTTTTTCATGACACAAAATCCTGAGGGAACAGGTTATATTGGTCATTTTAAATTTGATCTCATCTCTGTACAATTTTAGCAATGAAGTTAGGTGCATGGGAATGAGAGGAAGATTTTCTCTCAATTCTGAGTACATAGCCTGGTAATTTGGGAAACTGTTGGAAAAATAAAGAAGTATAATGGTTATACTATTTGAATAAAACGCTTAATATAAAAGCTTTGTTTCGATTCAGTCAATATTGTTACTAAGGAACCACTAATTACTGTGTATCATGTTGGAGGGGGCCCTGACAAATCCATGCAAATCATATGATTTATAATTCATAAATCCCTGATCCCCTGAGCGATGTTGCTCTTGCATTTAGACTAATTGAGTAGTTACGTTCATCGATCCAGTCCATATAGCACTCTAGTCCATATGGCAGCCTTTCCTGCAGGGCCAGGAGCTCCTGTTGTCAAATGTCCCCTGTAGTTTCCCTAAAATCTGCCTCCTTGGCCCTTTGCTTCACAGTCCTTCAGTCTGCCAGTCAGTTCTGCCCAAATCAGAGCAATATTTCTGTCTCCACCTGGTTGCAGAGGTACAAAGCAAGGTACAGCATTGCCTTTTGGGGATGGGACTGCAGTGGTTAATTGCTCTTACTAGTAAGGCAGTGTGCTGGAGTAGCTGTGTGGTGTACTGGTTTATATTGGTTCTAGTATCAACTGCTTTTTCTTGGTTCAAAAATTACATTTTTTCCAGTAGCTGCTCTCAAAATTGTCTCACTTGTAACAATTAGTCAACACAGGTGTTCATTTTTGGCTTTGTAGGTTTTTGTTGGATGGTTTTCTGTGTGTGAAGAGTAGATAATTTTTTTCGCCCTCATAATGCGGTGGCTGCCAATACTTACAAATACTGAAATAATAGTGATTATGCAATTGTGTGTGAGTAATCAGTGCACCACTGAAGGAGATAGAATCCTATGCAAATTTTGCATGCAGAACTGAAAATAAAAGCAAGGGACTAAAGATATATTATGTTTCAGGATAATATTTCATGCCTGATCATTGTTACCTATTTTCCTAATAATTTTAGCATAGTTTTGTAATGTGCTATAATTGTAATTGTTATCCAGAAGAATGGCATCACTTAATTCTATCAAAACTGTGGCGAGGTAGATGAATGACAAATTAATAATTTACCATCTTTGCATAATACTGTAGCCCAGAACACCAGAAGGATTGATGGCAGAAGAGGTTAACAAATTTTAGCGGCTTCCATTAGCTTTCCATTGTCATATGTTTGTGGTGCCGACTGAAATAAGCTTTGTAGGAGATCCCAGTGCAGGGAACTAATTACTCGTGCCGATTGCCACCCTGATGAATAGACCCTCATTGTATCATTCCCCTGAAGACGAGGAGCAGGCTGTGATTCACGACTGCATCCTGGCTGATATTTGATAATAATTTTAACAGATAAATGTAGGAAGGCAGAATGATGAAGTGCCTATCCATGCTCTACGACTATCAAAGGCATGCACATAGCCAGCTGTGTTCTGCTTTTTTTCTGTAATCACTAATGGAGAATTTTAAGTTATTAATCGACCTTTGAATAAACCCATATCTTCCTGTATATTGTAGTTTTTCTTTGGTTAATTATTCCAAAATCATTGGGTCTTACAATCAGAGCAGCCCAATTTTAGCGTGACTGTAACATAGACAAGTATGAGAATAAGATACTGGGGAATTTTATTCCAATACTTCAGTTTTTTCCCTGAAATTAAGCAATTAGGAAGATGAAGACTAGCACTGCCTTTTCTTTGGTGTTCAAAATAGACGTAGAATTTTAATGAAGGCTGCAAAGACAACCTCCATTTTGATAAAATTATTTTCACTCAGAATTTTTAATATCTACAAATCATGTTTGAGAGTAGTGTTACACAAATCATTCTGGCTTTTGTTGTTACATTTGTTTGAAACCTTGATTTACCTTAAATAAAACTAATTTCTGCCTTTAAACCTCGGAACTATGAATGTAGATACAAGTGTTTTTAACATTGTGATCTGTAAATTAGTTGTGCCTATTCATTTGTCAGTGTTGACAGGTATACTTTCTATTAGCTCCTGGATCAGAAATGGAATATATATATCTGCATTTTCATCTATTGTTTTAAAACTGGCTCTGTAAACAAAGTCCATGTTTTTAGTCTGAACGTACATGTTTTCAGGGTATCATGGCTAATTGTGTCTCAGGTATCTTCTGTTTGCTTGTTTGCCATACCTGAAATTGGCATTTTCTGTACATTCTCTGGGCTAAAATACTGTTTTACAGTGGCATTAATTCATGATCATCTAAACAGATAGTAACTGGCACTTATATATGACCGTATTAAAAAGATCTATGTATATTTGGAGCATAAAATGGAAAATAATGAATTTTATATAACCTTTCCTATATGTAATTTTTTTAAAGTATGCTTTCTATGTAGCAACTATTACACATCATAACATGTAGTTTTTAATTAAATGTAAAAACACAACTACATAAACCAGAAATGCAATCTGATTTGCTCGAAAATAGATTGCTGTTTCACTCTCCTGGAATGGTTTATTTAAAAACAGTAAATGGAAAAGAAATGCATTTTCTCGTGTTGTTCTAAGCCTCAGGGGCTAAATGTAATGAATATTTTAAGAGATTATTTTAATTAAATTCCTGCACATCTAAACAGAGTAATATTTTATTATCACATACATAACCATGTAACTGAGGTATTCATTAAAGTTAACACTTTCTGGACCAAGAATTCATGGCATGATTTACTGACCTTGTGCAAAAAGGCACAAATTAGGAAGAAAAATGAAGGGGGACAGACTTTGATTAATATAGGTAATGCTATACCATATTTATAATAGCCTTTTCCCTATTCTGGTTTATAAATGCAGTCACTGAGAAAGGTGCCCTGCTGAGGCTGAAATGAGGCTGAAATCGGAGCACATGCCACTAGAGTGTGGGGAAACTGATCACACTGTCAGCAATTCATTTCAAAATGATGTATTTAGTGCTCATTTCACCTTCCAAGAAAAAAGGCAAAGGAGTTCCTTAGACTGGAAGGTGATATTGTTATTTTCAAGGACATACCTAAGTAAAAGATTGGAGAAAGGGGGGGGGAGGTTAGGGAAAAAAAGGCGAAAGCAGCGCAAACAAGGAGAGCTTTATGCAGAAATTCAGCGCTACCATGCTGGTTGATAATTGCTAACATATGTGGCTCCTCTGTTTCATTGTAGTCGTCCTCGTGAGTTCTGGCGCCTCGACTACTGGGAAGATGACTTGCGGCGCCGGCGACGATTTGTGCGCAACCCCCTCGGATCGACACATCCTGAAGCGACGCTCAGGGCAGCCGGAGAGCATGGTCAGTGCAAAATCTGCCTCCTGCCACCAGCAGCAGGTTACAGTGCGTGGTGGGAGAGGCTGGACCTTCCTCCTTGTAGGATGCTAGCAAATGGTCCCAAAGCAAAGGCTTTTGGCACCGCGGTTCGGGCAATGTGTTTTCCATACAGGAGTAACCTGGCTGTTCCTTCACACCACCTTCACTGGTGTTTGCTGAGCCCCTTCTTCCCATCTCAGCTGGCCTGGGTGGTGCATACCTTGCATACAACAATTGCAGTCCTCACTAAGGCAGAAGGAAAGTGGATGCAATTTTGCCATTAATCCCTGGACAGACTTCTGTGTAAATTACCTGCTTATAGTTTAGTAACTTCAGAAGAATTTTTCCTGTTCAAAATCCATACCAATTATTTCAGTTAGCACATATCTGCTTATTGTTACAGATATGTTAAAAGAGAAATAACACTTCTACAAGCTAAACTGTACCTTTGCTTAAGTCCTCAAGCTTTTCTGCAAGAATTTGATATGGAATAAAGACTAACAAATGCTGACGTGCAAAGTATTGCTCAAGCAGCAAAATGGTAATAATTGTTTCTACCTGGTGATTTTAAAAAAAGGAGATTACTTTTTTTTTACAGTTGTTATTCCTCATTTCATAACCTGGGATCATGTCTGATGCTATGTCCATTCTAGAGGGGAATGTATTTACCAAACTAATAGAATAGTCAGTTTGAGAATTCTATAGTAAATCAAAATATAAGCAAGCAAACAAAACCACAGTCAAAGCCAGTGAACTTTGGGGTTTTGTACAAAATTTTATGTCTTTGCTATCTAATGAGGGTACACTGATAAGGTAGAAAAGTCTTGTACTTAAAAATAATTTGCTCATAATTAAAGCTGAGTATCCTTCACCTTGAAGGCACAAGTCATGGAGCAAATAACCTAAATTTAGGGGTTTTTTTCTTTGTTAGCTTATGAATTACTGAAATCATAGATGCATACATATGCCCACAGAAATTGTGTGTGGGATGCAGTTTATGCTAATTTTAGATTGTTAAGAGTGTTGTATGAATGTAGAAGAGCATCACTGTCATAAAGTTGGTTTCCGTCAGGCATCTTAACCTCTTGCACTCAGCCTTAAAGAGCCATTTCAGGGAGAAAATGTCTACAATATGTCAGCTGATATAATGCCAAATGTGACATCAGTCCTCTGAAATAAATGACCATACAGAGAATAGTCAATAAAGTGATCTGAAAGCAATGTTTGTAGAGCCCTACATCTTTGACTATAGATAGAAGAACAAGATGTAGAATTCATTAACTCACTTTTTGCTTTGGGGATTGTTGTTCTTAATAAGATGTGTTGTTCCTATACCATAGACTGTAGGGCATTAGGGTTTATCTGTTTAAAACTCCATAGATGAACAACAACTTCCCCCCCTTTTAATATTATGTGTACTTTGAGTTAAATAGATCTTGTCAAAATTTGATGAATTCCTGTTTTATTTTCATAGTTAATCTTTATGCTGTTCATCAAAATTTAAAAAAAATCTTTATTTTTACTGAAAAATACTTAGAGCAACCATTTAAATTTGTGTAACTAATTCTTCCACAAGTAAAGACACAGTAATGCAATTATTCATGTTTCATACTAATGTGATATTTTCACTAATCCATGCTGTATTTCAAGGGCTGTGGTATATAATCAGTTGGTAATTGACAGGACAAGAATTTTTGTCAATACAAAGGAAGAATGAATAAAGTAGCCCTATTTCAGAAGTATCTAATAAGCATAGCTGATAACTAACTCTGGTGATTTAAATAGACACAATTGTTTTCTATGTACCTTTTTGTTCAGATTTTGACATCCTTAACAGTCTTCTATTTTGTTTAATTTCCTGATGTTGTTTTATTCTGAGTTTTCATACTGCCTTTGTTATCTGTAGTCCTTCTGTTTTTTTATCTATCCAGTGAATATTTTCGTTTACTTTACCCTAAGTCGTCATTTAATGTGATTTCTGAAATTATGGGTAGTTGTTATCTGCCTGAGTGTGTGTACACATACAGCTGTCTTTTTTCAAGGACTTCCACTGGCAAGGTGTAAAATCTGTGACTGAAGTACAAATTCAAGTTCAGCTGGAAACTTTATACAATGTATAGGAGGGCAAAGGTAGTTGGGATTTTTACTGTTTCATTTTGAATTTGGCTTTCTTGATGTGTTGTTTTTTAGTTGTTTGGGTATTCTTTTCTGAGTTTGAGAAGGTACAGTTAATTTTCTTTCTGATTTATATTTATAAACTTCTAATATTAACCAATTTCATATCAGAAATTCCAATTGTTCTCAGATTTTTTTGGAACCTGACTTTCATGATGTAGATATCCCTACTATTTGCAGAGTATTTGCTCCAGTATGTTATGATTTCATATCAATAATTTTTCATTAATTATTCCATTTCAATTAATTTTACATGTCTCTGAAGCAAAAGCATTTTTAGATAATGTATAAAAGGTGCCCTACTGCCTATTTAAGTTTTTTTCAAAACATCACAGACCAAAACCCTGAAATTGGACATAAGGGATTTTGCCAAAAGGGAGGCAGGGGAAAACAATGCATAAATAATGGAGCAGTACAAGCAGTAACCATGCTTGATAACATGGATTTTAGCTCACTTTCATTAGAAGATACACATTATCAACTGCTTGGTGTCTTACAAATACAACTAGATGTATTCTCCACCCCAGAGATCTTACAGTGCAGGAATCATCACAATTTGCAACTGTGAAACTGATTCAGAAACAATTGGAAGCCTAGATATTGTTCAGTAAAACGTGGAGAGGACAACAACAATCAGCTCTGTTGCAGCCTAGTTATGTGTCTTAGGAGCAGGAACCAATCTTTTCCAAGGATTGATTTGATTTGAAGGAGAACCTCTGGTGCAGAGGTGGCAGAATAAATACCTGAAGACTAATGTTCTCTGTTCAGACAATCAATACCAGCCCCATGACTATACTTCTGGCTACCTTCTAGTTAAAAACAAATTTTTTAATTCTGACAATTTAATTGCCATTCCCAAGTTCACATTAACTTGCTTGGGAAAAAAAGGCTTTAGGTAATTTTTCAAAGGGAAAAGGAAAAAAAAAAAAGGATCCATCCAAACTGGCTATTTATAAAAGTCAGTCTAATGGTGTATTGTGGGGAAAGGAAAGAAAGGTGAAGGTGCTGTGGTAATAAGTTTGGGATGGAAGGAGTTAACTCTTCTCTATTCTTCTTGTCACCTTACTATATAGAAATGGAACCAAAATTATATAAATGTGGAAGAAAAAAAAGAATAAACCTGTTGCTATTTTGAAATTGATCCCAAAATACAATATTTGTGAGGGAATCTTTAGCAGCTAGAAAACACTTTATCAAGCTTTTTAACAAGTGATTTATTTGGGTTTTTAATTGATGTTTGTTAAAAATTTGGGGATGGGGGATTAAAACAGTCTATAGCATTTCCATTGAGACAATAGGTGGAGTTCAGGGCTTTGTGGCTGCAAGGGACCAGCAGGAGATGATCTCCAGTATTGAACTCGACTGGTTAGTTTGCTTTGCCTCAGCTAGAAAGATAATATTTGAAAAACTTGGTTTGAAAATTATTGTTTTTTTCCACTGTTATGTTTTTAAAGAAGCAGAGGGAGTAGAGGGAAGCTTCTGGAAGCCATTTATGAAAAAAAAAAAAAGATACATACTAAGGGGTTTTTTTAATGCACCTTTTCCTTCAGTTGCTTTTCCTGGTATAATTACCAGTTACAAAAAAAAAAAAGAAATTGTGTGCTGGCAGACTGCTGTGTTCAGAGCAATACATAGGCCATGCCTGGAGATCTTGATCTTGGAAAGGTGTGTGGGAGTTTGTGCTCAAAGCTGCAGGGTTGGACCCAGAGGTCTGGTCACACCAGCATAGGCAGGCCTGGCAGAGTGGTTAGAGAAGGCAGAGCAGGGTTTGTGAACTGAAATATGAAATCCAGTGTAATATAGCTCTGTGCTTATGTGGGATTGGAGTTTGTCATGTGATGTCATGCTCCATCATACATCTCTCTAACCAGTAAATACATAAAGAGAGCTAGAGCATGGCCTGCCCACGCCTGTGCATTTATCTATGGAGGAATAGGTGAATCCATGTGGAATATACTCTGTTCTGTGCAGGTACACAGGTAAGTATGAGAGTGTTGGTTGCAGATGTAGTGCTTTATGCACACCAGTACAGAAAAGGCAGATTTGTTTTATTTACATTTGTACAGAAAGTGCAGATTCTGGTTCAGAGTGTGAGGTCTCACTGCCTTCCAGTAGCATTGCCTTTCACTAGCTGGTGTCTGCAGGTGTGTGGAGAGGCATCTTCCTCTGCCTGTGTTTAACTTTAACACACATTACATGCGTGTCAGGAAATATTGGTAACTAACATCATACGCAAAGAGTTGACAAAAGTTTGCGCAAATGGACTGAAATAATCCAGGGTCTAAAGTCTCCTATTGAAAAAGGCACATACATAAGATGTATGCTTTTGAATCAGTGGAATGTCAGTAGCTGGGGAAAGAATTAAAATCTGAGAAGTGAAAAAGATAGGGCAATATTTCTGTTATCCAGTCATCTTTGGTTTGGAAGCTACTATACTGATTTTATTTTTTTCTTAAAGACTGAAGGACATAGTAACATTTTAGAGAAGTTGTACTAAGTATAAAAGTATTAACCTTTGATCTTGGCTCTGAGTTCGATCTTAAATAAGAATAGGTGGAGAGCTAATTTGAAATCAGCATTTTCAGTATAACACAGATTCTAGTAGAGGAAGCAAAAAGTGACATGTATGTACAATGCAGATGAAGTTTTTGAAACAACAAATATAGTTTGCCTGCATTAAAAGAAAAAAAAAAAAGACCAAAAGGGAAAAGAAAGAAAATAATTTATTATCTTGGACTTCATCTTGAGGTAGTTTTGTTCTATTTTACTTTTTTTGATCTTTGAGAGAGTGCTGGTAGGGCAGTGACTAAGCGTGCATGTGGTGTGTGTTAGTACACTGATGGTAATTTTACTGCTGCTAACTGAAAATCCTCAAGGGGGAGTTAATTACAGGAAAACCTTCCTAAATATCAGCTGCATATTTTCCATGACAAGAAGGTTTTTCAACTCACATTGAACAGCTCCAGAATCTGAGTTATCATTATTTACATGAGCATACTTTGCAAGAAAGTAAAATTTGTGTTTGTACAATGCAGTTAAAGCTTTGCAGTAATTTTTAAAGGCTTTCTTACAAGCGACAGCTATTGCTAGAGCAAAAGGAGCATGTATAAATTGCATTTTGTTTTGTATGGCAAGTTAAGTCTCCTTTTATTTCTGTTTTTGGTTGGTTGGTTTGAGGTGGAAGTTTATGTTTGCTTTTTGTTGTGGTGGTTGTTTGGTGTTTTTTTGTAAGGTCAAGGCCTAAACCAAAACCCAGTATTTGGTCATTTGGTGGTTGTTGTTGTTATGATGGGGTTTTTGTAGTTTAGGTTTTGGTCTTTTTCTTTTCTTCTTCCTTTCTTTTTTTTTTTTTTTTCTTTCTGGTGAGTGGACTTCATTTTTACTTTTTCACTGAATGAAAAGTTTTTATTATTTGCAATTCACATGCATATATTTACTTACACAATTTAAACTGTATGTATTGCCACAGGGGAGTCACTGCCTTCTGTAAATGTTTGCAGATTAGCATATTTTTAGAGGGAGCCCGTGGAACTTCAAATCAAGTGTGGCAGCAGTCAGAGCAAGCAGTCACCAGTGTGTTGAAGTTAGTTGGTCCTGATGTGTTTGGTGAATGTTTTTCAAACACGGCTGTGCCATGGGTATTCTCAGTTTATCTTTTAAGAAACAGTATTTTAATTTTCAACTTAAAAAAAAAAAATCCAAACAAACAAAAAACCCGGACACATGCACTGCTGTGTTTTGGCATTACTACAGCAAAACTTAGGCGTAGAAGGAGTAATTACATCTTTCTTTTCCTTTTTAATACACTTTTTTTTTTTTTTTTTTTTTTTACTCCCCTTTTAATTTTTTTCCTTTTTCTGTTGTTGCTTTGAGCAGGTGATGTAAATGAAGCAGATTTCTTGGCGGCAGTGTCGGGGGCGATGGGAGCGTTCCCGGGTTCTGTGGCGCTCCCGGGGCCGTGCGGGGCGGGAATGTCGCTGCCCGAGCACGGCGGGGACACATTTACCGGCCCGGTGACCGAGTGCGGGGCGGAACATGGCTCCAGGCATGCCTGGCCCGAAAATCCCGGCGTGAGCCCGGCAGTGCCCCGCGGGAGGATGGCTGTGCCCCTTGGAAGCAGGTGCAGGCTGTTCCCCGCCTCCAGCCGCCCTCCCGGGGCAGATTCGCCCCTCACGCCTGGCACGGAGGGGTGGCGGCTTTTCCGCCTCACGGACTCGGCCTGCGGCAGACGGGAGCGGGAGCGGTGCGGGGCTGCAGCTCCAGCGCCCCTCCCTCCGCCTTGTCCCCGCTGCTCCCGGGTTTTTCCCGGCGGGAGCAGCCCCGGGGCCGGGGGCTGAGGGCCGGGGCCGCCTGTGGCGCTGCCCCGGTCGGGTCCCGCCGCTCCCGGCCCCGGCCCGCGCTTCCCGTTCCAGGGCCGTGCTCGGGGGTGTCCCGGCGGGGTCCCGTGTCCTTTGGGGGTCAGGGGGACACATCGGGCACCCGGGACCCTCCGTCAGCTCCACTTCCCAAGGAAGGCTGCAGGGCAAGGGAGTCTGCTGTATCCTTTTCCCCTCTGTCATAAACATTTGGAATAGAGTTGAACGCTGCAGAGAGCACTGGATAATTTTGAGCAGGCTTAATAGGATTAAAA
Organism: Ammospiza nelsoni; assembly: GCF_027579445.1. NCBI lineage: Eukaryota > Metazoa > Chordata > Aves > Passeriformes > Passerellidae > Ammospiza > Ammospiza nelsoni. The sequence goes on from NC_080636.1 coordinate 53,128,060, forward strand.
CTAGATGTGTCCTAACATTAGAGGATTAAGACAGGTACTTCCCACAGCTGGTCCTAGGCAGTTTTCTTCCTGAACTTACATTTAAAAAATAAAATTACACTCCTGTGTCACTGAGAGCTGACAGCACTGTGTCTCATTTCAGTTCCCGATGAGGATATACTTGTCAAAGGAAAGCAGTCCATCAAGAGTCAAGTTTTAGGAAACCAGAACTCAGAAAGCGAGATTCTCTTGGAAGGTGATGATGATATCATGTCATTCATGGAGGAAAGAGAAGTGGAGAACTTGACAGGTAACGTCACCTATCTCATTTTCTCCTCAGCTTCTTCACTGTTGAAGTTCTGATCTCCCCATCTCTGCAGTGAAGCATGGTTTGGGATGCACACTGATAATTAACACAGTTCCTATAACTGGGTCATTAAGATAATTTTCTGTTCACCTCAGATACTGAAGGTTTATTTGAGGTTTATTTGTGTGTTTTCTTTCTCTGCCTTTTTGTTTCTGCAGTAGATATCTATTCTAGAAAGCCTTCCTTACAGAAAATAGCTCTATCTTGAAAAGGGCTTCTTTTGTTTTCTTGAACTCATTCCACTCAAATCATCAGACTTAGTGGGACAATTAGGCTAGCTGTCTTGTAATTTAAGGCTTTGGAGACCTTTAATTTTTTTGCTAAATCTATGAAATTGTACTGGTTATTTACTTGCATGGAAAGGATTTGTACACTCGCTGGATTTAACTCATTTAAACCCCTTGACATTCCCCCACTGAAGTTCTTTCTCCACAGACCATGGCCTCATTAGATTTCCTTTTTTTTTTTTTTCCTGAAGAAGAAATAGTACTTCAAATCATTCAACTTAATTAATTTTACATAATCACATGCAACCTTTGCTGATGTTGCAATCTCAGTGGAGTGGGTCCACTTCCGTACAGTTCAAAATGTAAAACCAAAGTAACCAGTGGTTCAGAGACTGTGAGTTATATAAAGTGTCTCAATTGCTATTTGAGGAACATGGGTTTTACAGGGAAAATGCAAACTTCTCTGTGTTCTTTTGCTTCTCATCTGGTATTCCATTGTACACTTAATTTAGAGAAATATACCATTTATTAGATAATTCTGGTTCCCTGAGAAGCTGGTAGTACACTCTTACATTGATATGGATCATGCATATGATAATTCACTGAAAATGTTGGAAGTGATTATTTATTGGCATTTTTGCTTATCCCTGAACTGCCTTCCACTATTTTTTTATTTTTTTTAAGGCAAAAAAGCAAAGTTAAAAATGCAGCATAAGGAAAAAGAAAACCTGCATATGAAGAGTAAAGTAAAATAAAATAATGGAAGAATGCTGCAAAGGCATTTTGCTATATGAATCTTTTATTTATCCCTTTCTACCATGAGCTTCCTTCTCAACAGCCTTTTTCATGTTTCTTTCTATTATTCATTCATTGGTTTGAGTAATACATTCATTCTGTAATAGAGGTGAAAGGGGAGTTTAATTATATAATCTTGACAATGGCAATAGGATTAAGAAGTAATCCTTACTAATAAAGTGGTGTGGGTTAGAAATGAAGTGGAAATTGTCAGGGGTCTTCTGCAGGACCTGGATTGCCCCAGCTTCTGCATCTGTCTGCTTGCCCTGTAATTGAATGTCTGCGAGTGATTGGAAAAATGTTATTTCTCCTCTGGATTACATGCTAATGTACAGGGGGCAAAGGGAGACAGCAAAAGAACACATAGCTTCTTATTTCGTCCATTTGTGGGGGTGAGCTTTGGGAAATCACGGCAGCTCCGCAGCTATCTCATGCCCATCTGCAGACACAATGTATTTGTACGTTGGGAATAGAGGGCAAAGCTGCTCTGATCTCAGCAGAGCATCTCTTCTTTTGTCCTAGTGGCACACATTGAGATTGATGCGAGATTAAGGACCATCACCCTTCTAACAATCGATGGAAATGACAATTCATCTGAATTTTTTGTCACTTATTCTCACGTTGATTACCTGAACGTGTGTACCTCATTTATAGATGCTTTATTAAAACAAAATTGTCTATGTCACTTCAGTATCTTCCTCTGTTTTACAAAAGTCAGATAATACTGCAGCCATGTAACTTCATTTCCTTGCCTCTTAATCAGCTGGATGACAAACATAACCTGTTTTCCTTCTGTATGTGTTAGTTTATATAATGCTGAACCTATTGTTTTCAGTAGTAGTCTGGTTTGTCCCTGTGATAAGCCCTGTGGAGATGTGATTATTCCAATAAAAATTCATTCAGTTGGAAACCAACCCTCCAGCTGTTTACTCCCACAGTCCCCGAGCTACACTAACACTATATGGAATCCTTGAACAATATTTAATGTAGAATCAAAAGCATCTTTAAAACATTTTACTTTAGGCTTTATAACATTGTGTAACCTTAACAATAGATTTCCAGCATCCATGAGGGAACACTTTGTAGTTAGACAACTTTGAGGCTTGACTGCAGTGTTCATCTTTGTGAAATGCTATCAAAACTTCTCAGTAACTAAAGAACACATCAGACAGTAAGATTCTGTGTTCATGTGTGCACTCTCTATATTTCATGTAAGAGAAGGTGTGCAACTCTTGGAGTTTCTTGGACAGAAGATGTGTCTGAGTAAAAGCTGAAGGCTGCCATGCTAAAGCCAGCTCTGTGTAATGTATGCAGCAGTTTGCAATTGCAGCTGCCTCAGTGTTCAGCAGCACAGAGACACTGCAAATCTGTTACATATGTTCTTTTCTGGGACAAAAAGGGGTTTGCTCTGTAAGGAAGAGCTGTGCTCTTTGCTTTATTTTAATGTCCTTGGCCTGAAAAGTGAATAATTTGTACTCGCATTCCTTTCAGTTTGAACACTGTTGGTGTTTTCCTGCTTTGGCAGGTCCAGTGTCCCTCAGCACACCAGCTCAGCTTGTGGCACCCTCCATAGTTGTGAAAGGCACCCTTTCCATCACTCTTTCTGAGCTCTACTTTGAGGTGGATGAAGAAGATCCTAGTTTTAAGAAAATCGACCCAAAGGTAAGAGATCATTGACCCTGAGGTCTGAGAGATGATGACAAATTACCCAAGACCTTTAATTCTTCACTTGACTTCCTTTACCTCTATTGGGCTGCAGTGTTGCTGCTTTAATAACTTTGCCACTGACCATATATGTTGCTGAACTTCACATAGGTGACACCTTCTTTCCTGCTCCTCTTTCTCACCCTCCCACGATTCAACCCTACTTGAATGTTAATGAGCTTGCTGCGAATAAAGCTCCAGGGAGACACATCTGAAATAAAGACATCTTGAATCACAGGCCTGTATGAATACAGGGAAGTTCAGCGAGGCTTTTAGCCTTAATACTTTTACTTTCCTGATTTTAGCAAATGTTAGTGTAAAACAGTGCTGAACTTCCCACACTCCTAAGTTTGCAGTGCTCCTGTCATATTACTCTCTAACACATTTTACTCAGCCCGTTATTATTTATTGTGCCTAAGCATAAAACATAATTACCCTTCTAAAATATGTTTCTGAGCTGACTTGATAATTTCCACAAAGCTTATTTGCTCTGGGTTGCTTGATTACTTGTCTTCTGGTTAAAATTAGTAACCTTCAGTAAAATTCCATTTTCAAAGGGAGCATATCATGCAATTAGCTTAATAACGTTGCACTTGAATGTTTTCTGCAGTATTACAGCAACATTTTCCAAGTAGGACACAACTGGTAAATATTCTCACTATTTAAGCATAGTCACAGCTCTTGGTTTTTTAAATACCTGCCTAATGTTGAACTGGGTAATAATTTCTTTGGGAAGGGTACTGCTGGGAGAAGTCGTGGTTTTCCACTTGCCTGTAGAGAAAATACCTTGTGTGTTAAGCACCGGTTCAGTTCTTTGTTCCTATTGAGTAAATTGCTCTTGTCTATAATAAAAATGGCATAGGTGGGTCTGAAAGCTGGGATTATCAAATCCTATCCAGAAAAAAATTTATGTTGAAAAGCAGTGCTCTCAAATTGTTACAGCTAGATTTTAATGTAAGCAATTAACTAGAATTGTGATTTTATGTGATATCATAAATGAGACTTAACTTTTCTTTTAGTCCTGAAGAATTTTTGAAATATATTGGAAATTATTTTAAATCTGAGATAGTGCTTAAAATTTTTATATGCTTATATCCTTCTATTATGTTTCATTAACCCCCCCCTTAACTAAAAAACCCCATTTAATGATGGAAAGAATATAAATGTGAAATTCAAGTTTGTTTGATATGTTCCTGTATTGCATTTTCCATCTAAAATGTTCTGCTTTGTATTGTATCAGCATGAGAAAAGTCTTACAGATCTGCATTATTCTGGATTTTTGGTTTTCGTGTTCAGCACGTAGGGTCTTTGAGTGCAGTTACTAATTCTTACCATTCCTGTTACTTGTTTTGTAGGAACGCTGACATATAACATACAGTTAGCCTCCTTTTCTCCTGCTTCCCAGTATTTGGTAGAGGTTTTATTCTTAACTGTAAACCAGGCGTTCTTGTTTTCTTTGACCCTATCTTTTACTCTGTATCTGAGAGATTTTCTTAGAGTTCTTAAAACAGGAGAGATTGGTTACATGAAATACTGGCTACACCTCTTACATTCTGCTTGCAATGGTACCTTAGCTGGAGGTCTTAAAATTTAAAAAAATACTTTTTATAATGTCTCAGGGATGGGAGGGAGCTAAAAATCAGATCTGAATAATTTTATTTTAAAAACTATGTAATTTTACAAACAGCATCTTTTCAAGCATTAACGGCTCCCTGCCCCACTCTGTGCTGAAATCAGTGTACCTCGGTAGCGATGACGAGCTGCTGTAGAAAATGCCCCCTGAAAAAAAAAAAAAAAGCCCCAACAACTAATCCGCTGTAAGCTCCGCAAGCCTGCTTAATTAATGAGGCTTCATCTGTTTGATAAATTTAAGTTCCCTGTATATTTGTCTAAACTACCGAAAAGAAAACATTGTGACAAGTTCCTGAAGGAAAACCTGCCTTAGGTAGCGATAGCATCGGCAGCGATACGATCAGAGTTTGCAGTGGGCTCTGGGCTGTTTCGGGGAGGAAGGGCTAATCCCGTTCTGCCAGGTGATCCGGGATCAGCGCTGTGGAAAGCGCTCCGATGGCTCCACAAAGGCCTGTGGGGCTCAGCCGGGGCTGCGGGGCCGGGCCGGGCTGTGCCCGCTCCGCCGGCCGGGGCGGCCCCGCTCACCCCGCTCCATCGCCCCCGCTGCTGCCGCCAGCGGGCATTTCGTTTGCAAACTTAAAGGCAAAAGCAGCTCAAGTTTGAATGGTTATTTATTTCCGTCTCCGTCCAAAAGGAAACGAAAATAGCGAAAATAGTCCTTTAGGGCAAGAACTAGACTTTTTTTTTTTTTCCTACCCCCGGCCCACGAAAGGATATGAAAACTTGCTCTAAATGCTCCGAGCCGGCGTTGCAATCTTTCGGGCAACTCGAGCGGGTAACGCTAACGTTTTTAGGAATGCGTTCCCGAAAAAAATCCTGCCGGTATTTCTCAGTCGTCCCGAGCAAGCTTAAAGCGAAATAGCTGTGGGGAATCAGGCAGAGCTTCGCTTTGGGAGAGGGGCCTGGGGCAGGGAAGGAGATCGGCAGAGAGCGCCCGGGTGCCGGTGTAGGATCGGGTGGTTTCCTGACGGGTTCCCGTTTATCTCCTCGTCTGACTATGCTACGGTGCGATTTTATGCTGTACTTAAAAATCTGGGCAAAAAACAAATGTTTGTTTAAAAAAAATATCGACCGGTTGCTCTAAATCGCATTAATTATTCAGGGTAGATCTATACTTCCTTCGTGTCAAAGTCAAATGGATAGCGCGTTCTCTCTGGGCAGCGAAATCAAACAGCAGTGGACTTTTAAAACAAAATGCAGCGCTCGAGATTTACCGGGGAAAAATAGAAGCAAGGAATACTTTTAGAGAAAAAAAATTAAAGGGAAAAAACCCGACTGTAGGGTAGGAAAAGGCATGCTGTAATTCTGACTAAACTGTAGCGAGCTGCTGTGCGATGCTTCATATATTCCAAGATTTAGAACAGAACCTTAGAGTAACAGAAATATAGCAGATGTTGTCACATGCTGAACTACAGAATATATAAGATTTTTTTAGACGCACTTTTTTTTAATGGAAACTAGAAGGTTTAGAAAACATCAGTCAATATGCTGAGCTAAGGCTTGGGCTAGGTGTTGCATTTAGCCTATCTTTACATCTCGAAGTTTCGTTTATTTTAAAAAAAATATTCCTTCTGAGATTCAGAAAGAATGTATTTGCCTAAATTTAAGAACCATTCACAAAAAGTCAGCGTAAAGTTAAAGTAATATTTTTATTACTATTTGCAACAAGTCAGTTGTGGGGCACATAATCTGACCTTGGCACCGAAATACATTTAACATCAGTAAAACTTTTTTAAAGGGAGATTTGTACATATAGTTAAATAATTTTTTCACTTGGTGACAACATTCAGGCAAACAAGAGAGCATAAGAAAAGGACTATACATGGATTGGAAAATGTACCTTTCGGGTTTCGTTTTGAAGTTGCAAAAGTCCGATCGCTTCTTTTTGTGACCTTTTAAAAATTCACATTGGAGGACAGGAGGAGAGAGGCTCTTCCCTTTTTCTGTGCAAGGCGGTGAGAGCTGATGCCGGGAGAACCGTCGGCAAGTTTTTAAAGGCCGAGCTGCAGGTGGCTGGGGGGGTGGCGGGGGCGCCTGTCTTTCGCCGCCTCTTTCCGTCGTCGTTCGCGTTAAATAGAAAGTTTTTTAGGCGCTGTTGTTGTTTACGAAGGGCGAGTTTTTGTGCGCGGGCGTGTTAACCCTATAGCTTGTCGAGGCTTTTGGGATTGGTGAGGATTTCTCTGGCTAGCCTCCAGGTCTGTTTGGCAGCGCTTTCCAGGGCCGAGTGGGGTTTGCCCTGAAAGAGGTCTAGGTTGGGCAGGAAGTAGTGGGGGCAGCGCCGGCACTGCAGGCAGGAGATGAGCTGCAGGAGGATGCCGTTCAGCCGGTCGCCCAGGCACGCCTCGTCCCAGTCGGTCTCCCGCGGGTGTTTCTCGCACTCGTACAGCAGCAGCGTCTTCATGTGGTAGTTGTTGAGGGGCTGCCCGGGCAGCTCCAGGTGCCGGTCGCGCAGCGTCTTCAGCACCGACAGGCACTTGTTCCGGCAGCCGCCCATCAGCAGCCGGTTCTCGGCCTCGCCGAACTGCAGCACCCACGCGTCGCTCTCGGCCGAGCTCTGTTTGCCCGTCAGCGAGTAGCACTCCTTGGAGAGCAGATTGAAGCCCTCCGCCTTCACCTCCGCCACCCGGTTGGGGCCCGGCCAGGGGATGTGGGGCATGGGCCACTGCGCCGCGCTGCGCGGCCAGATCCCGGTGCACTTGAAGGCGGGCGTGATCTGCACCACGTAGCGCTCCCGGATGCGGAGCTTCACCTCGCTCGTGTCCGCGATCATCTTCACCACGTCCCGGTAGCTGCACTTGTCCACGGCCTGGGCCACCAGCGTCTGGAAGCGGGAGCGGATCTTGCGGGCGGACAGGTAGCCCGAGGCGGTGATGAACTCCACCCAGAGGGACATGCTGCGCTTGCGGCCGTCGCTCAGCTTGAGCACGGCGCAGCCCGGCAGGGAGCCGTCGTCCACGAAGTTGAAGACGCCCATCTGGTTGAGGTAGAGCACCACCTCGAACTCGGTGGGCGAGATCACCTCCAGCCCCTCGTAGCGGGCGTCGATCTCGCTCAGGGAGCTGATGAAGCGCGGCTCCTGCACCTCCACCTCCTTCAGCACGTCCGACACGACCTTGCACACCTCCCGGATGGTCTTGGCGATGGCCGCCTTGCGCGCCTGGCAGCGCTCCGTGTAGTATTTGTTGAGCTGGTAGACCAGCTTGGCCTGCGCGGCGATCATGTTGGGGCACAGGTCCGGGCTGTACACCGGGCTCTCGCAGTACGTTGAGGGATCCAATGCTTTAGCGGTGGCTGCAGCTTTGCGGAAGGCACCGGCCAAATCGCAGACCCCCACCGCCTCCGGGAAGAAGGCGGCAGCGGCGCGCCAGTGAGAGCAATTAAAGAAATCGGGGAGGGCGGCGAAGCACAAAGGAGCGAAGCCCAGCGCTGCCCCGGCGAGGAGGAGGAGGAGCGGGCCGGTGCGGGCTCGGCGGCGGTGCTGGTGATGCCGGAGCCGCTGCCGGAGAGGCGGGCAGCCCCCGCGGGCTCCCGGAGCGCAAAGTTTTGGATGGCGATGGGGGCAGGGAAGTCTGGGCTGCCTCTGCGCTCAGGCGCCCACCCCCCCGCGCAGCGACAAAAATGCCGTTTCAATAGTTCATGGAAAAAAAACCCCAAACAGCAAAGAAACTTCCCCAGGACTCGCAGAAGGTTCCCGCAGAAAAGCCGGTCGGCGGCGAAGTTTAAAACCGCACACGGTACGAGAGGAGGAGAAGAATGCGAGCAATGCCCTCAGCGGAAGAGTGAACTCTGTGTCTGTCTGTCTCTCTCTCTCTTTCAGTCCGTGGCACCGCCAGAGATGTGCATGAGTTTGGCTGCCGCTCGCTCAGACTGTCAGGGGGTGTTGTTGATTTCCCTTTTCCTGCTGGAGGCGTTGGCTGAACCCGGCTCTGTGGCTGTCTCTATCTTTAGGCGCAGACGGGTGCACTTGGTCTGGGATCTCTCATTCCCGTCCTGCAGCTCTACATAGATTGTTGTGAGAGAGACTGTATGGAGAGGAGTTGTTGCCTTTTTTTTTTTTTTTTTTTTTTTTTTGGTTGTTGTTTGTTTTCTTTGCACAGACTGTGGTTTATCCTGAGCGGGAGGAGGGCGTAGCTGCCGTGCCCGGGATGGGTTCTCCTCCCCCTCCCCACCCCTGGAAGTGCGCGCCGGGGCTCCCGGTGTCCGCGCCTCTGGCTCCGCTCCTGCCGCGCCGTGTGCCCGCGTCCCTCTCGCGGCGCTGCCGCCGGGCCCTGTAGTTTATGAATGGGGCCGCGCGCGGGCGCGGGGCGGGGCCGTGCCGCCAATCGCCGCCGAGCTGTCAGCGCCGCGGCCAATCGCGGCTCGCGGCGCGCGCACACGCGCCCGCGCTCCCGCCCCCGGCCCCGCGCCGGGGCTGGAGCCGGGATGGGCTGCAGGGCTGGAGCCGGGATGGGCTCCGGGAGGGAGGCTCGGGGCGTCCCGCCACCTGGGGCCGTGTGTGTGTGTGTCGGGTGAGGGGAGAGGAACAACAAAAAATCCCTGTAATTTCGCTGTGGCGGCCGGTGAAGGGCGAGGTGAGCTCGCTTCTCCCTCCGCCCGTGCGAGGGGACCCGGCGGCAGTGCCGGTGTGTGCGGGGAAAGGGGAGAGGCGGGCTGGGGCTTCACCGCAGGCATAAATCTCATATCGCTTAATGCCAGGCTGCAGCAGTGAAAGTGAGACCGTCACCGGAGTAGCGTGGCACACCTTGTTTTACTGCCCCCAGTCACCTTAATTTAGACAAATCTTGTGTCATAAAGTTCTTTTCATCCTCCTAAAGCGGAGGATTGAGTTATTCAAAAGGAAACGATATTTTATGCAAGTTTGTATTAATAAGAATATGAAATGGTTTGGATATAAAGCCGTAGCCCCGTGGTGTCAGGTCGGAGGGAGCCCCGGGGCAGTACCTGCTGCGAAGGAGCCCGATCTGCTTTTCCTGCGGGAACTTAGATGGAAGGGAGGGCATTTTCCACACCTCCGGTGCTCGGGGCGAGGGTGCGCAGCTGCTTTGCCCTCCCCCGGGCCGTGCAGTGCCGCGGTGCGGGCCGGCTCTCGCCGCCCGGGAGCCCCGCCGGGGCCGGGGCCGTGCAGACGCGCGGTGCGCTCCTCCGTGCGGAGCCTCCCGGTAACCCGGTGGGGCTCGGCTCTTTGCGCTCTCCTCCTTTGCCTGCAGCTGACTGATTTTAATAAAGAAAATACCGTCGTCTGTTTTCTGTGTGCGCTTAAATTAGAAACATGTCTGGTGCCGGCCGTACCGCTGCAAGAAGTAAGTATAGACGTGCCCGGCGCCGGTGCGGCTCCGTCCTTCGTGAGGAGAGGAGCGGCTGCCGGCTTCCCTGCCTGCCGCCGGGGCACGCTGCGCCACGGGATGGAGGGGCTGGCCCGGCGGTGCCCGGAGCTGGCAGCGGTGTGAGATGTCCCCGCCGGGCCCGGCCCCGTCGGGAGCGAGATGAGCCCAGAGAAGGCTCCGAGGGGTGCGGAGAGGGGACGGGCTGCCCCGAGGGCAGAGCGGGGCTGGCGCCGCTGCTCTCTGGTCCCTGGGTGTCCCGGCGATGCGCGGGCTGGAGCGGGGCTGTCCCCCCGAGGCGCGGGTCGGTGCCCGCGGAGCTGCTTCCGGGCGGCGCTCGGAGCTCCGTTAGCGGAGCTGCTCTGTGCGGCTCGGCCGGGCCGGCGGGGCTGCCGGGTCCCACGCCTCGCCTCCCGCTGCCCTCCGGCAAAGGGAAGAGTTACTTAGGGCTGGGGGTGCCTTTCACACGCCACCGGGGCGAACTCGCTGCCGGGCTGGCACTGCTCTCCGTGCCGGTGAGGGCTCTGCACAGCCGCCCTCCGAGCGGAGGTGGGCAGGAGGGCTCCGCGGGGTCTCGCTTCCCGCAGAGAGCGCCCAAACCAGGGTTTTACCGTGTCCTGGGCGCGGAGGAGGTTGCCGGAGCCTTCAGGCGGCCCTGGCAGTGGAGGGGGCACACGCGTTCCTTTTTTCAGGGTAAAAGGAAAGGTTCCATTTTTCAGGAGGAGAGGGTGATTCCCTTCCCACCCCCCCCCGAAAAGGTGCCTAATGATGTAGCGTTACCAGTGTTCAGATTTAAAACAATTCATTACCAATTTTCCTGCCTGAGGTTGAAACCCTAGTAAATAATAAATCAGCTAAACAAAAGCTGACTTTAATTTATTGCCCCAACGCTAATTAGAAACATCATTTGAGCAATAAACTTAAACACTTCCAGCAAATAATGCACGTGAAATCCTTCTCTCCCGTGTCTGGGCGTTTGTGGCCGCACTGCATTAAGACCAGCTTCATCTGTGGCGGAATTTGCTCTCGCCGGGATGAATAATTGAAGGGGGAACAGTATCCGAGGAGGCTATAATTGAAGAGCCCTTGTCACCTCTGCTTTTATGTATGTTAGTGTAGAAGTCCATCAGCAGCTCCTTGATGGTGTATAAAACGAAGTGGCATCCCCTCCAGCAGCAGGAGATACTGTATTCCATTAAAAAAGACCGTGTGCGTGCGTGTGCCGCAGAGAGGGAAACTCTCAGGGCTAAAAGCCACTTGAAGTCTTCAGACCGATTGATCTGTATTCTCTCGTTATAATCCGTCTCATCATACTTGAGTTAATGAGGCAGGGGCGGGGGTGATCTGATGGTCCTTGACAAATTCATTAGGGAGGCTGCGGGACATTTTATTTGACTGTTAAACATCGTGTTTGTTTGGTTTAAGCAGTGCCAACATCAGCATGCCGCTGCCTGGAGCTATAGTGTTTTGTTAGCGAGGGCTTCTGTAAAAAGATACAGGGAAGGGGACGCGGTGTGCAGTGTTTGCTCTTGCCTTGGCTCCTCCTGCACCCTCCCGCTCGTACGGCACGGAGCTCGGGCGGGTGTAAATCCAGCCGTGCAGGCGAGGGATGTGCCACGGTGTTCTCTTCACACTCGGGATGGCAAAGTAGCAGCGAGGGGCTGCCGTTAAGACTTGTTTTTCTTTTTCTTTTCTTCTTTTTTTTTTTTTTTTCCCCATCAAGAGAGCATTATGGATTTGTGTTAACCGCTGAAACAACAAAAGAAAAAAAGGCTGGAAAGCAGCTCAGAGTTTTAGCAAAAAGCATGCAAGTTTTTTTCTGTGTTATGATATAGCATACTTTCATTTGATTCCCTAACCAGCTTATCAACGTGGCACACGTTAAATATTTCAGTCTTTTAATAATGACTGGTGTATTTTAAAGTTTCTATAACATGCTACTGATATAAGGTGTAATTTTTAAGGTAAATCAAAGTTTAATCAAAGTGACTTAAGGCTATTAAAGGATTTCTGCCAAGCCTGTCCTTTGTCTCTCCCTTGCTGAGAGGCAGAGGGAAAAGTGAATTCAGGAGCAGGTGCTCCCAAAAAGGGCTGAGAAGTATTTTTTAAGAATAGCATATGAAATATATATGTGTTTGTATATGCTTTGTTCGTGACAGCTTTGCTTATGAGACCCAGCTAGTGTTCCATTATTTTCTAGTAGTTGGTTTCCTCTCTGTCCTTTCATTTAATGGAAACAGTTTTGCAGAAAACGGAATAATTAATCTGCTTGTGGAACCTAGCATTGTGTTATTTTTTTCCTGGAGATCAGTCTTCAGACGTTCTCAGCTTTAAGTGCTTTGTAGGACTCTGCTTCCATTTATAGAAGAACTGTATGGGAAAAGAGCTAGTGCCCTTTGCCTGTCATTTTCATGCATTCCTGCACTGCTGATGAAGCTTGAACTGCTGCAGGGAATGTATGGATTTGAAAAGAAATGATTCAGTAATGCACGTTGCGTTTCTCCATCGCAGAACCGGGTTCATAGTTACAGCCAGCGCTGTGCTGGGTTTGGGGGATAAAATTCCTTTTGCATTCAATGGTGTACAGTGTGTACCTTTTTTTGGGAGTCATGGCTGGGCTTTAGTATCTGCTGATCTGTTTTAAGGTCTGTGTGTATGAAGTTAGTTGATGGCACACACCGGAGAAGTAAGGATGATTTCATTTTTACCAATGTCATTCATGTATCTCATCAGCCTAAAGTGTTGTAGAAATCTTGTACCTTTTTTTTCCCTGTGAAGATTGAGTGGTATGGTAATTAAAGAATTCATACATGTTTTTAAGTCTCGCCTAGCTTTCATTTCTTTAGCAGGAGAGGGGTTGCTTCCAGCTACTCCTTTAAGTAGCTTATTTATGCTTTCCTGTTCAGTCTTAAAATGTGAATGTGTTCATAATGTGGTGTTTAACCATAAACAATCTGCTACTGAGGGACTTCTTCTAATGCTTTGAACTTTGCATTAGAGGTGGCATCTTCTCTTTTCTCATGGTGACTAAGGGTGACTTCTTTTAGCTGTCGACTGGTTTGAATGCTAAATACTGTTTTGTAATTTTTTCTTTAATAAGTTGGCAATCAGGGAGAATCAGATATATACTAAAAAAGAACAATTCTAGTGCTTTTGTAAAATTTTATTCTTGTTAAAACTTCATGTGGGCCTTTTGTTTGGATGCAGTTAGTGTGGGTGCATGCTGTTTTATCCATTAGAAGTAACCAAGTTCATGTGTGTTGGCTGTTCTTTATTTATAATAACTGATTAATTATACTAATAGCATCACTTTTAAGAAGTGAAAACATGTAATATGCCAGAATTTTCTCAACTCTACCTCCAATTGAATGCATTAACTCTTATTTGCTTGAGAAAAAAATATGAGGTGGACTACAGAGATAACGTTTGGTTCTTAATAATGCTGAATCAGCACTGAATCAGCACATTTTAAAATTACGAAAAATACAAAGATGTTATAAGCCAAATCAAAGTTTTGGAAATGAAAAAACTATTCGTTTGCATGCTTTTGGGTTTTTTTTTTTTTGTCAGTAGCTGCAGATGATTGTTCTGTTTATTGCCTTAGATGTTGAAGTCTCTGCATATGCGTGATGATGCCAACAGACAGCAGCCTGTGTGGTTTTACTGGTTAGATAGTTATTTCTGAGATCAAAACCTTCATGCACCTTTGTCAAGACAAAGCATATGTATAAGTTCACCTAAAATTGTCTGAGTTACACTCTTTTAAAACGTCAGTTTCTAGGTCCAGAGGCAAAAGCTCCTTGTTTATAAGCTTATACTTAAAAAGGTGCTTTTTCAAGTACAACATAGAGCAGTGTGAAATCCTCTGCTCCTCACCAGCCACTGTACAGGTTATAACGTTTCAGTGAGTTTCTATGAGGGCAGTTTATAAAGGGGAAGGGTGTTGTGGGAGGAGGGAACAGAGGGGGCTCAATCTTCTCAGTAGCAGTGGTGACCAGCACAGAATAAACCGAATTTCTGTCTCGCTCTCCTCCCTGTATTTTAAGATGATTTTGTTTTGACTTTGACTCTGATAGGAAAAGCATGAAGTTTTTATTTAATTTAAAGGAAGTCCCATTTGAGCAGTCTTCTAACTGTTCCCTCATTCAAATTAAATGCACAGTTAGAACCATCTACTTTTCAGTGCATTGTACTTCATAGTTTTGAATTTTTATCCTTTGAAAGTACTATGTTGACATAAAAGTAGTAAACTACAACTTTTAAAACCATTGCAGGGGTTTTGTTGCTACTTCTAATGGGAGAATCAAATCATAGCTAATCCTATTTTATATCTTGCTGTGCATATCTTATTTCAGAATAACTTCTCTATGTTAATATGCTGCTCTCTTTTTAATTTTCTTATGAATTAGGTAAAACGTGTGTGCAAAATAGTTCAAGGTACCATCTCCCACTGCTGGAAAGGGGAAACTGCATTGGCTCAAATAATGTATAGAAGCCATCTGCATAGCTTAATTGAAATAATATTTGGTGATCTAAGAGATGGAAATGGTTCCTTTTCTTTAACCATCTGAAATAAAACTAGGATGTAAACCAGCTGTCTTGGCCTATGGAAATCAAGGTTCTGCCAGTCTGTTTCTTTTCTTCATTTTCTACTTCTATCTTCCTTTATTATCTTTGTATCCCAAGGAGTCTTTCTTATTTTCTAACTGGTTTTGTCTGCAACAAGGGGCTGGGTTGGTGTGTTTAAATAGACTCTGGATAGAGTGAAAAATCTTTGATCTATGGCTATGACTGCTTCCAAATGATTTGCTTGCTGGGACTGGACACTGTCCATGCCCTTTCACTTCGCTATCAGATAGGCACACAAAAAGGACTTGACATGCTACCAGATGCATAGTTAATCATTGCATTAGGTCTGTAAAGGGGACCATCCAGACTCAATTAGGTCTACCATTTTTAACTAGTGTTTGCTCTGTAGTTTGTTTGGAGTACAATATTAATTCTGACTGCCATTCTGTTTATCTAAAAGGGCTTTAACGCAGTTCTATGCTTTCGTTTTCGAGGAGTCTTCTCTGCATTTGTGCTGTTTTGTGTCTGTTTAAAACATTGTAAATTTGGTACTATGTAACAAATACTGCAGTGTAACATATTATCTGAAGCTTTAATGAAAAAAGTTTTTTATCTTTTTGTAATTCAGCAATTTTCCTTTCTCAATTCCAGTTTCAAAAAGTGCATTTGAAATAACCTAAGTGCAGCAGCTGGCATATATTGAATCAGCATTCAGCAGTAAAGCTTGCAAGGGTATCTGGAGTTTTGGAACTGAGTCTTAAATGCTGAAAACCAAGTGGCAGCATTTTTCCTCTCACTTATTTACCAAGAACTCATTTTTGTGTCTGGCACTGCACAGTTTTGTGTGAGAAGGATATTAAGGGTGCATGAGTTAAAAAGGTCCAGCTGTAGAGTAAAAAAGCATTACTTAAATTATTGTTCTGAATCTTGCCTGGGAGTTCTAGGAGTAGTTTGTGTATTTACATTTACAGTTGTTAACTGCATGCACTCAGTAAAATCCTCTGAAAACTCCTGGCCTTCTCAGAGTTTCAAAAAATTAGTATTCACTACAGGTCATAGATGTAGCCAGTCCTTTCATGGTATGAAGAAGCTTGGGTGTTCAAATTCTATAAATTTTTTGTATCATTCATGCTGTCTGCATTTTCCAGTCATGAGTATATTGTGTATGGCAGGGCCATGAAAGCAGGAACATGAAAGGACATAAAAGACTTTTTGATTGAAAATTAAAATATAAGAAAGGAGGCCTAATCAGAGACTTTAAAGGTATTTTCATTTGGTTTTAATATTTATTTATTTTGGAAGAAAGGAGGAGCAAGGCATTCAGCTATTAACTTTTTAAAAAAGTCTATATGTAGTTATAAAAACTGTTGTATTAAACTTCAGATTATAGTTCAGCCTTTACTTTAGATCTGAGATTTCTTGCTTTAGTTCTTTGCTTCATGGTTGTCAATATCCTTTGGAGGAGGGCACATGCATTTAAATGTAACATTTATAATTTAGTTGTAGTCACAGGGATATTTAGAAGTTGCTAATGGACTTCCAAGATGCAGGATATACAAGTGGATACTACTCAGAAGTGCCAGTTAGGGCTCTCTGGAGACTTCTAAATAATTTATGGCTACCTGCTGCTCCAAAATACAGGTGTGTGTCTGTGTATTTTCCATTAATGTTTCGCATTGATGCATACAAATACTCAGTGGGCAATAACCCTAATACAGGAGTCCTTTAGAGGCGCAGGCAGGTGGCTTTTCCCCATCCATCATCCGTCCTGGAGGTTCATTCTGACTGGCATCTGCATGCCAGCACGTCTCCAAAGGGGAATTGTTTGTGTACTTTGGGGGCTTCCAGAGTGCGAACTTGAAAGAAAGTGGGGCTTGAAATGCGCGGTCATTTGTGAATTTATGTTTTATCTCCCTTCACTTGAAAATTTATGAGGAGAGTGACTTAGGGTGCTTGCGTTGTGTGTTCCAGGGCTTGCCCCCACTGATAACACCCTTGTTGGCGTGAAAGTGCAATGCAAATTATGACAGTTACAACCTTCTGTTTTGTTTAACCTGTCAGTGGATTTCCTGGCTCAGTGCTGAGGGCAATGGCGTGTTCAGCGAGTTCCATATTCACCTAAACTTAAAAGGTCAGGTTTCTACAGGCAAGCCTAGTCAAAGCCTAATTGATGAGGAGGGCAGGGGGACAGAATTTACTGTTCTGTTGGCTAGTTTCATATCGTTAGGTTGTCCTGAAAGCATCAGGCAGTCACAGCCCCTTTCATGTAAGTGCTGACCCTAGACAGGAGCTGACAATCAAAGGAGGCAGCCACAGGAACCGGTGCAAGTAGGCTATTGATTTTTCAGTTAGGTCTAAGTAGTTTGTAGTATGGGTAATGGGTGGCAGAGGCAGGTATGTCATTATCAATGAGCTCCAGAACAGCAGCGACAGCCCCCGCTCATATTTCCTTCAGCACTGACAGTAGGCGTCCTGCGCTGGTCAATAAATCGCCCAACCTTTCACTGACAAGTGACTTGGGGCTGGGGGGGAGTCAAAGAGCTAAACTTCCCGTGCTTGAACTTGACATGGGTGCAGAGCAAGGATCTCGACATCTGCGTTCCTGGCTCGTCGGGCAGGGAGCCCAGGAGAACGCAGGGAACAGACCAATGGGAGCTGTGCGGCCACGCAAGGTTAGCTTTATTTTGTGCCCTCTAGAAAGTCCAAGATTTCCCTGAGTTCGAGTGAAATAGCTTAAAACAGCAGCTTTCTGTATCAGCATGATCTGTTTCAGTAGTTAATTTAGGTTACCATGGCAGGGCTTTGTTTTTACTTTAGTATTGCTCTGCATTTAATCAAGGTTATACTGCCATAGCAGTACAACAATCACAGTCTGCCATTCAAAATCCACTTTTAATTCCTAGTTTCCTCTTCTTAAATTTCATGTATGGAGACTATTTAAAGATATTGGAGGTTTCATATAAATCCAAAGTGTTAGCAATACAGTTTCTGTTCTGACTACCAATGCTGTTTTGGGTCGGTAGTGGAGGACCAATACTTTAGGAAGCTGAATAAAGTTTTTATGACTTGGATTTTACTAGCTGTGGTTTCTGAATTTAATAGAGGTAGATCCAGATTTTAGCTTCACACTTAATTAAATTCTGAAAGATATTGGGAGAACATAAAAATTGTAATAAGTGGTGTTTTTTTTTGGTGTTTTTCTTTTTTTTTTTTTTTTTTAAATATACCTGTATGGAAAATCAGCTACATGAACTCATGCATCTTAATCTTAATTTCATGAAGTTTTCCAGTATTGTTACTCTATTTGAGCAATGTAAGTTATCTGCATTTCTTTTAGAAGTTGGAATTCAGTCAGGTTTTATGCTGTGCACAGATGTTAACAAAATAGCATATGCTTATAATTAAAAAAAAATCTTTAGACAAATTGAAATAAAGCAGAAGAGTAAATGTTTTGAAAAACTTCCTTAAAATAACTCATTGCTATGGTATCTTGTTCAACAATGTTTGTAATGTTACACAGAGCAGGAATCTGAGACTGTGTGTGTTGAATAGCTGCAAAGTATCATCTGTGACTGAAACTTTCATCTGTCTGCAGCAGCTAAAGCTGTTTTCTTCATGGCTGACTTTAACTGCAAGGGCAATGTTGACACAGACACAAGAAGTGGGGTTGAAATTTATCACTGGATTATGAAATCCTTTAATAAATATTTATATAAGCTAAAAACCTGAATACCTGTTTATTTGGAGCAGTTATGAAATTGATTAATTGTAAAAATCTGTTTAGATACTGTATTTACCTATTTGCCTATTGAACGAAGCTTTGGAAGAGGGACTGGCTAGCTGTCTTCCAGAGGAAAAAAAAAAAAATTTAGTTGGATCAAAAGTGTGCCAGGTTGTTTGAGTCCTTCCATATTTAATGGGAGTTTTTCTTCTCGGTTGTTTTCTTTATCCTGCAGGGCATTTTTTGTTTTTTCTTTTGTTAAACTAGGTGAAAAGTGCAGCCATGCAACCTGAATCTTACCTTTCCTTATAAACAGGTCCAGCCTCCTTTACTGTATTTTTAGTGTTGCTGGCATGCTGTGTTATTGCAGAAATGTAAAGAGGAGCTGTAGAAAGGCGACAAATTAAATTTTCATGAAGGAACCCCCTAATCAGCAGTGACAGGGTAAGAGAAAGATGATTGCCACTTGGTCATTGTGGAGAGGCACTTAGACTTGGTGTCAAGGCTTCTGTTAATGATGACTAATGTCTTTCTTGGAGAAAACGCATGCTCAAACATGCCACAGGCCAGGAAAAGAGTGGGGGAATAGGCATGTTAAGGAAAAAGGCTGTGGATCCTAAAACAAAAGCTTAGGTCTTCGGATGAAAAGGGCACAATGTTTTTGCAATGTCAGAAGGCACACCTATGGAGCTGTTCTTGTTGCATTCTTCAAGCATAATAATAATAATAATAATAATAATAATAATAATATAGACATACACTATTGTGGTCTACATGGTATCTGTTACTTTAATTAAAAAAGGAGATGGTAATGACACAGATGTGTAAGCACTCTGGTCAGAAATAAACAGTCACATTTACTCTTCTGTTAACAAAGCTTGCTTTTCTAAAGGAACAAAAGCTGCTGCAAAATATTCTTACCTAAGCACAGGCTCTGCTCTGAATAAACCTTCCGTAGTCAAATGTAAAATGACTCCAAAGACCTTTTTCAAATCTTTAAGCTTTGGCTTTTAGGTATATTGGCAAAAAAGAGGTGGCACATGTCATTCCTTCAGCTTTTCCCAAAGTGAGACCTTTCAGAAGGGCATTTGCAATGCTTGTCATATTTTTTCATATATATTTTATTGGCCTGACAAGTCTAGAGGACCATGAGAAAACAGATGTCATTGCATTCAGACAACACTAATTACTCTGGGATTTTTGCAGCCTCAGTGCCTGCATGTAGCTGTCGATTATGACTGTTTATGTGGCCCATCATGGGTACACGATGCACATTCAGATGGTGTCACCAGCCTTTGTGTTCCCTATTATCACACAATAAGATGGAAAAATCAGCAACAAGCATCACAACAAGGAAATGCCTTAATGGGAAACTTCTACATGCATTTTGCTAAAGATTGCATTCGCAGTCCTTATTAGATTTAAGTGTTTCAGCATCTGTTTGCTAACTGGAGTGCAGCACGGTGGCTGTCAGTGTTCACCGTGGTTCTTTATGTTGCAGGCTTTCGTTTTCTGCAATTGCATAAACACCACCTGAAAAATGCTGATTGACCCAGCAGTTGTCAGAAATTTCCTGCCTCTAACCTTTGTACCAAACAGAGATTTTTCTGTGTCACAGTTCACATTAGAAACCAGCATCCTTATTTTATTCTCTTACAGATTGTGTTGGTACCTCCTTGGTTAAATTTTCTTAGCGACTCTGTCATTTCAGAGTCTCTTCTTCCTCTGCAGCAGTGACTGCTGCAGGATTGCTAAGGCAAAGTTCAAACAGTGGTCACGCCGTGGCCTCACTTTGTGTGTTTTCTTGAATTTTGGTGTGTGTTTTATAAGCACAACAACCAATGTTAATCACAGACTGGAAAATGAAAGCTCCAATAATGTAACTTCACATGCTGATGAAGCAGAAATGGAAGCAGCTTTATCAAAGATGTATGATGAGATAAAACTGCAGTCTCTGCTGTACAGTTAGAGTAATTATGACTAATGAACCGTCCAGTCTGGATGAAATGGCATGCCCACAGGGACTGTGGCCAATCACTTGTGACTTATGCAAGCTGAACAAAACATTGATGGTGTTCCAGATTCCCTGTAAGAACAGGAAGTGTGGTCTTTGTTTGGAACGTCAGCTTTGTCAAGTTATTTTCAAGCAGTTTAGCAATAAATGGCATTAGTAAATAAAAGTCTCTAGGGTTAGGGTTTGTTAGGTTTTAAAATGGGCATAAATAATTAAAATTTGTCGTGTAAAATATACCTGAATAAAACCCCCTGTGAGGATGGCACATACACTTCAAAATATACATCAGAATTGTTCTGTCATCTTCCAATGTGAGTCGTTGGAAGCACATGTTACATTTTAATATGCTGAGTACAATGAAAGCCAAAGATACAAAGCATATGAGTATAGGCTTGTATCTATTCAGGTTTACTGTGGTAATTTGGGGTTTTAACAAATTTGCTTGAGACCTGACACTTTCATTTTTGTAGCATGCTGCATTTTAAGCCAGCAATAATTTTTAAGTGGGAGAAGACAGGTGTACAACCTGAAAGACAGTTTCTTGCAGAAACATGGAAGCAACATACAATGAAGCTTCAGTAAGTTTTGACAAAGTATAGATTAGCAGAGTAGTAATTTTAAATCAGTTTATTTTTATGAAGACACTGTGTGTAGCTGTAAAAAAAGAAAAAAATACCAGAATTCTGAATGCTGAAATGCAGATTATGCAGAGACTTCTGAATTTAATTATATGATAATAGCAGAGCACAAAAAATGCTTTTCTAAATGTAACTTTGTGCTAAATTATTTGGGCCTAGTCTGGAAGCAGTTGTGGGTCAGCAAATGTTTGAAGGATTTGGGAGTCAAATGATCGATATGTTACAGATGTTAGTGATACAGTGCAATCAGTTTAGCAGTTTGACTGAACCCCTCCAGAAGGCTACAAAGAGAAAAATATTTCAAAATTAGTTGCAAATGAACTAATGTAAAAGTAAGAAACCTCCTTCCACCCACTTATCCACCACCCCTTAAACCATTTAGAACAAAATTAAAGAATATTTTGACAAAAGGCGTATGTTGGACTGTTGTGCTGTTTAACAGTGGTTTACCCACTCGCACTAGAAATCTCAAATACTTTGACACTTCTGTTTTATCTATTTTGAAAGTATACAGAGACACTTCAAGGGCCTACTAAAAATTAGAATCCTTTTCTTTTGTCTCTTGCAACAAAGCATATTGCATCAAATGTTGCAAATGTGAAAATATTGTGTACAGTTCAGAGAATAATGTTAAGATAAACAATGCTGGTAAGTAAATTCTGGAAATGACTGCATTTTGGTTCTGATAAATAATTAAGGGTAAGATCTTTTGGAGACTGTGGCACACTTAAGTATGAGTCTCTTCCACAATGTCATTTCAGAATCAATAGCATGCAATACATTATGTACATTATGTAATTTTACTGCACAGAAAGTTGCATTCTGATCACTTTAATGTTTGTATGAGGCTTGTGCCAGTGAAGTCAGGACTGCATTTGTTAGATGATATACAAATGTATAAAATTAATTCTCATTCTCCTAAATAATAATTAATTTAAAGTACTGGATTTAAATACATAGTGATTATATATATATATAAATGTGTATGTGTGTTGTAGCAATATTTGGAAGAAATTCTCATATGTATTAAGATGAACTTGATACTTTAAGATTGTATTTTTTAGGAGTGTACAGCTCTGTTATTTTTTTATGAAATCACTGGTAAAATTCATATAAAATTAAGCATGGATCAGCTTTTTATGTATTTGGGACATCCATTGCTATCCCTTTGTTGTCTTTTATAGATCTGAATGCATTATTGGTGCTTCTGTGTAAAATAGCACATGGAGTTGTAGCTACTTGGAATTTGTATAAATGATGCAAATAAAAATTGAGGAGCATGGGATCTCAAGGACTGAATTTTATCTTCCTGTTGCTATGTGTGTTTGTGTAAATATGTAAGATATCTAGAATGTTGTTATATTTGGGAGCTAGCTTTTTGTGTGAGAGGGGCTGTGTTTGGTATTCCAGAATCAGAACTGTTGCTGATTTTTCCCTTAGGCTTGCATGATAGAGTTGACTTTCTTATGACTGTAGGTATAAATCAGTCTTTTGATTTGAGAGACTTATTGAAATAGAAAATTACTCTTCAGTGCAGGAAACTTAGAATTCAGTGCAAGTGAGAGCAGCTTTAACTTTTGCTGGCTTTTGTAATGACTATTACAAAACAGAGTTGGTCTGACCAGCTTGTCCTGCTTGCCTTATCCATCCCAAAAATATCCCTGATTAGTTTTATGCTTGAGGCAGGTGGAGGTAAAGCTGGTGAAAGTGTGATTGTGTTGGCTTTGTCTAAGATTGTCCTTGTACCCAGGTGTCTTCAGTTGCCCATTTAGGGGAGAGTTGTCTTGTGAAGTTCTGGCAATCAGAGGAAACCTTGGATTAAAGATCTGCCTCCTGTTACTCTTGGTGTGGCTTCTAATCTTACCAGTGCTGATCTAAATCCACAAAAACTCATGTAACTGATTTGTATGACACTGTTAGAAAAACAAAGAAGATCCCAGCAGAGTCAGGAAGAAATTATTTTCCTATTACATCAGTTTTGAGATTGCCTTTTTTTGGTGCTGCCCTTGGAACCAAAGTCAAAATTTAAAAAAGATGTATCTCAACTAGTGGTATTGAGAAAAAAAGAAAGAGTAAAGTTAACATTTTTTATCTTTTTTTTTCTTTTCACCAGTAGGCTGTAAGTATCAATCACCTTTTGGAAGGGATGATAATAATAATAATACAAAGCAATAATCACTAGCCTCCAAAATGTGAAAACCAAGGCATTTTTGGAAGTGAAATGCTTTTTTTTGTTTGAAAACACAAACTTTTCATTCTTTTTGAGAATGTGTTTGAAACCTTTCCTTCACACAGTGTTGGGTTTGATTAATAAAATAACCAGTAATATGTGTAATGAGTATTTTCTACTTGAGTTGATATACAAAAAATCTGATACAACATTCCAGCAGTGAATGGAGATATATATATCTCAATAGAAATTGAATTTCAGGTATTTTTTACTCTCCTTACACTTTTGCAATTGTATATTGTGTCAAAGGTATTTGTTTCTCAAGGGCACTTGCCAAGCTACTTGTAGATACTTTTATGTTGTTTGTTGGAGTCTTAGAGACTGAATTAGAGATATTTTTGTTGTTCTGCCTCCCAGCTATCATTATTTTAAAGCATCATGTTTAACCTTAATTTTTTAAAATTTTTACAAATGCTAAGATCCCATGTTCTCTGTCGCTTGTAGGTGTTGCTTTGCTTTTTTCAAGAATCCTAAACTAATAAAGTAAATATCACACCTCCTATATAGTATTAATCTTTCAGAAGTTTGTCCTGTGCTGGAGAAAATAAATAATTAGAGATAGGTAAGAGATGAGTGATGTGTAGGTGTAAATCCTCTGTAGATTTAAACATGCTGCACGGCAACTCTAGGTCTCTTTTGAGGTAGTCATGAAAACTTAAATTGTGTGCCTCATATATTTAAGGCCAGTGAGCCCATATGATTTTATTAATGTGCTGTAAATCTTATATTCACGAGCAGTGTTTACTACTGTGCAGTATATTTAAAAGAAAATTTATACCTCACTGCAGAAGGAAGGTAGGCTAGTGAGAAAATGCAAGGGTGGATCTCAAACATTTATCCCAGTCTGACAAGTATTTGCAAGGAATTTGCTCCTGTAAATTTCTGCTGGGAGCAAATGGTACTCATTCAAGCCTCAATTTTAATAAAAACCATAAATACTTATTTATGCATACACAGGTGGAGCACAGATATGTCTTTTGTCATTGTGGAACTTTGTGTGTGTCACATATGGCACACTCTGGATCATGGGATGAGCTTTTAATTCTGTTTTAAAGCAGTCCATTATTCAGTTTACAGTAGTACCTGGAAGACCTTACTGGAGACCCTGGACACTTTTCTAAGGAATAGTGGTTGTATTTGTGAAGTGTGTCTTTGGCCACATCATTCCCTTCCTATCCCATTTCTTCTGGACCCAGCAGCATTCCCTAGGCAAGAAGGATTGTTACACTGACTCAGTGTGTGAGTTAGGATGAGCCACAGAAACTCAAGACAGGTAATTTTCCACAGAGAAGACTGATTTGATCATTTTTTTGGAAACTACTTGTGTTTTCCTTCATTATAATACCTAGGAAAACTCCTTTTGGTCCCTAGGGAATAGCAGGAGGTTGCTGCAGCTGTGATTGACTCCAGTAGTGAAGCTGCCTGCATGGAAGTTCCTTGCCTAATGCTGTTGAAAGGGCAGTGATTATGTCACCAAGGAGGCATTTTTTATTTGTGTGGGTGCATTGCAGGTTGCACAGAAAAATACAGTTAATGTACCATGTGTAACCTTCCATGCTCCTTAAGCTTGCACTTCCACCTTGCAGTGGTTAAAATATTAGTCAGCAGTACAAAACAGGTATTCTCAATGCTTAAAGAGCTGTTTAAAGCTTTTATTTTTTATGCTCCTTATGCATTTATACTCTTCAGAATGAAATATCAGGTTCTTATGCCATTTAAAAAGAAGGCATGTGTACTTTGCTATGCAGTTTTCAATTGCATGAGACAACAAAAGCATTCCTCATGATGGAGATGTGCACAGAACAATTCAAGAATTGATTTTGAAATGTGTGAAAATTCTACACTTTGACATACTTTGTTGCCACTGAACTTACTCTTGTAGATATGTGGTTATATAATTTGTTTCTTAATGTGTATCATTAGCAGTCATTTCTCTAATTATTATTAAGTATTTTATCTAAATAGCCTCAGTAATAGGAGGTCTTTTACAGTTTTTTTTTTTTAATAGAGTATTGGGGGTTTTTGGTTCTTACTGCAACCTTCAGGAACTTCTTAAAGAAAAGAAGTTTCTGAAGGTTTGTTTTTGTTTTGCCATGTCCTGTTAGAATGGAAAGTTGCTATATGTGGTGAGGAAAAAATGATTGGGACATACCAAGTTGTTTGGAGTACCCTGTTTTGCTTGTGTGACATTATGTCTGGGGATAGTAAAATTCAGTGTACAGCTACATGCTCCCTCAGGTAGCATGGAGCAAGTTTGGTGCGAGCTGCTGTGACCCTGCCCTCCCTGCTCTGACATTGTTTGAGCTCTGGAGTGCACACAGGGGTGGCTGCTCCACTTGAGAAAAGAATGCCCCCACCCTAGCAGAGCCAGTTTTCAGCTGCTAGAGCTCCCTGAAATAGTGTGTCATTCCCTGGTACTTGTGCTAATGGAAAGCAGTGTTTGGGGTAGCAGGGGTGTGGAACTGCAGCAGCCTGGATTTGTGTTTGCTGAAATAGCGGTGGAAGTGATGCTCTCAGCCTGCTTTTCACAAGTGTTACTCTCTTGTGCATCCTCTGGATTGTAGGAAGAGGTACAGGTTTTTCACCTGGAATGGTAAAGCCATCTTTCCCTCAGGCATTTCATAGACATGAGAGTTTGGGTATCATTTTTTTTTTTAAATTGGCTTGTGTTACAAATGACAATGAGGATCTTTCATGTTTAGATGAAAGCAAAATGCTCTGTTCTTTTGCTGTATTTCTCTTAGTCTTTCTGAGTTATTAAAAGATTGTTCTTCTTCCTCTGACCCCTCTGACACAAGCTTTCAACCCCTGCAGCTTTTTGGACACGTGTTCTGTCACCCTTTGGATACTCTGAAGAACATGGAGGAGAATTGAGGCATGCACTAATGTGCCCTAGTACCCTAATTTACAGATTTATTATGCTCCTGGGAGAGCAATGCCTTGATGTATCCTATTATCTTGAAATCATCCTTAACTCATTTTAGGCTAGGATAAAACAGAAATAAAAACATTTCTTTCCAACTTTCAGAATGGAAAATGCACTCAAGTACATTTATAAAAAAGAAATTAGGTAGAAGATCCCTCTTGCACAGAGATTGTCAGAAAGATTCTCTCTCATGGATGCAGCTTTTGGTTGACTGTGACTTGAGGCACAGGGAATGAAAAAAGGCATCATTAGTACATATGCATGTGTCAGGAAATCATCTCCAGCAAGTCAGCTGGATCCATAGAAGCAAACCTGCAGCTGAAGAAATGCCTTCCAGTGACCTGGATTAACCAAGACGAATCTTTGTCATGCAGTAAAGTGGTGGGAAGCACATTTGGAGCCTCAGGATTCTTGAATAAGTTTCATAGCTGGACTCAGTGGACACTGGCGTGAGTCCTTTCAGGCTGGATTGCTGGTGCAGTGTGGATGTTATACAGCAGGGACTGAGTCAGTGTTTCCTGACAGCATATGTGAGATGAGTGTGGCTAAGGAGCATGTGAGCTGCTGAAACAGTTCCCTTTGCTATCAGGTGGTTCCTTTGGAACAGATACACAGGCTGGAAGCAAAGATGGTCTCCTACAGGGTACTGTACCTCTTTCTAGGTAAGAGGGGTGAGAGGCAAACATTGGATTGTCCCCCAGGCGTGTCTTTGGTGTGAAGCCTGGTGAATAAGGGTGATACAGATTCATTGTAAGAGCTTCAGTGGCAAGAGACTTTGCTGTCACAGCCCAGAGGCTGTACTATGCTCACTTTGGTCCATATTTAGTCTTATGAAATGCTGGCACTGCTACTATGTGAAATGAGCACTTTCCTTGAGTAACCTCGTTGTCTTTATTCACAATTCATAAAGCATGGGCTAGAAGGGGGCATGAAGAGATTGGGTATCTATTTCCACTCCACCGCTCAGCACAGTGTATTTGCTTTGTGGATATTTAAAATAGGTGGTGCTTAATGTTGTTCAGAAGGAGTTTGTACCTCTATTTCACCTGTTCTAACTTTCCTGTAAAAGTAGCTGGGGAGCTGACTTTTTTTTCAGAGGGATAAATACCTTGCTGTTAAGCTTTAGGTAGTTATTTCTATCACAGGTCAAATAGAAATTCTGCAGGAATTAAGATGTGCCTTGCCTATAACCTTTGTTGAAGAAGTTTTGCTGTCCACTGCGCCTTCCGCAAAGGTTCTTTAGGCATCTGTGTCTTCCACATTTGTGTATTAAGGATTTGTCTCTTGCCAACCATCATCATGAAGATAAAGGTTTTCCATTCTGAGTAAAGCCACTCTTGAGTGTCAGCAGTTACTCTCTTTGTACTGATATCTCATTACATTACTCACATGTAATGATAAGTGACACAGCAAAACTTGCTTTACATATACTTTATTTCCTTGTATGGCTTTAAGAGGAATAAAAACTTAAACAATTAAATATTTCCTGATGCTTGTAAATACTAACTAACTTGGAGAAGTTTCAGTAGATACACATAGTGAAGGAATTAGCATGAAGGTTATTTTTACTCTTTAATGTGTGTTTCACTGTTCTACTCTGTCCTGTGCATTCAGGAATCTCTGGAATAGGAAAAAGGGATATTTATTAGAGGGTAAGTACTTGGCAGAGGAACAGCATCATTTACTGCTTTATTTTCTCCTTAACAAATTTTTATTTTCACTTTGCTTTCTCTTAGATGGGATAGATGAGTTATATCTGAAGGCAGTGTGTATTTATTTAGAAAGTTACCTGTTTAAGGAAACAATTCATTATGTGTCGTGGAGCTGATGAGTTCAGTAGAGCCACCTTTTAATCCTTGATTCCCTGTGGATTTTCTTTCACAATACCTTTCTCCTTTAAGTCCCTAAAACTACAGTCCTTTTGAGTGAATAGGGGCTATTTTATACACCACCCTGCTTCCAATCCAATTAAAGGCTCAATAATAGACGGATTAGGGAAAGTTTACTTCTTAGTAGAAGTGCAGCTTTGGAAAAATAGTGCGTTGATAGCAAGAGGGAATGTGAAGGAAAGCGGAGAAAATTAAGGAGATAATGGTCAGTAATCTTAACTTGTCTGATGTTTGCGCTGTTCACAGTATAGCAGACTCTCAAAATGCGTAGAACAATGATTCAGATTCTTTAACCATTTTGTTGCTGGAGTTTGCCTGTCTCTTCAATTTTCTTCACTCTTGCTTTTGTTATCTGCATCTTGCACAAATGCCACCTAATCCTTTACTTTAAGTCCCCAGAGTAGGAGACTTTTGTAGTATTTTCTTTTGGGGGGAGCTGAGGAGCAATGCAGGAAAGCAAGGAGTTGATGGCAAAGTTAATCTGTTGTATTATGAAAGTAGTTAAGTATCAAAGTTTGTACAACACATTTCAATTAGGTTTTTAGGAGAACTGCCATCGAAGTATCCCTGTGACATATAACAAACTTCCTTGAGATGTTTTTTGAGTGAAATAGTCAAGGTTAAAAATAAACCTCAAAAATGTTATGCAAGCCAGAAAATACAGTATCAAAATGTTGTTTGATGGGTAATAAGCAATTAAAAAAATAGTCTTGACATAAAAGCCTATTCTGTGTTTCCTATTCAGTGCCTTGAGTGTCATCTCACCTTACAGGTTAGTTCCCAAACAAATGGTTTTACTGTAGATTAAAGTTGCAAATGCCTCAAAATTCCGCTTTGAATTGTATCCTTTGCATGCCTCTGAAAGGATTCTCTAACCACATCAAGCAGTGCCAGTGGTCAGCAAACTGATAAGACCACACTGTTTTTCCAGAAAACGAAGTTAGGTGGTTGAACAAGGAATGCCGCTTTGTGCCATCAAACCTTTCTCCCTTTTTTCCCTCTTTTTTGGAAAGGGGGGGATGGATAAATTAAGCCTTTTCCATTTTGTAGAACAACGAGTAGTCATTATTTTCAGCTACTTTGCTGCCTTATTATTGCCAAGGTCTCTACAGAGCCTTTTTCTTTGCCTACCATAGTGGATTGTAGTGGGCTAAATGTTTAATGAGTCAATGCGTTAAAGGCTTCACTTTTCTTCCAATTAACCCCAAGACCACTCTGGCATTTTTGTAAATCCACAGAAGTATTTTGTGAGGCCTAAAGGGTAAGCTGCAGGCAGGCTGTGAAGAATGTAAAAAGACTAACCTGCTAACAAACACTGTGCAATGGGACAAAGAGAGTTTAATCCGTATTATGGTAAATGCTGGCTTAGTGTCCCAAAAGGGCTTTGCAGAGTGGAACAAAACAAAGAGGGCAGCACCAATAAAAATCCAGTGCTTTTATTTTTATACACAAAATTGTTGCAAAAGAAAAACTGATAATAGCATTAAGAAAAGGTTTGAATGGTGGTTTTAAATATGATACTAAACATTGCGATTGTTCACCATTTGAATACTGTTTGTTATACATAAAGAAGCTAAAAGCAACATAGAGGCTCCAGTTGATTGAATATTCATGAAAATTGGTCAGATGAGTACCTCAATTTAAATTTGAAGTGTTTGTGAATTAGTATATCATAAGATAATATATAACCTATATGTTCATTAGTGTGCGTTTCTACAGAGAGAAACCTAGGAATATATTTTACGTGAATATGTGCGAAATGCAAGGACATTTATAAAATATGTAGTAAAATGCTAAGGACTCTTATTTATCCTCCTCTTAGAAGGCAAACAAAAACTCAAGGATAGTCACATATCTTACTCAAAATGCATTAAAGATTAAGGAAGATTTGCAGAATATAGTATTGCATTCAAATTTTTCATCTTGAAAAAGAAGTTGGCTGTGCTTATACTTCAAAAATTAGAGCAAATGAGAAAATCAAGTAATTAATTTTTAATGCTTTAATACTAAATGTAATTTTGTCACTGTAACTATTTTGACAAGAGGAATGTAGTACACTCAAATATAAAGTAAAAAAAAAGTGTAAATATGAAAAACAGAGGAGAAAATAAATAGCATTCCAGGGGTGGGAGGAATAAGGAAAAGAACATTGTTCTTGATGCTTCTTTAAATGCAAGGTCATAGCTGTAAAAGTAAAAACATAAAGTTCTGAGCATTGCATAGCATAATTTAGGAGGTTTTTTTTCCATTACTTTGTTAGAGATATCTAATTACTTTAATTTAAATCCACTTCTTCGGATGATATGAATAAATCACTTACATGTTAGATATGCCCCTAACCCTGAAGTGAACTTTGAGAGCAGTGATCTTGTTGTGTTACTCATAACCATCATTTCCATATTTGTTTTAATTCTGCTCCAGTCACAAGAGGGAATAAGCTTTAGTGTGTTGGGGAGCAATTTTTGAAGAATGTAATTAGCTAATGTGATTAAGATAGCCTTGAATAGCTAAAGCAGATCTGCGACTGAGTATTTTGCTAAGAAAAATATATTATTATTATCTTTAAATACAGGGAGAGATGAGAAAGACAGAGGTGTTAGGTGTCATCTTTGTAGGGATGGTACAGCATGGAAGTTTGCTCTGAGATGAGTCCCTAGAAAAGGCAGACTGGCCTGGCCTTTGGGGCAGTGAGCACAAACCTGCTCAGAGGCTGCATGGAATAAATGGTGTGATGGAGCTCCATGTGCTTCTGACACAGAAGGGATGGCAAAGCACCTTTTGGGGTGGGATTTTGTGCTGAGACACTGAACCAATTCATGGTGCTATTCCCCAGATAGGGAGGGCTGCCTGCTGGCAACAGATACAGGAGTTCAATGTGTAAACTCTGATAAGGCTGACATGTAATTTGTGTTACAGTTTGATTGTTAATTGTATATAAAGCAGGAGCCTTCACAGATCTTTCACTGAGAGCCCTTAATTGGGAGAAGTAAACCCATGTCATTAAGAGTATATCCTTTAAGGAGAAAGAAGGTAACTTTTTTTAATTAAGCATTTGCTTGATTTTGGTGCTTTTGGTTTTGAATACTTCCTTTTAATATTGTGGAATTAGGCCAACAGTCTCAATTGCTTTTGTCACAAGACAAAAATTTTTTTCCAAGCATCACATGTAAAACATCTATCTGTTTTATTTTGAGCTTTTTCTCTAGTAGTTAAGTATGTTGAGGAGTAATTAGAGTTAACTGTCTTCACAAAATCTGTCTACTGGGATGTGTAACCAAAATATTTGAACAACTAGGATTTTGGCAATATTTGTAACTTTTCAGCCAATTACAGTCATATCCCTTTCTGCAGGTAGAAAAAATGACATGAAATTTGTTGCTAAAAATTTAGCTTTGAACCTAAGATTGTCTTAGAAGGAAATCATGGATGCTCTCTGCTTCTAGTACGAGAGAAGTTACCTACTTGGCTAGATGTAAGCATTTTATGGAAGACATTGCAGAGGCACTTGGATTTGCCATTTATATTTTTTTGCCACTAAAGAACACAGCTATATTGGAGTACACATTTTAGTATATTATAATTTGTCTTGTTTGGGGTGTTTTTATCCCAGAAAGGTATAATC
The DNA here is from genome assembly GCF_027579445.1 of Ammospiza nelsoni. Lineage (NCBI taxonomy): Eukaryota > Metazoa > Chordata > Aves > Passeriformes > Passerellidae > Ammospiza > Ammospiza nelsoni. Next base: position 53,159,694 of record NC_080636.1, read on the forward strand.
TTTGCAGTTGGATGATTCTTGGAAATTATTATGAAGCAGAACTAACTGGCTGAGTTGTTTCTTCTGCAGTGTATTCCTATAGCTGGCAAAGAGCAACTGTGCTGGAAAACACCTGTGCAGTGGCAATGACAAGGTATTTTCAGAGGCACAAAAGCACACAGTGGTTCCTGAAACTGAGAGGAGGGTTCCACCACCCCATTAATGCCAGTGGGATCTGGCACAAAGAATTGATTTGGGGCTGTTTAATCCTTTTTTCCAACATCCTGGGCTGCATTAAAAAAGTTGTGACCAGCTGGTTGAGGGAGGTGATTCTCCCTGTCTGTTCTGCCCTTGTGAGACCTCACCTGAAGTAGTGTCCAGGTCTAGAGTCCTCAGCACAGGAAGGATGTGAATCTTTGGGAGCAGGTCCAGAGGAGGGCTGTGACAGTGATCAGAGAGATGGAAGAAAACAGGCTGGGATTTGGGCCTGGAGAATAGAATGTTCCAGGGACACTTTAGAGCAGCCTTCCTGCACCTAAGCAGGGCTTGAAAAAGGAGAGAGAATGAGAGAATGAGGATCAATTTAAAATGATAAGAGGAAAGCTGTAGATGAGATGCTAGGAAAAAATTCTTTTCTCAGGGGATAGTGAGGCACTTGAATAGGTTGCCCAGAAAAGTTGTGGATGCCCATCCTTAAAGGTGTTCAAGGCAAGGCGGGATGGGGCCCTGAGCAAACTGATCCAGTGGGTGGCATCTTTGCCAAGAGTGGAGTTAGAGGCAGGTGATTTTAATCACAGAATGACAGAATATTTTAGGTTGGAAGGAACCTCCAAGATCACCAAAGCCAACGTTTGCCTGATCACCACATTGTCAGCTAGAGCATGGCACTGACTGCCGTGTCCATAAAGGTGCTTTCCAACCCAAGGCATTCTGAGATTTTCCTGAGGAGTCAAGGTAAGGAACTGACCTAACAGGAAATGACCTTTTCTTGCACGGATTCTTGCAAGGGTAATTCCCTGAGCCAACTGCCTCTGTGGCCATAGGAGCATTAATGGCACGAGCAAGAAGGCAGCAGGACCACAGGGTTCAGCCATTCTCGTGGCTGCCACCTGCTGTGGAGCCACAGCCATAAACTCCACCCATAGGCAAATGGTAACTGCTGGATTGGGATTTTTACTGAGATCCTTTACATCGGTTGGAAACTTAAATGGAGTGTGTTGGGACAAGAATCACAGAAGTGGAGAGTTCAGCCCTTTCAGAGATAAATAATCTTGTTATCAAGAACAGTGTCCTTTGGGGAGAAAAGGTCTGGTGTTAAAAAAAGTGCACATATATATTTGTTGTTTTGGGAATGATCCTAATTACTCTTTTGGCAGTTTGACATCCTTCTGTGTATATTGGATACAACATCATTTATATATTGTCTCTGGACTGCTTTTCAAACACAGATCCTAAAGCCAATGATTCCTACTCCAGAGAATAAAAGCTCATTGATATGTCAAGTCATGTCCTTATGTAGAAGTCAGTTGTTTCTTCTAACTTAGTGCTGAAATGTTAAAGCTGCTCCGTCCCCTGTTCCTGGGTAAAAGTTGAGTTTTCTACCATTCCCAACCCGTTTCTTGTAGTGCTCACAGGATAATGATCAGACATTACTGGTATGAGGCTTCCCCCTTGAGAAAGGAAAGGCATTAGTGTGTAAATATTGAATTTTTACTGAGTCTGTGATAGCATCCAGGACTTCATTCCTGTAATCTTAGTGAAGTAGTGAAGGGCTATATGATCTCTATGGCTGCAGGTGCACCACTGCTATTTAAAAACTGCTTTAATTATGCCTATTATGTGTGAAAATGTTTCATTTATGTCGTTGTATGTCTTGCATTTAAGCAACATGGTGCAGAGATGTTTTTTTCTCCTCTGGAGAAAGTGTTCTGGACAGATAAATCTTGGAAAGTAAGAGTTAATTTTTACTTTTTAAAAATTATGCCTTATTTTTTTTTTACTTTCAGATTTTTCATTTTTAAGTATTTTCAGGTCTAGTGTTCCAGTCCTTGGCCCTGCAGTTTAAGCCTAGACAAAACCAGTTAGTACTGTTAGAAAAGTCTTACAGGAGTCCTGATTAAAGGATTTTGATAAAGTAATTAAAATATTAGTTAGGTTAATTTCTTTCTTTGGCCTGTCTGTGTTTGTTGCTTCTTAGCATTATGGAGTTTGGGAAACATCATACAAGCATTATCATTCATCTACATATTGGAGCCAGATTTTTTTTAATCTGCTTTTCAAGAGATTCTAGTGTTAATTTTCTGAACTGTTTGCAAAGCTGCACAATGTTTTGATTTATTTTGTTTGTTTTATTTTATATTTATTGCCAAATGTCATGTTCGTAAAATGTAAAATCATACGATGTAGTGTCTCTGGAAATTCTCTTGGCATATTCCATCTAAATTACTTTAAACAACTCTATCAGATTGCTGTTTTCAAAAAGAACTGAATAATTACTATCCTGAATTCCAACAATATACATAGGTTTGCTGGAGAGAGGAGTAGATAAAGCATATGTTAACATGACTTCTGCAATAAATGGTCTCCTTATACAGTTTGCAAATAGCAATTATAATTCCATGTTAATAAGATGCAGGAAAACGTGCTGAAGGAACAGTGCTTTGCTGCTTTTGTCACAGTTTCATCAAACTGATTTTGTCAGCACTGGAGCATAACCCTTGCCACATCAGTTTGAGTGCTCATTAGGCAGCCGATTTGTCTGAATCCTCATTAATTTGATTAACTCATTTACTTATGGATGGTGACATGTTATGTGGTACAGGAATGGTGGTTAGAGACTGGAATCAAGACTCTCCTTGACTTTGTTAGCATTCAGTTTTCATTTGTTTCTGCAATAAGCTGCTGCATTCTAGCACTACAGCAACAGTAATTTACATTTTGCAGAAGTGCAGCATCAGTTGAAGGGTTGAACTTATATTGTGTAAACTTATACTGCACCTCTGTCAGTCAACTACAGACAGCAGTTTAGGAGCTTTGTAGGTTTATAGCCTGCTCCAATTCCCTATTTATTTCACTTGGGTACTAGACTTTCTCATAAGAACCCAGACAGCTCAGTCATACATCTGGTTTAATGTAAATTAAATAACAAAAGGGAAACAAGTAGAAAACATCCTCAGTTAACACATACAGAAGAGGGAGATGTTGTTAAGCAGGGGTACTTAAAGCACTTTTCTGAAGGATAGGTTTCAGAAAAATGATCAAAATGGAAAAAAGAAATCGGTCAATGATTTAGATCAAATTCTGTGTATTCACAGTTTAGAAATTTATATTTTTACAATTTGATATGTTGATATGCCTCTAATATTTTAAGGTGCTGACTGTGTGCAGTTTTGGACGCCAGCCACTATTTTGGTGGTCATATGTGAAACTGGAAAAGAAAATTTAAGCATGTGGGGTTTAACGAATAATAAAATGTTTTGTATGAATTCAGTGACTCTGAATTTGAGTGGATGGCAAGCACAGTAACTCATCTGTGTAATTTTGAGTTGAGATCAAATTTAATTTGGGATAGCTCAAGAAACAGTGGAGTATTTCAAATGTTGTGAAGATGAAGAAGGTTCAGTTCTTGAGCAGCCAAATAATTTATTTTTGGTGAGAATTGCATTTGCAATTCTAGGGCTGAATGTGCAGCACAAAGATTCCCTGTGCTGTGGTGAAGCAGAATGCTTTTTGTATTACTGGAGTACAAAACAAGCCTCCTCCTGGGCTGTGGCAGTATTGGAGAACCACAGTTTGCAAACACGGGGCAGAAGTCTTTCTCTCTAAGTGCAGGACCAGAAGTAACAGTCAGCTACATGTTGGCAAAACTACAAGAAAATAGAACCCAAAATGCTTTCAAAGATGAAAGAAGAAACTTGCAAAATTTCAATGAAACTAGCAACTGTCTATGGTAGTGAGTCAGACTAGAACCATTCCATCTCCTTCTGCCCTGCATTATTGTCCTTCTCCCTGCCCTAGGAAGAATATCTGAATACCTGTTGAACTCCAGCTTTACCCTCAACCATAGTCCTTGGAGAAAGGAGGGATTGGCGAGGCAGCAGGAAGGGCTGGGGATCGATGAGATGCCATGGCTGCAGGGCAGTCACCTGCAAAAATCCTTGGGAAACTGCAGCTTGAATGGAAGCTGGTAGAGCAAGAGAGAGGAAACAGTGTTGGAATTGTTAGGGGAGTAAGGCAAATTTTTAATGGACAGGAGAGTTGGGAAAAAAGGTAGGCCATTGAGGGAACTGTAAAAGTGTTTTCTCAATTTACTATAAGTTAACTAGAGCTTTACTTTAGACTAAGGTGTAGTCATTGCTTCATTTTTAATAATCATTAAAATGTGTGCATTTATTTATGCACTCTAAAACTAACTATTGAAAGCTTTTTGATAGTAAACAAATACTGTTTCCCCTGTTCAATCTTCTTGTCCCAAAGTTAGGATTGATGATGTTCTTAGGTTTCTTGTAAGGTTATACTAAGTTAATAATAAATTTATGTAGAATTGAAATGAGATCAAGCATGGGAAAATACCCTGTCATTGTAACAATTGCACAGTGTTAGTGGTTGTATTGGTTTGTTTGCATATGCACTTTTACTGAGTCGGTCAGACCAGTCTTGTTTCATTGAGAAGGTGAGCAAAGTGCAGGAGATCTTGCATCCTTTCTGTAAAAGAGACTACTGTCACTGAAAAAAATAGAGCTATAATTTCACCCACTCTTTTATATTTTTTGGGAGGAAACAGCTCCAAGCACATCATATTTGGGAACTTCTTTATACTAGATGGGCTCTTTTAGAAATGTCATTTATTTTAGTTTACCAATATATGCCTGTACTTGGAATGATGGAGAGAGTTTACCGAAACAAGTTCTTTGACTTCTGTTTCAATTCTGTGGAATCATATCATAGAATATTTGCAAAGTGCTGCAAATATGGAACACAGCTAATATTCAAACAGGAGGCTGGTGATCAGAGTTGAATTACTGGGCTCTAAATTTTTCTACATCCACCTCTTTCCTCCTTCACTTGCTCTGACAGTTACAGACCGTTTCTCTAATAGGGCTTGCATTTGAAGATAAGCCTGCATGTAAACAAATTAACTTTTCTTAAATGGAGAGCCATTTCATCTGCAATAATATACCAATTCATAAACTATCAGAAGCATATTTTTTAAAAAAAGAAAAAGATAAATGACCCATTGTATAACACTTACTATTAGGCAGACTAGATGTCCCTGTGTTCTGGGAGATAAGGCTCTTGTATTATTACACCCTAATAAAATGAGTTAATGTTTTAGTATCAGAGATAAAAGGACAGTTGGATATATTTAATAACCAAACTGAGAAACACTTAATTTTAGTTGTCTGTAGCAATATAACACAAATTCCCCTGTAAAACAAATTGCACTTTTGGAATATACTTTAATGTGCATTCGACAAAGGAGAAAATGAGGTGATTGAAGTTCAATTTGTAGCATGTTATTAACCATTTCCGCTTGACTAGATGTGTAAAAGGATAATGGATGAGGGTTTTATTATTGCCTTTCTGCTAAAATGAAGTGGTGTAAAAGATAAGGTGATGAGATTAATGAACATAAGGAAAAGGCGTAATCAATCAAACTCCAACGGGGTGATGAGATGACAGTACTTAAGATTTGCAAGGATTTTAAAAGTGGATTTTATCAACACCGACATTTTGTTTGGGTGCAATGCTAAGAAGCAGATACTTGCCAATTTCTGTTATTTTTTGGTGGGTTCAATTACTACTGTATGTTTGAAGCTTCAACAATTAATGTAACATATTAAAGTTAAGGCTTTGTTAAATTTAAAATTCCTATTAAAATCCCCTATATGGTTATTAAAGGGGGTTGAGCAAGGAAGGATGTTTTGTCAAGCAGGAAGGATGTTTTATTGATCAATTTATCAGTTCTTCACTGGTGGAGCACTCCTAGATGTGTCTGGATGAGTTATTTTTAGTCTGTACTGCTGCCCCAAGTTTTGCATCCAAGTCATTTCAGCATTTCAGTCACTGGTTTTCATGTGCTCAAGGAAGAGTGAGAAATGCTTTCCTTGCCCTGTAATAAGTTCTCAAACATGAAACTCTACAAAATTTCAACTTCCAACTCCTCAAATAGAAAATTGATTATCTTGTAGTGATAAATCTACTAAAGTTCCTAGCTGTAAATGTGTTCCTCTTTGTAGGTGAGATATTTTATACTTCAGATCTCAAATCTTCTTTTCTCTAACACATATCTTAAAATTGTTACCCATTTGAATACCTATAATGCTAATATGTTATGGGAAGAATTGATTACAGGTTTTTTACTTGTAAGTACTTCAGATAGAGAAAACCCTAAAGGTAGATCTACTGCCTTAAAATACTTTTTTTTTTTTTTTAAGAATAGAAGAACATTGAGTTCCACACCAAAAATCACTTAAGAGCTGCAAACACCACTAGAAAATCTAATTTTCTAATGCCTTTAGTTTTCTGCTCCTTTTAATAAACCCTACACCTTTTTCAAAATGTGGACTTGACTAGGAGGGAAGCTGCTATCCAGTTATGGTCTTTTCCCTACTTGAAAAAATATTTAAGAAGGGCTCCCACTTTCTTTCAAATGTGGTAAATTGATTTGATAAAAGTTGCCTATTAGAAGGCTGCCTTAATTTAGTTTTTTAAATGAAACATGCATGAGCAGGATAAATTGCTGTATTTTTGCAAGGAACTTAGTTCTTGGCAGCACTTCGGTCAGGATGGATAGGATATTGCTATGGGGTTAGGATTTCCTAGAGAAGCAGCTGAAAATGCTTTTCCCTCTTGGCTTCAGCATTTATGAAACACTGTTAGGTACTGGCTGGAAACTGGGGCTTTGTCAATACTCCCACATTAGACTTGACTTTTTCTGGCTCTTCAGAAAACTTTCAGTTTTGCAAAACAGCATCATGAGTTTGAAAGATAAATGCATAACATAGCCCAGATTAAAATTCTTCACAAGAGCTAATATTTTCACATAGACTTACTGCCCTCTCTCCTCCTGTCATCTGCAGAATTCTTTGATAGACTTATTTTTTATTGGGCCCTCAGGAGTGGCAAGTTTTAGATTGAATACCCCAGGGGGAATGGCAAGGCAAATCATGTTGTTGGATCAATTGTTCAGCTATCCCCAGACTGCTGTCTGTGTATCTGTTACACTTGAATCACATTTTCAAGCCTTTCTTATCAATCATTTGGACTAGAAATGCAGTTTAATTTTCTGTTGCATTTTTAAGCTGAAATAAGGGTTATGTTCTTGTTCTGTTATCCCAGAATCATAGATATGCTTGTAGAGCTCACATTAGTTGTGCCCCTGGCTTGCTTAATCTTAGGAAAGGATCCTTTCTTGTAGGAATGCATTAAAACTGAATTTATTTTACATTAGTTTGGCATGTACTAAGATGAATTTCAGCAGTTGTTGCATAAAACCTCCTCTTCACATGGCTGCTTTTTTTTCCTTTAACAACATGGGGTAAGTTTTAATTGGACACATTATTTCTATGGGTGATCTTATGGGGTTTTCCCTTGCAGTCACAGGCCATAACAAAACCTTGTTCCATGATTGATTTCAGTAAATTCTTTCTTCTGAGAAATTAATCTACTTTTACAGGAATAGGGGACAAATGTATGAATAGTCATGTAGGACTTTGTTATAAAAAGGAGCACATAGGAGACATGTCCTTTGATAACTAAGAACATTTCCTCTATTTTGTTGTCATTTGGCTTTGGTTTACAGTAAATGAACTTGCAGTGAGTGGAGAAGGGCTTGGGCACTGAAGGGTTTTATAGCAGTTCTGTGCTATCTTCTTTCCCAGATTCTGAGGGCAAGAGGGAAAATGTTTTCAGTATTGTATACAGTCCTGGGCATCCCAAATGAGGCAAAGGTACATCAGCCCCTGCAGCTGCCCCACTTTATTTGAAGGGAATTTGGTTCCTGCAGCACTTGAGAGTCTCTGCAGCACAAAGGTGGCATTGAGCCATTTTTGCATCCACACCCTTTGCAAGGGGCACCTTGTGTGCCACATCTCTCACAAAACACACTGCAGAATCTTGTAATGTGAATGACTGGCTTGGCAGCTCTGGAGTCTGACTTTTCTCTTTGCCTTCAAGAGGCACATCTGTTCTTCTATGTATGGGCTTTCTTCCCATTAATGAGCTGATCAGATGCAGTGTTTCTTGATGACTGGTATTCCAGCTTCCTGCCAGATGTGTGGGGGAGTTTTTGTTTTTGTTTTGTTTCTGATGAAGGGATATGAAGGTCAGCTTACAGGTCACTGATTTAAAAAAAAAAAAAATCATTTTTTGGCATTGAAACTTATTTTTTCATTGCCCATTTGCTTTCTCCTGCAAAATCAGATGGAAGCAGCAGACACTGGACAGCTGCCAGTGTTGCAGGTGTAGTGCTTCCTTCTTGGTTGTAGTTGCTGCTTCCACTTGCACGTGTTCTGACTGGAGAGACCTTTGCTGGATACATGGAGAAGCAGCCCATGGGAGAAGTCATATCCTGAAAGTGCTGAAATAGGCAGGTGCAGGGCACCAGTGGAAATCTGACATGACTATTCTCATTTGCTGTTCCAAATACAAATTTGAAGAGACATTCATAGCAAACATTAGCCTTATTTTTCTAACACGGAGGCTCCCCAGGCCAGTGATCACAGTACCAGTCTGACAGAACTCAAAAAGTGTTTGGACAACACTCCTGGGCACAGGGTGTGGCTCTTGGGCATATCCTGTGGAGGGCTGGGAATTGGACTTCAATGGTTCTTGTGGGTCTCCTCCAACTCAGGATATTCTATGATTAAAAAAAAAATAAATTCAATGTCTAAATATCTTTAAGAGACAGCAAAACAAAGATGGCTCCTGCATTGTTTTCTGTGCTCTGCCTTGGAGATGCTTGCTCCTTTTTCTTACATTTCACCATACATAGTCAGTAATACTGCTGTGGATTCAAGCTGCTGTGAGTCTGGCAATTTTTGTAATTTCAGGCTCTGTACTTGTTAAAGATCCACCAATAGTCTGATAAAGACTATCCTCCAGGACTTTTCTGCACTAGGAATTTTATAAAAGGAGAGGGACCAACCAGACTTTAAACTTCAAAGAACTTAAAAAATAAGAAAAACCCAAATCTACAACCTTTTTGTCATTATATTAAAAAAAAAAAAAAATCTCCGCTTGATTCCTTTTAACTATTTTTCTGGCACTTCCATCTTTGAACAAGGGAAAGTGCTTTTTAGGGCTTGTTTTAACATCCTTTTTTTTAAATTACAGTAGTGTTACAACGTCATCATATGGTTTTGAGCCACTAGTCCTGTGTTGTCTTACTTCTACTAGGGAAATTTCTGTACAATTTGTATTTTCAAAATATGGATCATGGTTATACTTACCACCTTGAAAACATATTTTTTTTTTTTTTAATTGGGAATACCAGATTCTGGGCAGTGTGCTAAAAGCTTTTGAGGTTAAGATTTAAAAGATTTCTTATTTTATAACCTCCTTTTCAATAATAAAACATTTTCATAATAAATTCTGAATTTGTATTTCCTTTTTTTTTGTTAGCTCACAAGGAGATGGGAAGACAAATTAATTGTTCAGTTTTTGCAGAGTGACAATTTGGAACATCTAAAGCTTCCTGTTCTTTGTCTTTTAGTTTTCTGCGTTTATAAACTTGAAGGTGAGCTAACTAACAAGGTAGCAACAGTTGTGGTGATGCAAAGTTATGCAGCAAAATAGGAGAGCTGTGAAGGACTTTTTGAAGCCATTTGGACACCTGCTTCTCAGCTGGAGAGATAAAATGATGGCAAAGGGATTTTTCCCAGATAGTTTTTCAAAATTCTGTCTCACACAGGGTAATGATCATGGAATGCACCACTGCACCATTCATTACTACAAAGTCTTAATACTGGTAATACTTAATTTCAGCATTTTTGATGAATATTCCACTATTTAATATCATCAGCTTCTTTTGACAGCTTCTACACAGTGAGAAATCACTTCATGGAATTCTGCTCACTGATGCTTAAGCTCTCTTCTTGAGCTTTTGCAGGTAATGTCATTTTTTCAATGTATAAAAAACAAAATCAAAACAAGCTTTTTTAGTATTTGCACTGTGTCTGTTTAACTGATGGAATTCATTGACACATTAAATCCTGAAGTTGCATGATTTAATGCAGTCCAAAAAGACTAGGTTGAGTTATTTCTAAATGATGGAAAGATTCTTGGTTATGATTTGTTGTCTGTATCATTTTACATACCAGGTATATGAAGTCTGTGTATGTATGAACATCAGTGCTGTAGCAAATAGCATAAACAGGTAACCCCGGGAGAGGAAAAATGTTGCTCTTCTCCAGGTGATGTAAACATCTGTATGAGCCTTTTGTATCTACCTCTTGAGGAGCAGATGCAGCTAGCTCTTAAATCAGAGTGTAACTAAATCAAGATATCAGTCAACTCCTACAAGAATCTGTGAATTCTTGCAATTCTGGCTCCTTTTTTATCATAAATAAGCCCGCTGTTGTATTTTGCAAAGAAAGTAATAACTTCATGTCCTTAACCTTGCAGGGCTTGGACAGTCACCCTAACCTGTATTAATTTTCTACTTTTTAAACTTCCACTATCTGAGGCTGCATAATTTACCTTGCATAATTGTCTTTAGCAATCAGAAATTCCTGTTCTTTGGGTTAATTAAATGTTTTCTGATACTGGTAATGAACCCCTGCTCTCTAAAACCCAGCAGGGTTAATCAAGAGGGACAAAAAATTGTTTATGAGACCCATTTGAAGGAAGTAAGAGAGTTAGTACTAAATCTGCTAACATTGTTTGCAGATATATGCGAGGTGTTTAGTACCATGTAGTCAAATCAGAAAAGTTCTGAAATACAGGCTCCCTCAGTAATTTTATTTCCAAGTTAGATTGGGATAATCAGGAAGAAAGTTAGTAGAAGATCACTTTAAGAAAATTTAGACTGCACATAGATTTTTTCACACTGAAGTACAGCTTAAGTGGCAGGATAAAGGGAGAATATATAGTTGTGCATTCCTTTGTTTTAGTAATCTGGGAAGTATTTTTCATGCTATCATATATGTACTGATCTGTGGTCTGTGACAGTTAGACTTTATTCTTATTATTCCTCTTATTTCCAAGCACATGGTGTTTCTTTTTTTATTGTGTAGAGAGAAATTATTTCAAAACTGAATGGATCTAGAAGCAGAACTAAATCCTAACAAAAGATTAAACTATTTACAGGTCCTGAGGCCTTAAGGTATTTTAGGCTAATATAAACAGCATAATGTGAAATGGGAATTTCAGTTTGTGGTAAATCTGTCTGTCCCCAGCAGCTTCAGATAAAATAATTCTATCCTTCTCGAGCACATCAATTTGCTACTTGGCGGTTCATGTATCAAAGAGCATTCTGTGAAAATATCAATATCATTGGTTAATATAAATGAAATTAATTTTTAAAGCTGGGCTAAAGGTTGACATCTGAAAAATTACATTACTTTGCAGAAGAGAAATTTCTGTCTTCCAGTGAAATTTCAGGTCATAAGGGCAAGTAATTTTCACAATCTTCAATGGGAACCAGTGAAATATGAACTTCATTGTCACCTAGCCCCAAAGCGATAAGATAAAATGAGCTGATACATCATTTGCTGTGGTTTTATCATCTCCTTCAGTAATTGGAAGAGAAAACATAAGAGTCCTTTACCACCCCCCTCCCCAGTCCCTTCACCACCCACACCCAGGCATAAGCCATTTTGCTCTGATCAATACAAAGGTCACTGAGTATTTATTTATTTATTTTATTTTTTTATGTCACCTAAAACTGTCTAGTGGAACATTAAAGTAATGAATATGTTTAATTGAGTTTGTCACCCATGAAAATGCTGAACAGGATTGTGTAACAGACTGTGCATGCTCACAGGGGGACTGGCTGCTGCTCACCGCCTGTGGATTTCAGTGGCTGATTTTGTAAATATCTGAGATTTAAAGCAAGCATCTTATTTGTTGTTTCTTTGAGAAACCTAAAATAAACCAATGAACAACTCTGATTTATTGAAGAGCATGCTGATGTTTAAGATTGTTAATAGTCTGATCAAATTCCCTGTGAATTCGGATGTGTTTAAACAAAGAGCAGAGTCACACTCTTTCAGTGTGAATCCTGCAGCCAGGAATTAAATTATACCTGGACAGTAGAATCCTAGGGTCCTCAGATGCAAGGCCAAGGTTAAGGTAGAAATCCAGGTTTCTTGTGAACTGAGTGTCAGATTTTGGAGCCTCTGAGTGCTGTAATTTTGCCTTCCTGACTACAAATAACTCCAAATGACCTAGAATGTTGCTAGAATGTATTTATAAATTTTCTCTCAACTGTAATCAAATTAGAATGTAAGTTAAATGCTCTATATTTTTATTCGGTGCTTTGTTGGGTTTTTTTCTTTGTCTTGCATTAGAACTTATTTAAAATTAGACAAATGTGCATCAGCTTTTTAAATAAGCTATTTAGCTTTTATTTTACTCATGGCAGTTAAGTTGGCTGGCATATTAAAGTAATATAATTATTCAATTACTGTTTCAGTTCTATAACCCATTTGCAGACTTAATTACTTCTAGCCTATTCACATTTTCAAGATCAATAGTACTTTTCTCTAAAATAAAATAAAATATACGATAGCTGATTGGCTTGCTTAACAGGTAAAGCAAAATGTTCATTTAGTCTTCAGTAAAATATTACTTTTCTAATTCAGGAGGCAGCTGCAGTGATTGGGGTGGTTTTTTAACTATTGCTTGAAGTCTTTTACAACAGACATTGTTTATGATAAACATTCAGGAGGGGTTTGAAGAAAAGGTAGAATGGAATGGGGCATTTGTATAAAAAACTGAAAAATCACAGAATAGCTTCCAAGTAAATGAGCTTTTTTATTGGGAAATTAGCAGATACATCACTGTAAATTGTGAGCACTTATTTATGTATGATCTTAATTCGTGGTCAGCACTGTGCTAGCTGAGTTTTCATGCTACTCTGATTTCAGAGTCTCCTCCAAGTAGAATTTGAATCTGGCTGCTCTTTACTCACTGATTTCTTAGGGAGTTTCTGACAGCTGTGCAGTGTTGGGGCCATCACCATGAGTACAGAGACTGAGTACAGGTTAGACCTTCATTTCTAATACTTGAAGTGAAAAAAGGGACTTCATTCAAAGGGGGAAGTAATTTTGTATTTTTAGTAATGTTGTCATGATACCTGTTCATCTGGTGTTGCCAAAGTCTAATTACAGAGCAGTCTGATCAGATTTTTGAAACTGTAGAACTTAACAATTGCCTCATTAGTTTATATGTTTTTAAATGAAGTGGTAATAGTATAAATTGTCTTTTCTTTTGTAAAGTGTTGTATCTTTTGAAACAAATTAAATGTGCAGTAGATTGAACTTCAGTCTGATTTGTTGAATTAACTGAAATTTTGTGAATACTTTCTCACATGGGGAAGGCAGTATTATTTCTATAGATTAAATTAGATGTACACTCTCATTAGTCTCTGCTCCACAACTTGTTCCAAAACTGGTTGTGACAAAGGCAGAAATGAGTTGGTTTTAATCTCAAAATATTGTACGATGGTATGAAGAAGATTGCTGTTCTTAAATTCTCAAGTAGAGCTCTGTGTTGTGTGGCTTATGGGTGAAAACGGGCAAATGCAAAAGTAGTTCTTGAAAGTTGTAGTTCTGATGTCAGAAGTGATAAAAAAAATTAAATTTTGTTTGCCAGAATAAAAACGCTGAATTTGATTTGAAGAATGAGCCAGTTTCTGCAACTAGCAGTTTCTAATAATATTTTCCAGGGAGTAAAAGGCTGTGCTGGATTTTCCTGAGGAACACTTCGCCATAGACGTGCCGGCAATGTGTTTGTCCCCCGGCCCTGTCACCCGCCCTAGGTGGAGGCAGTGATGAGCGGGCAGCGCTGCGTTGCCATGGCAGCTGCTTCACTGGCGGGCCAGAGCCCTGGCTGGGGCGCTGTCAGTGTGCCCGCAGCTCCAGAGAGCACAGTGTCCCACTGAAGGGCTGCAGTTAAACCTAATCCACTTTTAATTGAACTCCAGAGACTTCGAAGTGAGGCTGCAGAGCAGGCAGAGGCTGCCTCAGCCCAGAATGGAGGCCCTGCTCAGCCCGGCCTCAGCTGCTTGTGTCTCCTGATCAGTTTTGTTAATGAGTGCTTCAGAGGGGCTTACAGCAGTGGCTGTGGTGGTTCTGGGGTGCAGGTCCAGTTCCTGCTGTAAATCCTCTCCCTCTGAATTCAGTTACTTCACCTATTTCATTGGCTCTACGAGGAGCACAATGCAAGCCGCCTCTGCTCTTTTCAAGCCGGTGCTTTTCCTTCCAGTTTTGAGGAGGCTGCAGGCAGCAAGCTCTGGGCATCATGTGAGGTTCACAGTCTCACAGAAAATGCTCACTTCACAGGATAAACGGAATAATTATTTAGAGTGCTGGTTTTACTCACACTATCCACATAGTAAATGTTTGAATTTGCCATGCGCAGACCAATAGGGACAAACAGGCTGTTGGGTTTTAATTGTGGCAGAAAAGTGGTTACCATGTTGCTATCTGTCTCAAAAAATCAAACATTGCAATTAGAAGCTCCAGTTTCAGGATCATAAGATGGATAAATATCATCAAAAAGTACCAAGAGATTTCTGTGCATGAGCCCTGCAACTTTGTCTCTTTTGTTACCTCTTTTGATGTTGTATTCTTTGAGGATATTTATATGCATGTGACAAAAACCAAGCACAGTGGTTCTGAGTAGCACCACAGAATTACACAAATCTGCCAATTCGTGTGGATGGGATAGGGGTGTATTATGGGAAGTGTCAGTGTGGCCCAAGTCTGTTGGTTTCCCAGTTCCAGAAATGTTTAGGAACCATTGACAATCTCTGGTCCTTTCATCACATTTCTAGAATTTTGTACTGGAAGATTTATATAGTTTTTTCCTTCTCTTTCTATGTGTGTGTGTTTGCTGGGAGAGAAGGTGGCACTTGTATTGAGGTGAAGATTATTTCTTTGTATGTTCTGATCTGTGTTATCAGCTTTTGGTTTGCCAGTCTTGCTTCTTTTAATTCACAAAACTGGTAAAATATTTTATGCTGTATTGTATAGTGCTTTCATAATGGTGCATCTGATCCCTGTGCTACAAAAATGCAGGTTTTATTTGTCAATATATGCTACATGCAAGGCAAAATCCTCCTTTGTTAAAAACCTGTAAACAAGTGATTGACTTAATTAACAGTCTTTGTTATGTTAAGGACTTGAATTTCACTTTTTCATTTTTGTACACAATGTATTTATTGCTCAAGTGAAATTGTGGTAAGAATGATGTTAACAAGGATTGCATATGAGTCTCTTTTTCTGTGATGGTTTTCTATTAAGTACTTTTGCGTTTGCTAAAATTGACAAATCTCAGATTTTCCTTCTCCTATAGTTTGTTAATCTGAGGTAGAGAAGTGTCCAGTCTCTCTGTCCTTTAACACTTACATAATTAAGCTTTGAAATGGAAAGGAAAAAGTGAAGCAACAAAGAAACAAAGTGGCTGAGGACTGAAAATGGAATTAGTTTGAATTGTGAAGGCAGACTAAGCATCTGTGTCTGTCAGATGGGATGACAGGAATTGTAACAAGTTACTTTGACAACCGCTTACTCCACAGAGAGATTATGCTGAGTTCATTTGCAGGTTTGTGTTTAACCTTAGCTGACAAAATGATACTTAACCTCTTACACAGCCAACCTTTCTAGTTCCAGAATTAATGAACACTGCCTTAACGATAAACCTAAGGAACATTCTTTTTCTTCAAAGACCCTTTTTTCTTGCTTATTTGTTACAGGCCTGTTATTACAATGCTGAAGGGAGTGCAGATACATCTAATGTTACTAGAAATGCATTTCTGAATACAGTTTTATGCTTTGCTGAAATGCTGAACATTTAATAATGTTTTTGAAACTCTGAAACTGTTAGGAAAAATAGACAGTTGTATTTAAAGGAAAAAAATGCAAACAAATGTTTAAAATATTTAGCATGAATAATTGAATTTAGGAGTACAAGAAATGTATTAGAGATTCATAGCATGATTTGAAATTTGAGCATATTTTAATTTTGCTGCAGGTTTTGCATGTAATTGGTAGAATCCATGTTTGTGGGTCAAAGAGTTTCTCTTTTGCAAGGTATTCCTGTCCAGCTAACATATTTAAAACATCCTTTCTGTCTGTTTCTCCTAGATTCTGGCATATACAGAAGGACTCCATGGAAAATGGCTCTTCTCAGAGATTCGATCTGTCTTTTCCCGACGTTACCTCTTGCAAAATACAGCACTGGAGATATTCATGGCAAATAGAGGTACATACATGGCAAAATGAGCTTAAAGAAATTACAAGTGTGCATGTGGGGACTTGTGCATTCTCCTTGGATGTTTAGCCATGTCTGCTTTGACATGGATTTGTGTAGATAGAGGAAGGGCTTGGATTAAATGTATCGGTATTTGAGTTACTAATTTTTTGTAATTTAGTTTCTCCTTCCAATTCTCTTTTCAATGATAAATTATGATAAACCATGAAAACTGTGCATTATCAATGCCTCACTTTCATTTATATCCACAGATTTATTTGGCATTCTCTGAGGACTCCTGCTCAAGGCAGTCCTACCTCTGATCTGTTATGCATGAAGGATTTTTGTGTCCCCTTGGAGGGTTGATAGTTGTTAGTTAGACACACCAAGAGCAACAGAAGGAAAGAATTTCACTACTGGATTAGACCAGTGACTGCTATGCCTTCATGCTTTATTTAAAATGTAGAACATTGATTTGGTAATGGTATTGTCCAACAGAATATTAATCATGTGCATAAACACTTGTTGTACTCTCTGAAGTCCTAAATGGCCACTGGTGATACATAATTAGATTGTTATTTAGATTATTAGGTTGCTGTTTCAGAGGTGTCATTCACATGTTTCAGACAAAATAGGAAGATAGTATTTTGAACACTATTTCTAGAAAGTGTCTAGAATGTAAATTAGTAAATGTATGAACTAGTTAATACATACATTTTTTAAATTAGTTCTAGACAGTCAATCTGTGCATATAAGTTTAATTTCTATTCATAGAGGAAAAAAAATGGAGACCTTGTAAGATGTGCAACAGTGTCAACTTCTGTTGAAATTCCTGTTACTGATATATAAAAGGACTTCTGGAAATCTAAAAACAAATATATCTGCAGCATCCTGAAGGAAACTTGTCAGATCTGTTGAGCACCTGAGCTTAGGGTTGTATTTTGTTGGTTGAGAAAGCCTGAAATGTGTAAAATGATGCTGTGTTTCTACTCTTGTACTCACAGTGGGTGTCATGTTCAACTTCCCTGACCAAGCAACAGTAAAGAAAGTGGTTAACTGTCTGCCTCGGGTTGGTATTGGTACCATCTTTGGATTACCCCAGACCAGGTATTTTACAATCTGCATTAGTTTTATCTGTCAGCTCTAAGAGTTGTTTTTATTTTCATCAATGGTTTGAAGCATTTACACCTACTAGTTTACAGAACATGGTGCAGGAAACCCTTAGAGAGGGGTATCTTGATTGTTGTGACTTAAATTTTAAATTTTTAATCAATACATAGAAATGGAATTAAAATAGTTTGGGATGTTTTATGTTGTGTTTTGTAGTTTTTTTATAGAGTCCAGGAAAAAATAAATCCCTTGGATTGCTACTATAGCCACTCTGTAAGAACATCAGGATTCTATTTACAGAAACAAATTATGTGTGAAAAATTTTAAATGTACATTGAAGACACATTTGCTCAGTATTTCACATCCATTTGTACTGATCAATTTGTTTGCAAAATAATGTAGGTTATTGAAAAATACAAACAGTTACAGTTTCCTTGAATGGTTTACCAATACCTGTAAAGATTTTTTAAACTAAAACTACATATATTTTTTTCTTTCCTCCCTAAGTGATGTGGGTTTGGTGTTTACAGATGTTTTTGTTATGAACAAAACTGTATTGGGAATTTTATGATAAACTCTTCTCTGTTTGATTTATCACTCCAAGGAATGACTTTACAGTCTTCTTTCACAAACATTAGGAAATCTGGCATCAAATTCTAAAAGTTTGAGTTATTTATGACTAACTCCCCAACACTGCCCAGAATTTAAACCTCAAGAGGATGGACTTCATAATGAAATTCTATCATCTTATCATTGTTTTCCTTTGTTCTTGAGGGATTTAAAAAACCACTCTTTAAAGATGACTTGATTCTTATGTGAAATTCTAAAAGTATTGTAATTTTATTATTTAATGATATTCCATCTCTAAATCTCCAGTAAAATATTTCTGTAATACATCAAGCCATCATAAAGCAGCTGAATTTGCACAGCTGTAAAGATTTCTGTTGGAAAGTTTTCAAATCTTGACATATCCAGCTGTCAGATGCATTAATTCTTTTTATTCTTACTAGATTATAAAACTTTAAAAATGAACTTCAAGTATCCAAGTGGCAGTTTGATCTCCAGAGAAATCTAGCCCAGACCTGGTAGAAGGAATATGTACTACTGCCACTAAAAATCAAGTATGGAAAAAAGGAAGCCCCACCAGTTTTCTCATTATTTTTTTCCAATTTTCTTTGTTTTCAGACGCATTTCTTTGGCTAGTCCTCGACAGATTTTCAAAGCTTCCAACATGACCCAGCGATGGCAGCACCGAGAGATTTCCAACTTTGAATACTTGATGTTTCTAAACACTATAGCAGGTATTGCTAATTATTGTTCATCCAAATGACTGTAATTACACAGAAAAGGAGTTAGCCATGGCACAGTCTCAGCAGCCATGGGGCACAATTATTTTGCTCTTGTAATGAATAGGTTTTAGTATGTATGAGTGTGTCCTGAAAAACTTCACAAAAATCTTCCTAAGTTTACTTCATTCATAATTATGTTTATGTAAGACTAGAGAGGTATTCATAGCACTGTACTGAGCAGCCCTTAAAATCAGAATATCATGACTGTTGTGGGGGGGACAGGAAGTATATAGACTGTTGACTATTTAGTAAAGCCTCAGAAATAGGAACTCCTATGTCTTCAGTATTCTAAGTTTTAATTCTCGTAAGTACTATCCTCCCTAAATATCATAGGTACAACAAGTTTTCTCCCTAAATATCATAGATGCTGAGATTTCTAGGAAATCTCAGCCAGTGAGCAGAATATTCCTGGAGCCAATAAGTACCACTGTTACAAGGTGCATATCTGCTCTCAAAAAAGAGTGCAGTGCTTGGATTGCCAGTGCTGCTGTTCTAGGACACCATTAATCCAAACTCGAGCCTAATTTTTATCCACTTATTTTTGTCCTAACCACTCATTCTGTAAACACTGAGCTATATTTGGTTTAACATATCTTACTCCATCAGCTTCTAACCAGCTGGGCTTCAGTTTACTAAGTGGAGGCTGACTGTTGGGTCTCATGACATCCCTTTTATTTTCCAACTTATTCTGTCCTCTGAGCAACTTAGAAAATTTCTCAATTTTTAGCTGTTTTCTGTGGTGAAAGGTCTGTTAATTCCCTTTCAGGCTTGGCGCTTGCTAACACCATTGATATAACAAATGCCTGTGCTTGCACTAATTGCATTTTATACAAATGGTCACTTTTGGTGCTTGCTGTAATCAGTCATCAAGTCAGAGGTGCCAGGATGCTGACGGATTTTTAAAAGTAGGGGTCGATCTGCTCGCCTCGTTCCTGCACAAGCTGAATGAGGCACATCATGTTTTCTATGGCTCCAATGAATGACCCTTTTCAGCTTTAATATATTATTGAAATTATAAATTGAATTCTTGTCTGCTTGGTGTTGGAGGTTAGAAGAACCAAAAAGATGATGTTATGGAAAGAGGGATAGTTGAGTTGTCCATGATAGGGAGTTAAAAGAAAGATGATTACCCCAGTGTCATGTAAGTGGCCTTAATCCTCAATAACAGGTAATGTACAATAAAGCCAAGTAATTAGGGAAAGACTGACTATATAATTTAAAAATTCTGCAAACCACGATGGAAAAATACTGAGAGGTGTAAGAAAACTGGAAGAAGAAAAATTGTGGTGGAGGTTTAGAAAATGTTTTCTGACAACCTTACAGATTGGGTTGTAAAATAGTATTCCTGGGAAAGTGGTTAGAACCTGGTTTTGGAGGATTTTAAGACCAGGCTGAACAAAATCTCAAGAACATGATGATTGAAGATGGTATGAATAAATAACCCTCTGCAACAATATAATAAAAAGAGACAGGATCCATGTAAAAACTGCATTTTAAATTTAGAAACTAGGCTTTGGGGTGTGTATGTGTGCATGGTATATGTTTAATCTAATTGAATATTTTGGTTTTATTGGAAGAAGTATATTATTTCCATCTTAGATACATGAAGATGTACACATGAACCTCTATCTAGACCAAATTTTCTGTCCTGGTAAATGTTGGCGTATCCATAGATGGACAATGGGCAAGGATGAATTCCTCTCAAAGTGAATTCTCTAGATGGAACAGTTATTAATTGAAAAATTCTTCAGTCTGAATTCCTGAGCTACTTCATTCTTCTTTCATATATTGTATTTAAAACATTATGTAAAAAGAATGCTTTAGTTTTTAGTATCAACAAAAATCATTGACCCTCCATTTTTGGAAGAGTGTTTCACCTTAAGGAAATGGAAGACAAGATGATGTAAACAAGGAAGGAGAATTGCATAGGAAATGAATGAATTTAACTGTCAATCTTAGTGTATGCAAAAGAGTTTACAATTAAAGGGAAATGGGCTGAAATGTTTTAGATTAAATACTAGCATATTGTCAACTTTTCCATTATCCTTTCAATAAAGTAAAATAGAATATTGAAATTATAACAGATCTGAAATAAACTGCTGTTCTTTCAAACAGCTCATAAAGTTATATTGCTGTATCTGTAGAGATTGGTATTTTAGTTAAATGTAGCTCTTTATTCACAGTGGAGTTTTTTTGTTGCTTGTCAGGTCGAACTTACAATGATTTGAACCAGTACCCTGTCTTCCCTTGGGTTATCACCAACTATGAGTCAGAGGAGTTGGACCTTACGCTTCCCAGCAACTTCAGGGATTTGTCAAAGGTATTTGTCATTAAATATACTTTTATATTTTTATCATAGTAGTTTGTAGTCTTATAAACATTTTCTGTGCTTAGTACTATGTTTAGTATTAATGTTTCCTGCATGACCTTTAAAAGTGTTTGATTTCTTCATGTGTGTACTGATAATAAGAATCAGATTGTGTAAAAATGAATTATTAATGTATTCTTATTGCATCTGATTGTATCAACCCAATAATTGTTGTTGGAAGGTGCTCCTAGTTGGAACAAAGACATTACATTTCATTTCAAATTTTAATGAAGTCAGAAACGCTGAAGCTGTTAAAGATTAAAAATTAGCCTTTTTCTGTTTATTTTTTTCTGATGAGAATTGTACTTTTTCTAGTAGCAAACCCTGTGGTACCATTATATTTTAGGTACTTTTAAATCACTGCCAATATTCCAATGAGTAGAAACTTCATTTTATCACTTCCTCTGTGCACCCCTTCAGGTATGCTGGAGTAATGCAGCTGTCCTTAGTAAGAAGGACATTGGCAGGTTTGAGCAATTTTTCCAAACAATTCCTTTCTGGTGGAGTGGCCTTGTGAGTTTTTGCAACAGTCCCCCCACCATCTGCAGATTTTATATATAGACTGTTTGTGGAATGTGATTATTCTCTTGCAATGCTTTCCCAGAAGGGACTATTTCATTTTACAAAGTAGAAGTATCTCTCATTTTGTCTACAAGGACTGGGTGCACTAATCAGCAAGCAGGATTTTTTTCTAAAAGGTAACTTTTATGGGAAATGGTTGGCATGTGGAGCAATATAGCTAATTAGTAGGAAAGGTAAGGAGAGTATTTTAATTATAGCTCTTTTTTAAAGTCTTTTATAAATTGATAATTTGCTACTAAAAAATCCCCATGGAAGTATGGAAGCTTTAAAAGTTTTTGCTTTCAGTTTGCAATTGAATAAACTAAACACTAGTCTGTGAAAAGGGTTTATTACTGATTTAGTTTTTTTAACCTTAAAAAAGGTACTGTATAATCAGCAAATATTGAGACAAATAAACACACACACATATATATTATGTATATATATTTGAATATGTGTGTGTATAGGTATATTTGAGGACTGTGAATGTTGAATGTGTATATGTACACATTTAAAGCTAAAGCAGAGATTCTGAGGTACTATTGTTGTAACTTTTCCTAATAGTGTTACTTAATGTGAAGAAGTCATTAACTCTTAAGGTTTCTTAGAATGTCTGGCTGACTTAGATCCACATTCATGGGTAAACCTCACATATTTTATACATTAACAAATCTTTAAAAGGTAAACATTTATTTATATCTATCACCAAGCTAGAATACTTTTGTGAATTGCACTTAAATTAACATTGAAAACTTAAAAGTAATGTCAGCCCTGCATAGCTTGAGTTACTACACAAATTAAGTGTACTAATCATTAATAAATTCATTGGTGATTACATGATTTCTGCAACCTCATTTTCCATTAACTTTTTTAAGTGATGCTTCTGCATAGATCCTATCATTGCTGAAATAGTTGAAGACAAGGAAAAGAATTCTCCAAGTGCTGTACTTGTGAGAGGTCTGTTTTAATTGTATTGTGATTTGTAAAGAGTCAATTCAATCAGCACTGTAGTCCTGGTCTTTCTTCCTCCTTGAAAGAGAACATATTTTCCTTATTTTAAGTTAGGTAATATGTGTTTTTGTTATTAACATTGATGGCTTATATTGATTTCTCTGTTCATGAAAGGTGTTTTTGAGGAGGATTGCTAAGTGTGCTTTCAGTTCTGAGGGAATCTTTCCATTGCTGGTGCTGAGGGAGGACATTACTCAGATCTCATCTCTATCTACATTCAACCTTCTCAAGTATTTGATGGAAAACTGGGAGCTTTAAACAGCACATAATTATTGCATATATATTTACACACATATATATATGTATGTGTATACACACACACACAATGAGAGCCTTTATGCCATACCTGTTTCAAATAAAGCAGTTCAAGTTTTGGTTACTATTTTGGCAGTTCTAACAGTATCAACTCCATGTAGCTTAAATGTTAAACTTCATGTCAGATGATGAATTTGTGACAAGTATCTGGAAGACCTTGCTAAGACTACTAGGAAAATTTGTGGATGTTATGTATGTTGTGATATTTTCATTGTAGCAGTGTTATCTTGGGGGTAATGGTTCCAAATATGTACTAATTATGTATTTTGGCATGTCTATGCTTTTGCACTGCTAAATGTTTTAAAATATTTAAAGATATTTCACTTAAATGTCTACATGGTTTTAACAGTCATTAATTTCCTTTCCTTATGATGCCCAGAAACTCATCACAGTTTAGTGCTTCCACTGTGTAAAGAAAAGGAAAACTTTGATTTTGATCTGGCAGAAAGGAAGTCAGGTCAATATATTTTTCTTTTTTTTTTTAGTGCCTAAGACAATGAAGAATTTACTTTTTAAAACTTATTTAGAAATCGCAAGTTGTGTCAAATCTAAGTAATACTTTTTTTCAATGTGTCAGCTAGGAGTCCACAGTTAGTACAGATTTAAATAACTACAGAGTGTAGGTTAAACCAACTCTTTATTTAAGCAGATTCTTCTGGCACTGTTTTGAACATCAGTCACACAATGATAAACCAAAGCAACTGGAATGGATTGTGGTTAGTATTGCTGTCAGCCTGACGAACGCTCCTGACAAATGCCAGGAGTGCACTGCCAGTCTGTTACCCTTCTTTGACTCAAGTGTTCATTCCTTAAGAGGTGACTGTGCTTTGGAATGAGTATTGCATATTATATTTATAGTGGTATATATTTTATTTATACAACAGGCACAGTTTCCCACCTGAAAGTGTGGCCTTTTCTGCATCACTTATGTTATTCATGAGCACATTCTTTTCCTTATTCAGTGGAAGCAATAAATTGCATTGTATTTCTGAACTTGGATAAGAAAAGAAAATAGAAGTAAAAATACATGGCAAATACTGAGCTGTGTAAGCATGATTTTATACTCTCAAAAATTTGTTACAAGATCTTGCTGTATGCAAGGAGCTGTTGATAATTTTCCTTTCATAAGGCACAACATTTGTGTAAGATCATAAACTGATGTTACTGGAAGAAGAAATTTATGCTACTCTTAAATCTTTTCTCTGCAGTATGGCTACATGTGTACATAATAATATTTTTATTAATATTTTTATGTATTCCATGCAGTATTTGCTAAATCATCATCAATTTTATAGAGGCTGTTATGCATGTAATAACTTATTTTCCAGTCAAGTGTACAAAAGCAACAAATAGCTCTCACCTTAGTGTAGTGAGGTGTTTAATTGGTATGTGGGAGCCACTAATATAAAACACACCTTGATGGAAGAGAAGTAGTAGATTTTTTTACTATGAAAAATTAAAGTAGTTTTGTTGTTCTGATGTCAGCTTTGCTGTTGGGTGTTCTTCAGCATGCCAACCTGAATTCTGTTGGAGGGTTCCCATTTCAGGAGCACAAAAGCACTGCTTATGAAAATTGTGCTTCATATTTTCCCTTGTGCAGAAGCAGATTTGAGATGGGCATTAAATTTGCTTAGTTATTTACCTCTTGGCAAAGAGACAGAAGCTAAAAAATGGTTTGATGTGAACCTATTAGAGTTTTGCAAATTTTTAAAAGAAATCTTTTTGTCTAGAGAGGCATTAAATCCTGTACAGATATGTTGTGACTCAAGTGCTTTCACATAGAAAATGTGAATTACCTTTTATTCAGTTAATGCTGAATACACTCAAAAGGAGTGCAGTTAAAACTGATGAACTCACCTGCACTCAGTGTCCTTCTAAGTATAAAGCATGTTCAAAAATTGGACATTAAGGGAGGATGAGAAGAACAGTGTGAGAAATAAAAAGAGTGGATGTAGCGGCAGTTACTTATTTTGATAGGCAATTACATCTGGAATTTAGGCACTAAAACTTTTGAGGCATGGCACTGCTGGGCTCAGCACCTGTCCTTCAGATAGGAAATTTGTTATCTGTATCTGTGACAAAAGGTACCCCTTAGTTAAAAAGTATTCCAAAGTCAGACAGGGTATCCTCAGAAGGAAGGTACAAATATTCTCCCTTTCAGGGTACCTCACATGAATCCCTGCTTAAAGCAGGATATTACAGGAAGTAAAATATTTCGAACTTTGTGTTAGAATCTGTGGTACTTACAAGAAGGCCCATTAAATTTTCTAGAATTTTGGATATCTCAAGAAACAGTGCTAGAGGTATTAATGCGAGCCTGAATGATACCTAGGATATATGTGATATCTGAAAAGGAGACACATATTTCGTTATTCATTTTTTAGTCCAGTATGGATTTTAGTATTTTTAGGATAAAGTATATTTCTCAGATCCTCTCCATTTTTAGATAACAAGTTTTCATGGGGGTTTTTTTGTGAAACACAAGTTGCTTCTTGGAGGAGAGGAATACTTCATTTTCTCTAAAATGTACGCTGACAGACCTAAACATTTGACATAATCACACTGGGAGAAACTTTTAGGAGAAGGGAAGCATGCAGACAGGAAGTACTCAGAGCAGAACCTTTCTTGTGTTGGCTCCATTTAGGAAACAATAAAAGAGCAAAATCTGGCTAGGAGAATGAAGACCCTCTTTTCCTGATCTGGTTTCATTGCATACACAGAGACCTGAAAAGGGAAGGTGGGAAGAGAATTGCAAAGACTGTCTTTGAAGGAAGCTGTGTAAGATTATTAAGTTCACATCCCATGTCAGTGCTAGAACTTTAGGACTATTATGGGATTTCTTTGTTCAGATTGGATAATCTGTTTTGTAATTAGAAACAGTATAAACTAAATTGCTGAGTAGTCTGTTATATTCCCTTGAAAGTTTTGACTTAATAAGATCATCTTTTCTCAGTTCTAAATGGGGAAAAGTGATTTTGTGAAACTCTGGAATGCCAGTGACGCTCAGACAGATGCCGTCATGGATGAGCGATAAAATGGGTTGATTATCCTTTCTGACAGCTGAGCCGCTGTGTCCTATCATTTCCAGAAGCACACTTGCCCAAATTGGGAGCCAAAGCTGCAAAGGGTCCCACGGGTCTGTGGCTGATGTGCCCCAGCCCTCCGTCCCTCTGTCCCCAGCCCGTGTCTGCAGCACCACGGCCAGGGACGCTCCCAGAGCGAGCCTGGCGCCTGGGGTTCAGCACCGCGGACAGGGACACCCGAGACACTTTCGGGGGAAACCGCGGGGACAGCTGCGGGCAGGACGGGTTTGTTGAAATGAAGGAGATGTTGGGTTGTTAAGGCCGACTTAGACATGGTCCTTAGAAACACTCAGCTGTTTGGATTTTAGTGTCAATTTCTTGTTTCACGTTAAGGACAGAGATTGATATTGCTGGCCGGGGGTCTATGTACAAATCACAAACGGGACAGGACTGTTGGGGAATGCACCTCGAGCTGTTTCTTTTCCAGCATCAGTCTCATTGCATGGTTATGACAGTGGGAAGATGCTAGTAGCTCACATCCTCAGTAGCAGATAAAGAACTTAATAACTTACATCAAAAGTTTTTTGACCAATCACACAAGGCAAAAACATACTGACAGTAGTTCTGTCCAACCACTATAGGCACACGTACCTTCGGTTAAAACAATGCTTGCTTATTTCGAATACAAGACCTGCTTGTAAGCCTTAAGATACAGTGCACAGAGCTCCATTATTAAGCTTAGAACTTCCTAACATCTGGCTAGATATACTTTTCTGTAGCTTAGGGAGTTATTCCAGACAAGCATTAATACACAAACCATTGTTCAATTTGTCCTTTCTTTTCTACTTCTTATATAATTTTTCTGCTGACAAACCTTATGGACTACCGCTTAGCTCCAATTGCAGTTCTGCTGTCTCTGAGGCCTGCCTTTTGCAGCCTTTCCAAAACCCTCTGATTTTAAGGATTCCCACAATTGAATTGATAGGTTGATTTGAGCTTCATGCAGCGTCTATCTCAGGACTTTTTTTCTAGCAAACATGTAATTTCCACAGTGGTCTGTTTCTCCACAACTCCTGTGGAGACCTGCTGAGGCTGGAACTTGACCCAAATCTATCTCTGAGATGATTTTTCAAAACATCCTTTCTGGAATCCTCCTCTGAGTGCAGATAGATTTTTAAAAACATACTCTGGTACTTTATGTTGCTCAGTGACAGTGTCATAACCATCCTTTTATAGCATCACCTTTGAGGGGTTTTTTTTGTATTTAGTTGGTTATTCTCTGGGTCATACCACCTCCTCTAAAGAATGTAACAAGTGGATGATAGAATGCTTCTCATTTCCATTCTTGCTTTTTCTTCCATGTTCTCCTCTCTTCCCACCACATGCTTGTTTTCTGAAGTTACAGGAAGCATACTATTTGTACTTCAGATGCATAGATCAGCTTCTAGGATCGCTTAGCTATCTTCAAGCAATATTTTTAAAATTTTAAAAATTTTTTTTAGGTATTTGGACAAAAGCCAAGTTCACAGGATCAAAAAGAATAATTTTAGTAATAACCATAATAATTTTAATCTTGCTTTGCCTCAAGGAGGAGTATTGTTTGTGATGTAAAAATTCCCAAAGATAAGAAAAATTGTAGCTCAAAAGTAACTGTGGATATTTAAAATGATATTCTAATTTTGGATCTGCTGGTATTGTCCATCTTGATCTTGTTTCAACTTTAGGTGTCCTGGACATATGTCATCTTCCAAGTGCAAATGAACTGAAGGAGGTTCATGACCTTTTAAATGGTCACAAGAAACCATGGGGCATAAGTCTGATTATAAAATCTACTAGAAATCAAAATAAAAAATAAAGTAATTTCACATGTGTCTTGGGCCATAGACATTCTAAATGTGTGTTTTCTGTCTTCCTGATGTAAAGTGAAGGTTATTCTCTTGATACAGTCTCTCTTCCTTTTTATAATCATACATTTGAACTCAGCAGATTATGGGTGCTCCAGTACACATCTGTGTAACTCAGATTTCTGAAAAAGCACGATGGTGGCCAAGTTAAAAATTGCACTCATATGGGAAATGAATATGGGATTTTTCTCACCTAACTGGAGCTGTCTAAAGCTGAGTTGGTCAGACCCCTAGGAGCAGGAGACCTCTTGGGGTCAAACAACAATCCAGGCTTAAAAATAGTGGTCAGAAAATGAGAAAATAATAATCATTGTTTAAGGAGGAGTTTAGGGTGGTTCTCAGGCTGTGGACTTGGAGGCACACGTCAACTGATCTTTCTAAAATTCAAACATCAACAGATAAAAATGTAGATAAAATGAGGGAAATCAATTTAAAAAAATACTAAGAAAAGATGGTATGATCCTAAAGGTTTGGGGTGAATAGTTTAACAAGATTAATTGAAATAATTTAGATATAATATCCAACCAGTCACTTGAAGCTGCCTCAGAGTCATAACACAAGGTTCATTTCCAAAGTTGGGTGGTCACTGACATTCCAAAAGTTTGTTTGGAACTTTATACTGTTCAGCATAGATGCTAATCTGAAAAAGAGTGTCAAATGGGAGCTGATAAAACTTTCTGGCAGTGCTCCTCTGTAGATAGAATTGAAGGTGATGGCTGACTAATCAGGAGATCTTATGAAACAGGGTATAAGGTGATGGATGAGTTCACCTTAGGAGAAAAGCAATGCATGTGTGAAACAAGATACATTGATGGGCTCTTAGCTGACTATTTTTATTCAGGATTGATATAATCTGATTGGAATAGTTTTATGAAACAGTACAGATTACAATAAAAAGCTCCTTATACATTCCCAAGTAACCCTTTCTAGCCTTCTGCTGCTCCTTTTCTCAGGCTTGGTGCTTACATGTGATAGAGAATAATGTTTATTTTGTGTGCCCTGAGAGAAATCTGCAGCAAATGTGACTTTGTGTCAGCTTTTGGCTTGAGGTCCTGTGCTCTTAGTACAAACAAAAAGGATTATGTTTTTAGTTCTGATTGTCTTACATGGATCTGGTGCTAGGTACAATGGCAGCTGTTTCCTGTGGCTTGTATGATGTGTTGGCTGGGAACATGGTCTGTAAAAGGAAAGCAAACAGACAATGTTTTCATCTTCTGCTATGACTCAAGTGCATGTGACTTCTCACTTAATCTTACTTCTCAAAATCCATGGAAGTATTGTTTGCTTGTTTTTTAAGCAAGGGAATAACAGTGCAGGGTTTTCCTTCTCTTGACAGGTTAAGTAATGGAGAGTGCATGCAAATGTTATCTTTTAACTGGCAGTGTTATTTTCTAAGTCCATACCCTCCTCACTGCCTGCAAGCAGCTGGATTTCCCTCATGACTCCCAGGGAAATCCCGTTTCCTTTCTCCCTGACTTCTTGGAAGTGTACAACACATAACAGCTGCCTTCAGTTTGGCTTCCCAGCAGTATTAAGGTGTAATACCTCAGGTGCAAAGTGTGTGACACATTCAGTTGTGCTGATTGTGATTAAACCTTACTGTGCTTTATTAGTGTGTCCTTAATTAGTTTGCAGTTCAGCAGTGCAGTGTTTTGCAATCTGCTGCAGGTGGTTGTAACAGCATTTGGTACTATTGTTGGTAATGTGAAGGCATGGAGATTTTTCTTTTAAATTCCAATTCCTCCAAGTTTTTAGGTGACCTGAGGCATGTCCTGTCACTGACCTATTGCTAAAACATCACTAATATTGCATAATAGGGATTTTTCTTTTTCATTTTTATGCTTAACATTAGCTTATGACCCATGTTTTTTAACTGTGAACTTTGGGAACCTTCTGTCTTTTGCACTACTAAGTATTATTGATATTGACATGTTCAGATATTCTAGTTATTATACCATCTTTAGATCAGTTTTTCCTGACTGTTCCTGATGTCTCAAAGGAATATGTGTGCTCTGAAAAACATCTGAAATATAAACCATATGTACAAATACTTTTGGTTTGCATGCACATTTTTGCTTATGTTCCAGCCCTTATCGAATTCTCAGTTATGAGAATAGAAATTGGAGTATTTTAAAAATTTTTAAAGCAGAATGTGATGATGTATTTATATCAAAATAGGTGAAGTGCACTCACTAATATTCATAATTATTGCAGTTTTAACATTGTGTATACAAGTTCAACTAGAGAATTTCTTCTTGAACTAAAGCATTCAACTAGAGAATTCCTTATTTAACTAAGAAAGTACATGAAATTCAAGTAGCTGCTCATGTTCTTAAGTGACTAAATTATGAGTCATAATTAATAATAAAAAATAGCATAACAGTTCAGAATTATTGTGTATTATTTAAATGCTTACTGGGGGAGAATAAAAAAGTTCAGTCAAATTCTATCCCATTGGCTTCAGGTAAATTTCGATTTATCTAAATTCATATATCCCCCTCCTAGCCCAGTATTTGGTGTAGGTTTTGGGGAGCATCTGCTGTGAAACCAGTGGTTTTTTGTGAATGAATTGGTAAGGACTGTTTTTCTCCTTGATAAATGGAGATAAATGGATTTTTTAAATCTTACACCTCAAGGGCACTTTGGTTGATCAATGAGGGCAGCTCAAACAGTTCAGCTGATAATTGTGTTTGTTGTTTTCTTTGGGATATGGTTCTTTAATTAATTTGAGTTAGATATGCATTAAAGGTAAGATGCCTTCTAATAAGATGGGACCTAATTTTTAAGAAAACCATAGGCAGTTGTCTGAGAGGAAGAATGGTGAGGCCTTGCAGTGAGTGAGACTAGGCTGAGAGGGGGGAATAGCATTTTTTGGCTGTTCTCAAACCCAAAAATGACAGATGAGAGAGTAATGATCTACACTATATGAGTTTATTCCCAGATATTTCCCAGCTGACCTAAGTGAATAAAGTTTGGGTTTAGTTAAACCCTTGCATCTTGTCTTTGTATCTCTGTTGGGGAAAAAGAAATTTTACTCAGTGATCAGACTGTCCTACTGACAATAATGCAAGTATTGGCTAGTTCAGTCAGTTTTGTGTTGGTGACACACAGAGTAACTAAGCAAAGTTTGAGTGCAGCAGAGCTTCCAACAGTTGGCATATTTGTGGAGGAAACAAACAATGAAGCACTGAACACATTTCAGTTTCCTCAGTGTTAGAGTACACTGAGAAGTGGGCAAGCAGAGAAATCTTAGGGGTGGAAGAAATCCCTTACAATGGAAGACCTGAAGAGCTCCACTTGTTATATTTATTAAAAAGCCTAGTTACAGTCTGTGAGTATCTTTAAATTCAGAATATACTGGGCAAATAGAGACTTTGTGATATATCAGAGAGAAGCTTAGTTAGATCTCTTTGATAACACATCAGTAAACTCATAACCAAACTGAAATACATATAGTTTTTAGAATGAGGGTAAGAGCTATCAGAAGAAAAAGCTTCCAAGAAAAATAGCAGATTGTCCACATGCTCAGGAGTCAGATGCCTTTCTGGAAAGCAGCTTGGCCAAATACAGCTTGTGCTGCAATCAAGTATGAGTAGTTGGACTCGAAATCATACAATGCAAAGGCATTTAACCTTTTGTCACACAAGCTCAAGGCTAGATGAGAGGACCTAAGGATCCCCTTGTTCCTTTAGGCCTAATATGAAAAATATCAGTAATGAAAACCAGATAGTCATCTTGGAAATAAGATGTATGGGAAACAAACATCATACTTGGCAAGGATGCTACCAAAATGGTTCAGTAACAAAAAAATTATATTCACAGGAATACAAATACCTGGTTATATGTGGGTAAGAAAACAGTGTAAGAAATCACAAAGAAAAACACTTTTTCCTTTTTTCCCCCCTCTTTTTTCTTTTTTAAATTTATTTTTTAATTCCTTTTCTTTTTTCATAATGAAGCTGTGAAATATTTGGAGCAACACTATTTAAAATATGAAAGCACATTAGATAGGAGTAAAAAGCACCTCTTATCTTCTTAGATGTAGGATTATAAATAGTCATATTGTAATTCTTTCTTTAGAAGACTTCAATATGTTTATTTAAAATCATCAACAGTTTTCCAAAATGGGTGGCAGAGTCCAGGAGAGGTTCTGCCTTCTGTAGAGGAGCAGTGAACATTCTGCTTTCTTCTGTCGGGTGCAGTGGGGCCTCTTCTGGAAACAGAGGCAAGATGGGCCAGTGTTCCAATATCTGGCACAGAGCAAAAGTAAGAACTAACAAATAAAACTGTACACCACAGTGTCTGGACATATTTGACAGAGTAGATGATGAGAGTCAGTGTGTTTTCTTAGTTATTTTTCAACAAACCATTTTTCTTTGTTATGTTTCAAAGGAAGCAAGCAAGCTTGGTCCAAAGACTGAGATTTACTATATTCAGTTCTTGGTAAAAATGTGAAATTATTTATTTTGAGGTATTTGTATATTTGAGAGTACTTGAAAAAACAATATCAAATTAGTTGTTTTGTTTTGTTAAGAATGGCTTTTAACTTTCATAACTGTAGCACATGTTACAACAACCACTTTGGGCCAAGAAACAGGTGCCTTGGGAAAAGTGAAACCAAAAACTACCTTACCCCAATTCTTGCCCCAGTTTGGATCTTCTTTTCAAATGGACTCTGACTTGAAAGCCATACACATAATTCATTTTTCAATATGATTTGAAAACTTTGCAGCCGTCCGTGATTTCATTCTTCATTTTTACTCCTATAATCTCCTCCATTGTTTTTGCTCATTGCAATTTTTGACTATCTACTTTTCATTTTTCCCTCTCCATCTAAATAAACATTTTTTATTGGTGAACTAATATCTGATTTTCCTCTGGGAAAAGAGGTGCTGCAAATAAAATATGTTCTGGAATTTCAGGATATGAAAGCTTTTCAGCTCATTCTTCCTTAGAAGCTATAGTGAAACTGAGTTGAGCAGTGTAAATTTGTGGTCTCACAGCTACATCTAACACAGCTTAGTTCAGAGTTCCTCTTTTCCCCTTGGCATTTACCCACAAGGGAGGGAATACAGTGTGTAATCATGATCCCCTGTTAATTTTGTGATATGAAATAAGTGAGAAATTTCAATTAATTTCTTTTTTTTTTTCTTTTTTATTCTGTAGTTAACTGTGCCCAGTGCAGTGTAACACAGTAGAATCACCTCATCCTTAGAAGCAGTTGTCAGAAAAATATGGGCCTGCCTGGTAGAATGTATTAGCCCAATACATTGTCTCCATTTTATTATGAAGCTGCTGGGGAAGCTGTGATATACAGCACTGTCATTACAGATCTATTGTTAGAAGGGCTCTACAGTCTTCTGTGCACTGCCATTAATTTATAGCAGTAAACAATATGTAGCCCTCCAACTGCAGCAAAGCAGAATCTTTTAATGAGGTGGATGTTATTACCACAATAAATCAGTGCATTCGTGTAATGTATAATTCAATGTGTGTATTCCCACTGTAACTTCTCTGAGTAAGCTGATAGTGTATCATTGTCAGTGCACAGCTCCACAGTTTTTTGGTTTTTTTTTTTCCCCTAAGCTTTTTTCATTTGGGGACTTTTTTTATTTGCTTGCAAATAAATGTGACATGTCTTGATAGTTGTCCTGTTGCAGGCTTCAGAAACCAACTGTAACAATAACAGCTAAAATCAATACTGTGGATTCTGGCTGTATAGATCTCTGCATGATACCTTTTTTTTTATTTTTTTGAAAGGAGAATGGAATCAATTCTAATTGGGTTTAGTTTTATATTCAAGGAATGTAATTCTATAACTATTGATTTGGGCTATACTCATTTGGAGAGTAATGATAGAGGCAGATAAAGAGAATACATAAAATGTTACAGAACCATACAGCACAACACTGTTCCTATTTTTAATTTGTATAATTTGTCTACAAATGACCTCTTTTTTCTTTTCTCCCTCAAGCATATCTGAGCCTTTAGGGAAGATCAG
This sequence comes from Ammospiza nelsoni, assembly GCF_027579445.1. Classification (NCBI taxonomy): domain Eukaryota; kingdom Metazoa; phylum Chordata; class Aves; order Passeriformes; family Passerellidae; genus Ammospiza; species Ammospiza nelsoni. Next base: position 53,193,734 of record NC_080636.1, read on the forward strand.
TTCAAATGGAGATTCCAAAATGGCTCTTGTAACAAAGAGACTTCTTGGAGTCAGTTTCATACTTCTCTAGAATAAATTTGCTAAATCAGATAAAAATCCTTTTATACTGGAACATCTTGTTTTAAAGGGTTATATTTCAAATTAGTGAACTGCAAAAATAGTAATTAACCTAAGATGTTTTCCTTTATCCTACTGCAAAGTGAAAGCTGCTCTAAGTAAAAAATGTAAGATTAGATTTAGGTCATTCAAAGATCTAATCTGTCCTTCCTAGAAGAGAAAATACTTTGAAGCTTGTATGCCAAATTTCACGTGAGCTACAGGGAAGAATTATTATTTGAATAATCATAATCTCAATAGCATAGAGAGAGTTTTTCACTTGAACTCTGCTTGAATTAAAGATGAGGTTAGTGATACTTTTGTTCAAGGACTTTTAGTTTTTCCTCACCTTGTAGCGTATTCTTAAGTATATTTATTCTTGAAGAAGAGAGAGAAGGTAGTATTGTTTCATGTTTATTCTTTGCTTATATTTGAATGCAGCCATTGTCCATAGAGTTGAACATAATTTACATTAATAACATACAGTGTGCTGTATCTGTATACAAAATTGTATTACATGCATATTTTGCATATATATCTAAAGATATTTTAGAACTCTTACAGCATTTTACATGTGGAATTGCTAAATTCACTTTTGGGTTTCTCAGTGATTTGTACTCATGTTTTTTCAAGTAATTTATACAAAAGTCTGCTGAGGAAAGACACAGCTATAGATAGCAAAATATTATATTTCCTACTTTTAAATAAATCCCTGGGTGTTTATATTCTAGGTAAGCACTGAACAAAGAATAATAGTGTTGGTTAAAGTGTGATAGACATTTCTAGTAATACATATGTTGTTTCTTTTATATCAATGTTTTATATAGGAATTCTGATCTTTCATTTGTCTATTTCTAAAGTTAAAATTATATGAATTAAGTAAAACTTTGCTCGAGGTGGAAAATAGAAAGCATAGAAACAAGAATAGTAATATCAAAATTCCAAGTCCACTGTTAATATTCTGCTACCCCATCAATCACTACTTTTTTTCTCCAAAAAGATGTCAGAAAAAATGTTTCTCAGTGTTGCTTGCTATTTGCTTAATAGTGTATCCAACATGCACACATATCCACAGGCACCCAAGTTAAACAAGACTTTGTCCCAGACATTCCACTGTGAATTGGATGGAGTCAGTGACTTGAATCAGCAGTAAATGGAGCCTGCAGTAATGCAGAGGAGATTTTTCCAAGCAGCCATGTGTGTGTGCATGGAATCCTGGTTCCAAGTACACAGATCTCCTCAGGTGCTTACAGGAACCAACATCTGCTTTTGCAAAGCACCAAACCTAGTCTTCTCCACACATGCTAATAATTCTGGTTACCAAAAAGAGCAAGGGGAGTATGATGTGAGAGCATTCACATTGATCTTATATGCTTAATGAGGTTATTTTTACCCATCTCACAGCCCATTGGAGCTTTGAACCCAAAGAGAGCAGCGTTCTTTGCCGAGAGATACGAATCATGGGAAGACGATCAGGTCCCAAAATTTCACTACGGCACTCATTATTCAACAGCAAGTTTTGCACTCACCTGGTTGTTAAGGATTGTAAGTATAAATTTAAAAAATTCTTTTCCTTTAAATGATAATTAAAGCAACAAAAATCTAAACTAAAGCTGAAGGATATATGAGAGTACTGAAATTTTCTGGTAATTGCAATCAGTAGCATAGGAGAAATGTGCTCCGAAGTTCAAGCAGAAGTTTCAGTTTTTCTGGTACAGCCTTTTCAAATCAGTAAAGCTTTTTTTCCTTAAAAATTGCTTTTTAGTGTACATATTTCTTTAAACATGGTTAACTTACCTTGCTTGCATATTTTCTGACTGGACAAAGTAGCAAGCATTTGTGGTTCTTAATTAATATATTTAGTTTTCCCCTCCTAATGACTGAGAGTTGATTTCTGATGATCATGACGTTCTGTGATGTAAATAATTAATTTTTAAAAATCTGCTACAGTTTATATGGAAGTAACTTTGAGCTACTACATATTGATCATGTATTGGTTAAACAATGCATTTTTCAATAAAATTGAAAGGTGATTTATCTCCTAGGAAGTAATTTCTTTGGGAAAGCATTAGCAGCACATCATTAATTAAAGCTTGTTAGAATGTACAAGCATACATAAATCCTTGAAGTAATTTACAGTGCTTAGCTAATTTCAAGCAATTATCCACTAATATGTGCTTAAGTGTTCTTTAACTAAGAGGAGGCTTTTAAATCCTCCAAACATTTTTCTAAATCATAAATTATATATGAAACAATAACAGTCCTGAAGCTCTCAGTATTGGGTGCTACCTTTTAGATTAACAGATCGCCTTGAACCAAGTAAAGCACATTGTTTTTTAGATTAACAGATCACCTTGAGCAAAGTAAAACACGTTGTTTTTGTTACATGCTAGTTTAATAAATATCTAAGGCACCTGAGCTTGTTCATGTTGTTGAGAGCAATTTGTGTCACAACTGACACAAACTGTAGTTTCTACTTCAGCCTTTGAGTATTTTCTTTTGGTTTTATTTGCTTTTCTTTATCTGAGTATATGTATGCGTGGAATAAGATTAAAAAGCATTTTATTGAACAAACAAAGATCAATTTGTTTTCTCATTCTTAAATAATAGAATTAACCCTTTGCTATTAATCGTGTGTCTGCCAGAAAAATAGCATCATTCATAACCAGAACCCAAAAGAATAATAAAGTTCTTGTTTTACCCTGAAATTTCTGAAGACATGCATTGTTTTTGGTTTTTTTTTTGTTTTAATTAATCTTTTTATATGTCTTTAGGAGCCCTTCACAACACTTTTCCTAAATCTGCAAGGTGGGAAGTTTGATCATGCAGACAGGACTTTTTCATCTATTTCAAGAGCATGGCGCAACAGTCAGCGTGACACTTCTGACATCAAGGTAAAACATTTCCTGAAAGGTGTTAATGTATTTTATTCTGCCTCTGCCTTTATTGCAGCTGGGAGTGTAGGATGGAAAGAAAACTGGAGGCATCCCACTTTTTGGAAAAAGATGCAAGGGAGATGAAATGTGGTTTTACTTTTGTGAGAATATTTCAGTGAATTCTTCTATAAAAATATAGCAAACATTTTTAGCACTGAGACTGAAATATTTTGAACTGGGGAGGAAAACAAAGAAGACAGAGATGCTGGGAGTGATGGGAAGGATCAGATCTAAGAAGGTAGATTAATATCAGAGTTGGATTTTTTTAATGGAAGGAGGATGGAAAAGTGTAATTTGGAGAAAATCAGAGTCTAGCTCAAGGATGTCATGCAACAAGCCAGAGACCTAAGTGACACAAAATCATTCACTCATATTTATGGTGAGCAGACACTTTAGGAAAGGGTTGGTTTGCAAATTACTGGAATGCAAAAATTACCAACTGACAGTGTTGAAAAAGGGATGTCTTTCTTGCATCTGTGAGAATCAAAAGCAATCAGTGACTAGTGGAATTCCACTCAGAAAAAGATATAATGTCTGTATGAAATTGGGAAAGAAGAGTTTAGAAATTACAAACATGCTAGATATTTTTCAAATTTAATTGGTCATTATGGGCCTAATTTCCTTGTAACCCGCAAGATTGGCAGATGGAATTTCAGAGTGCATTTTCTGGGTTTTTTTGAGAAATGGAGAAGGAGAAAGATATCAGTAGTGGACAAATCAAGTATTTAATATGGAAAAAAAAAAAGGAGCCAAGAAATTATGAGGTGAGTTTAACTACAATTCACTGAAAAATACTTAGGCAAATGATCAGACTGTGTTTAAGTGCCAGGAAGATAGCTTGGAGACAAGCAAATGAAACACATGTTTGTCCAGAGGAGATTATGTCAAAACAATCACAGTTTCTGATGAGAAAAGGTAACAGACCTTATGCATAGAGATGAAGCAGATGATGATCTTAGTTTTTTACATTGTCTTATGAGTGAGCTGGGATTACCCTGTCTAAAAGAATCCACTGTATTTGGAGAATAGCTACCAGCAGTTCGTTATTAAAATTGAAAGATGTACTGAGCAGAATTCTTCTCGATAATAACAGTTTAGGCCTCAATTTCCATTGCTATTAGACTGGGAGGTACTGGAAGTGTAGTGAAATGGGTGGTGCTTCTTGCATAAGGGAAAAATTATTTTAGAAAAGTGTTAGGTGAAGTTTATTAGGGAAAAGTAATAATTGTAATTTTCGTACAGATTCTCATACAGTTATAACACAAGGAACAATCTACTGTGGGGAAAAACAAAAAAAAATATTTAGGGTTGTAGTACATCACCAGTGCATGTGAATGAGCAGTATTGTGCTATAACAATAGTGAGTAACATTTCATGGAAGATACATCAACAGAAAATAATGTAACTTTCAAAATGTATGACAAAAATCTTCACTTTTGCCCAGCTGGAATACACCCATAGCTGTAGGCTGATTGGAGAGAATCCACACTGGAACAATGATAATAATGCAAGATCTTGAAAATAAAATGCAGGGAAAGAGTGAGTAGCTATGCTTATTTTTCCTCTAAAGCAGAGCAGATTGAGGAGGAGCTTGTGTCCTTCTATTACATGGATATTACTGTGAGAAAAAAAGGAAAAAATCTCGGCTGCCCATGCTGGATGGGATAGAAATTTATGGTCTTAAATATCAGGGAGACTTTGGTTAGAAAGTAGCCTTTCTTACAGAAAAATAAAAGCTGAATGTTTGTCAGAAATAAAAGCTTAATGAACGTTTCCCTGGCAATCAGTGTAGGGAGGGGTTTTCAGAAATGCTTAGGTAACTTGTGGAAATGATATATGTGCAAGCTGGTACTGCCTTTAGAGGCATCCCTACTGTAAAGGACAATCTCCTGGAGTTGCTTACAGCTTCCTGAGACTGAATTGCTGTGAATTGCATGATGCTGCTGTGAAGCATCCAAGTGAGTACTAAGAGTACTTACAGGAGTCTATTAGTGAGATTGGATGAGCAACCAGGAAGGGGGATGAGATTGAGATTTCCATAGGATATGTTTAAAGAATTAGAAAGGAAAATGTTTAAATGTTTCCATCTTCACTGGAAGTACCTGTATTCCCCATATTTCAGTACAGCTGTGAAAGACAAGTTTCCTGCTGCTTGGTGCTCTACCTTGCAAGTGTTTGTGAAATACATGGCTAAATGCAGAATACATGTTTTACATGCAGAATTGCAACATTTTACCTTTCTATTGCTTGAATGTATTTAGTTTATTATTATTGCGTGGAAGAGCCTGAACAAAGTGGAACACACTGATTGTGGTGTTGTAGTTATCAGCAAGTAGGGGCATCAAAAGAAAAAGAAAGGTTTGTTACTCTTCCAACTGAAAAAATTATGACACTTAAAACCACTGAGCTGATTACAAGAAATTATTTCTCCTTGCTTTTTGTGTGGAAAGAATGAATGCAGTTACTGATGCTGCTGTCCAAAGGTTGTTAATCTTAGCTGGAAGCACTCTATGTTACAGGAGGACTAACAGGGGCTGGCTTTGGGAAGAGCTCTTGCTGGCTGGGATCACTTCAGCAGAGAAAGCTGAAGCATATGTGTGCTCACAACCAATCTGTGTCAATGTCCTGGGAAAACCTCAGATCAATGATCAAAGAATGAAACCAGTGCTCCTCTGTAGAATAACCTTTGTTTGAACTTCACAAATTTTGATTTCAAGAGGCGATATGTGGCATAAAATTCAATTTCCTAGTTCTCCCTATCCATTTATTTGAGCAATGCAAATTAAAAATCTTTTGGAAGTTTACTAGTGTTTCACTACCACTCTGGCATTATTTACTAATTAGCTCAGGACTGGTGACTTTAAATGATTAACTGAGTGTTTTTAAGTTAAATTTTCTGCACTAAAGAATACTGAATGTATTTCAATTCTGTGAGAGTACCACTTGGGACTTTTAAAGAAATATGACCTAACTAACTCTTAAATTACTTCTTAATTTACATTATTGGTGCAAACAGTCCTGGTTAGTTTTGTTAATACCACAGAGAAAGCAAACCTGGATAGCCTGGCAGTATTTGCCTGCACTTGTTCAGAAGCACTTGTTCCTTCTTGTTTGGCACCTAACTTGTTGCAATAAGTCTGTTTCTCATTATATTTGCAGCAGCATAATTGTAACCCATGTTGTAATTTGCACTTTGCATGTGTTTTCCCTTTTTCCACTGTAGTTTGCTGATTGTTTTCAGGTTTTTTTGTTGTTGTTGTTGTTTTTAGTACCATATATACAGATTTTAAGATCATCTGAAATCCTCTTGCTGTCCTCCAAACAGCTGTGTAGCCTTCTCAGTGTCATCTGGAATTTCACTTCTGCACCTTCAGTGCCAGGCCATTAATGAGATTATTGACTGGAATTAAGAGCAGGGCAGACTCCATTACCACGTCCTCCCAGTCTGACAGTGAACTATTGATAACTGCTCTTGGAATATGGATTTCCAGCTTGGCTACTCCCACGTTATTGGAACCCATTCTCATCTCCATTCTCTACTTTGCTTGTAGGGATGTCGTGGGAGACTGGGGCAGTCTCAGAGGTCTTTCTCAAAAGTAAAGCAACACCTTGCCACTTTTTCTTTCATCATCCACTACTGCAGCTTCCTTTTGAAAAGAAAATTAGATTGGTTTAATTCAATTGAATTTTTTTCACAATTTTTCACCAAGCTACAGTCACTAGTATAGAGCAAGGTACTGTTCTTCATGTCTTTTCCTCTGCTGCTTTGTGTTTGTTTCTTTTTCATGTGCGTTGAGTTGCATTTGGTGAATTTGATTAGTTTTGTTCAAAAAGAGATGCTAGGAGACCATAATATTAAAGAGAACATTAGTAAACTCCAATTACACTATTCTAGGTTGTTCCACCATGAAATGGACACTAATTTGTGAAATCCTGTGATATCACACACACATGTGGCAGCTATTGTAAGGCTGGGGGAATGGTACTGAATATCTGAATTTGTATCTCATACAGGTGTGTTTGGCAAATTGTGATACTCATAGTGTGAAACAGCTGAATTTTAGGTACAGAAATGCTGTTTCAGCAAGTTTATTGTAAAACTTATTAGGATAACATAATTTTAGACAGTTTTTCTTTAGATCAAGCTTTGTATTTAAAGTCTCAAAAGTTACTGAATAAAGTTGCTGTGAAACTGGCAACATGACCCTTCTATAGGAGAAATTTCATGTCATAGTAGTCACAAAAAGAGCAATGACCAGCAAAACTCAGAAGCAAGTACCTAGAAATTCAGATTTTTAATCATAAACTAGTTTAGTAAAATGGTTAACATATTTAGGATGCAGATATTTGGTTTTCATAAAAGATTTGGTTTTGTGTAAAATTGTGCTAAGATCCATAACAGGGAAATACTTCCCTGAGTTAAAAAAAAAAGAAAAAGAATATCTATTCCAAATTCAGTCAGAAGTGTGCATGGTAATCTGTGGGAATTACAGTAGATAAAAATACAGCCATCTGGATGTGTGGATCAGCAAGTTCCATCTAATGTCAGTGATCTGCCTCTTTTATAGCTAGGCATGTCTATATTGAAAATGAAGGAAATAGTTTCAATATCTGCTCTGAACTCCTTGTGTAGGTGTTTACATAACAAATTTAGAGTAAGTTATGGACAAGTTTTCTGAAGTCCAAAGGAGAAAGTATGTAGTTATACATGCAACTTTTTCCTCTTTCTATGTCAAATTAACCAAAATTACTTAGTAAATAAATATGTTCAATATATACTATCGAATACTTTTACTTAGATTGTAAGTAAAAAGTAAAATGTAAAATAACTTTATATATATATATATATATATATATATATATACACATATACATATTTAAATAGAGAGAGTAACAGGATTTAAAGTGTTTAAAGTGCTTTAAAGATGCAGGTTGTTATCCAGTGAGATATTCACTCCATAACATCTATTTATTGATCAATAATGAACAATAATGAATCAGGTCTTAATTGTGGTTATCATATGTTTCTTTAATCTACTAAATAAATATCTGGACTTTTTGTAATTCTCTTTGCTTAATTTTGAATTATTGAGCAGTTTAGTATTTTTCTCATTTTTCTCTAACCAGGAAATGTTTGAGGTATAATCACTTAGAACTTTACAGAGTGGTTAAACATTGAAAAAATTTATTTCTTCATTAAAGATGTTTGTAACGTGCTTCTTCATTAATTACCTTCATCATTTTAATGGAAACCTGCCAAAATATTTTTCTTGCAAGTTGTCTGAGTTTCAGGCAGTGTCTTGAGACAATTTCTTAGTTGACAATTTCTTAGTGAAAAGTAACACACATATAGCAGATGGAGGGAAACTCATGGGTAGTAAGAAATTATACTTCCCAGCAGTCTTGAAAATCATTTCATTGAAGTGTTATGAAAAACTGAAATTTGAGTTAATTTAATAGATTAGTATGTATTTCTTGAATGCCATTTAAGTCCCTAACAGAAGAAATAAAGTGTTGCAATATGAACAAAAGTCTAGACTTCCAATATGCATTTTTATTATTCTGCTTGACAGGTTATATATAGGCATAATATTGCTTAACAGGATTGTGAAATAATTTAGTTTGAAAATTTGGTATCTTATAAATGCTTAATAGGATTAGGGATCTGTCATTGTTTCTAGACATCCTTGGAGATCATATAACTCTGCTTCAAAATGCATCAGTCATTTTCTAAACAAAAGAAAAATAACATTTAATTGCATTAATGAAACGAAGTATTTAGTATAAATTTTTTTGCATGGTGGCCTATATGAAAATAAATTACCACTCTTAAACTGACATCCTGTCAATATTGCATTTTTGTAAAAAAATATTTTTAGTGACTTTTCCTTAGAAATCATTGTTTTTTATGTGCTATAGGGCAATGTTTGTTAGAGAAAAATTGTACTTTTGTTTTATGCAGAATTTTATAACTATTTTAATAAAAATCCTGATATGGCAGGTTTTTTTTAAAATATGTACTGAGTGTTAGATTTATGTTTATATTGTCTGTGTGCTCCTGTAGGGGGATACAGTATGGGTAAATGAAGGTGGTATGGAATGTAATCTTATCCCCCAAAGAGTTGCAGCTGGACCAATTACTAAAGATCAGGAGCAGGCCTGATGTTAACAGGCCACACCTGCAGCCAGTAAGAACAGTGTTATAAAAGAGTGGATTGGTGGGATCTGGAGTCAGATGGCTGCTGCAAGGACCAAGGACAGTCAGTGCTTAGAGGAGCTGTCTGTGAGAAACATCGAGGAGGTACCAAACTCTGGAGATGTGGAATCCTTGCACTATAATGATAATAGAGCTCTTGATATATAAGACAACATGCTCATTTTTCAGTTGTAGTGAAAAGCATGGCAAAACAACTGAAGTGTTCCTTACCATAAGGATCTCTTGTCTCTTCCTTGTAGAAATGGTGAATTCCAGCAGGGAAATTTCAAAAAGGAATTTCCGAACACAAGTCCTAAGACAAGAGCATCAACAAGTCATAGAGATGTTTTGGCTTTTTCTGTGAAATTTAAACAAAAGAAATGTGGGACAGTTTTACCATTTCTGTACATGTGCTGACTGTGGAAAATTTTAGAAGGGACTCACTCAGCAGAGTTAGAAAAAGTATGGAGGGAACCAAAATTTTTAGTTGTAAGGAAGACTTCCAGAGGGAACAAATCTAAACTGACTCGAATCCATTAGCTTGCAAAAAGAGATCCCTGAGGAAGAATGTGGTGATCATGGAGGTCTGTAGTACCTGGAAGGATGCATAGAAGTGCAAATAAGGAACTCACATTTACTGGGTTCCGCAAAACAGCTGCTGGGACCGTCCACTGGAACTGCCAGGAACCAGTTTTAGAACAGCCAAAGAAAACTGTGCAGGCAAAACTACAGACCCCACGCTTGATGATTTTACAAATCAGAAGCATGGATTAGTTCAGAACCATTTAGCTGTAAGAAGCTGACAGAATATCCATGCAGGGGCTGTATTTGCCTTGTGTTAGTCTAGTCCTTGTCACCGTTCCAGGTGAGATATTAAAGGATTCTCCATTGTGGCCTCTCATGTCTGGTCCTGCATCTTCATGTGATGTTTCTGTGAAAACATTTATTAACTCATTCCTCCTGCCATGCAAAACAAGCAAAAAGTGCGTCCATTTTTTTTTTTAACATTCTCATGTCTCCAGGAGGTTCTATTATTTCTGGAGTTGCACACATGGGTCAGCATCTGCTGTCTTAATGTCAATTCAATTTTTCTTTTTTCTTAAAATCTTCAAAATCTGATTTGAAGATTTTAAGAAAAAAGAAGACCCCACAAAACCAGTTGAGGAGGATTGTTAAGGGCTGCAGCTGCCAAATATGTGAATAAATTTGCTTACTTGATAAAAATTAATGTTTTGTGATCAGATGATTTTGCTGTTTTAGGAAAAAATTTAACTAATGTTATAATTTTCACCTGTGTAAAGACATTAAAAATGGGCTCTAAATACAGCTCATTTCCAATGGCCACATGCATCTGTTTGCACTCCCTTTTTCCATGGGTAAATGTTAGCACATGGCCAAGAGAAGAAAATCACATAACAAAGAAACTCCTTTTGTAGAAATGTATCATAATGGTGACAGTGAAATACTTTCTGAAAACTCATTTCTGGAGTAATGAAAAGCTTTATGAGAAGTTTCTAATAGTCAAACTAGTAGAAATTACAGGTAATTTTGAAGTTTCCAGCATATTGTTTCTGTGTAGCCTAATGAAAACAATGTGTTCTAAAAAGCCAAATGCTTTCTGATCTTGAAAGAAACTAATGAATAGCTGTACAGATACATATTTAAAGAAGAAATAAAAGCATTGGCAACATATGTAATGAGCTTCTATTTTAAGTGCTCAGAACCAGGGTATGGTTTCATGTTTGTGGTGTGTGCTGCTATCAAATAATAGTCCTGTGCCTCTGCCTTTTTCTTTGCTGGTTTCTGTGATGATAAAAACTGTAGCAACCTCAGTGTTACTTTTATTTTTTACAGCGCTTATCCTTGCTACATTCTTGTTCTTATGCAGTGAAATAGTTTCAAATCTCTTTTTATCAACTACTTGTTGAGCATTTGGTACAGAAGCATGTTTTTTACCCTAGTTAATTAGGGGACTGTAAACAAAAAGATGTACAATTCAAAGCCGAGCAGTGTTTCACACAAGGATGGAGGTGATAATAGCTTAATTCCTGCTTGATCTTTCCTGTCTTTGCCCTGGCTACTTCGGCTTGACCTTGCCCGCAATCTGATGACCTGCTCCTTGCACTCAGCCATTTGGAAAGCTGCTCATGCCATAGCTGACCCTCAGGGGCTATCCTGGAGACCACTGAGCTGCTGACCCATGTCAGGACTGCGTTTCAGATCTGATCTGCTGATCTTGTGGCGTGGCCACATCCTCCACCCACGGTAGACAAAGCCACTGAGGCAGTCTGATTTTTTTTTTCCTGCTTCTCAAGTGGCCTGCAGCTTGCATTTGCTGTATGGAAGACCAATTTTACACCACTCATTTGCTATGAAATACACTTCCTGAAGCAATTATGTGTATTGATCCTTTCTTTACAAAGGAAGTAAATTCTCTAATTTAGTGGCTCAATTTTTCTAAATCCATCAAATTGCTAGGTTTGTAAGTCTCAACATCAAGTTCTGCAAAAGCACCCCCAAAAAACCCAACAACCAAAAAAACCTACCCAGACAATCTACCTTTAAAATATAGGGCAGAAATATGTGTCTTACATCTTTATGGGCTTTTTCTATTAAGTGTTATACCCAGACATTGCAGATGTTTTTATGAAAGTGTATAAATAATGTTCTAATCCCATTAACTTGGATAAATTAATGTATTACCTACTGTGTATTTTATAAAATGCTTGACAACTTAGGAAGGTGCAGGTCTGTTTGCAAAACAAGGAAATAATCTGCTTATTCAAGAGGAAATCCTTACAGGTTTGAGGGTAATTTTCCTTTTTAGTATGTTATGTTCAGTTTTGTACTAGAATGCATCATTTTCTGCTTAATAATATTTTTGTTTAGCCATTACTATCACTTTGTTTTACTGAGAAGACTTAGAAATCACAATTCCTTTGCTGTTTTTCCTCAGCCATGGTAGCTGTGTCAGCAGAGATGCCAGAGCAGGCCAGCCAGGGAGGTGTAAATGCAGAGTTCCAGTCCTGTTCACCACAGGCCTGGAACATCAGAAACATCACTTGTTTACAGCAGTGATGATCCTGACAAAGAATTTAATGCAGACTTTGTAACCATGTGAAATCCCTGCCTTTTTGTCTCTTGTGCATGAAATCTTGTGTGGTTCTTCCCTGTAATTTATAGACTGGACACATAATTGTGTAAATTAACTTTATGTGAAAGAAAAATATTGACTCTATTCAGCTTTGTGGGGTTTTTTCTTTGTTTGTTTTTATGGAATGTGTGGCATAACTCCAGGTATTTTGGAATTTACAAAAAAACTATTTCTGGACATTGAACAATCTTAGGTAATAGCCTAAACATTAGGTTCTTAGACCTTTTACATTAGAGAGAACAAGACTATAACTGGGTTTCACACCTTTGTAATTAATATCTATGATGCTGTAGATTGTCAACTGTAGATTGCCATTTCTGCATTTGCATTTTAAATGTGTATTGTACTAAAATGTGAAAGAATCAATTTTCCACAACTTTTTACCATCATTGATTGTCTATACCTTTCTGCTAAATATTATCTGTGCCATGTGATGTTCATTACTTTGTTTTTTTTAAGTTTCTCAGTGCATAACATGCAACCAAAACCGATTTTCTGACATTTTAGTTTTATAGCCTGTTGTCTCAGTTCTTTGTCATGTTAAAAGCATGCTATGAAGTCATCATATCTACAGGTTTGAATTCTAGAAATTGCAGAAGGGGGGACCCTTCTAGGGAAGGAGGGGGATGTCTGTGGGAGAATTTTATATATTCTCTTTACTTAATTCCATCCTTATAGTTACTTTTTTTAACGTGACACAGTGCATCCTCTGACAGAATTTGACATGGCATTGTTTTTCATTTATCTACAGGAATTGATTCCTGAATTTTATTACCTCCCAGAGATATTTGTCAACAGCAACAATTACAATCTGGGAGTGATGGATGATGGAACAGTGGTGTCTGATGTTGAACTTCCACCATGGGCCAAAACCCCAGAAGAATTTGTTCGCATAAACAGACTGGTAAGGTGGCTCTCTTCTATTGTCCAGTTGCTTCTGTCCTGAAAGATTCTTCTGAAATAATTTACATCTTTGCCTGAAATGTATATTTGTAATTTACAGGGAACTATGTCTGAAATTATATGAAGATACAGATTTACAAATGTAGGAAGAAGAAAGGAGTGTAGTATTCTCAGTCTTAGATTTGGTCAAAAAAGTTTGAATGTGGTCTAAATGTACAGGAGATTTTACCCTTTTTCTATGTCAGCTCTTGTGGTTCTAAAGAGCTAATAAAATCATCACTTGACAGAAAGCTTGAAAAAGCTTGTTTGATCATAAAAATATTTGTGATTTCAATGTGATTTTGAGGTTTCTGAATTTTAGTGTCTATATGACTCCAAAGAGGCATTTTCAATCTTCTGCCACCTCTTCTATTAAATTGATATTTTTCAGAGCCTTTTTCACAAGAAAATCAAACTAAATTCTCCTTTGTGTGTTTCATTCTCAAACCTGTGTTACTGGTTCTCTTCCCTGTTTTGGGAAATGCAGTTGTTAGCACTGCCTATCTTCACTGTGCCTTCTGGGCAGTGAAATGAATTATGGAATAGCTATTACACTATCACTGCTGGTGTTTCAGCACATTCTCAAAAGCTGTGTTAGGCTCTTCTCAGAATGAAACAGTTCTGCATTGATGGCGGTCTGAAATAAATAACAGAAGCTTTTCCTAGTAAATCTTGAAGAACAAGGCTGCAGTTTTATGTGGTAGCCAGCTAACTGGGAAATAGTGAATTGAGGCATGGAAACTCTCAAAAACCTTTCAGATACCAGGCTTATCAGGATAACATCCTGATACTCCTAAGTTAGGATATGGGAATTGAAGTTCTGTTGTTGGTGGCATGTCAGGCTTCATAACATTGGAGAACCTTAACATCAGAAGAAATCTCTGGTTCAGAAGTTAGTTAGAATGTTTTACACTGCACTTGTACTGGTGACATGATACCATGGTTTTCAGAAATGCTGTGTGGTCTAGATTCCTGCAGGCAGTGGTAGGTGCACCATAGAATCACAAAGAACGTTGGGTGGATTTATTGTTTTACTTCATCCACGTGTATGTGCAAATTTTATTTGAATGAGATATGAAATACAATATGAAATACAGTAACATTTAGCAGGACTACTTGGCCAACCATGTTGGAACTCAGCTTTTGCTCTCACAGTAGTGGTGATAGGTAGGGGAGGTAGCCTCACACCTCTGTGAGCTTGGCATGTGCTGGTGCTTCAGAATAACCTGGGGAAATGCCAAGCTGTGTTCTTGAGCAGACTTGTCAAAGGCACGTCTGTCAAGGTGGCCTTGATCTCTCATGACTCTGTTGTTTTAGATTTTGCATTAAAATATACTTTTATTCTATTAGTTACCGATCTGGTTTTCCCCACTGGGAAGTTAATCTCCCACTTCCTCATTGCCTAAGATCTTAGCTCTTAATTATTTTTCCTCATTTCAAGCCATGGGCCAGGTTCTCTCACCATCACCTCCCTGTGTGCTCTGACCTACCATTCCCACATTCTTCCTTCATTTCCCAATCTGCTGCTCATGTCTGCCTTTCTTGCAGCTCTCTTTGATATCTCTCTCTTGTGCAATATTGTCGGCATGAAATTTTACGGTTGTCCAGTATTAATTGCACAGAAAAAAATTGATTATTTTTTTTTTTTAAGGCTTAAGCCAATTGCAAAAGTAAGAAATAATTTATCAAGTGTTGGTATTAAAGTGTGGCAGACATCATCCAAATGATGTCAGGTGTCCTACCAAATGGGTAGGACCTACAGCTGTAGGTCCATGGTGCTGTTTCTGTAATTAGGATACCAAGTTTTGGTTGGCCTTGTAGCATTAAATTTAAGCCTCTCTGCCAATGAATTACATTAACTGCTTCTGTCTGACATAGTCAAACTTATCCAGGAGTAGTGGGCCTGGCTGGTGTAGATGATGCCCTCTGAGATCTGCCACTTTTGTAGTGGAATAACACTGAGAAAATTACATGCAAATATTAAATTGCTTTTCCTTGTTAATACTTGGTGGATTGAATACCATCAGCATCAAATCAGCATAGTTTCTTTTTCAAGTGGAATAGTTTAGGGAGAATGCTTAAAGCTCAGATCCACACTAATGTGATCAAGAAAAGCTTGCTACAATGTGGCATGGGCTGATGTATTCCGCTAATATTTCCTTGCTGTCTCCTGGTTCAGACAAAATAGGGATTACAGTATTCCGAGTGCTCGTTTTGTAAGCTATGACACACAGATATTTTTTCCCCTTTGCATTTGAGTTTACCTCTTTAAGTCCCCAGATCTTATCCAACGATTGGAGCTCATGAAATGCATACTACTTTGATCTGTGACCTTTCTGTGGTGCTAATCGGGTTCCTGATATCATTATGCCTTGCTCATTAATCATATTTCCTGCAGCCCGTCAGGCAGGCAGACAGCGCGAGCCCCCGTTTGCAGCCGCGCCTTGGCAGCTTTCTGCTTCTCCAGATTATTACAGTGTGATACTTCAGCTTCTCATAACCAGACCCACATCAAGCTGTGTGCCACAATTAAAGTCAGATGGTCCTCAGGTTGAACAGGGATATTCTGTTGCAGCTGTCTGTCTTTCTGGAACAGAGCAGCACGGGGAACAGATGATACGTAGGACAGTGCATAATAACAGCTTGTACAGTACTGGGTCAATAGCAGGGGTTCAGAGCATTAATTGACAGGCTGATAGCTGATTTAAAAGTGATTTCCAACCTATTTTTAATTCTATAAAGTGTGTATTTTAATTGAAATAGGTCGTTGCATTTTGTCTGTTTGCTCTGAGAGAATAAGCAGAATGGTGTATAATTAAAACTGGATTTTGATTGATGTAATGTTATCATGAGCTAAATGGTAGCATCAAGATGCCATTCTAAGCAATACAAAGAACTCCAAAGTGCATCTATTGCTTCTGCATATAGTTGGTATTTTGCATTAGTCTGTGGTATACAATGGCTTGTAATAACATAACTCAGTAGGGGGATAGGGTATTTTTATCTGAGACAGTCCAGATTTTGATGGAAAAGTGACTGTGTTTTTACCATTATGAAACACTATTATATACCGCTAAAGCTTAGGCATACTATGTTTAGTGCCATGAAATAACTGCTAAGACATCTGAGAATGTTTTTCAGTTTACACAGGTGCAGTTAACAATAACTATATTATTGTCTAAATTAATCATTTTATAAATAAGTGTGTAATAAGAGTTATAGTATTAGCTTAATAAGAGTAAAACCCACAAGATTTTAAACAAGATAAAATTATATTTCCCCCCCCCAACAAAACAGAAAAATCTCAATGCAACATACTGTTGCATCCTTACTTTACTATTTCTAAATTGTAGTATCCTTAGCAGTTAGTATGTGAGTGAAAGGGAGGAGGCAAACTTCATCTGATACCTAATAAAAAATACCTAACAATTTTTGGTTCTCCCATGCTTCTGAAAGGCCTACAGGAAATAGGAATGGGAAGTGGACTTGGGAGAATATAAAGAGATAGATGCTCAGATGTGGTTAGGATACAGAAGTCCTAAACAAAACCTTTAGCAGCAGTTTTCAGACACAGAAACAGATAGAACCTTTAAAACTTAGATTTTTCTGGCATCTTTTCTTGGCTTCACAGTCTTGGTTATGTTAGGTGCTCTCCTTTAGAACAGTTTTCTATTATAGAAATTTAATTTCACGTGTTGGACCTAGGAGTAATTACTGCATTCAAGCTGATAGAAATTTTAAATGCCCTTTGTATCATGCATGAAAAAGTAGACATTTACAAAGACCAAGTGAAACCCAGGGAAAAGCCCTATGCTTCCCACTGATAGTTAGGAATAGCTAAAAATCTCAATAAGGAAGTTCTGTTCTGCATGGTAAAGTAATCTATTTTGTCCTGTCATTGAAAGTTGGATGTCTGAATTGGGAAGAATTAATTTGAAACTATTAATTAACAGATAATAACTAAATTTCACACAGCTTTGATGAGCCTCAGCTTTTTGAGAATTAGATTGCTTCAATGATAATGAAGTCATTGAGGTCTGTCAAGACAGTTTTCCACAATATATCTCAATTTAGGTGTTTTAGTACTTTATTGCAGTTAGTCCTTTCATGATTTGGAGTTTATCCATTTAATTCAATACTGGGGAAAATGCAAGACAAATTAGAAAAGTGATGAGATTACTGTGCTAGACTGAAAGTTTTGAAATCCAATTTTCAAATAATTGAAAATGTAGTATTTGGAAGCTGGGATGCTTTCTGAAACAAATGAAATGCTTAAATACATAAAGATGCTATACACAAAAGTAAACATGGCAGAGCCATGAAAAGCGAAATGGAAAGGAAGGGTGGGGCAGTCATTTGCCCCAGTACAAATTTTAGTGGAGCACAATGAATCAGTGTTACGAACTGTCTAAGGTAAGAAAAATCTCCAGTGAGAATTAGAGGATCATTATCAGTTGATATGGGGCATTACTCTTTAGCACAAGCAGCTCCACCTTATACCAGGCTACATTGGAAAAGCATCATCCACTGCCAACTCTCACACAACAGTGCTCAGAACTGCAGGTTTTGTGAGTTGGGTGAAAAAACAAAACTTGGTTTTGAAAAAATTATGTCACTTTCAGTCTGTTAAAACTCTTGCTATTAGTCAAATATAGATACTGGATTAAAGCCTGGAATGTGGAATGTACTGGATTTTTTGTGTGTGTTATCTTGGAAGAATTTCTCTCTGATGTTTTTCCTGGTTCCACAGCTGTGTATTTGAAAATGTGTTACAGCAAATCATACCATAATGTGATACTATCTATGTAATTGAGGCCTAGAAGTGGGGATCACTAGTAATAGATTGCTAGATCGTTAGTTGTGTATTCCTGATAACAGCTGACTCATTCAATATGTTAAAAACATTAGAGAGCAGAAAAAAGGGTAAAATGTAAACCAGGCTTAACCAGCAGCATCAGAGTTGTAATGTGTACAGCACTTACTTTGAGATTCTGGTCTTCATAGAATTGGATGTGGTCCTAAAAAGCTGGAATGCAGATGGAGCTGTGTACACTGAGGGATGAAAATGCTTCCAGCAATCCAGGCTGATGTGGGATGTTCACAGAATTTGAGAATTTTGATATCAGTTCTTTCAGACTTTGCACTGGTACTTCAATTTCTATTTCTGATATTTGGTGACTTCTTGTGGCTTTTCTTTGAAGAATATAATCTATATACCAAATGAGATCTCTACAATATTCTCTGAATGGAGGATGTCTATTAACCCTACAAATGTTATAATTTTTAGCAAAAATCACTTTCATAAATAATTATAGAAAAGATAGCTGTAAAAGTAATCTGTAACTTTGCTTTTCCTGACAAATACTTTTATTTCTATGCTATAAATGGGCATTATGCAATTAAAATAGCTATATGTTAATGCAATCAAAATAGCTGTATGTTTAAACATAACTATGGCCAGTGAATATTAAAGCATCATGCTACAGTCATTTTATGGTTTTTCAAGATGTAACTGTGAAAAAAGTTTTGTACAGGAGGTAAGGTTCCTTGTATGAGGCCAAATAAACACTTTCATCCATAGAAGTCTCAGAAATGTAGCAGTCTAATTCCAGTAAGGAATAGTATTCCTCAGCAAAGTTGGGTGTGGAAGGTCCAGCCTGCTGGCATATTGGATTTCATCTGTACAAAAGGTTGATATTGTTTAATGCTTTTTTCCCCCCTCATCTATGGGAACAAGTCAGTCCTTGGAAGCACAGGGGCTTCACTGTGTGTGCACTTAGCAGGCAGAGGGGAGAGGGGCACAGGTGATCTCTCAAACAGCTGAAGGGAATGTAGGCTGGTGTGTGAATGAAGCAGCAGGATTCCTCCTTTCCTGGAGAAGCACTTCCATGACTCCAGTGTGCAGTTCTAGTAGTGTCTGTTTTTCCCTTTCAGTTTCTCCATGTGGAATACCAGCACTGGCTTAAAGCTGTCTGCTTTTGCATTTGGTGCATTGGTAAATCTGTGTTCCTGCACCACTCAGGGTCATCTCCTGCCAGCTCAGCACACACGTGACAATTTCATAATCTGTGTTTGTGCAGGATTTTTTCCACTTTTATAATTACTTTCCAAAAGTTAGAACCTTTGTTCTCTTTGACATAGAAACACTTGTGTGCAGGGTAGAATCAAAAAACCTGGGAAATTATGAGCAATCTTTTTATTTAATTATATCATGTACAGGTCTGATTATTGTCATAGAAAGGGAAGAATGGGACTTTTTTACCCATTCTGAAATACTTTCTTCAAATCTGAAGATGAATGTAGAATAACCTTAGCAATGCAAGCATAACCACAAATAGGTGAAATTGGTGCAGGCAAAATCCTGATCTGTTGGCATCCTGGAGGGAAAATTAAAAAAAATCATTCAATACAAGACATTTCTGAAAAGTAAAGAGGATATATTTCTAAGGGAATGTGATATATGGCCTATTAGAAAAGGTTGTGAAGATCTGTGAATAAAAAATGTAGACTAATTTTTCTGTGTGTACAATTGACTGCCTGTGTAACTTATTTTTATTGAAGTGCCATCTAAGAAATATGGCCAGAAATTCATGTTTATTTAAATCCAGTTCTGTTGGAGTTGTGGCTTTATTAATTTTCATATATGAATTTTTATTGATTTAATTTGTAAATAAGACTACAATAGAGAGAGAGTCAAATAAATTCAAGAATATGAGGGAAGTAATTAAAAGTGATCCCAAACTGTGCTTTTGAACAGAAGATAATACTGAAAGCATTCAGTTTGGGTTTCATAATACAGCAAAATAGGCTAATATTGGGAGATGGGATTTGCATAATATATATGATGGAATACACTGGAGAGATGCATCTGTAGGACAAAGTTAATACATAATAAAATATATGTGATGATGGAAAGAAACTGTTTTTTTGCATTTTCAATGAAAACAGTAACCTAGGTAGCAGATCATCATTTGCTAGTCAAAAGCCTTGATCTATTTTCTATCCATTCCATCTTTGTAAATAGAAAGAAAAGCAGAGTTTTTAAAGTCTGTTTTTTCCATAACATTTCCTTCTTCATGTTTTGTCTGAAATTCCTACCATCTCTTTAAAATGCATGCAAGTTACTTTATAGAAATTACAACCAAACTCTGGACTTCAAGAATGTAAACAGTGTAAAATTATTTTTAAAAAGTCCACACATGCTTGTATTTCAGTAATTTCTGAGAGTGGGATAGATGCCAGTCTTCCTGAATGAAGAAAACTTAAAGGACTCATAGACAGTTTGTCTTTGCTATTGTGAAAAAATAGTTAAAGAAGCTGGTATCATAATTTGACAGACTTCATAATTCTAAAACTTTAAGGTCTTGAATAAGGCTAGCCTAATTCTTTCATTTTAAAAAAAGCCATAACCTATCACATTCTAAAAATAGTTCTAATTAATTTCCAAATACTTATGTGTAATGTATCCATGTTAGTGGAGTCTGAACTAAGCTAGGTGAGCTGGAATAAAACTAAAACATAGAAATATTTTAACTGACAGCAAATTTAAACAAGGAGATTTAACAGTAAGAAAAGCCTAGATGCATGTATAAGGGTCAAAAGGAAATAAAGCCTAAACTAAAAGTATGGACTGTAAAGAGATTGATGGGGTATGCAGATTTCCTAATGAGGTAAAAGAATTTACCATAGAAAAGATAAATATTAAAATGAGGAGAATGTTATGCAGTTGGGAAAAATGATAGAATGTTGAATATAACACAGTTTGAATAGATACAGTTAAAAAAACAAAACTTAAAGTAGGTATATTTGCTTTTATCCAAAAATAAGATTATTGGAAGCAATCTAGACAATTAAATTTGCTTTCAGCTCTTCTGTTGTGTGATGTTGTAGAACTGGTGTTTGAAAGCGAGTCCGTCGAGGACATTAAAGTTATTACTGTGTGAAATGAAGTGGGAAACAATTGTGCTGGAGCTACTGCCCCATTTAACAGGTGTTCACTAAATCTGTCTTCTCTTTGTCTGTTCTGCAAATGTTGTGCCTGGACTGATACTGCTGAAAATGTATCAAGAATTTTGAGTAACGTGTAAAAATTGCTTCACAAGCTTAGTGGTAAGGGAGGAAAAAAAAAGTTTGAAAGGGATGGCAGCTTTTTACTCTATTTACTGAAACTTAGTCTGTGATTGGAAGTTGCCTTGCAAAGAAATATCCAAGCTGTTCCTCCTGTAAGGAGGTCAGGACTTGCATACAGTGAATGTACTGGTGAGAGACCTGGTAGGATACAGTGTTTGATTTTTTTTGTGTCTATTTATGGGCAATATGGGAAAACATTCTGGTAAACTTGAATTTGGTGTGCAGCTCAAAACAAAGTATCTGTAATAGAGTCAGTGTAGAGAAGTTTCCATCCTAAGTGTTGGAAAAGGATGTGAGGTTTTTGGCAATATTTGCATACATGGAGCTGGGGTTTTTGGCTGAAGAAGGGGAGGGGCTGAGGAAACCTGACCATCTGTGCCCTACATGGAAGGATACAAAAAGAAGTCAGCTGAGGCTTTGCTTTTGGTGCTTTTTCCTGGCAAGACTCCACTCCTGGGATGAGGAAGAGTAATGTTGCTAAAACCATCTGGGGTACAGAGAAAGCTGATGACAATGATATGGATGGAGGAGGAACTCTGGTATGAGGAAAGAGTTTCTTGTTCCTAGAAGAGATAAGAGAGAGCATAAGAAAACCTTACAGTATAATGTATAGTACTGAGAAGATGCATCAGGAAATGTCATGCTTTATTTTGTAATATGGGGACATAAAAGTTGTTCAAGAAGTGATAAATTTAACTTTGCTGCAGGGCAATATTTTTGAAAGAGTGTCTAATTAGACTCGGAAATGTAACAATAATACTCAGAAATCAGAGAGGGACATTTATACAAATAAAAGCATACTTAGTTTGTTATGTGGTACAAAACATGTAATATGAAATACAAGATCTTACATTCAGCAGTTAAGACAAGCTCAGAGAAATATATGACAGAAATAGTACCCACCTCTTCTTGCTCTAATAAATAGAAGTATCTTTTTTTTGACCTTATTAAATTAATGATGTTTTAGTCATTAGAACAGATCTTTAGGCATTATAGAAAGAAAAATCTGAAGACATGTTTCCAAAACTTAGGGGATGTATCTGAGGAGAGCTCCCCACCTCTTCTTCCTACCCCTCACCAAATTTCCCCAATTGTGTCTTTGTTCAGGGACAGATGTTTGTGGAGCTGTGCTTTTAACTGAAATAACATGAAATAACCAAAATAACATGAAAAAGCCTTTTCTAACAAAAGTTATTCTTTTAGTGACTGATTTACAAATTTTTCTCCCAGTTATGGCACTTGCGCAGCAAATGGCATAGTCAGCTTTGCTGCAGTGGAAGTACACACGTTCTCGAGTGGAAACCTCTGTTTGCTCTGTTGAAGTTATCTCATTAAGCAGCAGCGAGCAGTGTGGGCTCATGGAGCTGGCCAGGCTCTAGTTAGCCCTGATCCTGGTCCCAGTTTGATGATAGCAGCCCTGTGCTCTGCAGGGAGTATCATGCTACTGCCTGAAGAAAGGCAGTGTCAGGCTCCTGGTGATTATGTGCCTTTGCAAAAGCAGTGGGTGGAAACTGATGGAAAGGGTTGCTGCACCCCAGCCCATCTGCTCAGCATCAGCCTCCTGCTAGATGGTCCCTCACATCTGCCAGTTGTTACCCTTTAATTGGAAGTTCAGGTGTAGCCCTTTTGGTTTAAGGAGAGGCCAAACTATAGCCCATTAGTCAAGAAAAGAGAATGTACTTGGCAAAAAAAAAATGCAGGTTTTTAACAATCCAGGTCATGTTCACATGAGTCATAAATGTTCTGGGCACTTGGTTGCTTTGGTCAGATGGTTGATCCACCTTAAGTGATAAAGGACTGTGAATTCTTTTCCTAGTTTTTCTTTGTGAAGGAATTTGAGCAACCCCAGATCTCTTGGGTTGTGATTTTTATTCTCAGTCTTTATTAGTTAAAGGGAGACTTTGTAGCTAGCATAAGCAGTCTTTTTAGTAAATACTTGCTGATCTATTATCTGTATTAGTAACATTTGTGAGATGCAGAGTCAACTACAGAACCAAATCCAATGAAGGGCCAGTTTTAATTTCCTTATTTCATTCTCAAATAGCTCAAATTGCTATACTCTGTAATTTATATAAATACAATTGTTCTGCTTTTGAAGCATGAATTAAAGGACCATTAGTAAAAAACATCAGAGCTGGAGTTTCTCGTGCTTGTGCTCACCTGATCCTTTCCAGGTTAGTTTAAGTACTTAAAGAATGTTTTAGCTGCCTATCTAGGATCAGTTTGATTGAAACTTGTTAGGGAGCTCTCACTTGCCAGTGTCTGTGGCAGATCTGATGAATAGAATTTGGGAAGGGGGAAACTTTAATCAGCAACAGCGAGCAGGTGTATCTTCCATTAATGTAGCTGCTCTGTAGGAGGATAGTGGAGGGTATATCTACACAAAGATAATATTTATGTGACTCAGAGAAGGCTGGCTGAGACAGCCTGGCTTACTTCTTTTTGAGAGAAATTTTCTCTAACACTAAAGTTTCAAAATAAGCCTCCAATACAAAAGTTATATGAAATCTCAGCTTTTTTTCTTTTTTGCATTCTGAAATAGTCCTTCCTATTTGGATTTTATTTAGGTAGACTAGTATTGTTATTAAAAAGCATCAGCTTGTAAAGCAACATTAAAGATACTAATAATAGCAAAAGTATATGTGGCATTCAAATAGGTTATAAGCAGACAAAATTCTGCATTGATACGGTGACATATATATACTCTTGTGAGGTCCTTTGAGTTTGTCCTTTCCAAATGGAAGGGATTTTCTAAACTACAGTTAAATGTTGGACCTGATCCAAGTTAGTTGTTAGTGAGAGTTGAACTGGGCTCATAAAAACATGAAAGGTTCAGCAGCATGCAAATAGTTTAGAGGAAATTGATTTAAAATATTAGGAAACTCAAGTGGGTTTAGTTTTGCAATGTGTAGAATAAAAATAATGCTGGAAGCTTAATTTATAATGTTTATTTTTAATTAATAAAACCCCCAACATTCTCCATTGTTTAAAGGAAAAAAAAAACCCACACACCAAAACAAAACCTGTGTAATTGTTTTCAGGATGTTCCAGACCACATGCTAGAATAAGAATAGTGCAAAGTATCTTGTTTCTAATAATCTCTTAAAAAATAAATTGCAAATGTATAGCAGAAGACTCCTTAAGGGCAGTGAAGCTTCCTAATTGTTACTGACATTATCTCTTGCCATCTGCTTTCTGAGGCAGAATAAGAACTTTGTAATGAGGATTAGGAGTGGAGGACGGTGAAAGCATGCTCCAGGAGCTGCTGGAGCGTTCTCTGCTTTCATAATAAATCACAGGTTAACTGTTTTCACAACAGGCTTTTCATAATATATTTTGCCTAAAGTAATATAAATAACCTAAGAATTAAAATTTGCTGCATAATCTTAAAGATGTTTGATTTATATTCATTTACTTTATTGAGCCTTTCTCTGAGATGCTAAAAGCACGTGAAGCAGCCTTTACTGCATGGACTTGGACGTGTGCACTGTCAATATCCTCCCTTCACACTGATGCAAGCCCATCATGCAGACACACCCTTGGGCTGTGTGTACACCAGAATTAAACTATGAGGAAAACCCATTCCAAAGCTGCATACAAACTTAGCTCACATCCATTTTAAGATCAGTTTTGCTGTCAGTGTGGACAGATCTAAGCTCTTCACAGACTTTGGCAGATTGAGTTCCTTTCTGCCTTCATTCTTGTTTGTTGAACTGTGCCTCAGTTGCAATTTGTCCTGTGCACTAATCCTGTGTGGATTAGTGTTTTAGAATAATTTTAGAAGAGAGCAATATTTAGGTTTATTCTTTTGGGTTTAGATGTTTCTCTCTCAAATATGGAGGGAAGTTCCTTTTGCATTGTTGTAACCACTAGTGACCACTTACTGAGAAATTTTGCTTTGTGCTGAGATTCCTCCCATGGTATGTGTCATCTAACCTGATTGTGACCCATTTATAGGCCCTTGTAGCCAAGGTGTAAACAGTGTGCTGACTTGTTGTTTTTGCTACCATTTTGATATTGTGGCTGTAGGAGACTGACATGAGCTGGGCTGTGCACTTGAGATGAATGAATCCTGTGTACTCAGCATCAGTTTTGTTTCTGGCTACATCAGCACGGTCACATTAGCTCAGTTTTATTTCCAGTGCTTTAAATCCTGCTGATTTGGATTTGTTTTATGCACCCTTGTCCTGCAGCACATATAAACATTATCCTCAGTGTGGTTGGGCTGGTGATGGGCAGGCGTGCTCGGGGATCAGATAAAACCGCCTGGCAAGCTGGGTCTCGCCAGATGGCCATCTCTGGTTTATGTCACTTTTGTCACTTCCCTAACAAGAGCAAGTCCCAGTGCAGGAGCAAGGTAAGGAATGTATTCCACTGGTGTTCCCTGAAGTGTGCCACAGGGTTTCCTAGAGATGGATGCTTCTTCCATAATCACACATCTCTGACTGAAACATTCCCCTTTTACTTGCTCCTTTCATTGTGAGGTTCAGGATTTAACAAGTGAAAGAGTAAGGAAGGAGAAAAACTCAACTGAAGTAGTCCCTAAAATTTGTGTTTGTCAGGGACAGTTATAGACTGCAATGAAATGCCACATATTGGGGTTTTCCAGTCCAAAGATCACTTTCTGCAAAGAGACTAAAACGGGGAGTGTTACATGAATAGTGGCAGTGGAGCTTGCTGGCAGAAAGCTGTGATACAAGCAGTGAGGCATAGAATTTCACAAGAAATTAATGTGAAAGTATACAGCAGATGAATCAGCAGATATGGCCACATATCTTCAGTTTTTCTGAGGGCTTTTTTTCCTTTGTGTTACTGTCTGTAAACAGAAAAATGGCAGGGATTGGGGTCGACTGATAAACAGAGACAGCTTTACTGTCTCCAGTGGTTACACGGAGATCCTAATTCAGGAGCATAAAATGAAATCTATTTGATATCTTCCTGAAATGTTACGTTCATGTACCAGGTGTGAAGTTTGTAGTGAGCTCTAATAACAGCTAGAAGGTTAACACAACTTTGGTCTCCACAAAGGATTTAATCTGGAATTATCTTCTCCTAAAAAAAAAGTGCACTTTTTTTTTGGGTAACTATAATGCATGGGAAATGCAGATGCTGCAGTTAATTTTAACAAGTAAATTTTGGACACAAACATGCAGATGGCATGAAAAGCTGGATTTTTATTCTCAGTAAAAACATTGGTGTAACCTTACAAACCTTGTAGCCTCTGATATGTTCTATATGATGTGAAAACACTGAGATTAATAAAAATAGTATTTCATAGTTTAAAGCCACTGTGCTAAAATGTAGAACTTAATTTCTGGGTCACATGTGCTGTGATTTTACTAGAAATACCTTCTGATTGCTGCTGAGATAAATGTTGCTTCTGTTTTCATTGTCCTTCAAAATTCTATTTGGGATTTAAAATGTTAGAATCTGTGAAATTAAAGTTTGTATTTTCAGGAGTTAGTTGTATTACCTTAATGTCAAATTGTAGTGGTCTTCATTAACAGAAAAGGTGACTGAAAGACATGGCATTTTTAATATGGTATTTGAGAGCAGAACTGCCCCTTTGACTTATCTGATCAATTCATGCATGCTAGCTTTCCATCTTTCAAGCAGTGGGCTGTAAGCACATTTCAGGAATTTTTAATGTTCTTGGAAAAGGCTGTACATTTGTGACCCAAGGATTAGTAGATAGAGGGTAATACCTCTTAATTTGGGGTCATGAATGCTTGGCGGTCATGTGCTGACCTTACAGTCATTACATGTCTGAATTCACATCCTTCACTTGTTTGCTTTGCTAGCTGAAGGGCCTTCCCACAAAGGCAGCAATTGGAAAACTTGTAGACAGTGTATTTTGTTGTGAATTCTCTCAGAACGGTGATCCTACACCAACTACTGCTTTGGAATTTTTAATGAGGTTGGAAACCAACTGCAGATAGCATAGAAACATGTTCACATGCTATGTTGTACAATAATGGACTCCTCTTTTTCCATCTTTGGAGGGTTTGTGGAATAAGTTCATGGACTTCTGCTTGAAAAACAAAATGAAACTGTACCTATATCCAATGAATACATTTCCCTTCAGCTAATGCCTCAACACACAATGTCTAGCTAAATGATCACATGCTGCTGTTTTATGCTGACTTTATTCAGTCTAGAAGATGGACAGAGCTCATTTAATGCATTGCTCTGTTCTTTCTCCATACTGCTACATTTATATAGCTTCAAACCCTATTTATTGCACGCTGTTTGAACTCTCCTCTAAAAAAAGCATCCTACATGGCCTTTTCTTTGGTATTCACTCAGTAGTATGTGAATCATCCACAGACATTACTAAGTTACCTTTACATGACCTTCATGCGATGAGGCAAATGGATCATTTCTATTTTATAAATGCAGAGGAGACAAAAGATGCTTACCTATCATCCCTGCTAACTATCTGTGTCTATTTTGAAGGTATTAAGAGGTGGCATTTTTCAGAGTATTAAGCATTCTGCAGATTTTGAAAGAAAAGATAAAATGTTGGTTTTAGTTTGGGTCAGTTCTCATTTGCTTTGCCATTCAGCCCAGCAGACAGTTATGTTTGTATAAGTGGGTGTCAAGAAGGAGAGTCTAGAAATGGTGTGACAGGGCAGAAACTGCTTAAGTCAATATTGCAGCTGAAACCTCAGCAAATCTTGCCTGACCATGAAGTCTGGTGAAAATAACTATGGAACTAATCACTCTTTGAGAAACCCTTGCATCAAACTAGATACCCCTCAAAAATATAGATTAGCTAATGGGTAATTAGCGTTGAATTAGATGGCAGTCCTGTAGCAGGGATGAGATTCATCTTTCCAGGACAAGTTGAGTGTGATGCAAAAATCTTTTAAATACATCTCTTTTAAATACATTGAAAAATAGCATAACCACTCTCTTTGTAGAGAATGAGAAATGAAACTTTTTCATTGTTTAATGGGATCCCAGTATCTAAAGATGGAGGAGCTGTGATAAAGTTCTTAGCAGTCTTTCCACAAATAAATGGATTCTGGATTTTCAATTTTTTTTTGTTAATGTGAAGGTACAGATTATTTTTATCTATGCCCAATATGATTATTTGGCATTCCATGAATAGACAGGAAGAGGAAAGTTTGCTCTGAAGACCAGAGTCATATTTGCTATTAGATATGTCTTTCTTTTAAACTAAGGTAAAGTATTGAATATACTTTTTCCCTAATGGGGTAAATATACATGTAAACGTATGTAGATATGACTAGGTAGATTCCTTTTTTTTTCTCTTACAGAGTATGTGAGACTGGTTTGTTTTGATAGAGAAAGATGGAAAAGAATTCATTACATGTTTTTAAAACCAGAATTTCCTTTTAGGTATTAGTGGATAGTTGCTATGCAGTAACATACATAAAGGATCTTTCCAAGAAAAATGTGAAATTTATCACTCAGAATAAGTAATATGTAACAGGGGAAAAGAGGGTACTCTGAGACTTATGCTGTGAGTGCCATGTTTTCCTGGGTGAAATCAGATTTTATTGACTAGAAGTAGTCAGTAGGCTTTTATTAACAGCCATAAGCACTGCCAAAACAAGGAACTGAAAAAAGACAATGAATCTGCCAGACCTTGTCTACAGAGGTGAATGTTCCACCAGAAATCACATTACTCTGGAATTCCTGATCATTTCAGGCTTGCAGTTTTGTGGTGAAAACTCTTCACCTGCAGCAGTTGAGAGGTCAGAACTATTGTAAAAGTTCCAAGGTCTGCTTCTGTCACGTAAGAAAATATCTATGGAAGTGACTTGCCAGCAGTTTTTTTTCTGGGCCCCATGAAATCTTCCATTGAGGGTACATTTTCCTGGGTAGCAAATTTCAGCTGAGTGACACTAACCAAGACTTTGCTTAATTACCCTTTGTGGTCTCTTAGAAATATTCCATAGACCAAAGGCATCTGCAAACCACGGGTTGAGAACCACTGATTTAAGGAGGTAGCAGTAGTTAATTGTTCACGTGTCATTGTTAAAATGAGCATCAATTCAGTCTGGGGATGAACTGGCTTTTTGCTGTGACCAGTGATTATGGTTTTGTAGTGGCATAATTGCTAGTCTAATAGAGGTAACTAAGGTTAACAACAGAGATAAGTAAATATCATCAAATGATTTCCTGCTTTTAATCCTGGTGAGATAGAAAATATATTAAAAAATCCCAACAAACCTCCAGATTTGTTATGCCCTGAAGGGGGATTTTGAGTTTTACTAATACAAGGCAGATCACATGCTAGATAAGCCCTGGTAAACATAATTTTCAGGTGATAGTTTGCTTTCAGAGTATCATCCCATTAAAACTTGTGCAGGATTTTGGAGCAGAACTGTAGGAGCTTTTATTAACTGTCATAATTCTAAGGATTTTACTTGTTGATACTGAATGTGGACGTGTATGACATAATTGCTTTGGCTGGTTGAAAAATAGTGCCTATTGTAAATTGTGAATGAGTCGGTGGTCTGCAAAAACAGCTGTAATAAATTGTAAGGTATGTGTTGTGCATGCTCATTTTCCAGAAAATTTTTGAGTTGTTTCAGCTCAGAAGCTGTTTATTGGAGGGAAGGAGGGGGTGGGGGGGAGCCTTTGAAAGCACA
Source organism: Ammospiza nelsoni (assembly GCF_027579445.1). Taxonomy (NCBI): domain Eukaryota; kingdom Metazoa; phylum Chordata; class Aves; order Passeriformes; family Passerellidae; genus Ammospiza; species Ammospiza nelsoni. The sequence continues at coordinate 53,223,812 of NC_080636.1, forward strand.
GGCCTTTTCTGTTACTGAATAAAAATTATTTTATGAAATTGGAGAGGAATATGTGGTTATGTTTGATAGCTTTATTGCCATAGCAAATGTTGAGTGATTAAAAGATAAAAAAAAGAGCAGGTAGATATAAGTACCTAGGAAGTACATCCCTAACTTCAGGTTTTCTGCTCACACAGGTGACATGCTGGCAGCACCCCTGAGCACAGGCTAAATGCTGATTTGTCTGGGACATGTAATCTTGGATCTTGGAAATGGCAGAGAGTGTAGTGCCAGGCTCCTTGGTTAGACAGTCTCTGTCCCAGGCACTGTGTAAGGAGGAGATTCAGTTTGATTAGTACAGCACGAGAAAGAAATCATTTTGCAGGTGAACATTTCCGGCATTTGTGCCAAGGCTTTATTCTACAGCAAGAAGAGGTGGTTCTCACTTCCATAAGGATGTAGGGATGAGCCTCAGATCCTCAGAAAGCTGTGGAGCACCCAGGCCCTTGGCAGCAGTTATGGCCCTGCTTCCCCAGACATTGTGGAGTACAATCAAAACAATGGTGGCATGTAATTTACTCAGAAACATTTCATTATTCAGATGGCTGTGGAATGACCAAATCCAACTGGTATGCAGGTGCTGATCTGGTAGTTTGGAAGCAGATGCAGATCTGGTAGTTTGGAAGCAGATGCAGTTTTATAATGCAGGTTTCAGTTCATATACGGGAATGACTTAAAACAGCTATATTTTTTTCCTAGCAAGCCATAAATGAGTCCTTGGTTTGCAGTTGTATTCAATTATTTTAAAGCTATTTACAATGTATTCTATTGTAAAGCCGTGACCTTTGATCTCCAGAATGGTTGCATGTCTTTTGTGGGGAGCAGGAAGTCTTGGGGCAAGTGACACTTGCAGTGCAGTTTATTTTACTTAGACTTTGATTCGCCCCCCTCCCCCCTGTTTCTAGAACTGAAGACAAATTTCTGTTTCTATTGGATTATAAACAGGTTCTGGATAGCTTCAGCTGCTGCATAGTGCAGTGATACTTTAATTTGCTGGGCAGACATGTTTACTGTGTACTGTGTAGTTTATGAGTGTTACCATAAATGAGGTAATCTTGCATCTTGGTTTCCATGTGTGAAACATTACATGAGCTAATGCAGCTGCACCACTACTTGCTGAGTATTAGTCGACTTTATTTGGACATAAAGTTTATACTGAACTCCTTTAAATATTTGTGCTAAAACTGGTAGTGCTGCTTTTTTGATGTGTTTTATATGACACTGACAAATGCCAAGTTTCACAAAGCAATATAAGAATATACATTCTGCTCTGTGCCCCATTGTTCTCAAAAGTGGAGATTCCAGAGTGAAATAATATTAATGACAAAATTTTAAATTTATGTTCAGTTAGTGTTTTGGGGACTGGTTTATATTAAATATACAGAGGAACAGTAGCTTCCTAGCATACTGTAGCAGTCCTAAAAATATACACATTCTCCCCAAAGTCTGCATATGGAATCTTAAGTGACACATGTGGGTTGTGAGAAAAAAGAAAGTTGATTTCTGCTCCGTGTTTGGAGAAATAAAGTTTGGAGTAAAACTTTTCCATAGTCTAGTTTTGCCTACCAATATTCTTGAATCATCATGTTTTATGAAAGTCTATGTTTTTAGCATCTAGGGCTGTAGTCTCCTTACTTAATTAAAAATATTGCACATTTTCAGTTTATGTAGCTAGTTAGGAAGGTGTAATACACAGTGAGCTATAAAATATGTCAGTGTATTTTGCTAACTCTAGTATTAACACTTGCATGTAATTTCTTGGGCTGAACTTAATTTATGTTCTTCTTGATAAGTCAGAATAAGGGACATCTGTGAAGCACATTTAAAAAGACACTAAAATTATTTTATATGATTAGGTACTTATTTTTAAGTACTAAAGAAACAGGTATGTATATTTTCATTAAAAGGGCCTCATCCTGCTGAGGATGTGTTCCGAAGATCTTAAACACTACCTCATGCTTTTCTCAGAATAGAATTGGAAATTATTGTGATGTGAAAGTTCATCTTTAAAGCACTTAGCTGGAGAATGTAACCAGTTGCTACTTTACTCCCTGCTTATGTCCTTTGCTTCTTATTCTTCATCCCTTATCCATAACTTGAGCTTCTCCCAGATATTCCTTGTGACACTGCAGCTGAGGCAGCTCCACCAGTGAACTGGCTGGTGTGCATATGCTGCCTCACCAGATCCAATCACATGGATGTTATAGATATTTTTTAACTTGTATTATGAATATAATGAATATTCTTGTTTGTGTGTAAATTGTACTTGAGTTTCTTACAGTAATTTTGCTCCTTGTATGTATTAGTTATTGTGAGATGTTTAATTAGGGGAACCCAGAGTCATTTGCATAGTCAGAAAACACATTACTGTATGACGTGGTTTTGATTTTGTTTTGCCAAAACTAGGAATTATCTAAATGAGAAGGTTTTGGGATTTAGGTATTTAAAAAGTACAAGATTGCTATACATATGGAATTAATGAAGGCCTTTATAAAGAAGAAACAAGTTTTTGAAATCTTACTATTGTTAATATTTGCATTGAATACCCGTGTGTGTGCAGAGATTAACGTAATGCTCAATGTAAACCCAGTTGCTTGTTTTCATATTTCTATTAATTCTGTGCTTTTTACCAGCTGTGTTAAACAGCTTGTTTGCCTTCAGAGGAACAGCAGCCGTAAGGCCTTTGAAAATATTTGTTAGTGTACGTCTCACTCAATATAATGTGAGCCCCCCACTGTTTTATGTAGCAGGATCTGTGGGTTATATACTGAATTTAGTATACAATCCATTTTTACTTATGGTTTCCAGTAAACTTTTTTCTTTAAGATTTTTGCATTTTTAATCTCTTGGCTTTCTCACTTTAAATTTTGCCAGAGTTTGTGTTTTTCTTTAAGCTGTTGCCCTTGAAAATGTTAGCTTGCTGAATCTTAAGCTTTTGTAATTCATCAGTTTCCTAATTAAACTGTTTTCTAACTCTATAGATAGATGGTTGAAAATGTGAACTCTCAAGTCTCAAATTTACCTAGGCAATTAAAAATTGCACTGTATTTTGAGGCCCAAAATTTTTTGTAATGATCTTCACCTCTTAACTTTGGTGTAACTGGAAATAATGAATTTTGGCTTTCAGGGGCTGGCAATGTAGCCCCTCTCCTTCCTCTTCTTTGTTTTCTTGTGCAAACTTTCTGCAAACTTTTTCTTTTCTCCCTCTTCCCCAGTCCTGACATTGTAGGCGCCAGTCATACAGGACTTGTGCCTGGCAGGCACTACCAGGTTCTGCTGAATTTCCATGGTTAGGCAGTCACCATTCCGTTCTGTTCCTGGTAGTTTTGAATCTTCTCTCCATTTGAAGGTTTTTCAGTGGGAACTTGAGCATTTCCCACACAAGTTTTCTGCAGAACTAACTATAATGTTATTGTCTAGTGGCAGTGAAGTGTCTGGGAAACAAACACTGAAATACGAGGCAGCTGATGAAATTTTAGTCCATAAATGAGTCACAAGCTTTTCAGAAATCTTTCCTATAAGTAGCTTTATTTTTCCTTTTGTGCATAGAGTGTGATACTGAATTTCTCACACATATTCATGGCCCGAGACCAATAAGATAATTGTAATACTTAAAAATTAACAACAATTAACAAGTTGATTTTAAAAACCTTATGCATTTTAGTATTTTTAGTCCTCTGATGTCCAGAAAAATATTTTGCCAATATCTTAACTTTCAGCAAAATCAGATATAATTATGTCAAATAGGAAGCCATGCAATTTTAATTGTCATCATGTCACGATAATAATACTGTTTCCCCCACACACTTTCATTTTTGTAGGTAAAAGGTTTTTGTCATCTTCTACATCTCTGTTTGTGTGCACACACTAAGCTGGACATTTTTCTTGTGAGTTTTTAGTATTGCCAATAATCTTACACTAAGAATTTCATTTGAGCACACAACAATAGGGCTTTTCATAGGTAATTTGAAGGATAAATCAGTAATTATGCATTTAATTGGCTAATAAATCATCACACATTTCCCTTATTTTCTGTAGTGCTATGATAAATCTTTATAATGTAGCCTGGTGTTTTTGTAGAGAAGAAAACTAAAGGGCTTGTTTAGTGTGAGTGTACAGTGCAGAAGTGTCATAAATATGTAAGGCCCTCTAAGGTGTTTACTGTGTTACATGAGAAGTCCCTGTGATTACCTGCTTAGGGATTTTTATGAATGTACACTAAAGGATGTATTGAAGTTTTAGATTTTACCACTATATCATGTGTATATTTAGTATGTAAATAGCAGGAGGGGAGCTTGCTCAAGCTAAAGCAAATTTACAAAAAATGCAGCTGTAGAACTTTTTGAAATCTCTGCATTTGTGATTCTGATTGTTATAGTGTCAATTCTCAGACTTCTACAATTTTGTTAATTTTCAGAGTTGTAACTTATTTTAATGGTGAATGGCGATTTATTCAAACACTTTACAATTTGAGAAAGGTTTTAGGTAGCAGAATCTCTGCATGTCATTTCCATTAATGCTGCAGGCTATGAAATTTAATTTTCTGATGAGGAGAGGTGTGGGATCATTTTGTGTGTTTGTTCTCATTTGCAGGATGAATTTTTCAAAAAATATTTAATGAGTGGAATAACATCAACATTGCCACAATTAAAGGATGAATAAAGACCAGGTTAGCTACAAAAGAATGAAATGTAGTCTAAGTTTTCTTACCTGAGAAAAGCACTGGCCATTTTATTGTTTGTCTTCATGAGAGGAAACTGGAGAGGATGGTTGTTAGAATAAAAATTTGGATTAACATAACATAACTCATTTACAAGAATTTAAGGCATGAATGACATTGAATTATATGCCTAGCAAATTCTGTCGCCTCAGTGGCAAGGCTAGTACATAAAGTCACCAAAAGACTTTGTTCTAAAAGTTTTCTGAGTAAGATGCAATTTTTATGTCTGTGTATTTCCATGTCAGCAGATCTCTGGAACAGACTCAGTATTGCACTAATATAAGGTTGTTTTGAGAGATAAGGAATTGCTTTTTTTAAACTAAAACTTTACAATTAATTATAAAACAATTTATAACATTTTCTAGGTGCAGTGACTATAGCAAGATTTATATTACTGCAGAACAATGTTTCCAATAAGATTCTAGTATATGTACATGCAAGCTAAGTAGTAGTAGGACATACTATATTATTACATTTCATAAAAACAAAAAAATCCAACTGCTTGGGATGGCTGCATAAAAGCTTATTATTTTGAGGTTTGTTTGTTTAATTATAAAATGTCCACTTTAATTTACTTACATGCTGGGGGAAAAAAAAAGGGTGTTTAGTGAACTGAGAACACTGTAAGATGAAGGATTAATAAATGGCTTCTAGCATTACATTAACAAACAATTGGAATATTCTGATTAACTCAACCTACAATGCTCAGCCATCCTCTGGTCTGTTCCCCAAATTAAATACTGCAAAACAGCAATGGGACCAGTCAGAGAAGTTCATTTTACTTTGGTTTTGTAGCAAGCAAGCACACCCTGTCTAATCCTCGTGTGGCAAGAATTCTTGCCTGCTTGTCACATAATGAACATTTTCCAACTGTGGCTATTTACAATTATCCCAGTTATTTCATACTTTTGTACCAATAATGAAATAGAGAATAAGTTCTTTCCAAGGAGCTCCAGCTATTTTTTTTTTTTGATTCTCACAGGTTTTTTTCATCCTTTATTTCAAACCCATGGTAGTTGGAAGGCAGATACGGAACAGAATCGGGGATTGAAACTCAAATATTTGATTAAACAAAATGATAGCTTCCTGAACCATCTTCCACAAGGATATAAGGGAAAACAATTTCCCCACATTCACTTATCACATACATCATTATGGAAATGTGCTACCTGACTTCATTAATTTACGAGTGTGGGGCAAAAAAGAGATTTCTATTCAGAAACAGAGCCCACTGCAGCCATACTCCTCCTAATGAACAGTTTGATGAATAACTCTTATCCATTTGCCCACTCTACCAGTCCTGAAATTGTCCCATTGCCACCAATTTATTTTCTATGGGCATCAAATTATATTGTGTTGTGTTACAGTGCAATGGAAGAGAAGTGTGCAGAGGGTGGGAGTCAATCATTAAGGTACAGGTTTTAAGCAAAGATTGTGTCTGTTCTTGGATTGACAAGACTACAGTAACATTTATACATCGTGTACTTCTACATTTGGATTGTATTTCTGGTTCCTTTTCTTCACTTGTGAGTTAGAAGTTTTTGGCTGAGCTGAATATACAAAATAACTGTAAACCTCACTTCAAAGATGGGTCCCTCAGAGAGAGAGAGAGAGAGGAGAAAATGATTTAATGCAATAATGATTTTAGCTATACACACGCATCCCTTTTTTGTCTCGATTTGTTAAATTACCTGACGTCTCCATGTGTAATTTAAACAAAATTTTGTTCTCTACTCGTTCTTCCTTTTGAGCTATCTTCTCAAGGAGAAGGATGATGAATGGAAACATAAACAGAGCATGAGAATGTGAACTAGTTCCCAAACATTTCAGTGGTTTTTATAAACAACTGGTCATTGTTACCTTTTGCTGGATTACAGTTTCCTTTAGAACAACAGTGCTCTTCAGCTGCATTACAAAGATGATTCTAAATGTTTTTGCATAGTTGCTTAAAGGCTTTAATGTTTAAATAATGGTTATATAATTATACATTGTTTAAACAATTAGCTTTTAAGGCTAGCAATAAGCTCACATTTTATACACATACTACCAAAAATGATAATGAAACTGCATTTAAAAGATACGAACTGACCTTAGAGTGAGCAGTTGTAGTTCATGGACATTTGTTTTGATTTTAAAATTTGATTTTTAACATGCTTGTTTTCATTTGGAACATGACTGGTCATTTCTGGCATTCTCCTGGGCTGGCCTTTGAACACAGGCATGGGCAGCAGTGAGTTTTTCACCTTCTGAATCCCATTTTTGGCATTTCTGGTGTGTTGTGTGCCCTCTGTGATAAGAAGTGCCAGCTTGCATCTCGCTGGTCTACAGAAGCACAAAATTTTGTCTGAGGCTTGAACTGAGTGCCTTGGAGGGGCAGGAATAACATCACAGCATTGTTAGTTGTCCCCTAAGACATTGTGGCAGCTGTTGATTTATATTTCAAAACAATCAAAATAACAGCAATTGACATAAACTAAGGTAATGCACAGTATTTTAACTTCTAAACAGTGTCATATTTTGGGTCTGCTATTTTGCTTAAGCTATGATTTGTTTGCCTTTCTAAAATAACACAGAATTGCATTTGTAATCTTCTCAAATGGCATTCATAGAGTGACTAAATTAAGAATTTTTTAGATGTATAACAGTTAAATACAGTAGCAGAAAGTCTAAGGATAAAAAAAGTTAAACACATTTTGTCTATTTTATAGAAGCATTTTAGAAATCGTGTTTTACAGGCTCACTATGTTTTCATTTTAGATACTGTACAGCTTTAACGACTTTCTAATTTATACAATTTTTGTTCCATTGTCAAAACATTTAATTATATCATGTCTTGAAGGTGTAAAGCTGTCAAATAAATCAGAGGCTCAGTATAAACATTTGGTGAATTGCTTTTGCTACCATACTGTAGTTGTTTCTGGGCAGTTAGTGGAACTTTTTAAAGCATTTACTCAGCGGGTACAGGACAGCACTGGCACAATGAATTGCTGATTGCTTGTAAAACAGCAGGCTGTAATGCCCTCGCTCTTTGGAGCTCAGCTTTGTAAAATCAAGTGGCGAGATCGCATGGCACAGAGAGCCAGCGCACCGCAAATGTTTCCTGCCTAAGGGCTGCTGGAGATTGCCAAATCTATTCCCCACAAAAAAAAGAAAAAGAGGGGAAAAAAAAAGAAAAGAAAAAAAAAATGTGTGTAATTGCTGCTTTTGTTTTTACATTGGAAAAAATAAAGTTCCCACCACTAGAGGGAAGGGAATGTGTTCAGGCTTAGTAAAATTTGGCAAGTTGGGCATGGAAAATGGAAAGGTTGCCTTTTTTGATGAATGCCTTAATAGCTATATTTAAATAAAATTAAACTTTAAAAATAAACAAAAAAAACCCCAAAACAAAATAAAAAATCAGACCAACAGCTTGCAGGTGCTTTTAAAATGTTTAACCTCCCTCTGAAAAGAGACGACCCTTCTCTTTTTTGGCCAATATTTTGTCGCGGTGTCAGTACAAACTGCAGGCTGCCCAGAGCCGGGTTTGGATGAAGTAAATTAGGTTCTACTTTGAAGCTTTTCTTCTCTGTCCCTTTGAGAGTGAATGGGGAGGCCCTGGGCCGAGAGCTGCTTTTCATTAGTGCCCCACGTACCTACTTGAAAGGCAGAGCTCTCCTAGCGCACACAAACACGGCGCTACAGCAAAGCTCCCCTTGCCGCACGGCTCCTCGTCTCCCTTTCCAGTCAGGTGCTTCCCAATCAGAGTTCATGACTGCGGGCATTTATTCCCGTCACCCCCGCTCCGTGGCGGGCTGGCCCCGTCTGGAGCGGGCCGGGTTTGAAAGCCGCCGCGGGGTCCCCGGGAGCGCCTCATTAGAGCCGGGGCTGCTCCCTCGCCCAGCGCATCCCCGCACCCCTTAACCCCTCCCTCCCGGGAACGGGGCTCGGAGCCTCGGAACGGCGCTGGGCACGGGCCCGGAGCCGCCGGGGCCCGCAGCGGCCGCAGCGCTTTGCCGGCCGCTCCGCCGGAGCGCTGAGGGGAGGCATCCCCGGCTGCCCCGCCCGCCAGCTCGCAGCGCTTCCAAACGCTGCAAACGAGGGATTTTTGCTGTTTGGCACATGCCTGGGGTTGTGGAAATAAAGGGTGGAATTGAAATGCAGAGCTGGTTTCCCGTATGCTCTTCAGGGCAAAGCTGAGGTGATGGAGGCTGGTACCTGTGGCACTGGGGTGATGGAAGCTGGAAGAGGTGCCTATGGCAGGGGGTGATGGAAGCTGGAGGGGGGGACCTGGGATGGCACTGAGGTGACAGAGCTGGAGGGGGGACCTGCGATGGCACTGAGGTGACAGAGCTGGAGGGGGGACCTGCGATGGCACTGAGGTGACAGAGCTGGTGGGGGGACCTGCACATCTGAGGTGACAGAGGCTGGAGGAGGTACCTGTGGTGGCATTGAATTTGGACGTTACCTGCAGCAGTAAGCGCCCTGTGGTGTGAAGGTGGTGGTACTGTATAGCTATGGGCTCTTTTTATTTCTCTGGGTACTGTCACAGTTTCACAGAATGTTCTGAGTTGGAAGGCACCCACAAGGACCACTGAGCCCAAGTCTTGAGCAAATGGCCAACGGGGCCAGTAGAGCCCTGGCGAAACAAGGACCCAATGGTGTCCTTGTGCATCCTCTGGGTAAGAAAGCTGCATGCCACTCCACAGGCTTACTAGAGTGCTGTTTGATTAAAACCTTGTCATTTGGTTGTTGCTGCCCTAAAACATGGCATAATATTGTGCTGCCTTTTTTTATTTTTTGTGTTTTTGTAGGTCTTTTTCCTTCCATCCTGGGAAGTAACAATATAGATAGTTGCTTGTTTCCCCCTCAAAGAGCAAGAGCTGCCCTGGGAGTTCAGCTTCTGAATTAAATGGTTATTTGGAAGACAGGAGTTAAATATAATTTTACAACAGTATATTTTTATTTTATTTCTAAATGTTAGGAGCTTTTTTAGCACATCTGTGAAGAAAAAGTTATGTTGTTAGTATAAGGGGAAATTCTAGAGTTTTCTGCCATCTCATTTAGCTTATAACAGGAGAATATGTAGTTAATAAAAATGTTAATAACTGACCAGATGCTTTTTCAGCAGTCAGCCTCTGAATGTTCATAGTATTCATCTCCTGTGCCCTTCCCACTAGCATGGTTCATAGCAGAGTAATATAAAGGTTATGAAAAGTTTGCTCTCAACTGGCTGCAGACTGTCTGTTGCACTTGGAGGTGTTTATGCCTTGGTTTCCTGAGCATGCTCAATATACTCAATATATCACTTGTATTTCTGTGTACAGCTGTCTATGGAAATTTGAGGCTGGTTAGGTGAAAGAAGGAAATAAAATCTAGAAAAAAATATTTACCAGAAAGTATTATGAATAAAGCTGTTTGAAATTTGACATGCAACACATCATGAAATGAGAATGAAAAAAATCAGAAATTTTGTGTTTTCTAAGGATGGAGCTTTTAAGAAGTAATTTATAAATACAATTAATTTTCAGATTGATTTCTTTCAAGCATTGAACTTCACTCCTAAGAGCTCTTTGTTCTGTTATGAATTCCAGTGCTAGCCAACCTCTTCCCAGGGACCATGAGACACCCCACTGGATCCACTGGGAGAGGGAATGACACAGTCAGGATTGGGGCAGGGTCTTCCTTAATCAGGAAACTGGGAGCCCTTGCCCCAGGGTATTTGGTCGGTGAGCCACCCTGAGCACCAGTTTGTCTGGATCCAGACTTCCCAACAGCCTGGACAGCTTATGTAAGTGTGCCAGAACAAGATGTTAAATGGGAACCTGCTGTGTCTGAGCAAGTTTGCAATGAGCTTTTCATTTTCCAAATAGTATATTCGACAAATCTGATTATTTTGCTTTAAATGCTGAATGTCCTTGCTGCACAAGTTCTTCCTTTCTCTGTCATTCTCAAAGTCAAATGATGATTCTCTTTTGTCATTCCAATTAAATGCCAGCTTCAAGGAGTCTGAAGTACTTGCCAAACGCTCCTCCTAGTGCATCCTAAACAGCCCCTCAGAATGGCTTTATAAGAGATCAGAGTTTCACTGTTCATAGTCACCTCAAGCAAGCAAATCCTGTTCTTGCTGGGCACTTCAGCCCCAAAAGATACACATTTGTCCCATGTGATGATATAGTGCTGTTTCCTATTTCCATAGCGGCCTGGTTTTTTCAGATGTGGTACCCTAATTGCCTTTGTAAATCTTGTGTCTGTTCCCCAAAAGCTTTAGAATAGTTCTATTCTGTGAATTAGCAGACAAGTCAAATTACAAGATTGAAGTTACCTTTCTGCCTGACTTGCATCTAAACTGCGTTTTAAATTTTAAATTCCTTGACCTTATGTCATACCATTTCCTAATCTTAAACAACTTTCTCTGGAGCGTTTTTTGCCCCCCATCACTGGCTTCAAAGACAAATTAGATTAGTCTCTACAACTCCTCTAAGATGTTTGCTTGTGCTGTTTGCAGTGATTTGAAGACCATGTGTTTGCAACCATTTCTGTCTCCTCTTACATGCATACTAATACTTGTTGATCATTACAGCTCTTGTGAATTGGGTATACAACTGACACATCAAAGCACAGCATAAATGCTGCAAGCTGTTGAAACAGAGTGCAGAAATAAAGCAACAGTTCACTTTTAGGGCTCACAGAGTAAGTGTTAGGAAGGAAGAAGTGTACAAGCAGTTTAAATGTAAAATGCATTAAATAATCAGTAGTTTCTCACAGTTTGAAGTGTGTTGTGCTGTCATTAACCAAACAATATGCTTAGGCTTAAACTTTGAGGATTCAATGGGGTGGCAGCCTAGATACTTATTTGAAAACCATTTCAAATGTGGCTTGATCTGTGTTCACATAAATCCTTTTTTGAATTTTAGTGATGTAAGCTGAATTCATGTTTTTGATGCTTTCTCGAACTTCATGACCTTCACTGCAGTCACTGAGTTTGTATGTTGCATTAGGATTATGTTACCTGTAAGTTCAGTAAATGTAAGCAAGCTAAAATCAAAATACCACTGCTCAGAGTACCCTAGTACTTCCCTGAATTTTTGAATTTGGTCTGTTTGAAGCTTCAGTGTTTAAAAAGCTCATACAGCCTCAAAGGCAAGCAAATGTTGCACGGTTTGAAGTTGTGTGGTGTGTATTTTGCACCTCTCTCTTAAAGGGAAAGAATCTGTAACACAAAAAGCTCAATGACTGTTTACCATCCTTTCAGAAGTGTGGAGTCCTCTGACCTTTCAGTTTGTCTTTGCTAACACTTGACATTCAGACTGTGATCACAAGGCTCAAGGAGGTGTCACACACAAGTCCCTTGGCTAGAAGTAATGCAAGTGAGCTAAAGCATTGGAAGCAATGTCCCTGCATTAGACTTCTGAGGGGAAAAATAGGTTGTTGTGGCAGAGTGGGATGCAGAGACAACCAGTGCACAGCATTGCACTGTGAAATGCAGTCCTATGTGGCGGGATTTTGGTGGTTGGGGTTTGGGTTTTTATTTAAAACACAAAACTTCATTTGAACTAATTTGGCTGAGCCAACTGTCAGCTGTGTGGTTAACAGCCTGTGCTTCCATGGGTAATAGGTTCCAGATCCAGGCTGTCAGTCTTCATGCAAACAAGTGCTAGAGGAACTGGGAGAGGAATTGCTGAATTTCAGGGAGGAGGGAACTTCCTGCCTCCTTTTGGTAGCATGTGTGAGAATTTTCTGAAAGAGGTTTCATTCCCTGTCTTGGCCTCAGGATGTTGATGACTTTTCTGTGGGAGAGAATCCTCTTAACAGCATAGCAGATGTTTTAAATGTGGACAGTAAATTCAGGGATGTGGTGGGGGAAGGTGGAAATGGCCAATAACTCAGCAATACCTACTGGTGCTATCAATATTTGCTTGTAGCCAACTTTGTAGTAAAAAAAGGTTATGGACTAGCCAGTCCCAGTTAGATGTTCTGTGTGTCTCTGGGGAGGGATAAATGCCAGCCACATACAGCACTCTTATCAGAGTTATGAATAACAATGGCCGTTTGTGTGATTTCACAATTGCAATTAATTATGGCTTTTATAAATTATTTTTCATGTAGGAGAATGCAATAAAGGCCTCCTGATCATTTTTTGTTCATACCAGTTCTGTACCTTTTCTGCCTCTTGGTGTGAAGGAACCAGAAGTTGGGACAGGGCCATTCTTGGGACACCTTTTGGAAAACATCTGTTTACTGATGGAGCCAGTGGGTGAGACAGGTTTTGCCCACTCTTTTTTTTGTAGGTTGTAACAACCATGAATTTGTGAACAACTGAGGTAAGGTAACACCTAAGGCAGATGTCTAAACTTTGAAACTTAGGTGTAAAAATGCATCATTTGTTCTGTTCATAAACTGCTTGTGGAAGATTGTAGCACTTCTGCCTTTAAATATTTCTCTCAAATTTGCAGGTTATCAAGGATATACTGAGAAATATTTTAAAAGTGATCACTGCCCTTGATGGAAAGAGTAACTACAAATGCTCCAATGCAGTTTTTTCATATTTTTAAAAATCTTTTATTCCTGGCATCTAATAATAGACATTTCAGTTGAGAATAAAGCTGAATTTCAAAGGACATGCAATTTTCATTTTATAAAATGTGTAGCAGCTGTCTGACTTTTCCATTAAAACGACAAAGTTACCATTGTAGACTCAATATAGAAATGACCAAAAGATAAATAAAATGCTTAAGATTTTTTTGGCTAAACATGCTACTCTTATTTTGGTAATAATGACATTAATTCAGATAGGAGTTTGAATAATTGCATTGCAAAATATTTTTCTTTGTTTACATACTGCTCATGCAGACTATACCTTGGCAAAAATTTTCAGTAATTTACACTATTATGCAAATTTCCTTTTTTGTTAATACTTACTAGCTTAATCTTAAATACAGAGAAGAAGGAACAGAAAAAGGAAAATTAATCTTCCATAGATCTCCTGTGTCTGAGCTTCTCAAATTGCTGATATCCTTTTTTTCTACAAGATCAGTTATCTTCAGTAAAGCAACTAAGTTAAATGTTTTATTAGGACTGTATTTTCCAGAGTACTTTATCCTGGTATTACTAACAAAGTAGAGAAATAAACTAAAATGTCCACTTTTGTTACAACAGTAATGAAGAATTGGCAGTGCATTTCTGTAACACAGGCACACACAGAGGAAAAATGAAATAGTTCTTTTATTTTTTTTCCTGTAAGTAATGCTCAGTTTCTTAAGTATCTCATGCTTAAAAAAATCTGTAAAATATAGTAAGCAAAACTAAATGCATTTGGTTGAAATAGTTACTTACCAAGTAAAAAACCACCAATCATGTAAATTGTTTTGATATCCCTTTCATCCATTTGAAATTTGTGTTACCTCATGCAGAACATGGAGTTAGTTTTCTCCTTAGTACGTTTGCTGTCCTCTTCCTTCTGATATCCTCAAGGCAGGCCTGAAGTCTGTATCTTTGGAATAACTTTGTGTAGATCTTTATTCTCAGATGTGTGTACCCCTGTGATCAAACAGTGTCACTGGGTGAAAGCGGATTTCATAATTTACTTTTTAAATCCAATAGGTGACTGAAAAACCTCTAAAGATAAAGCCAGCACTTGTAGAGTTAATATGTTATTAGGAGAACAGGAAATCTGGCAACTATTGCAGAAACTAGACCTAATGGTGCACACAAACAATTTGTCAGTCTTGGTAAATGTGAATAGCTTTCCGCAAAGTGGCTGCATTTGCTTTGTTTGAACAGCCTAAACTTTTCCTTTTCGAACTTTAAATCTTAGAAGTGAAATGTGATCCCCATATTGAATCAAAATAATTTAATTCAAAACATATTTTGATTGGAACAAGGCTGATGTGAAAAGAAACTCTAGAATAAATAAAAAAAAAAAGTTGAAAGGACTTTCTATCATACATTTAGCAAGAAAATTTGAAACACTTCTAATTAGGCTGAAAAAACCAGCCTTCTTCATTGTAACTTACAAAGGTCATATATTGATGTTAAGGCAGCATTACCAACTTGTGTCTGAAAGCCTGAACATGCAAACATCTTTCCAGTTGTTTAGTTTTGGTGGGTTTGGGGTTTTGTTTTGAATGAATGTGCACACATGTATTTCTAAGCCAGAACACATATTAAAGTCCTTACCTGCAGTTATGCAAGTTTTTTGTCGTGTTTAAGAAGAGTATTTTTCACCTGAAAGTTGTGGTTTTGCTAAAAAATGTGTGAAATCCTAATTCGTGCTTTTCTGTTCATACATAAATATTTTTCAAGTTGAACATAAAAGAGACTCCATTTTAAGCATTTCAGAGGAAATTCTTCCAGAGGGGAATTAAAATGTTTTGTCCATTAAAGGTAACAGGCAATTATTTTTACTTGAGATTTATTTCTTACTTGCTGGTGAAGTATATTCCTGAGTTTGTTAGTTTGGTTGTTTGGGTTTGGTTTGTTTTGTTTTTTTTTTTTTTCAATTGAATAAATAGGAAAGATTATTTATGTACAAGCAATTTTGGTTTCTCAACAAAGTTTCTCCTTTCATTTTAACATTTCATAAACCTCATTTTGTACGGGTTGGACACTTTTTCTGTCATTCAAATAAGAGTTGCATGCATGCTTTATGCTGTACTTCAAAATTACTTTGCTTAATCAGCATAGGAATAAGGCAAGTAAGTCTGTAATTCATTTCTGAATAGCTTGACTATGAATATATATCTGTGCTAATGAAAAAAAACTGCAGTTAAACTTTTCATCTAATTTCAGCATTAGAACATCCTGAACTCAAGCACAATATATATTCATTTTTAATAGACATCACTTCTTATGCTGTATGTCACTGCATAAAATCTAAAGCAGGAATAAAAGTAGAGGGCCAAAGCCATAGTAGTCACTTCAGACTTAAAAATCTTTATTCCAAAGGTATAATATTGTTTAGGAAAGTAAATCATGATAAATCTTTAGAGAATCTATACTGGTCAAAGGAAAAATCATTCCCAGCCTGCTAGTTTTATGTTTTTTGTTGTTCCATTCTTTTTCTACCAAATCATTTGTATTAGTATTTGACTGGTGTTAGTGTTTGGTTCCCAGCAGTAAATTATTCTCTGTTCAATTCTTTCAAAAAACAGGACAGAAAAAGATGCTCATAAAATAGTGAGATAGTTTTGATCGCATATATTTAGTGATTGTGCATTCAAAAAGTATTTATGAATAAACTAAAATTTCTTAGTTAGATCAAAGCTTCCATTTGCTGATGTGTCTGAAGTGTTTCTACCTTGGGAATAGAGAAATGAAAGTTACTAATAGGTGTTTGTGTTTGACATCTGTATACTGTACTTTTTAGCATATCTCAAGTGTTTTAGTCTCTGCCTAATACATCTCATTAAAGAAACAGATATCAGCCCCAAGACAGTTTGTCAAAGTTAATATGAGTCCCCTGTGGACAGAATTGACAATCTGTGTATGGCTTCATGTGACTGCCTTTCCGTGGGCCTGTTTGATCCACTAACAATTGGACATTAGTCCTTGATTCATTTTACAATAACCCAATGGTTTGTGTATTGGTTTATATGCTGGACATTTTTGGGGATTTCCTTGTTGTACATATTGTCCTCAGAGCACAGGGTGAGCAACGAGCTCCCTCTGCCCTGGGGGTGCTGATAATTCCTTGCTTTGCTGCAGGAGCAGCACAGAAGGATGTTCGTGCCCCAGGGCTGCGTGCTGGGTTTAACTTGAGCCTAAACGAGCGCTGCCTGTCCTAAATGAGGCTGAGGCTGAAGTAATCCTAAATGCTGAACCATCAATAGGCTTGGCTTAGGTTTGCAAGAGGTGAATGCTAACAGCAGTGTTTAAAAACAACAAAAAGTGCAAACACCCTTCTTTTTATAACCAAATATTTCTGCAAGTTGCAATGTCTTTATATCTCAGATGCTTTCTCAAGGAGGACCCATACTTAAATATACTGGTGCAAAGTGCGTCATGCTGATCCAGCACATGGTGGTGTTTTCCTTGGAACTCTGTTCTTTAGTCATTAGACAAGCTGTTAATTATTGTTCCCCCATTGATTATGTCATAGCGTTAGCCCTTCCCTCTAACCAAGAGCTTAACTGTGAACACGAAATACCAGGCAAGCTTATATGGCCTTTGAATTTGTGTGCTGTTTGGTCTGTCCTTCAAGGTCCTGATGCTGACTGTAGCTGGTTTTCAGTTATCTCTTTCACTTGGGATCTGGCAGCTAAGGTGATTTTAAGATGGCTTAATAAGGAAAAAAAAAGATCTGGTTTTCAATCTGTAAAAATTTCAAATGCAAAATAACTTCAAATTTGAAAAAACAAAAGTGAGGTCAGGGTAGCTCCCAACCATGCCCTGAGAAGGCAAAGTGTTCTAGTTTTGCTGTTAAAGGGAAAACAAATTCAGATTTGTACAGACATTAATCTGAGGAGCTCACAGTGGAATTCCTTTAATTGTTCAAGTCCAAATGCTTTGTGAGGGTAATATGACTCATGGAAGATCTAGCTTTTGTAAAAAAGGAGAATATGAACAACTTCAACACATTCTGAATATTTACTTATGTACCTATTAAAAAAAAATCTCTGTTTCCTAACATTCTTGTTTTCTTGGCGTTAAATAGTTATAATGATAACAGTAAGTATGTTCCAGGGTTAATTTTTTTTTTTAGCAGGATAGCATGAAAATTAATTCTTGTCATTGTAATTTGCTGAGCCCTGTAGAATTTTATGGCTGCACATTGCAGTATTATGGACACTCATGAGACTCCTGACTGGTTTTATCTTATTAAACAATTTTGAAATCATTAATTTTTAATTGGCCTGTTGTGGTTTTTTATAGTTTTAATTGTGTGTCTGCGTCTAAATATTGGGTGTTTTTTAAATTAAAAAGGAAAAAAAGTCCCGGCTAAGCATATGTGTTGTAAGGTATTGCTATATGATCATCCCAACAGATATTCTACTGTGTGGTGATTCATTTTAAAGAACGCTTTCAGCAATTCAGTATCCTAATAAAAGTAATAATAAAAAAAGAATGATATGATGTCTAAGATATGTACAGGTCTTTTCTTGATTGAAAGTTCTAATTAAGTGAATCGAGGAAAATTAACTGAAATTAGCTGTCAGAAAGTCACATTTAAATGAGTGATGATCTGGAGTGGCAGTAAACATTTAAATGATATAAATTGCCATTTAAGTGTATGGTTTAATGTTTGTCATGCATTAATATGACATGAGACTGCAGTGACAATCAAGCAGCTTGCTCTAATTTGAACATATTTAGGGCTTTTGTGTGGAGTGCACCACACAAATTAAGACAATTGCTGGTTTTATGTGTCAATTTAAATGTTGTTTTCAGGCATCGGTTAATGAAACAAACCCATCATTTTTGTGTGCAAATTGCAGAGTGATTTCCTTGGTTTCCCGATTAATTTCAACTTCCTTTGCTCAAAATTAGGAATTTCCTTTGCAAGGAAAATGCCATTCATTTTGCTAGATGAAGAGAATATGTTTGTTATGTTTTTTCATTTGGTAATTCAAATCAGAAATACATTGAATTCTCTGTATAAAATAGGAAAAAGAAATCCTGGTAGTGGTTTAATCTACATAAATTAGCTCTTTAGATGGCAATGATTTTAGGTTACCTTTAAATATAGTGGTTTTTGGATGCTCTTGTCTTGAGGATTGGGTTGTAACTAGTTAACATCTTCAGAAAAGCAGTTTAATCATTCAGCATAGCACTCTGTATAGGTTTGTACACAAGAAACACGTGAAAGTGGTGGCATATTGATATTTCCATCCTGTTAAAAATCTTTTGCCCTAGCATCCCTAGCTAGTTAGTCTTGTTTCACAAATTCTATCAGTCTTCTCTCTGGCTGTCAGAATTAGATAATCCTGCTGTTGTTAGTCAGCATGTAGATCACACAGGACAGCACAATTTCACTTTGAGAGTTCATAAAAACATAGCCTGTCTGTGTGTAAATGCACAAATATTTTCCAGTTACTGCTTTTTTTTCCTTTTTTTCCCGCTATTACAAGTTTAAAAAGTGAGATCTCAGTAAGTGGGAGGTAGGGCATGAGACTCTGGTATCTATCACAAGGCCCACCTTTTTCTGGATAGAATGTCTAAAATACTCTTACCAATTCTGTATTTAGACTTGTTAAGATAATTTGGCATGCTATAAAACAAAAATGCTTCTGCTACTGCCAAATGATGACTATTTGGCACACTCAAGTTTGTGTTTTGTGTGTGTTTTTTTCACAGGCGTTAGAAAGTGAGTTTGTCTCCTGCCAGCTTCACCAGTGGATTGATCTGATTTTTGGCTACAAACAGCAAGGGCCAGAGGCTGTTAGGTCCCTGAATGTATTCTACTATTTGACTTATGAAGGAGCTGTTAATTTAAGTTCAATAACGGATTCTGTACTGAGAGAGGTAAGTTTGTATTTTATAAATACAGAAAAGGCTTCATTTACCACTGCAGTGTTGAAACTGTAAAGACTCCACATTGTTCAAGGCTTCTGGTGAATGTTCAATTTCTTTGTGTTTTCTTGTGGTTTGGCCACAGGCCAGTCAAATGCAAGGTGCCTGAACCAGTTGTCACAGCATGCAGAATTAATAGAACAAGGATGCAAGTTGTTCTTAAACTTTGTGCACCTGGATTACAGCCCAAGCTGGATGCCAATATAAAAATAAAAGTTCAAGGATTGCTTCAGTTGCTGAGTTCAGTCATTTTGTTCCCTGATACTGGATCTTAGTGGCAGTGAACGGCCTTGATTTGGCTTGTGCTTCTGAATTTACTTCTGCACTTTTTAACAATTAAGTGCAGTCTTGCATATGTAGCAAGCATCAGACTTTTGTAGCCTCAGATACTTTAATTAACTTTGCTATCAAATTAAAATAACCTGGCCTGTGTTCTTCAGATGCAAAAGAAAATATTTCAGCATTGCAAAGATCAATAGCTCTACTCAGACTCAGCATCATTCAGAAAATCTATTTGCCAAAGTATCTCACAGAATATTGTATGTTTGAAAGTTCCTCCTCTACCACCTACACCAGCTGTTTAAAAAAGGACAGTGTGGCATGATTAAAATAGATTTTTGATTGATTTTATGTCCTCTCTTCAGACACTCTATTGGTACCAAGTATAGCTGCAAGTATATTAATTATAGAATAAATGTAAGTGTACCTTGTTATTAAATATTCAGAGTCCATGAAAACAAAGCAATATGAATCTTATCAAGTGTTTTGTTTAGAGGTGACACAGAGACTGGCTTAATACCAAAGTGATGGCTCAATGTTGTCGTTACATGGCTTGCCATCAGTCTGCAAACTGCATCTTAGTCTATTTAAACCTAAAATACATGTGTTGCACATAAATACCATTAATTGAGTTAAGAAGAGGGATACTGGGACACGTGGCTTACAAGAAAAAATATCTGGATTTGGAAAAATTGTTGACCCAAGAGTCATCTAGTAGATGTTCACTGTGATGTGTTTTCAATTCACTGATAGTGAATTTGTTCACTCTACGTTGGCATGGAATTATTCTTACCTTTTAGGAGTATTTATTAGACTCTTGAAGTGATTGGTTAAAGTGTGAGCTGAAATGTAGGCTGGGTATTGTATGTAAATTGTTCTAAATTTTATTATTAGATGAACCATCATTGAACCTTTATTTGTTAAACTAATAATTGAAGTAACACTGGTGAAAGTAGCAGTCTCCACACACAGTTTTTGTGTGATTTAAATTTTTCTTGAACAGTTCTTTTAGCACATTTATTGTGATCTGTTTTACTATTGTTATACCCTGAAAAAATTTAGGATCAGGGGAATTACAAATATTTGGAAGTTTGGATCATCTCAGCAAGGCATTCACTTTGTTACCAAATATTTTGAATTTGTCACATTTTTTATAGTACTTTGCTACAGTGTTTCTTATTTTTGATTGTTCTGTGCTGTCTGAACTGACTAAAAAATGAAAACAGGAGAGGGAGAATTGTAGTGTTGTTGAGTTCACAATAGTATGGAGTAGCTTAGCAGCAGCAGAATTTTGAAACCCTACTGATGGTGTCAAAAATACACACTGATGAATGCAGGCAGCAGAATGAATTTGGTCTTGTAGCGCTTTTGTTCTGAGTTGCTAGAAGGATTTGCCCAATGGAATATTTTTATTTAGGATTTTTAAGCATGCCACTAAAACAGTGAAAGGTCTCCTTTTTAGTTAGGTATCCCTTGCCATTTACATGTGTTTTGTAAAGTGTATTTATTATTATGTAAATGTGAACATGTAATTTTAAATGGCACATATGATCAGCTCTGATGCAATACTGATACTGCAGAAATTTAATGACTTATCACCAATGGTGACTTACTGTGGCTTTACTTGTGGGTAGAGATGAAAGTAATGAAAAATCTGTTTGTGTGTATTTCTATGTGCATAATCATTCTATATCTATATGCTAAATGAATTTATCATGCACCTTTGACAGCCTCACCTTCTTCCTGCTTGCTAATCTGCCTCCCTGAGGACCTGTGCTAACATTCTGTGCTACCAAGCAGCTTCAATCAGCATTTATTTTTCTCCTTCAGTCAGCCTTCCAAAAATTACCTCCTCTTTTCTCCACCAAATTCCTGGTTAGAACTCAAATGAATTTCTGATGTGGACAATTTACAGTATTATTAGGCAGGCACAACACCTCAGACTGAGTATCTTTTTATTAGGCAAGTATTAAACTGGATTTCTTGGTTTCAAAAATGATGATTTTAGCTTTTTCCTCTTGATACGATTCAGGTTTGGGTCTTTAAATCTTGACAGTTGTAGCAGAAGAAGTATTTTTATTTGCAAACCTAAACCAAAGAGAAGCTGCTGTATATTCTGAGAGCTGCAAGTTATTGAGGCTTTTAGGTATCATATGGAAATAATAGCAAGTGCTTAGACCTTGGCAATTTCCCCACACAGATAGTGCTGAGCCTGTACCACATCAGCAATGAGAGGCCTATGATGCATGTGTTTCTGAGGTATCTCCACAGATATCTACATGGGTACTGGTGACCTAACTCATCAAAGAGGCCACACACAGAACAATGGTGGAAGGCACTGAAGAGTGGAGGGGTGTAGGTTAATGCAGAATTTCCTTAGGTCTCCTAAATGGCTCCGACTGGCACCTTTATTTTTATAGGCAGTCAGGTTATATATATTACAAGAAGGAAGTACTCGTCTAGGAAGGAAAACTACTTGATTAAAACCATATTCCACCTTTTTTTTTTTTTCTAACTGAAAACGTAGAACTTTTACATCCTCTTGTACTGCTGTGAACAATTTTTTCCTGCCATTCTTTCTGCCTATGGGAATAAAGGAAGTAAAGTATTTTGAAAGGATCTGACTGCCATAATAGAAAATTTTAAACTAGAATGCAAACCGTGGGCCACATGCTACCTTTTGGCAGATAAACCCTGGGGAGTGCAAAGCTTGCATAATTCAAAGGCAAATCTCAGGGGGAGGGGAGTAGATCAGGAGAGAGGGGTTTGAGTCGCAGCCAGTGGGGGAAGGGAGCTGCAGCCAGGAGAAGCAAGGCAAGGGATCCAGTATCCCTGCTGGCATATTGGTGCACTGCTCTTCCTGCAGAGACCATTCCTTCCTCCTCCTCTTCCCCTCCAAGCATTTTGGTAGTGCTGTCATGGACTCTGCTCCTTGTGTGTTTTGCTGAAGGAGGTGGCAGCTGCAGAGGGAAGTTGCTGTTCAGTGGGCAAGCAGTAAATATCCTGGTGAAAAACCCTGCATTTGCCAGCAGAGCTCTGCTGTGTCACTGCCTTCTGTTGACTTCCTCTTGAGCACCACGTTTTGATCTGTGGAACTCCCAGTCACAAGATCTGCTGTGGAAGGGCTCTTTCTTTGCCTGGATGGAAGGGGCAAGGAGTCATTTAGCACAGACAAATGTCATCCAGCTGTTCTGGAGAGAATTCACAGCACCTTCTTATCACAAATTCTGCTCTCTTTTTGCCATAGCTGTCCAAGAATGGAGTGAAAAAAAAAAAGTAGAATTAGATCTAAGTCGCTTAGACAAGTGACTGATTAGGAGCTGAAGCACAATGCATACAAAATAATTTGTATCTAGGACTGATTGGTGGGTATTCATCAGT
Organism: Ammospiza nelsoni; assembly: GCF_027579445.1. NCBI lineage: Eukaryota > Metazoa > Chordata > Aves > Passeriformes > Passerellidae > Ammospiza > Ammospiza nelsoni. Next base: position 53,246,718 of record NC_080636.1, read on the forward strand.
GTTGGTCAGAAGAACAGAAATTCCTCTTGTCTCTGGCTCCGTGTAAGAAAGGACGACATGAATGTGGGCTGCCCTCAGTTACTACTTAAAAGTGCATTTCTCCACTGATATCCCTATGTAGTTAGTGTAAACACTGGATAAAAGCAAAGAAAAGAAACAAAGTTAGTAGCAGGAAGATGAAATATTATTTGGAGAATGCATCCTTGATTTTTACAGGAAGTACAAATGGTACTTGTATGTAGGATTTGTACTTCTCTACCCTTCAAGAAGCACCCTGAATTTTATACCATGCTTATCAAAAAGCCACATTTGAAAAACAAAACAAAACCAAACCATCTGATATGATCTTTGAAGTCAGCAATTAAGGAGGACTAATAATTTTTAAATTAGCAATAATATCTCTAAAAACACAAGAATAAGTCCCATTAAATAATAACATCGAGTTATTTGCTTTTTGCCTTAGATGGTTCTGTTGTATTGTACTTCTTCCTCTGAAGAGAAGCTGCCCTTTTGTTACATGAAGGTGGTCTGTTTAACATTAGGAAGCAAGCTTTCTCCATTTTTTGGCACCTTTCTTTCTATTGCTGATATTTCTTTTCCATATGAACTCAGGAGTTTCAAAAATTTTGAAGAATCAGTTTCGACATAGCATTTGGCTTGGTATTTGAATGTGCCACTTCTGATTATATATATAAAAAAGATAATTCCTTTATTTTCAGTTTTAAGGCATATGGGAAAATTATTTAATGGATAATAGCTTTTAAATGTTATTTAAGATTAATATCTTTGGGTAAGTTTTATGCATCTTAGGTCTATCTATTATGAGTCTTACTTTATTTTTAAATATTTACAGTTTGAAAGACTTCTGTGCCCAAAAGAAGTTACAAGGATGTTTAGTTTACATGACCCCAGTTCCATGACAGCAGTAGCAGATCTGATATCTTATCCCAGAGAAAGCATTTTGGGCTCTTCTTTAGGTCTGGTCATGGTGGGAGTTAATAGCATATTTCAGCTCTAGCTTAGCTGGAGAACCCTGACAACAGTGAATCTTTCACAGAGTATAAACACAACTTGTATTTATAACATAGTTAACATTTACTAAATAGTTGGGAAAATGATCAGTCTGGATTTGGCAGGTTGGACAACAGTCTTTGTTGTGGCTGTGATGAGTTTTAAAATGTAGGGTAAAATGGTTATAACATAACTGTCACAGAGCAGTAAATTTCCAGGTGCTGTATTTGGTAAGTAACAAATTCATTCAGGGAACATTCAAAGTACCTTAGAAACCATCTTTGAATTGTCTCTGGCTGGAAGTGTGCTGCACAGATGGCATGTTCAGTGTTGTACAGCACAGGAACAGTGGGGAAAGCCAAGTAAATGTCTGATATTGGTCTCATTTTAATTGCAAATCTGTATTAAAATACCTCTGTATGGAACTGGAATTAAGAAGGCTGTATTTAAAGGATTGTACAGTGATTTAATGGCTAAGGAGATGTGGACTTGGCAATGCATCCAAGCCCATGCCTTGGTCTGTTCCTGGGGTGGTACCTGTGGTAGGAGTGTGCAACAGAGGCAGGGCCTCCTGTGAGGGCAGGTACCACTGCTCAATGGAATCAGCCTGCCTGGGCATCAGGCCTGTCCCATGAAAGGATGCAGTATTTCCTTCTGGGGAAAGGAGCATTAAATAACAGGAGCACCACTCCTGCCACCCGTTTGTATCAGTTACCTATTAATTCTCACATCTCTGCTCACACTGTGACCTGCTTGTGGTGTTGGAGTAAAGGAGCAAAATGATCATAAGCAAGTGCTTACTGCAATTATCTGGGAGGTGTGGCACTCCTTTGATTCCATTCAACCTGGAGTTTGATGTCATGAATGGGGATTTATTGCCCTTTGTCTTAGCTTACATATTTACTACAGTGCTTACAAACAGACATGAAAAATATTCATCTGGGTTCTAATCCAGAAAAATATTTGACTTTGCTGTTCTATTTTAGTCTTCATTACAGGGTAGATTGTAATTTTACCTGCTGATTATGCTTCTCTATCCAGCAGAAAAAGAAGAGACATTTTAGAGTTAATTAAATTAGGACTGGGATGCTCCATGTATAAGGATTTAAAAAACTGGCAGGAAGTAGTAAAGTTTTTGGAAGGAGGTAACACATGTGAATTAGTTCTTCAGCTCTGAGTGCTTTTTTCACTCACCCTTGATTGAAATTCAAGGGATAGAAATTTTCAGTGCAGTCAGTTCGCTCACCTCTTGCTTGACCTGCCTTGAGGATCTATAAGAGTCAGAGAGGTCTAGAGACTCCCTGGGCTCCTTACATTTTCCTTTGTGCCTGGCTGGTCAGTTTGTTGTTTGTTGGCTAGCATTAAACAAGGTAGGGATAAAAGTGATATTCATAATGCTTCAAAAATAACTCCTTTTGATATAAATTGTTTCTGTTTTTAAAGTACTTTTTCCTCTTCCATATGTAGAAAGGATGAGATGTACTTGTATATAATAGTTACAGTTATACACCAAGTCATTTAGCCTTGAAAGAATCATGGAAGTGAACAGGCTACAGAATTTTTTGTGTCATCCACATGCTTTGATTATTTGTAGCCTCTTTATGCTATCTGAATGGTGTCTGTATTGACTTTCATAGTAATTGGGAAACTAAATATTTTTGTTTGGAATATTTTCATTCTATGTCCTTGTTGCAGCCCAGGGTGTCTAACCTAGTCATCAGTGTGGCTGTAGATATGTGTAGTGTTTACTTACCAAAATTTGTTATTTTAATTATTAGTTATACTTGGTAAATAGCTACTGCTTGAGTGACAAAGCTTGTGGTCATGCTGGAAGTGTTTTTCTCAAGCAGTTATCTAAAAGTAAAGTCTCAGTTAAATGCTACATTCTATTAAATAACAACAAAAATTCCATTTGTTGCAGTAGAAAACCCTGAGATAGCTTTGCACCCATAGTTTGGAAAGAGCAAGTTTGGTCTTGCAGGTAGTGATTATGAGAGTTTAAATAAATGTATTTCATAGCTTAAGAAAAGGAATTGTTTATTTCTTTTTCACAATTGTTGCAGATTCTGAAAGGTGATCAGAGAAGATAGTTTAAAGACCACTACATTTTGGATTTTGACATCTGTGTATTAACCTCCTTCAGATTGAAATGTTTTATTTTAATGAAGCTTTCTTATTTAAGAAATAGAGATGACATCAGTGTTTAGGAAATTCTGTGGACTGCTAACAGATTGGAATTGATTGCTTTTTTCCAGAGGAAAAAGTTTAATATAAGAAAATTTGGGATTGTTTAGCTATTTAGAGAAGCAAATGAATAATGCCAGAAATTGAAGTTTGAGGGTGTTGTGCATGGCAGTGCCACTGCTTTCTCTGTGATAATTATTAATTTGAAATGAAAGCACTGATTTGCTCTCTAGAAGTCTTTAGCTGCCACAGAAAAGAGAAGGAGGAAGCGATTTTGGTTGTGGTGCTCAAATAAAACAGAAACTGTTGTATTTTAAAAAACTGATTCCAGAGCACCTTAGGCTTTTGCTTGTATTGACTCCAGTTTTATTTGCAGGTCCTTAAATTGATCTTTACTCTCCTTTTAGACTCTTTTCCCTTTTTATTTTGTCAGTCTCTTTGAAGTACTACCAGACTTGTTTTTGTAGTTCTAGTGCTTTTTATCTGCTTCTTTCCAGTAGCCAAAGATTTAGGTGTTTTGAATGAGCACATCAATGTTCCAGACAGAGATACTGTTTGAAATTATCCATGAACCCAGAGCCTCTGAACATTATTGAGTGACATTTGTTTCTGTTGGTTGTGTCTGCTCTGACTAACTGGTTTCTTTCAGATTGGCAGCTGGGATTATGCTGCAGTGGACGGACAGCTGCGTGAGCTGGAGATTGCAGCCAGGCCGGGCTGTGCCTCTGCTTAATATGCCTGGAATGTATAGATTCACACTGGGGCAACGTGCACGGCCCTGAGGGGCTGCTGTTTGTATTCTTACAAACTGTGATTGCTTCCTGTTTTATTTTAATGAGTGCCATGTAATTGTCACACTGATTTGTCTGGACAAAAAGACTTCATTTTTTCTTTTTTCTCACAGAAAATTCCTTGCTGTTGTTTAAGAGCTGGTATAGTGTTTTTGTTTGTAAAGATATGGTGGAAGGCATCCTATGCAGATCTCCTTTCTTCACTTTTCTGATGTGAATAGGATAATGTATTATTCATATATTGATTTCAAACAGCTTGAGGAAAAAAAAAGTAATCCTGCTTAGGGTAACCCCTTTCCATCCATGCATCTGTAATATGGATTTTATAAACAACAAGTGGTTAGACCAGTAACCAATCTCTAGACTATTCTGGTATTTTCAGAACTCAGATATTTTCAGACAGAAGGAGGTGAAACTGGGGGGTGATAAGAAGAAAAGAAATATATTATGCAGCAGATATATTTCTTACAAGGAAGGTACAAAGCAGAAAGGAAAAAAAAAGCTGAATGGCCCTAATTTCTCCATGTATCTGTAGTTTTTTTTGTGTAATGAGGCCCACAGTTTTGTTACAGACCTTGCTAACACACAGGCAAGGGTTGTGCACATTTTGCTCCATCCCAAGTTGCTCGTGTGCCCTAAGAAGGCCCCTCTCTGCAGGCTGCTGACAGTATTTCTGCCCACGCTTCGGCTCTGGAGCCATAACCCTGAGGTGCTGGGCTTGGAGCTGTACCTGCATTAGTGGGCAGCAACAGGAGCCTTCTGCATTCTGCTTGGTTAGCAGAGGGAACATCACAAACATTCTGCAGTCAGGTTTAATGACACCTAGAGAACAATAGGTAACTCTTGGTCTTGTAGTGTCTTTTCCTTAGCCTTTCTTCTGCTCCATTCTCTTCCCTGCTATTTGTTAGATTTCAAAGCTAGCACGCACACTTTTCTTAAATCGGTAGATTAAGTGAATGATGAAATGAGAAAACAAAATATGGAAGTGATTCAGAACAAAATGTTTGATTTGTAAAGTCAAAACAAGAGAAATAATTTTCTGGTTTGACATGAAGAAACTAGGCTGCTCATTTCATTTTTAAAATAGCAAATGGGAGTGTGTGAATTTATGATACTAACATTTGAGTGCTGTATTTTTTTCCTTGGGTCAAGTGTAGTGCAATATCCCCAGGGCAGGTGTACAGTCAGCCAGCATATACATTGCCTCTGTTAGAAAAGCATTTTGCCCATTTTTTACAATCTTGATCTAATGGGGATTGTTAAGAAACAGGGGAGATGGTGCTACAAAGAGCTTCTCTTTACAATCTTGTGCCTCTTTCCAGCAATTTTATCTATTGTTATGAATTGTGCTTGCTCTCTGGCTAGTGTTATCTGTATTCCTGTAGTCCTAGAGGAATTTAAATAAGAATTTTCCTGTAGGGGTGTAAGTGGCTCTCTCTGATCAGAGGGGGTTTTCTGATCACTTGTTACCAGAGCTGGATTTTAATCATTGTCCGTAGGGAAAGGAGCTCCTTGGTTGGCCGCTGAGCCATTCAACTTCCCTGTCAAACAGTCTGTGTTCTCTGATGCTCTAAAGCAACATCTGGGTGGAAGGAAGGGGAAAGCAAGTAATCATAATTGCATATCACTCAAGCCAATAGAAATCACTGAGGAACATGTGTGTAAACCTTTTTGAATATTGAAAAGTGAGGTAGGAGCGGCAGAGAGCCAAAATAATTACTTTTGCAAGGGCTGTTATTTTCTGGACATAAATACTGGGCAGAAAGATGGAGGATGAACCCAAAACATTTTCTGTCCCTGACATGTGTGCTGAAAGAATATATATTACAATGCATGGTGTTATTTCACCTGGGGTTTCAAATGTTTGGCAACTAGATCGTAGAGATTTGGGAAGTAACTGGGAATACTTTGGTGCAGAACAGTAAAGGAGCTGAGAGCAGCCTCTTAGTAGCAGATGAGGAGGTTGTAGCTTGTTGAACTCTCAGACCAAGGCATGCATTTTAACATGGGTGTGCTGTGCCCCTGGACTCCTCAGTTTGGTGCTTTGTGTCTGAGGAGGCATGATGAAAGCAACTCTGAGCTATTCGCTTTAAAGGTACTTAAATCTGGAGTTAAATGGTGTATGTCTTGCCTTTTAACTGTTATGGGCCTTCATTTGAGAATTTGAGTTCAAAACTGGAGACCGTTTCATTCTTTCTCTGTGACACTCACTGCAGCTCCCCCTCCACCCGCCCTCCCTCATATTTAATTTTATAGTTCTTTCAGACGTAAACATGAAAAAAAGGCAATTTTGAGTTAGTTTCTGAGTGTTGCTGCAAAGAAAAGTAACAAACATCTGTTTTTACCTTAACTGCATCCATATGTTCAACCTCCCCATCACCCTCCTTCCCAAAAAATTTACAGCCGTATTTGATGGGTACTGCATATTGTTGAATTAACTTTCTTCACAGTTAGATGAGAGGGTAAGTTCAGAGACTGGAAATAGCCATACTAAGCAGTGACCAGGAATTACATTATAGCTAAGCCAAGTTTTCAAGTTCTTTACTTTCCTTCTTTCTGTTTGCTTCTCTATTCTCCTTTTCCCCTTCCCATACCCCAACAGAAGAGGAGATGACCTAGGAGGCTTTTTAGGAATAGGTACAATCAGATAAATGTTAACTTAGGAAATTTTCCTATGGCTTTCATGCTTCTAAATTAATTAACATTCCAAATACAGTGTTACATAAGTATGTGTTTGGGATGCATACTGTGTGAATTATTGTAAAGGGTTGCTTATCTTGTTTCATTTTATTGCTTCTTGTTGTAGCATCTGGAGCAATTCTGGCCTTACCAAAATTTTGAGTTTGTAGATTATTAACAGGAAAAAGGCTGTTTTACTTTGGTATTTGAGAAACACTGAAATAAAATGTGGAATGATACTGTTTTATTTGTGGCACACATCTTGCTTTCAGTGATAAGAGTTTGTCAGGCTAAAAATGTCTTTCAAGCAAAGGTTATGTTTGTCTTACCAGTTATATTGTGTCCTTAATAGATGTGAAACTGGTTGTGCAAATTTCCCAAATGTTTCTACCTACAGTCATGTGAATGGCTGTGTGCTCCAGAGGAATCCAGCAGTGTGACAACACATGCCCTTCCTCTACTGCTGGAGGAGCTGTCTTTTAGTAATACTGACTGATGCTGGTAATAATTATTTTCAAGAAAGCTCAGTTAGAGGCTGGGCTGGAATTCACTAGAAAGGAAGTGGATGGAGACTTTCTGACTGATGGGCATTTTACTGTATTTTCTCAGGTGAATGGCAGGTAGGTTATTTTCTTAAAGGAGATACTAATTATATCTCTGAGAAAAAGATTCTCTGGTCCTACCTGATTTTCTTTGACAAGTTGAACAGAAGTCTGAGTGGCATCTGGTGGCTCTTTCTGCTGTTACATAAATTGAGAGATGGGGATTGACTCCATCACATTTCTGCTGACAGAGGGAGGTCATCTTGCATCCTTCTGTATGTGATCCTTCTGACTGAGACATCAGAATGTGGAGCTGACATCTGGATTGACTTTGAATACAATCGGGGAAAAGGAAGGAACCATTTGGGCTTGCTAGTGCACTCTCTTGGTCATTATTACTAAATGTAGAAACTAAAAAGAGAAACCTTTACTCTTTTTTTCATGGTAACCAGAAAGAATGCAGAAGATTTTTTTCTGAAGTCTAGCCACTATGTCTAGACATATTTGTCCAAGTGTTGTTGCCTTTACTCAACAGTTCTTCAAATTTCTTTTGGATTTCTGAAGACACCAGTAAAGACGACAAACTCAAACTAGGTCATAAACAGTGTCTGTTAAGACTGAAAATGGAGAATTTGTGATCCTCTGAGGCAGGGTTTGGCAAAACCATTGTTCCACTGGTCAGCAGCTTCACCAGGTCTGACAGACACTATGTGAAAATAGACAGTGCCTCTTGACTGGCAGGTTGAGTACAGTATTTTATACTTGATCTGCATCAGTTTGAGCTCTTGTAATGATGAATGTATTGAAATACTGTGCATCAATATGTGATATCTTGTGTTTCTTATCATTTGCCCTCACTGTTGGCACCATGTAAGTGTATAGTTTCCAGAGATATTATTGGGCATTAAAAGACATACCAGATTTCAAGGTTGAGATAAAAATTCTGATTCTATTTAAATGATGAACATGAGCATTTGGGAATGAAAGTTTCTGTATTGATCATAAGTCAATATACAAGGAAGTGATTAAATCTAAAGCTCATTATTTCCTTGCTTTATCTTTTCTCAGTTCTAAAAGAAAGGCATGGGAGTTGTGTTTCAAGAATATTTTATCCTGTATTCTTCTGGTTCTACCCTCAATGCAGGGCAGAATTCCCATTTGCTGGTAAAAATATGCTGCTTAATCTGCAAGTAAGTTTGGGCACATCTTTTTAAAATCTGGATGTTTTGAAACAAAGAGCATTTTATGGAGAGGGTAGGGCTGCTGACCAGTTCATTTGTTAATGCCTCATGTCTTAAGAGACTTCGAAGTTTTTGTGATTCCCTTGATATCTTGAGTCGCAAACCCCCAGATTTGAATTTTAATGTAGTGTGTCTCATCAGCAGGAAGGAGACTCATGTGGTCTTACTGAGCTTTAGTATTTCATGAGTCTGATACTGCTGTTCCTCAAAAAGTGCTCACTGCATCACACTGTATCTGTGTGTCAGATTCCAGCCAGCTTTTTGATACCTTATTCACCAGTTCTTTGAACATTATGGTCCTTCCCAGAGAGGGCAAGAGTGTTAGAATCTGTTCACAGACTAATTTCAACTCCTGCTCTGGTGAGTTCAGATATTTCAAAAGCCCTGCCAAATAGAGTAAGGTCAAGTGTTGTGGATGGCATGTTTACTATCAAGAGGATGATTATTTTAAGGTTTCAGGTGCATTCTAGTTTTGGCTTTGTTATTTTTTTAACAGGAGAATGTCCTACTAATGGTCTTTATAATTATATAAAAATAATTGTTTGTAAGAGTAAGGTCAGCATTGGTGTTATTCCATTGTCTTTAAAATTTTAAGGAGTGGCTAAAATAGACCAGGAAATGTAAGTGCAAGGAGCATTGAGGAAGATTGAACCATGAAAAAGAAGAATTAGGGAATATACCTGAGGCATCAGCCCATGTACAGCATGCTAGTCCACAGCAAAGGCAAGGTGATTAGTTAAGCTCACAATGAAAGAGATAGAAACTCAGCTGAATGATTTGAGATTTCAGCCTGTTTCTGTGCATGGTGCAGGGGGCCAACATGACAAGAAGTAACTTGTTGAATTTTGGCTGCTTGATGTTATCTTTAAACTTAAACCTCTTAGTGGGCTAAGAGGTGGCAACATGGAAAATTAGCTGGACATGCCTGGGGCAAGAAATATAAGTTCACAGGTTTAAACATAATTATTTTAAAGAAGTCACTATGCATAATATTTTCATATGAAATGAAAATGAAGGAAGTACTAAAGCATGTTGCTGAAGATGCAGATAAACTTTAAAAACCCCCTTGTGTTATGCCTTCATGTTCTCCTGTAGTTTTGCTGTTGGTAGTTTAATGCATCCTAACATTGTTTGCTCTTCTTGAATAAACCTGGAAGTAAAAGCTCAGTATTGCTTTCCTTCTAGTTACTGCTGTGAAATGAAGCAATGGAGTTTAATGTACAACACTTAATACCCGCAGAAACTTTTTAAAAGTTAACTTTTGGTTTTGAGTTATGATACAAACAGGATAAGCCAGTGTTAGAAAGGAAAAATGGAGCCAATATAGAGGGTTTCTGATTATAATAGCTTGTTTCTGTTTAATATCATTGAGCAGGATGAGGTTTTGCAGAGTTTCTCATGGAAATAGCATCCACAGTACTAAAATGATTACCTCATTCTTAGTACCAGTGCCAAGCACTTAGCCCCACAGTGAACACACGGGGTTGATTTTCAACATGAAACAAGCCAGAAGTGTGGAATGACATTTTCAGGTGACAGTTATGGTTCTATTGCCTGTAATTAGCACCTCTTAACATGCAAACCTGCCTGTGCCTTTTCCAGGCTGTGGAAGCTCAAATACGAAGTTTTGGACAGACCCCTTCCCAACTGCTCATAGAACCACATCCTCCGAGAAGTTCTGCCATGCAGGTGGTAAGTGCCATGTTAACTCTTTGTGACCTGCCATTGTGCTCACTTCCTTTGCTACCTTACCTTTGCAGAAGTGGACACTTTCACTTTGCTTTTATGTGGTTGTGGAATTATTTTATTAAAACCAGCAGATGAGTTACGATTCGGTAGGAGTTGCATGCAGTGCTTAACTATTTCTTTTATTTGTTGCAGAAAGAATTGCATTGATTTCTAGTGTAGCTTTTTTTTTTGTCAGTGTAATCTAAGAACACTTCATCAGTTGATTTTGTTAATACCATACCTGTACAGGTGAGAGCCAGTCTTCGTGGAGACAATTTAGTTAATCTTTGGCAGATTCCCCAAGAAGCATGGATTTAGGAGGTGGAACTTCCTTGTCTTTTCCCCCAGGCATAGGTTTTCCCTTAAAACCAGGATTACTAGGAATTCATGAGCTGAAACTTACATAACAAAGAATGTGACTAAATGTGTTTTGCAGTAAAGCTAGGGTGATAAAATCCAGGCAGTGAGCATTAACATGCTTTCCCTTTTACCTCTACTTGTGTCTAATATAATTTTATTTTACAAACTATTATTATATTACTGATCTTTTTTCATATCATGTTGTGTGCAGTCCTTGTGTTTAAAATATCATTTGTGTTGTTGTAGGTCCAGATCTAAAGATGTTAAGTGATATTCTGACAAGTGGAGCAAATGGTCTGCTAATTCCCAAGGTTTTCAAAAGGTTATATTCCCTTATTGTTAGAGTGTACATTTTACACTGCAATACAAAAAAACCCCAAAAACCATAAACATGTCATACAGGACATGCAAGAGGAAAATACATCCTACTCAAGCAGACTAAGGTTATTAATTTAAAAACATATCTGAAGTGCAGAAGGTTTTAAAAGATTACACAGAAACATGAAATGTTTCCAAAGTAGCTTACAAACCTTGTGATGCAGGAGTCTCAGAAGTGTAAACTTCCTTGATAAACTGATCTACTGGCCTTTCTCAAATGCATCTGTGTTGTACCTGAGAGCTGCTCGGCTGCCTGTGCCCCATGCCAGGTCCCAGGCCAGCAAACACTGCAGGCACTCGTGTGTGTGTTTCAGAAGAGCCCTGCTAACAGGGATATTGGGGAGCCCAGGTACTCCCCTTCATGCAGCCACTTGCCATATGTCTGTCTGTCTGTCATGGTGCCATGCACTGAGTGCTCACTCTAATTTAAAGGGATTTGTTTCAGGAAGAGGAGCAACTTGAGAAGTTGATTATTGACTAATTAGTCAGAGCCATTGTTATATAAATAAATTTGATACCAGAAAGCAGTTTGTGTGGTTTTATCATAATATTTTTCATGATGCTGAATTAGTGAAGATTTAGTATGTAACAGAAGAAGTTAAAATATAAGAAGTTAGCTGTTTCTAAATCCTGTGGTTTTTTTGGGCTGGGGTACACCCAGAAAAAAAAAGCCCTTAATTCTTCACTTGCTGGTTTTGTGGATATTAATACATGTTTACGTAATAGCACTATATTAAGTGGTTTTAAAAGTATTCCTAGAGCTGAAATACAGTAGGGATATTTTTCCTGTCATAATTTTGAATTATTTCTAGTTGCATTATTTACTGAGTTTTGTTTTCGTGTGTGTGTGTGCATGAATAGAGCTGAAATGGAAGTTACCACGTGCTGTGTTAAGTGCACAAGCCATAATATACACCAGGTGTAGTAATTAGCAGTCACACGAAGGCTGCCTATTTGTCTGGTTTTGCTGCTGTTGCTGTATCCCCTTGTGTTTTCAACCATCAGATAGCTGGATTTAATTGAGGCCACATCAGATGAGGCATTACTGACACCTTTAATTGAATGAGCATCCAGGGAGGATTAACTCATAATATTGATTGGCTTTTAGCCACTTGCTCAGAAGGGTGTCTGGGTAGCTTATTAGTTGCTTTTATTTACACCTTTATGCAAGACTGTAAATAGGAATTCATAGGGCAATATGTTTTTCTAAGTACTCTTAATAACTTTTTTAAAAGGAGTGATAATAAAAATGCAAATGTATTTAATTTTTTTATTAGTTCTGTATAAATATACATTAAATGTATGCACTTACATACACATATATGTAATGAAATATTGCAGGTGGAGAATAGTCAAGGACACTTCATTAGTATTCCAATTTGGTTATTAGAAAATTACAAACACTTGAGCTGTGTAGCTACTGGTGACCATGATGATTGTACCTCTGCATTTCAATGGGATTCTCTTTTTTTCACGTGTATCACACAGTCATAAACCCATCAGATGTTGCTTTTTCTCCTCACGTTTGATATCCAGATCCTCAATATTTTGTTTTGATGTTTGCAGTACTCTTAGAGCACTTAGTTAAAAAGTTAATAAACTTTCCAACTTACTAAACTGAAAAAACCAAAAACCTAAAAAGTTATGTTGAAAATGAGAGTCTGGATTAATTTCTTTCCTTTAGCATTTCTGGAAACAATGCAGGATAGTGTCTGTAATCACGTCCACTTTGTATTCTTTACAAGTCCATTTAATTATGTTTGTCTTTTCAAACACGTTTGCAGTGAAGTCTTCTACTTTGCATTCATAAATCTTATTTTTGTACACCAGAAATATACACAGAACATATATCTAGTGTATGTGTGTATCTGTTTATTTTAATGCTCTTTCATGTTCTCATCTGGCTTGTAAAGAATTGCAGTCTGCCAATTTAATGTAACTCGAGACAATCTCTGGGAGCAGGAATTTCTTTTGCTCACTATTTTTTGTGTTTCCCTCCTGGTTTGGCATTGCTTTCCTTGACATTCTGTCTCTGCAGATATGAAGGAGAATTCTTTTAGCAGAGATAGGCAATTGAAAACTTTTAGTTTAATCTGCTGTGATCTGTAGCAAAGTCTGTGTACAGACACCCTGTGTTGAACAAAGCTCTAAGATTGATAGGGTGCAGGCAAGGTTTTCTGCCTAAAATGTATTTCCACAAGCCTTTCCACTTATTATTGCATTTGCTTTTCTACTGCAGCTTCTATCAGATCTCGTGGTTTTTAATTCAATCTTCCTTCTCTTGTCCTGTCTCTTCTCCTCCCCGTGTTCTCTTTTCCCGTGTATTTGGGTTCTTGTCGTGTGCACTCAACAGTATCTCCTCCTGCAGAGCCCCTTGATGTTCACAGAGCAGGCCCAGCAGGATGTTATCATGGTCCTCAAGTTCCCGTCCAACTCGCCGGTCACTCACGTGGCTGCCAACACCCAGCCTGGCCTGGCCACTCCCGCCGTGATCACGGTCACTGCCAACAGGCTCTTTGCTGTGAACAAGTGGCACAGCCTCCCTGGTGAGTACCTGAAAGCAAGGAGCCTGAGAAACCCCTGCCATCCAGCAGCACTCCTCTTGTCTGGTCACAATTGGCTGCAGAACTATGGTGGGTTTAAAGTGGAAAAAGCAAATCCAGTTCATTGGCACAGCAGGCTCTTCACATGTGCGCTTAGTTTCTCCTTGGAAAGGGAATCTGAGCTATTGCAGCAAGATATGTAGCACACCAAAGGTTTGTAAAAACAATATGTTTCCTTCCAGGCCATCAGGCACCATGCAAGGAGACAAAAACAGTCTATCACAATAAAGGCACACTCTTCCTCTTAAATCTGTTGTTCTGTCTGTTGGGAGTCTGAACCTTATCGTGTCAAAGGCAGTTTTAAAGCATGTAGAACTTGCCCGAAATCTTCTCTGCCAGTTTTTTGTTAATTAAAAACTTGATATTCTGCTCTTAAAGCCACCCCATGAGAATTAGAAAATAAAATATATCTGAGGTCTTGTCTTAAACATCCCAAAGTTATTTATGTAGGTGCTTATGTATTGTTAGTATGAAAGGAAAACAAAATAGCCATTTGCACAGCAACTAATAAAATTAATTTTCCTTTAAAAGAATTAAAAGCAGAATTATATTTTCAAGCTGTACTTGAAAATATAATTCTGCTTTTAATTCTGATATTCTCCAATCTTAAAGACATCAGTCTTCCTTTCCTTGACTATGACAGTCTTACGCCCAAGCTGTCAAAGGAAGTTTATTTTGGTGCAATGCAGTATATTTGGTCAAAGGCTTTTTAAGAAAGGGGGGGAAAATGACTTTCCACTAAAATAACTTAAATAGAAGATACTCGCATCAGAGAAACACTTACATGGTTGAAATTCCTGCTAAGAAATCTTGACCCATGGTCCTTGATTCCTTTTTGAAAAAAGCCAGATGACTCCCACACTTTTTTCCTAATTCTTACAAATTACCTCTCAAATAGAAACATCTATGTATTATTTCACCCGCCCAAGAAACACTTCAAGAGAAAGGTGGGAAGGAAGGGGGGAAGGGAGACTTGTCTAAGATAACAAGTTGCAAGCAAGAACTATTTACATGGCTCCCAAGATTTCTTTGAAAGGAGGATGGCAGTATCCTCTCATAGCTTGGATGTGTGACAGTGGGCATATAATAGTCAAGGCTTTTAAAAAATGGCCTTTGTGAACATACAACTCATGGGAAGAAGAAAATATTCAAAAGTGGTGGGAGTTGGTTTTGATTTCAACAGAATTCTGCTGGTTGATGATCCGTGAGCAAGCAACCAGTTTGGTGAGTGCAATAGTAACTGGTTTGAGTTGAACAGAGCTTTCAGATTTTTCAGGCTTTTCCCTCCCCTCTGAAAGGGAGAGCAGTAAGGTGTGCTTTAGAGTTGCTATTTTTTTCATTTAGAGGCATTTTACACTTGTCTTGCCATTAGACAAACAGAAGCCAACCATAAATATTCAAGAAAAAATCACCTCACCCCATTTCTGTGAGAGCACACATCAGTTGCAGGCTGTTAATGGAGTACTGTGCTCTTAAGAAATCTGTCTGCGGACTCCCGAGCCTGTGCTATTGTTGACTTCCAATTTTATACCAAAATGGGGTCTCCTAGGATGAGAGGGCAGGTATCATTACTGCTCCATATCCCCTGCTGTGGGCTTAGCATTGTCTTTGTTAATGAGGCATCATGATAAAAAAGTTAAGTTGCCAAGTGACCAGTTGTCACTAATGTGTAATTAAAAAGCCCATTCCTGCCTTTGAATATGAATTTGGTGGCTTTGCTGACATCTAATGGCACTGGTAGCCAGCAGGATGCTCTTTTTTGTCACATAGATTTCCTGTTTTCTTCTATGTTGGTGTTTCATTAGAACTTTGCATTTATTTATGAATCAGTTATTTAAGAAATCCTTGTATCGACACTGATTTTTATATTAAGCTGTGGATGGTAGGTAGAAAAATCATAAGTGTACGTATTTAGCCATTATTTCTTCTTTCTCTTCCAAACAGACTGCTGGGGGGGGGGGGGGGGAGGGCGGTGGTCAGGGGGATGGAGAGCAGTTGGTTTGTTTCTTTGTAGTGAAGCTGTGGAAAAAAAAAAGGTTTCTTTTTAGCCCTGCAGGAGAATTCAGTACATAAACATTTTACTGGTATTTCAGGTGCCCAGATGAAATGTGGGTTGGCAGAATTAATATATTAACTTCTATGCAAACTAGCAAATAGATGGGTTTTGGTGAAGGATGAATCCTTAAATACTGGCTGACTATGAGATGACTATGAGATTTCCCTCTCTGTATCATAAACTGACTTTTTTTAAAAAATGTCCTTTGTGCTTCAGTTGTCCAAAGCAGTCCTTTAAAAAGTGAAGAGGAAAATAGTATTTGCTACAGTCAGCAGATGGTTGTCACATTTTGTTTTCAGTCCTCTTTACCACTTAATTTTGTTTTGTTGCGACAGGAGAGGTTGCCAGTAAAGCATCTGCTAGAGCTTATGGCTCAGGACCAGAGCTGCTGCTGATGGCCTACATTCAGAATAGCGCTAATCTAAAATAAATGTTTAATAAGCAGCCTGCAAAAGCACCTGGATTTTTTTTGTTTTTCATTCAATTGATGCAGAAGAATCTTGAATGGTTAAAAAAAAGGGCGTAGCTTTGATTTATAAAATATATGTGGCTTCATGTATTAAAAAAATGCAAAGTTTAAAAATCTTCTTTCCTGAATTCCAGCTCATCAAGGTGCTGTACAAGACCAGCCTTACCAGCTGCCAGTGGAAATCGATCCTCTCATAGGTCTGTCACTTCCTTCTCTCTTTGCGATTCATTAAGCTCTGTATGGTGGCCCTGAAGTGTAGATTACGGTTGTTTTTCACTTGCTGGTTGCTGGGAATGGAATTTTCCTGATAAACCATTTGCATGCAAATTGGAATGCAATGAGCTGTGGCTATGCTGGTATTTCATCAACTCCCCCTCGTTGGTTTGCCTAATTTGAACAGGCCTAGGACGCGTGTCAGTGAAAATTAATATGGATGCTGTAATAATGTGTGATTGAGAATGTGCATGAAGTACTGTCAGGATAATATTGGATCTTTTCATCACTCAGACTTGTTGATGAGCAGGAGCGAGGAACGTTATGATGAATTGGTGCTCTGGTAATGTGATGGAGCTCCTTTGCTGAGGAAATTTTCATAATAACAGTGGGGTTCTTAACTGCACCGTGTTGTGAAAATAAAACCATAGTGCTAGGGTTCCATCATTAAAGGAGATCAATCCTTTCTTCATAGACCTGCTGTTCAGGCTGAGGGGATTAATGTGTAATTGCAAAGCAGCTTCAAAGTTGAAATATATTGCCCACTCTGGTTTAGTGTTGAGATATTAGTATTCATTTTTCAAGGGTATTGCATCTTTTGATCAGCTTCACCAGTTAAATTTGTGTGTGTTTTTCTTTTATTAAAAAGGGGTGGACGAATGTCTCTCCTTTATTTAATGTCTCAGTGTAGTAGATGAAATTCATGACTTTTTATTATAGAGGTTTATCAGTTTGTATAGAGCTGATTTTTCAATTAGCAGGGTTAGAGTTTGGTCAGCTCTTTCATTACAGGCCCAACTTTGGGGAGTGTGTATTTGGAGTCTGTAGCATGGCAAATGGAACCTTAAACATGATGAGAAAAGAAAAACTCAAGGACCTAACACCAAAACACAAACTAGCTGTAGGATAGGAGCATAGGAGACAGGATTCTGTGCCCTCCCCCAATTTTGTTGGACTTTGAGCTTAGTTTAAAAACCAGCTGTTTCAGTGTGGTTTAATTGTAAAAGTGGTGTGGCCAATTAGAGCAGCATGGAAAAATCAGAGCAAAGATGAGCTTGCCTGGATAGGTTAGAATGACAGGTCTGTCAGACAGAGAGAATTCACTTCAAAACCAATGTGCACATCCCAGTAGGAAGTGGGATATTTTTGTCTATAGATCCAGACTCTTCCTGTGCAGCCATTTTGTTGGGTAAGCTCTAGGATTAGGAACAGTGGGAGTGGGGGCATATGAAACCATTTTATAGATCTGATAAAATTAAAGTGTTTTTCCCGAGTTTCTGAAATCAATCCTTATCTGAATAATGCAGTAGTTATTATGAGGCAGACATGGGCTGTAACTCTCCTTTCCTTCCTGAAACAGATTTTATCCAAAAACTGTTTGGAGCAGGAAATTTGGGCTCTGCTTTAAAATCTGCTATCAAGTAGATCTTAGAAGTGCAAATAAATATTACAGCAAAAAACCCCAAATCACATTGGTACAGAGACCTTTAAAGTCAATGTTCACATTCTGAAAAATGGTTTAATATTGTCTTCCTACAATTGATCTCAAATCAGCCTTGTGATTACACTGGACATAGTTTAAAAGGTTTAAGGCTTTCTTTGTCATTGCTAAGTAGCATCATTGGGTGCAAGCAAGTAATTATGTAGGTAATATTAGAGGTTTTTAATTGTGGCTAGACACATTTACCTAGAAATGGCACCTAAGAGGACCACAAAATTACACTTTTATGGTTATAGCAGGAATCTTGTTGCTTAGTCGTAAGGAGGGATTCCTGCCCTCTTCATTTTTCTGGTGTACAGGAAGACATAAACCAGCAATGTCTGATATGACACAGACCCTAGATCTCTTTTTGAGGTGAAGTGTTTTGAAGGCATTATCGTCACTGAATTAGTTGATCTGCATGTCTTTTGAGGTTCCTTTGCTGCTATTTTGTCATACAGAGCAGTTCACTGTGCATTTGTAACGTGAGGCTGTTACTCTTTAAGTGGCCCCAAGATCAGTGAAGGCCACATTTGTGTTACCTGCAGAGAGCAAGTGGCAACACCTTGCTAAATTATTTCCTACCCATATGGACAAGGCATTATCAACATTTTAAATATAGCAAAAGCACAAATAAATGAAAGATTTGACACAGAGTAAATGGAATAATCCCAAGGCTTGGAAGGTAGCTGGTCTGTGAGAATGGAAAGGAGTCAAAGAACAAAGAGTGAAGAAGAGCACTGGACCAGGACAGAGGTAGGTCTGGAAGACCACCTGTATGGAAGTAATAGTGCTCCAAGCAGTTGGCAGACAAACCCAGGAGAAATTACTTGCCTGGGATGGAAATCAGGTTCCTTCAGGAGCAAAGCACACTGAAAGTTCTTCCTACAGTGTAGGATTTTCATGATATATGTGTGTGGGACCTATGTGTATCTATCTATCTGCACACCTTATTAATCCAAGGACAAGATATAATATGAATGTGTTCACTAATTGATTCCTGTCCATTTTATGCGTTCCTAATGCAAGAGTATCTCAGGAAATAAAACATTAAGTGATCAAAATAGGGCTAATATTTCTCCCAACCCTAAAGTTAATTATGGAGATAAGCTGGTTAATTTTTCTGCCATGCTTAAAAAAATTTCAGCAGTAGTGATGTTTACTGAACTTTTTTTTCCAAATGGCACTGCTTGCAATGAAATGCAACTGATGTAAAATTTAAAATCATGATCCTTTGTGTGTTGCATTTGAACCACTATGTGGTTTGTATATTGTCTTATAATTACATTCCTTTGCTTTGTTTGTAATTTTTAATTTCTTATACTTCAAGAAGGAGGGAAGGAATCTTATTAACCATTGCCTATGTTCAATCTTTCATTTATTTCTCAGCTGCATGTCTCTTAAAATGGGGATTTCTTCTATTTTAGAATATATACTACAAGGAATTAGCATTGTTCCTAGAAGTGTGATGAGAATTTAAAGTAGAATTAGAAAGAAAATGTCCTTGCCACAAAAAAAAAGTAACAGAAGTGAGGAATGTATTTGGTGTCAATGTAAGTTTCTAAATTGTACTTTTGTTCTGTGAAGGTGGATGTTAAAATGTCTTGGTCTGTATGTTTTCTGTTCAGCCAGCAATACAGGAGTGCACAGGAGGCAGATCACTGACCTTTTAGACCAAAGTATTCAGGTGCATTCCCAGTGTTTTGTCATCACCTCTGACAATCGTTACATCTTGGTCTGTGGCTTCTGGGACAAGAGTTTCCGTGTTTACTCCACTGACTCAGGTAATGTATTTTTAAAATAGGGAAACAGACTAAAAGATTTTTTTCTGTTCATCATCAGCCTACTGTTTCAAATAAAGGAGGAGGCGTGGAGTGTGTATTTATTCCCCTAGTAATAATGCTTGTCTAATCTTTCCTTCCCTACTGCTGCCAGGTATGGTGTGCTCTCATTTTTGGGGAATGATAGCACATGTGAGAGAAGCTCTGGTTTAGAATGAGCTTTACACTTCAAGGTTACAGGGCAGGGATGCCTGCTTTTGCACTGTAGTTTTCACAGGTGAGAGTTTGTATGAAGCCTGGCATATCAGGAGAGTTAATTATTCCTGAAGTGTTTACATGAATTTAGTTCTGGTTGGTTTTCAGCACCAGAAAACTGGGATTATTTTAGGAAATACAGGCAAGTACCATAGAATAAGAAGAGAAATTTTGAAATCTAGTGAAAGAATACTATGAAAGCCTTTGAAAGCCATGCCATACTAGAATTGATTTGGAGCCACTGAATTCTTTTATATAGCATAAACTGATCGATATAATGGGCAGCAGGTAAATTAGTCTGTCAGCTGGAGTGTGTCCAAAGCATTGAAGTCATGCATGTGTCATGCTAAATAGAATCTTTCCATGTAAGGGCTACAGGAATTTAAAAGCCTTGGAACCCCAGGAAAAACTAGGTATGGTTTTTTTTCCTTTAATTATCTTACAATGGAAATAGCGACCTCACTGCAAGGTACTTCTTTGGGATTAATGACCCTGTGTGGTTAATGGGTGTGTGCCATCAAGCTTTCCAGTTGGTTATTAATCTCTAGGGAATATCCTGCATGTTTGTCATGGTTTCTTAAATATATTAGTTAACAGTGTTTTTCACACTTGGCAAACCAAAATGTGTGACAAAATAGACTGGTCTTTAATGAAAATCTTTTAAGACTTTAGATCTCATGGCACAGTTCAGTATTTCTGTCATTTTTACCATTTTAAAGCCTTACGTATAAAGGAGAAGTTCCATTTATGTAATATTGACTGCCCACAATTCATTATACAGACATCTTGTTAGACCCTTCTTAGGTTAATTTTCTCATTGATGAAAATAAATTTACATAGAACTGTGAATTTAAAGTGGATCTTCAGAAAGGATAGCTAGCAGTAATAAATATTCAGTGTATATGGTAGATTTATATGAATTGAGAAATAATTCTATTTTATCAAAGGATGTACTTTACACATATGGAAGGAACTTGTATGGTTTTGGTAGCCTTGCCCTGTATCAACCTGAACTACAAATAACTCTTTAAATTATTTCCTCTGTGTATGGCAGATTCACCAGGCACCTTGTTACTACCATAACTAATCAGGGTATAAACCAAAATACCATTGTCAGAAAAGTTTCAGATTTATTTCTTCTATTTGTCAATATAGAAACTCTTGCTTAAATGAAGTGAATTCAGATGTAGTTTACTTTGCTTCAAATTGAAATGAGAATAAAGTAGGGAAATATTTTGGAATAAACAGAACATCAAGGGGAAAAGATGATGTGATCAGTAATGCATGAAGGCAAGTGATCACAAGTGTTGAATTCAATTACACTTTAGCACTTGCACAAAAAAAAGGAATAATTTCCCTATCAGATCTTTGGTTGGTTTGTTTGTTTGTTTTTAATAGGAAATACTTTCAGCTTAAATCATGGGTTATCAGCAGAGCCAATATACAGGAGCACAATAAAACCTTCCTTCAGCAGTGGGAATTACTTCTAGACAGTGTTTTAGCTTCAGTACTGCAGACTTGAGTCTTATTTTTCTTTTAATTATTTGTAGCACAGCTGTCAAGTAAAACATTAACTAGAAAATTTGTTCTGTCAAAAAGGGATATCTGAGTGCAAATGAAAAAGTTTGAAATCACTGTGTAGAGGACAACTCATGTTAAAGGAAACAGGAAAGTTTGAGGAACTCTTATGAAATGAGTAATTTCTTTTTTAGCAATATAAAATAGCAAAATCTTATTTTTCGTTTTGATGAAATTCATTGGATCTTAGGCTGTACAAAACAAAATAAAAATAACCAGGCAGAAATAACCTTGTAAAATGCTTGTTTTCTAGAACAGAACCTATAAAATTATAAATAATTGAAAAGGAGATCTCTATAACTCAGTGATGTTTATAGCATAAACTTGTGTTCTAGAAGTATAAATTATCCCAGGTAATGTCAATACAACTGAAAAATATATCACATAATGATTTGGTCCCTGAGTTACTCAGCCTTGCACTACAGGGTGGGTATGCACAGTAAGAGTGCAGTCAGGAGTTTGGCCTGTCCACTTAGAAATGGCTCGTGTGGTAGCTCTTCATCTCACAATTGCCCTTGGAAGGTTAGAGCAGGCTTATTAGTTTTTTCAGTATTTGATTTTGAATCTGTTGTGCGGATTTCCTTTAAATTGCATCTTGTTATTTTATTGTTTCTTCATGTAGCAAAGTACATGTACTAAAGTACATGAAGCACTTTTTTTGTAGAAATTCATATATATGTCATGGGTTTTTTCTGGTTTTTTTTCACTTTAATGAAATTACCTTTTTGATCTTGTTGTAAATTGAGCTGTAAAGTGTATTTTTGTTCTTTCCTTCGAACCACTCCCTTAAGTCTTTTATTGCCATTAATTGTTATTTAGTGGCTGGATACAAATGCAGTGCTTTTGTACTGTTTAAAAAGAGGCTGTGAAGTGTTCCCTATTACCCATATTTAGGGATAGTTTTTAGTTCATGCAACAAATTATTTTATAAAAATGTGCTTAAGTCCCAACACTGATCTGTGTTACTTATTATTTTTAAATGCTTTTCAGAATATTTAATTTTTTTTAAATTTATATTTAGAAATGCAGTAGTCTGTATTTCCTGTTTCTTTTTTGGCCTGTCTTGTCAATCCTTCCAAAGCCCTTCTGTTCCTTCTTGTTCTTTAGTCAGCCCAAAGAACAAATGGTCATTTGGGTTGAGAAAGCCAGAGTCACACGTTGGAGGCATCACACTTCACAAAAGTGTGATTGGGTGCAGGATTTGTCCTGACCCCAGCTACTTGAAGGGGCTGAGTAGGTGCATGAGAAAAGTGTGTGTGTGTTCTTATCCTGCTTCTTCAAGAACTGCAATTGCTGGGCTTCAGCACATCCAGTCAGACTTTTGAATAAAGTATAATATTGAGCAACTGAAAGTATTTTTTTGTATGGATTGTAAGGACTGCTGCACTTTTAATTAAGTTCCCACCAAATAAATAAAGAGAAAATAGTACTCCCCAGTACAGTTCTATTTTGAGCTTTTTTATTTTTTGGACAAAGAAAATATTTCTAAAATACTTTATAACGTATTTAATTTGTCTTAGAATAAGAGGGTAGTTTTTAAAGAATCAATTTGCTGTGTTCCAGGTAAACTGATGCAAGTAGTGTTTGGCCACTGGGATGTTGTGACCTGTCTGGCTCGTTCAGAGTCCTACATTGGAGGGAATTGTTACATCCTCTCAGGATCCCGGGATGCAACCTTGCTGCTCTGGTACTGGAATGGCAAAACCAACATCATCGGTGATAACCCAAGAGGTAAGAAAAAACCAAAAAAAAAAATAGTTAATAGGGAAGTTATCTCAAAATGCCTTTAGCAAACACTTTACAGAACAGAATTGTAGGTAGGGTGCTATGTGCCCAATCCTCACAATCACACAGGAGGCATTCTGATTGGTTGCAGTGCAAGAATATAACCAAACGAATAAGGCAGAATTTTTATTCAGTTTTAATCCTTCCCCACTCAAACTCACCTTGCACTTGCCAAAGTATTTATTCTCTTCCATCTTGCACCATTTCCCAGGAATTCCTGAATCCTGTCTTTTATTCATGACAATGCTCTCTTTTAACTCTATGAAAAACACTGAACCACTATGACTGTTCAACTCTGTATTATAAAGCAGGAAAGGTAGAAAGTGATCTTTGCTGGTTTATGCCAGTCTCACTCCACACACACACACACAAATAATTTCTGATCCCCAAAGCAAAGAAAAGGGGAGATACAGTGGAAAAAAAGACTGGAGTAAGCCATTTTACAGGAGTGAGGAGCTTTCAAGACCTCTTGTGAGAGCTTATATATATAAATTTAGGGGCACTTCATAGCCAAACAGAAGTCCTCTTCAGCAAAAAATAAAATGCCCTGAAGGGAAGGGGTAAGAAAAGGTTATTCTATCATATGAAGAGTATTTCTTAGGTATTCTTCCATTCATTTCAAGTCTTCTCTGACCCTGTTTAAATACTGGTAAAAACTGCTCTGAAGAGGGCAAAATGGACATCTGGAAAGCAAGAAATGGTATTAGATCTGTCATCTATTGCAGTTATAGTTGGCACACAGTTTTATATAATCAAAACAATACCTGACATCTTCCAAATCAATCAGTTTGGTAAAGCTGTGTGTTCCATATTCAGTCTGTTACTCATCTGGAGTTATTTGAATTTGAAACACAGAGGTGGCTTGACTGAAAATTGCATCCTGTGAGTGACTTTGAAGAAGCACAACTAATTATTATCAGAACGAATATTTGAATTTAACTTGCAAATTATTTGATGTTGATTGTGAAAGCTATTCAAAAGTTGAAGGAGATTCACCTCAGTTCACACAGTTGCAGAATCTTGAGGCAGAGGATGTGTGAAAACTATCCCTATTGTCCTTCCAAGCAGCCCTGTTCAAGAGATGGGAGGTTTTCTGAGAAGTGGCTAGCAGAGTTTTATGATCATCTTTAAATAAATACGGCTTTGCTTGAGAGGGAGTGAATACTTCATACATACTTTGCAGTCTATCAATTTAAAGAAAATGCAAACTGTGTGTTATTTTTGCAGACCTTGAAAACTTAGAAACTCCAAAGAGTTTCTAGATTCCTCAGTTACCTTGAGAAGTTGTACTTGTCTCACACTTGCCAGGCTTGCCTGCTGCGTGAACGAGACCTTGAGGCTATAGGCTCCTTGATCACCCTAACAGATCATTTGCTGAGGTTCTGTACCTACTGTTTGAATATCAAATATGTACATTTTGTTGCAATCCATTGACTGTCTTCTCTAATGCAGATTTCTAAGGTATTAGAATTTTGCACTTTTCAGAGGCAATGCCAGGCAATTCTAGCTGCTCTTTAAAATCACACCGTAGCTACCTGGTAAATCTCTGTGCTTGTACTTCTATTAGACTTGGACTTCTAGGGACTTGCAATGGCTCCTGTGTTTACCAACTGCCTTTATGTGAGGTTTTTTGTGATACAGCATGCCTGGAAACCTCTGCTATCGATTGGGATCTTGTGTCACTATACGTAGTCCTAGGCATGGGTATAGACAGTTCCTGCTTCAAAGAGATGGTAATCTGGGGTGTTTAATTTTTCCCAGAAATAGCTGTCTGTAGGCTTCTCTGTTCAGTGAAATTTTTTTTGAAAAGACAAATGAAAGGACCTGTTTCTGCTTAGTTCTGATCGTGTCAGAAATGGAAAGCACCAGCAGATTTGTTGGGTTCTGAGCTCTGTTACTGCAGCTGTAACTTCCATCCATTTGCAGCATGTTGATATTTAACTGGTTTAATATCTTTCTGTATTTGAAGCTAATGATTCTTTTACTTCAAAATATAGTTTATTCATGCTTTCAATGAACACTATTCACTGAAATTTTGCATACTCTCAAAGTTGATATTTCTTCTCTATTTTTCCTCTATTTAATTATTTCTAAAGTCCATCTTAAGAGGACTTCACAACAGTGTGCACTAATGGTATTTAACCAAATCATGGTGCCAGAGTAATTTCAAGAAAAAGTGATTTAAACCAGGGAGTGTTTCTTTCCTCTTCTCATAGTACCTATTGCTTTAATGCATATCAGCCAGCAGGCTGATATGATCCATCTACTCTAAATAATATCCCATTAGGCACCCATTATTCCACCAGTTACATTTTATTTAGGTTTACTTGTCTGATTTCTTTACTTTCAGAGAACTGAGCTCTGGTTCCTTGGCTCTGTATATTTATGTTTTAGAATGATACTTAAGTTGGCAAGCCAGGTGGGCTATGGCACCCATGATAAATAAGTGGCTTGATATTCTTTATCAAGGACAATTCTCGAGCTAACTTGACTTTGAAAAAGTCAAGTTTGAAAATATTTTTGAAAAAGATTTCTGGTTTTGGTTTAACAAAAGAAAAAGGTTAACAAAATACTAATTATTTATGTAATTTAGCTTTTAACTTTGAGGCTGACTTTTTAAAGAAATTACAGCTATGGAGTCTCACTATCTTATTTAGTTTCTCTCCAATACCTCTAAAATGCACTGATGAATGTAAACCAAATCTGACAAATTGAGGTCTCAGAGATATGAAATTTCTATACATGGGACACATCTGCTGGAAACTATTTTATTCTTCACAAAACAGCTTGATTACATTTAGGTTAAATCATTTTTTTCATTCTCAAATTAAAACCTGAAATGCAAAAAATATTTCATTATGCTCTTTGATCAAATGTAAAGTTTTCCTCTTTCTAAATTAATTGGTTTTGAAAACGTAAACGTATGGCACTACTTCACTTTGGAGCACAGGCCTTTTTCTGATGCAAAAATGTTTCTGGGGACAATTTCTGACCAAGCCTTGGAATAATTCAGAGCAGGGCTGAGGACCGGAAGCAGTTGTATCCTTTGGAATAGCCTTGAGCTGTTTTGCTTTCACATTAACGCATAATTTACTGTGGAGATGTAAAGTCACTTTGCATAGTGCAAAAGGGGGTTTCCCTTTCCTCTCCTTGGCGTGTGGCTGCCTTGGGGGGAGGTAAGAGGGAGAGGATATGGCCTTCCCCTCGGTACTCCTTGGAGCCCGTGTGTGATCTGTGGCACACTAAGTTGGCTCCTGCATATTTAGAGGCTCCAAGGCACCACTTGGGGATGTGACATTATGCACAAGGACTTGTGTGCTAGAATGTGTGTAGATTCCTGGGAGAGGGCTGTGGAAAGATGCTGTGTTTTGTCCTTGCCCAGCCTAAGGAAGTGGAGGTGGAGGGGAGGACAGAAGTGGGGGGTGGGAGGAGGGATTGTGTGATGGCTGGAGAAAAGAGATGAGAGAATTCATTTGCATACAAATGGTGAGCATCACTTTCAGATCGCACTTTCTCTTTGAAGCTCAAGTGGCAACTCCTGATGTTTGGACATTTCCTAGGTCGGGGGATTGAATTTTCCTTTGTAATCACAGAACCATAGGAAACAGGGCGGGCAGGAGCTTTGGTCACCTGATCTGTTCTCTTTTCCAGATGAAGGCTTAACTATGCCAAAATCAATCTCCCCTGATTTTGTCCAATCTTCCCTTAGAAACTACAGCAAATACATTCTGGGGCCTGAGAAGCCCTGTCCTCAGCAGTCTTTTCGCAGTGTTCAGCCTAGTATCCAGTTCTTTTTGCAGCAGTTGCATTCTATCATCTTTTATCTATTTTTCCTTTGTGTAGAGAACAATTTTTTCCTTCTTGCAGCTACTTCCAGTTATTTGGATTGCCATGACCTACAATTCTTTGCCTCCAACTTGAATAACTCAATTCTTTGTTTTTTGCCATAAGTCATGTTTTTCCTGACCTCTACTTTTTTTTGTGTGTTCCTCTCTTCAGTTGACTGTCTTCCTCAAAGTAGACCCAGGAATGCAGCTGAAGCCTTTCCGGTAATAAGTAGAAAACAACCTGTTTTACAGACCAGGATTTTTCACATCCCCAGGGAATATCTGTTTCTTTCAAAACACCATGACATTGTCAGTTCTTTTATGGGCATGAGCTAGTATGAATTTCAGTGCTTTCTAAAGAATCTATTCACTTGTGTCTCCTTCTCTTTGTAATTTAGCTGTAGAATCTCATCTTTAAACTTTCTGAAGTGTATTCTTTTTCAGACTGTGTCTCCAATTTGTCAAACTTACTTTGAATTCTCATCTTGTCCTGCAGCAGCCTTGCAGCAACTCGTATCAGCAAATACACTTTGCAGTCTTATTCTATTAAATTGGTCATTAAAGCAAATGTTAGCTAGTACGCAGTTCAGGAATGCCCATCAATACGTTTACCATTTTGACAATGAATAGCTTTCAGAATGTAGCTTTCCAATATATAATAGTATTTTCTGAATGTGTGCTTCCCTGTTTTCCTTAAGAAATTGCTGACATGGAACAGCACTGGAGTTCTTACTGAAGTAAAAATATGTGATTTCTCCCTGAACACGTCCTGTTACTTTGCCATTGCAAGGAAAAAATAGCTTTGACATGATTTGTTTAGAACAAATCCAAATCAGCTGTTACACATCTCCTTGTTTTCTTGTAGGAAATTGTGTGTGTATATATAAAAATGTAAATGTTCTGCCAGTGTTTTTTCTCTTTGTTGGGATTAAGCAGACTACTCTCTAGTTTTTCTTTTTCCTGCTTCTTAAACAAAACAATACTTTTTTTAGTCTTGCAGAACCCCACCCAATATCCCTGAAACAATTGTTATAACTCTGGGATCATTCATTGTCACAGTATTCTCATCTCACTATTATCAGGCCAATTGAGTACCAAACACCTCATTCTCTAGTTGGGACAACAGTTTTCACTGCTGGTTTTACTTGGGTTTGCTGTCTGACTTCAGCCGACCTTTTCTTGAAGTACTTTGTGCGGCATCATCTACTGGTATTGCCTGCCCTAATAACAAACCAACTTCTTAGAAAACTTGGCATATTTTCATGGTTTTAGAATGTTATTTTTGATGTCCTTGTTAGTTACATCTCATCTATGTGTGGCTCTCTGGGGTTTGTCTCTTTGCTCATACCTTGTTGCTTACACTGTTTCAGAAATAACCTCATTTATTTTGATCTTTCTGCCTGACTTTCCTGTGTCAAAGTCACTGGAGAACTCTGAGTTGTGCCAGCTGGGATCTTGCCTGTCTTATCCCTGTACTGCATTCGCTTCTTATCTTTTCCTTTGTTTTCTGTGGGCTTAACTGCCCATGAGATCTTACAGAAGGATATTCTGTACTTATTGAAGCCTGTTTTCCCAAAATACTTCTGGAATTATCTTGTCCTTAATCTCTTCCTTATAAAGTGTATTGAACATTCTCATATCTTTGCCACTTCCCTGTAAATTCCTTTCAGCAAGGTGTTTTTTTAATTTGTTTTTCTGTATTGGTTATAATAATATCTAGGAGGCCATCTCTAGCTGTTATATATTAAAAATTGTCACCAAATCTTTTTCTACACACATATTTGTGATTTTCCTATACCAACACATGATTTTGTAGTTGGAATATCCTATTTTCTCCAGTTTTCTTTAATAATCCTTCACCTACATGGACAAGGTAGAGGCCAGTCATGAATGTCAGTGGGTGCAAATCTGTGTCTTCAAGGTTTTGGATTTTTCAGTGCAGCTATTTTGTTTGGGTTTACTTTCTTGAAGGGGAGGTTTATGGTGGTGAATTTTTCTTAGTATTGTTTATGCTTCTAAAATGGTTTGTACTTAAAAATTGGTAGGCATTTCTATAGCCCAGTTAAAGTGTTTTTCTGCTATTTTTGACTTTATTAATGGAATATGAAAATATGGTTCCGTTGCTTTCAAGTATCTAGGAATGTGTTCACAATTAGGTTTTAGTTTTCATATTTTGAAAAAACCAAAATATTTTTAATTAGAAATTTTATTTGCTAAAGAAATTAAGGCTCGACGGATAAAAATCTTCAGTGCTATGAAATGTACAGTCTGTGTGTAACAGTATCACTACTGCTAATAGTAATGGGCTCTCTTCTGAGTTATTGCATTGATCTTCCACACATATGTGAATAAAACAAATTATATTACCTCTTTTATGTTAGCCCATAAAACTAGAAAATGTTACTCTCTGTATGTATCACATTTGCATCACGAGGACTATGGGGGTGCTTTCATTGCATAGCTTCATATTTTTTAGAGGGTACTATATTCAGGTATTCTGAAGGGTGGGAAATAAATGGGTTTGGTTGTGGAGCTGCTTAGCAGGACTCACGTGAATGTAAGTGCCTGATATCATATTTAAAAATACAATTACTTCATTTAACTAAGATTTAATTGGAGAGATTCACTGAACAGTTTTGCTATTGAAAATGTGTAGAATGTCTCCCTTAGATGCAAATTTTTAAAATGGATAATTTTTTCAATTTATAAAATACAAAATCTCCCAAAGGATTCAAAATTGATTACATTGCTTGTCTTGCTGAAAAACAGTCTTGTTCCTATCCAAGCTAATTTTAAAAGAAACTGCATTTTTGTTTGGTTTTTATTTAGCTAGAATTCCTAAATAAATATTTGAATACCTGCAAGACTTTTATCAATTTACATTATTATTATTAAATATATATAATATATATAAAATATATAATAAACATATATTATATATAAATATATTTTAAATATATATAATATTAATACATAAAATTATATATAATATAATAATTAATATATAATGTATTAAATATATTATATGATATTAAATATAATATATTAATTATATATATGATATATTATTGAATGTATAGTATATATAATAGTGTATGTATGATAAAATAATTATAAAACATTATTAACATTAAAGCTATGATATTGAAACTAAAGAAATCATTATTTTTAATTGTATTGGTAATTATAAGTTGAATTATCTGTATTTCATCAACTGCTGCAGACATTTTTCAGTTGGAAAATTAAAACTTTTTTTTATGAGTGCTTCATTATTAATTATTAAAGTGGACAATGCAAGCAATTGAAATTTTGACATTATACCTGAGGAGCATCTTTGTGTTGGTTGATGAAAGAATAATGTTCTCGGTTATAATTTCTTTGGACTCAGACACTCTAATCCTGTAAAGTTGAATTCTGTGAGGATTTGCATATATGCTTCTCTCTGCATGCAGTGAACATTCATACTGATTTCAAGCAGGTCCTGTGTCTGCTGTTAACTCAGTAGCCAAAAAACTCGTCTTTGCCTTCTTCCCTCTTCCTCATCTTGAATTAACCTATGTCTTGGTTGCTAGCTCTGCATGATCTGGACTTCTATTTTCAAAATTTCTTCCAAAACCAATGGTAGTAGAGAAGATGAGGGTCCACATTTCCATAGATTGTTTGTAGTATAAATATTAATTTAGAATTCTAATCATTATTTTAAAAAAATTGAAAGTAATTTCCTTAATAGCAGCTTCTCTTAAAAAAATGAATTGGGAAGTAGCTGTAAAAAGCTTACCTGTTAGTGTTTCCTTTTTCATTTATCGTGCTAAGTAGCAGAGGTATCAAAATGTCCATAAATTGTTAATCAGGCTAGTTAATAATGAAAATTCTCCTATGAACTGTTACTTTCTGTCTACCAGAATAGCTAAAAATTTTCAGAGACTCAAAATACTAAAATATGTTTGAAATTTCTGCAGCTATAAATGCGATACTGAAGTCAGCCTGGTAGCAAAAGAGTGTTGCTCCAGCACCGAGTTTTAGGACAGTCTGCATGTGCTCCTTTAGGTGCTCAATAGCACTTTTATTTTTTTACCCATGCACACATTTTGTACATTATTGTGTGAGCCTTTCTTAAAAAAAAATAGCCAGTAAATAATTCAGTGTTAGTATAACATTGTTTTACTGCAGATGTAACAAATATTCTTTGTTTCTCAAAAATGGCAGGACAGGACAATGTTGTGTGTAAAGCCAGAGTCCTTGAGCACCATCTGCTGGCATTCAGTTGAAGCTGATCTCAGGAATGGATTCTAAGCACCATATAGTAAAAAATTAAAAATACGTATTCACATTTTGAAGGCAAAAAAAATTCATTTCTAGTATAATTTCTTAGCCTTTTTGTTGAGATTATAATGAGAAAATACAATGTGAATTTAAGTTCAACATAAGGACTGAAATAGAAATAGGTCCAGGAGTATTTTGTTAAGTGGGACCATAAAAAGAAATTGATTACATTTTTCTTTTTATTTTAAAGGGCTTTAAGAAGCACAGTGTTACATTTTTCTTTGTGTGTTACAAGTACAATTTCTTTGTGTGTTACAAGTACATCAAGTATATCATAGAGAAGATAGACGAAGCTTGGAAAAAGTATCCGTAGCATGTTTTTGAAAGGTGTAGCAACGACTAAATATTCTTTTACCTAACATTTATTGCATTAGTCAATGTTAGCCTTGAAAGCCTCATGAAAGCTTAGTGGACAGAACCCCTGATGCTGTAAATGGTCCCACAGTTCCCTGTAGCTTCACAAGTAACAAGGACTGGTGCTGTCTGCATGAATCTAGAACTGAGCCTTAAATTCTGCAGCCACAAAAGGTCACTGTCCTTTCTTCTTTCAGCTGTAACACATTGATACCTCAAAGAGTTTGTGGCCTCATTGCACCTCATTGTATGGAGGCCTCCAAGTACTCTGTAAATCACATAGAAATGATGGTTCTACCTTCCACATATTTAACTGGAAAAGAGATGAGGAATAACAGGTGGATGAATTCTGGTATATCTGGAAATCTGCAATGCTGGCACACAAGCCAGATAATTTTGTATTTATATAATGATAAAAGTTGTGTCACAGATACCTATGGGGACAAGGTCTTCATTGAGAAGAGCTTCAACAGACAGTTTGGAAAGCAGTTAAAAAGCCATAGTGGCTTGATACTGATAAGCATGTAAATTTGTGTGCCATAAAGATTTGTTTTGGCTAAAAGTATATCCTACAGTATTAGGCGTAACATTTCTATCATCCTTGTTTTCAGTTAGCTAAGAGATTGTGTGTCAGGACTTGTCAATCAGTAATTCAAAGAAGCATTGTAGAGCAAGTTTTGAGGCAACCAAGGATGTGTGTATTTTGAGACTGGAAACACAGAAGGAGTTTGGATGCTGCTCTTTTGTCAGTATCCAGCTTCAGGTGTTATTAAAATGGGATGCATGGAATTTCCAGCAGGATAAAGATGTTTAGTACTGCTTGATGCAACACAGACCTTTGAGTTCCAGGAAGAACAATGCTCTATTTATGACTTGTAACTAATAGTTGATGTGGTAAAAGGAATTACATTCAGATGGTAAATGAATACAACCTTAATGTGCACCATATACAGAGTTGTGGGATGATGTACTAATGCATCACATTTATTTACCTTGGTTGGTTGCTGAGAAAAATCACCATTCAGTTTAAAGTCTATACCATGTAAGACAGAACAGAGTAGTGCAGAAGATATAATTTATAGTCCAGAATTAGATCACAGCATAAATGTTATAAAAACTATTTGATCAATACAAGAATCCTGACTTTGGTGAGAAATTATTTTAAAGTGTTTCTGGATCAAAATTCTAGTAGTAGCACTAGTACCATGGGGATACTGGAGTTATGGCCTGCTTCATTGAAAAAGTATGTGGTTTAAAGAGTTACTTGTAAAAAGACAGCTAACTTATGTATTCTCTGAACTTGGTGTATGCCACCAGCACTCCCAGTTACATTGGTAAGTAAAGGTGGTAAACATCTCTGTGGTACAATATACTACTGGTGGTAGTATTGGTTTGAAATTACCTTTATAAAAGTAATCTAATAGCTCAAGCGCAGACTTTAGAATAAATTATTTTGATGTATTTTAATGGGGGGAAATAAAAAGAACATAAAAATGTGCCAAACTAAGTGAAAGTATCGTGGGAAACCTCTCATCTCAGATTATATTTTGCCCAGGTTATGAAATACTGTATAGGTTTTAACTAGATGTAGTTATCTTGGTTTATCTTAAAACAATTTCTCAGTAGCTGCTGTTTCTGACTGAAGTAGTTGTTTGCTTGGGTTTTTTTCCTGTTTAGGTTTATTGTGTTTTTTTCTTGAACTCACTAGGTAATGGTACTATAAACCAAAAGAGAGAAATATGAAGAAAATAATTTTTTTTTTTTTAGTATAAACAAAAAAAGTCCCTTCATAAGTCTGTTTTAGAACATTATTAGATAAAAATGACAGTGTTCTAAAACTTCAAAGCTGCCACTTAAGTAACAGTTTATGAAGTCAGGATGGTGCAAATATTAAAATATCAGTGTACTCTGACCCCAAGTATTCACCTGCAGATACTTTCCAGGGGCTTCAAAAAGGCCTGGGTTCAGTGGGAAGAATCCTGCTGAATGACTTCCAGGACTTGCAGCAGATCAATCCCCACTTATGGAGAACCTGTTCCAGAAAGTTTTGTGTTGCACATGGTGTAGGAATTAAGAGACAGGATTATTGACTTTTGAAGTCTGAATTGTAATACCCAGTTTATGAAGGCCTGTTAGATCTTCTTTCTTATTCTGTTTGTTTTGGAAGCATAGTTTTTGTGACACAGCATGTATGAAAAATCTCTCATTAATACTGATTAAATGTTGGTCACTTGTTGCACTGAGTGACACTGAGCTAAGTATAGTAAGCCCTCCTGGGTTATATTTACTGAAGCAAATCCTACAAGATAAATCTAATGTATTTTTTCCTTACTGAACAAAATATAGCATCTCCTGTGCTTTGCATGATTAGATTTGCTTCAGGATAGAATGATACATTGTTCAAAGATGTTGTTCCTTTTTCAGAAAATACAGGGTTGAAGTGTTTTTTTTATAAAACCAAAAGTTGCATCTTGGCATAAGGTTGTACTTTTTGTGGTAAAATAAGTCTGAACAGATGGGAAGTAGTTCGAAGGAATTAAGAGGAAATGCTGATGGAGTGTCACATGAAGAATCAGACAACAATGAAGTTTCTATATAATATGAAAATATTATATTGTTATATAAAAATTCTTATTTACAAAGAAAAGATCATTCAAACTGAAACTTTAGGAATATTTCAACGATTTTGTGTGGCATCACTTGAGTAAGATCTCTCATCCATCAGGTAATTTTCTGTGCCAGTGAAATGGGGTTCTAATCATTTGGCCAATTATGTGATCTATAAATAATGTTAATGCACAGACTTTATATAATATTTGACAGTTATCACTTCAATGCAACTAAAGTCTGAAGCCTGCTATATAACCAACGTAGGACTTTAGCAGCAAATTAGTTTTCTTTATTTACCTATATTTTGCTGAGAGCATTTTTGTCCAGACATCCTATATTCTGTACATACCTCTGTACTTCCCATGTTTATTTCAAACCTTTTATTGTTTTCCTTATTTTTAAATCATAAAAAGCAACTCCCAAATTGGGAAAATTTAAAAAATTATTTTAGAAGGTCTTTCTTACACGTATAGTTTGGTTTGGTTGATGTATCATTCTAAGAAGACACTCAATCACTTTTGCAAGAAATAGGTAAAAAGACAGATTAACTGGTGCTTCATTTGATTTGGATTTTGTATTGGCATAAAATTGCATAATTAATTTGTCATTTAAAAGTGCTCCACAACCTCTGAAATTAGAGAATAATTTAGAAATGGCCGTGACATAATAATTAACTGTCTTCTCAGTATAAAACATAAAAAGGAGCACAGTCAAGTATTTTATATTTTAATGTGTTGCATAATGTTATCTCACCCATACATAGTAGGAAGAGTATCTTGTATTTAATAGTGCAGATTTTCAGCTTATCTCTCTTTTGGTTTCTTTTTAGGAAGGTATTTTTCTTCAAATGAGTTTTTGTGTTTGGCTTAGCTTTTACAGCTTAGTGATGAAAATAAAGAAAGCAGCCATTTCAGGAATTTGCTGATGGATTTAAAATGTCATGATCCTGCTTTGTATTGTAACATCACCAAAGCTAAAAAAAAATAGCAGAGAGAGACCCAGTAATACAAACCAATTTCTTGTTCTCTCCACTAAGGCTTTTCTTCTTCTGGATGTCATTAAACTGGAAGAAAGTTTTGACTTTGCCGTAATCCCACTGTTCCTTTTTAAACATAGTCTCCAAAAGCCTAACATTTTTTCACTGATATATCACTACAGGCTGACATGATATCACATGCGCTTCTTTTATCTTCTGAAGCTTGAATTTCATGATTTAAAATGTACTTTAGTAACTTAAGTAAGAGTGATATTTTATGTTATTTTCTATGGGGAAACAGCTTTGCAGAAATTATTTATTGGAATGTAGGTGAGTTCTTTTGAAATAATTTGAATGGTTGCTGCAAAGGTAAAGTATTCTGTCCATTACTGGAAAGTAACTTTATGTGTGCCTCTTGTTACTTAAATAAATCATTGATGGCATTTGTAGCAATGTGAATGTGGCATTAAGAATATTACAGAATTCAGCTCCAAGCAGTGATCCAGGGATGGGATAGTCTAAGGATATCACTATATCCTACACTGAAAAAGCACATCTGTAAAACTATTGTGTTCTGGTTATTAGTGCTAGGATTTGAACTATCTTTAATTTCATTTGACTTGTTCATCTTCCTTAAGGATCTCCATAAAGATTCTCTGAGTGTTCTTTTCAGCCCTTACTTAGGGTTTGCATCAGTGGTCGTAAACCTGCTTAGCGGACAAAGACTCTCTTCCCTTTGAAGTCACTTCCCTAGCTTTTCAAAAGGGTCTGTGAGTCTGTTCTCCTAAAACAATTTAGAAAAGTTTGAAGTGGTGCCCCTTAAACCAGCAACAAAATAAAATTTTCTCTTTGCATTATTGAAAACCATGACAATCTTTTGAACCAATAACAGTTTAAAAGCTTTTAAAGAAATCTGTTCTGCTCTATGACCAGCTTTTAAGTTGACCCCATTATTTGGGAAATCAGGCTTGGAAACCCCTAAAGACTTGACATTCTTATCAAAGGAGTCAGCCTGACTTTTCACAGGATTCTTCTTTTACAGTATCTATTCAAATCCTGAGTTCTTTAAAGATAATACTTAGTTTTCTTCTTTTTTTTTTTTTTGTTCATTTGTGTTGGGTGTGTTTTTGTGGGTTTTTTTTTTTGTTTGTTTATTTTGTTTTAGTACAATTTAGTATAATAAATATAATTTATGAAACAATTTCATACAATCTATGAAACACTGATCCTTCCACTTGTAGATTTATACTCTGTTATGTTTGAAGTCAAGTCCAAATTCTGAAAAGACTGTGAGTGTTACTTAGGCAATTTTATTTTTTGTGAACTGTGATAAATATATATGCTCAGTTTCTACTTCTTGATTTAAGAGTCTTATCTCCTACATTTAATGGATGTAGTTGCTGACAGCCTTATGCAGATAAAACCCAAAATAATGTAGTTGCTGTAAGCAAGAAGTTTACTCTCATGATTTTGTGTATCTGCAAGTCCTAATAATTCATTCAGGCATTGCTTCTCATAAGTGCTTCTAACTCCAGCATCTTACATTCATTACCTCCTGCAATGTTGTGTATTTAAAACTTCTCTGATTTCAAAAGTTTCATTAATGTGAACTGTATAATTAAAATAATTCCTTGCTGATCTATGTGAGTGTGGGTTAATTCAATTTCTGAAAGCAGAAGAAAGCAATAAAACCAGAATTCTAAAATTTTGCTAGTATAGGCAGCTCATTAAAAGAAAACAAACTAACAACACCTTTAAATGCACAAAGTTGGCACATTTTAGGGCTTGGTAGTGACAAGGAGAAAGAATTGGGTCAGCAACATTAAATTGTTACTGGATAGTATGATTGTTATAGCTGCTGTTACATTTTCCCCTAAAACTGCAGGTTTGTGGCTTGGCTATATAGAGCTCATTTCTGAATCTTTTGAGGTGCCCAGCCCATGTTTGGTGGGGAAAGGTTCAATAGAGCAATTTGCTCTGAAAGGTTTGTGAGCAAAATTCACAGGATCAGCCACCTGAGAAGTACCTAGAGGTCATTAAATCCACCCTTATGCTTCTAATTTGTTGAGAGTTTTTTTTTTTCCTTTGCTCCTGAACTGTCTGCCATACTTTGGCTTGGGTCTGTTTTTTCAAACATTATATGAAACAAAAGTGACAGCTTCTAATGACTGTTACTTAAGAGATTAGAACGATTCAGCAAATTGCTCTAAAGCATGTTCACATTGAAAGTGCTGGCAACATACCTGCCTGGGTGTGTACATGCATGCACACACACACATATAGTGTCTGTGGCCATATCGAAGAAGAAATAGATTTATTTACTTTTCAAGATTTTGTATTTCTGATACAAATTGTAATAGCAACGGCAGAATAGATCAAATTTTGAAAGGTCAAAATTCTTGATTTGAGGTGTTGTCAGAGATTATGACCTTTACTTAAAAACCACTGGAATGTGGCAGCTGCACAGATGTTTTGGGAGATTTTTTGGTTTTAGTAAAAATATTTATGCAAGCCCCGATCTTACACCTCTTTTGCAGAGAAGTCTCTCATGGAGAGTCTGAGAAACTATCCCTTTAAATACAGCTCCATGATCTCTAATAATACTCAGTACCAGTATTGCTGGTGCTGCTCTACATGGACAGATTAATGACATTATGCTGGGTTTATCTTTTTGAATTTACACCCCCAAATGTAATTTGATTGATGCTAACTTAGTAACTAATGGAATCAATTGGTCCCACTATTACTCTGTGTCTTTGTAAAACCATCTCCTCTTTTTCAAGTGAAAAAAGAAGTTGATTTTACCACTGCTTTACTGCTTTGTTGGTGTCTCACATATCATCATTCATTGTGAAGCGAAATTATTCCCTGCTGCTTAAAAACTCATCTAAACCTTCTGAAAACTACATGACAGCATTGCCCAAGAAACATCCTTTGGAGTTTAAATTCTTTGTAGAATGCTATGAACGAGCTAATTGTATGGTAATACAAAAATAACTTTGTGATTTTTTAAAATGCCAGCACTTTTGAAGAGGACAGTGAATAACCTATGAGCAAAGATATAAAACTATTTAAAGAGCTTTATAGCATTTGCTTACCCTTTCTCTGCCTTGACCTGGAGAATAATTTTTTTTTCCTTTAAATGTGCCAGTTGTACAATTCTTCTTTTTTATTGTATCCATGTATGTTTGGTTATAAAGAGAAGTACAAAAAACCCACAGTTCCTGTAGTAGGGAAATGTCTAATAGGAGCACTAATGTTGGGTTTGAGTGGGACTTCTTTGCAAATTCATCAGAAATTCATCCTGCCTGTCATCCAAAGAACTGCCTGCCTATCAAAGACCTAGACTTCATACTGTGGTTTCAGCACTGTTATTAGGTTAAAATAAAATCAGTCACTGGAAGTTTTCCTTCATCTTTGGGCACTTTAGGTGTCTTCTCTTGATAGCTACTCTAGTGATACTTGCATTTACTAATGCCTGTTGTAGGAAAGGGTAGTAATTGACTTAAATCTCTCCCCCCAGAAACTATAAATTAGAGGGGGGAGAGAGAGGGAGGGAAAACCAACTTTGGTTGGTTTTACTGCACACCTGACTTTCAGTAAATATGCAGGTAGAGTGCTGCTGCTGTACTACACAGGTAGGGGTAGAACACTCCCATATGCAAACAGGAGCATTGATGTGATTTGTAAGCAACATAAACATAAAGAGAGCAAGGAAACAGAAGGTTCTTTAGTGATGGAAAGCATTGATTTTGGGAATAGATTGTAACCAAGATTGCTTTTATTGTTTTTTCACTGAAGGTGATTTTGCAACTCCTCGAGCTGTTCTGACAGGACACGACTATGAGATCACCTGTGCTGCCATTTGTGCTGAGCTTGGTCTTGTCATAAGTGGTTCAAAAGGTAAGGTAGCTCTTATCATTTATTTCTGTTTGTGAAGCTATAATCCTAATGCCAAGAGGAATATAGTTTCAGGTGGTAGAATTTATAAACTTTATGGTGATTTTATTTCTA
This sequence comes from Ammospiza nelsoni, assembly GCF_027579445.1. Taxonomy (NCBI): domain Eukaryota; kingdom Metazoa; phylum Chordata; class Aves; order Passeriformes; family Passerellidae; genus Ammospiza; species Ammospiza nelsoni. The sequence goes on from NC_080636.1 coordinate 53,285,956, forward strand.
AATTTTTTTTAGTTGCTGTGGAATTTGAAACCTCTTTTTAAACACGTTGAAACTGAGGATTGTTCAGATGTTTATAAGAAGAGAAAACCACATCAGTTTCCCTCCTGATTGCTATTTCTGTTTGTTTATCCAGTGTGCAATTGCATATAGCATAGTTGGATACAGCCTTTGAGGGCCAGGATGGTGAAGAGTGGCTGTAATGGATAACTTCTCAAAAAGGGGAAGCAAAAATTAATTTTGAGAGAAAGAGAATGTATTGGTCTGTTTGTTTGATGAAGGGTGTGTATAAACTACTGGTAATTCTGTTCAGGCTCTTTCAGCTTGGCTGCAGAACCTCTAATATGCTCCATTTGTATTCTCAAAGACCTGCTTTTAGCAGGCAAATTATAAAGAGTGATGTTGATTCTGTGGATATTCTGTATCATTTTCTTTTTTGCTTAATGATATGATTTTTAAATTAAATTCACAATTATTTTTGAACTGTAAATTTCTTGGAATTAGTATCTTTCTACTTTAGTGTTTCTAAAATAGCTACCCAGAGACACTTCTTCAGAGTTAGGTGTATTCATGGTCTGTACCTGTGGGCCTTTCTGCATTATGCATGTGAACTCCTGTGTCTTATGTGCAAAGCAGGTATTTGTCAGAATGTGTTGAAAAAGCAAATATTTAGTGGGTTGTGTATGGCTTACAATCTTAATATGAAAACATACACTTTAAAATACCTACATATGTAAATTCATTACTCTTACTCTGTGTGTCTGTGTTTTGATAATATCCTTTCAATGTTTAGTATGTTTAATTGTTCAAAATTAAATAATCTCAAAATTAACTCTCAAAATTAACTACTACCTGCTTTAAAAGAAAATCCACAGAAGGCAATCTAGGTACTTATACCTTAATGCAAAGCTTTCAAGGGATAAGCTGTTTATCTTAGTGTCTGGTACCCTTAAAGTCACAGGCAATTCACCCAAACATGGTAACAACCATTATAAAGTAATATAATAGTGATTATTTAATTAGAATTCATTACTTTATTTTTGAAAATTATGTCTTTAATTGAGCATATGAATCAGTAACCTGAGATCCTATTCTGTCTCACCAGAAGGACCATGTCTCATACATTCTATGAATGGAGATCTACTGAGGACATTAGAAGGTCCTGAAAGATTACAGGCTCCCGAAAGCTGCCTGAGACCAAAACTCATTCAAGCTTCCAGAGAAGGCCACTGTGTCATATATTATGAAAATGGCCTCTTCTGTGTGTTCAGTGTGAATGGGAGGCTGCAGGCCATGATGGAAACAGATGACAAGATAAGGGTGAGTGTCCTCAAGTGTGTGCTACCTGCCAGCTGCATGGGGAAAAGCTGTCAATGCTGGAGTTGGGTGGATACATGGCCAGACCATGAATATCTGGTACCAGACCATAGCATAGCAGCATTCTGAAAAAAATTAAGGGAACCATGTACTCTTAATAACATTAGGAAGTGTATTTTACAGTTTTAGCTGTAAAATAACTCTGTTCATAAAGTAAGGAATAGAATACTGTGTAAGCATTTCCTTGAGCTGGAGAATACAAATATTACGAATTGCTGACCAAGAGAGGCTGTGCTGCATCTTTGCGTTTCAGTCTGAAGGCAGGAGGTTGGTGACATGCTATTTTGGATGTTAGTTTTCCCTTTCTTTTGGCATCTCTGACTGCATTCCAGCATGTGTTGTCCTGAGCTCCAGGAAGTTTATAGGGATATGTCTATGCTTCAACTCTTTTAGCCCATTGGCATTTGTGAAGTGGGCAGCAGAGTTCCACATCTATAGCTGCAGGAGACCTGGAGCAAGTCCAAAACTATGCAGGAGGCATTTTAAGCCTATGGCTTTATAAAAATTATTTTATAATACAAAATGGAGGTCTCTTGACAGTTCCTGTGTAATAGTACCTATGAAACAGAGCAGAAGCTGCCAGCTGTACTAGAGTACCACACCTCCAAGCTGATTTTTGTAATCTGATGGAAGATCCCAGGAACTCAGCTGCTGGGATTTCCAATGTTCTCATGAGTTGAAAACTCTAAAAATTTTTCCTTTATTTGGATTACACATGTCAGGAAGAAAATCCCTCTCTGCCATCATGTTTGTTTCACAGAATTATTGGCATTCTTTCAGCTGTTGTGCAAAGTTGTGAGCGCTTCTTTCCATGCTAAAGATAGAAAAATGTGTTAATGTATTTTAAAGAGTTTTGATCTTCCTTATTTTTACTTAATAGTTTGTATGGAACTGCTTCATTAGCACTGAAGGTTCTGGTACAGTTCAGTAAATTTCACTTAAAATCTTTAAAAACTCCTATAATGTACTATGCTCTGCTAATCCAGTATCCCTATGTCATCCATTCAGAAGGTCAGCTATGCTGGTGGTGGAATATACAGAAATAACTCTGTGTAGGTCCCTTTTCCATAGTGAGAGTGCAGTCTAGTGGGATTAGGGGCATTTGACTTCTGTGTTTTGTAGCAGCCACAGGTGCAGGTTTGAGGCTGGGGAAGTGAAGTAAAAATGTATATATTTCTGTTCCCAGACATTTTTTCCAAATTAATGTAGATTTTTGCATCAATTCCCTGAAATTGTACCTTTGGCCGTCCTTGTACAAACACTTCTGAGATTTTCAGCCTGCCCTTCATCCCAGAGTTCTTTCCATAAAGCAAGACCATATCTCAGTGTTTTCTCTTTTTACATTAATAATGTTGATAATCTGTCACTTTCAGTTGAGATTATGTTGTCAGCTAGACCAGCAAATCTGTAAAATATCTCGAAATCCCTTGTTGGCTAAAACAATTTCTGTAGTGTTTCAGTCAGTACCCACAGCTTTAGGAATGTTGCTGGAAGCAATTGAAGTTCTGCTCTCTGTAGGCCAGAATTATGTTTGTAGAGGGGTTTGGGGTTTATTTTGTTTTGTTTTGTTTTCTTTCTGTCCCAGTGGTCCGAGCTGAGCTTTACGCTTAAACAACCTACAGCGTCCCTGCCAGTGCTCCTGCACTACATCATCACTGAAGGAGAGTGGCAACTGCATGATTAAAGTGGGGCATTTAAAATGAATAGCACCTACCCATGGGCTGTGCTGACAAACTCTCCTCATTGCCTTTTGCTTGGGGAGGATAGAAAAGGGAATGAAAAAGGTCATAAGTGTGGAATTTGTAATATAACAGCTTCGGTTTTCCTGTGTCGTTATGGGCCGGTATTTCAGGATGTTGTTGGTAAAACTAGCAGTTTTCAATAATGATGCTGGGATAAACATTCTCATTTTCTTTCTTGTATTCCTGTGCTAGAAAACTGCCATAAAAAATTCAGAACCCCTGGGGAAATTCAGGGTCTAATCAATGCCTTCCACCTGTTTTTGTTTTAAATACTGTATTGCTCAGTGAAGCTTAGGCATATCACAGTACATCTACCATGTAGTGTTTAGATATCTTAATGAATACCTTTAACTCTAAATAGTCTGCTTGTTCTGAGAGGTAAAGTTATTTTATCCTAAACAAAGACTGTATGCTGTTTCACCCAGAGGAACCAATTTATTTTCCTTTCCTGAGTCTGTTTTGAAATGTGGAAGTACCCACAAGACTCCTGCTGCTGTAAGCCAGGCCTGTCACAGTGTCAGCTCTGCCTTTTTACAAAGCACTGCCTTTCAAAAACCTGAAACGTTAAAAGGGATTTGTGCTAAGTTTTGAGACTTTCCAGGGAAATACAAGTCAGAAATGCAGCTTTTAGAACATTGCTGAAATTGTGCACTTTGGGGATTATTTGAGAGTCTGAATCTCGTGTTGTGAGAAAGATTAGTTGCAGGGTTGTTTCAGTTTCATACCTAGCAGAATTGCAGATAAACTACTCTGGGGAAAAGCAGAACAGTAAAATTGATTCATGTCACCTTCCATACCAGCTGGAGTATTTGGATGTAAAAGCATCCATTCGTTTGTTAAATCTTGAAGGGTGTATCATGAAATGAAATGTTGACAGGGTCACCTTTTTCTTCCATTCATTCCTTCATCCCTTCATTCATTCATTCCTTCATCCCTTCATATATATATAGGCAAGTGACTGAGAAATTTATTTATAAAAAATAAAAATTAAATAAATCAACATCTTGTCTTCATGACAAGCCAATGACGTAGTAAAATTGCATAGGTATTAGTAAGGGTTCAGAGCTTGTACTTTATTTAATCAAAAGATCACAAAACCTACTGCATGTTGCAGGTAGTGGAAGAGTTAAAGATTAATGGCTTTAATTTGCCTTTTAATATAGCATTTCTTCAGTAAAAGCTTCAAGTATAAAATTCAAGTGAACCATGACCATAAGGTTAATGGATTTTCATCAGCTGAATTTTATAAGTGTAGCAAATAATTATTTGTCACGGTCTTCACTGCAATTTGGAAATACCCTTAGGAGGCTGCTATTGTTATAGAGAAGAAAACTACCCCATATTGATTTTTGCTTCTAATGAATAATCTGTTTAATACTTTTGTGGTTAGTTAGATCTTGTGATCATCCACTCAGTGCATGCATGTTCTGGATTATTTTCAGTCTTACCAGTTCATTTTCTGCCCCTTTCTTACTCTACTCTTGTAAGACAGTCTCTAAATTAGAGTTTTCAAGCTCCTTGTGCCTGTGCTTTCAAGGTGCTTAGCACGTTTCTGATATCAACAGTCACAGAAGCAATTAATGGTTGGAACATTTATTTTTGGGGGGGAGAGGAAGAAGCTTCAACTCCGAATACTCAATTCCAATCTTTGTTAGTGTTCTGTTTTCTATACTTAGCTGTGATTAGAAAAACTCTACAAGTTCTGCTTTATTGTGTCTAAATTTACATGTATGTCTTGTCATATTAGTTGAAAACATGGCTGGAGTAGGTTTATCATCTTTTCTTTTTGGCTCAGAGTTACATTTTGTTTAGAGTATATGTTTGTGTTTCAATTACACTCCTTTTAAAGTTATTGTGTGAAATAAAATTCCAGCAATGTGATCCATTCTGACTCCTTGGGAGTTGTTGCAGTAAACACTCAAAATTTATAACATAATATAGGAGCTCTATCTTAATCTAAGTGTCGCACGTCGTATAATTCTTACAGGATGTATTTGGCATTGCAGTAATAGAGTGCAGCAATACAAAAAATACAGATGTGCAATATGTCTGACTTCAGTTACTGCTGCTCACAAAGCAGTATCTTACACACACTGTATATTTTGGTTTCTAGGCTTGTCAGCAGTCTGTATAAACACTTCAGTGTTGCATGAATGCAACATCTTTGTGTTTTAGTTTCTCTGAAGTTTTTGTGGTGCGTGTGCTGTAAATTCTGTGTGTTAAGAAAAGTCCCAAACTTCTTTTCCCTGAGCTATGTAAAAAGTTTTGCATGTTTGCAAACCTGTATAAGCAGAGACTGCAAATGCCAAAATAATTACAGATTTCAGTAGAGCGATGTTTGCAAAGTCCTGTCTTCAGTTCTTTCTACTGTTTCCTGAATTTAAATCTCTGAGCTGGAATTTTGCTTGTAGACTATTATCTTGAGGCAATGTCCTTGCCTTGACAATGTTTTAGTCAAAAAGAATAATTTTGTTTGTGGAGAGTGTGTTTATGGAATTTATAAGCCATTGCTGTGGACATCTTCCATTCTTACATCATTCTCTTGAGAAGTTGGGCCAGCTGAAATTTATCACAAATTAATCCTGATGTGAAGGGTGTGCAGCATTCAAAGGATGCCTAAATTTAGCTGATTCACAAACCTTAGGTTAAATACATTTGTAGATAATGCTTAGTATCTCTATTCTGTACTGAACATCTGTAGGCCATGGATGCAACCAATCCTCCCTCACAAAGAGGTGCACAAAAGATCCATGGCAAGAAAAGTGATGATTGTGATCCTGGGCAAGGAAAGGGAAGAACTGATAAGGAAGCAGAGCAGGGCAGGAGCCTCCTTTCAGATGAAGTTTTTATCCTCAGGGTTTCTGTAGTAGTAATTACTGAGACCCATATGGAAAAAATACTCACATGCTGTGAGAAAAGTCAGTCATGGAGTCTTCCAAGGGTTGGTGCTGGGAACCAGCTTCATTCAATGCTTTTTGAGGTGGGGAATGCTGAAAGTTTACAGAGTGATGAAGGCAATGCCTGAGATGAATGGAGAACTCTTTTTCCAGAAACTATATAGTATGAGAATGTGGTGTATTCACTGAAACTGGTAGGATCATCTCCAAACATGGAATAAATCTGTAGTACTTTACCTGTAATTACTTCTTGCCCCCCTGAGAAGGCATCAGCAGGTGTAAGAGCCATAGTGAAGGATGTGAGACTCCAGGCAGCTCTTCAAAATGCAGTTTATTGCATCTGAGATGTTACAGCAGTCCAGGGTCGTGGGTGACAGAGCTGTGCCTACAGCTGTCAGCTCCAGCTGCAGGCAGGCCTGGAGACCATTTAATTTTGCTTACAATGCATTATATACTTTTCTTTGCTGAGCATCTTAGTACAGAAGAACCAATCTATACCTTACCTTTTACCTATAGCCTATCATAACTGCTATAATTACCATATTCATGTTACTATTCTCCAGTCACTAAAAGTTAGTACATTACAGTTTAAGCTAGAACAGTTTTCTTGCAGTGGAAAATTCTGAGACTTTTTTTCTACTTGCAACATCGGCAGACTTGTTTGCCTGTGCTCTTTCTGCTTGGTAAAACCATCTTCTTGTTTGGGGTGGGTTTATCCTTTGCTCTAAGTCATGAAAACCCCTTCTAACTAACATGCCCTTTGCCTTTTTAGTTATCCAGTAAGACTGGCTCAGCAATTCTTTTCTGTATCAAAACTTGCTTCCATCTCTATTTCATTCTCAGGTTCTGCATTCAAAAATCTTCCTGCCAAGCATACCTGTGAGACTTCCTTGTCAAACTTTAATCCTTCCCAACAAGCAGACTCAAAAAAGATTAAGAAAATTCATGGGCAGCATTTCCATAAATAGACACTAGAGGGAACAGGAACTTTCTGATATTCCTAATCCTGTGATTTTGGGTGCTGTGGTGCATGGGAGGCAAGGGCTGTATGCTGACCAGGCTGACAGCATTTCCTGCTGCCATTTTTGGAGATAGACCTTTGGGCTAGATGGGTCATGATCTCTCACCCCATAAATTAGCACTTGCTCTAATAAAATTTCAAGTTCAATTCTCTTAAGACCCATTTTGGCCTATTTACACTGGGAAAATCTTTCTTTTAAGAAAGATTTCTCCTGAGTCCTGTCCATTTAATATCTGGTAGTATCATCTGGTATAGTCTTCAGGTAAAGAAGGAAAATTATTCTTCTGGGTATTCAGTATGTGTCTTGATTTTTTTCCCCAATAGCACACAAGAAATACTAAAATAGATTGAAGAATGCTGTTTGAAGAAGTCTTGACTCTGAAAACCAATGATATCCCATCTTCATGATCTGGTTCCCAAATAAAGATTTCATCTACAGATTTGCCATCAGTCCCCATGATGCATACAAAACAGGGTATATGCCATTGAATTTTTCACAGGCAGTTTCAGGATGGATGATAAAAGGGAACACAGTCTATCTTAAGAGAGGTGGATCATTATTTTATTAATCCAGTGCAGGAATCTAAAAGTGCAGGTTTCAATTAATTTTAGTGATTCATATAACAGTTCAGTTCCTGTCAACATTCAGCTTCTGCTAGGCTGGTATTAAAGACCCTTGGGGGGATGTCAGGTGCTGTATTTTAATGCCAGTGCTGCTGCATCTTGTAAATCTAGCTACTTAGAAGAGTAAATTTCTTTAGCTGACCTCATATTGGATCTTTGGAACATGGAATAAATCACAGGTCAGGTGAGACTTAACTAGTGACATCTAATGTATAGGAGATTTGTGTATAAGAGCATTAATTCTCTTGCTGGGTATAATAACATAACAATAATGTTGCTTTTCAAAAGCTTGTGTTGACGTCAAAGTCTCCCTGGACATTCAGCTATCAATATGGAACCTTTTATTGAAAGGAGAAGTGGGGAAGTGAGAGCCACACATACACTTATGTGACAAATGTCCCTGTGCTTTCCCCCAGGCCATTCAGCTGAGTCGGGATGGACAGTATCTGCTCACAGGTGGGGACAACGGCGTTGTCATGGTCTGGCAGGTGTGGGACCTCAAGCGGCTCTTTGCTTACCCAGGCTGCGATGCTGGGATCCGATCCATGGCCCTGTCCTATGACCAAAGGTGAGACCAACTCTGGGCTGGACTGGAGTGTTGGGGAGTACATATTTACAATTCAATTGCATTTTTGTTGTTTTTCTAATTGGGATTTTCTGTGGGTTATAGATCCTTGAGAATTCTGTGCTGGCAAAAGTTTTTTTTTTTTAACATGTTATATTTAGGGCAGATAATCTTTTTCAGGATTTCAGCTCTTTGGGTAGTGAAGAGAGATAGATCCAAGAAATCTTTCTTTGGCAGACTTTCAAGAAAGGCTGAGTTATTGGTTTGCTCCAATGTACAGTGTGGGTCACAGGGAGGTGGAAGGTTACATGTGTGCTTTCATCTCTCTTCTTTCCCTTACAACACAAATCACATTCCTGATTCCAGACTTTCGTGTTAAAAATAGAACAGTTGGAATAGGTGCACAAGAAGGTTCCCTCCACACATCCATATATTTGCCAAAGCACAGTGTCATTCTCAGTTCTAGAACAGTTATTTTATCCACATGCAGCATGACCCTTTTTAAACAATCCTCCTGCTGAAGGTGACCAGTCAGAATTTTTTCTGCAGTTTCACATTGCACTTTCCAATGCAGCTGTACTTGACAATGCTTCAGTGCTTCTATCACAAAAATATTGTTTGTTTATAAGATGGATATTTCCCATTTCATCTGTACACCTTAAGCTTTCAGGCTAGGATTTTATGTGCTGTGGTGTATTTACTAAATGGTGTTTCTGTGTACTTTTCAAGCATGTTTGTCTCCTAAATCCCTTATGGATGTCTACATTATGCAGTAAAGCATGTTGCTGAGGCTCTTAGCCTTCCACTTCCTGAAATCCACATTGAATGTTTTAAAAATTTTTATCTGTGTTTCTAAAACTTACACAAAATGAACTTTATAAAATCCAAACCAGTAAAATGTGCGAACTTCAATGAAACACTGAACAGCTTCTTGAGAAGCATAATTAGAGAATATTGACATTTTGGATAAAGTGGTTTTCCATTAAAAAGAAGCCCTTGCTGTTCAATGTATTACATTGTTAAATGTAATCAAAAACTGTTGAATTTTAGACCTTGTAAATTTTGCATTTAGAGAATCTTTAATTAATGGCATGTTAATGAACTGAAATTTAATATGGACATAGAGAAATTTATCCATGGCCTCAAGTTAAGAAATTATGCACTGTGGGTTGGAAGACAAGAGATTTACTCAGAGTATTTTACTGAGTAATTACTGATTAATTACAGGTAATTGCTCAGAGTTATTTAAAAGACATTTTAATGTAATAGAAAAACAATCAAAATTGGACTGTTGACATGAAATAGGTGATCTTACCGAAATGCAATGTTTGGATGATCTCACACTTAATCTTTGTTTTGAAGAAAAGATTTGCAGCCTTTTACTCTGAATTTTTTAATTCTGAGGCGTTATTCCCCCAAAATGCCAGGATTTTATACATCCTTATAGTTCTGATTTTTGTAATACTTTAATGAGACTGTAGAGAAAATGATCCAGAGACTGATTGTGTTCTGTGTCAGGGTCATGGCTTTTCAAACACATCTCAGTGATCTCCAGTAGCAGGCCAAGGGTAAGGAATTCAGAAAGAGTGTCTCAGTGGGAAAGCCCAGGGATTGCTTTCAGGGATTGCTTCCAAAACAATCAAAGACTTCAGTTTTTGTGATGGTCTTCACAGGGATCTTCGGTTAAAGGGAAGAGACGAGGATCTCACTCCATGTTTCATAAGGCTTGATTTATTATTTTATGATATATATTATATTAAAGCTATACTGAAAGAATAGAAGAAAGGATTTCATCAGAAGGCTGGCTAAGAATAGCAAAAGAAAGAATGATAACAAAAGCTTCTGTCTTGGACAGAGAGTCTGGGCCAGCTGACTGTGACTGGCCATTAATCAGAAACAACTTCATGAGACCAATCACAGATCCACCTATTCCATTCCACAGCAGCAGATAATCATTGTTTACATTTTGTTCCTGAGGCCTCTCAGCTTCTCAGGAGAAAAAATCCTAAAGAAAGGATTTTTCACGAAATGTGTCCGTGACAAGGTTTAGTATTTCCAACTGAAGGCTTGTGCCCACACCCATTTCCTCATGCAGACGTGCTTAAACTTGGGGGAGTTGAAACTGAAATGGACACTGCTCCTGGCCTTCCTTCCCTTTGCTACTACACCAAGGCTTCATACCCTCTCCAATACCCCACCTAAAACCCGCCAAGAGGTAATCCTGGGGAATCCCAAGTGGCCTTGCAGGACAGGAATGCTGGTGAGCAGTTCTGTTGTCCAGCTCTCAGGTGTAGCTCTGGCCTGACCACATGTACATTGTGTGTTTTCTGACCGGTGAATCTGCTTCCCTCAGGTGTATAATGACTGGAATGGCGTCCGGGAGCATCGTGGTTTTTTACAATGATTTCAATCGCTGGCACCACGAGTACCAAACCAGGTACTGACCATCCCAGAGGCCGGGACAAGCACTGACAGGAGCAGCTGTGGCCAGGGGCGGCTGCACACAGCACTGCCTCCCTCGGGGTTGAGCCGCCGCACGGCTCCGTAGAAATACTTCTCTTACATCTGAATGTAACTTAAATTTGCTGGAAGAAGCAACCTATTTTTTAAAGTTAATTGCTATTTTTGTAGACCTTGCTTGACTTTTTTGGGGGAAGGGCAAAGAAGCAGAAAACCAGCTGCTGGGTTCTGTAGTTAAAAAAAAATCTATATTTTTAGTCACAATGAGAAGTCTATTTTGATCCCTGTATGTAAACAAAACCTAAAGTAAACATGGTTAAAACTCACATTCTAGCTATATTATGAAGAAAAAAATGTTCCATCTGAAGCTTTATCTATAACCTTGAGGAAAATATGATTTTAACATAACAGAAATTAATTATGGTGTTGGGGGAATTTTAATCTGTGCTATCTGTACCACACTTTGTCTCGTACTTTTCCAAATGATTGTACTACATCAGCACTGAAGTTTCTGGGAATCAAGGGGTAATATTTAAATTATGGTTAATGTAATTTTAAACTTTGCAAATCATTTCCATCAATGTTACTCTTCAAGCATGTTTCTAGGCCTAGACAATTAGTTCTTTTTTAGTTGTATGTTTAGTGCAGTTACGAGAGAAATCAGCAACGGAGTTTGTGTTACATCAAGTGTGAATCCTTCTTAGTTTCTACCTGGCATCTCCTTCAAAGCACACCAAAATGTGGATTGTTCCTACAAATCAGAAAGGCTCATTTGAAGGCTTCAAACCAGAAGCCCACAGAGGCAGGTGTTTTTTAGCAGGGGCAAGTTCCGAAGCACATTGCTGCTGCTTGACTGTGAGAGCAGGGAGGCAGCAGGAGCTTGCTGATGCACAGCCCCTGTACAGCAGCAGAAGCACAACATTTGTTTTTCTTTCTTCTTTTTTTACTTTTTCTTTCTTTTTTGTCAGAATGTGGCCCTGCAATACTGTAGCACGTGTCATATTCCTTTTCTGCCTATAGCAACAATGTCTTTCGTATTTTGCTACCACTAAATCCAATCTGATCCTGCCTAGTCATATTAAATTACCTCTTTCTTTTAGGAAATGAAAAATAATTTATACTAAGGAACAATAAGTTATTTTGGTGTTGCACAAATCTACTTTTCTACGAGATTGCTGTGCAGAACTCTGTGAAAATATTTGTGAAAAGAACTGTTATTGTTTTGTAAGTCTGTATTGCATAAAATCTCCTTTGTATGTTGTGATCTCTGAGTTGAAATTTACATTCCATATCTGTATTGATACATGCATTTCTCTAGCTGCCTACTAGAGCAGTTCTTGGTTTTTCTAAGCATTTAACTACTCTCTCTTTCAGTAAAGATTTGGAATGAGAAAATTCAGTTTGAGTGAATAAATTAAATAAAATTACATTTGTAATTGAGACCTTCAGTGAAGTACTGGGTTACTTGTGATTCAGGATATGTTCCTAAGAGAGGAAAGGGGTGTATTTAATGTACTTTTGGTGTGTATGAAATGGTGTTTTCTGTGGTTTCTGGTGTATCAGTAGTTAGATTTTCATGTTTTGTGTAGCACAAGGATGATGTGATTAAGCAAAGGCTGTAGTGGCTTGTGTCTGTGGGATGTGCCTGGTCTACTGAGCTCTGTGTACTGAATATTTTTTATGCAAAACTTGTATCTCACATTTCCTGAAGTTCAACAACATTCACAGAGTTTGTATCAGCATAGTTTGAGGGGAAATTGTAATGGTCTTGAACTTAAATTTGAGTTTGTCTTAAGCCAGGGGTGGTTTTTCCTAGGTGGAGGGAAAGCAAACAAGAAAAAGGTGTATTTTGCCAAATGGAAATCCTGAAAGTCTTCTTTTTATGAAGAAACAATTATTGATAGAAATAATAGCTCCTGATCTTGGAGCCAAAATATTTCATGGGTAGTTGATTTGGTAAGTTGCTTGTTTTAGAAAGGGCTCTACTGGATCAGGAAATGCTTTCCCAAACTGGAAGCACAGCTGTACCTGTGTGTGCTGTCCTGGTTGCACCTAACCCTCCTTGGGAAGCAGCAGCAACTGCTGCAGTGTGGAGTTTATCCTTTGGAGTGCTGCAGCCTTTCTGAGGGAAAGGACATCTTCACCTTCTCCGTGAGCAGCCCTGCAAAGACACCTCTTTTCTGCACATCTTGGGTGAGTAGGACATCCCCTCCTTCCACAGGTGAACCCACAGGCCTTGGACACCACCCTGGGGCCCAGGTGTGCACTTGGGATCTCAGCTTTGGCTGAAGTAGTCCCACCTCATGCTGTTGGTGATGAGATGGAAAACAGGGTTAAATTCCCAGCTACTCAGGTACTTGTTACTCTCTTCAGAGCAGCACCTGTGTCACATGGATCACCTGAGAGCTGGCAGCAGGTGCCAGCAGCTGGGCCTCACTTGGCTGGTGTTGGCAGAATGTTCCTCAAGAGAGGGACAGACCTCTCTCCCCCAATGCATTCATGCAGAACACTTTTTATGTGACAGTCTGGCCTTTCTTTTGCCCTGGTGAATTCAGACAGAGCTGCTGCCAGCTGTGTTTATGGGCAGTGCTCTGCAGCAGTGCTGCTTGGTTGGGATGTGCAGTACTTGGCAAATGTAGCTTGAAATCCCTTGTATTTTCTATCAGTGAATTGCTGATGGAAATGCTGTAGGATTTGGCAAGAGAAGATGGGGTGGTCAGAGTGGGGGTTTCTCTGAAGGAAGTTTGTGCTGTGGTGCTACTGCAGGCAGAGGTAAATGAATGCTCAGACTTGAGAATATTTCTGCAGTTCTTGGCTGTGTCGTGCAGCTGTGTGTGTATCTGTTGTTGTTTCTTGCCCTGACATCCTCTTGGTAGTCCCTCACTTCTCTGCAGCACTTTGTTCCTGTTCAACATCCCAAAGAGCTGATCTGATACCAAGGTAATGGGAAGTGAATTTTACTGCAGCTTTAGTCAGGACATGATTGGTTTTAGTTGTATTGAATAAGAATGGCCTAGGTAAGGTGCCTATCTAAATTGTAGTTTTTCCACTCTATGTCCAAAATTTCATATTCATAGGGATTTCAGTGTGCTTGTGGTATGGCATACTTCTTTTTTCTTTCTCCCAGGATAATTCCAGGGGAATTACAGATCACTATATTGTTTTTGAGAAACTGGGTTTATCCTCATTAAATAGAACCAGAGATGCGCCATTCTGAGAGTGCTGCTCTAAAGCAGTGAGACCTCTCCCATGCAGGGTTAAGATGTTTGTGTAACACTTGAAATGAGTTGCTTGCATGGATTTACCATATTTCATCATTAGATTTCATAATTTCATCATTAGATGAAATTTCATCATCATTAGGTGAAATCCAAAATAGTTTACTTTTATGCAGAACCAGCCTAAGATCTTCAGTAAACTAATGCAGTTAGTGATGCATCACAATGTAAAGCTGCTCTTTAAAAGCTCTGGACAAAAAAAAAGGTAAGAAATGGTTTTAAATTTTGCTTATATGTACTGAAATTCAACTATGTTTAATCTAAAGCTCCTTAATTCAGATACAACCATTGTTATGAAGTAAAAATTATTGAAATAATAAATTCTAACTCGTATGTGTACTTTCAGTTGAGATTTATTATCGAGAAGCATATTGTTAGAAAAGGAATGTAAAAAAATTCACAACTATTTATATATTGTAGGAAATACAGCTACATTTGTTTTTTGGAAATTAATTGAGGTAATAGTGGAAAGTGTAGTCTTGAAACCAAAGGGATGTGTGTATTTAGTAAAATCTGAAATTGCACACAACTTTGCCATTGGATCAGACATTGTGGTGTGTGCTTTGGAGATGATGTTGCATTGTGTGGGAATAGACAAAAAGGGGTTCCCAAAATGTGGTACTTGCTGTTTGCTACATGGACAACATTTGAGAAATGATAATTTATTATTTTATTTTTTTCTTCAAGTTATTCTAGTATTTTTTCTTGCTGCTGTGTGAGCTCTGACCTGCAAAATGTTGTAGGCACAGCTCAGTCTGGTTGTGTGGTGACTTTGGTGCTATCAGCAATAGCAATGTCCAGTAACACAAATTACTTTGCACCTTGCTCTCTCATTTTGCCTTGCTTATTCTGTGTGCAAGGGATGCTTTCCAAGCCTCTGTAGCTATAAAAACCAAAGTCTGACCATTTGAAACAAAACAAGTAGTGTAATTCAAGGAGTGTTTAAACATTCAGCATTTAAATGCTCTAGATGTCAGTATCTCCTGTTAATTGGCAATTATCTCACCTATTATTCTGGGGAGGAGGGAACAGTTTTGGTACTTCTTTGAAACCTGCACTTTGCATGGTTCACACTCTTGGCTTCCTGTTTCCAAAGGAAACAAAGGCACTTAAAAGTCAAATTCTCTTTGGAAAAAAACCAAAAACAAAAACCAAAAACAGGAAGAGAAGCAACACCTTCCTAGTGGGTACTTGCATGGCTGCTTGCACCTACCACTTCCTGATCTGGAGGTTTTTTTCATAGTGCTAATTTAGTTTAAAAAGAAAACAAAAATCCTGCTAGAGTGAATTCCCCTGACAGAAAACTAAATACCTGCTTCTGTGTTTTAGACATTGAAGCTAACTGCAAGTAGAAGGGTTTGATTTGCTTGTCTTTTTTGTCATCTTAAAACCATCAGTTTTACTTAACAAGCATTTTGGGTCGGTTGCTAGTTTTGTGCTTGTCTGCTGTTTCCAGTTGCTGTTTGGATATAGCTTGAAAGAAAGAATGAGTAAATGCAAAATATAGTTTCTCATGTAAAAACTGGCAAAACCAAAGATGATTGATAGATAAATACATATATTTATGTAAAAGTGAAGGAATCGGTATCAGTATAGCTATCAAGCTATAATAATTAGACCGGTGACTACTGGGAGGAAGAAAGGTGTGAAAACCAGGGTTAAATTACTGACCCATAAATATTCTTGACAATTAGCTACTAAGAAAGAGTCAATACTTGATAAAACTAACACCATAAAACAGCATCTTCATTAATGTATTTTGAGAATTATTTTAAATATTTTTTTATTCCAGAAGGGGGTAATTGTCTGCAAGGGTAATTATTGATGGGAATCAATCAGTGGAAGTAGTATTGGGCTGATTTATGGCAGGAGAGGATTCAGTCCTGGGACTTTAAATCTAGAAATGCAGGAATGGCTCATTGGACTTTTGTGAACAACTACTCACTTTCAAAGGACCTAGAAAGATTAGGATATTTAAAAAGATTTTTTTAATAATTTTTTTTTTTAAAGGTAGGCATGGTGGTGGTAGAGCTGTCACTATGGAGCGTTTGTAACAGTTCTTTCTAAAAAATGTGTAACTTGTTTTCAATTTCTATAATAGTTCATTTCCCTTTATAATAGGAAAAAAAATTGTGAACCAGAACTATTTTTGCCTTCTTCCAGCAGCAACTGGTGGTTCTACAGCAAGAGAAGGACTAAATGAAAGTGCAGCAGGTAAGAAACCAAATGTGATATTTGGGGACCTTCATTAAGTGTTTTAGTGTTAAGCAACACATCTTTATTTTATTTTTATGTTAAAATGTGGTATCTCCTGCACCTATGCACAGACTGAACTTATGTGGAAGTATTTTAAGGCCTGGAGTAGTGCTATAATGTTGTTAAGGTTACACAAAGAGTTGGAGACTTTCCCAGCTATCCTGTTTTTGTCTGACTGTTGGCCACATGATTATATTTTCCAGCTGTCATCACTATTTTTAAATAGGCATTTTGGAACCTGCCTCTGCTCTGTGAATCAAAATACTTGTCTAAGACTCTTTACATGTTGATCACTCATGAAGTTAGGGACATGATTTCAGGGTTTGTCTCTTTACTTTCTTCTTCCATGAGACAAGGTAGTAGTTTAGAACTGGCAGCTGTTGACCAGGCAAGCGATGATCCCTTCTGTTATAGATGCAGAATTATTTCTGCAACACAACTCATTGGAAATCCTTGCCAATCCATGGCAGTCTTTTTTCTTCATAGCTGAATCCATCCTCTTGGGAAAAACAGAACTTAACCCAGCATTCATTATTTGCTTGTTGCTTCCTCTCTGCTGATCACTTTTTTCTACTCTTTTGGAGGCTCCCTGTCTTTGCTGGGGGGCTGGTTAGCCTGCTCCACCTGAAATTCCACATCCTTTCTTTGGCTGAGTCTGAGACTTGTTGCAGAAATCACCAAGCACAGGCAGCCAGCTACGGAGTCTCACCAGAATCTGAATCAGGAGTTTCTCTTCTGATTAAGGTTGGAGTGATAGCTTCATCTTTTTGCACTGTACCAAAAACGAAATTATTTTACAGAAAGTCTATTCCCATACTCTTTAAGTATGGGAACCCACAACGAAGTTAATTAGCAAGGATTGGTTGTAGCCCAACCTTTTTATCATAGTTTAAGACATGCCATATCTTCCTACCTTTAATAGCATTTTCTTGCCAGGATGTTGCACATCTTTCAGCTGCCATGGTCTTAAGTTATCACTTGGCACTTTCTGATCTTTAAGTGCTCTTCAAAAGGTAAAACAACCATGTTTAATCATGGCTTTCATAGGAAGCAATGGATTTTAAAATAAGAATTTTATGGGAACCCCTCAAATTAATTCTATTAAATTGTTTTGGTAGGCATCTAATTGTTCAGTCTCTCTAGGGAGAATAAGACAAGTGTCACTGACAAAATAACTGAGCTCTCAAAGAAAGGAATGACTTTTTGTGTTCTGTTTTTTTAATGAAGAAAGTTTATTGCAGGTCTTTCTTTTACAATTCTAGTAGAAAGTATAGCTAAGAGAAAAAATGAACTATGACCAATTCATAAGAACGAGCAAAGGAAAAGGATTAAGCTGAATACATACTCTATTGAACTAAGCATTATGGTAAAGAGAAAACCTCACCTATTTTGTGACTGCAGGTTAAAGAGAGCTGCTTTCCAGTGCCTGCACCAGGTGAACAGGGGGATAGGATAGCACTGACAAACCTCTGATGGCTATTGATGCCAGCTCCTCTGTCAGCATGTCCTAGAATCAGGAGCTGCTCAGCTCATCATAGCTTGGATAACATGCAGCAGGCTTTCCCTTCACAGGCCCAAAGTAATTTTATTTTATTTTATTTTATTTTATTTTTATCTAACAGGTAGTCCGACCCTGGAGAAAGGTGTGGATGGGACACTTGTGGTTAGGATAGAAAATGGCAAAGCAAAAAGGCTTCCTTCACTCCAGTCTTTGTAACAAATAAATGTCCACTGCTCATGTTTACATCCCAAGTTACTTTATTTAAATTCATATTATCTAAACACTACCCTGCCTGCAAGTCAGATAACAAACTTGATGGAAAACAACCATCCTTCCCTTTCTATCTTCAAATGTTTGTCTCTTGATATTTTACAGTTAGTCCACTAAAAAATTCTTTGTGAAAATTTGCCTCTTCAAGTTTAGTAGAAACTTGGCTAAAAATAGAGGCATTGGAATAGAAGGCAAATAGAAATTTTCTTCCCTTGTCTGCCTCTCCCACTTTTCTGAAAATTCCCATCAGAAGAACAGAACGGGGCCTGCTGGTGGACATGAGGCCAGGTAACTGTTCCCCACCTCATTGCTCATATAAAAATATGGTCAGGTACACCGTAAGTTAGTCTATCTAGAGCCTAAGGCTGTGTGAAATGGAGTTAATTATTGACACAGAGAACTTAAAAAACCACCTAAAATTCCTGGAGTCTTTCCCCTACTGCTCTTCCCAAGATGCGGTTTGTTCACCCCCTGCGAGAGAGAGGCTCAGACCTGGCTGGGAATTGCTATGGGAGGTGCTCACAAACTGAAAACAGTAATGGGAAATGAAGAAAAGTGTGGCCAGAGTGCGGGGAGCTTCGGGTGTGTTTGCTTTCCCCAGTCCTACGCAGCAGGCTGATCCCCAGCGAGCTCGGGAGGAGGCGGCGTGGGGGACCCGGGCGGCTCAGGAGCAGCAGGGAGGAGGGGCTCGGACCCAGCCGCAGCAGGAGCAGCAGCTGCAGCAGCAATTGCAGAAATGTTCTCCACTCCAGCTCTACCAGAGTCCTGACAGCGCTTGCTGCAGAAAATCTGACTCTCTTTATCTAGAGCTGTGTTCTACAAACAAACAAAACAAACCCAAGGCAAAACATGAAACAACACTTAAATACAGCCCTGTCTTAAGGGTTAAAACAATCTACAAGACATGAACTGCATGCAATACAGCCAGGATAAGAAAGGAGAAATAACATCAGAAATCTTTTATATAATGAATTGTGTGATTTTTGTGATGTTGACTTTAGGAAACGTAAGGAAAATTTATTTTCCAGATGTATGCTTGCCATGACGTTGCAGGTTTAAAATTTTTGTCTTGCAAGTCTGATGTGGAAAAAAAGATGGCACGAGTGGTTGTGATAGAGAAGGAACCTGTCACAGTAACTATTAGCAAAACTTATGTACCTGTGTTTTTGCAGACACAAGGAATCAGGTGATGCTTACTGAGAACTCAGTGCTACAATTCTGGAACAAACCACACAGTACAGAAGGGGAGCCCCTGGGGAAGGTGACAGAACATTTTTTTCTTTTTTCAAGCAAATGGACTGCTTTTCTGCTTAGTGGTGAGAGTAGGAAAATTACCTCTCATGGTTGCAAAAATGCATAATTTCTGAATTGTGTACTTAAAAATGAGTTTACAGGAGAAGGGAGCAACAGGTTGGAATGAAAACTGAGAATTCCGTAGTGAATAGGTTGATTATCTGGAGTATGTGGTACATCTGCTGAAGATAACAATTTCCATACCCTCAAAGATATGTGCTAATTGTAAAGGTCAGATGCTTTCCCTTTTCTTCAAAAATTTATTATTTTGATTGGACTTGCTTTACTAATGTGAAAATTTATGTGGTTTTAGTTGGGTTTGACTAATACACTTTTCAATGAAGTATTTAATACTGAAATAATTTTCTGAGACAAGTCAAATTTAGCAGGGTTCATTTTTTTTCAGATGTGTTTATTGTATCAAAGTCATCAAGGACAGCAGATACAAGGTACTTACCCTCTTCTTTTTTGTTGTTGTTATTATGTTGGTTTTTTTTAACTCAAGTTACATCACTACATCCCTGCATTGCGAGGTACAAGGAGAAAATTCCATAGTCCACAATTGAGTTTCTGCTACTGACAATCAACACTGCAAAGGGAGCATGCAAGGAAAGGAGCAGCTGAATTGGATCTGAGTTTTGAGATGAGTGATGGTCTAAAGGAATTTTATCATTATCAAGGCACCATTGCATTGCCTTTTTTCTTGCTGGAAAAAGTTGTAAATAGGGGTTTCTGCTATTTCAGTGGCAGGCAAAGTTATATAAAAGGGAAAGGACATGCTTTCAGTTCATGCTGACAGTGATTTTCTCCTGTGCTGTCCTCATAGCAGCAATATAGTTCTATGTAATGCAGTTTAGGGTTTTCTTTTCAATTTTACTGTTGCTAAGCAAGAATGTTTTTTATTTATCTAGGACTGATTATCACTTTTCTGTCTCTAAATGAAGTTCAATTTTAAATAGAAACAATGTTTAGTTCTTTGCTTCTGTCTTCAAAAGAGTCTCATCTTTTTCTAGCTGTTTTTAGATACAATATGGATATAGACATGCAGAAAGTGACTGCCCGGAGAATAAACCAAGACATGTCTGAGGAAGTAAAAAAATTGTTGTATTGGTGTTTGCAGCCTATTTCAGATATGCATCACTCAAGACAGAACTATTTTTTCCTAAGTGTTTAAAAGGTATTCCTTTGCTGGTTTGGCGTGGCTGTACAGCTTTTTCCACTTCAGACTGGCTTAGTTATTTCTCCTTCCTTGTTACCAATGGAGACCATGTACTTTTTGTGCAGCAGAACAAAGCATCGCCGTTAGTACGTACCATTGCCTTGGACCTACTCAGAGGGAAGCAATGCAGGCATTGGGAAAGGAGGAAAAAAGGAAGAAAGCAAGGGACAGAAACTAGACTTACTTTAAGCAGAACTAACACAATTGCAACAAATTTAGATTTACATAACATTTCTTAATTGACCAAAAAAAAAGAAAAAATCAGTAATGAATTAAGAGCAACATGCTTTTGGGGGCAGCAGGAGCCTCCTGTGCAAGGACACTGAACTGGGGATGTGCAGTTTTACTTCTCTGCCACAGGATGGGATTATCTGCATGGGCCAGGTGACAGTGTGGGAATGAGGTGATGCTAAAGGGGCTCCAGTGAATGTGCAGGTGGACTGAGAGAGCAATGCACTGCAATACACAGTGAGAGTTACAAAGTGTGCTTGTCTGAAGCTGAATGTTGGTAAGCAATGAGTGCTGGAGCAAGTGAAGAACTTCTGAACACAGAGGTAACTAAATTTCAATGCTCAAGGTAAACCAGGGCAAGAATAACAAATTGGGGGCTTAATCCTCATTAGATCACAGTGTTTTGAGCAAGATTTTACTTTTCCTTTCAGCATTAACTGGGAGCTGCATTCAGCAATTAATAATTATGCATTTACATCCTTCCATACCTGTTAGAAGGAAATAAAGCAGGAAAAGGTAAAATGAGGTGAACTTTCCTGGCTGAAGGAGTGTCAGTAGCTAACAGAAAAAACTCACACCAATAGGAAGCCAAAGCTAGGCTGTGTCAGAGATCTGAGACAGGCTTAAGTGGCATGCAAGTTGGAGAGGGGCTGACAGTTAGAATTAAAATTGCTCTTATTACATATAGTGCATTTTATACCAGTTTTCAGCTTCAGGCTTATCCATAGTCTCAACAGTATAAAGAATGAAGCTCTGAAGTCCCTCTCAAACTGTCAAGTCAAACTGTCAAATGAAATGTAGACAAGAACATGAACCTGAAATCCATTTCCTAACTTATTTTTATGTTATCATTTTTCCTACATTTAAATTGTTTGCCTATTTAACTCACATAAATGTATTTGCAAAGACAGAGATGTAGGCAGAAACATTTTATTTAAATTTTACTGGTTCTTAGATGATTAAAAAAATTATTCCTGTTAACATAAGTGGTCTGGCCTTTGAAATAATACTAATGGGAGGGTGAGGGTGGAAGTCCCTGTTATGTTACCATGGATGGTTTTACTTTCTTTAAGTTACTGAAAATACATTTTGTGTGCAGTGTCCATCCTTGCATCAGACAAGGCTGGGCCCTGGTAAGATCATGAAGAAAGGAAGTTTCTGGAATGGAGCCTGGTTTCCTGGCACAGGTAGTGTTGAACAACACTATGCTCAAGATGAAGCAACACTTGGTCAGGCACAGAGGTAGACCCTAGTTAACTAGGTGGGCAGTATGATAAAAAAACTCTTGCTTTTTAAAATGAAATATTTCAAATTGTTAAGAAACTTCATTTTAACATACACCTACTTAGTGTTCATTGAAAGCTCATTTTTATCTCTTGGGCAGCACACTGTGATAGACTTGGTTGCTCTCAAGAAATGATGAGACAATCCACATTATACATCAATAAAGACTAGAATTAGAGACTCTTCCAATTTTGGGTTTGCTATTCTTGCACCACATGTGCTCATAGAGCACTGTCAGGAAAATATGCAGAGTATACTATCAATGTATAGAAATATTCATTTCTCTTACCATGATGACAGAAACCCCAGCAGATGTGTTATTTTGCTTCGGTAGGGTGTTATTAAAGTGCTGCTTCAGTTTACCTGTTACTTCAGCTTGCATATTATTCTCCTGGGAAGCATCATCCTGCATAAGAAAGAACACAATATTCAAGTTAGGGAAAAACCAAAAAGTTTTTTATCATCAGGTGCTTTCTGCTTTTTAATGAACAGTGAATATTCAGACAGGCAGTCCAAAAGTGAACACACTCTGCTACATGAGAGACAATTCCAGAGGAAAGGAACAGAGCAATCACTCACTGCTTTATGAATGAACTTCTATTTCTTAAAATGACATGTGACATTTCCAGTGCGTTGATTTGTCCCATAATTATAAGCTGCAGGTTTGATTCAAGCAAGTTAAAAATAACATACTTGAAATAATATTGAAAAGCATATTTTTCACTTGGATTTCTTTCAAATCACCACTTTAAATGGCCCATCATGTCCTAAGTCTGGAGGTGTTATCAAGTAGTATAAATACACTTGAGAGGAGCTGTTATCCATTGATACACTTGTTAATAGTTGTTTTCTCTTGTGTCAGGGAACTCCACAGATTGTATTCTGTCCCTCTTTTAGAACACGTCTGAAAATAAACATTGTCTGGCTCCATGTAAACCTAGTACTTATTAATAATTAATTGATTTTAAATCAATAAGCAATGCACTCTGGTGTTCCCCTTTGCTGCTGCCTGAGAAGATGAAGGACCTGGCAGGCATCAGCTTGGTGTCTGTGGTAAATTAGGTGTTATATTTGCTAATTGTACTGCTGCTTCTGAACAGTGCAGGTTAATGGTTAGATTTACAGGTTTAATGTCAAATTAGAGACAAGGGAAATGTGATTTACTCACTGACACCCAGGGATGGCTTAGGATCTGTGCTGCTGTGTACCGGGCTTCAGCATTCACATGTAGCATCAGGCTGATTAACTCCTTCATGGAAAAAGAAAAAAAGAGAGTTTGAAGGGCATGGGAAAGGATATTAAAACTGAAAATAATGTTCCACTAAGTTCTTCTCAGTGCAATGTTCTTGATACCTGGATGGGAAAAAAACCAACCCCAGCTGATACCAGTGTGACTTAAGTGGAACTTAAATTTGCCCTTTAGGATTAAGAGTCTGCAAGGTGGTGTGTTTGATATCAGCTTCTTAACTGTACTCATTTCACTGAGTCTATTGAAAACAAATGAAAAAGAAATGTTAAAAAAAAACAGCTCTAATGTTCCACTTTGTTCTCTGTACATTCATGAACATGATCAGAACAAAAACAAACCTGGGAGACATGAGATCCTCTCTGGGCAGTGCACATGCACTCAGTAATATTACATAAAAAACATTACATAAAAAACCACAAATCAGAGACAAGAATCTGCACCTGAAAGTGAAGAAACTGATGAAATTATTTGAAAACGTTCTCTTCTGTGTTGCTGCAGAAGAATAGAAGATATTGAGCTAAGTCCTTCTCTCAAAAACCCTTTTAAAGCCTCCAAATTATCATCTTCATATTTTTATCAAGATTATTTCAAGATTATTTCAAAGGCGCTATCCATTGATTCAGTTTTGGAAATGGTTTGTTCAAGCAGATGATAACACACCTTACTGAGAGCTTTCCCAACCAGCCAAGTTCTTTAGTCTGTGGAAGTTTGAAGTGAGACATCACCTTGAATACCAAGATTGTTTGTTCAGAATGCATGTCTGGAAATCTGTGAGATGACTGGGACTTGGGAAATGTTGGTAAATGGATAAATACCCATAGGGAAATGCAGAAAAATTCAGAAAAAAAATTAACTTCTCATTGGCCAGATAAAAAACCACCTCCACTTGTTACCGAGTCCTCTAATATTATTTAGAGCACTTCAGTGAGTTAACCTAAGAGAAATGGGGCTTACAACTTCAATCTTTGTCCTACAGACACAATCAATTTAAACAAAACTGCAGTGATCACAGAAGAACTGCTGGCAGTGGCAATTAGCCATGGCTGCGCCTCTTGAAAAGCTCTCATAAATAAATGCCTCAAGTAAAAATAGGAAAAAATGCCTACTGCAACCAATCCACAGAGCAATAATTTTCCTTTTTTAAAGAGAGGCAAGAGGGAAAAATTCAGGGACACATTTATTTTACATCTGAAGCACTGAACCTGCTGTAAAGTGCATCATGAAGTGAGCTGGGCAGTGTGTGACATTCCCTGAATGCAGCTGGCATTCTGCTACCCTTGCTCAGGCAGCCTGAAACACCTGAGCTTTCATCAAGCACTGCTC
The DNA here is from genome assembly GCF_027579445.1 of Ammospiza nelsoni. Lineage (NCBI taxonomy): Eukaryota > Metazoa > Chordata > Aves > Passeriformes > Passerellidae > Ammospiza > Ammospiza nelsoni. The sequence goes on from NC_080636.1 coordinate 53,310,543, forward strand.
AGCCAAACCCACTGAAAAGGCACAGCTGGGCACTGGGCTGCTCTGCATCTTCCAGGCTGCCTTCCCAGCTGAGCACAGGCTGCTGCACAGGGCTTGTCAGAAATGTTCTTTCAGGTGGGAAAAAATATCAGTACCTTTGCTGAATCGGTGATGTTATCCCAGTAGGGAGAGGGAAATTCCAGCTTCCCCACAAGGATCTGATCAAAGAGGTCTTCCTGAAGGTTGTTTTCACTGTAAAACAGCAGTAACGAAAAACATGAGAGGAAAAGCCAATTTGTCATGAGGATTTTAACTTGATTTGGGGATGGAACAGAAATTATGTTAATAACTACTAGAAATACATAATTTGGAAGTTTATACAGTGATAGCTTTTCTGAGCCAATACATTGAGGTAACTTTTCCACTGGAATAGGGGCTGCATAGTTAACACACATTTATCAATCTCACTCATGACCTGGTTCTACTAGCATGATATGGACATTCTCTGTGCCTTCCCTCAAAACTCTAACCAAAGAATACATTTTCTTGCACAATGTATCTTTCAAAACACATTTTCAGCTTTAAATGTGAAATAACAACATGAAAACCCCAAATACATGAACTAATATTTTTCCCCATCAACAATACATATATAAAATAAATTTATAAAAAATAAATACATATAATATATATTTTAAAAATATATAAGATATATATGTAAAATGTATTGTTTGCAAGCTATTTTCGTTCAGTGAGGTGTTTTAGTTAAACCTCTTTTGTTAAGTATCTTGCTGTAAAAATGAACAAACAGGCCCTGCATTAGTAATTTATATGTTAAGAGCAGAATTCCCCGTTAAAATGTGCCAATTCCTTCTCATTCTCTGGCAAAAAAAAAAAAAAAAAAAAAAAAAAAATTTAAAAAAAAAAAAAAAAGAAAAGGAAAAGTGCCCATTTGATTTTGATTTTCAGTAGAAAAACCCCACGGCTGGTTTGACACTTCCCCAAAGGCCGAGCAGGGTTCCAAAGGCGGGATGAACACATTTTCCCCTCTCCTCTCCGACGGCAGAGGGCAGCGCGCACCCGCGGATGGAGGAGCCGGGATCCGCATGGAGACAAAAGGAAAAGCGGCTCTGCCCTCGCACACCCCCAGCACTAAAACACCTGCCCCCGTAGGAAAACGTATCTCAAAAATTGATCCCAAACCTAAAATGAAAGACAAGTGAAAACCACTCAAAGAAATGAACAATCCGTGAGGAAAACACATCATTCTGATGCACCTTTTTTCCTCCCCCAAGGATGCCTCCTTCAGGGAGAAAGGTCAGACTGGCGCTGAAAGAATTTGATTGCTTTTGCTGGGTTTCCCTTTGGCACTCACCTGCGAAAAGGTGGAAATCCACATAACAGGATGTAAGTGATCACACCTGCAGCCCAAATATCCACCTTTAAGCCGTACCTGAGAAAATAAGTCTGTGTTACTTGTGCTGAATTAACAGCAACAACAAAAAAAGTCATTCCAATCAAAAATAAATTATGCTGACAGGATTTCGTGAGAATCTGTTCTGAATTACTTGCTGCTGCTAAGGTGATGTATTTTGTGCCTGAGCATCTTTTTCTTCACACCTTTACAATCTTTAAGAAACCATGATTCTATGATTTTTTTTTCCACCTCAGGGCTCTCCAGGGCCTTCTGAATATACTCAAAGCCAAGCCAGTATCCAGGTTTTTCCCATCCAGAGCCACTAATGGTTAAAAACAAGGATGTGCTTTCTCAGTCCCCACAGCGAAGCAACTCTCTCAAAGGTTATCATGTGTTGCTAAGCAACAAGACACACCAATTCTCCAGCCTCTCCAGCGAGCAACATGGGCAAGAAGAGCTGCACTTTTCTTTCAAAGCACAGAAATTAAAACACTGCAGGTCAAAAAGAGGCCTTTTCTCCTATTCAGAGGATTCAGTTTGTCAAACCCTCAGACATGCAGACGAGGCGCCCTCTGACACTGGAGCTGACTGCAGCTGTGAAATGTTTCTCAGTGCAACAAATGCACTGAACAAGGAGTGAAACAGCACAAACAAAACCTCCCTCCATCAGCAAATTCAGAGTGGTCACAGCTATGGCAAAAGCATGGAATGGAGATCTCGTAGGTCTAAAAGGAGAGAGGATTTGTGATAATCTGCCATTGGTGAAAATTTATCATTTTACAAAATTTATTTCTGTATTTATGCAATGACCTGTTAAATACAGAATAATGGAGTTGCTCAATTGTTATCAAACAGGATGTGTCACCCAAAAGGGTCACTTGAATCAACATAATCCAATTAGAACTGTCCTGAGAACAGGGTTAGACTAGGTGAGCTCTGCAGCCTCTTCCAGTATAAATGATTCCATTTCTAATGCAAACATTGTGTTTTGCCTGTCTGTCCTTCCCCAAACAGCTGCCAGGGGTGGTACAGTGGGCTCTGGATGCTGAGGTGAGGCAGGGAGCACAAACAAATGGACTCCACTGCACCAGAGCTGTCCCTGGGAAGGTGTGAGAGGAGGCAAAGGCAAATTCTGGGAGCAGGCAGAGCAAGGACACTGGTGCCTCTTGGAGGAACTGGGAGTGGCGCCTTTGGGTGGTTTGGTTATAAAACAATAGAGGGACAGCCTGCTGGAGCATTTGGATCTTACAAGATCCTACAACCTGCTAAAAGAGTGGTTAGCAGGCCTGTGTGGTAGGCAGCCATGCTCACCCTGTCTCTGCAATGATTTCTGGAGCCACATAGGTGGGTGTCCCACACACCGTGTACAAAGGGCCTTCCACCACCGTCGCCAGTCCAAAGTCTCCAAGCTTCAAAGACTTGGTTCCATCTGAATATTCACACACCTAAAATCAGAGAAATTAACACAGAATGAGGAGGAGAACATCTGCATTTTTATATCCTCTAATTTCTTTGGGAAAACATCATCACCATACCAAGAAGATGGGAAAAAGAGGTAATTTCCACAGCCCTGTAAGGCAAGAAGAGAATAAAAAATTATATTCCCATTGATTACAGCTGGAGCAAATTTTCAGTGGAGCTGTCTGCCAGCTATGTAGGTCAGACCATGACACAGCCTCGAGCAACTAGAGGTGGAAAAGAAAACTCAGTCCTTGAATGTTAAGAAGTTTTCAATATATTCAGGAGAATATAATACTCTATTTTCATTTGACTGGGACCTAGAGTTTAAAATGGGACTGGCAGCTACAATCAGATTTAACATCTTGTTATCTTAGCATAAATCTAGCCAACATTCTGGGCAATTTCATCAGCAAATGTCTTCCCTGTGCTTGGTCTGGGCAAATTCAGTTTGGGCTTCGGTGCAGACCCAACTGCACCTTACCAAAAGGCCAATGAACAATCTAGCACTGAGTCATTTTATTGATGAAAGAAGCTGAATTTAGTTAAAAAGAAAAGTGCTATACAACAGTGATGGCAGGAATAAACCAAACCAGACCAACACAAAGGAAGCATCCCCCTAATAAATTCATCTCAGTTTCGCTCCTATAGTTAAATGTTTATATTAACCAAATTTCAAAGGCATCTAGAATGGAGGACCCCAGGATCTCCTAAATGGCTGAATTTATTTGCCTTCCTCAAACATCTGAGCACTGCAATACCTTTCTTCATTCCCCTGTGTAATTCATATCAGTAATGGAAACACTTGTTCTCCTTTCTATAACACCTTCATACCAGCTATGACTCTTAGGGTTTGCATTTTTTAAATGCATGACCACAAAAAGGAATGCAATTCCCATCCAGACGGGCTGGATGACCCTGTGCAAAAAAATGAACTATGTGCAATTACACGTAGCAGTTGATGGGAATTATTTGCATTTATATTCAATACCAGGATGTTATCTCAATATTCTCCTGCTGTCAATCACAGTGAGTAAGATTTGCATCTGTTGAGTAATCTCTTTAGGCTTTCTAGGCAGAAAGGGCATTGGTGCCTATTTATAACTGATTCAATCTCTAATGAGAGCTTAAAATTTCTTTGGACTGTCTGTGTTTGGAGATACACTAATAGTATGTGAGACTTCTACCTTCATTTTCTCTCTCAAGTGCCATGTTGCTGTGGCTACATTTTCCAGGAGAAGCTTTCCCCCATGCTTCTTTTTGCTAAACAATCTAATTTATTTGAGGGTTGATTTAAATTGCTAAACACTGTCAGTGGAATTACTGGGGAAAGAATTGACTATTAATTAGGAAATATTTTCAACTTGTAGCCCTGTCCTTGTTACAGTTCAAAATCCAGTCTGGGATAAGCTGTGACTCCTACTCTCAGTTCGAACTCGTTAAACAAGACTGACAAACACCACAACAGACTTTTAAGAAATGTCTCAAGCAGGGGAGATTATGGCCCTGCTTGTGCAGTGTGTGACACTTAATATCCAATACGTAATGCTCAAGTGTAACCTCTGTGGGTAAGTGAGACAGCACACACTGATCCCATTCTGTGGACAGGGGAATGAAAAAGCAGACTTCATGATAATTCTTGTCAGCACAGTTATTTTATGTCTCTGCTGAAAACAAAAGTTGCCTAAGGAAAAGAATAAATGAATGTAAAGGGTTAATTCCCAGCCAGAATTCTGGTAAAGCATCAGAAAGATGATCCTACAATGACAATGAAAGGAAAAACCCACTGGCTTCAGTTGGTAGCCATAGGATTGTTGAAGAAATGAAGAAATGCTCTCAGCCCACCTTTCTCCCACTTGCAAACCGATAAATAATTCATCGGCATAGCTTTAAAATTCACTGTTTTGTGAGACAATACTCCTGCTTCTCCAAAAGGCAGCCAATCAAATTGTAAATATAGATAGGTCTAAGGACAGGTTTGAGCACAGCTCTCCTGCATTACAGTGATTGCTATCTCATGGCAAAAGATTTACTTCATACATACTTATTCTAAATTAATAAGCCTGCTGTTCTCTGCTGCGCTCCTTGACATTTCTACACAAGCATTTGCATTAATGAGAACAAAGTAAGAGAAAATACTGGAAAATAACTGGGACATACCAGAAGATTTTCTGGTTTGATGTCTCTGTGCACAATGTTGAGGCCATGCAGGTATTTGAGAGCGCTGGCTAAATTGTAGACCATGGCACTCCCATCTCTCTCTGTGTATTTTGTAGATGAAGTGATGGCATCAAATAGGTCTCCTCCCTATGGAGAGGAAAAAGATCATTGTTTAAAATATAATTAGGATGGTATTTGGTTAAAAAAACCCCAAACCCTAAATTACGTAAAATCTTCCCTCTAAAACACACTTCCAAATCCCTGTTAAACAGCAAAAAAAAAAAGAAAAAAAAGTTTTGCAGAAAAATTATCTTGTCACCAAGATATTAGACTGGGACTTTGGTCATCTGCATTAAATTCTTAATTGTTCTCCAGGCTTCTAGTGTCTGAGCTTGGGTAAATCACAGATTTTTTTTCTATTGATCTTCCTACCTTTGATCACTCATTTATATTACCTACAGGTACAGGTATACAGCATCCCTTTTCTTCATCTTATCAGTATATTCAACATATTGAAAAACAGCCCTGATTTTGAGTAAAGCCTAAAATAAATTAGCCCCATAATAATAAAAAAAAAACCAAAAACTGAGAAATATTCAGCAAATTCAAATTTCTGCAGATATTGCAAGAAATACCACATAAATATAGCTGAAGAGGAAAAAAAAGATAAACACATTTCAACATAAATGCATCCACTGATTGAAATACATCAAAGTGCAGAACCTCCAGGTGATTTCTGAATGTGTCAGGCTCTGTTTATGGATGCCCTATTCCTCTGGGAATACACAGCAACGTGTGAGTGAGTTACTGATGGGGCATTTTCAGTCATTACAACAAATGTCATGTGGGTGTCTCCATGATGGTTTCCCTGGATACCTCTGTAGGAGTGATCTGTCTGAGCTGTGGGTGGCATTCCGAGCATTTCAATGCACACCAAAGAGAAGCAGCAATTCAGGGAATATAGGCCAAAATGGTGGGGAATTAAAACATTAAAAAATACTCTCTTGAAACCCCAAAAAGCCTATAGGGTATTAAAATAGCTTCTAGAAAGGAGGAAAGATGAGTGGGCTACAGAAATTATGTATTCAACAACTACACACTTTAAAGGTTTCCCAGTCTGGCAACCATTCTAGAGTCCTGAATGTAACAGTGCCTCGGTCAGAAATAAAAAGTGTTCCTCAAAAAATGGGCAGTGCTCCTACTGCTGTTGCTGTATGTTATTTGTATCTGACATGCCAATCAAGCTGATGTGCAGTGTGGCTGTGCATGCACAGAACTCAGACAAGAGAATGCATGAGCAGAACCTGATGCTACTGGTGTATTTGGCTCACAAGGTGACAGCAAAAAGAATATTTGTGTTTTCTCCATACATGTATGAAAGCAGCATCTCAAGCAAAATGGGTGAGATCTTTTGAGTTTTGATTTTCCAGGATGAAAATTGCTTGAGTTTAATCTATTTGTCTTATCTATTAAGATAAATTCATTAGAGAGTTCATTTCTTTAATTCAATTTAGTAACTAATGAGAATAGTGAAATTTGTTAGTAAATCCATACTACTCTCATCCCTGTATATTGTAGGCATGATATAAAGCCCACTATCCACTTTTCTCTAGACTGTGCACATTGCAAAATTACCTCAAATCTGTGTTAATATTCAATTTACAACTGAAGAGGGAGAAATCCCATTCATATAATTGTGTGACAGGTGCATTTTTATGATTTAAAAATGCAGGTTGCCACTGCAACCTATTTGATTATGTCGCCCAAGTTCTTAGCGTTCCCAGATACTGCTCAGATTTCACACCAACACAGAGAATTCAAAGAAGACAAACAAAGGCCCCTGAGCCTCACCTTGACCAGCTCCATCACCAGGTAGAGCTCTGAGGGGGTGTCCATCTCCTCTATGAGCATGATGATGTTGGGGTGCTTCACTCGGCGCAGAATCGACACTTCATTTTCAATCAGGTGCTCCTGTTCAGAAGAGGATGGAAGTTTATCTGGAACATGGATTTGCCAATTCACTTTTCCTTTCATCAGCCAACCACTTGATCAGTGAGCATCCTTTTTGCTGATTAATTTATATAGCAGATGGTTATTTTCAGTTGCTGGATCTTAACTTGTATTTCATCACTGACCACATTTAATTTAAAATACACTTCAAAACTGGGCATCTCCAAAAATGACCCCAGAACGTGACAGCAATTCAGGAAGTGCAGGTTAAGTTCTTATGTGGGTATTATGAGGTGAAATTAAGTTCAGAACCTTTCTGCCCCCCAGCTGGATCACTGGAAGCTGTCACCCCTCATCAACAGTTAACATGTTCTTGATCCTCTCCAGCCTTCACCTCTCATTTGGTGGAGGTTACTCAAGGACAGATTACTTAGGATTTGGATCCAAGGACTTTATTTTTTAAAAAAGTTGTGGAGTATATTAAAGAAAAAAAAATATTCTAAGTGCTTTGGTTATGGATTTTGGTTCATTTCATATGCCTGCTCATATTTACAATCTGCAAAATGTGTAGTAGCTCAGTTAAATTGTTGTGACTCCAACAGCTTAACAGCACACAGACTGAGTTCAATTTCCCCTTCCCTGTGCTTCTGAGGAAGTAATGGCTTTTGAGAACAAATTAGTTTCAAATGCCTTGTTCTCTAGAACATTTTAACACTGGAGAGCAAAAAAAAATTAGGTGTCCTTTCCACGTGAAGAATTATTTTAGTTTTCTTTTATAAATGTTGGAATATGGATATTGTATTTAGGTTCTCTGCAAAATAAGAAACAATGCTTGCATCAGACAGGAGTATCCTTCCACCCTGGCAGGGAACAAATCATGTCACTGGACTGGGAACTTATCCATGTTGAATGCACTGATAAGGAGCATGCACTTCATGCATTTGTGAGCAGAGCATCAGGCGGAGATGTGATCCACTGTGCGTAGGCAGTGCCTGGAGACCTTACACCACTTCACCTTCTTTTTCTGGGGTTATTTTCGGGTGCATTGTGCTTTTGCCAAAGCTCTCTGTGGCTGCACAGCTCAGAAACCACATGCCAGGTGTGCGCCTCGATTGGTGAGAGAGCAGTGCGGCACACACGGCTTACACACCACACCTTTGGCATTCACTCTGAAAGAGCAGCAATTGTCACTCTGAGCAAACATATGCCTGCTCCAAGCAAAGTGCTCTGGAGAGAAAACAAAACAGACAAACAGGAAGCAATTCTGTTAAACACAATGCTGAACCTCATCACCAGACACACGTGAACAGCCACGGCACACTAAGCCTCAGGGATGGAAGCCTGGAAGTTCAATACTAACATTAAGAGTCCAAACAAAAACTAAAATATTATTACAGCTTTCTCAACGTAAAGAACAGGGAACATATTAAATTTATTACACCCATTAATTACTACGAAGGAACAATGGCTTTATCTGTGCTTTCTTGACTAAACTGCTCAGGCATAATTAAAATTTAAAATAAACAGTATTTTTTTTAAAGGCTCCAGAACATTGTTGAGTTACTATTTAAAAAACTGTCCTCAAAAAATGTTGACTAATATGTAGCTAGATATTTTCAACCACTCCACTGTTTGCTATGTTTTGCCATGGAAAAAATAGTAATTCCAAAACTCATGATGGTGTTCTCCTGGATAGTGCAATATATGCTTCAGTCTACATTAATATGGTTTATTTACAGAGACATTATTGTGCAATGACCATTTAAGCCACTCGTGGAAAACAGTCAATTGGATTCAAATTTCTGAACATCCTAGATCAAGGAACAGTGAGCAACACTTATATCATCCAAATTTGGGCTGGATGGGTGCTTTTAAGGCAGGGCTGTGGAACTGAGTGAGGAAGGAATAAGCTGCAGCAAAACTTAATTATTTCCTTTCTTGGAATTCTTCCAGGATGATTCTGCCACTGGCCTAAGAGGTATAAATACTTCCAACAGTCTCTAGCTCTACAGATATAGGTCCTTTCAAAATGGGCAGCTGTGCATCCATAGGGTTGATTTCTCTTTTTATAGATGTTTTAAAGCAAGGAGAATGATAAATAGAAAATTCCTCTCAACTCCACTGTTTAAAATAGAATATCTATCTCCAGACCATTCCAATTTATGATACCTAAGCAGCTGACTCAGACAAGTAATAAAAACCATCTAAAGTTGCAAGCTGTACACATCATGCAAAAATTTTGTTTGCAGTGGAACGCAGTGGGTCACCCTTTCCACAGCTAAAGAAATTGCAACATTTTAATCTCAGAAAGGCAATCATAGCACTTTTTCTTCTGGCTGCACATTTTTATGATTCCTTTCTAAATTTTCTAAATAAACCTGGAGAATATGAGGTAAAATGAAACCCTCATCTCCTAGCATCTAAAACATGGTTTAAAATCTGCACAGATAAAATGTTTCTGTTTAAGGACCTCTCCTAATAGGAAGTCATCACAGCATCACACAGCTCCTTACCACACAAAGAGGGAAGGCAGTTTTTCTTCCTTTTAAAAAATGGTGTATTTTTTATAGTTATATTCAATAAGTATGAAGGGAAAGAAGAGGTCTGACACTCTCAGATATTTGCTTGCATTATATGAGATACTGTTCTCCTGAAGAGACAATTTTTGATTTTTCTGTTTTAAGTTTGAATTAAAAGAAAGTTTTCAGAACACAAGAGATCTTTGTTAAAACAGGAAGGTAGCACTACATAAACAGAAAGAAAAGGTTGTGAAAATTTTTTTCAAATACATGTTCTGCTTATAAAAGGAGCATGTTGAGCTATACAGAGAGGAAAAGAAGAGGCAGAGTGGGATGGGAATTGCATAAATAAACATATAGCTGGGAATTTCCTCTCTCATATTTTACACATCAAAATAGTCCAATGAATTTTGGGTACATATTAGCATTTTTTTTTTGCCAGCCCGATAAAATAGGCAACAATTAGTTTGTTCTTTCTCTATTATGTAGTAGACTAACAGTCACTGCTTTTATTATTTGGCTCCTGGATACATTATCATCTTCTTAAAGAGATACTCTGAAAATAGTCAGCAAACCCAAACACACCCACCATTTATGACTAATGAGCAGCTGCTGGTGCTGCTTCTGTACACATGCAAATGGTTGTACTCTACCTTCCCACAGCACTTGGCCTTGTCTATGATCTTCAGGGCAAACTCCTTCCCTGTGGATCTAAGCAAGAAAAACACGACAGCCAATAATTAGAAAAATTGTGGCATTTTCTGTAAATACACCATCATAAAAACATGCTGGGGCCCATGGAGGCTGCTGGCAGGAAATCCACAGAGCCAACCTGGGTTGGTTTTTGTTTCCTCAGCAGCATTTGTGCCTGTTTCCCTGACTACCACAACCCAGCTCCCTTGGTGTGCGAATCCCAGGATTCAGCTGCAATTTCTCCTTTGTGACCTGGCACAACTCTGTCACTCCTTTAAGGCAACATGCAAAATTTGCCTTCAGCCTTCCCCTTAGCTTTGTTCGACTGGTAGGCTTTGAAGGTAAAATCATACATGTGTGAAGATTGATACCCTAATAAAAAAATTCAATAGGATTCAACAGAGCTAAAATGCCATAGTCCATGGAATTCTGCAGCAGTCATCTAAAGTCCCATGACATTTAACAGGGTGGGTCATATACAAAGTAAAAAAGGATTACTGTTTGCAGCAAACACTCTCACAGAAAGGAGCTCTTGTTTGTCTTTCATCCCTTTAAGCAATAAAAATCTCCATTTCTCCAGATGGGGGACAATGAGTGAAAAAAAAAAGCAACACAATTTAATCTTAAAAAAAAAGATGAAATTATTACTTATATTACTGAGTATATTATTATTATTATTATTATTATTATTATTATTAATATAATATATTATGAATATATTATATTATATTATATAAATAAGAGATTGCTGTAAGACCAAGTTTGCTGCTATTTTGTACTGTGCCAGTGCCTACAGACTCCAGTGTGCTGATGCACACCTCTAGAAAACAGGAGACAGTAACAAAAGCAAAAGGCATCCAAGGTGATTTTCACTGCATTTGGCATTAGATATAGCTGGTCACAATCAGCACCTTACAGAAAAAGGAGCTGAATTAACACCTAACATTCCATTTATGCATTATTGAAAAACTGCAGGCGAGAATCCCTGCCCTGGAAGTGCAGCTGTATCTGCGAGGTTGTCATAGTTACAACCTGATCTGGTCTTTAGATAGCAGCCCTTATCTAAATGGAGTCTGTGAAATGCCACCCTCTGATGTTACAGACCCAGAGGAAGATCTGCTACAAGCACAGCGTGGAAATCACAATCACAATTTGTACTTTACACCTGAAATCAGAAATCCTGGGAACAACTGATCAGCAACATCCACCTGGGAACCTTCCCGACCCGTGCTGAGAGCAGGAGGAGTTAACATTCACAAAGCCAATTCACCCAACAACTTCAAATCCCGCTTGCAAACACCCTCTAGTGCAGCACCCATGGAATAAAGGTGGATATAACCCCCACAGTTTGTGTGCTGACATCCCTGCACATCCTGCACCAGCATTGTCTGACAGGTTTCAGGGATTCTTCTCGAGCTGTCAGTGCCCATCTGTTGACTCACGTCTTTATATACAGACACACAGGCACAAAAGAGACCATCTTATTCTTAGCTTGTTCTTTTTGTAGAACATCCCAGCTGGTAGCTGTGTAATAGGATCCTGGCTCCATAGCTAAGGCTTCTTAGTATCACAAATTATGTATAATTAATAGAAATTAAAAGAGAAGCATTTACAGTTGGCATTTCCTCTTTCATCATTGTTATTAGCAATTGTTTTTCTATACTTATTTTACATAAAATTAATTTAATAACGTTGCACTAAAATTTGATCACAGGCAAAACTAGATATTGAAGTGGAATTGTGCCTTTTTAAAATTTTTATAATTGGAGGGCTGTTTTTCTAGTCCACTTTCCTCATTCTAAAAAGCACAGATGACATTCAGAGACTTAGCAGCCCTTGTCCCATTTCCAGTGGGATTTAACTGATTTCCAAAATGCACAGCTTATATTTCTGATAATAAATACGTTATCTTATGCTTTTAACATGCTATCTTTCATGAATACCCCTGGGTGAGGATAAGAGCAATGGAAAACAAAGGAGATGGTGTAGGGGGTGTCTGGGATCACCTGGTTGGGATGTAAGCACTATTGAGTTACTCTGTGGGTAATGATAAGAGATTACTGGATCAATAGCCCTTGCTCCTGTGGGAGATTTCAATTTTCCCAAACATTAAGTGGCAGAGAACCAGCTTGGCTGAGCAGGGAGCTCCTCGTGGTGCTCAAGAGGACCTTTGGAAGCAAGGTGGGGCTTTCAGAGCTGTGGCTGGTGCTTGCAGGGAGAGGAGAGGAAAGGCCAAAGGCCCATTAGGGCTGGAACTGGCCAATGTTGAGTCACTTAAGCCTTCCTTAAGTGTGTCAATAGCAAAGGGAGCTCGAAAGAAAACACTGGAGCGTGCTGATGACTGTCACCTGACTAACATTAAGATAAGGCAAAGGCATGGAATGCTTTTTTTGTTTGCCTCAGTCTTTAGTGCCACTGATAGAAGCTGGGCTGCCCAGACTCCTGAGCCTGAGGACCACAAGGGTGGGAGCAGTGACCTTCCATTTGCTGACACTGAATTTCCAAGGGCATGACAGAAGACCCAGGGAACTGCAGACCTGTTAGTCTAACCTCAGTTCTGGAATGAGATGTTTCCATTCCGAATTCTTTTTCTTTCAATTTAACTAAAACCAGCAGGTGAGGATCAAATAATAGAATTTTTCTCTAACATTTATGTTTTTCATAGTCATTTGCTGAGTTTTCCCAGTATTTGCATACAAATTGGAGATTCCTCATAATATTTCAGAAACTGAGATAACTCTCAGGTTGATGAAAATAGCAGAAGGTGGTTGTAAAAAAGATACACTGAGAAAGTGACAGTCAGATCATCTGTTATGTTTGCACTGGCAGCAAATGTGACACAAGGCTTGCAGAGGAGGAGCAGCAGCCCTGCACAGGTCTGTGAAGGTGCCCTGCCTGCCCCACAGGGAATCAGGCACAAGGACATTTCAGGCATGTTGGAGGGTTCATTTGAAGTGTCTGGCTCCCCACACCACCAAACACAAGGAGCAAGCCCAGGGGAGGCACCAGCACAGGCTGACGGCCAACAACTGCGTGTCTTTGGGAGTGCTCTACCCACAGAATGCTGAAAGCTGTGAAAAACCGCGTCACAGCAGGCACTGGGGACACCACAGCAGCAGAAATGCTGAGGCAGAAGGGTGGGGGGGTCTCTCACACTCTGTTTAGGTGCCACACAGAATTTCCTGTCATCCACAACCATCTGTGGCGTGAGAGACTTCTTGAAGAGCTGTGGGGGTTCCTGAGGAGGCACTAAGAGAAGGTGATGGCTCCTTTATTTTGCGGGATGAAAAGCCATGGCTCTCTGCTGCTCTCGTACCCCTTTGCCAGGAGAAAACACAGGGAGCTCTGCATGTTTTGCTAGGCCTATTTCTCCTGAAGTGCGTGCATATTTTTGCAACTGCTCTTTGCTTTCATCTCATCACATTAGTCTAGGAAATTATGTTAATGTTAATTATGTTATGCACAGGGCTTTATCCAGTACAAGAAGCAGCAGGACTGAACAGTTTCCTTGCTCACCGTTCCACACACTCCTTTACAACAGCGAAATTGCCATCACCAATCACCTTCCCCACTTTATACTTCTCAAGAATGGTAGATGACCCTGAGAACTTGTTTCCATTCAAGCCTGTAAAAAAATAGAGAAGTCAATAATGCAAGCTGAAGAGAAGTGTCAGCAGGATGCAATATATTCCCAATGGGCTCCACAGACAAAACACAGTCACAAATACAAAACAAAACTTAAAAGTAAGCTGTTTTCTCTGCTGCAATTCCCTTGGTTCTATCTCAAGTGTAAAGAAGAACAAGATGAACCCAAAGATATTTGACCTTTGAACACACAAATAAGCCTCTTGCTATGTTTTTGTATAGGCACATTCTAAAAGTAATGAATGCAGTTAGAAGTTCTTAATGTAGAATTTTCTGATCTCAAATTACTTTTTTGACTTCTTTTTTTTTGCAAACTCAAAGCAAAAATGCAAATAAGATACAAGCTACAATGCATATAAAAGACCCAAAAAGTTTTATCTGCTGAATTCCTTCAAGTTCTTATAGGTACTCCTAAAACATTCAAAATGCAAGTTATTTTGATAGATGCTTATTTCAATATTTTTAAAATGAAAACCGTTATTCCAACATGGAATTTAAAAATAATTTAAAATAATTTACTTTTCTGTAAAGAAATGAGGAATGAAAGGTTTAATTTAGCTAAGGTCAGTTGATTTGCCAGTGGCTCCACCTGAAGCACAATAAGCTCTTTTGAGGAGGGTTCCCCTTTCAATCCAGCCACAAACACATTTCTAGTGATAAAGCAGGTCATGTTCAAAATCAGCCAAATTCCTGACAGCCACTATTGAAGAGCAACGTCCAGCAATATGCTACCAATGGAAAAAAAAAATTAACATTTATCTCCTAACTTTACAGCCTTGATGCATTGGGCTAAAACTTTTCCAAGGTGAATCAAAAGGGTAACAAACCTCTCCAAACAGAAAATGATTAGGAGTCATCAGAAACCAGCAGTGCTAATGCAAGTGTCACCCACAGCCAAATTCTGGCAAGGACTGGCAGCAGTTTTGGGGGTCCTACCTTCGGGACTCTGGCAACGGAGGGACTCAGGAACACCATTCACATTGGAAGAGGATCCACCATGTGGGGAGATCTGTGGAAGTACACATGAACTTCTAATTTCTGATGGTAACCATAAGGAAGAGCCATACAAAAATCCAGCAAAATTGAAAAAAAAAACCCACTAAAAACACTTATACAGATTCAGTTTACTTTTCTACTCCCATCTTATTTTCACTCTTGTTGTTTCAAAGTTCATCAGCATTGTCACTTGTACCAATTTAGGATTCAGCCACAATATTTCTATTTAGAAATAGAATAGAAATAGAAATAGAAGCAGTTGAACAGATTTCAGTAAATAGCAAAGTCCTTTCAGCAACACGTGCAGTTTTGGCCTAGGTAGCCAGGTACATCCATGATAATCAGATTTATTTAGCCATCTATCAGGCTATATTTTAGGCTATTATAGATGTGAAGATTTTGACACCTACAAACATTTCAATTTAGATGTATCAGATACGGATCCATACATAGATCCAGTTTTAGTAACGGTGACACTGTAAATAAACAAATATCTAAATAATTTTCAAGCATGACAGCTGAATAAAATTGATTTTCCTGCACTAACAGCTTAATTGATGCTGGATTTGAATCTTCATGATTCTACTTTAAGTCACCCTGTCATACTGCCCAGGGATGTAAACAATGCTAAGTTTTTATTTTGAAAAGGGGTGGAGGCATAGGAATGAATGCCATAAATAGTAAAATATACTGGATGTGTTCTGTGCACCATTTTTATAAGCTCTCCTATTACAGTTATGCATAGGGATGCTGCATGAAATGAAAATAAAGTTTAGATCATTCCCCCTCCTCTATGTAACATTTCTTGCTGTTCTGTGAAGTTCCAGACCTTGTTTTCTTCATGGGCCATTATGGTGGTTTTCAGCACTCACCACAGGAAGGATTAAAATGCTTCTCTGCCTTAAGCTCAGTGTCTGTTGAAATGGCTTTTCGAGACACCGGGAATGCAAATGCAGCATTTTGCCTTTTAGCTGACATTGTCTGCTTACACTGCTGAATATTTTAAATCATTAACACTATTGTCAGGGAAAGCACTGAACTGACAGATAGGGATATTGTCTAAAGGCTCATGAAATGCTAATGAATGCTTAAGTTTCTAGTGGCAGCTGAGCTGCCAAATCAGCTAAAGGTACAGTAACTAGAAGCTGTACAACTTAATTTTGCAGAGCCCCCAAAAAAACAAAATTTACCAATGTTTGGCACAGAAGTAGCACCAAACAGCAAGCAGGCAGCTACTACTCTGCTCCTTGCTAATAACTTAAACCCAGCTTAAGTTAAGGCTGCTGTCTTTCTGAGTTATCTGTCTATTTAACAGGGATTAGGAACAAGGACATTTGGGTTAAATGACATTTGTACAAAATCATGAGTCAGTCTCTTAACCAGTCAGCCACATTTTCTTCAAGCATGAAGCAGAGATAGCAGAACAGGCCATGGCCAAGTCATCAGTCTAAAATATTAGCACTCTATTTTGGGTTTTCAGTGAGTGACAATACATGGGAACATCTAGCCCACATCTCCAACTTCCTTCAGTCTTGTAATCAGGGCAGAGCATGACTGGGCACATTCCTTCTTACCACAAGAAGGAAGCAAACATTAACAGGAAAAAAAGCTAAAATGAATACAAAAATAAAATAACATTAATGATGCCATTGTGGCTGAGGTGTTAGATGAGAATCTGAAATGGCAGGTTTAACCCTAGCTCTGCCACAACTCCACAGCTGGTGGGATTTTATTTTTTAAGGATCCAGAGATCCTTATAAATAAACCCATATTCTCTTGCAGTAGAATGGTACCTTGGCTGGCAAACCTCTGCACTCAGGATTAAGAGTGCCCATGACACGAATGTTTGTGGAAACATTTGGGGATTATTTATTTTCATATTGAAAGAAATACCTAACTCCTTGGCAGCTACATGGGATGGTGGTGAACCTAACTGTAGAGCAGCAGTATTTTAGTGGAACTGTGGATTAATTTTGCAGAAGTATTCCCTGAAATCTGGGGACACTTTGGTTATGTCACTGTAATTCATCCTGAATGGCTGTAGTAAGAAGGAACTAAAAGATATTCTGAAAATAAATAAAATGCTATTTATAAAATCAGTATTTCATAGAGATATTGTATTTACTATTATAATGCTTAATAGTAACATAATGTGTAAGACAGAAACTTAGCATTTTTTTTGATCCTTACACATGAATTGTAAATTCACCAAATGCATATCTTAAAGAATCCTCCTATGAACTGCTGTGGCCCCTGTGTCACTAGGCTGGATAATCACATGTAAATCATCTTTACATATAACTACACACAAAGCACATGTGTACAACTCAAAAACCTTGATGAAGATAGGCACTAATCCTTCAAATCACTTAAGCACATGTTTAACTTTAAGTACATTAACATCCTCATTGAAGTAAAAGGAACTACTCAATTGCTGAAAGTTAAGCAAGTACTTAAGTTATTTGTTGGATCAGGTTCTAATGCCCTTTCACTTTGGTTGTGTGGTCCATCAATTGCAAAAGTAACACCCAAACAAATTCAAACACAAAGCTATTTAGCATAGTTCTGAGTCTACACAAGGCTTCAACTGTAAAGCCTCTTTATTTGGATGATTTTATTTTCTTTTTAAAAATATTGCAACACTTTGTGGTCCTTAATTTGAAGAGGGGACAATAAGGCAATCCAAGTAAGCATAAGGAAGTTATGACACCATATTGTATTTCCAGGGTCCCCCATGGCAGGCAGAAATTATTAACCTGACTCCATGTTCACAGAAGGCCAATTTATTACATTATTCTACGATATTATATTAAAGAATACTATAGTATACTAAAGATTACAGAAAGGATACTTACTGAATGCTAAAACGATAATAATAAAAACTCATGACTCTTTCCAGAGTCCCAACACAGCTTGGCCCTGATTGGCCAAGGAGTCAAAACAACTCACACCAGAGTCTAATCAGGCAATCACCTTTGGGTAAACCATCTCCAGACACATTCCACAGAGCACAACACAGGACAAGCAAATGAAATAAGAATTGTTTTCCTTTTTCTCAGAGGCTTCTCAGATTCCCAGGAGGGAAACCCTTGTCAAAGGGATTTTTCCAGAGAATGTGGATGCTACAACACCACTTTCCAAAGTTACACCAATTTCCAAATTTAATTTAATCTCTGGGTGCTTTTTATGGTACAATGTCTGCAGAACAACAGATGTACTGGAAGAGCTAAGAGTCAAATCACGTGTAACAGCTTTGGATGGAAATGTACACTTAAAACCAAAGCAAAATGTTAAACCTTTCCACGGCCTACAGAACAGCAAAAGGACTTCTCTTGGTCAGCTGTCCTGTGACACCAAGTGCACCATTACCATTATTATTAACCCATGTACCAGATTTTATCTCCATTGGAATTCAAAAGAAAAATAAGCAACTCAGCACATTTGATCAAAAGAGAGCACTGCTCAGAGTAGTCATTTACTTCATGCCCATACTTGTTAACTTTTATATCTAAATTTTCACCTGGAAACAAAGCCTCTGCTAAGTGAAATGCTGAGTTACAGAGTAATTCTGGGCTGTTAAAAATAAACAGCTTGAATAAGACTATACAGGGTATTGAGTGCATAGTATCCACTTTTGTCACTTACTGGAATAAAGGCTTTTATTTGGGTTCATGGGGAAATTCCATCATGTTTACTATTATTAAGACATAGTTTAATTCCTGACTTCAATATAACCTCAGAGTCCACTATTTAAAACACTTCTGCAAGCCTGGGATGCTGGACTTACTGTACATACTGCACAATTAATAGCACAAGGGCACTCTGCTTGGAAGAGCTCGAAAGGAGAGAGAGACAGCCCTTCCCTTTAAAGATGAACTGCTCACAAGGAGTCTTTCCTGGGAGGAATTTTCTGTGCCTGAACATACCTCTCCTAACAAAAGAGTTGAGAAGCAGAAGGAATCCTTGGGGACTGAAGAGACTTCTCTTTAAAGGAATAGTGGCATTCAGAGAATATGATATAAGACTCAGTGTCTGAGACTGAGAAGAAATTCCTGTTGCAGTCAGTATTTCTGCAAGCTGGCTGCCTTGATGACTAGCACTATCACTTATACTCTACATTGATTGTCAAACTACAAAAAGCTTAGCAAGGTTCTAATCTATAGTAAAATACCTTACTCTGCTCTGGCTTTTCAAATAAAACAGCTTTTAAAGTGCAGTTCAAGTGCAGCTGCTCTGATGTTCTGCTCTTTACAGGAAACAGAAACATCAACCCTGATTTTTCCCCCTTTTTTATGCTGCCTCAAGCTTGTACAAAACCATTATTCAGTCCTGCTGTTTCAGCCTCTACAAAAACAAATATATATGATTTGTGTACAATAAATCACTCAAAATATTGAACTCCCAAAGACAGAAAACTCTAAATATACCTTATTCTGTCACTGAAGTAGTATTTATATCTAAATTTTCACTCAGCTGCAGTCATGGCACCTTCTTTATACAAGTGCAGGAAGCCAGACTGCCTGTCTGTGCAGCAGTGCAGTCTTAGCAACAAGGAACTATTACACAATAGGGAAAAGCAATGATCTCCAAATAATAAAATTGCTCCCTCTTCCCCCTTTCTCTCATCAGAGTAACCAACAAAAACCCAATTTCACAAAAGGGTGTGAAATGAATTTCTTAAAAGAATCTGGTTTTGGATAAAACTGTGCCTCGGTGTTACTGGTTTTATGCTTCCCCAGAACAGACCTTATTGGTTTTATGCTTCCCCAAAACAGACCTTACCTCTACAACATAATTGAGAAACAAGTGTGACTGAACAGCCCACTTGATCCTTTTGGAATTCCCCTGATAACTTTCCCTGTCTTTTGTCTCAGGAGCACAGCTGGGACACTACTGCTAAACAGATGCATCCTAAAGGATAAAACTAGAGGTGCTCACTACCCCAGTAACACACCAGATCTGAGGGGCTTAGTTTGGTTTTGCTGTTCTCTTTGGTTGTATGGGAGTGAACAATTTGACACAAAAACCCATTAGTACCCAGCACCAATTAAATTCCAAATTGAAAACGTTCAGCAGCCTACTTGAGTGAAAGTGCTTGGGAAAGGAGACATGTCCCGTTTGGTGAGAATTGCTTGCTGCTATCAGAATTATCTCTGCCTTAATGGAGCTTTAATCAGTTAAAAGCAGACAGGGCAGCAGTGGAAAAAACCAAAGCAAATGATCTCATTTCTAAACTTGTAATTTCATTAAAGAAAGACCAAAGAGCATTTGTTAAATATAGTGCAGAGCAGCTGAGAGCCTCAAGCCCAGTGATTCTGGTGTCCTCTACTGTAAGCTCCATAGAGGAGCTGTCCAGACAGATTTTAAGAGACACAGTTCTAATTGTCCATGTCAGAACTATTATTGCTCTTGAAAATTATTGAGCCAAACAGCTACCGATATAATTTAAAATTAATTTAGAAATTGAACAATTAAAAAATAAATTAAACAAATAAATTAAAATAATCAAAATCCTTTGTCAGAATTATCACAAGTAGTCTGGCAAAAACCAGTGCCAATACTCCTTGCAAAACAAGACTTGATAACAATTAGCATGTCAAAACCCAAATCTGAGCACTATTCAAATCACGTCCCTTAGCCAGACTCTTAACGGAGAAAACGGTTTTATACAGAATTATGCAGCCTCTTCACAAATGCTGTGCTCCCCAATAGGAGCTATTACTTGATCAGAATAATCAGTGCAAACCATCCAGTCTGCTCCCAGAAAGGCTGCAATTTATGATTCCATAAGAAAATTCCCCTTGAAAGGACAGCTGCACAAATGCAGCAACGAGATGCTCCACTGTAGCCCAGAATGTTCCTTTTATTTCAGTGAGCCAAAGGCACAGAGCAGGCTCCAAGAACTGCAAATGCAGCCAGTTCTGAAGTGGGAGTGGAAGAGAAATCTCTTGGTGCAGCACAGCAAAACCTGCCAGGCATCAGGCTGCTCCCAAAGGAAGCCCTCAAACCCTTTCTGGCAGGAGCCTGGACTGAGGGGTGAAACTGGCGCCAGGGAGAAATCAGTCTGCTTTAGATGAAACTTGGGCAATGCTACAGACTATAGGACAATACTACATTTCCATAGGCCGAAGGCATACAAACTGCTTGGAGGATTTCTGCAGTCCACAGAGCAATGGAAATTTCGGAGGACAAAGTGGCATATTCGAGCCAGCACCACACTCTGCCTTTCCTAAGCTGAGTGTTCAACCCCGACAAAACACAAAAATCTTACCTCAGATCTGTTCTCCACATTAGCAAAAATCACACTTGCAAGGCTACCCTACAAAATTATGGGTTTTTATTTTTCCTTCAGCACCAGTGTCACACAGTCACAAAATAATGAGATTTAGGGGGTTTAATGGTTCTTGCACTTACCTTGAGTCCACGAAAGCTGCCTGGGCTTGTTGGTGAAGAGCTGGAGGACTTTGTAGATTTTGGGGTGGATAACTGACTGCTTGGGGTTCCATTAACTGGCCAAAGCAATGAAAGTGAACAAATGAAAGAAAAGATGAATAAAAATCAAAAGTTATTACTGAAGCCTGCAAACATAGACCAAAACAGAGTCCTCAGTATCTAGGAATAAACATATATATTTGCATGTCACAAAACTGCACCCTGAAAATTCATGTGGCTGGATATGGGATGAAGGAGACATGGAAATATTGCATTGTCATTCCAGAGATTAAAAAGACCCATTCTGTCCTTTGCCAGGGCAAGAGTTTTGGGCACAGAAACAAAGGGGGGAAAAAAAAGCCACAGCCTTTAAAAATTGCATAATAAATTGTGGTATCACACAATAAAATTTATGGAAAGAAAATGTTTCTGAGGATATTTGACCCTCCTCGTCAGTTTGGATTGAGGCCTTACTTTCTACATAGAATGTTTCACAGAACTGGAGTTCTAGCAAGAAGAATTCACTGTTTTCATAACAGAAAACTCCAGCAGTAGTTCAGAAAATGTTGATTTAGGGGGAAAAAAACTCAACAAGAGAAAAGCTAGTAGGTTATTTTTGAACTTCAAGTAAGTACAAGTGTCTTTGAAAAATATACAATATCCTCCCTCTTGTCTTAAAGAGTTCATTCATTTTAAGTCCAGATTTTTAGACAGGCCTCATACAACATTTGTTATCTCTCTGGTGTATTGAATATTACTTAGGTCAGTCCTTGTATTTTTCTGAAAAGGTCAAACTGACAAATTTCATTATGCAGAGAGAACAGTACACTGTCCATCAGACACAAATATGATGCAATGTTATATGATGAGACATCATTTCTTTTCAGCTGATCCTCATTCTTCATGGGGAAGGAAAATACTAGGCAGAAATTTAAGAGCTAAAAATGCTTCACAGCATGGTGATGAATTATTTTTCCAGAAAGAAAAGACAACCCTGGTAAACAGAAACTGAGCTTCAAATTAAATAACCTGCACAATTCCCTTACATATTCAGGTCTGTCATGGGTTATACATCACTTCTTAAACTACTGGATTTATTTTATAGGACCCAGCACACTAACATTATCTGAGTATGGGAGATTCCTTTCAAGGACTATTTTTACAGCCTGGGCAGCCCATCTGCCACTAGGCCAGGCTGACTGCACTGCAACTTCCACAAATCCCTGGTTTTCACCAACATCTCCTTCTCTGGTGTATAATATTAAGATATAATTAATTGATGGTTAGCTATTCTACAAGTCTATCTTGAAGACTGATATCTTGGATTTATATTCCCAGTTCCGTTACAGGACCCAAGACCTTAGTATTTTCTTTAAAAAGGATTCAGTGTTTTTAGGATATTTTCATCTTGATTTTAACAATGTTTGCCTGTAAGAAAAATAGGTGATTGTAAGGTTCTTTTTTTTTTTTTTTTTTTGAGAAGATGAAAGCATCTAAGAATACACTACCCTCCTGTAGATGTTAACAATTCATTCTGGATAACCAATGCCTCCTTGTTTTACAAGAAATTTGCAAGTATGACAATGGCAAGGGCTAGCGACTGCTATTGTACTGTTTTCTGCTTCTTGCATGACCAAAACTGAGATACTTCAGTAGAAATGTCTCAGAGTTTGCTTCCACGTGACAAACTAGTACCACAGGAGGAAAAATATTTTTTGTTTCTTGAAAGATTCGTTTATGCAGCTCACAGAAAAGTCACTTCTTCCCAGACACGACCACTGTAAGGCATCCTTGTCCAAGTCACTACCATCCTCTCTAAGCATTGGCAGAACCACTAAGTTGTTGCAGTGAAACTGGCTGATTTAACACAACGTGCTTCCCTCCCCAGACTGCCCAAGGAAGAGGAGCCCAGATTACACAGACAGCACTGCAGCTCTTTGCTAACATCTCAGCTATTCTTGGTGGAGAAGGGTGGTGCTCTGAGCCAGGGGTGTGCCTAGATGACACCCAGAGGTGCCTTCCAGCTTCTGTGCCTCTATGGAACACCCAGTTCATTCTGCTGAGGATCCTGCTGGAAAGAGCTGCCTGCAGATTCCTCTGTGCCGGTGCCTGTGGAGAGCACTGCATGTGCCAAGCAACTGCAGCAACGGGGAGAGCTGCAACTGGCCCTGTCCACATGTAAGGATTTTGCATCTATAGGGAGTCAGCCAACTGCTTCTGATGGCTCTGGCTGGCTGCAATTAATTTTCTTCACACAGCTAGCACAGGGTTTGGATTTGTGTTGGGAAGTGCTGCTGATCCAGGGATGTTCCTGGGATTGCTGAGCATGGGCAGCATTGAGGCCTTTCCTGCTCCTCATGAGCTGAGAGGGGACACAGGTGGAAGAGCTGGCCCCAGTTAATCCAAGGAATATTGCAGACCATACAGCATCGTGCTCAGCAGTACAATGACAGGGAATGCTGGCAGAGGGGACACTGCTTGGGGACAAGTCAGCTGCTCATTCACATCACTTGTTGTTCTTGGGTTTTATTTCTTTCTCTTTGTTATTTTCCCTGCAGCATCGTTGTTGCTAACACTATTGTTACTGCAGTTATTAAACAACTCATATCTCAACTAATGGATTTTCTCACTTTCACCCTTCAAATTCACTTCCACAACTCAGGAAGTGCCATAAAATTCACCGCCTGTGTGGTGCTTAGTTGCTGGCTGAGGTTGAACCATGACATTGCTATCTCAAACAGCAGAATTTTTTTATTCCCTCACTCAATAACCCAGCAATCTCTATTGGCACAAATGTGCTGCCATGGATTTGCTGGTTATTGCCTATGTATGCTGAACTTAACCTTTTTAATCTATTTTCTAAGCATAACTTATTTTGATGTTTCTTTCCACATGCATACCAGCGAATACACAGGAAAAAAAACCCCAAACTTTTCAGTCATTCTGAAGTAGTGCATATTAGGATATATGTTTGGCACACTGGAATGTTTAAAACTTTAAAATCTATTAATGACTTCTAAATTGTTTACCTCTAGTATGACCCAAAGACTCAATTTATTTGCTAATCATTTTGTCTGTTACTTGTTTCACAAATGCTTTGACTTTGAACTGAAAGTTCAGCGATTCCTCAGTTTTTTAGAATTTAGGCTGAAGTGATACAAGAAAAAGAAGAAATTGCACATAAAATTGAAACATATGGGATGGTTTTGTACTGCTTTTTTTTCAGTAATTCTCACACCTGTCTTTTTGCTGGCTGAAATTCCTATTTTAATATGCTTTAGAATAAACATAAAAATATATTGCTCCTTAGAATGCTCTCTACTTGTAGTCAAATTAAACATTTAACTTTGACACCATTAGTGGATGTCCAACAACTGAAAAGCATTATTTCACTGAAATTATCTACCTCAACAACAAACAACAAAAAAATCCAACACCCAATACATCTCTGTTTCATCCAATGCAAAATGTGTTTCAAGCTTGAACACATTCACAAACACAGCACCAAAAACACAGGTAAATGGAGAGGGAGGAGACACACTAGTGATACACAGCCATAATAGTAATGGCTCACCTGGGGATTTTGCTGAAGAATGAGCACTGGAGTGGCCACCCCTCTTTACTGTACTCATATATTTGACACAAAGGAAAAAGACATTAAGGGAAGAAGTTATTAAACAGCTCTCAACATGCATGGAAGGAAGAAAGGTAAATAAAAGATAAGTAAAAACTACATGTAAAAAAAATAAAAATAAAGGCAAGTAAATAGAAGGATAAATACCACACACTTTGCATACATTTTTCAAATTAACTAAACCAAAGAGGGTCTAAGTAGAAATAAGTATGGGAATGACAGCACTGATATCTAAACATTTTGCATAAAATTCACTGCTGATAGATATTCTACATCTCATATCTCTGGAGGTAAAAGAATTGCATGAAATGTAGATCAGTTGCAAAACTTGCCCTTCACGATACATTTTTTTGCAATCCTCCTTTGAAGCTTTCCAGTTAAACATTCAACCTTTATAAACAGATTATTAATGTTCCACTTTGAAAAAACCCAACAATAAAATTACTTTAACCAGCACTAATTAAGCAAAAGAAATGTAGAGATGAGAATATGGAACATGTCACAGTTTTGAATACACACAGAAGCTTACATTTATAGCTACATTCTAAAAAGAGCATCATATATTTACATATTCAATAGTTTGATTTCAGGGGGAAAAGAAGTATTTAGAAATTAAATTCAGTGGTTAAAATAAAAAAAAAAAACACAAGTTTCTCCCTTTATTTACATAAAATGGTTGGAACATATGGTGTTCAGCCAAACTGGTGGCAAAATCACAGTGTGAACACCTCTCTTTGAAATTACAAGAAGCACAGGAAGAAAAATTCTCTGTTAATGGGCAATCACAGTACAGTACATCTCCTAAAATTACTCGAACCAGCAAAGGCCTGTATTGTGATAGTATTTGGATTATATAGGAGAAATCTTTCTAATTCAAAATTTAAGGGTATACTCGGGTTCAATGAACATGAATTTAACCACATCTATAACCCTGCAGTTATTAGTTTTCAGGAAAATCAAGTGCCATGCTGAAAACATATCCCAAGAGCACAATTAGCACAAATTACTCCAATGTTCATAAACTGACACTACATGTGCCTGTAATTAAAAAATAGAAACCATGCTTCTTCCTTGGATTTAAAAAAATAAATCGCAAATTTCTTTTAGATTAGCATCAAATCTGCGAGAGGCAAAATGAAAAAAGGGGGTTTCCCCCCCCTCTTGTATTACAGACAGGGTCAACAGGTTTTTTCACCCCATTAGAAAAGAATTAATTTTTGCGTATTTGCTGTGTTCGGCTCTTTGCCAGCAGCAGTACCTGAGGCAGGGGATTTGCTCCGACGGGAAGGTGCTGGGCTTTTGGATGCAGCGTGCCTCACGGCAGCGGAGCGGGAGTACGACTTCATGACACGGCATTCTGCAAGGCAAGAAACTCTGTCAAGGGCTTTGCCAACAGCTCATGCTCAGGCTCCCTCCACACAGCATCCAGAAAATGACCAGCACCTTCTAAACATCTCTGCCCAGCTGAGTCAAACAGATTTGTAAGAGCATCTCACAACCCTAACCTACTCACCATAAAAACCCATTTGAGCTACGCAATGTGACATTCTGCAGACAACATTTCTTCATGTCTTGAGGCTGGATTATTGCTACAATTCAAGTTTGTACATATGCTGATGCCAAGGTTCTTGCTGTAATGGCACTTCCACACTGGGCAACTGCCCAGACAGCACTATTGCCCTTCTTCTTCAAGAAACTGATGCTGTGACCAATTTTTGAACGGGTGAAAAATGCCTACTGTTTCCAGAAGGCTGAAACAACAGACTACTGTCATTTACCATCAGCTACATATCATTAAATAACCACCTCAATGGGAAAGGAATCAATGAGCACACATGCATTGCCATTTTGGTAATGCCATTTTAATCCCTATGGTTAGCATCGTTAGCAAATCACTCCCAATGGGATCATAAATTTCTCTCCTTATTTTGTCCCTATGCCAATGCCATCATTAGAATGCCATGTCATCATAAAAAAATTAGGTTGAGCTGTATGCCCTGCCAGTCACGTATATAACCTGCTTTTATCCATAAAAACCCCTAGAGCCTTTAGAGGAAGCAAGGACCACCAAAGCTGAAGAGATAAAGGAAAGAAAGAGGAAAAGGCAAGGAAATTAGATCAATTAGTCTGTGCCTTGTGTAAGGGGAAAAGCAAATTTACAGCTTTAAAATCTGCTAGGGAAATTAGTATTACAGCCAGACTGGGATTTGCATTGTGATTCAATACAACCATGCTCTTCCATTCCTTCATAAGAATAAAGTAATTTTTTAGCTGTTATACTATGTTAAAAACCACCTTTTTGGTCATCCCCACACTAACTGACTCAACATAACCAAGCAGTTCAGGAAAAGCAGCAGCCTAGCAAGAACAGCAGAATGGGAGGCAGTTGAATCCTCCATCCATCCAAATGTACAGCCAGTGGGCAGATATACATCTGTACTTTCTGCTGCAACTGAGCATTTTGTAATGAAATAATGACATGTGTAAAAATTACAGGAACAGAAGGTGCTGTTGTTTATATATTAAAAAAATTTAAATCCTTCATTCACAACGTGAAGCTCTTCTGGAATAATCTGATTATTCTTGCCAGGGCAAGTTTTCTTTACAAGAAATTAATTTTTTTTTTCATAAAAGAAAATCAGGGTGTTTGTACAGCTCAAACAATAAAGAAAGAAAAAAACATGTCTAGTAGGGCCTGTAGTGATGGAACAAGAGGAGTGGTTTTAAAGTAAAAAACCACTAGATTCAGGCTAAATATAGGGAAGTAATTTTTTATTGAGCAAGAGGTGAAACACTAGAATAGGGTGCCCAGAGAGGAGACAGATGTCTCACCCCAGGAAACATTCAATGGAACTCTGAGCAACCCGAACTTTATTTTTGAAGGTGTCCCTGGTCTTGCCAGGAGTTGGACTACATAGGCCCTTTAAAGGTCTTTTCCAGCTCAACCCATTCTACAGTTCCATGAACATGGAGGAAAAAGACCCAAGATCTTTAATTTGATGTTTCAAGACAATTCCAAAACTCTCTGGTAGAGGACTGCCTCATCCTTGAACTTACATTACAAAGTTTTTCATTACAGAAAAACAGCTTTCATAAGCAAGTTCAATTCATGATCTGCCCAAGGCAGACAGAAGGGCACAAAGTTCCAGATTATCTCACCTCCTTCCCTACCCAACATCCCCTATAACCTCAAAATATACACAAGGCAAACACTTGGTCTATAGCAGACAAGACTGGAGTGTGTGAATTGTCTGGCAGGGTAATTCAAGATGGGAAATGAGCATGGCTACATATGAGATTTTTTAAAAAAAATCTCATGAAGAAAGCAGTATGGAAATTATCTTACAGTCACAGATGCCAAAAATGAACATCATTAACAGATTTTAGATTCATTAGATCCATGACAGAACATTTTATAATTCAATTCTGCTTTCCATGTAACTTTAGGGACAGTGTCTCTTCTGGATGAATTTGGATCAGGTTTGTTGGCACATTTTAACAGGCTTACAGAACCCAGACGACGGTTTGAAAAAAACTTTTTCATCCATTGGAAAACATCCTCCCATGTATATTTTCCTGAATCACACCATTCTTGAGGGTTGAAGAGGGGAATGGGATGGAGCATTTCCTGGCTGAGTGGGTTCAGGATGTGCAGCCTTACCGCTGTGGTCCAGCACGAAGTCATCCTGAGCATAGCGGTACTTCTCCGGCCCGCACGCGATGAACACGTCGTCATCGCCAAAGAAGTCCTGCAGGCATGTTACCTGCACAGCAAAACAAACACACGCACTACTTTCAAAACTAAATCTTGAGTTAGACAGCAGCAATTAATAAGTTTGTCTTTACCTTCTCACAGTGATACCTTAACATTCATTTGTAATGACAAAGCACTCCAGTTCCTCAGCACGTCAGATCTCTAGCAGTGCAGGAAACACCAGGGCCAGGAATGTGAAATATGACTGCCCCTCACCTCCAAAAACTCTTACATTTAGCACCTGTATTTTTGCTTATAGTTACATAAGCATGCTGATGACTTCTACCTATAACTGCACACACATTGCTTTGACAGGAACATCTGAAAACACTATTCAAATATCAAAGATTCATGTATTAAGAATACATTAATTGCTTGTGGGAAGATCTGTTGAATTAAAGTGATTGCATCTGCAAATTGCTTTTTTTATGTTCTGAGGCATTTAATTTCTATGTTTTAATGTCCTGCTAAAATAAAATCATGAAGTAATTTTCCTTTTTATTAAAAGGTATTTCATATTCAAGAAAATAAAGAAATAGAGCCCTTCCATGCTCTTTGCAGTTGTCTGTTCTTAATTATATGGGTAATGATTCTACTTGGATAATAATGTTATCCAAGTAATGTATGTCAAGAAGGATTGGGATATCAGAAAGAAAAGATGGTTTATACGTTCTCTGAAAACACTAAACCAAATAACTTGAAAAAATGTCCATCCTCAGAAGTCAATAAAAATCACCATATGAAGGAGCAAGTGTCTGCTTTCAAAACAGTTAAAACCAAAAAGCTACAACAAGAAATTCCACTAATTTTAATTCCCTTGTGAGGGAAACAAGTGTTTGCAGGAAGCAAGCTATTTTTTAAGATGTAAACGTATTAAAATTTTAATGTATAGTTGTTTCCCTTTTTTTTTTTAACATTGCATGCCCACATGAAATTTAGTAGTGGAAGTTAAAATCATGTGGTAAAGCCATGAAATCAAAGAAGTAATACAAAAATCTGCTTTTAGAGAAACCAGCCTTGTTCTTTCCCAGATACCTGTCAAGACCATTTGCCTATTTCACCCACTGTGATCACAGCAAACACCAGCAGAAGTACAGGCAAGGCTCTCTGGTGCCTGCAGTATTCCAGAGCCGCTCGGAATGCCCGTGACCCCGAGCTCCCCGCAGGAACTCTGGCACAGGGCATTCCCCACCAGCACTGGGGTTGTCATGGCAGCTCCCCCAGGAGAGCAGCCAGATCCCCAGCCCAGAGCCACTCACAGCATCCAGCATTTGTGTCACTGTGTCACGCAGCCAAAGGGCCACAGCCAGCACCAAAACCCTTTCATTGCCCCCTTACTGATGCAGGGACAGTTTGCTCTCATTATGAGAGAGATTTTCAGCTCTGCCTGAAACTGCTGCTTTTAGTCAGCCAAAGAGGCACGAACAACTGGATTCAAAAGGCTGCACAAATTTAAGAGAAGTTTTGCCAACTTGGGATTTATTCCTCTCTGCTTAATAAACAAGAGGACTCATCATCATTTCCACAGATTTCTGGAAACCAGCTCTGCCAAGCCAACAGGAAAAGCTGTGAGAAAGCTTCCAGAACACATCACGCTCACCCAGAACACAGCAGCACTGGCAGGGCATGGGCAGATATGTTCTGTGAGGTGCAAGCCCACACTCCAAGTCCCCAAAGCTGGGAGCCATCTCCACAAGCTCTGCCTGCCCACCACCGCTCCTGCTGCCCTTGCAGTGCTGTTTCCAGCAGGCTGGAGTTAAATGCTGTGGTTTAGAAGTGCCTAAAATGAATCTTTCGGTTCTGATTGTGAGCCTCGCCTCACCTCACCCCTTAACCCATCCAGTCTAATGTCTGAACTGAGAGAAAGGGAGGAAGCAATGACAGATTTTATGTCAGAGTCTAGGAAATACACAGGGTTATAATGCAAGCAGCAGCATCCCTTTGTTGTCTGCAGAGCAGTTCTACAGAGTGAGGCTCAGATCTGTGCACAAAAGATGACAGGAGCACCCTTAGAAATGCTCCGGAAAATCCACTGAAAACGGCTACTAGGAGTGAGAATGAATAAGGAATTCTAAAAAACGTGTAATTCCCACATATCCCTCCCCACATGTTCATGTACATAGAGCTTCCCCAGGCAAAAATACTCAGGAGTAATCCTGAGTGCCAGTGATGAGATAAGCTGCTGAAGGTGAGACACAGCACCTGTATCTTGGAATTCAGGCTGAGGGCAGCCTGTGCCTGCTCCCACGGGGTGTGCCTGAGCCTGTGATTCCCACCTGGCAGTCACACACCAAGACACATTGCTGTAAAAGTATCGACCTTACTGTAAAAGTGTTAAATACAATTATAACTGAAAGCCAGACAAACACTGCTATGAGAAAGCTTTACTCAGATGCTTGCTATATTCCAACAGGGAATACTCAAAGTTTCCCTTCTCCCCACAAATATTTCAGAGTGGCTACACCTAAAATACACAAGAATGAGAAAAGTATTGAACAAGTGTATGCAGCTTAGAATAAAGACCTGCTAAAATTTACCAATCCCAAATCACCCCACATTATGAGGTGAGGAAAGCATTTGCAAAATTAAATTCATGGAAATGCATTTTTATAAAAGCACAACCTAATAGTTATTTTTCTAGGCTTTTAATGTAATAAAGTCAAGTGAGGATTTCTCCAGGTGTAAACTGATGTTAAAATGAAGTCTTCATCTCCTACAGAATTAAAATAAATGTATACACAGCAAATAAAAGATTTTTGCTCAGTGTTCAAAAAATTACTGAGTTGAAATTATTAACTTGTTTGCATGTAATTTTGAATGCTGCAAGTCCACCATGGTGTAACTCACAAATCACATAATTCCATTCCAAAGAATATCTGAACTTAGGTCGAAGGAGAGGGGGTTTTATTACTTTAATCAGGGTGCAATCAGTTCAGAATTTTATAAGCAAAAAATCTTGAAAAGTTTGGTTTTTTTTAAGTTTCATTAGCTGTGGGATCTGTGCATATGAATAGGATGTCAGGTATTCCAGAAAGTTAGGGAACAAGATGTAGTTTATCAAACTAGTGTATGGTGCTTCTCTTTCCACTATCCATCCATAATCTTACCCACTCTTTGTCCCACTTAGTGCTAAAAGCACTTTTCTGTTGACTTTGCATGTTTCAATTAACATGTTTAAAATGTGTTAAACCCTATTTATTTCTAAATGCAACACTCTTTCCCAGACAAACATTGCCTGTGACCTGGTAACTCCACTGCTATCCCTTTCATTAAAACAAGAACTGACTCACTCATGTTCCTCTGAGAGCTCAAGGCTGCTCAGGTTGTCTTGCTGCACTGCTTGTCTTCAAAATACGTCTCTACACACAGCAGAGTGGAGAATGTGTGAGTGAGACTGCATTGCTTTTGTACTCAGTCCTTCCCTCAGAATCCTTTCACTGGCATTCTCTCCACAGCTTTCTGAGACCATGGGCAATCTACTCAGGGCATCCCTGCCTCTTGATGGGCTCAAAAAATACTCCAGCTGAAAGAATGAAATCTTGAGACACTGGGTGAAGTTTCTGACAAACACAAAGACCTCTCCTAGAGAGGCACATGTGACTAAATATGCACTAAGTTACAGGAGTGTCAGATATAACCACAGCTTGTAAGACAAATACTGGTCAAAGCACTACAAAATCTACAGCTAAAGGCACAAAAAATGTGATTTTAATGCAGAAAAAAACCCACAAACATGGGGCATTGAAAAAGAAGGGAGAAAAACACATCTCTTTGAAAAATCATATTCCTGATCCACTGCTGTCTACTAGTGCAGTGCTTTAATGTCACATACACCCATCTTGTTTACCTTCCACAATAGGCCTATGTTTCTGACAAACATTTAAAACCAAAGAAGTTTGCTCTTTTTAAAGAAATACTCCTTCAGTCAGGTCAAGCCAGTGGATTAGAACATACAAATTGTCATCCATATGGAAATCCCTTTCCCCTTATCACCATACATGCCTTGAAATGTGATTTACAGCAATCCCTACTTCCACTGCATCTAACAAACAGAAGATACATTCCCTCCAGAAAAAACATGAATAATGATCAACTGTTTATAAATAGAATTAAATACGTATTTATTGATTGCCCTTTATGATGAAGATACAATGGGCAAAAAAAGAAACAAATAGATGAAGGTTTATCCAGAAAATATTCTTCCTAGAATCTTCAGAAGAAAAATACTTTTTAAAAAAAAAGGAAAAAAAAGAGAGAGAGAGAAAGAGTGTGTGGAGCCAAGGAGGTTTTATAAACACTGAAAAATTCCTGGAAATTCAAATTCCCAGAAATCTGTAGCACTCAACAGAGTTCTGTGATCATATATCAACAGTCCCCAGCCAGAAGCTTGGTGGGTAAACTATCTCTATTCCAGCTTCAACAAATGTGCTTCATTCTAAATGTAGAAGGAAGGGCTATAAAGACAAATAGTTTGGCTAAATTTACTATGTCTGATTCCATTGAAATAATCAGCTTCAGAACTGCACAGTTTAAACCTGAAGAGCCATACCCTGTGTCTGGGGAAAGCTCCTCTGGATGACAAATTCTCAGCACAGCTGAAAATGGATCTAAAACATCAAAACTTGAAAAAACACGAGAGATTATACATATTTGTTTTAACAAAAGAAGAAATACTTGTATCTACTTATTTCAAGAAAACAGGATATGGCGTAAATATTTTTTAAAAGGAAGCACAGAACATACAAGGCAGAAAAAAACAAGGAAAACTAGCATGCACAGCAACAGCTGGATTTGTGAATGTATTTTCAGCTCAGCAGCTGAGACAGACATTCGAGGCTGAAATTCTTCAAGAACTACAGTGGTTTATTTTCCCCATGAATTGCTGAGAAAAAACGAGAACAATTTTTTAAACATCAGCATGACAAATCTAGATGCAACCTCCCTGCTACTGCCTTAATTGTGAGGAGTCTCCACATTTTTTGTAGGAAATGCTGCTTCTCTGACTGGGACAGATTATAACTGTGCTGCCCTGGCAGTTCTGCCCTTTGCATCAACTCTTCTTCTGAGTGAGCAAAAGTAAAATATTTATCTACTTTACCAGTCAGGTCATATTTGCAATCAACATTTTTATTTCCTCTTTTGAAATACTTTTAGCACTGCCACTTCCTCTTCACTGCCATTCAGACTTATTAAAATTCTTGCAGTGTTTTGTGAAGCTGCCAGCCTTTCGTTTCCAGGGTTTATGGTGCAAAATGCAAGGAAAGCATCCTGCACAAACAGGTCAGTTGTCTGTCTGCCATTTCAGCTCCATCACCAACAGGACCAGGCTTAACTTTCCAAAGGAAGTTTCCTGTGGGCAGCCTCAGGAACTCAAAAAGGAAGGTGAAAAGGGCATTCCCACCCTTCCCTACTGAGTACTGTGATTTTCACACAGGAGTTTTTACCTTGGAAATTCCCCTTGGTTCTGCTCTTTCTCAGAATAACCTGACCAAGGGAAATGGGGGATGTGTTTTACCAATATTCTCAATTAATTACTAAGCCATCAGTGACCTTCATGACTACCCAAGAGGCACACAAGAAGTTCAGTACTAAATTATGGCAGCTATTTGCCTGGTTATCCTGAGTCATGTCTTGTGACATGTCTTCAGTGAGGAAATAGCCAGATGGGTAGCTAGAATACACCCAGGAAGGAGAAATACTGAGAAAAGTCGAACCAATGAGACCATGACATGCCCTTTTACGAAATACTGCAATTGCCAGTATTCTTTCTTTAATTAACAACCTATTCACTTCATAGAAACGACAAGGTGTCAAAGGCAAGTATGCTAAGCAATTTGGGAGCAGGCAAAAAAAAGAAACCGTTCAAGGGCCAGCAGCCCACACTGTACACAAGCACAGCAACAAAACTCCCTGCTGCATCAGATCTGTAGTAAAACTGGAAAATCAGGTCAGACTGGTAGGATTCCTGCTGGTGTAATGAAGAAGCACTTGACACTTGCAAAAGCTTCTGTTCCTCACCAGCTTATGTGAGTCCCCTTTGACAGCTCTACTACAGAATCCCTCTGGGAATTCCCAATGTGCACAAAACTACACAACACCAAGAGAAGGGTAGGCAAGCTGCTAACCTCTGACTTAAGGCTTGACAGAGCTCAAAAGCTGCAGAGACTTGCCAAATCTGCCCAAAACAGCTTTGGAGTAGGCTTGGGAGCCCTCAAGTCTGAGGACATAAAGCTGTGAGCTTGGTAAGACCCTAGACACCCACACCTTTCCTGCTGGCCATAGCCATGAGGACTATGAAAGGCACCACAATAACTTCCCCAACAGTCAACTCCCATGAGGTCATTAGCAGACAAGAAGGGACAAAAATCCCTCCTTTGTTCTCTGGAAATAATTGGAATTAGGTCAAATGCCTCTTAATTTCGGAGGCTCAAATGCACAACTATTTTGTCTGCAAAGGAAACATGAAATATGGTAACAGATTGGATCATGCTGAAAGAATACAAAAGTATCAACTCTGCTGCAAAATTTAAAATTCATTACTTGATCTTCTGTTACATGACTGTGCATCTTGACCAGCAAAATTGCCTCAGATATTAAAGAGCATGTTGAAGGTCCTTTTCCTCTACAGTTAATTTAAGTAATTCACTTGGTTTTTGGTGTACTCTTACTCTAAAAGTTCCTTTAAAACCCATGTCATAGGTTAATTTTAAACTTCACAGCAATCCCACTGCAGTCAATGAAATTATTCACATTCATGAAGCCATGCACAGCCACAGCTTGGCAAAGGTCTGAGGGCTTCCTCAGCTCTGCTGGACACTGCAATAAACTATGAAATGAATACAATTCCTAGGTCAGAGCTTCCACAAGACATTGTCCAATTTACCACTTGAGGTTTGGCATCTTGCATCCTTTTGTTTTGACCTTCAAGTTTAATAAAGTCAGTAAGCTATGAGAGAAAAACAAAGTTTTCTGTTTCTAACAATTTGTAAATGTTGAATTTGTCTGTCTTGGATAAAGGGAGCTCATTAACCTATTTAGGAAAACAGAAAAAAGGGGGGGAAAAATTGAAACAAAGACCAAAATGAGAGCAATTCTTCTAGGTCAGCTTCTTAAATGACTATTTAATCAGTGGCTGTGTCACATAATTACAGTCACCATTAGAAAATGAACCTCTTTCCACTGATATTCCATGACAAGGAACAGCAGTGAGAAAAGGAGAAGACAAGCCCTTTCCATCCCACAGGGAATCTAAGGAGTAAGAAAGGAAACAGAAATGTTAAATCTTTGCCTGCTGCCTGGTAAACAGAAAAAGTCTGGCAGAAAGCCCAGGAAACGCCTATTACAGTATGACAATGCAGAAATACCGAATAAACAGACTAGTCAGGTCACCACAACTCACACAGCCCCACAGCTGGTGGAACAGATGACAGAACAGAGCACATCTCACATTTTAGTTTTTAATCTCAATTTCAAAAAGATTTTTGCATAAATTTTTTAAACATCTCAAAAATTTAATTCTGAAAATGAACACACGTGGAAATAGAAGATTGCATTTGGGTGTGATTCAAACACATCATCCTCACTGCAATGGAAATGACAGAAAGAAAAATATGCTGTAGGAATATGCATAAGTTAAAGTGAGTTCCTACATGTATCTATTTCTTAAGGACTTCCAGTGCAGTAGGACTTCCTGGGAAGGTCTGCTCACCGGTTTTTCCAAAGGGCAAAATTGATCTGTCTGCAAAATGGCATTTCAAATATTCAAACTGAATTGCACTGATTATGTGCAGCTATTTAGATGTCAGAAAATAACAGTTGAAATGGACTAAAATCCTGGAAATCTTGAATAATTTTGAATCACTCTGTACAACTCATCTGTCTCTATAACACAAAACACCCCTGAACAACCCGTACATCAGCCTGATCCACTACTTCAACAAGAGTTGATAATTTCAGTACATTAAACAGTGAAATGTAATGCCATGCTTCTCAGTTTCATGAGTTACACAAAGAAACAAAAGCCTTACTAAACTTGCAGTGAGTGGAAATTGGAAACAGAAAATTAGCAAGGGCAGCTTGTGATTGTGAACATAATCCAGTTTGTCTGAAGAGAAAAACAAACAAGAGGATTTCCTGTTACAAGACAAGGATCTCTTTGCCCATAGGTGCATTAATCACAGCAGCTCACCAGTCAGCATTGCAGATTCTCTCCTTAAGTGGCATAACTGGGAACCCTAATACAGAGCCAAAAATAGCACCTGACTTCACACAGCTAACCTTCCATCCCACCAAGCAGCTAGGCTAAAAATAAAAGCTACTTGTATTATGAAAGAACATTAAAAGGAAAAGGGCACATATAAGGACAGATATCTGGTTCACCCAATTTAATCAAGTCTTACTGATTTAATGACACCCTGTTCCACAATACAAATGCAGTTAAATTTTAAGTTTTACCATTTTTTTTCCATAAAATCACCTATCCTGCACTATTATAGAAATCATGCCTTTGGCTAATCACCCTACTTGAAAAGCATGGCATCCACATAATATGGAAAACTTAAAAAATCCCAAAATTGTATGGGCAAATATTCTATGTACTTTCAGTTTTTTTGGTTCTTCAGATCAGAAGAGTTTCTGTAGCATTAATCAATAACCTATTGCAATCCTAAGTTTCCAGTGTTTATGGGCAGACAGTTTCCTGGAGACATTACAGAAGCTGCAGCTCTTTAGATGAGAATTATTTTTCCACAGACCAATAAGAAATCCAAACTCAGTTTGTGGCCAGTGTAGAAAGAAAAAAAGAAAAGGCATAAATCTGGAAACGTCCTTTGATGACAGGTACAAATAATTTTTCATGACTCTTTAAGCTTTAAATGAGAGATTTATAGTTTTACACTGGAACAGGTTGTCCAGCAGGACTGTGGGTGTCTTATCCCTGGAGAAAATTCAAGGTCAAGTTGGATGTGACTTTGAGCAAGCTGATCTAGTTGAAGATATCCCTGCTTATTGCAGAGGGGTTGGATTAGATGACGTTTAAAGAGCCATTCAATTGATAATTCCGTGATTCTGTTTTTCCTATGGCTTGAATGTTCATGCAGGAGCTACTAAATTCAGTTTTCTACTCAAATTCTATTAAAAATCAAATTAAGTAATTCTAAGGCACAAAATATTAGTTGACATGCATGATTCACTGAAATTTAATATTGTTATGTAGAGATATAAAAAATCCATTGTTCTCTTAGTTCCTGTGTCAAGGGTTTCATCTTGCAGTCATTCAAAGCTGTTTTTCATAGCACTGCAATGGGAGGGGAAAAAACTTTCAGTGCCCTATTAATTCAGGTCTCTCTCTCAGTCCTTTTCCCTTCACAGACACTACTTCACATAACAACAAACTTGATAAAATCCATAGAGCTCCTCACAGATTGAAGGATGCTTTTCACATGTATTTTAAGTTTTGGTAATTTAATGTTATTTTAGCCCTTAAGACACTTCATTTATTTACTGTTCTATTTGTTTCATCATAACAACAACTGTACTTCTAACTAAATTCACAGTTCTATTTTTGTAATATTACCTTGCAATGCTAACAGCTTGCTAACCAGCACACACAGCTTTTAATGATACTTGATTCTTGAAGTATCCTCCTCAGTTAACTGCAAACACCGGAAGAAAATTCAGCTTATGGATGTTTTCTCTATGTACCATTTCAAACAATGACATTTCACAGATGAAAGGACTGAAATTCTGTGTAAAAATACATCCATATAAAGTGTGGAGGCATTTTGTGCTCAGCAATTTAACTTCCTTGCTTACTCTGCTTTGCCTGTCATGAATTATTGAGGTCTGTTGTACTTGCAGCTTTATGCAAAAACTGGAACAGCTATGCTGGGCTAGGGGCATCAAATAAGAAAAATGAGGATATAACTGATTAATAAAAGGATGAGAAGCTCAAAAATGTGAAAAAAAAATTAATGTACCACAGGAAATAGAAACTACTTTTTATCTTGCTTTCAAAAAACCAGTAGAATCTCATTAGCTCCCAACTTCAACCAATATTACTTCCAAGTCTGCTGCAGCTGCTGCTTCTGAATTGCTTTAATAAGCTGGTAAACAGATGTAAAACACATTTGAAGACATGGAAATGTGTTTGATTTCATGTTCAGACAGCAAATGTATTACAAATACACTTTAGGTACTGACAAAAGAACAGATGCATCAATACTGTCAGACCAGAAGAAAAGGTGTCTCCATGAGTTTCTCCTTAGAATAAAACCCAACAAAGTGCTGTACATGCTTCTTCTTAATATCTGGAAATCTCCGTTCTTCCTTTTAACAAACTTCCACAATTTCAGGAAGAAGAGCAAAATGGATGCCCCACCCCAGATACACAGAACTAAACCCCTGCCCAATCCTCCAGATCATTTAAGAGCACAGATAAGAGGAGCTAAACCCCATTTATCAATCAGTCGGCTTCTGTGGCATCTGCTGAGGCTCATTTTAAAATCACACCACAATACTTTCATTGCTATACTGCTATTAGCAGACTGGAACTCAACTTTGGTGAGCTAGGCAGAGGATTTAGGTGACTCAGTACCTTTTATTTTCTGAGTTAAATGCTGACTCAGGATGGGTTTTTCTTTAGTTGAAGAGTGAGTAGATCAGAAGGCAAAGATGCTTAGAGGGCCATATTCAGCAGTAGGCTGCTAAATATTAAAAGCCTCTAAAGTAGTCTGGATGACTCTTTCTGCTGAGCCAGAAGAGAAGAAATGCTGCTGAACACTGGAAGCATCTGGGTAGCATCACCATGTTTTATGGACCTCTGTATCAATCACATCAGAAGTGCTTTCAAAAGGCATGAGGAAGTTCATTTCATTTTGAAACTATTAGCTCAGAAATCATTAATTCTATCTGGAAATAAATTTTCAGAGACCAGGAACAAGACTTCATAGATTGTTACTGAAGATCCATTTCAAAACCTTTATTATTTTTTCTTTCTTTAAATAAGGTACTTTTAAGATATATTCCAGCCTTCCTCCTTCTGTAAGACACTGAACTATGAAGTGTAGAGTGGACCAAACACAATCATAAAACCATAACATCAGTAACAGTGAAGCTCAACACTGAAGATTTCAGCTCAACACTGAAGGCTCTGCTCAGAAAGCAATGCTGGCATCCTTAAAGAATTTTCACTTTCTTCCACTTCTATCTGGCATAACTTGAATCCATGCATTCTTCCAAACTCCTAGAGTTCACTGAAGAGCAAATATCCCTTGTATTTACACAGAATTATACATTTATTCCTTGTAATACAAACCTCTTTTGACTCATAAAGCCAATTTACATAATGGGAGGCCCAGTGCAAAATTTGGGTTGGTACAATATTGAGATTCTGGCCGACCAAACCTTTTCAGTGGTTTGGCAAAAGCTATTTTTTTCCAAGATTCCATTCAAGATAACTACTGCTAAACTGACAGTCTCCCAAGTTTCTGCTTTTACAATAATAAAGTCAGAGTTCACTAAATGTATTTTTTGTTTGAGGGCTGCTTTTTCAATTAACTCTTTTTCCTCTATCTAAAAAGGAATTTAGAAGCCTTAATACATTACTAAAAGACATTTCAATACAGTAATAAATGGGAATTGGGGTATTTTTGTTAATTTCAGGGGGGGTTTCTTGTTAAATCACCAGTTCATGAAGCATTTCATCATACTTTGTCTGCAGGATGCTAAACACCGTGTGTATCAGACTTCATTATTTGCACTGCATTGATTATATTTTTTCACAGACAGAAAACCAGCAAATGCAGCAGTCGGATCTCTTCCAAGTCACATCGTGTGCAAAGCTAGCTAGTCTATAAATTGGTGATCATCTATTTCTGGCTAAATAAACAAACACAAACAACAAGGAAAACCTCATCTGCCTCAAGCTAAGAACTAAGACCAGGCTATGGAAGTGGAAGCAAAAGTTATTCATGTGATTAATGAGAAAAAGTTATATTGCTATATCAGTAAGAGCAGTTATGAAACAGTTTTGTGCTACTGCTTCACCATTGTGTGGAGTTTATTTCTGTTTAACTAGTTCTCTTTAACATCTTTATGTATCTATCAAATTTGTTTCCAATTTTGATGCAAGAGGAGTTTTCAGAAACATTACTTAAACTGTAAATATAGATAAAAATGCAAACTATGTTTCAGTTTACAACAAACTGGGAACAGATGAGGGCTGCAATGCTGCACAGCTAGTGACAGGAGTTCAGTGATACAGAGGCTGCTCCTTGTGTTCCCGACCCTAAGCTGGTCTGTAGCACCTAAGAACAGCAAATGCAGCCTCAGCAAGTGAACTGCATTGTTATTTTGCTCCGAATTAGAAGCTACTGTAGCTGCGATGTTCTCTGGTAGCTTTAATTCTGTTTCCATCACAGCTCTCAACACATGGAATTAATCAAGGTCCAGCTCAGTGTGCCCAAATCCAAGCTGCAGCACTGATGCTTTTGCTGCATACTGCAGTTTAAAGAGAATGGTATCAGGATGTTCAATCTGGATCAAAATGGACCTATGGTTGCAGCTGATGGAAATACCCATGCAAGTAACGAGTGAATGTTTGGATTACAAGGTTTTTTCATCACCATCAGGATTAATTTGCAAAACACACAAAAAAAAATTCCAAAGTCCTTCCTCATTTTCCTAAAAAGCAGTGTCCTCACCAAGACTAAGCACCCATCAGATCATGACATAAAGAGCCTAAAGGGGTATTTAAATAGTTTTAAAATTTATTCTGTAATAAGAATACCCCATGCAGAAGGGAGGTCTGCAGCACAGCCCCTTCCACAGCCTGCACCTGGGTTAGCAGTGGCAGAGAAAGGCACATTGTGCACCACAGTCTGCTTGCAACAACACAACAAAAGGAATATGGGCAGCCCCTTGACAGCTCAAGAACACAAGTCCCTGCAGCCAGCAGCAGCTTCTGTTCAGTAGCACATCAGCAGCAGGTACTGAATCTGCTCACAACTACACAGGCTTTGAAGCAAACACTGCATAGGTTGTCCTTGTCACACACTTGTGACCACAAATAACAACACAGCAACATGGCATCAAACTAAACTCCTGTTTTCTGCAGTCAGGTCAAGATTTTGTTGGTTTCAGCTGCATAAAGTACACAATGTCTGGAGAAGCATCATAATTTAAGCACATACAGGGATTTTTCTTTTTTTTTTCCTTCCTGCTAACTTCCATTACACATATGGCTTAATACAAAGTTAGTTGTCTGATCCTGAAGAAACTAATTTAAAAAAAAATACAAACCCATTTTACTAAGATTTTTTAGGTACTTTGTGTCAGAAACACCTGAATACTTGTCACTCTATTTCTCCTTAGACCACAAGAATCATACTCTCCAAAAGCAGAAAATGCTTCCGCAGGTATGATTCCTGACAT
This sequence comes from Ammospiza nelsoni, assembly GCF_027579445.1. Classification (NCBI taxonomy): domain Eukaryota; kingdom Metazoa; phylum Chordata; class Aves; order Passeriformes; family Passerellidae; genus Ammospiza; species Ammospiza nelsoni. The sequence continues at coordinate 53,352,611 of NC_080636.1, forward strand.
TCTCTCCAAATGCTGGAATATCACCAGCCTTGAGATAATGTAGAACCATAAAAGGCTAAAACAGGTTCTTAAAGATGCCAGAATATCACCTTTGAACCAGTTATAGTGAAAGATTCCCTTTGCCCTGCCTGCTCTTACAAATCAGGAGAATTTCTGTCCACACTGGAATCCCAGTTAGAATTTAACCATTCTTACACTTGTTTACAGCAGCATTAGCCTTAATCCATTTAGCCACCATTGCTAAAGCAGGAGTAATAGTTGTGTGACTAGTCCCTCATTACTGAGGTTATTGGTGTCCTTATTTCTACTCTCAAGGTCTAAGGCTTTTGCAGATATTCCCCAGTGCTTAAAGAGCTTCCTAAGCAGCTTCTGGGAACATATGTTGTTTTTACTAGCTCTGGGTAGAGTTTCAGTGTGTGTGCCAAGCCAACCTCCTTGGGGCCCTGTCAGTGATCAACTGATTCACTGTTCAAAATTAGAACCCAAGCCCAGCTACTTTTGTAGGATTCACTCTGTGGGAGACCCTTGATTTTTGGTCTGTGCTCAGCACATCCAACCATAGTTATTAGATTTATTTTACTGTGACATTCTCTCCAGTGGTTTATTAAAAAGGACTGGCATTACAGAGCACTCTGTGCAGTGCCCTGAGGTGTGCTGGAAGACACCTGCCTGACTCACAAAGACTTCCCAAACAACAACCTGTCTTGACAACTGCCTTAAAAAAATACAGAAATAATTTCTGTTGCTACAAATAATCTATTTGATATTAGCAATAGCCTTTTTGAATTCAGTTGCAAGTGGAAAGTCTGAGGCATAATAAGCAATGTCACTCATTTATTCCCAAAATACAGTCATAATGCTAAAAGGTTTTCTAGAAAGCATATACTGAAACAATAGAATATTTTTCCTCCTTTTCCTGAGTCTCCCTGAAAAAAATTACTTCTAGTGGAGATGCAGACCCCCAAGAAGGGAATTTTAAATTATCAGTGACTACTTTTCTATTCCTAATTAGTTTTTGGAAACCATCTGTTTTCTGTGAACACCATGTTGAAACTGCTGCTTAGAACACCATATGGAAAAGTTAACTGCAGCTCCAGGAATCTACGGCTCATCCTGCTTCTAAGTATTCTATAGATGCTTCCCTGACAGGCTTTTCTTTTGTGGAAAGAAGGCTGTAACAGTAGTTTTTGTTACAAAACTACTTACTAGTAAAAAGCAAACCCCAAAACCACAACAAACTTCAGTAATTTCTACACAAATGTTTACATTCAATAGATGACAGTCTGATAATGGTGCTTTAAAAAGAGGAAGGACTATTAATAAACACAGAGGAACTCAAGCATCATGGAAGGACTGAATGCAGCTTTTTGCATTTATGTCTAAAACTCATTTTTATAATTCCTTTATTGCATCTAAGGTCTAGATCAAACAAAACACAGCAGCTCAGAGCTGTAAGTGAGCAATAGATTCTCTGCACTCACACTGAGTTTTCTCAACTCAGTATTTATCTGTATGGATATTCCTGAGAGCATCTGGAGAATGCTGTAAAAGATAAGGCATGAAACGCCTGTAGTACAAAAATCAAGTTCATTCAAAGTTCCTAGTCCTCCTGGGAAGATTCTTTTCTCTGATTTGGTTGACTTATTTGTAATACTTAGGATAACTCTAAAACCAGCAGGCTTAAAAAATGAAAACCACTTCCAAAACAACCCACAACAGAAGTGCAATCTCCCCCTACACACAGTTACTTATCATATGCTTCATGTTTAATTAAGTGCTGTCAACTCAAATTTAAGTTTACACACAGCCCCAAGGAATGTTCAAGTATTGCCCTGTGTCTCAGCAAGTTACTGCTGTGATAAGTCTATGCAGGGAAGCAAAAAGCAGTAAGACTCAGCAAGAACAGAAAAGCACAAAAATTTAGGAGTATTGGGAGTTATGAAAATAGCACTATTTCAAACATACACATTTCACCTCCCTCCAAGCTCATATTAAATACGGCAGGAGCACAAGTTTAAAACATTTTTATAATGAGAAGGTATTCTATGTTTTTTAACAAGTGTAGAAGTTAAAAAGTAAATAATATTAATTTTTATATGCCTCATAGGCTATATGCAAATGTATCTACCCTCAGTCTGTAACTGTGCCACCCTCTTGGTGATGCACTTCAGGAGTTACTGCCATCCTCTGCCAACTCACATTTCCCAGTAAATAGTGACTTGTTTTCTCAAAATTGGCAAATTTTATTGATATTCTAAGAATAAAATATTCTAAAATTAAGATTTTTTACTTCAGTTAAGTAGACTGAAGTAAAGGCCATATTTATTGTGTGTCATTGTAAACTCCTTATATCCAAATGAGTGCAGAAATCCCCTATGGGGATTTATTGTCTGCCACATGAAGTGGCAGATGCTGCATCAGCTTTTTCTAAAACTGTCTGGTGACATTCTTTTAAAGAAACACTGTAAAAGTGCATTTCATTTACTCCTTGATGGTGCCTCCAATCCCCACCATTCTAGGGAAGCACAACTGTTCATTCCTTACTACCATCAAGCTTGGGACAAATTGACCCGAAGTAAAACTTTATTTTAAATTCACTGAACTGAGTTCAATTAGGAAAAAAAATTCATTTGAAAGAATTACCTTTCTGTGCAGTAAGATTATAATTACCTAACATGACTGGCCAGAAGCATCAATATTCCATCAACTGAAACCCAAGAAGTGTTTTTCTCCAAGCTGCTTCTCTTGGTGAAAAATACTTACTCTTCCAATACAACACTTATTCTTCCAATACAATGTTTTAAATAAATTTTACTACAGTCACAGCCAGAAGTTCCCAGTAGCTTTCCAACAGATTTGCCATTAAAAGATTTTAAAATTACTCTATACTTTGCTGCAACAACAAAGGAAACCCCAAACAGTAACATCGATACCACTAGTGTACAAAATACACTTTTTACTACAATTCATTCCACATTGGAGGAAAGATTGCAAGAGAGGGAGGGGAAAACGTAAGTGAAAATTCTCAGTGAAAATTATTTATAAAAAGCTCATAGCATCAATGTGAATAAAGTCACACCACACCTATTATACTATAGAGAACATGCAGATATAGGTACATTGATGCAATTTTAGAATTTGTTTAACGTTACACTTACCTTTCAGTAGAAATAGTATATTATCAGTAGGAAAACCTAAAAGAATGTACACCAAATATACCAAAAAAAAAAAAAAAAAAAAAAGAAAGAAAAAGCCATGGACACTCAATCCTTTTAAGTGGGAAAGATGGCAAAGAGTGTTGAAGCAGGTAAGTTTATCCCTCAACTCAAAGGCAGAACTAACACCTTGCCCAGACACACATCCATTTAAATACCTTGCCTAGCACACACCAGCAGCCCAGATAGCAGATGAAAAAGGGGAAAGGGGTATAAAAAAGCCTGTCATATTCAGACAGAAATCACATGGGGGATTTCCAAGGCTATCTTAATACTTCAGTAATGACATAATAATGCTGCAATAGTGGAAGCAAAGCAACAAGACAAACACAAATCAAATCCCATCACAGAGGTGATGGAAAAGGGTCACTAAATTAGAGGAAAGCAGATATCAAGTTTCTGCAAAAAAGGTGATGCACAGTAAGAAATTTGCAACCAGCAATTTTATTACCACTGTTTGGCAAATGAAGAGCTTGTCAAGTGCTCCATGCATATCCATGAACTAGTGAAAATATGCAGGTATTTTTTGAAAATTAATTTCTCAGAACCCTAATTCTGACCTGGCAATTTAATTTTTAAAATAATTGGAAATGTTCATAAGTTCACAAATCTGAAGAATAACCTAATACATCAAATTCTAAGAACTCTCAGCCAGATTTAACCAAAGAATATAGGCTAACAGAATATTAGAAGTGAACAATCTGTTTCAAATATAATTTTTATTTTAAAAAATTCTGTTGTTTTGAGGATACAAATTCTGAAAACAATTTTATGTATTTAACAAAGTCCAAACCCTCAAATATATATATATATATATATATATATATATATATATATATATGTATGTATATAGATGTATGCATAGTAAAGAATGCTACATTTCTCACGGAAACCTGGTGATTCACTATTAGAATACGAGTTTGCAAATATTCTATTTCACAGAGAGCCTGCACTCTCTATTATAGCAAATGATAATTTAAAAAAGTAACTCTATAGAGTAAGACAAAGTTATAACTTGTTCCCTGTCATCTGGGGACAGTTTACACAAACATTCTACACAAAATTACAAAGTTATACAAAATATCTAAAATATCTACCCTTAGCTAAAAATAAGATTTTTTGAGTGTGCTAGTCAGACTGAAAATGACTCATGGTATGAAGGAATATGAATCATCTAAAACATTTTGAGACTAATTATATGTGAATATATAAAGCACTGAGAAATAAATGAGTTCAAAAAGAGCCTCTAACTTCAGACTCATCCCTAACAAAGTCAATTTACAAAAGAAATATTAATATTCATTCCGCATATCACACTTGAAAAGATTTTTTTAGTTCACTCCCCAGTTTTGAACGTCATTTAATCTTTTTTTTCTATCATGAAATGAGAAAGTGCTGTAATTCTTATCAGTCTACTAACATGGATTCACAGTGGGGTCTGCAGGGGAAATCCCAGTTTTTCCCTCAATCCTTCCCCAACATTTACAGCAGCAAATAATTTCTGTTCAGAGCAATGATAATTTTCACAATATATTGCCAGTAATCTATATAAACTTTCAATAGCATTGGAGAGAAGGAAGAAACAGGCACTACAATGTTGGGGAAAGGAAAAGATTCCATGTAAAATATAGCTCCATTTCCAACTATCAGCCAAACAAACTGGATGACCAGGAGTATTTTGCCTCTAATGCACATGTGAATGCAAGAGAATTTCACCACTAAACTCAGCTATAGATGCAGCAAAAAGCAAACCCAAAAAAAGCACATGAAAATATTTGGAAGTACTTTCAGATACAAGCCAAAAACTTGAAAATGGTGAAACACTGAGGATTCATATTCAGAAGGAATACCCAGAGACCTATTCTCACAGCTTTTCCATAGTCCAGAAGAACATACCTCAGTGTGCATGGAGCATTTGTGTCCAACCACTGGAGAACAGCCACAGCAGGTATACATCTAATTTTTCTTTGTTTACCAGTTAACTTTTATAACTTATTTTGTGTAACCAGAAGAGCATGTACAAACAATTTTCTACACAACAGCAGTATTCTCCATAGGATATCAAGTTCCATTTCCTCTCCTCAAGGAGGCTCCAGGATAGGACCAAGTTCCATTTCCTCTCCTCAGGGAGCTCTTGGTAAAGAAACAATGCCCTCCACTGCCAGTCACCAAGGGAAGATCTGCTGACAGAGCTAATGCAATGAAAGCTGCTTTTATTGCTGAGTTAAGAATCCTTATTCAAGTAATATGGATAAACTGAAGTTTTCAATTTCAGGTAGGTGTTTAGAAACTTTTGGGCTTGCATCTGCCTCCCAAGAGATAAAGAAAGGAGGTTTAAGTGCTGTGATCTGGCCTTATAAATTCCATGTGACTAATCATATTTTAATAGCTTTAAAACTAGATGCGCTTTTTGCTTAAATATCAATCAGGCTGAGTTTTCAGGCATGCCGTTCCCCTATACTTAATAACTTTTGCTAGATATAAAATTTGTTTATATCCAAATGCCCCATGTAAATCTTATTTCTTACAAAGGACTGTGACAGAGGCTTCAGAAAGCCTCAGATAAAAATAATATAAGGTCCTAAACTACCAGTCATTTTTAAAGGCACATAGTCTCTCACTACTTCTGATGATTTCATGACTTCCTGTTAATATGTTTTTGATTTGTACTGAAACAAAATACTGAAACAAAAGGGAAGTCCTTTCCATGTCCATTACAGTAGGTGTGGTGTCATTCATACTTTATTGTGTAGACCTTAAATGAAGATGAAAAAATGAAGTTCCAGAATAGAAGCTCAAGGAATAGAAACTTAAATCTCCAACTAATTATTGTCAAAATATGTGAGCAAGCCATGAGAATTCCTTCGGAAATTGCAGACAAATGTCTATCCATAAGAAGTAATATCAAACATTTTCATTCCCCCACTAACTTTAGTACTGTTCTAAAATTTGAATATTCAGTGACATATAGATAGGAAGAAAAAGAAGTTATTGAGATAAGCTTCACAAATACATTTTTTTTTAAATCAAATGTTTGAGAAGTAGAAGATGGAAAAAGTAATGTGTAAAGTGTGCTGGAAGAAAACCAAATGTATTCACGTGCCAAACCCAATAAAATCTATAAAATAATTACTAGTTTCAAGAGTATTCAAAGGCCTCTCAGTCCCTAAAAACTCAGAAAACAACTTTGCACCTTGGACTGAAACTTCTCTCCTGGGCTTCTTGATGTTTTGTGACAGAAGACAATGACGAGGTTTTCACACATCTGATTACCTATGTCAGTCCAAAAGCAGAAGCAAATCCCTGCCAGGTAAAGGAAGATTAGTGCTTGAACCAGGAGTGTGCTCCCAAGGAGGTGACAGACTTCCAGAGCTGCAGGTAATAACACCACTCTGATACTAAAACTCCAGGAAATTGTATTGTTTGCGTACGAAAGTGAAGGAGGAAAAATACAGAGCTTTGCAAATGAGATTTCATCATTTGTTCATTGTTCCCTTAGATTTTACAAGATTACAATATCCATTTCAGTGCATTTTTGCCTTGAAGTAAAAATATAAAGTAATATATTCTATTTTGCATATATATATTAAACAAATGTTAAAAACATGCTCTAATACAACAGATTAGTGTGGAAAAACTATGGAATAGACCTTTCATGGGTATCTGCAGACAGATTTCCCTGCTTAACCCCCCCAGGGTCCAGGGAAGTAGAAAGAATACTTTTCCCTTCAAGACAAAAATATCAGCCACAAAGGGAATAGCCAGAATAGTTGTTTTTAGAGATGGAGGGTTTTTTGAATCAGATGTTCAGGACACCAGGGTGTCCTCTTTGCAAATTAAACCAGAACACTTTCCAACTTCCAAGACTTCTCCAGACTTCTGCCTGTACAGTCACATGGGCATATTTTAAGTGTCTGCATTATTGGGTCCCTTGCAAAACACAGGGAGAATGCCTGTCTCTCACAGTTGCTCTTCTCTTCATCAATTTTATCTTGGTTAAATCAAGCAGACCCTTGATTTCTTTAAAGGAGGAACAGCAGATTTCTACATGCAAGGAAACAGCACCTTCAGAAACAATTTACAAAGAGGATTTTGGCTCTTCTGGTACTCTTTGTAGCATAACCTTTTTTTTTTAGCTATCTGGCCTGTTTTCCAATAATTTTATCCATAAGACCCTAGGTACATGGCGAGTAAGAGATAAGATGGGAAAAGCCAAGAAAAGCCAAATCTACTAGCCAAAAATTCAACTTCCCATTTAGCTTAGAAGTTATATTTAGCCTTTCTTGCTTTCTTCTGAAATATTTTGTTTTCTTCAAGAAGCCTTTCATAAATACAGAGATGTTCTGCACCATGTATGAGTAAATAAAACACCAAATAAATATAAACAAAATAAATATTTAAGAATGTGGCATAGATTGCATATTTGCACAACAGGAAAAAAAAGAAAAGATTGTTGGCTCAGTGAACAAGTGCTACAAGAACACTGACTTTTACTGCCTACACTGTAAACACTGAGTTATTACTCCCTCCTATGCAAAGCTTTCAATCTGCAAGGCATAAACAGGGCCACTGCTCCTTTTAAGTGCTGGGAAGCTCTTTGCTTTTAGGAACTGGCTTGTGTTGCTATGACTTTAACTTTGCTTTTCCATCTGACTCTTCAGGTTTCTCTGTTTAAAGGTTCACTGCAAATTAATCAGTGAGTAATATTTTAAACATTAAAGACAAATATTCCTTTCCTCTCTCCAACAAACTGTTTCATGTTTCCAGCCATTAATTTAGTAAGAAACAGAACATCATTTTTCTTAGCAACTGGTACTAATATTAAAGTTCATATTTTAAGATTTCAGTCGTGCTTCAGTAAACTTAAGAAACACTAGCTGATTACAGCCAACCAAGAAGCAGCTACAGATCCATCAACCTGACAACCCGAAGGCCAAAGCCTAAAACTAGAAATTCTGCTCATTATGAACAGGAACGAAGAAAATTCAGCATCTAAACCCTTTCATTCATGGTTGGTAAACAGCTTTACACTGTAAGATGTAGCAAGATTCTTAAAGAAAATTTGCATGTTAAAATGTTATAATGTAAGAACTGTTTGCTGAAGGAACACAGGGTAATTTGATTACCGGAAAAAAAAATTCCAAGATCTCAAAGTAATGAGGAACCTGTGACACAAATCCTAATCTGGCATATGACAGCTGCAGAATAAATTCAAAAGATTTTTACCAGACTAATTATCTGTTAATGGGCAGGCTCAGCGGGACATAACAAATTCCCAAGGTTTAGTTTCCAAGCCATGTGACCCAATCTCTAGCATGGCAGATGGCAGACAATGGCTGCATAGCGCTCTTTTATTCCAAGAGCTCCACACCCCATTTCTGCAACCCATCACTAAAATTATTGTAATCATACATCAACAAAGATACAACGCTACCGCTGGTGACACCACCACTTCTGCAGGGATTGTTTCCCACACTGTGCAGCATGTCATTTTTATTAAGGGCTGCCAGCTCTCAGTGTGAGCGGACAAAAATTGAAATCCCAATAGGATTTATCTTCTCTATAGATCCACAAAGACTTCAGCAAGTTGGATGTCACTTTTAGCAGGGGACACATACTTGCTGTTAGCTAAAATATCAGCAAATTTTTCAATTGCCACGCTGTAATTTAAAAGTGCTGACTTCACACCAGGTTCTGATTTTGTGTTCATTTTTAGAAATAATCTATTATTTTAACATCACACTTCACCAAGCTGCTAGTCCAATGGCAATGGGTATTACTGCTCGCATCTCTAAACTGCACCTTGCTGGAAAAGATTAAATTCACACCCAGAGGACACCAGCCATCACACTCCAGGTAACATTAAGGCACAGCCCCACAGCCAGAATTGTGCATCCCTGTGGGAAGGAAAGAGATACGTCCTCTATTCTATCTGTACTGTATTCTGGGTTATTGATCTCCAGAAAGCAAGAATAGGACACAGGGGCTCCCCTGCTGTGACAAATTCTAAAGACCTTTGTTCCAGAGGGCCAAGTTTTCCAGGGCTAGACTGTGGCTGTTTCACATGGCATGACCTTTATTTTTTGCATATGCAACAAAGCTGAAGAGCTTCCTCAGCATTATTGCTCACTTCAAGTTTAACACACTCTTCTGAGACGACTCCCTAGATGTTCAATGCTCTGTTTCTTTTTCAATCCTTTTTCTGCAGCACCTTTCAATCCTTTCTTTCTGCAGCACCTTCAGCATCACAATTTTGCTGCTTTGAAACAAAATCCTTACAATTTTCCTTTTTATTTTTCTTAAAATTATAATTGTACTAGTAATGTGATCCTCTGGCAACTGTGAAAAAAATTGTAAATACTCTCCAGGCTAAATCATAAACCCCACATTATCTGCCTGTGTATTTTGCACCATGGCATGTAATGAAAACGCTTTGGAAAGTGTTCCATGATGAATATGTACAGAAAAGACTTCTGTACTTTCATATTTAGAGTATTTTTCAGATTGCTGCAACTATGACAGGGCAGGGTTAATTTCAGGTTGCTTTCAGACAAACACTTCCTTCCACATATAACTAGAGATAGGAATATTTCTATGTCCATGAGCAGAGGCCAAAATTATCTCCTCTGCTCGAGTTTGCTACTTCCTCCTTCCTTCTAGCAATAAACAGCCCTGGCTCCCAGCTCTGAGCGCACCAATTGGAGGTCTGACCAAAATACCGTGTAGCAGTGTCCATGGATGAATTCATTTCCTGCCATACAGACTTCCTGAAGATTACAGCCACTTTAATTCTTTTGTTCTCAGTAAGACTTGCAAGGTTTGTATCCCACACTGACTAGACACAGGCATCTGTCCAGAGCTGCCCTCTGAAACAATTCCAGCCTCCAGCACAAGCCCAGCTTCCCTTAAGTCACGTTTCACATCAAACATTAGAAGAGGTTTGCTAGCATTAGCATTACAGTTAAAATTTACTTTAACTGTAACCCTTGCTGGTTGAATTCTGTTGGTTGCAGGTGTGTACACATGCACACTTTAATATTAACAGATATTCTAATTGTCATTTTATCTTCAGCTTAACAGCTCTTCCAAAGTGGTAGATCACTTTTAGTTACTGAAAACACTCAAACCAAATCAGTTTTCAGAAACCTTAGAGACTGCTGGACTCGAGTTATCTGCTGAAAACAGTAATAAAAAAATCACCTCTTCATTGTTCTTATTTTTACTGTGACTATCTACCTTCAAGTTCCACAGCATCTGATCTTTACTGTAAGCCTATTATTTCTTTTTCTATACATAGGGAAGACACAGAAGTAATTTTCTTTTGCTGCTAGGTTTTTTTTGTTTATCACCCCAAAAAACTTGTTGATAATATTTCTATCATCTCAGTGATCCCTTTTCCTTTAATCTTTCCTCGTAGAACATGTTTCCTTAAATCTTTTTACTCCTTTCTGGATTTCCATAATAAAGCTGTCTCTAGCTGGCATCATTGCATTGAATAGGACAGAGCACCTGACACATATATCAGGAACAAGATGATTGACTGTAACTTCCACATGGATGTTGGCTTTTCCCTCCTGTGCACAACCAGTGACACCATGAATTCATCTCCACATCTTCAGCTGTGATCCTTTACCACTTCAGCCAGGACACGTGGCGTTTCTATCTGCATTGTTAACAACCAGTGAGTGCAAGATTACTCAACCTGCTTTGTCCTAAGCTCTTTTTGCAGTTTGTCAAGATTCTAATCTTCTGTTGTCCAGGCTTCCTGTAGCTCATCTGTATTTATTAAGCACATTCTCCATCCCATCTTCCAGGTCATTTCCAGAGACTCATGCAGACACACGTTCATTGACCCCTACTCAATACGAAATTCCAGTTTGGCAGTGAGTCATCCATAACCACTGGGAACAGCAATATTCCAACAGTGCATTTGGTAAGTAGTGCATTTTTTCTGGACCATGCTTCCCTAGCTGACTGATGAGAAAAGACAGCATAAAAAAAACTTATTTCAGATACAAAGAAGTAGCCACTATTGTTTTCCTCCCCTTGTCTCTCTCCGCAGTCAAGTCATTGATTCATAACTATGTCTTGTTAAAAAAAAACCCAATAAACAACAAAAAAGCCCCCAAACCTTCCCAAAATCCCACCTCATGCTTTCAATTGAAGCATCCTGTGTTCAGAGCTCAACCCAAACAGGCAGGCTCCCTGAAGAGACAGGTGCTGTGTCAGTGCCCTTCTGGTCTGTAACACACATAAAAGTGACTGTACAAACATGACTTTTTACCAAACTACAATTTTTTGACTTCCAGGTGGTACAGGTATATGTAGCTACTGCTACATATTTACTCAAACAAAGGGAGATAATCCAGCCAACCACAAGAAAGTGATTCATAGTACTGCTCCATCAATTTTTTGCCCTAAGAGTTAAATTTGTTCAGCTCAACCTTAGGGACCAGCATCATATCTAAGGAATATCAGCTGTAAGATCATTAGACTCATGCAGAACTCCTCTAAACTGCTTTTCAGGGTTTCCCTATGCCCTGGAAAGTAATCTTTAGCTCTTCCATGCTGGTTTTGTCTCAAGTTGATCCAGTGAATAAGAATGGCTCCTGACATCTAGTATGAGTTTTCCTCCGCTCTACTGTGTGTACATTTTCTGATTTAAACTTCACAGGCCGCTTAGTTCCTACTCTCTTGAAAAATATCTCTTTTAGAAGTTCCATTCCTTTTCTTTAAAGACAATCTAAATATACTTTCTGGGTTCATTTCCACAAAATGCTTTACTATTTCTCACACATTATTAATTTGCGGACTCCTGCCAGCTACAAAACCTACAAACAAACAAACAAACAAACTCCAAACCAGCAATAAAAATGCCTCTTTCCACAAAACAGGCAGATTCACTTCTTTTTCATGTAGATATGAACCATGAATTCTGAAAAGCATTTCTATCCAACATATCTACTCTTTGCATAGTTCTATTGGCAATCATCTCCACAGTGTCAAATCCCCAATCACTCTGCTGCACCTTGGCAAATTGTAAATCCCTTTCTGTAAGCTGACTCTACCACTTGTGACCCTCAGACTTCAGGATGAATTCAGGGCCTAACATTGCTATTCAAAATCTTGAAGTTAGCTGAGGAAAGACTCCTTGCCCACAAATTCCCTCTGTGGGATCTGCAATGCAGAGAATCACTCTCTGCACCTGCCACTGACATTCCACAGTAACAATATATAAGCCTTATAAAGAGTTGTGAGCTATGTGAGGGCTTAAGGATTTCTTCCCCTCATACTTGCAGAATAATGCAACATTTCAGCTTAAAATAATATTTTAAATTTCAGCAGGACTAGAACTGAAAAAAAAATAAAGCTGGAGATTTCTCTTCTTGCAAAATTGCTTGTAGCAAAAATTCAAACCTGTGCCATTTCCAATACATTTGTACAGTGTCTGTATTAGGTTAAAGTCTGAGATGGAGGATAAACACTTGATTTACTTCGGTAGCTTTCAACTAGAAATTATGCCTGTTAACTCTGAAACAAGTTTCTATTACAGTTGTTTCTTAGCCTGCAATGAGACATCAGTGATGTAACAGCATAATTAAATCACAAAAACACAAAAAGGACACATCTAGAGCCTGGTTGCTTAAGGAACATCCTCTTTTAGTAGGAGAGAATTGAACTAAAGGGAAATATTTGCCAAAAAGTACCTAACTGAAATAAAATTATTCTTTTAAAAAATCATCTCATACAAGTAGGACTTTGCCAACGAAACAAAAAAACTAAGAAAAATGAAACTCATATGTTCTAAAACTTCTCTCAATACTAAACCGTAAGATCTCTACTGAGATTAAGATTGTAGCAAAAATACTGTATTAATGGAAATTTTTGAGATCTGAATGACTAAAGCCTACCAAGAATATTAGGAAAATCTGTTACAATAATAAACAAAATCTCTCCTGCTCATCCCTTATTTTGCTTTCTGCCCTCTGTGATGGGTATGTTAAGAGCAAAGCAAATACAAAGTTCAGTTTTCAAAAGCTATCTTCTCTATTAAGAGTTTTTGAGTCTGTCACTAGAGAATAAAAAAATCACTGGGAGGAGAGCACAATGAGTGATAAATACATCCACATGTAGTAACTGTTTTCTTCAATTACCAATTTACTTTTAATGAACACTTTATAAAAAAAAAATCATTACCAGAAAATTGGAGAACTTTTGGTTCCAGAGATAGCCCCCAATATACCCATCAAAAAAGACTTTCAAAATAAGGCTAATTTTTGGTGCATTCTCACTCTTTTGACAACAAAGTATAGAAAAGGTGTCTCATCCACCTTTTCAATCCTGTCATGGACATTAATCCATGAAACTGCAACACACTGCAGACTTAAAAAGTGTGAAGATTTAGTTTTCTTTTGTGTGTTAAATAACACAAGCTTCAGAGTTGTATATGGGTTTTTGTGAGCTTCTCACAGGGAATTTCTCCCCCCAACTTACCACACAGTCACCACCCCACACTTCACAATTACTGAAGCTCAAAGCTTGTTTAGCAAGAAAAAAATCCTCCATTCTCTTCATAGATAACAAAGGGTTAACTTCCCAACTGGAGGAGTTTCAGTCTGACTGTCCTTGCTTCACAGTAGGACAGTGACAGATTCCAGGAAAATGCAGCCAAGTAAGGAAAACACTTTGGTCAAGCAAATATATTAGGCAAACCTCAATGTCACAAGCACAAAGACTGGAACAGCAGAAGCCTGCACTGCAAAGTTAAAGCCCAGTTACTTGTACAGAAATATTTCTCTCACTTAAAAATCTTCTCAAAAATCTTGGGAGGTTAAAAAAAATTTGGTTGCTCAATAGCTTAAAAGTTAGAATTAAGTCCAGCATCAGAACAATTCAAAAATAGATCTGTACTTCAGGCTACAAAGCACTAATATGTTAAGTTACAGCATTCATTTTGAAACTGAAGATAAAAGGAAACCTTGCAATATTATAAAATCTTACAATTAAAAACCAGACACTTGTCTGTTTTCACACAGAAAAATCAAGGAAAACATCCAACTCAGGTGTTATTCTCTGTTTTACTATTATCATCAAGATTTTGCAACAGTCAAGATTAATGAAGTCAGGAGAGCAAATAAAAACTCTTTTGAAAACATCCTTTCTCTTCCACTGATCAGAAAGATCACTGGTTTTATCACCATTTCTTCCTACACATTAAATGGTTCTAATGGAATAAAAAAAATCACACCATAAGTTAACAGAATAATGCATTCCCTAATCAAAGGATATAAGTTTTATACATGCATGTCTTAATCATCTGAATTTCACCCCCATTTTCATATTAAACAGAAAATACAACCTAAGCCTATTCACTCAGGAAAAAAAGTATTTCCACAGAGACAAAAATATGAAGGAGCAAGGAAAAAAATTAGAACCATGAGAAACACAAGGGCTACATTTATAGGAACACAGCCATTTACGAAATGCCTTTTTTTTAATGGTTGCCTTTCAAGCTGTGCCAGCACCACAACAAACATAAAAGATCTGCCTCCCTAGCAGATTTAGAAGAATAAGCAATTACTACATTAGAGAAAATAGGCTCAGAAATTTCCACCAATTGGTAGTTGGCAGCAAAGCAACTCTTCATGTTCCAAAGCCCAAAAAGCCCTTCGGCACCAACCTCTACATATACCGGCAGAGAACAAACAAATTTTAAAAAAACCCTACTGCCCCAAACTGGGGTCAGCCCTTCACTTTGGGGAAAGAGAAATAAACAAAAAAGAAAACAAAACAAGAACTCTCCATCCTCCTAGGTAAGTAGTAGAAGGCTTTCATTTTTTGCCAGGGTGTTTGAAGTGATAGGTCTTCTCTTTGGGGCACTCCATCTCACAAGCTCCTAAAACACAGTTATACTGTGGTTGTGCAACAAAGGCTCCTTCCCAAAGTCTGTGGGAAAGCACAAGGCTTGTCTTCCTAATGGAAGGGAGGTTTACACACTGCTGCTGCTGGAACAGTTCACACAGAGAGGCAGCTGCATGCAGCAACTCTGCAGAATGCTCGCAGTCAGAATTATGGATTTCTCAATCCCGCCTCAGAACACTCCTACAGCTGCAGCCCAAGTTCACTGACTGCCTTTACCACAGAAGGGGAGGAGGAGGTCCTGCAGAAAAAAAAAAAAATAAAAAAAATCCTATTTTGGAGCATTACCAATAATTGGTCATCCTCACCACAGACTGAAGACAGTCATCATCCACCATGGGTGACGGCCACATGCAAGCAATGTATATGATATTTAATAATAAAAGTAGTTAACTACTTTTATTGATCCCTGATGCACTATTGCATCCTCCATATCAGTGCAGATCAGTGGGTTTCTGCTGTTTTGACAATGCAAGAAGAGGTGAATGTGAACTGACAATTCTAGCTCTTGCAGTTTCCCTTACTGACTCCCTACTTGCTTGAGAGGACCAAAATCCTGAGACAGTGTCAGAACACTTCATGGGCTAAAGAGACTCATTACTGCATAATAAATATTTTATTATGCTATTTTATTACAAATTAAATTAAACATGACAAACATTGTTTGGATGCTCCTAGGGAGGATTCTCTGTTAAGAATCAGCATTAACAAATCTCATTTAAAATCAAACCTATTAGAAGAACTAAGGAGCTGCCACATCATTGTGCTGCCACCAAACACTGAAAACCAAGAGTTTCAGTGAAGCCTTTGCCTTGCTACATTTTCATCAAAACACAGAAGTTATTCTTTTCACATATTTCCCTACAAAAAGTGTATCTAAGCACACAGAACAAAACCAGAGACAGAGCTCATACTGAGGTAATCTAAGTGCACTTGTTCTGCGATACATCTGCTAGAAGCTTGTACCACAAAAAAATGGTTTTTTGGCATTAAACATTATAAAAATAGTGAAAATAAAAATGCCAGATCTCTGAACACAACTGAAACTTTTACAACTACTTCATGCAGATGTACAGGTATGCAGGTGTATATAAGTACTTGTTGAATAGGCAAGGATATCAATGTTTAGTCAATAATACAAGAGTCTGGGTACCTGATACCAATGTGATCTACTCTGCGCCTGTCTTGCTCTATTACTAAAGTCACAATTCTGTCAGAGTTCCACAGCAGTGTCAAATAAAAGTCCCAGGTATCAAACTCCTGCTCTATGAAGGGCTGAGTCATTAATGTGACTGATCAACACCAAGTGTGCTCCTGACACTTTAAACTGGTGCAGCAGAACATCCTGTGGGCCACCCTTTGTATTTCTGTGCAAGAATACACACCTACCACATCATTAACACTAGCTTTGTTTTTGCAGAGATAAAACTAAAAGCAAAAAAAAGCAAGCTGCAAAGATATGACCACCCTCCCAGAATGGTTCATTTTAGATACAATTCTTGACCTCAGCTCATGTCAGTTACTACCTCTGGAAACAGCAATCTGTGGAAGTGCAATGGAAGGAGACATTGATACTTTTCTTATACCACTCAGCCACTACGTGGTAGTCTGAAAACACATAGATATCTTAGCAAGTTCAAATGTTTCAAATAAACTGTATTACTCAATGAACAGTCACTTTTTTGAGCAATGCAAAAAGGCTGGCATAAAAAAAAAAATTGTTTTACTTGAATGTAAAGATCCACTTATTTTACGCTATATACAATTCTTATTGTGTTGTGTGTATTAATATTTTAACAAAGCTTTTAAAAGTTCATTTTTTTAACTATCATTATTCAGAAGCAGATCAAAGCATACACAGTAACAAGAATTAAACTTATGAAAAGTGAGCATCTCAGATTATTAGATGGCCACAGCAGTTTATTCTCCTACCTGCTTCCCATCCAGTGTACAAAGTCTCTTGACTACACCCGAGTCTAACTTAATGGCTTCGGTGATGTCATTCAAGACCTGCTCGAAGGAGTGAGCAGTCTTCTTGTTCAGCAGAATCCTCACAGCTTTCCGCGGCTTTACCCCACTCCTAATAACAGTCACCAGTTTGGGTTTAATGAAGTCTTTGCTCTCCTTCACCTCGCTCCTCGAGGATGTCAGAGACGTCAAGGAGCGGCTGGAGCCAGTCCTTATGTTCATGCACCAGTTCGGGTTGACGTTCTTGGTGTAATCAACCTTGCGGTACGGTTCATTGGACGCACACACATAGCTCTCACCTGAAAAGAAGAGGACATGTTCACAGTTGAAGGGGGTTTGCAGCTACTTTGTCAACTTAAAAACTAGAAAAACCAAAAAAGACAAATATTTTGGGAGTGATTTTCCTGTATTTTGGCAAGGGGGACAGTAAATTATCAGGTTTCCACCCAAACAACACTCTCAGAGTGCTTTCAACAGGTTTCAAAAGACTCCTGGTATAAAAAATAGTGGGTGATGAGGAGGTTCAAGGTATTTCACATGTCTTTTGGATTGAGTCATTTTGTAAGTGCTTAAATTACTTGAGCTCAACACAACATTAAGAGCTTTCTCCTACAGCAAATTCCAGGCCCTCTCCTATATATCCTTCAACCATGTATCTCAAGATATGTACACCCATGTCTGTGCTTACTTTACAACAGCAAGTTTTAACAGAATAAATTTAAGCACCTCAAGACCCCTTACCCTGGAAAGGCACTTTAATCTACCAGGAGTTACTGCCTTTCTACCAAGGACACATATTTGAAATGCATCCACATTGATATTTTTTAGACCAATCAACACCTCCTGAGGCCACAAATGAGTATTTGAGAGTATGGGAGCATAACAATACCTCTGCACTTTCCCATTTTTAATTTCATTCCTAACTCAAAGCTGGTTTGCAGGGATTTTTTTGTTTTGGTTTGGGGTTTTTTGCTCTTTTTTGTTTTGGGTGGTTTTTTTGGTTGTGTGGTTTTTTGGGTATTTTTTTGTCTTGGTGGTTTTTGTTGGTTTGCTTGTTTGTTTTGTTTGGGGTTTTATGTTCCTGTCTTTGTTTTGTTTTTAAGGAAAAAAAGAGAGGAGGACTACTTGCAGCTTGTGACAACCCTTTTGACACCTGACAGCAATATGCAAGACGTAATCCATGACAAGGAAATCTTTAACTCTGGGTTATTTGTGTAACCCACATCCCTGAGGTGTCACAAAATGACATCCCAAGACATTCCTGAAAGGGCAGAGTATTGCCAGAAGGATAAATGGTAAAGCATTCAAAACTGACAGAATACACCATTGCTCCAGACAGGAGAGCTACCTATATCTTAGAAAGCTTAATCTGTTCTAAAATTAAAGCTACACAGTCAACGTCACTGGTGGAAGAAACCAAACTCACTTCTAACATGCACAGCAAGAGGAGCAAAGAGTAAAACATGCATCTAGAGGACAGAACTGTAAGAGTTACAAAATGTATGCCTACATTTAGATACATTTAGAAAACTTTTAAACAACACTTTTGCACTCTGAACTCCAGTTTGGAGAGCTGATTTATCTTAGAATTTGGAGAGCTTCTTCTAAAAGCAAGATACTAAACTACTTTCAAAGCCCTGAAGAATTACCGTGAGCTGAAAAATTTCCTTGTTTCTTTTCCAATACTAATTACACTGCTTTGTAATTTATCTTCTATTTAGACCTTCTTGAAAGTCTACTTGCTGTATTTGAAGGAACACAGATTATAACTAAGCCAAGTTAACAATGATTTTGTTTGGGAAATTCTGGCAGCCAGTTCTGCCTCCACAAACACTACTGGGGACTGTATTCCACTCAGGTACTGGGAAACTGGGGTGAAGTTCTGTGGATGCCACTGCCTTTCCTGTACTCTTTCTCTTCACTCCTTATTGCTCCTCCTCATATTCACAGATCAAGTGGTGCAAAAACCAAACTGATGCAGACAAAACTAGACTCCTCCTCCTTCCTCCAAAAAATTAGCTAAGAGAAAGGAGGTGTTTTCAGCACACAAACTCCTTGACAAAGGGCTGCATGCTGCACATTAGCACCAACTTACAGGTAGGAAGAAAAGAACCCCAAACTTCACAGAGCTTTGTAAGGACTGTAGTGTCTAGAAGCTTATGCTGCCCCAGAACTACATGCTACATTGTAAGAAATCTCCAAGCAATCTGGTCTTATCAAACCTGAGCAAGATATTGGATGAGATGACTTCAGAAAGTCCCTTTCAGACTAAGAGGTCCTATGATTTTAAGGATGTGCACAGCTCTCTTCCAACAGTCGTTTTCATCATCTATCCTGTTATCTCAAAACATTCCAAGATATTCAAGTTTTGTGGCAGCAGCTCAGCTACAATAGAAAGCAAAGGTTTCCCCCTGCACAGCCTCTAACACTAGATTCAAAGGACTGTGCTTGTTGTCTGGACAGTTGCCCAGTAAGTCTGTCTCCAAACTCAGTGCTGCCAAAGGAGAGGCACCTCAAGAAGCTGGCAGTGGTCACACTCAGTGGGACAGAAGAGGCAAAATCAGAAGCATAAAATAAAACTCATGGATTGAGATAGAGACAGTTTAATAGGGAAAGCAAAAGAGACAGTTTCATAGGGAAAGCAAAAGCCACAGGGGCAAGCCAAGACAAACAAGGAACTCATTCACCACTTCTCAAGGACAGGCAGGTGTTCAGCCTCCTCCAGGAAAGCCAGGCTCCATCATGGTAATGGTGGCTTGGGAAGCCACATGCTTAACTCTGAACTTTCCTCCTCTTCTTCCTTCTTTCCCCAGATTTATAAGCTGAGGGTGATGTCATATGGTCTGGAATATCACTTGGGCCAGTTGGGGTCAGCTGTCCCAGCTGTGTCACCTCCCAGTGTCATTTTCCCCCGGCCAACTCACTGGTGGGATGGTGTGAGCAGCCAAAAAGGCCTTGGCTCTGTGCAAGCCCTGCTCAGCAGGAACAAAAACATCCCCCTGTTATCAACACTGATTCGAAAACAAATACAAAACATAGCCCACGCCAGCTACCATGAACAAAATTAACTCTATCCCAGCCAAAGCTCTGGGGACCATCTCTCCAGCTTTTGTGCAAAACAGCTTTAAATAAATTCTACAAAGTACCTCAAAATTCACCATCATTGAGAATGCTCAAAATTATCCTTTCTGACTCAAAACCAATGTACTTCCTAGACCATTAAAAAAAAAAAAAAAAAAAAAAAAAAAAAACAAGCAAAAAAACCCCCAAAAATGCACAAAAATAAGATAATTCAAAGTTAAATCTCGGCTGAAATTTAAATTAACAAAGTTTAAAAAAAATAAATAAAAATTAAAGCTACTCAGAAACAGTCTCAAACTTGAAGTGAATGAATTGTTTTACATAAAGTAAAGGTAGAGGACAAAAGGCCCCTTTGCTTAAGGATTTATCATAGCAAAGTTTCAACAGGCAGGCTGGCTTTGTCTTTTACAGACTCATAATCATAAATAGAGCATCTCCTTTGTACTATCATGGAATGTGATCTATTATCTGTCACAGCTGTACTACAGTACCCTATAGGGCAGCAGAAATTGTACTTCTATAAAATTTTCAGTCAATATTAATCCAAAAGGATCTATATTTCTTTAAAATAGCAGTGTAAGACTTTCTGTCTCCTACTACTTCCCTTGCTTGATGCATGAATAAAACAATTGCTTGATTATCTCAGTGTTGTGATGCAGATTTCTTCTTGTAACTTCTTTTCCTTTAAGCAGAGGCCACAGTAACAAATGTCAAGAAGTGCTTTCAAGTTCAAACAATGTAATAACTTAAAAGAAAGAATTTCAATTTATTTGTTTCAGCTGCATTTAGCCAAGCCTGAAGTTGAAGCACAAACTATTTTACCTTAAAAAAAAAAGATAAAATCTGCCAAAATGAATTGAAAATTTCCTATAGTTGGCAGATACAGGAAAGTATAATTACTTGAGAATATAGTATATTACAGATTGTTTAGTAAGTGCTTTAAAGTCCACACCTGCTTTTATATACCAGACATATAAATAAAGTTAAGTAACACAAGTTTTGCATGGAAAACAGATTTTACTACTACACCTGCGAGGCAGGCACATATGGCAAGACCAGAGCAAGGGCTGCAAGTGAGAAAACACATTCACCGAGTGATTTTCTTGTTTCATGATTTAAAGGATAAAGTTTGGAAATTATTACTTAAATCTCTAATTATTTTACCTCAGCCAGGACTTCACCCATGGTTTCTAAGTTCTATTTAAATACAAAAAACCCAAGAAGCAGTATCATTGGGAAGCCAATTGCTTCTCTCTGGATAAAGAATGGTTTTCTAGGAATGAGTTAACCATTTATTTGTTTGAAAGAGGTATACAATTCAATACTTACCAGATGAAAATATGTAAGGAAAAAAATGTCAGGAGTAATTTAAATCACACTTATAAAGTTAACTCCAGGAAACTTTCCTACAGAATGGTGTGTTTAAAAAGCACACCTGAGAAAACACCATCACTTGACAAGCAAGCATTAAAAAGGTGTGCTATTGTTTAAGTTATTGTAGTTATCCTCCAAAGTAAAAAATGCCTTTATGTACATCAGTTTGGAAGAAATATCATGTCATTTATAGAAGTATTATCTGCTTTTAACATTAATTTTTTTGTAGGTAAGAACCTGAAAATATATATATACCATATATATACACCATATTTGCTCACAGCTTTCATGTATGACCTGATTTTAAATCTGTTTGGGATTAATTCAAATACACACTTCTGATAATCTCCACAATCTTTCAGAAAACTAATATATGTAAAATATAACACACAATACTTGATTTTTGAGAGTCAAGAAGGGATGAACCAATCAAATTGTTTTTAAACATTGTTGAAACTAACAGATAAAAATATAGTTAAAAATCACAAACATAAATAAATTTGAAAGTCAGTTTCACTGACTGTCTTGAATGAGATTTTCCATGGGAATAACCTAAATGCATATCATCCCAAATAAAAAGAAAGTATTTTATGAGACAAGCAGCATTTTGATCAGGCTGTAGCTTTTTTCTTTTTGCATCTACCAGCCCACGAAAGCTGACACATCTCCAAAACCAGGCATAAACAATAATTCAAATATTTACACTGTTGACTTCAATATGGTCAATTTTATGGTTTGAAGGTCCACTTTCCATTTATACTCTTGAAAGACTTTAAAGGTAAGCATACCAGCTTCAATTAGCACAGAGTAATAGCAATTACATTATGGAAAGTAAATACCATGTCTCCAGCTCACAACATTGACATTACCATGAATCAGTTCCCCAGGTTTCAGACCAGAGCACGAGTTTAGTCTCTAATATTACACTGATATTTGCAGGTAAAGAAGCACAATAAAGAGTAATGCAGCAGGAAGATCTATTTAGCAATGTTTTCTTTTTTTTCCTTTAGATGCAGAAAATAATGCAACACATCCAGATGCAGGTGACATCTGGGACTGGAGCCCAGCCAAACTCTTCCACAGCAGAAAGCTCAACCAGGCTGCAGAGCAGTTTTGGCAGAAGTCTGAAACCTCCTTATAAGTTCACAGCATAATTTCAACAGAGTGTATGTACAATCCATCCCATGATTCAGGACAGCACTCAGAGCAAGCTAAAGGTGCCAGCTCTTCCATGAAGAAATCCTGCTACCATCAAAAACCCCTCAATTTGGGCACAGGCTTGCTTAAAAAGAGAAACATCTGATATTTTGGATCACAATATAATCAGCAAATGGCATAAGTCTACTTCTGGTTTTCCAAGTCTTATTAACAGTAGAAAATCAGTTACAAAACATGGAACAGTACCTATTGACAAGAAAACACTACCTGCCTCTCAATAATTTAGCTGCAGTGAATTAATAACCAGATGCACTATCATGAAACAAGCTGGTTTAAGAACAATGTAAAAGGATTCCAGCTTCAGACAGCCACCAGTCTAAACATAACACTTGCCATTCCCTCAGAGGAGGAAAATACAGATGATAAACACAGAAAATGGAAAAGAGAAAACAAGACTACATTGGTCAGTCTGACTTTCAAATAGCCATAGGTCATCAGCTGCCTAAATACTGGTTTGCTTTCTTAGAAACTCATCCACAAAGTTTTTTATTTGTCATCTATTTCTTCAACACCAATCCTCAGGAATGTGCCTAGCTCACCTTTCAAGATAAAAATGCATGGATTAAGGAGAAGCATGTACACCTAGTAGATGAGGGGAAGGCTGTGGATGTCTGTCCAGGGTCTATCTAGACTTCAGTAAAGTGTTTGACACCATCTGCCACAGCATCCTCCTAGAAAAACTGAGTGCTTGCAGCTTGGGTGGGTGGAGTCTTCAATGGGTAAAAATCTGCCTGGATGGCTGGGCCCAGAGTGCTGTGGTGAATGGAGATAAATCCTTTGGGCAGTTGGTCACCAGTGGTATCCCCAGGGCTCCACCTGGGGCTTGTCCTGTTTAACATCTTTGTGGATGGTCTGGACACGGGGATCAAGTGCACCCTCAGTAATTGTGCAGAAGACACTGAGCTGATGTGCTCAGGGGATGGAAGGCTCTGCTGGAGACCTGGACAGACTCCATCAGTGGGCTGAGGACACAGCTGCAGGAAGCTCAAGAAGGTGAAGTGTCAGGTTCTGCACCTGAGCCATGCAGTGATACAGACTGGGTGAGGAATGGCTGGGGACAGAAAGGGACACCTGGGGTGCTGGCTGACAGCAGCTGAACCTGAGCCAGTGTGCCCATGTGGCCAAGAGGGCTGATGGCACCCTGGCCTGGGTCAGCCAGCAGGACAGAGAAGTGGCTGTTCCTGCACTGGGCCCTGGTAAGGCCATACCTCGAGCGCTGTGTCCAGTTCTGGGCCTCTCACTTAAAAAGGACATTGAGGAGCTCCAGAGTGTCCAGAGAAGAGAAACAAGGCTCAGGAAGGGTCTGTAAAACATGTCTTAGGGGAATGGCTAAGGGAGCTGGGTTTGTTTAGTCAGGACAAGAGTAGGCTCAGGCCTCATGGCTGTCTACAACTCCCTGAAAGAGGGTTGGATGGAGGTAGGGTCAGTCTCCTCTGCCATGCCCGCGGTAAGAGGAATAGAGGAAATGGTCTTAAACTGAGACAGGAGAAATTCAGATGAGATATTAGAAAAAAATCTTCTCACTATTAGGGTGATCAGGCACTGGAATAGGTTCCTCAGGCAGGTGGGGCAGTCACCATCCTGAAGGTGTTTAAGAGGCATTTGGATCTGGTGATAAGGTTAAATGGTTTAGGGGTTACAGTGGCAGTGCTGGGTGGATGGTTGGACTATAAGATGTCAAAAGTCTCTTTCAACCCTGATTATTTTATACCTCTATATGAACTATTCTAAATTCAGCCATGCAATATTAGATACCAACAAAAAAAGTAGGATGCATCCTGCCCTTTTGCATCACAAGTGTGATACGTGCAGTTTTGAGGGAACAAAGCTGCCTCACCATTTGGGGTTCTTCACAGCACAAGTTTTGTGAGCCAAACCTCACTGCTAAGCATTTAACAAACAGCCTAGAAATATCCAGACCTTTTGTCCTTAACAAATAGAAACTACTAAAGAAATATTTACAGATATTTACTTTTCCCTAGCACTAGGTTAGAAACCAACTGTTTCTAACCTAATGCATGTCACATATGCACATGTTGCAAACAATAAAAGGAATTAATTAAGTGTGCAACACTCAAAAATCCTCAGTAGGGATATTTGAAACAAAAGTATCTGAATAAGATTTTCTGGCTTGCTTTTTGCAAGAGTAATAAGCACTCTCTCCTGAAAGTCACATAAAGGATCACGTTTTAAATAGCACTCTGCATAACAGAGAATGGTACAGCTGACGGGTAAAAACATCCCTAAGGAAGGAAAACAGTTTCCATATTTTTGAGGCATGTGTTCCCCTGTGAATCCCATAGGACAGGGCAGGTATCTACACAGATTTCACCTATTCACCTTATGTTCCTCGGCTTCTTTGGGTGCAACACTTTAGCTTCAAAGCCACCAAAAGCTGCTTATTTAGCACAGCAAGGTAGTTATTAAGGCTACTGACCTTCTTTCTAACTTTAGGAAACTCACCAGAGTACCCTTTCCGTGTTCTGTAACACAAAGCCAAGCAGATTTCCGGAACAGCGTATTTACAGCATATGTGACTGATCTAAAAATACAATAACCCCTTTTATGAAGGACTGGGATATTTAAATTTCTCTTTCCTTCCTTACTCTGAGCAACTTCCCTCTTCATCAGTTTCATACAATTCACTTTCATATCACCTTTAATAACCCTGTATAAGTCATGATCTTTCCTCATCCACAGCACTCAGAATTCCCCATGCAGTTTTTAAAACCTGGGACGACTGGGATTTTAGGAGATGACTGCTATTAGTTCTCTTTTGATTTGATTTAGACATTAAGATGTGTAGATTACTTCCTACAGGTTTTCACAGAACAGCTGAGATTGGAAGAGACCTCTGGAAGTTCAACCCCCTGCTCAGGCAGGGTAAAAGCTCTCGGAAGACAGTCAATGCCACCTGGTATCAAACACACCTGACACCATGTGCCTTCTTCACAGAAACTAAAAAACTCTTTTCAGGTGAACTAGAATGTCCCCATCCATGAAACTAGGAGAGAGATGGTGATGGAACTGTTTTATTTTACTTGGATGGAAGTGAACTAAGAATTACTTCTGCATTTCACATCCACACCCCATCGCTCCAGAACTTTGTCAGTACAGTGATTTGAACACGTATTTGGAAGAATATGCTCTCAGTGTTTTTTAATCCTTCTTTCATCCTCCTTTTTTACCCTTCTTTGTTCAACTTATTACATTTGCGTCTTGTTTTTTAAAGTGCTACAGCTTCTGGCTCTAGCACAGGAGGGTAATCATACCTTTTGAAATGAGCAAAAATACGAACTGCCTAATTAATTGGTGCTACCATCTGCTTGCCCTGACAAGAGAAAAGATATTCTTGACCTAATACAACACTGCACATCAACCAAAGTCACAGGCACTTCATGCAGGATTAAAATGTAATATGCAGTAACAACTATGGTCTAAGGCAGAAAAAACTTGGATTGTTCAACACCTCATTTCAAAACACATTCTCTAACTCTGTATTAATGAGGCAGAGCTCTGTAAATCAGATACTGCCCTGTGCTATGTGTCCTGGCCATGCATAAGGACTGTCCTGCCTCAAAACTTCCCACCTCCTGCCCAAGGACTCCCCTCCAGATGCCTGTTGATTGTGTGCACAACCATGCAGACAAAACTCTTGGCATTTTATAAAGGACTGTATTAATTACGCATTGTTGTTGAACGAACAAAGACTCTCAGCCATTTTTCTAGGAAACTAGGATTTCTATTAGATGCAAAACAAACAGAACTTCTCTTTCCAGGAATAAATTCTACAGTTGCTTTCATCTCCCAAAATCCAACAATACCTCCCAGCTTTGCAGCAGACGTGTACAGTTGGGATTCTCCACATCCTTCATTAACAAGGCAATGAAAACAAAGAGACAGAGCACAACCAACATCCACATAAAACACATAGCTCAGGACTAAAGAGCTGCACAGCTCTATTACCATGGCATCATGCTTTAGGAAGCCTATATTTTCAAGGGAAACTGAAGGAAATAGACAAACACTTAAATAGCTAACTCTGGTAGAAAATAAAAAATAATCTACCTTTTAACATTTTTTTATTGAAGGGTAAGTATAAAATTACACGTGAAATGGTGTATTCTAAAATAAAAAGTAGTGTTATGCTGAGAGTAAAGGTGGAAGAAGGAACACCATAAGAAAGCATAATATCCCAGCCCCCACCTCCTCTCTGGATCTGCCTGCTCAAACAGATCTGAAGCAGACAATGAAATTCCTCCCATTTTAAGAAAACAGTGAAAACTGTCAAACTCATAATGTTTCCTAATCTACAGAGGCTGAGAATATAATTTATATTTGCCTTAGGCTGGTCCAGCAGAGCATGCTATTTTGATTGTCATATCCAGTTAAGAAAAGCAATATGCTTCATAAAATGGAGCTTCTATTTTAGACTAATAAACATGATCTGGTGCAATTTTTAACTGGCTCAACCCAGAACAGCAATATTTCATATGCTGGTATGTCCATGCACCAGCTCTTTTTCTCTTAAAATGGCAAGCAACAAAACAGATTGCCAAATACAACCAAACTCAAAAAAACCCAACATTTATCAGTGACTCAGCTCAGTGTGATGCAGAATTTGATGTTGCCAGCTTTCATATCCCAGATAGACAAACAGCAAATAAGCCTTAAAGAGCTTGCCCTGTACTGGGACACGTCACTGTCCAAGAGCTACACACACATAGGCAGGAGCTGAGGGAGGTTTAATGCAGATCTTGCTGGCTTGGCAAGGTTTGCAGAGCACTCACCTTCTGCTCACTGCAGAGACCTGCCACTACTGAACCTGAACTGCTGTGACTCCATGTCCCAGTTCAGGAGCACTGGGAAGGTGCCAAGAGAGCAGCGAGCTCGGTATTGCATCACGCAGCCATGGCCCGTCTGGTGCTCAGCCTGCGGCTGGCACACACCACAGCACTTCAGTTTTATTTTCCTTTCTGAAAACATTGAAATACAGCAAAATACCACTCAAAACTACTTCTGGTGCTTCTGCAGTTCAAGCTTTAGGTCAACACCAATGTTGGAGCATTTACTCGAGAGCAGAAATTCAAGCTTGCTGTGCAGTAACCATGAGAAATAAAGAACATGAACCCAAATCAAATCTCTTCCAGCACCTCAAGAAGAAAACAGCTGGCAAAAACCACAAATCATTTCAAGGAATGACAGATTCACTACTTGTTGGCTGTCCTTTCCTTCCTCTACATACTTTTCTTTCTCTGTGTGATTAGTCTTACACTGGTGAAGTTTTTAGCATGCTTACTGGAGAACATACTAATCCAATTATGGTGCTATAGGATTTTCTTAATATTCCTGAGAGTTGTATTGGATAGATGACTAAGTCTTTGGGATTCTTTTTTTCCCCCTTTTACTTCATTGAGATAGCATGGAAGTGGCATTTTGACTGTGACATTTATTTTGCTTTATTCTTCCAGTAAAGAGCCACATCAAAGGTTACAGTTTCAATGAGTATTTGAAGAGACAAATAGCAAGTTTTGCTTTCAATTATTAATTTACAGTTGCAAGAGTATATATGGCTGTCCAGAAAGTAATTCTGTCTTCGTTTTAAGTCATAAAAGTCTAATATCATTCCTGCTGCAACATTTCAAAAGTCACCCCATGTTATTGCTAGTTTCATCACCTTTTACTTCTGTGACCACTTCAGCATATCATATTTTTTTAAGGTGTCTCTAAATTAACCACCAAATCATGACAGTTTTTTTACTTACTTTATTTCTTTTATCACCACAGGGTCAGTATTTCACTCTACAACCACTTCATACTTCAGTTGTCAGTGTAAAACAGCCTTATAGTAGATCATGTAAGTCCTCAGCACTATGGCACTATCAGGAAGTGCCCTTCCATGCACATCTTTTTTGAGGGAGACACATTTGGCACAGCAAATTCTACAGCCCCCCCTTTCTCTTCCATGTTGTGAAGCAGCTGGTCCCTAACTCCCAATGTCCCTACTGGTGGATTAGATAAAGGTCTTCAGGTTCCCTTTCTCATCCAGTTCTGCAGGTGTGATTCAGCACTGCTTTGAAAAGGAAAGCTTCCAAACCAAAGCTCAAAGGATAGGCAGCTGAAGACCTAGGATGCAGGAGGCATTGGGAGGCCTACAAAAAATCCCAGTTCTTTATTAATGCAAATCAGCTACACCTGGCACACAGAGTCAGAGGGTGGAAGACTGTGGTGGCAGATGATATATTGAAAACAACCATCAAATGCAAAATTCATTACAAACCTCTCAGCATGCACCTGGGCATTTGGGAAGGAGGCAATGCTGAGCTCAAACTGTATTTTAAGACATCAAGTGAAAAGACTGGGGAATTCTGCTCCTCATTCCAATAATTATCACTCCCCACAAACAAGGGGCACATGTGTCATTCACAAAACAATATTTCTGGTCCCATTTTGAGACAGTCAAGCGCTGCTCTGTTCAGATTTACAAGGTCTACATAACCTCAGCAGCTAAGTCCCATTATGAAAAGCTACTTAGGAACAACTCTGAAATACATCTGATTCCATAACATGAAAGTCAGGCAAGGTAGATAATTCCCTCTGTTAATATGGACTCTGATCACATTTGAAACTAGGGCATTACACCTGTTAGTTTTAATAAATGGTAGGATATAGATACCCTTTTTTTCACAGCACTGGGGCTCCTTCTGTGAAGCTACTGTGAGACAACAATGACACTTGGAGAATTACAGCATTTCCCTCTATTACAAATGGAAGGTAATCAAGAACTTCACCGTTCTTGCAGATGGAAAGAGCACCTGCTGCTTAACTACCATTGGAGTCAAGCCCGGCGCATGCAGATGGCAGCGCTGAAGGTGATGGGAGAAGTGAATGGTCCACACTGGGAAAACGAGGCCCCACCGCCCCTCACAACCCCGGCTACTTGCCCTTGCCCTCACGGGTTCTGCGGCCGCCAGCTGTCACACGGCGACCTCTCCGCTTTGATCCGGGTAGGGACAGGGAAGCTCACCCCAGGGAGTGCCCACAACCCACCACAAGCTCCAGCCGGACCTTGACACCGTCCTCACCTTCCACCAGCTCGTCCAGGCTGGTGAGCTTCTTGCTGCCATCGATGGTGTAGATGGTGCGGACGCCCTGGGGCAGGTTCACGTTGTCCGACAGGGAGCGGGTGAGCTCCACCAGGAGGGCGTCGAAGGAGCGGAAGCGGTCGGGGGAGATGGCGTACACCAAGCCCTTGAAGTACCTGTCCCCGTTGCGGTAGAAGCGGGCTTTGCGCGCCTTCTTCTCGGAGCTGAGCGCCTGCAGGGTGCGGGTGCGGTAGAGGCTGCAGTGCGCGCTGTGCGCCGGGCTGGGCACCAGCCCATTGCCCCGCGGCCCCGCGCCGCCGCCGGACCCGGAGCCTCCGCGCCGCGGCCCGGAGCGCTGCTGCCGCTTGTCCCGCTCCTCGAAGTGCTCCAGCTCGATGCTCCGGCTGCTCGCCATGGGGAGCCGCCTGCCCGCCCTCCCAGCTCCGCCACGGGAGGGCTGCTACGCCCGCCCGCCGCGCTCGCAAGGGCTCGTGCCGCCTAGAAGAGCATCGCGCCCGGCCGCTGTGGCCGGGAGGGCTGCGGCTGAGCGCGGCGCCCGACCTGCCCGGCCAGCGCAGCCCCGGCCCCGCCGCTGCCCGCTGCGGCGCACAAAAGCATCCCTCACGGCCGAGCGCGGCGCCCCCCGGCTACGGGCGCTGCTGGGGGCCGGGCGAGAGGCTCGCAGGAGCCCCGCGGCCGCGCCCCCGCGCCGTGCCCATGCGGGCTCGCACAATGCGCGGGTCCCCGCTCAGCCCCTTCCCCGCCGGCTCCGCCGGGCAGCAGCGGCGGCGGCGAGCCCGCAGCGCCAATTCCCGCAGCGGGGGCAGCAGCACCGCCACTGGCGCGGGGAGCGGGCAGCGTCCGGCTCCCGGCGGGGAAGCAGCCGCAGCGGATCCGGCGGGAGCGGCGCTGGCGGCCCGGCCGTGGAGGGCAGCGGAGCCCGAGCCGGAGCCGAGCGGGAGCGGGCGGGGCTCTGCCGGGCCGGGCGGGAGCGGGGGCGGCGCCAGCTCGGAGCGCGTCCGGCGGGGGCGGGAGCGCCGTGGGGGGGGGTTGGGAGCGGCGGGAGCGGGCAGCGGGAAGGGGCTCTTGTAGGAAAGGGGAATTTGGAGGCGCAGTTTTCCTACAGGGTAGTGCTGCCCTTCTGGTGGTCCTCCAAGGGCCGCCCGCCCCTCAGGCGCACCCGCGGAGCTGCCCGCCAGCCCTCTCCCAGCTTTACGTGGGCCAGTCACTGCGTTAAAACGCTAAAAATGCTCCTTCTGTACGGCCCTCAGCCCGAAATACATCCCAGGGGGCAGGAGACTGTGCATCCCTATCATTTGTTGGAACTGCTTTAAGGGCATATAGAGATACGACGTGGGATAATGGATTCAAAGTGATAGTAGGTGTTGGATAGATAGATAGATAGATAGATAGATAGATAGATAGATAGATAGATAGATAGATAGATAGATAGATAGATAGTAGATTGGCTATTGGGACAAAATTCTTCTCTATGACAATGGTGAGGCACGAGCACATGTTGCTCGAAGAAGCTGTGGCTGCCCCATTGCTGGAAGCGTTCCAGGCCTGTTGGAACGGGGCTTTGAGCAAGCTGGTGCAGTGAAAGTCATCCTTTCCCATGCCAGAGGGGTTGGAACTAGATCATCTTTGAGGTCCCTTCCAACTCAAACCATTCTGTGATTCTATGATTTTCCTTTTGCATGTGTCACCACCTCTCCCTAAGGAGTCAAACCCATTCACAGAGCCTAAACCCCCTAAATGTGCTGCAACCCACATTCCATGGCTTCCCCAGGCACCTTCTCAGTGCTCTTGGGGTTGCTCAAGTCAAATTCACTTTTCATTGAAATGGCCAACAAATGCACTGAAGTGGATGCAATTTCAACTACTTTACAACTTATTCTCAACCATTACAGAATGTATTTTCTTTCTTGGCACAATGAGAATTTAAATAAATGTAAAAGCTTTTATAAGTGCATACATGTTTTCTGGTTTTTTTACCTCTCTTGCATAAAAAAAGAGATGTTGCACTTGCAACGTTGCAAGTTGCAGTTGTGTTATGTCATTACAGGTATGCTCTTCTGTCCAATATTCTTTGCCACATTTCTGGTGGATTTATTATTTTTCTCTTTTTATATTTTGAAATACCAGCAAAATCAAGCACTTTCTCACCATTATTACAAAGCAGATTAGACATTATCTAGCTACAATATTCTAAAGACGATACATAGAAAACATCAGTGAAACTCACTCTTCATTGAAGTACCAACTTCTGTGGTGCCTGAAAACTTCCACAAGCAAAAAGAAGAGATAAACCATGGACCTAGATTATCTCCTCTGGTGGTAAAATCAACAAAAAGAACTGAATGAGAGGGAATTCTGTTACAGTCAGGGCATGAATACACTTGCTAAGATTAGACACGCAGGTCTTGCCTAGGAACCAGGACCAAGTCACAAAACAGTATGGAACAACTTTTTAGATTGGCTTTGATATATAGTTTCTAATCTTGATTACAGGCAATGTTACACAGACAAAATTCAAACTCATGTGTGTAACTTTGCTCCGAAGTGGATGGGTCTCAGCTACAAAGTTATATTTTTTCCCAAATGGTTCCACACTGCATGGCCGTGTCTGGCCTTTAAAGAACAAGTCACATTTTAAGTTCAAACCTCAGCAGATGGTCATTTGGACTAACCTTTTTCCATTTGCTCAGAAGCAGGTCACAAAAGCCCAGGGAAGTTTAATCCCCTCCTCGTACACAACTTTTGTCTCTCTGAGCTGCTAACTATTGCCACAGGACAGTGCTCAGCTATGAGCAGAGGACTCATGCAGACTAAGATGCAAATACACAAAGACACCTACATATATATATATACATGTGTATATATAGATACACACACACACATACATATATATATAAATTTAATCTATTGGCTGTGTCTGTGTTTGAATACAGCTTGGAGAATCTGGTACCAGGGTTAGCATTCTGCCAGTTTCAAGGTGTTTTGGTGGGTGGTAGGATATGTCATGTGTGGGACTTGCTCTGACTTCTGAAATCTCTAGCTAGAGATGGGTGGAGGGAAAGGATTTTTATGCAACCTCCTGTAAAGTAAAGCTAAAAGGGAATTCTCCAGCTTTCACCAGGAAAATTCTCTGTCCCCCTCAAAGGGAATTCCTGCTACAGAGAACTTTTGATGTCTGTAAAGCAACTATGTTTTGTAGAGTATATAACATGAAATTGACTTCTGATCTGTAAAACTAAACTATTTCTATATTAAGAGGCTATTTACAGAGAAGTTGGGATTAGATCTCATGTGTAACTGCGGAGGAAATTCAACATGGTCCTACAACTTGTGCTGTTTTGGTTTTTTTTTTTTTGTCCTCCTCAGATGCTATGGATATTTTTAGTAAGATCTGTAAGCTCCTGTTGCACAGTGCTTCCATTGGTGTGCGTGCTTTGCCTTTTCTTTGCCACGTTGTTTCCCCTACAGAGTTCTCTGTAGCCAAACAGATGTTTTAAAAGACTTTACAAGATCAGGGCAATTTATTATAACCCCAAAACAGCCCCATATGCATCCAAAGGGCATTTGTTGTTAGGGTTTAGAAAATTAATGTGATTAATGTGCAGTCCTGTATGGACCTGACCTATGAAATCCCATTGTCTTTCTCCAAAATGGGGTTGACAAATTAGCGGTTCACTTTACAACAAGCAAGGTTACATGTATAAATGATACCTTGCTTATTAACCTAAATCTCCAGACACTGTTAAAATGTGATTATCATTCATTCTTGTGATATTCTTACTCTGTAAATATACATTTCCTGTTTGAATAGAAAAGAGCTTGCTGTTTGCATGTCCAGCTAACTAATCAGTTCTCTCACCTGACTTTGTTTTTCTCTTTTCTTTTTTATTGTGCTAGGCATAATGAATTCTTGGTTAAAATCTCATCTTGTATCTAGAAGAGCTCCTATGTGGTTTTGTAGATTGATGGGTTGTTTTAAAACAAGCAAGCCCTGTGAGAAGTATCTAAAAGGAAACTAAGAAAAGTTTACCATCATACACAATATCTTTTTTCCTTCTGTTACCAGAACTCTTTACCATCCTGGTTGTAATCAGTGACATCCAAGTTACTCAGAACATTTAATAGAATTGATAGGTGAGAATCAGTTCAGAATTAGAGTTTACAGTGGGTGATATTAGGAAAAAAGTATGTAGCTGGCCTTTACATTTAGCCCATTGATTTCACCTTGAACATAATAATACATAATGTTACTAAAGAAGGAAAAAAAAATCATAAACTTGGGGTCTGTTTACTGAAGATTTTATTTACAGAAAATATTGTTTGAATAATTCAGTAAGGAAATGTTTACTTGTAGCACCAAGAATACCAAATTTGAGTATTTAAGCAATGAGATTACTATCTGAAACTATTTGTTTTCACCCCAAGAACATTAAAATGCTTTAAAAATATTCATACAATAAAATAAAACCAAAAGTTTAAGCAACTTGACCAAGTAGCAGAGAAACATATCAATGTAGGTGGAATAAGGAAGATGTTCAGTCCTCAGTGAGCCAGCTGTGCCCAGGTGGCCGAGAAGGGCAATGGCATCCTGGCCTGTATCACCAAGTGTGGCCAGAAGGAGCAGGGCAGTGATCATACTTGGTACTGCTGAGCCTGCACCCCAGATCCTGTGTCCAGCTCTGGACCCCTCACTACAGGAAAGATGTTGAGGTGCTGGACCCTGTCCAGAGAAAAGCAGAGGAGCTGAGGAAGGGTCTGGAGCACACGTCCTGTGAGTGGCAGCTGAGGGAGCTGGGGGTGTTCAGCCTGGAGAAAAGGAGGTTCAGGGGAGACCTGGCTATCCCCCTGAAAGGGAGTTATAGCCAAGTGAGGGTCAGTCCCTCCTCCCAAGTAAACAGGGATGGGACAACAGGAAATGGGCTCAGTTGCACCAGAAAAGGTTTATACTAGATATCAGGAAAAAAATTCTTCACTGAAAGGGTAGTCTAGCTTTGGAAGAGGCTGCCCAGGGAAATGGTGGAATCACCATCCCTTTAGGTACTTAAAAGATGTGTAAATGTGGCACTTGGGGACATGGTTTCATGATGGACTTGGCAGGGCTGGGTCAGCAGTTGGACAGGATAATTCTAAGGATCATTTCCAATTAAAAAAATTTTATGGTTTCATAATCTCATTATGAAGCTGTTTTTACATTAACACTTCTTGATGAATGGGAATGTGAGCATGAGTTTTGTTGGATATTGAATTATCTCTATACAACTTAATGGATCATAGGGAAATGACTGAGTCCAAGATCTGTGATAAGTCTGTGTGAGCATTTATCAGGCCTCAGAATTATTCACTGGTTTTGATAAATTAGATGAAAATGCCATAGAAGATCATTTACTTTTTTAAATTACTTTGTACACTTCCCAAAGGACACCTTTGTCTTTAAATTTGTCTTTAAGAATATTTCTGTACATCTATTTAAGATTTTTGAAAGCAGTAAAGAATCATATGAATAAAAGCCATATAAAACCAATGTTGAACCTGAAACAAAAAAATGTGGAGAAGAAAAGATCCTCACATTATATTTTATTTCAATTTGCTGTACCAAAGAAGACTTGAATGTATCAAAACCCTTCCCAGCAAGGTCCTGGGAAAGGACCCATAAAGCCTCCTTATGGCTGCGATTTCATGTCAGCCAGTAGCTGCTCAGATGAGGTGTTTTTTTTGTCTTCATATCCAGTATATTTTTCTTCCAGATTAGCATATTTCTGCAGAACATCTCTAGCACTTTGCTAATATTCAACAGAGACATTCTGTCCCATTCTCCTGTCCCTGATGTAGGAATGCATGAGGGAATGGGATGCTACCTGTACCCAGAGCAGCATGAATGAAGTTGTAAAATGTTCTCCAAATAGATAAATACATCATGCAAGCCTAGTTTTTATGGTGTAGTAAACATCATGGAAGAGCTAGGATACCCTCCCAACAGATTCCTTCTGAAGTCAACTGAGATCTCAGCCCTTCTGCACTCCATTAAAATTCAGCTCCTGGTTATAACTGGTTGTTCAGTGACATGAGGTAATGATCCTCACCCACTCAAGTTAGATCAGAGATGATCACCCCATTAAATAAATTGAGTATGGTTTTTTTGTGACATAAATAAATGCCTAACTCCATGTGCCCATACTGGTGGATTACATAAAGGTCTCCAAGTTCCTTTGTCATTAAATTCTCCAGGTGTGATTCAGCATTTATTTGAAAAGGAAAGTTTCCAAATCAAAGTTCAAAGGATGCACAGCTGAAAGCCTAAAAAGGAGGAGGCATTAGAACACCTACACATTGTATGTCTTTGCTAATGAATCTGCATTGCAAGATATTTGCAAACTCCCTTTTCCCCCAACAGTTCAAGGCTGTCATATTGACTTCTATGACTCATTTAGGCTTTGCATATGGCCAATTTTATCTATCAAATACCTCTGTAACTGAACAAAAATAGCTTAAAATTTAGATAATTTGAAGAGTAGAAAGGCATGATTTACAGACAAAGAAATCTTTTACTCATCTATTTTCTTGTAGCATATTTAGAAAGAAGTCATTAGGGTTTTAAAAACATCTCTATTACCTTTTTTTGCTACTAACCCCATCATCATTTTTGTAGAAGCATTAATAATTTTAATTCCATTTGTTGCTGTTTCATTACAATACATCAAATTTCTATATTTTCAATAGAAACGTCTGTGTGAATAGTTGCTGTAATTCTGGTTGGACAATCCATGATCCAGGATTAAATGGATCATTTAATCTGTTGTTTTACTTAAAAAGTATGATTATTCATATGGTTTTAAAATTAGGAGAAATGTGGGATCTTGAAAAAACCCTTAAGAACTATGTTATTTCAGATGTTAAATAACTTATAAGGAAAATATTCCAATAAATCTTTCAATAGTTATTTTGTCAATAGTTATTTTAGTGAACTACCAATCTAATCAAAAATGAAAAATTAATGTGTTTTCTGAGACAGCTACTTCAGCAAAGATATCTAAGGTAAACTGATGCCTCAAACCTGATGTCAACTAGAGATGAAAACAGTGTAGCAATACCTATTCTGAAACAAGTGAACTACTAAAGGAAAAAATACAATTTTATAATATGATGGTTACTGAAGCAAAGCACAGAATTCTCTCATCTACACTCCTATTCCTTGATGGCTTTTTTCTCACCCATCTGGGGCTGCTGCCTTTATTTGAATCTGATATTTGCAAATTGGAATCTGGCAATTTTCTTGGTAGAATAATAACCATCACCTCCAAAAATGTCATGGACCAGGAAGTTATTATTGCATATTTAGGTTGCTTTGAGAACAAACCCATTGTATAGTGTAGCTATATACCAAGAGCATCAGCAGGCAATAGAACAACTGCAGAGAATGAAATGAATAATAATTTTCCCCCTTGCTTTCTTCCATGTCACAGTTGACTTCACTGGCTTCAGGGGCCTTTTCATCCAAGGAATGATTTTTTGTAAAACAGGAGGAGAATGTACAAATGACTTTATTGATAACATGGCCAAGATGCAAGAAAAGGTGAGGTACCACATTGAATCAGAGCAGTTGGTACAGCTGTCAGCAAAAGGACAGATTTTCAAGCCCACAAACCTCTTTCACACCCAAAAAGCAGCAATATATTAGCACCATTTAAAGCCAATGTTGCTCTAAGAAAAATTTCTTGAGCAATCAATTAATGTTAATCAAAGTCAAGATCAGAGTGGCATATTTGCAAGAGAAAAGCAGCAGATTTAGAAGCCTTGTGATGCAGAGAGTAAAATAGGTGATTGTGGTCTGTGGGAGGTAGAGGCAGAACAAGGAACTGCCTTGAAGAAGAACACTGGGTGTAAAAGAGACCTTCTGACTTTACATTGGATTCTGTGAATTCCAATACCTGGAAGAAATAGGAATTTTTGTCCTTAGGTTTACCTTCTGGCTGGACCCTACAAATCCCTTGAGGATTTTGAAAATCATAATTAATGCAGTATAGAATAGTGATGCTTTACAGAAATACCTTGAAGATTGGAGAAGTGGAATGACTAGTAGAAGTAAAGGTATAAAGTCATATATATATATAAGGATTTTTTCTACTCCAACATGGAGTAGAAACTCACCACTGGGAAACAGAAGAAAAGAAGTGGGGGGATGTACTGTTGATCAGTTTTGGCCAAGCTGCAAGAACAGTAAATGCAGCCTTTCACTTTCTTCTTCATCTGAAGACGAACAGATGTGGTATTTAATTAAAAAATAGTGCAGGGAGACTTTCAGAATAAAATATTGCTGGATATAACTTAAATTCTTTTAAAGAATAATCAAATTTTATTTATGTAAGAATAAGCAAGCTTCTATTTCTGATCTGTTGATATGTTTAGGGTGACCATGGCATTGTCTGTGGATGCATATCTTACTTTCAAAGCCTCTATGTGGGCCTTATCCTTGTTGCTGCTTGGCTGTGGAAGTCCTCAGCCATAGGATATTCCTGGTGATAGACTTCATAAAGTGTCAGAGCCTCAACTTGTTTTGTACTGTACAAATACAGTGATGGTGATGATCAGGAAGGGTTGCAGAAATTGCTGATGACAATTTTCTAACATTAATTAAAGGTCTGTCACCTAGCCAGCCACTGAGGAAGACTGAGTTGTATCCCCTTAGAGTGTTCTCACTCTTTGTGTGTTAATATATGCTCTGTGCACATCACTAGAGACTGATTTCAGCTGAGTGCTCTAATAACTTGTTTTAGAGAAAGGTGTTTTTCTGGAGGTGAGATATCAAGCGCAATCCTGGCCTTCCAGGCTTATGTGACTTCTCTAGTAATTATGGTGTGATTATTTGTATGTTTGTTGTCAGATTAACTGGAGAGTGGTATGCTGCTGTTTTGTCCTAATTACCAGCAAAGGTTTTAGTTAACTTCAGCAGAATTATTCTGTCTGTTCATCGGCACAGTACAAAATGAAGTTGAGTCAATAAGGTCAGATCCTGTACAGGAAAGAGAAAGCAGCCACTTGGCTTTCATGTGATGAGAGTGTTGCTTTAGTTTTTAAAAGGAAGTCAAATGCAGTGCTGTGAAAATCCTTAGTCTTCTCCTGTTCTTTCTCTATCAGTCATACTTTAGTTGGCATGTTTTTGTACTCTTTGTATCTCTGACAAGAAATCTATACATTTGACTTCTTGCTGCCAGCAAAGCCATTTGCATTAAGAGCAGGATGATGTCTCTCAACTACTACAGCCAGCATGGTTGAAGTTGTGTGGGAACTTTGCCAGATTGAACTTTTGGCCTTAATAAAATAATGGAATGCTGCTTTGGGGCTTAATTTTTGGCAGTAACATTGTGAATATCACATTTCTTTTCTGCAGATGACTTAGATTGAGAATATTACTGCCTTATGACTTCTTATTTTAATGTTTCCTTTAAGACTGCTGATCCTGACAGGTTTGGAAAGACAAAAATAATCTGATTCATCAATAAATAAGGAAACCATGAGAAGTAAATGGAAGAAATCTTGGTGAGCTTCTCCGATCCTGGTACTGTGTATGGGCTTGAAAGTGAATAGTTTGCTGCAAAACTAGTCATGCTTCTTCCAGAGAGGGTGGCAGTGTGTGTTTCTTTGTAAAGAGCTGGAAATAATATAGAATTAAAGCATTTGCATAGAGATTGTCAAGTGCAGCCAACTCTTATTCTTGAGAAGGCAGAACCTTAAGCAAAATAATTTCAAGGTCAGTTGTGACTCAATTAGGAATAATTCTTATTTAGACTTCTAGCTGAGAGGCAGAGATGAGGAGAGCACAGATGAAGGGGCACAGAAGCTGATTGCTGACAAAAGAACAACTATGGCTACAGGCACAAAGCAACCTTGGGCTGCTCCAGAGTCCCCAGTATATTTGCTGAGCCTGAATTTGGAACAAAAGTAATAATTTTGAACCTTTTTTTTCCCTTGAAGGAAATTCAGATGCTAGAGTTTAATTGGAAATGAAGTCTTCTTGGAGAACTTAAGGTATTTCCATTATGAACTTCCTCAAACCTCAGAAATGGGGGATTTTAAATGCAGTATAACCCTTTGGTTCTCTGGAAGTAGAGAAGCAAACCTTTCCCAGAGTACTCAGTCTTAGCTCTTGGTTCTTTCCATAACCACAATGGATTAAGTGCCATGAGAACACTGAAAGGACTTAGTGCTAAACCCAGAGACGTTACGTTCCCTGGAATTTGTCTGGAAGGGATGTGCCTGCAAATGGTAATTCATCAACTGATAAACCTGACCCGTGCGTTTGCAGAACAGGAACATAAATACTGCTGACAAACACAAGAGTCCCAATAAAGTGTCCTGGGAAGGCTTTTCCCCTTACCATTAGATGTTTGGGTTCGTTTTTCCCCCCTCCCAGAATTAGAAAGTTCCTTAGTCACTCCTCTATTGTTCTCCTGCCATATACAGAAAAAAGCCTGAATGACTGAAGCCCAGGGAAAATAAAAACCATTCACAGCTACTTAGCTACAAACACAGAGGTGCTCTATGTCTTTTTCCCTCAGTGATGTAAGACACTAGATCTAGACTATTGTGTAGGAGCCAGGGGTGAATTCTAATGGTGAGAAAAATCTATGGAAAAATCTTTCCAGGAGCAACTTCTCTTTTCTAGTAGAGATCTCTTAGGAAACATGATAGCTCTTACTGGTCTTTATAAAAAAATAAAAGTTATATCTCCATATATATTTATATCTACACACACACACATATAGTGTGTGTTTTGCTTTATGGAACAGCCACTGTAACACCTGGAAATGAGTAGTTAGCCAGAGCAGATAACAGGGAATTAGGCTGTTAATCTGTTTAACAAGGACATATGCCAAAGGAGTTTAAATTGTGCTAGTTTGCAGTTCTATTCTTATGTAAGAGGCATTAAAATTTAGCAAGATGTGCAGGGGTAAAAAAGAATATAAGGCTATAGTTCATTCAAAGTCTAAATGCAAGTGCAGCAACTGTCCCATTTCAGCATTTTGCCCATTAATAGACAGGCTTGTGGTCCAATATGAGCTGGGTTTACACCAGCTGGGATGGTATAGACTTGATTGATGTGCAAAGCTACATTTTTCAGCAGATATTCCATCTGTTCTCTTGTCTGATCCTCTACTGGCAAATTAGTCATGAGAGTCTGCTGTTATCATACTATGGAAATATTTCTAGTTTGATTTTCTAAAATTTTAATTCTATTTTAGTTGGGCAGTTGTGTCTCCCACTGACACTTTTGTTTTGAATGGCAAGAAAACAACTTTGCTGTGAGCACGGCGGAACTTTTGCCACCCTGCTGTTCATTTACTCTGGGGCAGGTAACTCTCACAGAGACTTGGTGACCTCTGAAATTGCAGGTCAGTATTCTTTGGCCTGGGAGCATCAATTATTGCATGTTGTGGAAATGTTGTGGATTAAACAAGGAGAATAGAGAGAGGATTAATATTTAGTTTGGGAAATATTTCTTACGTGAAAACCTTAAGAGATAAAAGATCATAATATTGGTTTTATTTTGGGTTTTTTGTTTGTTTTGGGGTTTTTTGTTTGTTTGTCTGCTTTGGTTGTTTTAATTTGGTTTGATTTTTTTTTTTTAATTTAATCCTTCCTCCCCTCTAGAAGATTTTCAAGCGTAGGGAGAAAAGGTGGCACCAACTTTGCAACATCTGTTTTTACAGATGATACATGGGTTAAATACTGCTCAGCCAGTTAATGGATGGTGGTGGTTTTGTCAGAATCTGAGGAAAAACCATCTTCTGAGAGTCGTGTTTGTAGTCAGGGGAAGACTGGTTGTACCGGTATCGGGTTTGGTCAGATTACTCTGCCATCTTGTGGGTAACTCGAGGATGTGGAGGATTTTTTATTATTTACTCTAGAAATACAAGTTTTATAGGTAGGTTAATATTTGCAGGAGGAAAATTTGATATTGTTATAAGAGAGGATCAAAGGTGAAAAGAACACAATTTCCAAATGTATCAGGTTCTTTGAGCTAATTGCATGTTTGTATCCTATTATGCAGCTTAGTTAATTCTCCCTTTTTCATCTCT
Organism: Ammospiza nelsoni; assembly: GCF_027579445.1. Lineage (NCBI taxonomy): Eukaryota > Metazoa > Chordata > Aves > Passeriformes > Passerellidae > Ammospiza > Ammospiza nelsoni. The sequence continues at coordinate 53,394,566 of NC_080636.1, forward strand.
TTTCTTAAATTAAGGAATGCATTTGCTACCTGTGGCATTGAACAGCAATAAAAAGGGAAATTTAAATCATATTTTCTGGAGTACACTTCTTTGTCTATTAGGAAAACAAAATCAACAAACACCCCCCAGGAAAATAGAAGAAACAAACAAACAAACAAACCATCTCCTGCTTTTTTGTCTTATATATTCCTGTCCCACTCTTCTTCAATCCTCTGCTGTGTTGAGCTGTTTCACAGCAAATTATTGGACATTTCTCTACTGAGAGCTAGGAAGGGCTGCAAGAAGAGCTTATACATAAAACCACAGAATTTTGTACCTCACAAATTGGGTCTATCTTGTTGTATCTCAGTCTATGTGCTGTTATCTACTGAAAATAAATAGGTGATTTGAGTTGCGTACCTTTCTGATGGTAAAAAACATAAAATAAAGGCATGGGAAAAGGCTTCTTGATGTTGTAGACATCAACACACCTCATTAAACTAGCTGAATCAAGACCCATCTCTTTGTGCAATTTAGAAAAATGACATTTGGAAGGCACTGGGTGAATTCTTGTTGCTTTATTGGTATTGCACTAGTGTGCAGGCTCTAGCTGAGAGTAATGAGTTTTAAGAAGTGATATCCAAACATATCATAAAATCATAGAGCAGTTTGGGTTGGAAGGGGCCTTTAAAGGTCATCCAGCCACCCAATCCAACTCCCTCTGTGATAAGCAGGGACATCTTCAACTAGATTGAGTGTGTGTGTGTGTGTGTGTACATACATACATAAATATGAAACAATTTCTGGTACCCAAAGAGTTTACCTTTTAAGTGGGCCAGGAAGAAGAAGGGAAGAAGAAAGGATATTTTATCTTAATTTTAAAACAGGGAATAAGTACAGCACTATTGTGGTGAGTCTGCTAGACCTTGAACTGAACTTGTGTTTCCTTTTCCCCAGGCCCCTTGCATCTTTACACTTTTATGTATTGTGAATTATTTACAATGGCAGCAGATCAAGGGGAATATAATACTGGTTAAGGGTAACAAAGCAGCTCTAAAATCCAGTTTAAAGAAAAAAATCCCAAATCTTTCTACCTTTCTCTGAAGCTAGCAAACAAGCAGACTCACCCTTACAGGCTACTGCTCCTCAGGATGCTTTTATGCTTTTTCTCTGATGGAAAACAGAGGGAAAATAAGTATTAAAAAAAATAAAGCTGCACAAAGGATGTTCATAGTTTCTTTTGAAGGAGGCCCTAGAGGCTGTGACACAAGATAGCTGCTTCTCCTAAGGAGCCAGAGTTATTTGCTGGAGAAATATCCCTGTGTGCTTTGTTTCTCTTCTCAAAGGAAACAGAGCTTATGTTTGGTTCTTATTAGAAAATAGAGAAGTTCTGATAGGTTCTGTCAGTTTTATCTCTGCTGCTTAAAGCTGATCCTTCCCCAGGTGTCTTTGTCTCTGAAAAAAGTTAATTTTCCTGACAGCTCTTCAGCTCCCTCTGTTCCCTACCTGAGGTACTATCTGTGGTATTCCGTTTGCTGGTGAATTAATCAACTACAGCAGACTCTGAACTGTGTCATTGGAGTAGTTTTATGGGTTTTCTTTTCTTGATTTTTATGGGGGAAAAGCTTTTTGTAGAAGGGAAGACTGTAAGTGATATTACCTGTTTAATCAAGTGAACCCAGGTTCAAAAGGTTGTACATTAAAAGACGTGTAATTGATTTTTAGCTGTAAATGGGGAAATCACAGATCCCAGACTTCTTATTAATCTCATCAGAAGTGAGTTTTGTGATTTGCTGTTGTGGTTAAATAGTTTGTTGGACTTCTAAGAGAAAACAAAACTGGAAAAAACAAGTAGTAGTGAAATAGAAGGTTAAAAATAAGCAAAGAACTAAAAGAGCTAGAGAAATCACTCTCTGCTTCTTGGGTAACAGTACTGTAATTGATATGCAAAAATGAGAATTTGCATTAAATTTTCTGAAAATTGGTTTGGAAGAAAGTTAAAGTTAAAATAACTGGAATAACTTTTAAGAGGTTGTAGTGACAAAGTTTTAAAAATCTCTTACAAACTTTGCAGAGAAAGCAAAGGAAAGGAACAGGACACGAGTGTTGAAGCTTGAACATGGTCAGCAAAACCCCAGGCATCAGACAAATCAGAAGAAATGTTGCCCTTGCTAAAAAGCAAATGAGATAATTATGAAAACATAGCTACATCAACAAAAGCCAGAGGATTTGCAAAGTAACTGCTCAGAGTCATTGTAAAGAAAAAAAGTCATAATTTTGCAGAGCTGGAGTAAAATCCACTTACTCAGAGCAATGTGATATCAAAAAAGATACTGGTACCAGCCACCTGGTGTACTGTATTGCAAAATATTAGCTGAATTAAAAGTAACTTTATTTTTGAATTTATATAATTCTTCTGGTCATCTAACAAGATATTAAGCTCTTTTTCAGCTCTTTTGGTTCAGATCGCTACTACAAGGTCATCTGCCTCTTTGCCTTAAATTATATCCATTCTATCCTGCTTCTCAGCTAATATTTTCTATGCTCTCAAATACTTTTCCCAGGGTAGAGAAACCAAACTGTTTTGACAGAATGCTGACAGACCTCCAAACAAAATTGCAGCACGAGAGAGATCTCACCCTTCCAGTGCTAGTGGAGAAACTCTGAGTTCTTTAATGAATTTTAAAACAAAGATTTGTGATCTTTATTGCTGCACATACCTTGTTCTTTACAAATAAGATACCCTTATTTACATTTGGGTGCTTAATACTAATTGAGAACAGCTGGGTGTTCTGTGCTGCAGAGAAAGATGATGAGCTATGTGCTAGCACTTAATTAAAACTTGTAATCATACTCAATTGTCATTCTACAGATACTATGATGCTTGAATGCCAAGAAGTGGATTTTGCTATTTAAAACTCTGTGTCCTGCTAGGTTCCTGATTAAGCACAGGCTCTGCGCAGAGCCTACCAATATGTTCAAACCCCCAATATGTATCTGGGGTTTGAAGTCTGCAGAGTGATTTGTATGTTCAGGCTGCAAAGTTGAAAGATGCAAAGGAAGCAAGAGTCATGGAGCAACCACTAGATTGGAAGAGATGTCTGGAGGTCATTTTGTCCAACCTCCCATTCAAAGCAAAACCAGCTTCAAAGTTAGATCCAACTTTGTCAAGATCATGCAGCAGAGAATTATACAGACAGAATTAGAGTTCCGACATTTCTTTGATGTAAAGCTGTTAAACAAGTCACCAGAATCTGTTTCACATACTCCATCTGTGAAGCAGAGATAATTCTTGCATAAATACCCCCAAAGTATTTTGATCTGTCTGGGTAAAATAAGAGCTTGAGACAGGAGCAGTTCCCTTCAGTCCTAGGGTAAAATGATTTTTTTTTTTCTCCTTTTCTTGAAGATGTGGAGGAAGTATAAAAGAAAAGTTGCATTTCCTGTCAGTATCAATGAGGATTACAAGTACTAGCAATATCCTCTCCATTGAGTAAATAGGTCAGATTCATATTTTTTTGCTATTTAGAGTTTGAATTGCCCATTTTGCTGTTCAGCCACTTAGGGGAGATGCTGCATTTGTGACTGCAAAAGTTCTGAAAGCTTCTATTTTTGTCCAACTATTCACATCAGGGAGGATAGAAATACAATCCTATAACATTATTTATATGAACTGAAACAAAAGGTCATGTTCTAACTGTGTTGGCTTTAGTCTTCCCCCTGAACACTGATGAATAAATAAGGAGACTTGAACTGCACATGTTAGTGACAATGGTTAAGTCCAAGCAAGAATCCCCGTGCTGAAAGCACAGTTGCATGTACTGACTGGGCAAAAGGTTACAGTTCTCTGGCTTTTTTACTGGTAAGACTAGGTTTAAGTCCTCTACATGTAGCAATTACTTCTCAAAATGCTCACTGAAAGCCTTCTTGTTTTACCAGCCTTCAGGCCTGTTCAAAGGTGAAGAAATACACAGGATGTGATTTGACTAAGATCATGTCAGTCAATGACAAGAAGAGGAAAGTATTGTTATTCCCTCTGCCTGCTAACCTTTATTTCAGCCTTGTAGTGGAGGTTGGCAGAGCAAGGCCAGGACAGGCAGATAAACTGGCACAGAATATGGGGGCTAGGTATGCAATACAGGGATCCTGGCTGATGGGTGGGATTTTGAATCGCAGAGTTAGGGCAAGGGATGACAGAAGAATTGATGAAGAAACACCTTTAATATCTGCTACTCACCTCTTTAGTTTCCTTAGCAACACTTTAGCCATGATTTGGCCATTAAAAACTTGAGTTCTGAAAAGTAGTTTAAATTTTCTTTGAGGATTTTTCAGTTTTTCCCTCCCCCCTCTGAACTCTTTGTCTTCTGCCTTTTTATTTTGTTCTTTCTGGTATTTGCAATATTTCCTAATTTATTTTCTTCTGGCAGTTTTAATTGCTATGCTGTTTTACTTCCTTGCCAAGTCATTAATGGCAAGAATATGTCACATTTGTCAGGAATAAGTCAGGTTTGTGCTTCCTATAAATAGGAAAATATTTAAGTGTAGATGTAATGCTTGCATTTACTGATATACTTCCTCACCTCTATAAACACAAGCTTTTAAAACATTCTTTATTTGTTTTCATTTATTGACTTTTAAAAGATGAAACACTTACCTCCTGCAGAAGAAATAGTTTTGTTCCATTATTTGGCCCATAATTGGAGCTGAATTTACCGACAATAATCACAAGAAAATTTTTGTATTTGTTAAAATGGTACCAGAATTGCCTTTCTTTTCTCTCATAGTTTCATATTTCTTAAGGCATGCACGTCTTGAAAAAGAAATATTTTGAAGTAGTCTCTCTGAAGTCCAGAAGTTTTTAGGTAATGTTTGAAAGTTCTCTCTTACCTTCAGTCAGAGCAATGCATTACGTACCTCTACCACTTGATGACTTGCCAGTTCTGTGCTCTACTTGCCTCACAGACAGCACGTTTTTATAAAGCAGTGCAATACCTCAAACATTTGATGTGCCTCATTAATTTCTGCAGCCTCCTCATTTATTAGAAGTCCTTCGTTATCTCCAGTTTTATTCTTTTCATGATTTGTTATAACCCATCCAATTTTCTCTTAACTGATTTGACTGCTCTAATTCATTCTGCATTTTGGCTGCCCTTCTCTTTGCTGCAATAACACACTCAGTGTATTTATATTCTCTTGCCTGCATCACCCAGTTTGCTTTTAGTTTTGGAGTCACTATTAGTCCCTTGTTACTTCCTATTCCTTGTATTCTTTTACAGATTTTTTTTTTTCTGTATAGCTGATTACATCCCTGCTTCAAAAGGAGTTTTCACAAAAGGTTCCATTTCATTTTTGTTGAACTTGAATGAGAAATTGCAGAAATGACAATTTTTAAACAGGTAAATGGGAGTCTGAATATTTAGCAGTCTGAATATGGGTTGCTCTGGTCAGTCTAAATGGGGGTTACTACAGACTCTGGTCTGTGTTAAAATTCCAATGAAACAGAAAGACAGTGGCAATTGACTGTCTAGTTGTGATGTTGCTGGTCTATTAGTCATGGCTCTGTATTCTTTTTTCCTTGAAATGCTTTTCACTGTATTTGCCATTTCTAATGACATCTTGATGCTTCCTTTTATACCAGGTGTTAAGTTAGGTGAGTTCTACACTGCCTGATATTGAATAGCTTTAATATTTTATGCTGCTGGAATGTGGGGGGTGTTACCAGAGCAGATGGACAGCTACTCTCCTGCAAATGCTCCTCCCAAGTGAAAACAAAACGTCAAGAATCTGCTGCAGTCCTTCCATGTGCTTTGTAACTTAAGAGAGCTGCTTAAACTCCACCTGGAGTTTAATAAAAGCTCTTCAGACCAAGACCTCCTGCCTATGGGGAATTTGGATGAACTGTCAATACTGTGCTAACCACTGCTAACTTGTCCCAAGTTAATCATAACAAAATTAGCGGGAGTCATGGGCTGACTTCTACTGAATTTACAGAGGAGCTGTTTATCATCAGGTGCCCATTGCTCGGCCTCTGTCAACAGAAACCTGTTGCATTTGCCTCTGCTAGTTCACCCATAGTGCTGTGATCAAGGAAGCAGAGATTATGTATTTCTTTTTCTGTAGGCAAAGTGTAATGACTGTCTGAAAGATCTTGGTTTGTTTATGCTGTTCAATTTAGTTTGCAAACCGAGCAGATCAGACATTAACATTCTATCAGCCAGTGCTAAGGTAAAGCAAGTCAGGATTGGATGATGATAGGGGAAGTGTGATAAATATTATATATTAAAATTCAAAATCTGTCATCAGTGCTAGGATTATATGAAATGTGGTGGAAGTGGATAAATTATTGCAAAACTGCAAATTTAGGGCCTATCCCAAAGACATGAACCGACAACTCAGGAAATCCTCTCCTAGAAAGCTGTAATGCTGGGGAGAGTGGATAGCAGAAGGGGCACCTCTAATGCAGTATTTTGTGGAAATACAGAAAACACTGAGATCATTGTGAAGGTCTCATACATAGCATTGATGTTTGCACTTGGATAGCATTGTGAACCATTCTGCAAGATTTGTTTTGACATCTGTCTTCCTTTTTGCTTCCTGAGAATACTGTGTTCAATGGAAAATGAAAAAAACTCTTGGATGCAGAGTTTAGGGAACTGACAACAAATGGCAACATGAAAGGTGTGATAATTTTTTTTCCCCCAAGTAATGAATTTCTTGTGTGTTTGAAGAATGAAATAAATTCTATACAAATTAGCAGAAGATAAAAAGAAGTTTCTCTTTGACTCTAGCCAAATAATTATGTTTAAAACCAACCTTTCTTTTGGTCCATTTCACAAAATTCCCAATTAAATGGGACACTGTCAGGACCAATTTACTGTTTTAAAGGAAGGTAGTTTAGCATCTCTGCCCTGTGAAAAGTCAGTTTCCTCTTTCTTTATTGGGTCCTGAATTTTGAAGGCATGGTTAGGTAGAAAAGTACTGGCCAAATGCTGAACCCTTAAGTTAGGCACCAAAGTGTGACTAGTCTGGATTGTGTGATCCATCATCTCTGTGATGACTTCCCTTTATTATCATCTGTGAATCATAAAAAATACTGAATATTGAATATTTATGCTATAAAAAAGCCAATTTACTTGAATCAAGGTGGAAGCAATGTCACAACACAATTAATGCTATTTCCTATACCATTTATAGGAACAGATATTACGTGGTTGTTAGTAACTAAGATACAATTTTCTATAATTCTTTATACAGTTATTCATTAAAATCCCTGCAGGAAATTCCTTCAAACTGTAATATTATCTAAATAGACTGGGTTAATACAAATGCTATTTGAATTTCTGTGAACAATGCTGTAATTTAAAATACATTCATGCAGTTTCTATATTCTCAATCAAACTAGTTTAATTTAATCCAGTTCCTAATTTATGTATTATGCAAATCAATGTTCTTCCATGAGTATTTTTGCTCTGTGAGTGGAAACATTACCTTAGATATGCTTCTAAAATTGACTTTAACTGCCCATTTAACCAAAATTTAACCCAATTCAACTAGCCCAATTTAGCTGTGGTCAAGATTCCAATGAACATTGGAAACGTTGATGGTTTTGTTTGCAGTGCACCTGCTGTGGACAGGATAAAAACTTTGTTCAGCTGGCCCTCTTGGTATAGGAGAAGCACTCCTTCATGTAAGAGTTAAAAGGGTGAAGCAAACAAAATGAAAAGTCCCTAAAAAGAAATTGTTGCTAATGTAGATCCTAGGCATTTCATAGGAGATTGAAGCAAAGGTTACTTTGACAATCTGAAAAAGTTGGTGAAATACAGGTAAGAGTGAGTGAACTCTTGTTTAGGTAGTGTTGAACCCCACTTATGTAATATAAACTATCACTGAGAAATGCCTCTGTATCAGACAGTGGCAAATACATTATCAGTTTTTAGAAGGACTTTGGATAAGGTGTGGGAAATTGCTGACTGGCGAGTTTGATGTCTCTGGAGGGAGAAGGAAGCCATAGATAAATAAAATGTACTCAGGAAGAGCTTCTGTAGCTCCTGCAGGAAACAGACACGTCTCAAGATGCTGCTGTAGTTCTCTGAAGGAATCACTGTTGTGTGTTTGACAAAGGTGATCTAATTGAGGTTGACTTTAGAAGGTCTTCCAAATCCCTCCAAAATACTTAGAGAAGCCAAAATGCCGTAGGATAAAAGGAAAGGTCTTCACATATATTAGTAACAGTGGAAAAGTCAGGAAACAGAAGGTAGGAACAAATGTTCAGTTTTCTCAGTGTAGGAATTTCACCTGGCAAATTCCAGTGACATCTGCATCAAGACCCATGTTACTCAGTGTAATCAGTCTAGGAAACAGAGTAGAGAGGGAGGTGGCAACATTTGCTCATGGCATTAAGTAAAAGAGAAAACTTTCTGCAGTGAAGCAAGGTCTTGAGACAGGGAGTGATAAAATGGCTGATTAAATTCACTGTAGAGAATGGTACAGCAAAGAGATGAAGAAAATGATTCTCAGCTTTATATATATTTATGTGATGAAGGGTTTTGAATTGGCTGTTACCAGGCAGGAGAGTGTAGTTGTGAGTATTTTAATGACAATGTAATATAAGTGCAGTGCTCTGTGATGATTATTAAAAAAAAAAAAACAAAAAACAAAAAAAAAAAAAAAAGAAGGTAGGTGTTGGGAATGATAAATATGGAGAACAAAACATATATCCTATTTTTTCTGATCTCAGAAGCTGATACCACAAAGAGGAACAAGGAAGATTGAAGTCAGCAGATGACTTCCACATGAGAAATGATGACTCTAAAATCCAGAACTAATGACTCTAAAATCTCTGGGAGTCTGCTGATGGGGATTGAAATAGGATTTATTAAATGATGAGCAAGAGTGAGAGAAGAGATAGGCTCCAAGTGGTCATTGTCTTTTCTGCACTGTGGTATAAAAGCACCAAAATGAACTTCAGGATGCTCAAAACAAAGTGGCAGAATCCAGAGTGTTCACACAGTGTACATCTGAACTGTGGAGTTTGCTGCCAAAGGATATCATGCATGACAAAAGGTTTGTGCAGGTTCAAAATCAGGACTTTTAGCTGAGGAAGTTAGCTCCCCAAGCCACAGACCATTGGAAGATGGGGAAATACTGGGATACATCACAGCATGTTTGTTCTGCCCTTGTGCACTTTTCCCTAAGTCTCGAGTAGGTTGCTGTTTCTGGAGAGACTAAATGGACTATTTTTATGTTCTGAGATATTGAAGATTGCAGAGTAATTTTTGTAAGCTGTTAATTTGTGTTTGTACAGTATATAACTAGCTAGAACCTAAGCAAGCCCTTCTGTGTAAACTAGCATTTGGTGACATTAAGAGAGAGAAACACACAGATGCTATATTGTGGGACATGGACAAACAAGAACACGACACAATAACGTACAGAAGACGTGTCAGAATGGTGAGGCTGGGACTTACACTTGAATTCATCACTGCTCAACAAGGCCTTGTTCTCAGTTACAGCACCTCACTTCTATCATCAGGGAATTGCCTGAGCTAAAATTAAATTCAAAGGTGTTAATGCCAGAGAGAAAGGGAAATTTTTGTCTCCTGTCCTCTGGTAAAACTATGTAATTGTGTTGCCAGTATTTCTATTATAGGTGACAGCATCTTTAAGCATTATGTTTTCTGAATGAGACACATAGGACCTGCTGGTGATCAGAGCTGGGGAGCAGAAAATTAGTCAGAAACCTGCTCCTGTATTATAACTCATAGAACAACAGAACAGAAATTACACCTAATCCCTGCAAACACCTAGATTGTCTAGAAGATGTGCAGGCTTTGATATTTCTGTCTGATACAAACCTGCAAACATTTCTTCCAGATGTGGAAACAATTTCTTCTACAGAGAGGATAACTGTTTGACCTTTTTGGAGAAGATTGTTTTACTGTGGAATTAATATGGTATTAGCCATAATATTGACAACATTGCACTATAGTGCTTTCAATGTCGTGGGTGTGAAAATTGTCTTAGATAGCAGGGGTTTTTTAAACTCTACACATAGGACAAAGCTGGCTGAAGCTGCCCTAGGTGATAATGGAAGCAGCTGCTTGGAGTGTTTTGTTCTGTCAGTTTTCCTGTTCTGGGTAGGTAGCATGACAGACAACTCACCCTATTAAAAGTGCCTTTCCCCCCCCCCCCCCACTTTGTTTATACCCTGGGAATCGTAAAGGTTACTTTGAAAGGACTTGGATAGCTGTTTTTTCTTTCCCTGCATGACTGTTTGTTTCCCCTGGGAAATACTCACTCCTTCCCTTAGGTGTCACTGTTTATCGTTGCTAGGCTCGCACAGGCTCCGCAGGCATTCAGAGTTTGGCTGAATGGTGGTTTTGCTCCATCCCTCAGGAGTCTTGGCAAGTGTAATGTGTGTAGCCTGCTCTGCCAGTCTGTGCTGCCTCACATACTTGTCTCCCTCCTACATCAGAGAATAGCAGTGACAGCCTGTGTAAGGCTGTTACCAGAGATCTATATTAGTGCAATGTTATAAAAGATACCTTGCCAGTAATTTCTCATGTGGGATATGTCTTAAAATGGGCTTGATGGTTGTATGTACTTATTTTCTTTAAAAAAGGGTGATGTTGCTAGTAAGCATGAAATTTCGCAGAAATCTAATCTGTGAGCCCTTTAATTTTTTTAAATTTAGTTTTGCTTCAGAAAGATGTTGATTCTGGCAAATTTTTCCCTTTCTAGGTCAACTAGTTTTTCATATCATAATTTTATTTAAAAAATTAAATCAGTGTTTATGTGTACAAATGATGGGGAAAAAATATTTGCTGTCAACACTTGCCATTTACCCAAGAATTAATTCTTATCTCAAACCATCTATTTGATGGCTTGGGTCATTATACTGACTTCTAACCAAGCACTTTAATTTCTGCCTGCTTCATGCAACTGTAGCATACAACTTCAAAACTTGTAAAATTGCCAGGGAGAGCTATTTCACCTGCCATCATCTATTCCTAGAATGAATATCTAACACTGTTACACCCAGGACCTTGAGATATTTAGTTACATTCACTAGATCTCCCTCATTACCACTGAAATTGGGACTCCTTTGCAAAATCCTCACTCTGTGTGCAACAAAGGAGGCAAGCTGTGCCTAACACCACCTCCTCAGGAGATTGCTTGCTTTGGTAGACAGGAGTTTTAAACAATTTTTATGCTTGCAGAAACCTTAATTGTTTTTACAGGAAGCCTAAAAATCTAATAATTGCAAAAGTTGAACTACCATGCATAAGATGCTTAAGTATAGGATGTTTGCAACATCATATAAAAATATAACGAAAAAACTAATGAGTTGTGAAGGTCTAGGTGATTGGTTTTTATTTTTCTTAATTTGTTTTGTGTTGTGAAGGTATTAAAGAAAATTTCTCTAAGGGTGGAGTCTCTTGTTTTTAATCCAAGAATGACCTAGCATTACGGGGGGAAAAAGTAGATCAGACTGGCTAGCAGATTACCCAGGGAAAACTCTGGTATTTTTAACCATGCAAATAGCTAGTCATCTGTTTTGAAATAAAGAGGATTACTTTTGCTTGATAGCTCTGTGTTGTGTTTTTGCTGTGCCCGGAGAATGAACCCTGCAGCCTCCAAATAAGGGGAAAATGGCCGTAGATCACATCATAGCTTTAGCTCCAGGAAGAAAATGCTGTGGTCATTTACAATGTTTACTCTAGGTTTGTATAGTCGTGTGCATGCTAGCTCATTGATGGCTACACCAGCAAGAAATGCAGCAGGGATTGCTACGCTCCTCATACAGGAGATTTCATTCTCAGTAAATGGAAAACAAAAACCAAAACCCACTTTTCTGTCCACAGGCAGAATTCCTTTTTATTTCATCAATAAGTAAATCAAGGAGCCATCTGTATCTCCTGCGGGGTTCAAATCTCACAGCCAGTTTTTCTGTGAGCTGGCAACAATATCCACACGCAAGAAAGAGTGCAGAAGCAGAATGAGAAGCACCACTTCTTTTAAATGACAAAGGGAACTTTTCCCCTGCTGCTAAGCTATGTGTCTCTTGTTACAACTCTCCTAACAATGCTGGTTTAGGAGACTTGTTGATTTGGCAAATTAATGATTCTAAGTTACATATGGAAAAGGGTGAATTTTGTTCCTGTTGAACAGTCTGAAAGGCTTGCAAATACAACAGGAGAGCTATCTGCAAAGAGAGTGTCCCTGGGGATTTTCATACTACTGGCCAGCCTGTTTTTTGTATCACAAATATGTTATTGACATTTAAATGTTATTTTATGAGGCTATAGTCAGCAGGAAGAATATTTTGTTATTTCAGCTGAAAGGAAGTCAAAGCTCAATGTCATTTCTGGTATGTGTATCTTAAAACTGAACACTAGAATAGTGTTCACTGAAGGTTTTTGTGTCTTATACTTATCTGATACCTTTCAAGTATGATACTAACACAGGCAGAGGCCATTGGATAAAACCTTTCTAACTGCAAATGGCAGCCAGGTCTATTAAAAGCAGAGCTGGTCATCTTGCATGAAATGTGAGTGGAACTAACAACATGACATCTTGCCTTTTGTTTTGTTTTGTTTTGTTTTGTCTTGTCTTGGTTTTTTTTTTTTTACAATCAAGGACCACAGATACTTTTGCAACTTCTTCTCTTTTTCCTGTCTTTGTCATTCATTTTTTCCTACATCTGAATACCCATTACTTTGAAAGAGCATGTTTTTTCCAATAAATATTACCAAGATACATGGGTAGAAAGTTTATTTTGAAACTGTTTCTAGCTGGTTTGTTGAGTATACTCAATTAGAAAAGATGTCTGGCCAATTTTTCTCTTCTGTGTTGTTTGGCTTCTGTTGAATCTTGCATTTTAAGGTGTTCTGAGAAAAGCATGAACAGAAGAAGATTATATGCATTGGCTACAGAAATACAATGCTATAAAGAAGCAGTCTGAAGATAAGTGATGTCTCTTCTAAACATTTCCATGAATTAACTAATTATAGATATTATCATCTGCCACTAATTTTAAAATATGCTTAGAGAAATCTTTCTTAAGAGAAATTGGAACAATGCACTGTCAAGGGTGAATAACAACTCTCTGCCCTGCACACTCCCTGCCTACTTATGCAGTATGCTGTTTGGTTTGGTTATTTTTTTCAATTCTGTTTCTATGAAGTCATTATTTTACTTTAGAGAGGCCTAGTTTATGATTATTTTTTTAAAGCTTGGGTTTAGCATTACTACAATGGCAGGAAGGGAAAGAATCATGATGTGTATGGGAATGGAACATAAGTTATGCCCTCACCCTTCCTTACCTGTTTGGAAATTTCTGTTTTGGTGACTCCAACACATCTATGGACATTCGTGTGATAGAAGCACTAAGAGCAGACTGGTCAAGTGATACTTTCTGATATCGGATATGCACAGCAAACCAGTCTGGTCTTGTGGCAATAAGTTTCTTGACTTGTCCCAGGGACATGGCTTTAATATCTTAAGAAACCATTTTATTTCAACAACAAAGTCTGTGTCTTCCTTGTGGGGATAATCCAATGATAAACTTTGACGCATTTTCCTCATGTTTGTAAATTCAATTACGAGTTTTGTATCAGCACTTGTAATCTGCTCTGTTTGGCATTTTCACATTGTGAATTTAGTTGTTCACAATTACTTGCCTGCTTTAATTAAAATAAGAGTCTGCCTTGGTAACCTCTCTGCCAAAAGGTGTTCTCCAAGGTAGAACTCTGCAGGGTTTCAGCTAAGCTTTCCTGGTTCTTGGTGTGGAGTCTGTTCAATCTCACATGACATTACATGCTGCCCTTGGATCCAACCATTCTGTGTTCCCACGAGGCTGTTTCTGATGGATGACTGGACAGTCTGGCAAGGAAGGAAGGGAAGGAGTTCTGTTGGGTTGGCAGAAGTCAGGAACTTCACTTAGGAGTCAGATTTTGAAGATAGACTCTGCATTCTATTGTTCCATCTCCTACTGCACCAGGTATTCTGCAAGGGAGTTATACCCCACTGTGGTGTACCTGCTGGTCTGCAGAAGCTGAAACAGCTTGAGAGAAACCAAGAGGAACTGGAGGAGTCATTCCCCCTGGGGGTTAGAGTTTGAGTGCCTTGGTGAGCCGTTGTTCACCTAACTTGCCCAATAGGGTGATAAGAGCAGGTTGTCATTCCAGCTTCTGGCAGTTGTCATTTTGGAATATCTACTGAACAGAGTGAGGTGAATCAAGTCACCCAAGTATGTCTGACTTTTTTGCACAGCAAAATGAGAATGGCTTTCTCAAAGGTTTCTTGTGAACCTAATGAGTACTGGGACTGGTATGAAAACAAAGGACGTTAGAAAATGTTAGGTACAATTCTAAATAATTCTTTGCAGTACAACTTTTGTCAGTTCTGATTACTTGCTCTCTACTTGTTCTGTCAGCTTTTAGATCTTAGGATAAGGTTTGAATTTCCTGAATTCCTGCTCACAATCTGTTTCTACTGTCTAGAGGAAAAAGAAGACCATGAAAATTATCTCCTTATTTCAGGCCTCTCAAGCCCTGTGTAGTGTGCAATTTTGTTTATAGAGACAGAAAGGTCAGATGAAGCAGGCTGCCATTTGCTATGCTCAGCAGCTGGTTTGATAATATTATTTATTCTCAGGAGCATATCTCCTTCCAAACCAGATCTCATAGAGGTAATGCCATAATCTTATCAATACTTCAAGAACTTTAATATTCTCTTTGTGATTGTCTCTCCTAACAGTTTTCGAGGGAAAGATAGTTTATTCAGTGACCCTAGTGCTTTTGCTTGCCTCAGAAAAGTATTTGAAGAACATTTGAAGCCTTTTACTACGTAACGTAGCAATGCAAGTCATTATCTTCTGTCTCTTCTTGTAGTGCCTCAGAAGACACTTCCAATTTCTTCCCTTGTTCTTCACTGCCAAGAAGTAGAGGAGCAAAACAGCCTGGCTGCCCACAAATCACAGCAGGAAGCGATAAGCTCTAGCAGTGGTATAGTTTCTAGAAACCTCTTTGAATGGTAATGAAGAAATAAAAGGAAAGGAAAGGAAAGGAAAAGGAAAGGAAAGGAAGAAGGAAAGAAGGAAAGGAAGAAGGAAAGAAGAAGAAAGGAAGAAAGAAAGAAGAAAGAAAGAAAGAAAGAAAGAAAGAAAGAAAGAAAGAAAGAAAGAAAGAAAGAAAGAAAGAAAGAAAGAAAGAAAGAAAGAAAGAAAGAAAGAAAGAAAGAAAGAAAGAAAGAAAGAAAGAAAGAAAGAAAGAAAGAAAGAAAGAAAGAAAGAAAGAAAGAAAGAAAGAAAGAAAGAAGAAAGAAAGAAAGAAAGAAAGAAAGAAAGAAAGAAAGAAAGAAAGAAAGAAAGAAAGAAAGAAAGAAAGAAAGAAAGAAGAAAGAAAGAAAGAAAGAAAGAAGAAAGAAAGAAAGAAAGAAAGAAAGAAAGAAAGAAAGAAAGAAAGAAGAAAGAAAGAAAGAAAGAAAGAAAGAAAGAAAGAAAGAAAGAAAGAAAGAAAGAAAGAAAGAAAAGAAAGAAAGAAAGAAAGAAAGAAAGAAGAAGAAAAAGAATCCATGAAGTGGTTCAACAGTTTCACAAGCAGCAGACAATTATGGTATGCTTTATTCCTTCTTCTAAAACACCCTGTGGAAAATGTCATTCATCTTCCAGAAATCATGCCCTTTACTGTTGAGTCAATTTTTCTTTACAAGTCTCTTCAGACCTGGCACCATGGCTAAGCTAGCTGTTTCCTTGCAGTAGCTTTAACCCTTGCAAGCTGGCCCACAAGTAACTTTTGCAACATCTCCATGCTAAGTCCCTTAATCCTTTTCCATTCAACTCACACACATGAATCTGGAAATTAGGAGGCAATTCCAGTGTGGCTAATTTAGATATTAGCAGTAAAGAATAAAACTTCCTCAACAGCAGGGAAAGTCCTAGTGACATAATTTATCCTGCCTGTAACCCACCTTTCAAAGATTCTATTACCAGAAATCTTCCAGAATATCATTCATGGTCCTGTACCTCATTAAAGGAAGGAGCTGGACTCTGATCACTTTCAACACCTCTCATTTGATGTGAGGGGTAATGACTGTTTTACTCTAAACACTGAATGACTAATGACTAAACACTGGGACCTGATCCCATTGATTGTCCCACTTGAAGATTGGCCACAGTATATTACACCCCTCTCCCATCCTTCATGTCTGCTTTTCTTCCCATGGGAAGTAGGGAATGGGAAAAAGTGGTGGGGGGTGTCAGAAAATTTGTCAGTGCCTGTCTTGACATAATGGCAGGATGCAGAGACTGCAGTGAGACCAAATGGCTGGGAAGGACTCCCTGATTGTGCAGTTAAGGCATTGAAAACATTTAATATGAGAGAAAATTTAAATAAGTTGCTACTAGAAGCATGTACAAGGAATCCAGCAGTCTGGAGCCCTTTCTAACAGATGCAAAAACTTGAGTTTTTCAGTAGAAATAGTAGAAGTCACTTGTTTAGCTAGTCCATGACTTATCATTTTAAATTCCCCAGTAACTTGAGGTTGTTTAGGGGAAGCCTTTTTAGATTCTCTCAGTGCAGGGATATAGTAATAGATCCCTTATGGAAATCGGGATTTGACAGAAAATGAGAGGGTGATTTAAGAAGAGAATGTCAAATGATGAGAAGTAGCAGCTGAAGGAGGCACTGAAAAGCAGCAAAGTTATTAAAAAAAAGAAAAATAAATTTTCTTTGTCATCAAAGAAACGATGAAATAAACTGGACTGATTTTCAAGCCACACTATGACAGAACTTCTCTGTATTTTTTGGGATGGTAAATTATTCTTTTTAGTAAATAGCCATTTTTGGAAATCTGGGTCATATCAGACATGGAGCAGCATGAGATTCTTTATTAATCACCTATATCCTATCATATACTCTCTTCCATTACAATAACAAGAAAGATAAAACCTTTAGACACAGATCTATTTTTCCTGGTAGATACATTAAACAATTTTGCAGTAATCAGGTGTGGTATTCAGAAGCAAAGCTACTATGATTCCAGAGTGTTACTTTCAAAATCTGCCTAGCACTAAAATTCCATCCCAAAAAACTCATTTGGCCCTTTTCTAGGCATGCCTGACTTTTCACTTAGAATAACCAGATATTTCTGAGTAAGTTGCAACACTTGGAAGTTATGAAAAACCATTTCTACCCTTCTGCCTCATTTCTCCCTCCTTTGTTTCCTTGTTCTCCTCCCTGATGCCTGACCAGAGTAAATGCCTGAGTGTCTCATGTTTATTCACCAGGCTGCTGATGATAATCACAATGAAATCTCAGTAGCTTTCAGCTAGGGCAAGTGTTATTTTTTAGAAAGCATTTCTATTCCAAGTTATTGCATATGATATCTTAGGCCTTGATCTTATGAAAATCATACTGGATGCCAGGAGTAGTCAGGCTGGTAAAGCCAAGCACATACATAAATGTTGGCAGGATTTGTTCATTCCTAAGTGTAAGAGTGAAATAATTTAACAAATTGTGTCATACATTTAAAGAGTATTTATCAGGCCCACATGGAACAGCTGTTAATATTTTGGAATTGTAATCCATGTATCCATGTCAATATATGTGGATGTACACCCCAGGTGACAGTTTTTGGAAAGAGCCATCATGTGGTGTGCTGTAAAATAAGCTGGAATATACTGTTTGGGTGTTTGGGTGTGGTTAAAATGTGGGGATTTTAGGACTGCATCTTTTCACAGTTACAGAAATAAAAATTCTTCCAGGTTTGTTACAGGAGCTCCTGTCTGCCACCTTGTGTGACAACATCTCAAGTACAGAATTGGATATTTAGAGGAAAACTAGTAGTAACGGTTGCCAGATTTTAGTGCTGTACCTTCAGATCACTGAGGTATGGACTCTCTTGGAAAAATACTCACCTTAGTGCTAGAAAAGTTCTTTGGGAGAGAAGGACCTGCACACACATTGCAAATATGTAATAATTAGAAAGACCAAACTGAAATATTTCTCTGCAGGAAAGTAATAAATGAAATGCAGGTACCTGTAGTGCTAACAGATCACTGTCCTGATGTTAAATAAGGGGAACTAGAAAACTCTCATTGCCTCCAAAAAAGCAAAAGGGGATCCTATCCTTTATCTTTAAATTAATTGGCAGCATTATTTTATTTTTTTCATACTGCTCTCTGAGCTATTTCTCTTAAGCCTGAGGTGATTAAGCATTGGTAATGTTTTGCCTGTCATAAATGCTCCTTTTTTTCCCTGTGTGACATAGACTTTAATTTGTAATTTCTAATTCCATCCTTCCATAGTAAGCTTCATCTGTTCTTTATATCTTGTTTTCAAAGTACTCCAGATGATATCAGCTGGATCTATTTTCCTGCCCCAAGATAGAGTTCCTGCTCTCACTGTTGTAGTCCAAATGGGCTCTACACCTCTTTACTTAGCTCTGTTCCCAACTGTTAGTCCTTAGAGCTACTGCCAGCCTTTAATGGAGGTTTTATCCAGGCAGATAAATGAGATGCAGAGTTAACTTGGCACTGAGATCAGTAGAAGAGTAAATGCACCATGCTAAGAACATTGAAACCTGATGCATGTAGATATTTAATTATCCAGTCTTAAACTTCTGAGTCTGCACAGATTTCAGTAGTGAGTTATCCCTCTGATTAAGAGTTGTGGCAGATAACTTCTGCTCATTTCACTTGCCTAATTAATCTAGTAAAGGCAGTGGAACCTCTGGACTAAATAAGGTGAAATGTTTGGACACACGACAGAGCAGGTCAAGGGAGGTGATCCTTTCACTCTGCTCAGCCCTGGTGAAACCATACCTGGAGGGCTGTGTCCAGATCTGGAATCTCCAGTACCAGAGGGACATGGAGATCCTGGAGCAGGTCCAGCCAAGGGCAGCAGAGATGCTGCAGGGAGCACCTTTCTCGCAAGGAAAGGCTGAGGGTGCTGTGCCTGCTCATCCTTGAGAGGGGACCTCATCAGTGTCTGTCAGTATCTGAAGAAGGGATGCCAGGAGGATGGACCAGGCTCTGCTCAGTGGTGCTGGGCAACAGGGCAAGAGGAACGGGCAGAAATGGATGTACAGGAAATTCCACCTGAATATGACAAAGAACTTGTTTACTGTGCAGTTACCGCACACTGGAACAAATTGCCCAGAGAGGTTGTGGAGATATCTCAGTGGAGATATTTAAGGACTGTCTGGACACAATCCTGTGCTATGCACTCAGGGCTGACCCTGCTTGATCAGGGAGATTGGACCAGATGACCCAGTGTAGTCTCTCCCTGTCTTACCCATTCTCTGATTCTGTAAGAGAAACAAGTTGTTTAAGTTACTTAGCTAATGACCTTTGTTCATTATCTAAACCACTTACCAATACTTATAAATGCAATTAAACAAATGTGGAATCAAAACCAAGATATACAAATCTAAAATTAGAAAACTAATTTGTTCTGTATTTTTTGGTTTTAAAAGGGAAGCATTTTTCACCAGACTGAGAAAACTGTGAAAACTTTTTCATTGAATTGATAAAGTATTTAAGGATAATCTTGATAATTAATGTACTTAAACTCATCTTCAAAGACTTAAAACAATGTTGATATGAAAGTACATGGGCATTTCTTATGCAATGTTATACAGATATTTGTGCATGTATGCAGTGATAGATGCAAGGACCTTTTCTAGGGTGGACTTCACTTCATACTCCAACTTTAAAAGTTTATGTCTCTAAAGTTAGACATTTAATTCAATTTGCAACTCTAGATTGTCTCACCAGCCAATGGAGAGAAATGAGGGACTCTAAACAAAGAATTCTAAGGGATCTCATAGCTCTTACCATCTTATGAAAGATGGGATAAACCACACATTGAGAGTTCTCTTTCAGAATGGAGGGGAGTCTGTTCAGCTTGCTTGCTACTTTGATGTTTATCTTTCCAGCAGCTGACATTTGAAGAAAGACCACCATTTTCTATGACAGTAAATCACTTTTTACCAAAGAACTCATACCATTGGAATGAAACAGTGAGTTATTAAAACTCTAGGAAATCCTCACCATCATTTCAATCCAAGACTTTGGGAAGAAGCATAGGAGATTTAAAGTGGTATGGGACTAGGGTGTTTTTATGGTGTGGGAAGGGTGGTTTCTGATCAAAGACTAGAAAATGTGTCCATCAGTTTGCTCATCCTCTGACTGTAGGAGTTAGAATTCCTGCTTGGATACAAAATCCTTGCTGTGGCTTCTGAGGAATGCTAGAAGATGAGAAAGTGGAGAAGAACATTTCATTTGCTCAAAAAACATTCCTGTGGCTACAAGATGAACAGCACCTTATAGAATCAGTCCCTACATCACCAACCAACTTAATGAAGATTATTGCCAAAGCAATATATTCATTACTGCTGATCAAAATCTTGTGCATGCTGAATGTATACTGCCAGACATTCTACTCCCCCAGAATCACCCCATGCTATCATCCTACACTGAAAGTTTACACTTCCTCGGTCTGCTCCAGTTTATATCAAATGGAGATTATTAAGTTATACACAGGGGAACAGGTGGGTGGAGCAGCTGGCATGAGAAGTGAGCAGCCTGACAACAGAAAAAAAATCAGGGTAGATTGAGCACAAAAATTTTTCCTAGGAAATTGCAAATTTCACAATCTGTTCATGAGAACTGATGGTATAGCTCGTGTGCCAGGTAACAAGTCTGGGAGACTCTAGACTTCACTGGAAGCAGACTATTCAAGACCTTCAAAGATCTTGTTAGTTTTGGCTTCAGTCTATTACACTATATCAAGCAATCCTACTCATTCTGGAAAGCAACTCTATGAATTTCTAAAGTAGCTTGAAAAGGTCACAGTGGTTTTTCAGTCTTAATTGACTGGCTGACTGACTGACTGGTTTACTTGTATTTTTTATTGTAGATAAAACTTTTAAGATAGCTCTGTGAACTCTCCAAGTCATGCAGAATGAGGGGTTTACCTTTAGTTTAATTCAGTGACATGAAGAAAATGCCATCTTGAACCGATTAAAAAAGGACCGGTTAAAGAAAGCTGCCCAGCAAAAGAGGCTTCCCTAAATTTGGGTACATTGTTGAGGGTGACCTAATGGAATGAAGTATTACACATGCAGAAGTACTCAAAAATTTAGATTCTAGTGAACTGGGATAGCAAAGGAAGATGCAGTAAGTCAGGACAACGTAATAAGGCTAAAGTGGCAAAGTTTCCACCGTAAGTAAGAGCTTAGATGGCTATGGAGAAAGTAGGTGACAAGATCAGATGTGGAAGAAAAGATAAGCTGTCAGTAAATGTCTAATACAGTGGCAGTTTACCCTTTATCATTTACAGGGCTCCCAGAGTGAGTCTCTTAGGTCAGTGTCTCAGGACACAGCAGAACAATGTCTCATCTTTGTGAGCTCAGTGTTGCCATGCTTCATCTCTGGTTGTCTCTCGTTTTGATTTAAGAAGTTTTTCTCATTAAAGTTGCATTAAAACACATACATTTCTGCAGAAAGTTGCATTTCTAACAAATCAGCATTTTTCAAATGAAAAGTGTTTAATCAAAAAGTTTCCAGCCAAGTCTAATTATAGCATTCTTTTTAAATGTTTCAGGGTTTCAGACAGCACTTCAAAAAGAAACACAGTGAGACATTCTTTATTACTGGTCTTTCATATTACTCAAATTACAAGAAACAATTAAATATGTGATAAAGATATCTTGATAAGCATTTGACATGCCACTGAATAACACTGGGTGTCTCGAGTTTCTAATTTCGCTCCTTTAAAAATCAAACTTCCTTGTACTTATCTGAATTACTGTTGAACACAAGCCAAAGTTCACTTGGACTTCCTTTCTACATAAATTCAATTAAGAAATGTAAACATTTGGAGTCTCTCTCGTGAGGGGCGGCAGTGAAAAAAAAGAAAAAGAAAAGGAAAACTGTCAGTGGGAAAGATGCATGTAGGCCAAAAGGAGAGAGAGAACTGTTTTTATGTAGAGAAAAGAATCACTAGCAGCTTTTGACAGGGACAAAGTAATCGGTTACTAGAGGCAGCTTATGGCAGAGGTCAGTCAGACAGCTGTGCATGAGACAAAGGTAACCCAGTACAGTCACAGGGAACAAAATGCTGCTAATGACAGGAGAAAGTGTTTCGCTTTTGAAAATATTTTTACTGTTGCGGAGCATGCAGTGAGTGCTGGTTTGAAACCAGTATGTTTTGGTTTTTGTTGACATGCTGCTTCTCATAGGCCTTTGTCCAACAACTTGCAACCTCCTGGTGTAATCTAAAAGACTGTGATAAAATTTACAAAAGTAATGAGAAAGAGAAATATGACAATAGCAGGAGGGAGAATATAGGGTAAAAGGCTGGGTATGGAATCTTGTCTGTGAATTATTTTAAGGCATACTTAATCCAGTAACATGGGAATTGTCAATGCGGGTTTGAGACCACTGTGCTGGCAAAAGCTGGATAATACATGCAAAGGCCAACACACTTCTGACTCATTGTCTAGAGTCTGGTAGAGGAAGTGACAGCTGGTGGTGTTCTTAATATCAGCATCCAATCCGAGGAAACCAGCTGAAGCATGTAGCTGTGAAAATTCATTACCCATTTAAAAAGTTCAAAGGGTATGTGAGGAAAGTAGAAAAAGACCTTGGCTTTTGAACACAAAGCTCTTTCACAGGAGCTCCAGGAGTTATAAAAACTTGTTTAGGAATGCATGCTGAGAATATTTCAGCTAAATGACTCTTAAAAACTGGGCTTACACAAGGTATGAATTCCAGGCAAGTCGACAAAATACTTTAGCTGCGATAGACAAAGCAAAGGAAACTCCGGAACCAACCCACCACCAACACCACCCCCCTCAAATTCCTAAAACTCCACTATCAGTGGGTGCTTAATATATATATATTTGCTTTTCTTTTATATTCTTTAAACATGTTTGTTGAGAAAGCATTTCTGGAAATTTTCTACAGAACCCAGCCCAAGATAAGCATGTAAACCGTGGGATCTCAACATCCTGGTTAGGAGTAGACACGGATTTGGGTTATACCACGGCAAAACAAATATGGAATGCAGGCCTTTCTGATCACAGAGGAGGCTTATTCCATGAAGGGATTGGAAATGACACCTCCCTTGAAATCATGTTGCTAGTGTTGCTAAAGAATACAGAGGGTCTATGGGAAAGGCTGGCCCTGGGGCTCTGCAAAACCTGACTGTGCTTGGGTGCCCAGCTGGAAGACAGCTGCAAACTCAACAGGTTGGGACAACCATAATTTAAGAGTTATTTGGGGATGGAAAAGCAGCTCTCTGTGCTGAAAGTGGCCAGGGAGAAATATTTCACAGCATTTTGGTTTAAAAATAGCAGTGGGCAGCTATTCATAAGAGCAAGTCGGATATTATTACTCAAGTGTCAGATGGATTTATAAGATATTGATCAATTATAGCTATCTATTTTGTTGCATTAATGTTGTCTTAGCCAATAGAATTTTTAGAATCTGCTTTAAATACAGCTTAAGCAGGAAAAATATTAACCTGAATCTTGATGCTTCAGGACTTGTCTAATATTAGAATTGCACAGAAACAGCTGGACCAAATTTTTGATAATTAGGTCTTGAAATGGAAATTATTGTAGAGTTGCTCTCATGGCTTCTGACTGTTAAACTCCTGCTCTTCTATATGAACTTTTAGTAGATCACCCTAAGCTTTCATAGTTTTTTGGTACTTCATTTCTGTGCAGCAAAAATTTGAAGCTTCTCCTGAATCAAGGCCTTTCCTGTTGTTGGTGAGCAGAGTGATTCAATTATTTTAGTGCCCTTTTTCTCTTGCACTTTCTCTCTGTTTTCCAGGAGAGGGTCTTAATTTATTTCAAATGGACCAAATGTTATCCCAGCATAGTTATACTTTCTATGCTTTACATGTGAGAAAGTGAAACACTAACAGAAGAAATGTCTGTGGTGACAAAAAGGTTCTGATCATCCATGGAAATAAAAATTGGCTAAAAGAAAATGGCACTGAGCTTTGTGTGTGCTGTGTACCTGGCATGGTAAAGGCAGGAGCCCCCTTGCTCTTTAACAATTCTATTTTCAGAGTATGCAACTGTCCCCAACGATTACAGCTCTGAGACCCAGATTAGTGTAGTCTTTGGTCTTTCCTTTTGGCCATGTTATTGTGGCTGAATTTACTATCCTGTGCATCTTTTAGATGTATATTTTGCTTTTTTAGGTTTTCAGTGTTGGAAACAGACATAGTATGGATGAAAATTGGCAGAAAAACGTGAAAAGCTTCAGGATTTTGAGTCAGGTGGCAGAACATTCGGGAAGCTTCTGGCACACCGCAGATGGTCGGTATAAACTGTTGTGGCAGAGCAGCTCTGCCAGGAACCCCATGGAGTTTATTTCTAAAGTAAACTTTTAAAAATACAAAGGATAAAAAATTAATATAACTTGAGATCACTGGTAATATGTTAGTTTGTTGAAATGAAGTTCCATATCACCCCATCCTTTGTTCCTCCTTCTCCCAGTTATATAAAATTAGTATCCCCATTTTCCTAAGTATACCTTCTCTGATCTTTGTACCCTTTCAAACAAATCAGGTAGCTAGACTGGGGATACAACATAGTATTAAACTGTATAAAATGATTGTATTAGGTAAGGTAACAAGTTTTATTATATTAAACCATATTCTTATTTGAATTATGGATTATGAAATGTGAAAATTTTGGCAGAATTGGATGACTCTAATACTAAAGCACAGACAAGATTTTTTTTTTCCCCTTGTTGATGGTTTTTTGGGGGCTTGGCTTTCTTTTTTTTGACAAAGGAGAAAATATTCTTAGAGAAGAATAATTTTCAGTTGAAAAATTCCCAGGCACACAGAACAAATAGGATTAACACAAAGTTTGGGAATTTGATTGCATTTTTTTCCAAAAATATTGGCTGTATTTCAGAATTTCTTGCAATTGTGATCCATGGTGCTTGGCAAATCTTAGCTACCAATTGATGTTTCAAGCAGAAACTTATCTTCATAAAGCTACTGTTAACTTCTTAATAATTTCTTTTACTTCCCTTATGAGTTAGCAAAGTCAGCTTTTAGAAATATCAATCAAAATATATAAAGGGATTCCAAGACAGGACACTATCCTAGTAGTGATTCCATTGTACACTACTGCAATAATGTAAATACTACTTTAGCAAATTGGGATACAGCTAAAACTTTCCATCTCTAAGCAGCTCTTAATATCAAGTTCAAAATTTATTAGCTGTAAAAATAAGAAAATATTCATCTTTTATACCAGTAAGATATATCTTCTAAGATAACCTCAACCTCTCTGCCTCAAAGTCTCAAACATTGAATACACTTGTGTTTGTTCTGTGACATTTTGATGTGAAATTTTGCTCAAGATTTCATTAAACTAGGTCATAAAGGAGGACAAACTGAGGTTGTCTGTGTGAACTTGATTGTTTCTAAAAGTGATGCATCTGTTGAATTTTCAATGAGTATTTTTGCCCTCTGTACCTCAGCCTTTCAATCTGGTGAAAACCTATTTCTTTCAGGTGGAATCACTGAGAACTTAATAGCAAAATTCCATGGGATGGAGGCTAGACTTTTTGGGTCACTGAATATGGATCTGTCCTGGGAATTAAATTATGGGCTGAACAGAACACTTTGAGATTGAACTATGCCCAACTCTGTTGCTTTTTTCTAAGTTTTTTCTCCCTGTCCCATGTTGAAAGGAAGGCAGTAAAACCCTTTCTAGGCTAAGTCAGAGAATATTACCTGTAATTGCTGTATGAATGGGCACAAAGAAGGCAGGTATAAAGCTTGGAAGATACATTGGTGAGATAATATGAGGAATTCAGCTTGAGGGAAAACTAGACTTGTTACTAATAACATACATTCAACAGTAGTGTCCTGTTTTTTATGTGGGATATGAATGTTGTGTCATGTATACAGTGCCATTTTTGTCTTTTCCATTTTGCAGAATGGAATCAAGTCAGATCACACAAACAGGGCTGTATATCTGCAATAACCTATTCTCGTTATGGAATTAGGTGTAACCATTCTATGATTTACTATAATGTTCCATTTCTGGTGAATCTGTACATGAAGCCATATTTTAATGTTTCAGCCTTGGGACTGATAGTCTGGTGCGTTATTTGCTTGTTGTACCTTTCCTCTTCCACAGCAACAATTTAGCTTTTCTCAGCACATAATAATTGTGAGAAAATCAAATTGCTTCCGCTTTTGCCAAAGGAAGTCTGAATAAACGTTCACTGGTTAAACATCACTTATTTCCACTCATTGGCTGGTTAAGCAAAGTCTTTGTGAGTTGGTGTTGCTCAAACTAAACTGACTGTAATCCAACTCTTCAGGCCCTCTTCAAGTACCCTGATGGTCTGAGTGGTTTTTTCTTCTTCCTGGACAAGTTCTTCAGCAACTTTTTGGTGTTTATTTTCCTTGAGACTCTTAGAGAGTCACACAGATTTTTGGTAGGGAAAGACCTCTAAGATCATTGAGTCCAACCATTAAGCCAGCAGTGCCAAATCCAGCACTAAACCATGACCCCAAGTGCCACATCTACATGCCTTGCAAATACCTCCAAGGATGGAGACACAACCACTTCCCTGGGCAGCCTATTCCAACTCTTGATAACCCCTTTGGGGAAGAAATTCTTCCTAATATCCAACCTTAACTACCCCTAGTGGAACTTGAGGTTATTTAATCTTGTCATATCACTTGTTACTTGAGATACTCTAGTCGCCTTTCCACTATTAACAGCACTGGGATGCAAAATTAAAAATTCTCTTCCTCTCACATCTTTAGAAATCTACCACAGAATTCAGTGAGAGCTCTCAAAACCGGGATCCCCAAGACCTGGACATTACAAGGATTTCAGAAAGGGAGGTCTCCAGGCTCCTTGTTTCACTGAAAATTTAGGGTGGTTCTACTCATCTGTATTTTGCTAATTGTACTCTGTATACACCCTCTCTGTCAATGACAAGAATGGAAAATCAAAATTAACCACTACCTCCCATGGCCTTTTCAGCCAGCCCATCAGAATTCCTACAGCTGCTCTCTGCTCAGGGCTCATCAAACATCTCTCCCATCACAGTTTATCAAACGCCTCCACCTCAGCATTTCAAGTAACTCAAGCTGCTTCCTTTTCTTGCTTGCTCTCCTGCCAAAACCAGAAAGCCTTTATTAAGGGCTTCCCCATCAATCATCCCAAAAGCCCCTTTGGAGATCTGATTAGTGTTTGCAGCCTACATTCAGGAGCAGGCTGAATCTGCCTGGTGCAACTCTTACAAAGGGATACAGAGGAAGGGAGTGATTTAACTAAAGTGCGAAGCCTTGTTTCTGTGCTGTAAGATATGTTATCATCTCCGTGAGCAGTGAGATATTTTCAGGCTGTATGGAGTTTTGCATGCAGGGATTTAGGATCTGCCATGTCATTTGGGATTGTTAGTATTTGACTGCAGAGCCCGAGAAACTGGGTAAATTAGGCTGGGCTGGAGCTTGAGACTGCCATGCTCAAACTGTTGCTGTAGTGTTGGTAGCTTGCAGTTGGCTTAGATGTACTTATATCCTGTGCTATCATATCAGAGCTGACATTGCCTTTATGTTCCTAAGCCCATAGGGACTGGGAAAAGCATCTTAAAGGAAGATAGAAGTCTTCTGTTACTGGTGTTCTGTATCCTATGTCTTAGGATTTCGCACAAAAAAATTATACATTAAATCTGTTCACCTAGAAGAATGAAAAATGGGCTGAATTTCACTTTTTCAGGCAGCACTGGAAGAAGTTCTGGGGCTGGGCTGGCTGTGCACAGTTCATGGGGGGACCCCCAAGAACTCCCCATTTGCGTAGGCTGCAGGTTCCAGCCTTCTCTGCTGAGCTCTGTTGAACAAGAAGTGAACAAAGCACTTGATTCATAAAGAAAAAAAAAGGTGAAAAGAACAAGTGATTTATTTGTGATGCCAAAGCAACCACCTTGCACATTGAAGAATGAGATTTTATCTAAATAAATTACTTTTTTCATGCAGTCCTGAGTAATCTAATAATCTTACCAAAACTGCACTTAAAGTTCTGTTGCTGTTGTGAATTTTGCACAGAAATCAAGCTGCAGAAAGTTGATTTTACATGATTTAATTATAAAATAGCTCTCAGAGCAAAGTATAGAGACTAACTGCTGCCTGCCAGCCCCAGGTGCTGTGGAGTGAAGTCCATGGAGCCGGAGCAGCAGTGCTGTACCTCCTCACAACCTCACAGGAAGGAAACTGGATGTTGCCTGGTAACAGGAACTGTTGCTTTTCTTTTTCCAGAGGTTTAGCAAACAGCTGAAGCAACCAATTTGGGGAGCAGCATAAGGTTTGAAAAGAACAAATAGTTGTTGAGGAAAAAAACAGTCAAAGAGTGAGATCAGAGATTGTTACTTGGATACAGCAAAAGCCAACACAACAGAAGGGCTGAGAGGAGAGGCAAAGGAGAAATAACAGTAGATTTAGTTGAGCTCTGGGGGTATTTTTTAATTTTTTTTTTCCTGTGCTTGTACATCTAGTGTCAAAGCAGCTCTTCTATGCCTGGTAATCCAAAAGTGTCTTTAGAAAACTTTTGGTGCAAATCTTCTCTTCTTTACCTTCCAATTACTCATCCTTGGTTAGATTTTAATGTTTTTACTGTTTATTTGCTCTTGAGAAGGAGTTTCTTTTTTATGCCTCATATGAAGTAAGAGTGGTACTGGTTTCAAAATTGGCAATTTCATTGAGACAACAGGGCTGCTGGACACACCAGGGTCACTGCTCCTGTGTGCCTGGTGCCTTGCTACCTGCAGTTTCAGATAGAAGACACTATGTCAGTAACACTAAATCATAATTTTTATTCATAACCCCAAAGGTTGCAGAAATAGATGGCAAATTTTGCTCATGTGAGCACAAGGAAGATTGGAGGTCCATTCTTGATCAGAGAACACAGAAATAATGGTGCTGTCTTGGAGACTTCTTCCTTTAGAGGTGCTAGTTTGGGTTGTGTTTCACAGGTGAGGAAGATGCATTGGACTGCTCAGCTCAAGTTTTCCCTGTGGCTCCTTTCCATCCATGTGGCAAATGTACATTGCTGAAGTCTCCCTGCAGGTCAGGTCACAGAGACAAATTATCAATGAATGCAGAGCAAAAAGGTTTATTTTTGATGGCTTTGCCATAAGTAATATAGGTAACTACATGAGTTTACAGGTGTGAGTTATCCTAGAGAAGACATCCTGACTCTTGGTTGCTGGAAGTACCTACATAGATTACAGTATATATGATATTATATAGATTAGAATTACTTCAAACATTTTTACCTACATTGTATTTACATTTTCACTAACATGTTGCAGCTTTATCTTACAACTCAACAACAGGTTGTGCAACTTCCTCTTTGGTTCCATACAGCATTTCTAACGGAGATCTCCCAAAATATCTTGCTGGAAGGGAAATGCAGCATAAGGAGCTAGGTATGAATACATTTCACAGTACAACAGGCTTTTTGAGGTAACTTCATTTTGGTGCTGCCTTGTGATTACCTTGCCATAATGATCAGATATTTACAAAGGTACTCCACTGAGCTTCCTTTCTGTGAGATGCCACTGATCATCACAGGGAGAGCTCATAACCTGCACTCAAGATCTGCTATCACCATTGTTGTGATACAATATGGATTTTCACTCCTTACTATCTCTGTTTATGTTAGCTTCCTCCTCTTTCAGGTTTTCGGATTGCATACCATTTTTTCCCCCTCATGTAGAAAATCCCATTTCTGTACAATCATTTTTCTCTTTCCATATTGTTAGGTATGAAAAGATAAATCAAATGTGTAAGACTTGGAAAACTCTAACCCCTTTTCTAAAGAAACAATATTTAGGTTCACTGCCTAGCTGTCAGATTTATTCATCCCTCTCCTAAATCTATTTCAGTCTGCTGTAATTCTTTTGGAAATTGCTATATTTTATTTAAAGAAAAAAAAAACTGTGAAGAATGTGTCCTTCAGAAAAAAAGGTAAATTCTTAGAGGGCACAAAATAATAATTTCATAATTTAAATATTATTAAACAGGTGAATACACATATTTTCCATTAAGCTGTGTAACCTTATATAGTATTATGGCTCATTATTTTTGGGTATCATTGTACAATTCAACTAGTTATTATATTTGATAATTAAACGCATCTACCTTCAAAGAATAATGCAAGTGAAAGTGCCAAAAATACTGACATAACATTAAAAATCTTTTGTTAAGACCATGTGAGGAGTTTCTTCTCAAGAATGAAAGTTGCAGCTTTTGCCTTTACTTCACTTGACACATCTTGGACTTAATTCAATAGTCATTGACATGGGTGGATCAGGGTTATTTTTTTACTTTCCACAGCATTCAATGGGCACATTGTATATGCCTTGCTTTTTTTTTTAACACACTACTGTCCCCTCAAGATGAGAGATTTACTTTTCTTCTTTATTTGCTCTGGAACTATTCTATTCTATTCTATTCTATTCTATTCTATTCTATTCTATTCTATTCTATTCTATTCTATTCTATTCTATTCTATTCTATTCTATTCTATTCTATTCTATTCGTGACTGAATACCTTTATTTGGGAGCATTCCACTTATTTCTCTGAACCTCTTTAAAGTGAAAGTCTTTACTCAAGAGTGGAATCTATCCTTTGTAAATACCCTTTGAATGTGTGGAAAAAAGACTTTGAGGAGTAATTTAAGTTCCCAGAGTTAAGTTATGCTATTGGCTATTATGCAGACACTTCAGAACACTTCTGTGAAAACTTCTCTTTAAAATTCTTGGAAATTTCTGAAAGGAATATTACTAATCTTGGAAATTTATTACAGTGTAAACATTTCTAGCAGCTGACTCTGCACCTGCATTCTCTATCAGAGAAATTTTGGCTATGCAGCAAACATAGGTTTGCACTTACACTCTATCTTAAAATGACTGAAAAAAATCTATAGATCTTTTATTTTTCATTTCACAATATGATGAGCCAGCTGGAAGAACTGACAGGCTGTTCACGTGGAATTGTGGCTCTTCCAGAAGATTTCCTGTAAAAATAATCAGTGTGTATTGAGATGTACTCAACTAAGAGAGTTCTATGTCTCAAACAATTTTCAGTATATGATATTAAAAGCTTATCTGGTATTTTCAACTTGCTAAACTTTGAGATTTTATTTTAATGACATACAACCTAGGAATTTTGGCTCTGGTGAATAATCAACGGTGAGAGTAACCTCTTTTTCTAGATGTCTTGTAAAGCACTTAAAAGCCAATGGAGTTCAACTGTTCTATTGGCCTGTTGAAATAATTCACCAAAATAGCACATGTACAACAAGCCACAGGCAATCCTGTTGTGCATCATAGCTGCATGTGCAAACCTACAGACGTGTGGGCCCCATTAAACTGCTGAGCCCCTGGTGAACACAATCTCAACGTAAAAATGAAACAAAATGGAAAGAACTAAGCTAAAAGGAATTCCTTCCAGCAGTCTGCCCACTGGTGCTGTGCCATTAGGAAGGGCTAGGCTGCTCTTGGGTGTGCAAATGATTTGTAAGGGCTTTCTCTGTACTGCACTGCCTCATGTCATAGGCATGACAGTTTTGCTACTGTTAAATTTGGAACCTTAATCCAAGACCTAGCTGCAAGAATAAACTGGCTAATCCTGGGACTGCCTAGATTTCTGTCAATACAGTCCACGTGCCAAGTACAGTTTTACTTATGACTATGCCTAGAAATGTCAAATTCTGAAAAAGACTGGGGATTTTGTCACTTGAATGTTGCCACCATTCATGAAGTGAGAGTTCCTCTGCCTTTTTCCCTTTGAGGCTGATGCTGACCCTCAACACAGTGGAGCACATGGGCATCCTGTTTAACCAATGGTTTAGTGATCAGGCCATCTGCCTGGGGTATAGAGTCTGTGCTTTAAAGTATCTGTCTGCTCTGGAGTCAGATCAGAGCAGTTCCACTCTGTATTAAATATTTATTAGGCCCCTGAGTGAAAAAGAGGGAGAGAATTACTGATTCTATTTCAGTGGACAAGAGGCAGGGACGTTAAACTGCAGTATATGGAAGTTCTGTAGAGGTTCTTATTCCAATGAAAGGGTTTGGGGTAAGACACAGCATCCTTTTCTTGGTCTGTGCTCTTTGCTAAGCTTGAAATTTGTGCTTGCTGTACATGAACCTGGCCTGTTCTTGCATCAGATGCTGTGATGCACATTGGCTATGAATTTTGCATTCATGCTTTCGGTGGAGGCATTACTTTTAACACAAATAGTAATAATAATAATATCTAGACTGTTTTTCTCAATTTCTAATAAAATAATACTATTCTATTTACTGTCGAAGAATTGTACCCATTTATGTTGAGTAGGATAAGTGTTCCATGAAACTGATTTCTGGAGTTCTATTGAATTGTGAGTCGATGTTTTTTGGTTTTGTTTTGGTTTTGTTTTTTTTTTAATATAAATTTTAATATAAAATTTTTTAATATAAACATTTTCCCCCCAAACTGATGTCAATACCTGTGATTTTATTAAATTAAGTGAGTTCTGCTGAAACTCTTAAAGGGTCTGAAAGCATATTAAACTGGCAGCTTTCCTAGTCAGGAGAGTTCAGCTCAAGGCTGCAGGTCAGTATTCAATATCCTCCAAGAGAATGATTCCATCTTTATGATCCATTGTCTTTCTCTAGGTCGCCTTGAGAGACAGAACAGATAGAGAATTGGCTAAACCAAAAAGGCTCAGTTTAGACATGCCTAGGAACTTAGAAAAGGAAACTATGTTATGGCACAGGAGCAGTATAAAGAGGGGCTAAAACTCACAGACCCGGTGAGTTTCCATGGTAAGTTCCCCAGGAGAGAGGGAAAAATGTCAGAAAAAGCAGTTTGCAGCAACTTCCAGAAGTTCTGAGGGACCTGGGAGCATGGGCAATTTAGAACCAGTGAACAAACTCTGGCATCATAGGTTAAGTCTCACAAACATCTGCTGTGTTACAAATTTCCATCCTTCAAATCCCTGCTTCCATCCATGTGTGAAACTCCACCAAAGTAGGTGCAACAGGGGAGGGGTGGGAGGGCTCCCGAGCCTGAGGCCACAAAGAATTGCAGTGAGGGATTTGTCCACAGCGCTGTAACCTAAGAACTGGGTTTGAGGCGCTTGGTGAAGCTGCTGAGCATCAGAAGGTGGCAGCATTGACGAAGGAAATGGGTAGGAAACATGAATTAAAGTAAATATTGATATACATTCTGGCTTTTTTGACTTTGCACAAAGTAGTATTGTAGCAAGAAAATGGATACAAAAAAATTGAATGCAAAATACACCTTATTGTGTCTCTCTTGATGAGCGGACCACTGAGTTAAACAGTATGTTATTGTTAATTAAGGTGGCCATCTAAATACGCTGTGTATTTATTACTGGTGAACACAGTTATTAAAGTGACAAGTGTGCTTCAAACAGACTTTTTGCCTGTATTAAATTTTTTTTTGGTCTTGAAGTTAACATCTCCCTAATGAAGGCTAAGTTGAGATCTACCGGTCAACAGGAAGCTCAGTGGGATGTGGTTTTGCTGAAACCATTGGCCCTTAGCCTCTCAGAAGGCAGGAAGATCTGTGTTTGCCATTACTGGCACTGCTCTGGGCTGTGATATGTTCAACCTTATTGATGCACAACCCATCAATAGCAAATGTGTGCTGAGCCTGTGGAAGGGACCCCTTGCACATTTGCCCTGGAGTTCAGCCTAAGGCTCCTCACCACGGATTTGTATGTGAATAACACGAGAGCAAACGGAGCTTATGCTCTTCTCCTGGGCAAGTGTGGTGTTTGTGTGATTCTCAGTGCAGCATCTTGAAACAACAAAGCCCTGGCACTTATGGCTGAGGTAGATGGCCGCTGAGTGTGGGCTTAAGGGCATATGTATGTAGAACATAACCTTCCTCTTAAAGACACAAACAGTAACTTCTATTGGTTTGAAAGGAACTTCCTCATTGGGAGCCAGCTGTAACAGGCAATTGTGACAACCCCACACAGTATCTCTTGAAGTAAACGGTTTTTCCATATTTTCTTTCTTTTTTTCCTCTTTTTTCACTTTTTTCCCCCTACTTTCCATTTCACCCCTTTTACCCTTTGTTCACCTTTTCTTTTCCCCCCTTTTATTTTTCCATTTGTTTTTGTCCTTCCTGTCAAAAGAAAAATGATCAGACTTCATTTTTTGATTTCAGCTTTCTCATGCTTTCTTTTCTCTCTCTGCAGACTTTCAGCCTTGGGTATCACAGACCACAGAATACACTCTGCTCCAGTTTCGTTTTTGCAGTGGCACAGGTCTACAGTGGGGAAATTGAAAGGAAAATCCAACTTCATGTCTGTGTAAAAGCTACTTCCTCAGCTTCTTACCTACTTCTTGATAGCTCTGGTGGATTTATTGCAGCATGTTCATTGTTTGTTCCTGACTTGGTTATTCCTGTTTTTAATAGTCTCCCCAAAAAATATTCTTAAACGTTAGGAATACCATGGCAAGATTTTGTATGTATAATCCACCCCTTTCACTGAATCTTTTCTTGTTTGAAATCCCTTTAAGCACTACACTCTGAGCTATCAGCCTCTGCAGAGAGATGAGCTTCAACTTTTTTCTTGTTTCCATTTTCTGCTCAGGTTTTGTCAGTCTCTATTGAGACTTAATTTCTTCACATTTTTTCTTACTATCAGGATATGTGTGTATATATAGATACCTCCCATTTCTGTGTTTATAAATACACATATAAATTCATATCTGTATTTATGTATTTTGGATGTCTTGATGTTTGCCACAAAGAACAAAGAACTGGATTCCTTCCACTTGTGTCCTGTTGAGAATTTAGCACTCAATCATCTTGTCAATGAAAATCTTATCACTAACTAAGAGTTTTGACTCCATAAAACTTAAGGTTAAAAACTTAAGAAACTTGCCTCTTGGCAAGGTATTTATTTTCCTTCATATATGCTTGTTGTTGATGGGAAGGGGAAGAGTATCCAAAAATATTTTTCATATCATCCCTATGGGATTTTAGGTCATAGTACTGTTCTCTAGTTTACTCCTGTAGCAGCTGAACAGATGAAGACATGTAGGGATGATCTGCCTGTTGAAAAGTTTATCTAATGATCTGTGTCCTGCCTTATGTTTAGCTTGCCACCCAGACACATTGCCATTACTCATGGCAATGTGAGGCCATGGTCATGACAGAGAAGTGAAAATCCTCTATCATGTTACTGGCATGACTTAGAAAAAAATTATGCATCAGGTCCAAACAGGTGATTGTGGCAATCTGGACAGAGTGTGTGGGTTTTGTGGTTATGTCGGCACACGGGATGAGTTAATTCTGTTATTCCTTTCTGCAGCTGTGGTTGTGCACTGCTTTTTGTGCTTCCCTGCTCCCAGCTTTTTAAAGGTGGTAGCTGAAATGCCTCTTCTGCTTTGCAGTGCCTCAGACTGACTTAGAGAGTTTGTCAGTTTCTCGGCTGTTTAGGTGGCCTGGGAAGGCCCAGGGATGGCCTTGAAGAGCCCGGCGCTTCAAAGGACGAGAAGAGACTTCAGATCTTTTCTCGGTCTCGGTGTTTATTAATTGTTTATCTAAAAGATTTTCTTTCGGCCCAACAGAGGTCTGCACAGCATGTCAGCCATGGGCACACTGAGAGCCCCCGGGGCGGTCACTTATCTTTATACTCGAAGTTACGTACACAATATTTATTATTTTTCCCCAATACCTTTTACCCTTATTAACCGGTGCACTTCTAGTAATAACCAATCCCAAAGTGCCAACATCATCACAGAAGATGGAGGCCAAGAAGAAGAAGAAGAAGAACAGGACACGCCCCAATTCCTCCATCTTACTTCTTTAGACCCCCCTGTACAGAAATCCTAAACCCTGTGTCTTACACTCTAATTAACTTATCCCTTCACCATTTACCCCAGTGAAATCCTCCCATCCTCATACAGGTGTCGTCTCCTGTGTAGGATCAAAGTCCAGCCACCAGACACTTCTGGCAACATTCCAGGACTCCCGAGCCCCCCAAGGGTGGTCTCGGTCACTCTGCACATCAGTCCTGAGATGCTGAGATCCCACAAGAGTTTGTTGCAGGTAAGTTATGATCACTGAGCTCTTAGACATCTGATTTCCCTATATCCAGGAAACTTGAGCTGGGTTTGCATCCAAATTCCTGTATTAATTTAAAAGAAATACTAAAAGCCTGCTGGCCTTGAAGCTATTCTGATCATCATCTGGTAGTAAAACTTTAAAATTAAATTTCTGTAGGAATTAAGTCCACCAGTAGTGTTATGTTTAAAATTAATACTAACTTCAAACCTTTTGTCCAAGTGCCTCAGCAAGCTTTTCATGCTGTAACTTTTGTGTGCATAATTAGATTTTTATGGATTTTCTTCTGATATTGTGTTTATAATCTTATCAGAGCAATATATTGTGTCATTGTAAGTACTTATTATGTACTAGAAGCCATGAACAACGCCTCTTTGTAATAGCCTACTTGTCTGCTAGTCAATGTGTATTGTATTCTGCACACAGCAAAGGGATTCAGCTTTTAGATTATAAAATTAGCATTCTTAAAAGATGGATTGCAGAATATGAAGGACTTCTTGAAGATTCCTGGAACATCAAATTATTTTTGAATGAACATTTTGTCGTAGATTAATCTCTTCACGGTGCCTGTCATTTTGCGTGTGTTATTATGGTAGACAAATAGGAGTATTTCATAGCAAGAATCTTGCAATTTTCAGATTATTGGTGTATGTTCATCCATGGAAACTAAAGGTTCAAGACTTGGCTGTTAGGAGAGGTAATTGCCATGGTGCTAAATATGCCCATTTCCAGTCAGAGCCAGTGGGGCAATACTTGCTGCAATAGTGTTGGAGCAATAATGATAATATCTCTGTATGAAGTAGAGGTTGCAGTTGCTCAAGTATAAGAAATAACCCTGCTTGTAACATAGTATAGAGATAAGGTGTTTTTAATGTGGTAGAAACTGGGTATTTTTCTGCTTTACAACTGGCATGTGAACATGGAAATTATTTTTGGGAATAGTTAAATGACTTACAGTTCACTGTTAGTGCTAAGCTCCTTTGTGATTTCAATTATTTTTCTAAATTAAAAGGCAAAGAGGATGATATGTTTCTCCTTTTTCTGGTCAGCTAAGTCACAGGTACAATATTCAGTTTTTAAATTATGATATCCTTATCTCTTAACACATTTTGATTTTGAAACAGTGAATCATAGCTCTCTTCATGTTGGTTCAACAGCAATTATCATGCTTACTTAATTCAATTTAACATGAAATTTGAAATTATTGTTTGCTTGGGAATTGTTTTAATCCCACTGGTGCTTGTTAGCTGTCCTTTTTAAAGAGGGATAGGTGAATTTTCTCTGGTGGTTGTCTCCCATATGATGCTGTTGAGCTAGGGATCAAATCAGCCTGTAGAGTGCTAAGATCGCAGTGTAGAACTAGCTTTGTGAGACTCAAGGAATTTATCCGTTTGTTTTAGAGGTGGAAATGCTAGAAGGGAGTATGTTTCTAAGTGTATTTCATTATTCCATGTGCTGATTTGCAAGCATTCCTGTATTCATCTGCTCTATTTCCAGGTGCCAGTTCAACAGCCTCTCTCTGGGTTACTGTGCTCCAGATGTTGATTGGGGTTCCCTTTGTGTAGTCTTGCCTCATTTCTTCCTCTGCACCTTAATTAATATTATTTATTTTCTCTTTTTTCTTCCTGGATGATTAATTCATTATCAGGATGCCATCGTATTAAACTGTTGAAAGAATGGCTAATGATGAAATTGTCAGCAGGTGCCATCAGCCAGTTCATTGCTCAATAGCTTGACTACACATCTACTTGGTGACAATAGCTCTGCTAGCCAGGTGTCTGATTCTGTGTATCTCCCATTCCCCTCTCCCATTTTTCCATTGTTTTCTTTCAAAATCTGTGAGGTTTTTTCAGGTAACATTTTGGGGTTGAATGGGTGGGGTGTTTGGGTAAGAGTACAACAAACTTCATGCCACTGTGGCAAATGCAGGGACTTATTGTGCTGAGGGGTTTGTGATAATTGTGGGTCAGAGGCTCAGTGGTAGCAAGTTTGTCAAATGTGGGCAGCTTTGGTTGGAAGTGAAGTACCTTGAAGTGCCCTACCATCTCAACAGACATGAGTTCTGATCTTGGGGCCATCTGAAGAAAAAAATGATGCCAACCAAATGAAATAGCCACTAATTTATTCTATAATTTGATATCAGGAGCAGAAATAACCATTATGTTACTGAGATTTGCAAGGTGAGCTTTTACTAATGCTGGCCCTCAATACCAGCAAACTGGGTAGCATCCAGTTAATATCCAGGACTTTGAGATCTCCCAGACTTAATAAATGGTTATTCTGTCAGACTTTGTCAAATCCAAATGCAAATGTTAGAAACAAATATTAGGGTTTGGGGATTTTTTGGTGGGGGAGTGGGGGTGGGGCATTAAAGCTTTTTTTTAACCTTTCTTCCATTTCTCTGCTTGTCCCACAGTGATTGTTTCAGCTGCCAACTGCTTCTGTTTTACTAGCAGCTCATTCTTCCACAGAGAAGTGTGAGGGATGCAATGCCCAGGTCACTGCATGGCTCTTCTTTCAGAAAAGGTGCTGCTGCCTGAAGCTGAACAGGTTAGCATAATAGCCAGATCTTGACATCTTACAGCCTAGAGATATTTTGTGGTTTTATTAAAGCAAATACATTCACAACTTATATTTGTGTTTTATTTATTTACTCTTTAACCATGATTTAAGTCTCAAAGACCAGACAGCAAATAAGAGGACCCCTCAGATTGTTCTTTAAAGCTCAGGACATTGGACTGTGACTCACAATTCTGAGTACTTGAGATAGACTCAATACTGTCAGTCTCACTTCTCTCAGCTGTTAGCTGCTTTGCAGCAGATAGGACAAACAAGAGAGCTCAATGGTGTGAATCACTTAAGCTTTTCCTAGCAGAGGAAGGTCTGCAGACAGTGAACACAATCCTGAAAAGAATAGTGGAACATTAATTGACACAGTCATGTTTTCAAGGTGTATTCATGGAATACTGATATCCTGCCAAACTGTATTGCTGTGACGATAAATTGCAGTGACTTGTGGTAAACACACTTTATTTTGCCTCTTATTTGCTCCTTTATGCCTTGAAAATCTATTCAGAAAGTGCTTTGCTTTTTCTTAGGACACTTAGCAGTAGTAAACCGAGACCACAACCACTAATTCTCCTTTTGCTTAAATAAAAAAAGCTTCTATTTAGCATTAAATATGGCATATAAATGAATAAAACTGTATTGTAAAGATTCTCATTGAATTTCATTCTACAAGATTGTCTGCAAAGTCTTTTGAATCTTAATATATAAGGAGAAAATGATACAGATTTTTGTGGGTTCAGATTATTCTTGCAGAAAGGGTGGCCTGTTATTTGAAGTCAGGGCAAAGTAGTGGAATTATGTGAAAAAGTGGAAACACAGACCTAAATATTCAAACCTGTCTGTTAAACACTAAGGCAGGAATACCTGGCTAGGCATGAAAACTGTCAAGTCTGATATTTTGTTGCACTTAGCTGATTCATTCTAGCCAAATTTGTCTAAAATAGTTGTTAGCAGTTCTAACTCCTACCTGGGCAGGAACTTGGCAAGGATATTTAAAGTCTAGTCAACTTTATTGTACATAAATACATAAAGGGAAAACCTTATATTTATGTGATTACACATCTGAGTTTAAGAACTGCTCACAGTTGCTCTGGAGAGACACATGGAGATTGCTTGTAGCTGTATGTTTTTGTTAGCATTAAGCAAATTATTTTGGAACTGAAAGTGAAAAGAAGTTTACTGAAAATTTAATTTCTTTCCCCTTCCTTAGCCTTTCTTTCTTAGTGTTAATTTATTAGTACCTTATACACAAAATAATTCAAGCTTCTTCATGAGATGCTGTTACTGTGGGAAGGCACAACTCACTTTCTGGGATGTAGCTCCCTGAAAGGACAGTATATTTTATCATAGGAAGAGGGATCCAACATTCATTAGTAATTTGATTTTTATATGTCATCTACAAATGTCTTTCAGAGGAATTTTAAATTGGGATCATTACGTTCTTTAGTATTAAATAGGAATTAATATTATTATGCATTACTATTTTTTACTAGGTATTGCTCAGTTTTTGCTGTTTATCTAGTTCATAGCAAGCATAGACTGAAAAAAAAGCACCCCATCATCTCTAATCGATCAAAATTATAAAGCCAATGCCTTGGAGACTGTACAGAATCTACAGTGTTCATTTTTTTTACTACAATCATTACCAGGTACAAAAATTAGGTATGAATTAACAGCTGTCATGTGTTCCCTATCTCCTCCCTGCCATTTTTTCTTTGACCAAGCTACAAAGTGATTTAATGCTGCTGTTCATGTCAGGATTCTGCATAAGTTCCTTTCAAGATTATTTTATGAGAAAAATGCTTTTTGTAAAATGCTTTAAATTTGCCTTGTCTACATATCACTCCTTCTGGTCAGGAAGCCCCTCCTGTGCAAGCTGGTATCTACACACCTTTCCCATTGAAGAGAAAAAAGTCATTGATCTCCTTTTGATGATTTGGTGCTTCACAGAGCTGTCGTTCCATCTTGAGCATCCCCCTCTGCAGCAAGGAGTTGAATGAAGGCTCAATTGCTCTGTTTCTGCCTCAAAAAAGTGCAAAACTGTGTGCCTTGTCTTATTGGTAGTAAATGCTTCAGGGACAGCTCGATGCACAACTGAATCTGAATTGATGGGAGGAAAAAAAGATTCGGTTACTGGTAAGAAAGTAAAAAAGATGAACTACCCTCAGCCTTGAAACAAAAGACAGTGAAAATAGGAGAAGATGAGGAAAGTTTGGAGAATAACAAATATCAAGAACTTGTCTAAATATGACTTAATATCGTAAAAGCAATATTGACTTACAGATATGTATAAAAGGAACAAGAAGTGAAGAGAAAAGAGCAAGGATGGGAGCTATTCAAATTTGAATATCTAAAATGATTTCTCTCGTTAAATGTTTTTAAACATTAAGAAAATATTAAAATCATATTCACACACTGATAAAAAATCCCTCACAGATTCCCCAATTTGATCACACTGATATACTGTGCCTCAGAGATGAGTGGATGGTTAACTAAAATGCATGTGACAAAAGCTCAGAGTCTAATAAAAGCCATTTTTCAGAATAACTTGACAAGTTTGGTTAAGTTAAGAGAGGAATTACTTGGCCATTCTGTTTCTCCGAGAGTTTTGCTACAAACCTTTCCAATAGCCAGCTTATACCTTCTCCATGCCAGTAAAAGCTTTAGTTTTCATGCTTCATTGTCCTAAAAATAGAACTCTCATTAGTGTTTTGAGATTTATTGAGCTAGAATACAATTTCATGCCCACAGCTCGGAAGTCTTCCTTTAACATCTTGAAAACTGAGAGTGGTATTAACTTACAAAGTGATATGATGGTAAGTTATTGAAATGTCTTTGTATTTTGTATTTGTCATTTATGTCTCTGTCCCTGTCATGGAAGCTGCTGTTGAAATCTTTCAACATCAACACTCTGCCATTTAAAACTTACCCTGCCAGCATGCCATCTGTTTTGATCAGGGAACCACTTTCTACGTGAGCAGACTCCCACACACATTGCACTTTGCAAGAGAAAAATGTGTTTGCTGGAAAGTAAAAAATATAACCTTCCCTTGAAAAGCACTGCTCCTTGACTCAGTTTTTTTTTTTTGTTTTTTTTTTTTAAATCTTATAATTAGATAAGTTCACTTTCTTCCCCCTCTCTCCCATTGCTTTAGATTTCTAGACAATGGGAAAAAAAATCGAAGTAAAGTGAGTCAATTCCTCTATGTAGTTGCATTCTGTATCCCCAAAGCTGGCTGCATATGTTGATATATTTCCAGTTGGGACAGAGACACTGGCTTAAAATTTATTTCTATAGCAAGTAAATTTTATAAGTTAAAATAAAGGTATTTGTTCTGTGAATGTCTTCTTCATTGAGCTACATTATTGAAGTTCTTCTAGCTTTTTGAAAGCAACTGTAAGCAATATAAGTTACTAATGATTACATGTTATTTTTTAATAACAGATATCTTTAGAGTAGGCACATCTGGATGAAATAAGTCTTGATATTTCAGTCCACAATCCCTTGATACCCTTTTTTTTTTTTTTTTTGTGGACAGTGCTTGTAGCTCTGTGGGTGGAGGGAGACAAGAAAGGGAGATGTGAAAATCTCCAGGTTCATTTTCTTGCCTCTTCTGGAACCAAGTAATGTAATTCTTTCCATGAAGCTATCAAATTCCATCTTCTAATTACTTAGCTTCCTTGTCAAGATCTATATTCTTCTATTTCTAGTTTTGAACCTGAATTTTTTTCATGCCTATCCTCTAGCTTAACCAGATCTCTGTCCTGTCTGTAATTTACCATGTAAAGTAATAAAAAAGTCCATATCCCATAATTTCACTGATCTAAAATAACATACAGTCCTTTGGTCTTCCCTTATTGAAGTTGCTGTTCTTCCAAGTTGGTAAGATTTAGGAAGGGTCCAACACTGGTCAGGTGCTTCTTCCTTGTTAGCCCAGTAGAAATGCCTCTTATTACTTGTTTTAGGGAGTAACAATCAGCAAAAGAAATCCAGCTTTAGATGTTTTAGAGCCATGTGAAACGCTGTGAAGGGCATTAGATCATTACTCTGAAAGAAAAAAAAGAACAAACACAACAAACCCCCCTAGTGTTCCTCTGATCCCTATCCCCCAAATTCCCCTGGGCGTTTTCATAGACTATTATCCTGAAATTTATTGTTTTCTATAATTAATCTTAGCAGGGAACTAAAATCCCTAATAGACTAGTGATGACAGAGATGAAACTCTCCATCCACAGAGATATAAACACTTGGCCTGTGAAGAGTGGCTCAATGTTAGGAAAATTGTGAGGCAAGCTGTTAGTGAATTATTGTCAAGGTCAGAGAATGCACATTTATTTTCCTGGTAGTTGTATCATTATCAGGCTCTTATGATATATCCACTTGCACTGAAAATGTAGCTAACTTACCTTGGTGAATTTGATTTATTAGCATTGCAACTGACAAGGTTGCCCGTTTGTTAGTGCTTATTTTATATTTGAATAGCTTTCAGCACATAAATTTGAGGAATTGCTTGAATACTTTAGCTGTTCCATATTTCATGGAGAAAGCTAGACTAGAAGAGTGCTGCTGTTGATATTTCAATCTTGATACTGACCACTTTTTAAAATAAATTCAAATTATGCCTGTATTTGTACCAAAGTGTTTTGTGAGCAGAATTTACTGCAAACAGTAAGACTTGAATGTGAAAACTCATTAGTTTTATTCTGAATAAACTGTGACATAACCTTGCTATAGAGTTTATTTTACATTCAGAGCATAAAATAAATGTCTTTTTTTTAAAGTCATGGAATTTAAAACAAAGTAGCTAATTATATGGGTTCTTCCTAGTAAACTTTAGTTAAAGAATAGTTGGAGAAGGAGTAGATGAGTAAGTAAATGGTTCGGGATGGAAGAAGCAGCTCTCAAATAGATCCAGAAATGAGGCTTTAAAGTTTATTATTGACTTTAGTGGTGTTACATTAGGCAGAGGAGCACAGTTTAATTACAGCCAATATTAGCTCGTCATCTTCCCAGAAGGATGCACTTTTAAGTAAACACAATTGTATAAATAGCCAAATAAAGAAAAAAGCAAGACTAATTGCTTGCCTTT
Organism: Ammospiza nelsoni; assembly: GCF_027579445.1. Lineage (NCBI taxonomy): Eukaryota > Metazoa > Chordata > Aves > Passeriformes > Passerellidae > Ammospiza > Ammospiza nelsoni. The sequence continues at coordinate 53,438,362 of NC_080636.1, forward strand.
AACATCTTCTCAAGTTCCTTTAACACATCTCTATCCTTTCAAGTCACCTTCTTTACTGTGAGGGAGAAATGCTTAATTTAACTCACTTTATTCCCCTGTCTCATTGTGGGCCATCACCCGTGTACCTCCAATTCTATAGATCTCAGGTTGCCCTGATTTTCTAGGGCTCAGGAGCAAAGCCAGTCAGAAGCAAAATTTACACAAACTCACGGTGTGGTGGGGCCCCATGCTATCCTGTTGACACTCAGCGCTCATGCCCTGCCCTCTGACTTTACCTTTCCTACACAGAAGGTGAAGGTACTAATCTAATGTCAACAATTAGCAACTGAGAGCCAGAGGCTGTTTTCTCCTGGATTGCTGGATTTTAGTAGGATGATTCAAGCAGGTGTTACCTGTAATACTTTACTGTGGACATCTATGTGTCAACTATAGAAATCAAATGAGATACATATAAATTGGCAAGATGAGTTGGGCATGAAAGCTCAGGGCTTTTTCTCAGCTGTTAAGTTCACCAAGAATATTAAATCTCATTGCTCTTTTCTCTGAATCCACTGAGCTAAATTCAGGCACTGAGTTTTCATAATTTCAGGCCTTTTGCTGAATTAGCTCCTGTTAACTGAAAATTTACTGAAAATCTGCCTCCCTGCTGCCTTTGTGCATAGCTTTCACCTCCTGTAAGAGCTTTATTCTGGGGGGACAACAGAGTAGCCAACATCAGTAGAGAAGTTTATGGCCAGAAAGGTCAGAGAGCAAAGCAGAGGTTTGAGATTTTCAGTGAAATCTCAGTGGAATGCTGGGCACCACACACGAGAGGTTGCCTCAATATTTATTGCTGGGAAAAGAACATGAAAAAGTTTTCTATTCCTGAACTCATTGGTGGTTTCTGAACTGATCTATGCTCAGAACTGCATAAAAATTAGATCTAAGATATTTTAATTACAAAGTATCCACTGTATAATTAGCAACACTTAATACAAATTGTGTTCAATATATTTTATATGTAATTGAAATTCTGTAAGATTAAACTGTAATAATATAAATAATTTTCCAAGATGAAAAGTAGGTTAAAATAAGCAAATTTTATGCTTTAAACATTGAGTTAAATATTCCCTAGTGTTTTAAAATATTGTAGTTTTTTCAATGTTAATCATTTCATTGAATAATAAAGATGAGCTTTCTTTTATGTAATTAATGCAACCCATATTTTTTCAGTAGAGAAACAAAATGTTGAATCATACATAAAAAGTAGCTATGACTATTTTATTACCAAACTTAATTCAGTCATTTCCACAGTTATGGAAAATGTTATTCTTATCTTGGGAAAAACTTTAGGCAGTGAAAAGTAGTTTTGTTTGGCATATATTTTGAGCTGCCTGAATCTGTGGTTAGGTAGTCCCTCCTGGGAGGGGTGTGTGTGTCTGTAAGTATTACACACAGGCTGGTTCAAAACAGTACTTTGCTCTTTGCAGTGTCATTCATCTTCAAAACCTTTTTACTAACATTATGTAAGGCAACTTTAATAATGTCTGAAAAGATTTTGAGAGATTAACCTGTATTTTCTAATATTTTAGTTTTCCCTTATAAAATCGCAGTCTAACATCATTGTGTGAAACCTATATGCAAGAATGATGATTTCCAATGCATTTCAAGGGACCAAGATTCTCATTTCTAGGGCTATTACTACATTTTCTTACAGCCATTCCTGTGGTGTAAAATAAGGACATCATTTGAAGTATGATTATGCTTTGCATGCCCAGTGAAGCTTTTAAAATGATACCTGACATCCAGCTAGATGTAGATAGACATTGATTCTTTTTTTAATTCAGTTTTTTTTTTTTTTTTAAAGTCTGTTAGAATCCAAGAGAATTGGAGGTGAAGAAACTTTACTTTCCTGTCTTGACATTCACTGTAGCTGTTGTGGCTTAACCCCAGCCATCCAACAGAATGAGGGAGAGAAGTAGAGGTGTAAAATTGTGTGTGGTGGTCACTCAGGACAGGAGAGATGTATGCTGAGTGGACTTATTGGGCACCAAAGCCACCTCAGGTCATGTCACTGCTGTACCTGCACTGCTTCTTGTACCACTTGTCCTCCACTGTGGCTCTCCACTCCAGAGTAGTTCCCGCCGTGGTAAATCCTGTAACACACAACTCAAATCATGGTTTACAGCAGTTTAAGCATAAATCCATCACAATCTTCATCCCTGGTACTGTTGGTCTAAATTATAGGCTTTCACATTGCAGTGAACTCTTCCTCTTGCTCCTACTCTGACTAGAAGCAAGGAGCTCCTGCCACGGGAATTCTGAAACCATGGGTATCAGAATTTTAAGGCATTTCTACAACAATCTCCACCCTGGTCCCTTGGGACTAAATAAGGTTCAGCATTGCAATGAGCTCTTCCTCTTGCCCCTGCTTGGGCTTGGATTGATCCACAGAGTGCAGCACCTTAGGGCTGTACCTGCTCCAAGCAAAGCCTTATCTACGAGGCACAGTCTCACAGATACCCGTGTGGGCAAGGCCTTCCCATGGCTACTGCCCTGCAGGGGTGTGCCTGCTCTGCCGTGGGTTTATCCTTGGCTGTTCAAGATTGCAATGCAAGATGTTTCCAATTACCATCTGTATGGCAGATTACGTTTGTCAAGTGGGCAGTTTGCTTTATCTTTCTCTTTGAATGAGCTCATTCACAACTTGCTCGGGAGGGGACCTCTGCTTAGGTAGATAGATAACAGACTATTGAATGTCACTGCATGACTGATAAGAACTATAACATACCATTGTGAGATGCTCTACCCAGGGGGAGGAGCCAAGCACTGCTACCCAGATATAATCCAGAAGTTTTTGAGACACCAGCACGGCTTTCTCCATGGGATTCCCCAGAGGAACAGCAGCTGCCTCTTCTTCCACTGGATCTTCAGAGGAAGAATACATCCTTCCGTACAGAACTCCCTTGCTCCAACAGAACCACACCTGATACTTCAGGATGACTGCAGCCACATTTCCAATTGGACTGCCACCAACGCCCTGATCCACAGGGTGTCAGGTTGGGTTCTGACTCTGTCAGTGTTGCTCTAGTGTACTGCACTGTCTATTTCATCCTTTTATTTTTTCCTTTTCCCTATTAAAGAATTGTTATTTCCCACTCCCATATTTTTTGCCTGAGAACCCTTTTATTTAAAATTTGTAGCAATTGGGAGGAGTGGGGAGGGTTTACATTCTCCATTTCAGAAGAGGCTCCTGCCTTCCTTAGCAGACTCCTGTCTTTCCAAACCAAGACAACGTTTTGAGGCGCCCCAGCATGACCTCAGGCCCAGCCACAAATGCTTCAAGGTGTATCTGCCACAGAGTGGTGGGCTCAGCTCCCATCAGGAGTTTCTCCCTGGCTGGGTTTATCCCCAGCACCTCACAGGGGCTTCCTCACTCACCACAACAGGGTGAGAGAGACCATCTAAAGAGTAACAGTGAGAAACCTGTGGGCTGAGGTGAAGATGGGTCATTAGGTAAAGCAACAGCCACGCTCACGAGCAAAGGAAAACAAGAAATGAAGTCACCACTCCCCATGGGCAGGCAGGCGTTCAGCCACTCCCGGGAGAGCAGGCCCCATCACGCGTGAGGGTGACTTGGGAAGACAAACACGGCTGCTCCAAATGTCCCCCACCTTCCTTCCCCTTCCCTCAGCTTTACATGCTGAGCATGACTCCATATGTTATGGGGTATCCCTGGGGTCCCTTGGGGTTGGCTGTCCTGGCTGTGTCCCCTCCCAGCTCCCTGCACACCCCCAGCCCCCTCACTGCTGGAGTGGGATGGGAGGCAGAAAAGGCCTTGGCTCTGTGTAAGGCCTGTCAGCAATAACAAAAACATCCCTGTGTTATCAACACTGTTTCCAGCAAAAAAGCCAAATTGCTTCCCTATTCTGACTAGTGTGAGGAGAATTAACTCTACCCCAGCCAAACCCAGCACAGTAACAAAGAAAAGCTGCTGGCAAGTGTAATTCAATTACACTTCCTTAATTCTGACTTGGCTTTTGTAAGTAAAGCCCTAAGGATTAGTTGGACATAGGTCTTCTTATTAAAATACTTTTGTTTTTTTAATAGTGTGGGAGCTGGTATCTGGCATCCTTAGGCAGTTGGGAAAATTAGAGGCTTAGAATTATTACTATAGCATTTACTCATCAGAGTGATATAGAACTGCACTGCAGTTTGAAATGGTCTATTCCTGCTTGTGCTGGCAGAGTAGCTGCAGCGACAGAGTGCAGTGTGGACTACAAAAACGTGTTTGAATAGACCTACAAGTAATTAAAAAGGCAGTATTTTCTGAGCTTTGCTCTGTTACTGCTGCACAGCACTCAGGCTAGTTTGGTTAAAGCTAGTTCAGATACATCCATCCTAGCAGCAACTGTGCTTACTCTACAAGTATTCCAAGGGAATCTGATGTGTGTGCTCTCCAGAGATAAAATGTTACAAGATCAGGCCCTAATTATTTTATAATTGTGCAAGGCTTTAATTATAAGACCTTAATGACTGGCTTAATTTAAAACACTTTAGGGACGTTGAGTTAAATAAAATGCTGTTGTTGAATTATTTTCTTTCCCAGCAATATGAGCACTTTCCATTTCTCTCTCTCCCAGTAATGTGCCTAGCAAACAGAGGAGATATCCATGTAATTAAGAGATTCTGGGTGCAAGTTCCCTGATTATTCTTACAACAGCTCAACTAGAAGACACTAGGTATCCAATTTTCAAGGCATGCACAATATGTTCCACTTTTCATCCTAAAGGAGCTCAAATACTCCATGTTCTTTGCTGTTATAAAAATACAGCTAAAAGAGTTGAAAAGGCCACTGCAGTCTGTTGTTTCTAAACTGGCTGACAGAGAGGGGAGGCAATATAAGAATACTAGTGAAATTTTGGTCAGGGTCACCAGCCAAGGATAACTGGTATGAGATCTCAATAAATTTACATGGAAAGCAAAGAAAATCTTCTTTTGTATGGATGTTATCAGAAATAAAAGATCTTAGTGTTGTATTTTTTTGTTGTTGTTGTTATTTTTTTTATTGCAGCCTTTTCTTGAGTAAGTACTGCCTCTTCATATCTGAAGTGTGCACTGAGAGTAAAGGAGCTGAAATGAAAACAATGTAAATGAAATGTCATAAACCACTGCAAAATATTAGTGATGCTGGTTAGGGATAGCGTATGAACCCTTGTAAATACTTTCCTTGGACCTTACTCTTTTGAGGTTAAATTCAAACTTAAAATGCAAGCTTGAAAAATCTGCTTTGAGGGAAAAAACCCATCTTGATAAGCTGAGGTTTTTGTCAGTAGGTGGGGAATTCATGGTGATGAAAAGTAAAATTGTATTTATACAGTTCTCTTCCTGAAATCTCTAAAGATATGAAATTGTGATGGTAATATTTAATATTTAATAATAAGAAACATTATTTAGCTATTTTTAAGGTGGTAAAAAATTCAAAATAAAAAATGCCTCTCTAGTGATCATGAATCAAAATAAAACCTAGAGACTAAATATAAAGATTGCAGAAACTTTCACTCCGGGAATATTGAAAAGATTCATGAAAACATTTTATTTCAGTAAGACTGAAACTCTTTGAAGCAAATTTAGATATATTTCAATAAAATATTCAGAATTTGTGTAGTAATCCTCCTCCATAAGGTAATCTGGAATAAAAGAAGCAATCTGAAATAAAGGAGAATAGTATGTTTTTTAGCTGGACAAGTTGTAAAATGCTATGCTTGGGAAGAGTATATTAATTTTTCTCTCTGGGAAAGAGAGAAGTGATAACTGCTTCTCCAGGTGCAAACCTTCCTTTAGGTTTCAATGCTTGTCAGTTTGAGTATCTTAAGCTATCTGTGGGCAGTGTGTCCAGCTTCTCTACTAATCCATGTAGTACTGGAGATGTAAGTGGAAAATGGAAGATTTAGGTAAAATATTCCATTGCCTTTTCTAATAGTAGATTATATGTTTGTATGAAAAAATAAAGACACTTGGATTCTGATACTGTAAAAGTGCTTAAGCTAAGAAAGTTTTATCAATAAAGTTAAATGTTGGGGTAATGGTAGTGTTATTGGAGAATATGAACACATACAAGGAAATTATTTTAAAAACTTACTGTTCTTTAGGTTATGGTAACATAAAGAATAAAGTGAAACAATTATCAAATCAAACAGCAAATTAGATGAAATTAGATGCAAGATCTAATAGAAATGGAAAAAACAGTCCTCCAAACATTAACTAAAATTTCAACACCATTTTGTTATGGATTCCAAAATTCTAGTAATTGATACTGGTGTTCATATAGTTGTGTAGACAGATTTTTAATTTGTATCTGAAATGTTGTCTTTCATCTTCATTCTTGTGCCTTTCTCAAGCCCAACCCTTTCTCTCTGCCAAAAGAAAGATTTATGATGCTGATCTTAACAGCACACCATTACAACTTTAAGCTTTGTAACTCTTGTGTATTAGGAGTTATCAAATATATTAAAAGCAAGCAGAAAAGTCTCTCACATCCCCAGGAACCACCTTCACCTCAGTCCTCAGAGAAGCATAGCTGTTTTCCAGCACTGAGAGTTTCACAGATTCTGAATCCAAGTGTGGAAATTATTGTTGTTTGTGTGATACGTGAATTTACCAGCTTGGACATCTTGGTATCTTTTCCATGTATGGTGTAGAATGCACTTTGGATGCCTTTTAGCTATGTTTTCCTTACATCTTTTCTAAGCCACCCTTGGAAGTTAGCAGCTTTGCAAATAAGAGGAATGATTCACTTCAGTTTGTATGATGTTGGAAATGTAAGTCATCCTATTGCAGAGCTTACTGAAATTAGTATATATTCCAGATCAGCTTTCCATCTGGGCTTCAGATAGAGGGAGATTAGTGGGACAAGTCCATCTTTTGATTCTGTGGAAACATGGGAAGGAAATCAGACAGACTTTATTGCATTACTTTTGATGCATTTCATTATCAGGCTGTTAGAACACAACTGGCACCATATTGCTTTCTCTTGCAAACAGCAATGTGGAAAGGGGTTTTAGATGGAGTCCTGAACACCCTGTTTCTTGGTCTTCTACCACAGGTAAGAAAAATAAATCTCTTGTGTGTAGTCCTGGCATGAATGCAGTCCTTTTATATGTGCTGAGTCACAGCCCAAGACCCTGCAGACTCAGTGTAGGTGCTCCCCTACACAGAGATTCCATATTCAACCCTGACAGGCTTTGGCTGAAGTGGGCTCCTCACGGGCAGATGAGATTTATATCCTGATTTAGTTGTGCAGGAAGCCATTAGACCAATGTGTTACATAATACCAAGGCACAGAACCTTCTCCAGTTATTTTTGTAAGTATTTGATTAAATCAGGTTCTTCTAGTCAGCTGTAAGGTTTTTTAACAATTAGAAAGTATTTGGTTTGAAGGAGGGTTTGTTTGTTTGTTTGTTTGTTTGTTCATTTGTTTGTTTGGGGTTCTTCTTGGTGTTTTTGCTTTGTTTAGTTTAGTTTTGTGGTTTTGGGTTTTTTGGTTTTGTTTTCAGCATCCTATTTTTCTTTCTTGTTCTGGGGAGAAGTCAGTGGTATTAGGCAGTATTTCTTAGATGCCACTTTGCTTCTTGGCTGAAGATGTTTCCTCAAGCACAACAGGAATAGAAGAGATAGCAGTTTGTTTTCTGTGTTTCATTCTGATTTCCAAGTAGCAGAGATGATCTGGTAGTTGGATGGTAAGTATTTCTCTTGCTGCTCCCCTGACTTTTCTGACTGTTTGGCTGCCTCTCTCCACTCATCTGTAGATCTTCATCAAGTGATAATCAGGTCATTATCTTCAGCCCACAGGAGAAGTCTCCTCAAAGATACAGCCTTACTGCTGGGCAGATTTGTCCCATGTCCATTGTCCAGGGGGAATGTCTTACATTTCAGTTATTATCAGGCTTTTAGAGAGCTGAGCTGCCTGTTAAATGTGCTCCAAAAATGGATGTTCACATGCACCATATTCTCAAAGAAGCTTCACCCAACCCCTATTTTAGCAATTCCCTCTGAAAATGAGTTTTTTCCCTCATTTGGGAGATAAAACTAGAAGAACTCTTCTTTTGATTTATCAGCAAAATAATGATTGTTAATCCAATAAGTGATTGAATAATTAATTATTATAGTAAACTAATTATAAAGATTGGATGACTTATTTTTAATTTTGTACGTCATTTGAAAAAGCCTATAAAGTCATCTGTGATGTAAGATCTGTGCTTTTGCCAACATGAATCTCTTATCAGGAGACTCATCTCTTTAGAAGAGGAATTGATTCTTGTTCCTGGAATCAAAGCATGACAAAAAAAAAGCTATGTAAACTGGATTTTTGGTTAGAGCCAAACAATTGCTTTTCTGTGAGATCAAAACCTGGGACATGAGAGTATGGAAGGAAGATTCCAGCTAGGAGATGCTCAGACTTTAGAGTAAATATACTTGTGATTTAAGGAGCCAGTAAGATAAAGTAGCCTGTATTTAAAACTCTCAAATTAATATCTTAGAAAATAATCTTTTGAATTCTGGTTCTGCACGTTTTGGCTTAGTTTGGAGACAGATCTTTCTGTGTATGTGTCTGTGTGTGGGTGTATGTATATGTGTATGTACATGTCTGTATGTGTATATTTAAGACTTGAAAAATGCTGAGCCTGAATCCAAAAACCATTCATGTTAATATCTTTTGGCTTTATATCCATCATTATTTGGAATGTGATTAAATCCCATTTGCTTCACTGGGCCCAAAGCATGTGTTTAAAGTCAAGCATGTGCTTAAGTGTTTTCCTGAATAAGTAAACTTAAAGTGAATGAACCCTATGTGAAAAGCAAACATCTTTTTCCATGTAATTGTTCAATGTGTTCAATACCAAATCTGAGCCTTGATTAATATATTTTTCTTTTAGTTTAGAAGGGAAAAAAATTTTTACATGGATTGAATTTCTTTCTTAATTGCATATTTTTTCTTTAGTTGTAGGATATTATATTACTGTTAGAGCACACCTATTATTCAGGGCTACAAAGGAATAAAGAAACATTCTTTAAAATGTAGTAGCATCTCATCATTGGTCTATAAATTCATTAACTTACATAAATATTAGAGTTTTATTTTAGGGAGATTATAGTCTACCTTTGATTATTTTTTGGAGAAGCCTCTTTCATGAGTCACCTGTGCAGTCATTTATAAAACATTGAAGCTTATATATAGCAAAATCAGTGAAGGAGTGTTGGGTTTTTTTGATTTTTTTAATGCATTTTTAAAGGTAATCTGTTTGTACCTTATTACTACTGAGATAAATGGCTATTTAGGATTAACTTGTTGTTTGTCTGTTGATAACAATGGCTGTCATTTTTTAAAATTGAAGGCAAATATTTGTAGTATGAAGAATGAAATATTTTCAGCTGTAGCCCTGCAGCAGGGCAGTTTTAACTTGCTAACACTTTTGCATTACTTTGGGAATGTATTGAATCCTTGATATGGTAATGCAATTTGCAATAAAAAAAAATAATTGAATATCAGTATTTCATGGTACAGAAATCTGCCTTACCTCATAGGTACCAGGTTCCCAGTGCAGCAGAATGATAGGATATTCTGTGCAAGTTGCCTTTCAGGAGTTAAAAAATTATGATGCTCCTTTTAAGAGTGTCCATATGCTTTCAAATCCAGTTCAAAAGCCTATAATAAATTTTGAGCATGCTGAGAACTGCTGCAATGATCTCATTTTTACAGTTTTCTTCTAGGTTTGGCATTTCCCCAATTTGCCTGATAGCTGGCATTCTGACATCTATATGTGTTCAAGTGCTTTCAAATCCAATTAATGCACAGAGTGCAAAATGTAACTCCTGTACCTTTCAGTAATTGTGGGAGTTACTCATGGCATCAAATGAACAGATAAAGAAGACAAGGGTGAGGAGATACTCTGGGGTTTTTTGATGTCTTTATAGAGCATCCACCATATTTTGCTCTGAAACTTTTGGGAACTACAGTAATGGATGCAGTGCAAATAGATGGAATAAAAAAAAATAATTTTAGTAATGTGAAAGAATTTAATTTAAATTTTAAGAGTCTTTACCTGAACCACACTGCTAATAACATGGCTCGTTGAGAAGGAAACAGGAAGAGGATGCTCTTAATCTCCCTCTGGAGGAGGAGCCTGCATCTCTCCGCTAGAGAGAAAATCCAAAGATTTGCCTCTTAGGGGAATCTCAGCCCTTTGGAACCTCTTGCAAGGCTGCCATGTGATAGATGGCATTTTTGTCATGGTACAGGAGGCATTGGCAGCCGTTACGTCCATTACTACCTCTGCTGATTATTTTACATTGTGGCTGTTTGTTGCTGTTTTCTATTTATATTCTGCTCATTTCACAGGAGTGCAAGGTCATACCCAGAGCATTCAGCATCTCTCTAAGTGTGTTCTTTGTGGAGATACCAGGCACAGCATTTGATGTTAATCTGAAATGTGCAGATATGAGTTTTTCTGGGGTCTACTGAGTCAGGAGAAAGACTTCAGTGTAGTTCTATGTATTTTGGATCAGTCTGATGGTTCTGAAATTTCACCCCAAAAATAATGGTCATCTATTTCATTCTTTGTGAATATCAAAATTTAAGGTAATTGAGAGTTTTAAAAACAGGACACAGTGTAACAATATATATTAAATGTATTAACTCTATTTTTTTATACTTGTTTGCTATTATGTGAATGTAATTTATTGTGCCTGCAGCAACCTGAGGACATGCTGGAAAATTAGATGATTCATTTCAAGTGTTTTATCCTAGTGAGCAAAATTTTAATCAGTCAGTTTTCAAATCCCAGCTCTGTTATTGGCACAGTCTGTAAACTTGGCAAGGTCAGAGAAGGACTCTGTTGTAGACACAGCGTAGCATCTCAGCTAAATCATTACTGCATATGTTTTACTTTATCTGCATTACGGGATTTTTAAAGAAATAGGCCTCTTGAAAGGTGCTCCTCAGAGGACCTATGGCAAAGGTAATCTAACAACAGAAATTATGATGAGTATAAGATTTATCTTGAACTGTGGTTGCTATTTCCTATGCAAATTTTTTTACATCCTCATTTTGAAACCCCCAACCATGATAAAAGTAAGTAAAAATTTCGTAACACATGAACCACTGGGCTGACATTCTCACAGTTTTGTGGCTGCATTGTTCATGGAGCATTGGGAATTTTACCATGCAGTGACAAGGACCTGTGTTATCAGTTTGCTCTACCTCAAATCTTGCTGTTAGCTTTCATCAGGAACATTCTACTTTTGATGATGTGATGTTAATTCAGAAATGTGAAGCAGTCCAGTATCCAATAATCAGTTGTGTATGTCAAATGCATGCTAATGACAGGAATGCAGGAAAAAAAATCTAATTGCCTTAATTATTAGGCAGTAGAAATAACAAGAATGATCATGAAATAAAATTTTCAGAAGTGTCTAGTGTCCTAATTTTAAAGGGCATAAAGAAACCTAACGTCTATAAGAATAGGCATAAAGAAGTCTAACAAATATAATTAGGTTCCAATACTCATAGTTGGATTTTGAAAATGTGGCATAGACTCCCATAAAATGTTAAGAAGCTTTAGCCATGTATGACCATGAAAACTGCAAGCTCTTGAGGGTGACAGACTGATACCTCCCAACATTATACAGAACATGGAATAATGAAACACACTGGATTCTTCATTTTTTGAGCTAGGGGTTCAATATATTTGCAAAGCAAATATAATTTTTTTGCTGGCTATCAGAAATCAGAATGCTTTTCAAATTACCTGCCACATTAAAAAACAGAAACAGAATAAGCCTAAAGAGTGAATATTATTTGTAATATAAAAATATTTAAGAGAGTAGAAGCCATAAAACAAAAGATATTTAAAAGGAATAAAATTTTGCAAAGACTCAGAAATGTTTAGTGAAGCGTTAAATTAGGTAAACGTGTAAGCAAGTTGTTACAGTCTTTGAGGGAAAAAGGCATAAGTTAATGAATTCTAAGCAGGGAGGGATATTGGATTCCATATATTGTAATACATACCTGTATTTTAAATATAAACATGAGTACACAAATATATGTATAAATAGGTATATGTCATATATATAAATATAAACAGATATGTACATGAATATATGGATATAAGAACCACAAAAATCAAATGAGTTAAAAAAAAAATTCTTAAGTCATAGATACATGCTGCAGATCTTTCCAAATAGAAGGTTGTATTAAGGTACTTAAATCTATTGGTAAATTGGAACATCTACAGCTGTGAATATTGCCTCATGGTATATTGCCTTTCTATTCTCTTTCAAAAGTTTTGAGTGACACTGCTCTCAAGCCCCCCTTTTGCTTTTGTTTTGCATTCCTTATGCTACACTTGGGGATTTGGTTTGGTGGTGAACATGGTGGGGCTGGGTTAAGGGTTGGATTTGGTGATCAGAAGGCTCTTGACAGGATGGACAGATGGGTAGAGAAGAACTTTCTGAAATTCAAATTCAGTGTCCTGCACCTGGGAGGGAATAAGCCCAGGCACCAGCACAGGCTGGGGGCCAACCACGTGAGAAGCAGCTCTGTGGAGAAGGAGCTGGGGGTCCTGGTGGACAACAGACTTCCCAAGAGCCAGGAGTAAGTCCTTGCGCCCAAGAAGGACAATGGTGTCCTGGGATGCATTTGGAAGAGCAGGGGATGCATTTGCCAGCAGACTGAGGGAGGTGATCCCGCCCTCTGCTCATTCCAGATGTGAGGCACATCTGGAGTGCTGTGTCCAGCTCTGTGCTCCTCAGGACAAGAGAGACATGGAGCACCTGCTCCGGAGAATCTCTCCTGTGAGGAAAGGCTGAGGGAGCTGGGCCTGTTCAGCCTTGAGAGGAGATAAATGAGAGGGACCCTCATCAACGTCTGTCAGTGCCTGCAGGGAGGCACCACAGGAGGTTTCCAGGCTCTGCTCAGTGGTGCCCAGCAATGGACAGAAGGACAGAAGGACAGAAGCAATGGCAGAAACTGATGCCCAGGCAGTTCCACCTGAATATGAGGAAGAACCACACACTGCACAAATAGCCCAGAGCACAGAGTCACTTGATCAAGAACAGTCTGGGCACAATCCTGTGCTGTGTGCTCTGGGGTGACCCTGCTGGAGCAGGGATGTGGGACCAGATAGCCTGTTGTGATGCCTCCCAACCTGACCCATTCTGTGGTTCTGTGATCTGCCTGTTTTCTTAATTAAAAGTCAACAAATGTAACAAGTGTACAAATTGGAATAAATTCTGGACCACTTATTCTGACAGATAATACTTGAATCCTCACAATGGTGCAAATGGAGTGATGGTTTAGGAAACTATCATTCCAGTGTAATCACAGATTTCAGTTTTCCCAGGAAAATAGAGGAAGTTAAGTGAACATGGGTTCTCAGATCTTTTCTGGAACTTTCAGGGCAGATATTCTGGAAGTAGAGTGACAACAGAGTTTTTGAAACATGCTCTCTTAGTTAGAATTCACTGTAAGGATTTTTGGAGTAATTTTTAGTAATGGTCATTACGTTGTTGAAAACCATGTCTAAATAATATTTACAGTGATTAAAATAAAAAATATGTGCATTACGTATCTTATTTTTACTTTCTTGAGTGAATATATCTACTTTATTGAGTCTTTCATTAAGGTCTAGGTTTGCCTCCCCCAAATATGAGGTAATTTTTTGGAAGTTGTTGCCTTTTTGTTTTTACCTGTTAATTGTAAAATTCCAGATAAATGCTTACGTCTGATTAATACCGATGTTACATTTCTTTGAAAGCCCTAATGATGCCACCCTACCAACAAAACAGCAGCATACAGTATCATCACACACAGATTGCCTGGTCTATTTTTTACCTGTGTCTCTTGCCTTTCTCTAAAATCCCTGCATTTTTAAAGAATTCTTCAGGAATTGATATATGAGGTTGTAAGAGCTGAAAAAAATTGCTGATCCATTTTAATAAATACTATATTGTCATGCATTTGCTAGCTAATTTATCCAGTGATTCATCAGTTTAGCTTTCAATATACATAATACCATTAAGATTTAGTAGAGCATATATTTGATTCAAAAGATGTATTAGATTTTGTAGGTCCCGACTTCCATTCACCATAAGATGACTTTATCTGTCTCATGAGGATATATGTGATTTCCAAAAGCAATGTATCTGGTTTTGAAAAATCCTGCAGTGGAAAGGGTTGAAAAAATTAATTTATTGCAAGGAACGAAACATTCATTTTAGAAATCTGAATATAGAAGTGACCCACATTTATATTAGAATTTCACAGCAAAGCAATATACTGTGCCTGTCTCACATTTCCCATACTGAAAGGAGTATTTTGATCATGATAACTTCGCTGCATGTATTGCTGAATTCTGAACTGAAAAGCACTTTGCTCTGTAGAATAGAAAAATCAATTTAGCATAAGGTGATCACATTACACTCTATTTATCCAAGATTACAACAATTTAGAAGAAGATTGAGAGTGAAAGTAATTGTTCTTTTATTAGTCCAAGTAGCTTTTAAAAAGAAATCTACTGATTAGGAAGCTCAGTTTGACTTCTAACTTGAATCTCCCAGGACTTTTTCTGGGAGGCTCTGATTTCAGTGATGTGTTCTGGTGATATCATAAGCAACTATCTTGCTGAAGTTACAAAAAAAAGATGGAGAAGAGGTTAACATGACCTGTTAAAGCTTTTCAGCATTAATTTGCCATAGAATTGCCAATATTTTTTAATGTTCTTCATATATATGCTCTCTTGCCAACTGGTGATTTAAAAGCTGAAGCTTTAGGTAACTCTTTCAGTTTTTAGGGATATAGGTTTCTGGTTTTAGTTTGAAAAATTAGTGTAGTGCTTTGAAGATGCAGTGCATCTGCACCCTGTGCACCAAAGTTCTACTGCTGACCCTTCTGAATGTTAAGACCCTGCCACATATCCCTTTACATGTGATATTTCCTGCCAAACACAAGAATGAAAATGAGCTGAAGAAGTGCTTGTTATGTTTCCAACTGTAGCTACAAACTTTAGCTCACTGTGCCTGTGAACATTCTGTTGGATCCGACAATTTTTGATTCAACTCCAGTGAATCAAATAATGCAGCTGCTGAAGCAGGGTCATGCAGTCTCTACAGGCTTTTGTTCATTTAACATTTTATCTTAAGAAAACACCTCAAAGTGCCTTGTAGAATCTCACACAAAATTCAGCCATTTCAGGAAAGAATGGCAAAGAATCCAGAGGTCCTTATGTAGTAATTTAACCAAATATTTTCATACCTTGTGGGGAAGAATGGTGGTCTGAAAGCAAAAGAGTTGCTGATTTATGGGTATAAATTAAAAAAAAAAATTGCAAGGATCTCTGTAATGTAGCAAATCCATGGCTTCTCTGTCCTAAATCCCAACTTCTCCTTGGGCTGGGATCTGTCCCTGCATTCTGTCTCTTTGCAGGCACAGCCCTGTCCAGCTGTACCCCAGACTGATGGTGCATAACCTTGCACCAAGGGAGCAGAACTTGCATTTTTAGTGAAGGTAGGTCCTCTAGCTACTGTGGCCTTTTTCATGCATTTTGATGTTGGCAAAGAGAAAATTTATGGCAAACTAAGCTCCTGTATGACACCAGCAGAGTGAGGCGCATACTTGGTGGTTTATTTAGTGAGATGTAGAATAAATGGAGAGAAGATTTACAAGGACTGGAAAAATGGACTATTAGTGTAGAGATACTGTTTTGTTTATTTCGAGATCTCAGACTGCAACATGCTCTGCTGTCTTGCAAAGATAGGTACCATTTTCTACAAAAGGCAGCAGTGCTATGTAATATAAGGGTGTATAAGGCCATGTCCCTGTTTTGTAAGGCTGTACAGAAGATCAGTGACCATGACTAATAGAGTGCTTGTGCTTTTTAACTTCTTTTTGCTGTCAAAAGTAGTGCTTTTTGCTGTCAAAAGTAGTGCATATTTTAGATCATGAAGATTCCATTGGAGATAGTCAGCTGGACTATCAGTGAGTAGAGCCAGCCCTCAGGTATTGCACAGAACCTGTAAAAAGGTTCTGAGGAAGGAAATCTTATCATATTTGAATTAATTCTTAGGTCTTCAAATTTAAATGGCATTTGGCTTTGAGATGTTGAGTTGGAAGGTCTTCATTAGTTAAAGAAACATAAGTTGTTTCTGAGTAATTTTAAATTATAAGTTCACCACAGTTAAAGGTATAACAGATGAGCAGGAAATCAAATATTTTTAATTGTTCTTCTCTTTCCTTTCCAGAACAAATTGAAGAATGTTGTGCCTTTCAGTATTCCACTCTTTAGGTAGTTTTAGGCTAGAGGATCTTCTAAGTGAACAATGCAGGTTTCTCTAGAATGAATCTACAGCTGTTGTGGCTTCATAGAGACATTTTGATTCCCAGAGAATTGATAACAAAAGTAAATGTGTTTTTCCACATTTTATGGTAGAGCAACATGAATGGTCTTTAGCATGGCTACTAAAGGCATCTGACTGGCCAAAACCAGATGTCTTTACACATTGTTTGAGAATTAGATTTTAAGATACCTACTTGTCCCTGGAAGTTTATAATTAACAACTTCCATTCTCTTTAGCAACATGCTTAGTTAGTCTTCAACTTGGAGATCAAAAGTAGCTGAATTACTCATTGTGGGGGAGTTCTCTATAAGCATGATACACTATCCTAGATTCTGGTTCTGTTGTCAGAGTTGTGGAAGTAATATTGCTTTAAATATTTGTTGAACTGATCTGTAAATCTCAAATCCACAGTTAGAACATTAATTTGTTAGAATATTTAGATAAATAGAAGTGTTTACTTCAAAAATGATGCAAACACACATTATCTCAGTATTGAGGTTTTGAAAGGAAGATTATTCTGCACCTCAGAATATTGAAAAACCCAGTTTCAGAAAGTTTTGAGTGTGAATGTTGTTTCTGAACTTAAATGTAGCTTTTTTGTGTTATGTCTTGAATTTGGTGTTTCATTTTGAAGAACTTCTCTGCATATCCCTATGGCATGGTTAACAAATATCTATGTCAAATAGAAACAACTGTACACATCTGTAAATAGTGATGATTTTTACCATCTCTTAGGAAAGCTTTAGAAGTTCTGTTTTGAAAGGTTAAACTACAGATGCTCAGAGCTGCTGTTAAAATCTCTCTTGGTTTTTTTTCCTTCAGACTACCTTTGCTTCTCCTTTTCCTCCATTTGTCAGCCACATCTATTATATTTCATACTGTATTTCTCTCATGCTGGACATTTCCTAGTTATGTGTTTTGTTGCTAACATCATTCCATCTCAGATGCGTCTGTGATGTGGTACCTATTCTGTTGTGATGTTTTCCTGCAGTACTGTTTTTATCCTATATTTTCTTTTCCATAGATACATTTATCTTCAGACTGACATGATGCTATTCTTTCTCCAGCAGCTTCAGATATTTGCAGCTGACCCTATAGTTTCCTCTTTTTTTCTTAGCCTTTAACATTTGCAGTTGTAAGTCAAGCTGATATTTTTATTTCCCAAGTGTCTGCTAGAGCTAATACCATTTTGGGATTGATCTGCAACTTTGCAGAAAGTAGCTTTGCTGTGATGTCATTGCTGCACTTTCCTGCAGTGGCCACAGAGTGCTCTTGCCTCTACTTTCCCATTAAAAACAAAAAAAACAAACAAAACACCTTACCCCCCTTGCCTCAAAGCAAACCAGAAGCCTGGGCGCAGTAGTTTTTTTGGAAGAACCTTTAAAAGAAGCCTGAAAACTACTAATTTAAAATGTTAGTTGTTTAAATATACTAGAAAAAAATAGTTTTCAGAAAATGTTGCTTTCATTGTAGGATTTCATTGTTGTGTACCTTCCTAGCCTTCATTGTTGTGTACCTGGTGTGTCACTTCCAAATATATTGTTAGAAGAAATGCCTTTAATGACACCACTCCAAGGTTATTCCTTTTTATTTAATAACTGATAGGAATGCACTAGGGAGTGCAGATAGAGTAAGTCTAACCTGGGTTAAAATAATACTTTGGAGGTAAAACAGTGTGGTCAATTTACAAAGAATTGCAGGTTCATTTCTTGGAGACATCCCAGAAAAATAAGGCCCTGCTTGCTGCATCTGCTGTAACAAAATCCTTCTTTGACTAAGCACTGCTCCTTCAATATTTTCATTTGCAGGAATCAGATCAGGGGCTCCAGGATCATTTTGATGAAGAAGTCATCTTTTGAATGATTGGAATTAAGACGTTTCTCACAGAGCCTCCTGCTGCTCAAGCAGTCATTGCTTCTGTAAGGAGAGGGTGCCCTGCAGTGCTGCTATCAAACTTTCCTGCTTCCCACGGTGCATCCAGAGGTCAGCTGCAATGAGAATACAGATGTCTGTTTGACAGAATAAAAGGGAAACTGCAATCTTATAAATCATCACGGAAGAGGTAAAAGTTGATGTCAGGAAAATGCCGTTTCTTTTTTTGTTCAGAGAGGAGGATAAGTGAACAAGTTATGTTTTTGAAAATCCTTGGGAAAAGGGTAAGGTAAAGGCTCTGCAGAATTTGCAGTCACAGAAAGTAATGCTGGTTTTGGTTGGAATTGCCACAATGTGAAATTTGAAGAAGAATTTTCTTTACGCATTCATATTTTTCAAAATTATTTTCACGTGTCTGTAATTATGAGATGATTTTTGATAAAAATAATCTCTGAAGCTTTAAATTCAGGGCCACTGATATAAACGGATGTCTTATTTTCAAACATAAGTTCATATTCAGGAAGAAAATGGTTTTGCTGTAAACCTAAATAATTTGATAATTTTTATCTTTGCTCCCTCTCCTCTTTCCAATTTTCTTCCTACCAGCTATTTATCATGGAACCTGCTGTCACTGAAAATGTTGCATTTTATATTTTACATAATTATAGATTTATCCTCTGTACATATTTTCTCTCCCTGCAGAAATTATCTACATTGTTATTATTATTTATTGCTATAAATATTACCATGTATCTGACAAAATAAAATCACCATAATCTAAAGTAAATTACTACAGATTAATATTTCATACTTTTCTCTCTAACAGAGAAGGTTTTAAAGGTACAAAAACAATTTATTTGGAAACATCACACAGAATAATTCTAGCTAATAATAAACAATATTTAAACCTTTAAAAATGAAGCTGATGCTGAAAACCTAACAAATTAAAAGTATTTCCAGGTGATTAGTCACTGTGTGTACAGGACTTTGAAAGGAAATGAGCTATCCTTGGTTAATTATGAGTGTCCTTGGAATTATTAGATGCAATCTGAAGAAACATGAAAACACATGGATGTTCATTTTAATTTTTGATACCCCTCTTACCCTTCTGAGTTTTCCTTGCCTCCAGTTTTCTCAAAAAATATATTTTTAAGAAAGCTGGCTCACCTACCTTTCTGCAGGAAGTGAGGATTCATTTAGTACACAGTCTGTCTGTTGGTTCTCTTCTTTGCAATTTATCTTTTCTGTTGCAGTGGGATTTAGGAATGCTTCTATTTTTCACAGATTCATTGAATTCATAGCTGGAAAAATAATGGACACTGGCTTCCTGCATAACATGTCTGAGGAACTCTTGCCTGATGTCATCACTTTTGAAATGCAGTTTTTAGATAAAGTTTTTAGATTCCAGATTATGGAAAATCAAGGACATGATCTTTATCTTGCAACAGGTATCTGCAGTGTAAACAAGTACACTTCAATCTAATTCTACATGTTGGGTTTTGCTGTCTGATTAAAAAGACAATTACTATTTGAAGTCTCATATAGGCTCACACATACTGTGATTTGTTGCACAAAACTTCTCCTGATATTACAGAACGTTTTCTCTCTTCCTGTATGTAAGGAAATAAGAAATTGATAGTAGGCACACCGGGTTTATGGAGGTTTGTGTTTTTTTTTAATTTTTTTTTTTTTTTTGTGGGGTAATACAGTAAGTGTTGTTGGTTTTCAAGCAAACAAGCAATTTAATTTTTATTGAAAATTGATATTGGCTATATTTGGCAAGGTGGTTCTAAAGGAATCATCCTTTCAGCTTCTCTGTATTCTTCTTTATTTCCAACACTGTGGTTTAAAAAACCCCACATACCCAAACCCCACACCTCCAACGCCTTATCCCCCCATTTAATGTCTCCATATGTAGTTTCATCCTCCATTCAGATCTGATTTTATCTTAATCCTTCTTTGACTGTCTGCTCCATATCCCTTTGTCCCTCCTTTATGAAGGGATGGTAAAAGAAAATATATTCTTCAGATTGTTTTCAGGTGGTGATTCAACGTGTGTCTTTCCTGTCTGGTCTGAACATGACTGGTGCTAAGGCAATGTCTTCTCCTTAACTCTGGTGTTGGCTGTTTTCCTGATTTCTGGGAAATTCCCACTTCCAATCTCTCATTCTAAGAGAAATTATACCCTTCATATTGATATTCCCTGGAAGCCAGTGAAAACACCTTCTACTGCTACAGAATTGAACTGTTCATGAGTTTAAATTGCCATCTACCTATATGAATTCTGTATCCATCACATCCACAAGTTCCTCTAAACTCCTAAGACTTTTATATATCTCCTTCCATACTTTCTGCTGGTTTACTCTGAGCTTCTTTCAGGATGAACAAGTATTTTCTAGCATTCTCTTGATTAAACTAAGCATATTGATGTTATCCGGCTTTAAGGCAGATTTTTCCGGTGTCAAAATATGCTTTAACTGACTTTTAAATATTTTCAGTTTCTTCATATGTCTCTAAAAATTCAAACCCCAGAATAAACAGAGTGTTCTAGCACTGGTGACATGAGTTGAATTTGGAAATAATGAAAATAATCTGCTTCTTTTCAATGTCCCTTTACTTTCCAAAGGATCAAATCAGTTCATTTAGACACAGCATTGCCCTGGGAGTTCACAGACAGTCCTTGTCCCCCTACAGTTTCAGAATCAATTTTTTTTCAGTGTTCCATCCTATAAATACGACCTGCATTCCCTGCGCCTAGATTTATGCCTTTGCATTTGTCCTTATTAAAATTTATCTTGCTCAAATGAAGCCACCTATCCAGCTGGGACAGGTTGTTCGACAGAACATTTGCCTTATTACTTGCCACTCTACCAATTTTTACATGCTCTTCAAGTTTTACCAGCAATCACTTTGTATTTTCTTCCAGATCATTGAAAATAATGCTTAAGGTTTAGATGCTGGCTAGTCCATATTTAACATGCTGGTTAATTAAATAGTCATTCCTATAGACTCCTATAAAGCTGAAGAGAAATGCAGAATGTATTTTTAACCACTATAGATAATAAAAAATGATAATTTTAAAAATGTATAATTAAAAAAATGATAATTTAAAAATAAACTTTAATTATTTAAATACTATTTTAGCCCATTGTGTTTAATACAATAAATTTTTAAAAATATGTATTTAATACTCCTCATTCTGAGAAATCAGCAAGAACATGGTAGCTCAGAATGTGGAAATAAGCCAAATGCTTTACAGTCATGTAAGTACAGTATATTAACCAATTTTCTTCTCTCAAGCTTGCAGCCAGAGTGCTCAAGGTACAATCCTCCGTTTCCATAAAATCAATTAAACTTTTGGGGAAGATAAGAAAGCCACATTTCACAATTCTTTTTTCTAATAGTAGGATATAAGCTGAAAAATGTTATTTAAATTTTAAAGCAGCAGTTTATTCTAAGCTTGCAGAAGATTAGTGCATTATAATGTCCCTGCTGGGCTGTAGGAAATGAAATTAGAAACTAGAAAATGGTGTCAGGTATTCTGGTTATGGGGGTGATTGTGCCTCTGTCTCCTTGCTGGTCTAGTCCTAATGAAGCAGATCCAAAACAGAGTGTGCTGACCCAAGACAGAGCTGACCCAAGACAAAGTCACGTCATTTTCCAGTTCTTTGACTGGCAGGATCTTAAAAAATATTTGGGTTTGTCTGGCTCTGTTTTCTGCTGGAGTCAATGGGACTTACCTTCCTCCCAATGATGGGAGGGGAAGGAGTTGTTTACTCAACTGCAACATTTCCTTATGGAGTTTGTGCTGAAAAAATTGTTCAAATGCATAAACAGCTGTAAGAAGAAGAGATAAATCATTCTTTATTGTATTGCACACTAATTTTGTCATGCAGGCACCATCTTGGTGATGATTTTTTATTTGTCATCAACAAAACTAAGCTTGGTGAGCAAACATAAATTATGCAGAGATGTGTGATGTAGCGGGCATTTAAAAAGGGAAGTGACATGCATTCACAGGTATTTTTTTCTGCAGGTAGATGATTAGAAATTAAATACACGTTGTTTTCTGTAGAAACCTAAAAAGAGTGGTTCAATCAGATTAAATAATGTATAGATGTTGTGGGCCACAAAATTACCTACACAATACCCCAAGCTGCAGGCAAGCCTACCTTCAGTAATTCACACTGCTCTATCTTTTTAGAAATCTAAGTTATTTGCCTCTGCAAACAGAAGTATTTAATTCATTTCTGTAACTACATCTTGAGTCACTTCTAATCAACTTTCAGTCTCAATATTTTCCTGAAACTCTTCTCAGCCAGCCAAATCTTGGAATTGCTTGGAATGTCTTCCACTCTTTCCCTCTCCTTTATTCCACTGCCACTTTCAATCCTATCTTTCCTTTCAAAATACTATCCCTTGCAGAATTTGGTGAAATTTCTTGTGATTTTCTGCCCACCCCTCTGCCTAATTTTATAGCATCTCTTTCAGTACCTTTCTTTTCACATTGAGTGCTGTGACTTTTCTATCTGTTCCCCCTATACGTAAGCCCATGACCATTTTACATTGGTGACTTATTTCTGACCCATCTTCTGCAACTACCAGTCTTGGTTATCATCCTCATTTTGTCAGGACTCCTGTCTCCCACTTTCCTACATCTCTCCAAATCATCTATAGAGACTATTGTACCTCCTCAGCCCTCTTATTGTCTCTTTCCTCCTCGCTAAATTAAATTGTTTCTATTCATTACTTCGAGTTTCCTCCAAAGCTCTACTTTTCTCCTATGTACTTTAACCTCAGCTAAATCAGCGGTGGTTTCTAAGCCTCTCTAATGAAAAGAAATGTGATGAGTGCTACTTTTGTGCCTCTCTGATGCCTGACAAGATCATAGCCTTCTTGGGACAAGGAAGACTTACACATGCCTCCTAGCTGGTGTCAAATAAAATGTCTCACATAAATAATTGATTTGTAATATTCAAGGAAAAGGCATTTGAGGATGGCTGTATTTTCTTCCTTTTCCCTTCTATTTCATGTTGCCCATCTTTGATTGTAGGTGCTTTGAATTTGGGATTGAACCTCTGCATGAGTTTGGAGAGTGAATAGCCCAAAATGGAGATAATGCTTTTAGGAAAGATTCTCTTGACTTATGGAGAACAAACTCCATCACAGTATTTTAGTATTTAAAGTACTATTACTTGCTGTGTTTAGCACATACGGCCAAATAACTTCTAGCTGCCTTCTTCAGAGTGCAGTGTTATGGCAATTTGTATTAAAATTCTTGAAAACTCACATGATTCTCCTGATTTACATAATTCTATTGATTTGGCAGCAGTAAACTAAGAAAGCCCTTGTGTAAATGTCCTGCAGCACCTGTAATTTACTAGGCAGAAGACAACATTGTTTCTGACTATAGGAAAAATTTTCAGCTGAGCCCCAAATAAAGAATAAAGGAAGGAATGTGGCCCTTTCAGATGGATGAAGTCAACAGAAGAATGAAAATCTCTCTTATTGCATCTTGAATAGTGTTGGTGGTAGAAGAAGTCACAAGCTTCAATAAGCCTGTAACAAATTCCACTTAAGGAGAAACCTCTTGAGGGAGGTCTCAGATGAGCTTAGTTGTAAAAGACCTGTAGGATATTCTCTCCTACATAAGAGAAATTGAGGACTTGTAAATGCACCCCTCTTTTGTGGTATAACAGCCTGCAGCAAAACCAGGCTCACTGTTCACGTGGATGAAGGACTCTCTAAAATACTGTGCAAATACTACAGTGATTCACCTCTGCTGAACTACCTGTAGATAATGTCTGTAAAATGATTGTCAATTCAACTTTTCTTCATCAAAGCTCTAGTAATTTTCCCTTTATGAACATTACAAATGCACCAATACAGTGATCCTGGTTAGAACAGGGACGTACTCCATATGCTCTCTAGATAAGACATGGATCTCTGTACTTCCTGTCTGTGAGCCACTGATAGAGCTGCAGGTGTGACAGAATGCTAAATAGCAGCAACAGATTTTAAATGTAATTACAAGTATTTGACGACATTCATCCATAGGATAATGGGGCAGCTGTATGATTAGACTGTCCTTAGAAAATTGAATTACTCTAATAAATGGAAATGACTGTTATTTAAATGGAAGACTATTTGCATAAAATGGGCCAATGTTAAGTGACCAGCCACTAAATATGTGTGAAGAGTAATCTCAGAGTTCTGGGTCAAAGATTGATGGGTTCTTGACAAAAGCTTTCATATTTGGGTGCTAACCCAATAAATACAAATTTGGTAGTCAGAAGGAGCTTCAAGATCTAAAAACTGCAGCTCAATGTATAAATTTTTATTTTTCATGGTTTTTTATTCTATAAGAACAAGCTAATGTTTATAATTCACTACAAATAAAGTCAACAGTTTCTCATAAATGGAAATAAAAATAAAAAGTCATGTGATGACATTCCTTTTCATAATGGACTTGGGACATTTCTGAGATAGTTGGTTGATTCACTGTTATCTTATTCAATATCAAGACCTTGGAGATAATTCAATGCAACAGAAATAAGTATCAACTACAGAGTCCCTTAATAACAAATATATTCACTTTATCAACAGAAATGCAGCAGGCCCATTTCTTCCCAGCAGCTTTCTGTACCTTACTGCAGCTGGGAATCTCCTCAAACTGTTGAGAGGTCTCCCTCTGTTTCGGAAAACAACACCAAACTTTGTGACGCCCAAATGTTTTGGAACAAAAAGTTTTCCAGCAAGAGCCTTGGTTAGAAAAATGGTTGTACAAGTTGCACCTGAAAGACCACTTTCCATAACATTCAGCCCTGCATTTCATGAGAAACCTGCCAAGATTTGCAAGGCTTGCATGTACCTATCTCCACAGACAGATGGGCCAAGAGGTGAAAGGCTTTTTCTTTCACGCGTAAGTTTTTAAACATGAGGAAATTCAGTGCTTTACTCCTTGCCCACTGCTGCCTTTTTGTCATGAGGCCACATTCTCATGTGGCCACATGAGAATGACATTGGTACTTTTGACATTGATACTTTTGACATTGGTACTTTTCCATGTCTGTTAATAGATTTATGCAGCTCATGAGCTATATCATAATCTTCATGGTCTATAAGCTATTGTGTAGATTTGTTTATGAATAATAAGCACCAACAAAACTGCATTCTTTTTCCCGTATTCTTTGGAGGATTGCACCTCATTTCAAACTCTCTGAATCAAACCAACTTCTCCATAAGTTTCGTAAGTCTCCATATTTCTAGATATAAAACTAAATATATTTAATTAAATTTAGAAAACAAACTATCTAGAGACAAACCTCAGCAAATAATAGTGGGTAGAGGAGACTGATGCTGTGATGCATAGTTAAATATATAAGTGATCCTTTTGCAAAAGGTGATGTGGAACTTGCACTCGTTCATTTCATTAGCTGAGTTTGAGCCCAGCCAGGAGGTGGTGACTGATACCTGCCAACTTATTGCATAGTTTGAGTAGTTCTCTCTAGGAATAGAACAAGATGAGAGTGTTTCTGGAGAGAAAGTGTCTAAGACAATGTTGTTTCTACAAAGACAATTCCTAAACAGGAAGAAAATAATTGCTTAATGGCAACAGCAAAAGGGGAAAAAAATCTGAAGTTTCTATTTTCATGAAGTTTTACTTTCTTCCAGTTTTGGTACCCTATTTCTTGAGCTAGAAACCTAGTGGTAGCTTAAATTATCTCTTTTTCTGGGCATCTTTATCCTTCCACTGGTAAAAATGTAAAATGCATGATGTTAGCTTTACTCTGCCTCAGTTAAAATTACAGTTCTTTAGTAGATAATGGGCCAGGATTCTCTCAGAGTTTCAGCTTTCTCCCCTAAAGACAGCTTTCTGAAACCTTGAATTATAGTTGCCAAGGTGAACAGAGTTATTAGGTTGCATTTCTTAATTTGAGGGTCATTTCTTCAGTAATAGAAGGGTGAGGTAACTACAGAAAGGTTAGCCTGAGCATAAGTATATCAGCGCTCTGTGGTAAATTTTCATGCTCATCATGAAATCCCTGTTTCTACATGGTGGAGTAGGCTTGAGCTTCTACTAAAGTGAACTCAGAAAAGGTTCAGGGACTTCTAAAAAAAAAAAATAAGACCTCCTGAGCATGTTCACTCACCTAACTGAATATTTCAGTAGACTCAATGCAATAATTCATCAGTGCTGGACTGGCACTGAATACGTGAGTAGTCTCCTTTTCTTTGCTATGTTTATAAAACTGCCCCAAATTCCATGAAATAAAATTTTCCCTAAAATAATCAGTTGCATAACTTCCCATAACCTTCAGCACTAACCTTTTTAGATACTTGCGAAATTGGATCTCCTGAGCTTTCCATGAAATCATCAGAAATGTGTAATGCATTAGGATTGTATTTGTTTTACTGCATAAACACAAGCAAGCAGATCTATTCATTTCCATAGTGCTCTCCTCCCCATCAAGATTTTCTAAAGACACTGTTGTTTTTTTCCTAAATGTAAGTGGCAAAGAAAAGTGTCCCAGGCATGTAATTTTAGTAGTGTCTTCTTCCCTTATGACTCATTACTGCTGAAATCAACACAACTTGAGAAGTGCTCAGGAACTTCAGTAGCTCTTTAATGTTTTCAAATAGTAACATCTGTGCATGTTTATGACTTCATGCTCTGCCTTAGCATTGGCCTTGGCCAATGTTTCTGGCTGCTAAGTGGTTGTACTTCCAGAGGGCAGGGTCCCTGCACTTTGCAAGAAGCAAGAGAATGCAATTATTGAATATTTAATTGAGCAGAACAGCAGCAATGCTGCAGAAACAGACCTGCTTTTATCAGAGTTTTACATGTTTGTTTAGAACTTGCATACATTCAGAGGTCACTGATACGCTACTGAATTTTTGTTTTCCCCGCTAGTCATGACCAAATCTTTCCTTTTACTTTCTACCTTCACTTGGACACAATGATGCTTCTGGATGTGAACACCTCTGCATATTCTCACAGAGAATATTATTATTATTATTAATATTTCAACTTGCCATCTAATATGATGGCTGGCCGAGGGCAGAAGAGACATAGAGGGAGAGAAGCAATAGAGGGGAAGAAAAGGTTGGCTTGCAGACATGTAGTGAGAACAGGAGAGAACAGATCCCAGGGACCAGTAGTGATCTGAAACACCCCTTCCTTAAGAGATGGCTGGAAAGGAATCTGCAACCACTCTTGCTTGTACTTACATAGACAGCATTGGCTGGAAAAGCCAGGGAATTAATGCTAATGTTAAGTCTAATAACAGATGCGTACTTGATATTCAGAATTGTAGTTTACTGCAGTTTATCATGGGGAAGTTCTGGATTTCCTGTAAAGCTTTTCCATGTACTTGATGATAAATACAGAAATCTTGAAAGGTTTATGCCAACAAAAGAAGTTTTCTGCTTGATTTCCACATTTGAAATTCAAAGTCTCCAAGGAAAATTCTCTGTTGATTGAGGAGCTAATGACATGTTACTAATTACAAGAAGTAAGAGACTGAAAATTGTATGACTTGTAGGAGAATGGGTGTAGGGTAACTCTGTTTAAAAGAGATTGAAAGCCTGAGAAAGTATCAGAAATTGAGACTCAAAATATGCAGCCTGCCTAACTTCCCCTCGGGAATGTGTGAATTTACTGATGACACTGAAACTAAATAAACTTTTACCTTTGTTAAACAAACATAAACTCATTTTGAATACAAAATAGCTATATATGTTCTACCTTCAAATTACAGGTTACACCTGTATTCCATACACTATTTTACTAAAATTAAAGGGCTTCTTTCTTTTCTTCCCAGTTTTTTTCTCTTCTGGCAATGTGCTGTACTGGCATGATGGGGCTTATAGGAATGAGCATCTTCAATTTTACTTTGCCTATACTGTAGTTATGGTATGATTATGTGGGTATTAAAAGAAATAGTAATCTTTCAAATTCATCAACAGAGGACAAGATATAAAACATCACTAAAGTTTTTATTATTTTATTTATTTTATTCCCCCAATGTTCATTTGGGGAATAAATAGGAAGTGAGCGTAGAGACAATAATTCTATTGTTTAAGGAAAGCTTCTAAAAGGAGCAATGCGAAAGAGATGATACTTACATGTACATATTTGAAGGCTACTAAATGTTTCTGCTGTCTTTGGTACTTATGAAACAATTGCTGAATGTGTACATTCCTAATAAGAACTTTTCTAAAGCAATTTTGATACTTAAAAGGGGTCTAGATTTCTCACTTCTGGTAAATATAAACCAGACCTATGTGGAGTGTGTGGTCCACTTGCAGACTGGCACTGGAGAAGATGTGTGTTTGCAGTATGTGCATATATTATTTGTTTTCCTGAGAAGATTCTCATACTTTTGTAGAAGAACATGGTGTTTTAGTGTCTCTTGAATTGGCTGTGCCTTTATGTACAAGGATAAAAGTATTTTAAATCTTTGTTGTATCACTGGCTTTTTTGTAGAGAGAATAAGTGATTGTCTGGGATTGACTCTTGAGCAGAGCTTTGGAGAGCTTCCTGTCTTTCAGGTAAGACTTGGCATGACTGGCTGGACTATGAATTGTTGTACCTTTCAAAACCAAATAAGAAGCTGATTGCCTTTTACAGGCAATGTGTTGTATTTACTGTACATTTCTTACTGTAAACTCTTTGAGAAATCCTAATGTTCTGCAAAATCTAGAAATAGGTGTTCTTCTGGATTGTTTATTTACATTTGTTTTTATGGAGTTCACTATTGTTTTTTCAATATATAAAATATTCCCAAGATTTCACTGAAAAATGCCAGATGACTTTTCTTGGCAATGACATATTTGAGAGACTTACGTTCTTACAGATGAACTGAACTCTTCTTTTCAGATGTATAAACTTATTAATCTAAACTCCTGGGGTTTATATTCTTATTGATTTTAGTGGTCATACTCATATCTTATTATCTGATCAAGCCCTACACTAAAACATCACTGAAGTGCTGTAAAACACTACTGAAAAGAAAACTAAAGCAAAAACCCCAGAAATAATACCCTTTTAAAACTATTACTTATGCAATAACCCACCATATTTACAAAAAAGAGCAAGATCTTCTGTTGCCTTGACCTAAGTGGTGATAATTTACAGCAGCTGTAAAGCTGACCCTTTATGCTTTTGATAATTTGAAAGGTTTATCAAATGTCCTTTTAAACCATTTTAAAGACCTTTTAATAATGTTTCAAAATTGTTGACAAAAATTTCCTTTTATCATCTGAATCCTAGCCCTCAAGGGAACACGTTTAGTGGAACATTTTCAATTTCAATTTGATATTAAAATATTGGTAGGAGAATATAGAGGTTTAAGTGTATGGTTTTAGAGACTTATCTATTTAGCAGAGTAATTATATTTGCCTTGCATTAGCACAATGAAATGGCTACTCAGAGAAAACATTTTAGATCTAACACAGAGCTTTGGCTGCTTATTTCCAGATATTCTTAAAAAGAGAGAAAATTTTTGGTTATTCAAGACCTTGCATTTGCCCCTGCTTCCATCCATCCAAATGGCACAAATGTTAATAAATTCACTGAAATATTTATTTGATGGTTTTGAAGGGTTTCCCTTGTTAGTTATTCTTTATCTTGTACTTCTTGTGTGGACCTGGACAAACAAGAGAAATGGAATGACAGTGAGCAGAGGAAGTAGGAAATAACAAAGATGACCACCAGAAAGCAGAAAAAGCAGCAGGAGAGGGCAACTGCGTGCAAATCTATTTTGCATTGAGGTCAATAATCCTGATACTTTTGGGCTTCTTTTTTTGTTTACATAGAGTTTATCTGCACCTTTGTGAAAACCTTTTTTTAGATATAATACTGTTAACTGAAAATCCTTGTAAGTTTCTGTTACAATATCTTTGGAATTTCTCTTTTGCCTTCTCTTATATCAGGCTCTATGCTCTTCAAGAATTTCAGAAAAGCTCATTTAGTCTTCCAAAATCCTTGTGACTTCATGTAAGGTTCCACTGGTGACACTCCCAAGGAAAAATAAACTATATACTTGTGAATTCATCTTTTGTTGCTTTCAGTGTAAGTTTTTTCAGCCAGCAAGTGTCACATAACCTTTCCCTCTTGCTTGGGATTCACAAACAACCTGAGATCAGCCTCCTGAGCACTTCCAGAGTGCACTGTGAGAAATATGTGAGATTTAAACTCAGGCTTTAAATAATAATCCGGTGTTTTGGTTAATTTTGTTGTTGTTGTTTTGGTTTGTTGGTTTGGTTTTTGTTTTGTTTTTGTTTTTGTTTGTTTGTTTGTTTGTGGGTTTTTTTCGGGTTTTTTTGGAAGTGTAACATATCTCAGTAAGAAGAATTTTGTACCATGCCTCTGGAAGACAACTCTCCTCAGTGGGTGTCACAAGGTGTTGAGGTAAGAGAGTTAAATACA
Organism: Ammospiza nelsoni; assembly: GCF_027579445.1. NCBI lineage: Eukaryota > Metazoa > Chordata > Aves > Passeriformes > Passerellidae > Ammospiza > Ammospiza nelsoni. The sequence goes on from NC_080636.1 coordinate 53,469,038, forward strand.
GGTAAGAAGTTAAATACATTTATCACTGATGAATTCTGATAAGCCACTGATAATTCCCTATACATACTGTATCCTGGATTATAATGAACATGATTTTGGCCATTAAATTAGTAAAATAGGGGAAAGAAACACTCATTACAAGACGTCCTACTTAAAAACCCAGCTCAATTACATACATAAGTTGTGATAGTGTTTTCCTCTCTGTGAATTTCCTGATATCTTTTGATAATATCGGAATCCTTGTGACCATAGGTTTCCCCACAGGTGTGGGGAAAAAGTGTTCCTTCCAGTTTTAAAAGCTCTTTGTGTTACTGTTGGCTACAACACTTCTCTGTAGTCTTTTTTCCAAGCCAGAACTGAAACTAAGCTGTGCTTATCCCATGGAGGCTCCTGTGGCTCTTAGCTACTTCACAACAGCTCTAGGAGCTGTCCATGGGAACAAACTTGTTCCCTGGGACGAGGATGTGTTATGTGTCCAGCTTTATGCAAAATTAACAATCGTCAAGGAGCTAGGTTAAAACATGCTAGATAAACTTATTTATATTAAATGTATTTGTATATTTAATGGAGCCCCAAAGCACAATCTCCATGACTGAATTAAAATTCAGCTAATATGGGACTGGTACTCATGAACAGTGAGTAGCTTTCAGGAATTGATTCTTCAAACAGAAAATGCTTTTTTTATTTCTGAAAATTACCCAACTCCATGGGTACAAACCACATTGTTTTATTAGTAAGATTAATGAAACATCTGGAACTGACAGAATTAGTCTGCAGAGCAGCAATGGAACAGATGAGGAGACAGATTGGTATGGCTGTGAAGAAGCAAAAGCCAGGCCAGCCTCCTCCTACCCATGCAAGACAGAAAGAAGCTACACAAAGTGTTTTTCCTGGTCTCACTGACACCCATGACTCACACAACAGCTACAGCATCTCCACAGGCAGTGCCACTTGCCCAGTGTTCTTTATCAGAATGGACAAATCTGTGTTTTGCAGTGCTGCTATAGCAAACACTCGTTTACTTTCATTCTTGGACTTCCACACCCACAGTGCCAGCACGAGCAGCAGCTGATTGCAGCCACAATGGCAGAAGTCAGTCTGTGAACAGCCAGAAAGAAGCCACCAATGTATTTTCCATTCTGACAAAGCAATTTTTAGATTATAACGACTTATAATTTTTAGATTATAAGGACAGTTAATTTAGAAATTATAGTTTTAAGCATTAAAAAGTCACAAACCCAAGAGCCAGTATTTATTTAAATGGTTTAATTTTGATTTTAGGTGTTTAAAAACATAATTTGAATTAATATTTTACACAGTAAGAGACTTTAACTTACAATGTAAGTTTGGAGAGATAGATAAGAATAAAATGTTGCTTTGTTTTTATTTTTATAAAACACATCTTGGGACTTTGTGCTTCTTCTAGACCATATGGTATTCCTGCGTTTCATATCACACACAAAGGTAAAGAGAAATAAATTCTACTTTGGTAAAGAGAATAGATAGAATATGATTAACTTAGAGTGAGTATTAGAAAAGAAAAGTTATCTTGATTTTTATTGGGAGAGATTTTTTTATAAAATTCCTCATGTTGAATGTGCTCTTCCTAATGTTCTGCAAAACTTCAAAAAGTTTCCCACAGTGATGATAGACAAATTTATATGTATATATATATTTTAATTTCAGAAATTTTTTTTGGAAATCCAGGTATCTCAGGAGCAACACTCCATATTTATCTCCTAATGACCTCCTGCTAAGCAGGCTTACTTGAAATCTTTATACTGTGCCTTTCCAACCCAAAGTGCAAGGTGTCTGTTCTCCTGTGAGATTTTACACCTGTTTATTCATATGCATGAGCCCGTGCAAAGGTCTGACTGACAGCACCATTTCTAGCATGAACCAAATCCCTTCCAAAACTGACTTGGATAACTTGGGGATTCCGAGCAGCAGTCAGATTCCCTGGCCACAGTCTGTCCCTCAGGATTTAGGTGCTGGGTTGAAAGCTTAGCTGATGGTTTTCCCATCAGCCAGGTTTCCCCTAGGGACTTGGGTGTGGCTCTGGTCTGTGATCCTGAGACCCAACACCCACTTCTGTCTGCTCCAGCCCTTGACCTCGTCCCTTGGATACAGATCCCTCTGTCCCGCCTGCGGTCCCGGCTTGTTCCTGCAGCTGAACAGTCAGACTAACACTGCTCCAACCTTCTTTGTTTGACAGATTAATTTTGCAGGATGGATCTTGTAATACTCAGCTGAGTCTCCCCTTACTTTACTGCTTGAATCCTAAATTTAGCTTCTATTAGCTTTTCACTGGCCCAAAGTGCTATAGTATAAGGGACAGCTGAGAGCCTGAACTCTTCTCCTCCCATGGAAATTGAGTAAAAATATTGGGACTGAAAAGGGATCTGCGGTAAAAGCTGATGCAAAAATTCAAGATGTAATGCTTTTGAGATCTAAGGAACTTAGCTTCATCTGTTTCAGTCAAAGGGCATTGAGAAACAGATTTAAAAAATCTGACTTTTGTGAAAATAAGACACTTATCTGACCCAAGCTTTCATTGACAAACAGAAATGATAATAAAATTGTGTTTGCCATAAATGCTTCTTGGGGCTTTCACAGACTTAACTGGGCTTAACTGAATCATGATAGCCACTAAACATTTTCTTAATCTACTGCGCTTAGAAGTTCCCAGATAGGCTGTTGCTTGCAGCAAAATGATCTGTCTGCTCTGATCTTCTCTTTTCTCTGCACTCCATAATCTTGGTGTAAGGAGATGCAAGGCTGTGGATAGCCAGTGGATTCTGAAGTGATCAGTAATGAGAGTGAGTTAACACCCGTTCTGTCTCACAATGCCTTCTGTTTAGGTCTTTTTACTCATTTCAAAACCTAAATTTTCATGCAAGCAGACAAGAAGGGAGCTGTTTTAAGCTACTGTCAATAGGATACTTCTGTCTCAATGAACGGGAATGTTTAGTCTATACCCACATTGTGTTTTTGCAAATAATGTTTAAAAAGACAAAGAAATTCTCTGAAAACCTGTGCTTGATTGTTCTTCAGAATTAAATTGCAGCACGACATCTTGCCTTCAGCTGCTTCAGTTGCAGTCTACAGTTGTCCACCCACAGCTCCGATCAGGGGGGAGCTCGCTCGCAGTTTTGGTCTGTGCTTGGGTCCCTCATTCTTTACAGGAGGAAGCAATCTGTTCCAGTCTGTTCACACAGGATTACTCCTGCTGTCTGCTCCAGATCTGCTGGGCAGCAAGGCTGCGCATCCTGCTCCCACCGCTCGTGCTGTGCGCGTCAGCGTGTGTGATGAGGAGGGGAAGCCTCAGTGGGGTCACCCAGAGCTGTGGTGCCATTCCACCCATTCCACAGAACAGCAAAAATGTGACACGGCCTTGCAAAAAAAAAAAAAAAAGTTGCAACTGTCCCTTTTAAAGGACATTGTTGCTTTTAATTTGTGATACTCTCCTGTTTGGGTCAAAGTGGCTGACTTGTATTGGTATTGCCTATGCTTTTGTACTACAGCTAGAAGAAGCTGAAACCAGGCTCTGAAGATGATGTTTGTTGCATATCTTTGTAAAAGGACCTTATAATTATGTCCTCACAGTGCTGATTTCAAAGAAGTACTTTTCACGTCTATTTAATACCTTTAAAACTTCTCAGTTCATGCAAGTGCAAAAATAAATATTTTTAATACACTAAAAGAAAACAAAATGCCAGGTTATCTCTCTTTTTTTAGGAAAAAGAGATTCTTTCCCTAGAATAAGTGGATTTTATCATTAAGAGCTAGAAACTGATAAAAAAGGGTGAAAATGGCTGGGACTGTGCAAGAAAGATATGTTTTACAATAATATATTCAATGATTAGTGCCAATATTCCTCCAAACATATTCAAGCAACTGTCAAACTAGTTTAATACCTAAGTCTTCAGTAAAAAAATCCCAAACCACTAAATAGTTCTGTGATTAAAAATGTCAGGAATAATTCTAAAATGTTTCTAATAAATTACATTAGTTCAGCTGAATTGTAAAGTAAAACAATCAGAGCTTTTCCCATATCTCTGAGAAGAAAAACTGACTAATTCTGTAAGTGGTTGCACAGATTTGGTTGTATTCTTTTGAGTCTAAAACGCATATTAAATTATGAATATTGTCATTCCTCTTGTAGTAGAGACTTGATATGCTGTTAAAAAAAGCTAAATAATTCACTCAACTAAAAACATGAAGCAATAGCTCCAAGGCTGTTGACAAATACCAATTCTTTTATGTTAATAGCAATATTTATATGTTTATCACTAGACATAACTAAAAATAAATATGGATTCCTAAGATCTACTGAGCCATTTTGCTTACAGACACAGCAAAGTTGGTACAGACACATTGTTGAGAATGGATATGATTTCTTTATTTGTTAATCACAAATAAATAGCAACCTGCCTTTTTTCGAAACTTTCGTAATGAGAAGAACCATTCTCACTAATGTTTTGAGTTTAACAACTCAGTTTCTTATGGGGCCCCCTTGAGACCTAGGAGAGACTGAGGGAAGCAGAGTTTCTTTTGCTTCTTTTCCTGCATTCCACCCATTTTTTGAATGAAGTTCATATGAGTAAGAGGATACAGAGGGACCAGACTGGTTTAAGTAAACTGTGGAAATGCCCTGATTCTTTACTACTTGCAGCCAAGGGCCTAAAGGTCCTGCAGCTTGATCTGGAGATCAGTTCTCATTCTTTCTCCTCTCAACAAAATCTTTTGAACAAAACTTTGAGGCTGTTTCTTTCTCTTTATTTTCTGCTGTGAGTTATTCCTCACAAAAGCTGATAGAGCACAGAATGTTTCTCTTTCAGTGAGTGAGATAGTTCAAGGTGTGGCTTAGTTCAAGGGTCTAACTTATTTCTATCAGCCAAAATCAATCCAAGCCAAAGAGGATGATGACAAATATGTGAGAAATCAAACATATTTGATGATAAGGACATAATGCCAGAAGCCTTTCATTGACTTGGTTCATCCTTATTCATGAAGAGAGATGAGTCACAATCAGGCTGTGGTTTGAACTTAGTTCAGCTTTTTGGTTTTGTTGCCCACCTCTATTTCTGTCATATGGAATAATGATTTTCTAGCAGAATAATGAATTCAGTTTTTGTCTAGTAGTCTGTTTTTGAGTTTTTGATGTTTTAGATTTCCTCAGTTGGGTTTTTTTTTTTTTTCCTAAGGATACATTTGCTCAGCAGAGAAAATGCCAGATTCAATAGTTGCAGTTTCTTGAAGCAGCTGAAAACAGAGTACTGGAAAGGAAAATCAGTGACCAATGTTGATGGGAAGGGCTGGTAACAAAACCCATGTTGCCCATTCATGTAAAAGCATGGTTGAGAAATATCTCAGTGTTGAGTGAAGTGCTGCAAATTAGGCAGCTGATTTATACTTTGAAAAAAAAAAAATGCTATGCTGGAAACACTTGCAAGACCACTCATCTGTTATTGGCCTGACTCAATAAGAGAGCATTGCTCTCTCCAGAATGGCTCATTCTGCCCAACAAGGCCTGATTCAGTTTGTCCAAGTCAGTGTTAGTATATATATATTCTCATAGTTAGGCTATGACAGATCTGGTGCTGGAAAGAAAAGGAATCCCAGAAGCCATCTATCAATATGTGCCAAACCTATATTTTCTACAGATAGGTCCCACATGAAATAATACATTAGTATTAGCACTTCTGAATGCCTTGATGAATATTAGCTTCTACGATGAAAATCAGTTTTCCTTCCCTGGCTTAACAGATGATGTTAATAGGAAATTTGTTTTCTGAATTAAAGACTTGGTGCAATAGAGGCCAGAAGCTGAAAGGCCAAGTGTTGGATGGTACTGCTTTATCTAGGACAGCTGAATGGTTTTGAAAATCTGATCTTCAGAGCTGAAGGACTGCCAAAAGCTGGAGGTCTTTGCATGTTGCTCAGACTCATCACTAAATTTGGGGATTGCAGAATCACACTCTCTCTTGAGCTCACTCACTATAAGAACATCTGCACCCTTTCTTCCTCTCCAAAGGGACATTGGCAAGTTGCTGAGTTCCAGCAGAAGCATAAGTCTTGCTCTAATTCCCTTTTCCATCACCATTTTAGCTGACCTATGGTTAATCACACCTGGTTAGAATGGAGAAAATCAAGGCTGGTATTCAATTTGGTTCCTCAGTATAAATGGGTTTTTAAGAAACAGTCAAATTAGTCCTGTCTGCTTCAGGTACATTCACCTATTTTCTTCCTTATTGTGTAAGAGAAATTACATTTTTTTTCCATCAAAAAGAAGACAAATAGTGTCAGATGAAGAGATGTTACCCTTTTTAGATTCCAGCATAACTGGTTTTCAATTGTCTTCTCCTAAAATAGTTGGGCCATTGGTAATTAACACTATTACAAGTGTAATTTCAAACCATTTAGCACAATTTGTGGGGGCTATGTTTTATGATGGCTCATTTCCATTCTACAACAGAAAACTCTGGAACTGTTTATTTTTCTTTCTTTATTCATCCAGTTCATGCTTATGCATCTATCAGAAAAAACCCCAAAGCCCATATTTATTTAGTAACATGAAGATAGAGAACCGATGGGGCTTTTTTTAAAGGGAAAACATGTAAACTCTTTCATTTCATAGAGGACAGTGTTAGCTGGAAATAAGATTTGCAGAAAGAAAAGGAGACAAAAGAGCTGTAGCACTGTAAGTAAATGGTGCATTTTCAAATAAAGTTCAAGTCATAAAATAAAAGGTGAGGAGATTTTGCTTTCTAAGACATGAAAACAACCTGACCTTTACGAAAGATTCTGTTGCTCAGGCCCTTTGATGCTTTGTTGATAAAATCAAAAGCTGTTTAGAGCAAATTAGAGTTCCCTTGATTTTGAAGCAATTGAAAAGAGAACAGTTTGCAGCAGTGATAAAACAGACTTTCATTCTCCCAACCAAGGCCTTAGTTGTTTGAACTCCAGTCTGTATTCCTTTCCTCTGTTTCTTCTGACCCAGTATTGCTGCTTCTTTATCTTGTGTTTTTGCTCTACAGCTGAACAGAAAACTGCTGAAGGGAACAGGGTTTGTTTGGGACCACAGTTTTGCATTTCTGAAGGGATTTGTAAGCAATCTTTATGAGGGCTGCTATATTTTTAGAAGTCCTCTCACTTGCCTATTAAACACAGGGCTGAACAATAGTAATTACTGCACAAATACCAAGGTCCAAAAGTGGTACCATTCACTTCAATGAAGAGCTGCTGTGAAAGCACATTTGAAAAATAACCCATGGTGACAAGGGCTGGGGAAGAAGGGAGAGAAACTGTAGTTCAAAGGGCTTTTTCTGACAGAGCATAATTCGTTCATGTGTGTACAAGATTCTTTTCCCAGTTGTTTGCATTTTCACTACAATAAAATAGGCCCAGGGAAGTGCCTTGTGGGCAGAAAGTGAGTTCTTTAATGGAAAGGTTTATATGACTGAAATAAAGAAAGGCTGTGAAACAGGGTATTGCTGGGAGGCTGGAAATGAGCTGGATCAGCTAAGGGGGGATCAGCTACACAAGGAGTTGAAGGGAGAATATCAACTGTGAGATCGGATGTAGAGAGTAGCAGGGACCAGCGAGAGATGTGGTAGGAGAGATGTCAAGGAGTGTCAGTGAAGACACTTTTGAAGTGTCTTTTCCAAACTGGAAATTTCAGGGCCATCCTCTATCAATGTCCCTGTGCTAGTGCAATGACAGTAATTGACAATTGACAATACCAAAGTATTGAGGTGTGTGCTTATAATACCTCTATTTTTTTGTAAAACAAATCATGCTTTGGTGGAGGTGAACCCTTGTAGCGTCATATTTTGATTATTTGCAAGCACTAGTTGTAGACTGCAATGGAAAACCCTGTATTAATTTACTTCTGAGTTTGTGTTTCTACTCATTCAAGACTGCTGTGAACTATGGGCTGTTGATTTTACTAAGATTTTCTCTTTTTTAGAAATGAAAATTTTCTTGAAAAGTATCACTTGGTTTTGTAAAAAAATTATTTTCCCTTTAATTTATGGGGGTCACTGTCCTTTTCTTTTAGATTGTAAAAGGAATTAGTAAAGGAAGGAATGAAAGAGCAAAAGGAATATGTGTCCTTTTGTCCCAAAAATCTTAGGAATATAGAAGACAGGACATTTGGTACTGTTTTCGGTCATTCTAGCATTTCACATTTTTTTCTTTCATACTCCAGATCTGAACCAAACTTTTGTGTACATGCTAATACTGTCTCAAGGCAGGGCCACTTGGTTCACTAGACCATGTCATCACTGATGGCATTCATGGCGTTAGGAAAATAGAAGAGTCAGTGATCTTCCTCACATTTCTTTTTAAGCAGGATAACTTTGTAGTTCTGCCTTATCTATGTTTAAGCAGTGAAATAAAACCCATCAGAAATTAGAAAAAATAGGAAAAGGTGCTAAATGGGAGCTCTATTTATAACCAGATTTCTTCCATTCGGGTTGAAGACTCCATTCTCTTCCCTGGTGAGGTGTGGGTGTGCTAACCCAGCAGCTGAACTGTGTGAATGAGACTGATATTACAGGCACTTGGAAGAGATTTCCAGATTTCTAATGCACAAAAATAAAGCTGATGAGACTATCATGACATAAACACTTAATTTCATTCTTAATATAAGCAGGAAATGAGACCAAATTTCAGATGTATTTCTTGAATTACTGTTTTCTAAGTGCCCTTGAAATGTGTTGCATGTAAACAAACATATCCTCTGGGTTGGATAACCAGGCTAACACATGCATTCCTGATCCTTCCAAAGAGTTTCTTGCCAATATAAAATTAAATTCTAAAGCCTAGGAAAAGCTTAAGAACATATAATTATATAATTTCAACAGATCTGCCTTTTCTTTTTCTGTTTTTTTTTTCTTTTCCCTTCTTTAGAAAAATAGGAAATGCTGTCTGAATTGTTTATGATTTTAGACTTGCTTGGAAAAAACGCCCAATTTTAATTGAGGGTCAGTTTATTCTAAGTCTAGTATGAGCCTGCTCATCTTTACCACAGCAACTCTTATCAGAGCACACAGCTCTTAACTAAGCACACAGCACCAGAAACTCAGTTAACAGAGTGAATTTTTATTTCAAGTATTTAATGAAAGTAGATGTCTTCAACATCAGTTGGCAAAATCACTTTACATAAAATGTGCAACAATGCTACTACCTTCTCTAAACAGAAAAAGGTTGTTCTGTTTGCCTGTTAAGCCAGCTTTAGCAGTTCTTAGAAATGTCATTCATTAAATGTCAAGCTAATTACTTGTAATATCAACCCTGAAAAGCAAACATTTGTGGGTGCACTTTCAGAAGCCTTATTCTTCTCTATTCACAGTCTCACTGGTACATTTCTAGTAAACAAAATGCAAGCCTTTCCAATGACATGAAACTACTTGCTAAATACTTTGTTTAAAATATAGAAGGGTGTTTCACAATACTTTAATGAAAGATAGTGAAGAATCTATTTTTCATTTTAAATAACCAGGTTTAGAAATGTGGCTGTGATACACAACAAATGAATTCTAAAAAATACTCCATGTCTGGCACTGACCAGTTCCATTTCTGTGGGTTAGCAGGGATGGGTTTTGTTGTTGCTGTTGAACCTGACACCAAAAGTACAATTACTGCTGATTCAATAGCTATTCCTATACCATGAATCACTGCACCTTACATTGGCTGCTTGGCGCTGGAACTCTGCTACCAGCAGTAGTTGCATCATTAGGAAGAGTAACAGTCCTCCTTTTGCTGAGAAAAAGAGGTCTGAGAAAAGAAAACAAATTTCAGTGCTCCAAATCCTTTGTCTGCAGCAACACGTGTATCAATAAAAATGAAATGAAAACATGAATTTCACAAACCAGTAGAAACAAAAGAAACAGACTAAGAATTTCTATACTATTTAGATTACAAAACCAGAATTCTTGCATTTGAAAGCTCTCAACAAGCCCTGAGGTAGCCCCCCAAGTACGTATCTGCAAGAGAAAGTTAAGATCAGCACTGTCATGGTGTGTTAGTTAAATCTAGTTTACATAGGTAACCTAAAGTAAAATTGCAGCAATCCAGAGGAGCTAGAATAGGGTGAAATCTGAATTAGAAGTGACAAAGAGTGAAGCTGGGAGATGGAAGAGTTTGGGGACACAGTAATTGTTGCACAGATAGCTGCTGTACTACATGTGAGTATAGGCAACTCCTGCCCCAGAAAGTCTGCATTCTACACATTAAAAATAGCAAATGAAACCAGTGTGTTCACAAAATCAACCAAAAACTGAAAATAAAAACTCAGACTTTTGTAATAATTTGGAATGTCAAAACACAGTCTAAGCACTGAGTATTTTAGGAAAACCCATGAGGTTTCAATTGTTATATTTACTCATGTGGGAATTAAGATTTATATATTGCTCAAAATTCCATTAGACAAACACCTAATTTTTTGTGTACTTTGAAAGTTTCACCAAACAAAACAAAAATATCCTAATTCTGTCAATGATTCAGCCACTGGAGACATTCAGAAAATACTTATTTCTTGTTATGCAGCTTTATTTAAAATAAGTGTAATGAGAGTTGCAATCTAGACACAGAGTTCATTCTCCTATTTTGATGCTTGGATGAAACACAGCCTCATTTAAAATATCCTGGCAATATAAAGGACAAGAAAGTGGATGTGAACTTCAACCTTGTTCTATGACTGCTTTATATTTCTAGATCCTGGCTGCTATTTTTCTTTTTCACTATTTTAAAGCACCCATAGCCTGAATCTATAGATAAAATTTAAATGTTTAAATTAATTATCTAACACAAAGTTAGCAAACATACAAATAAACTATGAATTGCTATTTCTATATTCTAGCTAATAATTCCTTGTAAATACTATAGATTAAAATGAATGTCCTATTTTAAAAAAGCCATTAGCTAGCTGTGAATCTTTATCAGCTTCTCTTCCCTCAATGAATTATTTTTGGAGTTCAATGATAACTGGTAAAGAGGCGGCTGTGACAAACTTGTTTTAAACTCTGGCTTTTCTCACTGATTTATCAGATAACATAGATGTATCTTTGTGGGATTCCTGCAACAGCCTTTGCCTGTAAAAAGTTTAAAAGCACACCTGGCTGACCCTGCAGAAATCTTCTTTATGGGAAAGAGTTAGATGAAAAAGCCTGACATAGAAATGGAGCACAATGGCAGTTCAGAAGGGAACTTAATTTGGAATGGATAAAGTCCAATAAGAGTCAGAAAACTTGGAAAGGTATAAAAAAAATTAATTTGCTTATTTTAAAAATTTGATTCTGATTCACTGGCCTCTGGAATTTCTAAGGTTTGTAAACTTTTTTTCCCCACCAATCTATTTTTGATATGGTTGGTATTTATTAACTTCTCAGGCTGCAAGGTAAGCAGTGTTGTGTATAGTGGAAAGGCTTGTTCCAAGCTGTAGGAATATGCAATTGGAGCAGAGAGCCCAGTGTATTGGGAACTCTGAATGTCTCTAAGATATTTACTTGTGATCAGTAGACTGCAACTCTTTTATCTTTCCTACCTGATTGCGCCAGATATTTTTCAAATATTATTTTTCATTTTAGAGGAGGGGTTAATATCAATAGAGGCAGTAGCCAACATTCTGAAGTATGTCTGAAATGTTCAAGGTTTTCAAAAGTCAGTCAAGTAAGTGAATTTTTCAGTGGATTCCCTGAGTTAGGCATTCACAGGCAGAGTTAGAAGTTGTACAATCCCTCCCACTAAGCAGAAATCAAACAAATTAAAAAGTGCGATAGACAGAAATACCTTTAAATCCTGTTCTTTCTCACATGTAGAAGCTTAAGACTGTTTATCTCCATGATTCCTAATGGTATGGTGTGACTGCTTTATGAAATATAGAGCAGAATTTTCTGTGGTGTGCTTTGTTTGTTTGTTTGTTCATTTATTTTTTTCCAAGATATTCTAGGAAGTAATTTGGTCCTAAGTAATTTAGTAGTCAGCTCATCTCTCCTGGTAGCAGCCATAAGACTCCATCAGTTGCCTGAAGGAATGATGATTATGTTACATTAGAGAGAATGTTGAATCCAGCAGTCAATGAAGCAAAATCCCACACTGGCAGAGGTTGCAGAAGGCATTTGACAGTGGGAAAATTGATGAGCATGGCCTGAGCCTTAAGCATTTCATCACAGAATTCTTTACATGGTCATTTTTCCCTAGCGTTTTTCACCTTTTAACATTAGTGAATATTTGACAGAATTTTTGTTGAGCTTGGGTGGAAGGCTGAGCTCTTATGTGCTGTTAAATATCAATGTTATGAACAGAAAAGAGAAAGTGTAATATAGCAATGCAGAAAGAATTTATAGGGCTTCTTCACAAATAACCGATGCAGCATTGTCAGAAATACTGTGCAGTCTGGGTCACAGCATTCCAAAAGCACATGGCAGCAGCAGGGTGGCCTGTTTACAGTCCAAGGTCTTGACAAAATTTACCTGAATTAAGCTTCAAAAAAGAGTACTAGCTTGAGGTACTAAAAAAGAACATTTGAACAGGCACCTATGGCTCAGTGCTGTGGTCTAACCCCAGCCAGCAGCTCACTGACTCCCTGTGCTGGGATGGGGGAAGAGAATCAGAAAAAAAATCATTCTTTATTCAAATAAAGAATATGAAATAATTTGGATAAATGACATATTTTCCTACTTTTAGAGCAATTTTAGGAAATATTTTATGAAAAATATTCGACAGGGCTGGGATTACAAATTCTCAATTTCAAATAGTTAAAATGAGGTAAAGCTCAGAAAACAAAAGAAAAAAGCAACAAAGCTTTGCACATTCCCTACACAAGGCTTAGAAACTATATTATTTAGAGGTAAGATTAAATGTTAAGAGCAATTTAAAGTAGCAAGCAGCTGGGGGAGGTAATTAATCTACTAAAAGTTTTCCCTTTGAGCTTAGAGCTGCATAAATACTATTATTTAATAAAATAGCTGTAAACTTATTTTAGCCTGTTTGAAATCACTTGCAAAGACTAAAATCTTAGCAAGAAAAAATTGGAAACCTGTTTAAATTTTTTTTGTTCTCAAAAAGTAAATGTCTAACTCTGCCTAGCTTTGATAGTGGAAGTCCTGGGGAACCTAGATAAATCAGGTGGTCTCATGCCTAGAGAGGCCTCTGATCATTAAGTCAAAACTAAAACTCCATTTTTTTATTCCTTTAAAATGTGTTATTTCTAATCTGGCATCAAAATGCCTGACCTCAAAAGAGTTTCCTGATTTTTAATTTTTCTTGATGTTAAGGATGAGATAAGCATGCAATGCTACTTATATGGAAGGAGGAAAGTGTCATGGGCAGATGTTGCTGAGAAGGATGAGTTTATGGAATTTCAGGAGTTGGAGTGTCTCCTGCTGCACTGCAAACATTTTCATCAGGACTTTACTCTGCTGTTCTGATTGAAAAGTGTTTTTAGAAAATATAAGCCACCCCTTCCTCAACAGGGAACAAATGACTGAGAAACACATGCTGACTTTAGGCAAATCCTGAAGCTCTACAGCTGAAATGTTTCCCCCTCCCCCCAAAACAAATTTCAATGACATTTTTGTCAAAAAGAATTTCTCAGGCCTTGGGTAGTATCTGCTGTGGGGACGAGATGAGAAAAACAGAAATTCAAACCCTCTCAGGAAACCAAGCATGCAGGGCCGTGTTGTTTAGGGTGTTGAAAAAGTGAGGTTGAAAGTTCTTTGCTTATACATTCAAGGCATTTTATTCCATTTCAGTTCCACAGTTGTAGAATCTCTTGGTTTTGTTTTGCAGCAAACCAAAGCTGAACTTCAAAATCTTGAAGTTCCATGTGAAGTTATGGGTGAGTCTGTAAAAGACACGTTGTCCAGAGACGTGTCAGTACTCTTTATTTGTGTAGTTAAATACCTGCTCTAACAAGGATTTGATGATGGGCCTGTGTTGCCACTGCAGTTATGTTGTTTTCACAACTGAACCCAGTGCACATTTTTTAAATTATTTTCAACTCCAGCTCAGCTATTTACAGTGCCCATGTTCCTGGTAGGAAAGGCACCATGGTAGGTAAGTTACAGAACCTTTGTGCTTGCACCATGGAATTATTATGTCAGGAAAGCCACTACAAAGTCTGAACTATCAAGAAGAAAAGGTATCCTGGATTAAAATGCAGACAAGAAGTGGGGAAGTAGAAAGCATGACATGCACAAAGACATCTTTGTTACTGAATGTTTCATGTGAAAGAAAATCACCTTGCAGAGTCATGTGTGATTGCATTTTATTTAATGAGAAAAGGCAACAGAGGTAATGTAACTTGTAAATCTGGATAAAACAGTGAGTGTGCTCAGAAGATGCCTGTAGCTTTGCTTGCATCTGCACACAAGGGGCATTCTTGTTTCAAAATTACTTTCATGTATTTCCTGTAAAATTAGCAAAAACAAAAACGTGAGAATGGTTAGTTAAACTTTAAAATATGCTTCATAAAATCTTTCCCCAAAAGGCACATGAGGACGAATATGTTGTAGGCAAGGTGTTCCATTGCCAGAATGCCAATATTTTGAATTATTGATTTCTTTTCTTTGGGATGAGATAGAATATATCTGTGATGTTTTAAGAGATAAGATAGTGTTCTTTGCTTGTGATTTGCACTTAGTAGGATTTTGCACTTGACCTAAAACAGGAGATCATTATTTAAATCAAAAGCCCTTTCAAAGCTAGCTGTGGATTACCCATTTCTGCATCATGATTCAAGGCTGATAAAGAGTTCTACTGTTTATCATGCAAAGTGCTTGCATAGTTCAAATGCACCAGTTTAGACAAGATATCACAATAATCTGAATTGAACAAAATATGAAATATTTTTCCCCTCTATCATCTCTGATTCACAATAGAATGATCAACTTCTATTCTTCCCATTGATGAATGATGACAGTTTCAATATTCCAGCATAGAACTGAAGGTGATTTTTTTCTGCGCTGCCTTGTAGGCTTGGGAGAAACACTTTTATGGTCCAGACCATCCTCTTTAATGCGCTTTAGGCTAATTCTTAAGGTTAACATTTGCCATACCCTCTGATCTAAAGTAACAAGCATTAAGCTCCTGGTGTACTGCTTTGTGTTGTGTGAATTGAATCCTCTTCATAGTTTCCTTGTATTATTTTGTCTATCCATCTTCTGTGATTCTGTTTCTCTTGATCTTTGCTGTAACTGTGAATTTTCTGGGATGGTAATTGTTCTATACTTTGTGTATTCAGGCCATGCCAAGCATTATGGAACCCTGGGACCAATAATGGTCCAGTGGCACCTTGCACCAAAAACTGAACCTAAGGTCCTGAGTTTCTGTGGCAAGGTGCCACTAACCATAATAGATGAGTGGAACTTTTTTCCCGGGTTGAAAACTGATCATCACTTCCAGTTTATCATATAGCACTCAGTCCAGTTTCTGGGCTGTGGTGATCTCTGGTTGGTAGCTTTTTTTTTTCCTTTTGTTTGGTTTGGGGTTTTTTTGTATTGTTTTTAATAACTTTTAGGAAAGAAGTCTTCTGAAGCCTTCTAATAGTCTTCTGAGTAATCAGATTTCGGCATTTCAGCTTCTCCCCAGTTTCAGAAATGTTTCAAATATTACTCTCTGAAATAGCTGTAAATTTTAAAATTCCACTTTGAGTAATTTTCTAATTCTTTTTGTAGATTAATGTAATTCTTATATCCATATACAACTTGTATGAGTAGGAAAATTTAAGCTAGTCTCGGGCCCTGTAGAAAAGAGGAAGCAAACCAGCAGAGCTAGAATAGAATAAATCATTTTGATATCCCTGGTTCTGGAGTAGTTTTCCATGCAGACCTTATACTTAAATGAAACTTACTTTTATTCCAGAATAATTATTCTGCTCACAAAGCAGCACCGGCTCAGAGACAAAGCTGAGACTTCTAACACTTGGTAAGTTTATCTCTGAATTCCTGCTGTGCAGATGGCACAGTGGGCTGGCGAGCAGCAGGACCGGGAAACAGCAGAGGAGTTGGCAGGTTGGCGAGGAAGATAACAGGTGGCTTGTGAAGTGGAAGCAAGGTCTTTATTGTAGGCCACCCTTGTCTCCAGCATAATTAAGCTGGGAATTTGAAAGGGGGAGGTAGCCTCACTTGAAAGCATATCCAATCCACTGGGCCACATACTGGAGACTTGAAAGATGGTTTGGGAAGCAAAGGGAAGGAATTGTGAAATTTTGCGTGGCCAGGGATAAAAACTGGAAATCTAGAGGGAAAAACTGGAAATCTAGAGGCTGTTTGAAGAGTCACTACACACTGGTGTGGTGGTAGACCAGCCCAAACTGAGGACTGTGGAAGAAATACACTGCATAAGGTCTTCACCAAATGGGTTTGTTACTGTTTTTTGTTTGTTTTTTGTTTGTTTGTTTGTTGTTTTTTCTGATCACTTGCATGGCAGGATTTTAGTTTCTATTATCAGCTCATAATCAGAATCATACTGATATGCACAGTTGGAAGGTATAAGCCTCAGACAATGTCTTCATAGCATTTGGGAAATTTCATGTGAATTGCTAAAATACTCAGTAACTCTCTCTGTTACTTCATGTGCCTATCCTTTCCTGAATTCATCCATTTAAGCCCAGACATGCAAAAGTCACTTACTGTAGTGCTGGATCTTTGCCCAGAAAGAAATTTTTGGAGAATGGCTCTTGAGGTTTTTATGCAGATCCTCTGCCTACTGCACCTCCATGTCCACCCTTTTCTCATGTCTTTTTTCCTCAGACAGCTGGTGTTAACATCCAGACTTCATTAAATTACTAGTCACATCTCAATTGTACAAGAAGCATAATTTCATCTTCATATTAAATTAAATATGACTTTACTAGTCATTGTCTTGGCTTCAGACCACATGAACTAAAATGTAGATAATCTTCCAGCACATATCTTACATGGCTGACAGGATATCCAAGTAGATGAATGGGGTTGATAAAACAATAGGCTTCAGCCACTCTGATTCTGGGAGGAGGAACATCAGGACCCCAATCCCTAGATTACAACCAGAAGCAAAACCCAATATATAGCTAGCTGATATAAAGGCCAACTAGAGCAGGACTACTCAGTGGTGACACATAACTTATTAAATAAATGACCCAAGAATTATACACCTATAAAACGAAGTACTCAATAGGGCTCTTCCTGGGCATCTGTATGCATTTTAGCTCTCTCACCAGATTGCAGTGGTGCCTGATGATCCTAAAATGTGCGAGGTTGTGGAGAGCCAGGTCTTCTATTTGCAATAGGAGTTGCTTGAATTGCATGCTTGGCTTCATGAGAAAAATGTTTAACAGTTGAATAACTCATACCTCCCTGCTGGAAACCTGCAATACATGTCAGGGCACCGACTTTGCAGCCTTCAAAACCTGCATTCTTCGATTAAAAAAATGATAATCAGCCTCTAGAATTCAGACTCAGTGGGTAAACTTGCTAAATGGAATGCCTGAAAGAATGTTTAGTTATAGTTGTAATGCTGTTGCCTACATTAGTCTAGCATGTACCACATCTGACTTTTTAAAATAAGATTTGTTCATCAAAACATGCTGGTAATTCGAAAAGTAATGGAAATGTTTGGTGGAGAGAACCGCTCTATATATTCACACCTGAATAATAAGCCCTGAATTTGACATTTTCACACGAGCAGGAGCCTAAAATGGCCATTTAATTGTATGAAACAGCTAACCCTAAGGAGTACAAATCACAGTAGGTGGTTGGGTATGGAAAGGAAAAGAATTTAGGTCTGAACAGGAAACATCACCGTGTCTGTGTCCCTCTAGGTGGTATGGCCATGCTACAGTCACAAGTTAGTGACAAAACACAATGTGCCAGTCATGCTGTCCTAAAAAAGAAAAGAAATCTAGGAGGTAGTGTATGGAATTGCCAGAGGTGTGGGATAGTTTCTGTCATAAAACAGACTAGATAAGATGGGAATAATCAGGTAGGAAAATATTTAATGATAACAGATCTCAAATATCATTTTACCATCCATTGATGGCAGCAGAGGTAATGGATCAGGATATAAGATATCCATTTTTAAGATGCTTTGTTTAGAGCTGTGCTTTGGGAACACAGGAATTAAAATGGCAAGGAGATGCTTCAATTATATACTGGATTATTTTGTTGAGATTTTTTTCCCTTTTTTTTTCCAATAGATGATGTATCCTTCGTAAGAGGTAGCTAAATCAAAAATACATCACAGCAAAAGCCAAACACCCTGATCTGTTAGAATTATTGGATAGCAAGACAGAGAGTAGTCATTGAGAAGATGGAAATGGGAAAGCAACATTTTCCTTTTTCGAACCTGTGCACAGGAGTTTAGGGCAAATTATTGCTGTATTCATCCCCAGCATTTGTAGTTGCTGATTAGGTCGATTTATTTCTCTGAATTTTTTTACTCCTGTCTAAGTTTGGAACCTTTTAAAATATATGTAGAGTTCTTGAAATATATCTCAGTCATGAGCTGTCTAAGATTTTACATATCTAATTCACAAGGTATTTTTTCTGTCTTTCCAGACTACAGCAGTCTTCCAAGCCAACTAAAAGTAAAGCTCTGCATCAAATGTTAAGTCAGAAAGGAGGAATATGAGGTACAGATGAAACTCAATTAGTTGTTTTCAAACTTATTTTTCAGTGGTTTTATTTTGGTAATTAATATTGAAAACTGACAGAGGAATTAGGAAGCATAAGCTGGTCGCAGTCATATATTTAGACTATTTCCAAATAGAACCTTAGATTCTCAATGTCATTAAACTGTAAAACCTCAGAATTGTGATTCTGTCTTTTGTGAGTTTGATGTTTATATTAATGTTCCCTGAATGTAATTCCAGCCTTTGGAAACCAGGCAAGTTTTAGTATAAGGCCCTGAGGCCAACTGAACTGGTCCCACTGAGGTTTAGATTGGTGTCTTCAACTGGAAGCAAAAGCTCTTGCTGTGCTTGTCATTATGGCCTGTCTGTATGCTTCCATTTTGTTTTACTGTTCTATTTTTATCTTCTGTGTGCAACCCAAGTGAATAATTTGGGATGTATGTTTGAGTTTGAGCAGTGTTCATCCCCTTATTAATTTATGTCTGCATGAATTGTAATTAGCTGGTCATCAAAATTCTACTCAGCCATACATTGATTATGTATATGCATATCTTCAGATTTTATTTGTAAAGTGATAATTTCTGGATTGAGAACATACTGACACTTATGAGTAATCACTGGGATGCAGTTCTGCACTCCATCTGTATTCAGCAAAATACTTAAGCATCCGCTTAATTTTAACTTTAGCTCAGGTAAGCATGAGATTGCCTCCCTCCAAATTTAGCATAGCATTTTAAGTATGTACCTAACTTTAAACATATCCTTAAATCCTACTAAAGCTAAAATCAAACACATCCTTAAGTGTCTTCATGAATATGGATAACTACTGAATGAGGTTTGATGAAATGAACTCTGTTGGCCATTAAATAACAAGAAATGCCTGGCCACGATTCCATTAATGTCCTACAGGCAGGGAAGATCTTACAGAAAAATAAAACATTCTTTTTGCATGTTGAAATTCTAGAAGCTAAACTGTGTATTGTTGAAGATAAAGTATTTTGCAGACTGTGGGAGGTCTTTCTAACCCTCAAAAGATCTGTATCCACAGGAAGCCAAGGCTTCATTCTCAGCGTTTCATTAAGTTCAGAATGCTCAATAAAATTTTCATTCTTTAAACAAGACATTTAAATAATGTATCTAAATTTGTCCAAAATTACAAATGATAATGGGAGTGCAGCCAATCACAGAAACCTGCAAATGAAAATGCTTATACAGGTGTTAAGGATGTTAGAGCTTACAGAATGTTTTCTGTGATTTTCTTTTATTTTCACCGCTGATGTGTTTGATTCACATCCCCATTCTTCATTACAGTCCATTTTCACTTTTGCTGCTTCAACCTCTAACAGTCTTTCTGCACTATTTATGAGAAAAGCTCTTTGCATTTTTATTTCAGATCCTCTCCTACTGCAGTTCATGAAGTCTTTCAACAGTAGGCTGTTAATCCTTTTCAGATTAATATGATTTTGGTGATAATCCTTTCATTTGTTGAATTTTTAAGACATTTAATCATTAAAGAAAGTGCTAGACAGATTTTCCATTAAAGCAGTTCGAAGCAGGTAGTATTTCTTTAATGTATGTCGGTAGCACTTTATGTTGCTCATTTATAAAATTAAATTTGCAGATAAAGAGAATAAGTCTAGAGTTAGTTATTGGACTTTTCTCTTCGGTATTACATTCAAACCCAGTCAAGAAAAAAGTATTCAGGAGTTTGCAGAAAAAACAGGGGTAGAATATCTGTGTAAATGCTCTTTACACAACTCCATTGCTATTTTTCATTGGGAATAAGGGTCAGCTTCTGTCCTCATACTGCAAAGCCTTAAGTTAAATATATGTAGAAAAAAGAGTATAATTTAAATGTTACCCTTGCCTTCAGGTAGGCAATAGGATGTAAATGCTATGTGGGAATTATTCTAGCTCTGTGTACAAGCTGGATTTTTACCTTCATTGAAGTTAAGCTGGTGACTCTTTGCTGGATGGAACTGAAGTTTATAATTATCTCTCAATAATGACGTGGCCAGGCAAACTGGAAGCTGAGGCTGGACCCAACACAAGCACTCCTCCAACAAAGTTCAAAACACACTTAAATCTTCTATGATTAGAGGTTTTGATTTTCTGTTGATTCCCAGCTCACTGTCCATGACTATCCTTGTCAAACAAACGATTTATCCTACTCTTTGTCTTCTTTTTCCTCTGACTTCCTCCTTCTTTTTTGCACACTGATGAAACAATAGGCAGGAAGAGTAGGTGCAGGTATTAAAATACAGTGATAATGAGTACTCTTGTAAGCCCCATTTTAATTAAACTCTCAGAAGCAATGGTTCAAAGCTAGTAGACAAACAGCAGAAAAGCTAGAGATCTGAAAAACATTCGAAGTTCATTAAAACCTCAGTTTAAACAGATAGATAGAAGGTGTAGCCTGCCATAGTAGAATGAAGTTTTGCTTTTAAATACTGAAAACTCAGAGGCGCTTTAGGCAGGAGGGAAAGGAAGCAGACACCACAATGCTTTAAGAAAATCAGGTCCTGAACTTGGCAAACCTTTAGCTGATTTTGTCTCATATTTGCAGCTTTAAAATTATTTGGCCTTTGCAACAGCCAAAATAAGTGTCCTTTAATCACTTCCAACCTATTAACAGATGGGCAAACAGCTTTTATAAATGGGGCATACAAAATACTCCAATATCAGCCAAAACTAATTAGTAGCATTATCTGAACTGAAATTTGTAAGTGATGGAATATACATCAATGCAGATAAATTGATAGAAATTCCTTTTCAACCATCCTGCTTGGTATTTGTTCTGCTTTAGTATATTCTAAACACTTACTAAATAAAAAGCACTTTTTTCCCCCTGTTTCGCTATCTTGTTCCATTAAAAACAACATATTTTTGTGTAAAAGTTCTCATTAGAGATAGTGTAATGGAGACAAATTATGTTAAAAGGTAGTGTAGAATACATTTTTTGTGGCATATAAAAGAAAGAGTAGTGTAACTCGACTACAACCTTAAAATTAATTAATCTTAAAGAACAGCACAAAATATTGATATCAGACATTATTTATACAGCAGTGCCAGAGCATATTAAATATATCTTTGCACTGCACTATTAATCAGAATATGTAAATTGCGTGAAATTAAATTGTGATGTTATAAAAAAAAAAATTGCCCCATGTATAATTCAGTAGGAAGAGCCATTCAATGCATTCCCATCAGATCTGCAGCATGAATTTGATTTTACAAAGACATCTGTAGTGCAGACAGCTGCTATACCTAAGTGAGGGTTTGATTGTACACTTGATCTTTCAAACAGCCACTTGTCCATATCTTTCACATAATTTTTTTTTAATCATGGATCTACAAAAGAATGTAATGGTAATCTAATCCGAACTGTTCTGAAACACATTTTCATTAAATAAAAGAAATAATTAAGTGTGCTGATTTTCAGAAGACTTTCTCTCCCTCTGTCCAAGTACCCTGCCTTCCTTAAACAATCTAGCTCTTCCTCAATTACCCATAATTTGAGGATTTTTTTTCAAAGAGTCAAACTTTAAGTAGAATCTGAAATAAATATAAAACCAATTTTATTACAACATTTCAATCTTTTCTTCTTTCAAGACAGCACAATGGGCCCTGCCCTCCCAACACAGATAATTGCCTTGGATAAACTTTTCCTCAAAATTTGACAAAAAATAATCTGTAGAAATGCTGTGTATACTCTACATATCCATGTAGATAATAAATCAGGTTTTTCCCTTCTTGTCCATCTAATATAATGTTGTTTCTAGGTCTTTGAAGACCGTGGGTTTGATTAGTCCAGAGATGTAGCCCTTGAATATTCACATGCTTGGCACATTCTCCTGCCTTAGAGCAGATATGCATCACCTGGACTTCACAGGCATTTCTAGAAAGAGCTGTGGTGATCCACTGTGGTATCCACTGGGGTATTCCCTGTGCAACCCAGGAAACTGCAATCTCCTGGAAACCCTACAGACAAATTAAAACGTCCTTCTTCTCTGATAGACTCTCTGGGGAAAATGGTAAATTCCCGGTCTCTGCAGACATGGAGCTGAATGAAGCTGGTAGGGGGTTCAGCTCCTTGTTCAGTGAGAAAGGTTGGAGGCACTGTCAGATTTTGAGTGAAGGGTGCAATTGTGGTGCCATATTGTCAGGTTATATGGAATACCTGGAAGATTTTTTAGCCAGTAGACAGATCAAGATTGATGGAACAGATTTGTCTTTGTGACATGGAGGGGAGTGATGAATAAGTGCAAATGGTATTTTTTAATTATAAGAAGATGGTCTGATGAGAAATCCTGCAGGCTTTTGGTTGCACAGAGAAAGTACTACAGAATGCCAGAAAATAATCAGTTTCAGAAGGAATTCATCATCTAAATAATTTTCTTTTTAAAAAACTCAATCTATTATAACCTAAACAAACAAACAAACAAAACTACCACAAGACAATATTTTGAGAAATACCCAGATCTCCACGT
Organism: Ammospiza nelsoni; assembly: GCF_027579445.1. Classification (NCBI taxonomy): domain Eukaryota; kingdom Metazoa; phylum Chordata; class Aves; order Passeriformes; family Passerellidae; genus Ammospiza; species Ammospiza nelsoni. The sequence goes on from NC_080636.1 coordinate 53,492,147, forward strand.
CTCAATAATTTTGTCTTACTGGCACCTTGCTCAATGAAGACCAGGCATAAAACCCCATTTTCCTCTTAATTCAAAGCTATTTCAAGCAGATTGGTTTAGTCTTGGCACAATCTGCATGTATAAAATAAAATTACAAGTGACTTTATGCACACAGATACTCATGACCTTAAGCATAAAATGACTATTTCTATTCAGAATTGTATATTCAGGACAAAAAGAAAACCTAAATGTCATTGATGGAAAATTTTCAGCTATGGTTTGGTTTACATTTCTGCCAGTTACCCTGCTTGAAATGCAAAATTCAACTTTTTTGTCATTTATCGTATATATTGTGATTGTTTCCTCAGCTGGGGCATAGAAAGGTAATCACATAGGAGGACTTTGGAGATGAAACTGCAAAGAGCTCCTTTCTACTCATTCTGTATCAAGATAAAATTGAGAGCTTTCAGAGTTTTAAAATTACTTTTATCAATTTTACTGTAGCAAATACACATATATTCCAGGATATTGAATATCCTCACTTTTCTAGTATTTCTGTTATCTTGTTTTGACAGGAAAATCTCCAATACAGAATTTCCTGCTGTGTTCTTATGAAAAGGATTGGTTTCAATATATTTCTCTTGTCTACTAAAATCTTTCTTTTTTCTTTTTTCTTTTTATTTTTTTTTGAGTGTGTGTGTAAAATTTCCTGGCAAGTTTAATGAATACACATTATTAAAATCCGTGGAAGTTTGCATTCATATGGAAGAGGCACTTAAAGCTTTCAATATTTTTCAGCTATAGCTTGTATTAGCAGTTCAATTGTAAGAGCTGGCAGGTAAAATATTTCTTTAGTCTTACTCAAATTACATTATATTTGCACACAAAAATCTGACTTCCTATTTTATAAAAAAACCTCCAAGACAAAACCAAAGTTGTACAGTAGAATAAGAATTTAAAATGTTAACAATCTTGAAAATAACTTAATCCTTATAGTTTGCAAAGCCATGGGCATTGTGCAGATCTACCCAGCTGCAGCAGAACATTTGGCAAGAAGATTTCGATGCTAATTCTGTAATTGTAAATAGTAAATGACCAAAAGTTCCTTTTCCATCTTTTCAAGCTATTCATGTAAATAAGAGGATTCTATGTGATTCTGTAATTATTTTAGGTGCACATTACAATTGGCCTTCTAGAATTTTTTTCATAGTCCACCAAACTAAAAAAATGAATCTTCTGTCCTTTAACTTCTAGTGGCAAACACCTTGACCTTCAAACTCACAAGAAAAATGTAACTCACTTGGAAGTCTTTGCAGCTTCTAGAAATAGTAGAAAGCAACCTGGGAATGGAGAAGTACTTAAAGCTGTTGTCTGCACTCAGAGATACATCAGACAGTGTTTGAACACATTCAAAGCAGTAAAGGTTAAGGTATTATTTGGTTGTTTAACTCATTCAGCACTTATATTTTAGTAATGTCAGAATTCTTCATTACTGTTATTTCGCTATTGAAAACCCCCATGCTTAGCTTGTCCAACTGTCGTGATTGTTCTGCACCTTCAAGGTTAGGGAGAATTCAGTGAGGCTGAGTTCTGTGCTGGTGCCCATTCCCATCTTTTCATCTCCAGAAGGCTCTGTATCAGTTTTTAGAGGACAGTGCCCCGTGCAACACTTGATCCCTCTGCCTCCAGACAGTCGTGGTGTGCCTGCACATTGTACTGTCAGTGCTGGGGCTTGCAGCTTTCCAGGTACAGAAACAGCCTGTAACTAACAGAATGTTCATTGCACTCTTCTCCCACTTTGTTTTACATCTCAATTGCTAAAAAAAAAAATAAGAAAAAAATCGTGTCTTTGATAGAATAGAAATATATATATAAGTAGAGACATGGGCTGCTTCTCCTGATACATAAGCAGAAAAGTGTTAAAAGAAGAGGAAATAGCTGACTGATACCAAACCTGCCTGTTCTTTAGGTCCAAGTGCTCTCCTTACTCCCATCTGCATTCTTCTGAATATTTTTGTTTGTGTAGTTCTTATCACCTCAAGGATTATATGATGATGCTACGGAAAATAAAAAAGTTTAGACTGCAAAGTTTAATCTAAACTTCCTTTTTGTCTCATCCGTTGCCCTTCAAATTCCTCTTCCAGAATAACAGGTGGCCATCTCATCACAGAATATGAGCAAGATTAGTCAAGTGTATCCTAGAAAACAGCTTCCCTCATGGGAAAAAAGTGAGAGAAAGAGAATTGGTGAGTATTCAACTATACATCGAAACACAATATTGCAAGCTGGATTTAAGTAACCATTTTTTCACACCTAAGAGTTAGAAATGTACTGAGTTTTTAAAAATTTTCTTTAAAAAGACATTTCAGAGAAATAAAAATGTACCTGTTAAATAATATATTGCAGTTCAATGTATTGTCTATTTTTTTTTCACCGTCTTTTCTTCATTGTCTTCAAAAATTAGAGTATGAACTCTGCCTTAGAAGGCAGATGCTGTTTTTTGGAAATGTTAAAGTGACATTAATAATTTTCTCTGGTTTGAAGACAGAAAGAAACATGTTATAGATACTCATGCAGAACATGGAGTGTAATATGATCTAGGGGTCTTAACCCTTACAGGAAGTCTGATGGTTTTGTTAATCAATAGTTCATCAGCTAGACTCATAACCTCTGCCCCTCAGGGAAAAAAGTTTTGCAGAATCTCACCAAATCTGCAAAAATCTGTGAGTTAGAAGTAGATTACCTGAAATGTTTTGTGGACATGAAGGTATAGGAAACTGTGAAGCTTTTTCAATTTTTATTTTGTACTTTTCCTGAGTAGTACGAAATAAATCATACAACACCTATCTCTGAGTTAGCCTCCTTGACTGAAGCTATATTATTTAATACATTAAATTTCTCAAGAATATTATTGACAGCGTACTGCTATGAGTTCTCCTTGGTTTTTTGTTAAGTATTTGTGGCAAGACATTGATGGGCATTTCCATTACAGTAATACTGGGGAAAATTTCTTCCACTCTGAGATTTCCTCTTGCCTTTTGCTGTAGGGGGAGGGGTTTCACTTACTGATTTAGGTTGAGTGTATCTGCCAAGTAAAAAAGCAATGTTACCCACAATAATTTTTCACTTACTTCAGCCTCTTTCTACCAGTTCTGCTGACCATCACCTCTTCATATTGAGGGGTTCTAATATGGGAAAGAGATGTGTTTCAGCACAGCTGCTCTCCTTTTATCAGCAAGGATGATGCATGACTTTCCCTTGAGTGCAGGAATAAGTCAGAAGATAAGTATCCCATCATGTAGCCTCTGTACAGGTCCGTATCTTCATACCAAGCATTTCAAGCATGTTAACTTGGTTTTGAAAAAGTGTTTCTAAAAATGAGAAAAATATTTCTAAAAAAAACCCTCCAGTACTTAATACCTTATTGTAAAGATACATCTGACAAAAGCTTTTTCAGCTTGTGAAATTGTGTTTTTCTAGGGAGAATTTGACAAAAAGATGGTCAGAAATTATCTGTCTGAAGTTTTGAGATACTGTGAGTACTCAATACTTCCCACTGGAATTCACTGTGTCCTCCAGCTGGCCTGTTCAGGTAAGTGGCTTCTTGTAAATTCTTTACAATGGTACAAAATTTCACCTGCAGGTGCTGCAAGTTTTGGGCTTTTTGGTTGTTGTTTTTTTTTTTCCTTTTCCTTGCATGAATAAGAAACTACTTCCTCTTAGAAATATAGTCAGGATAAACCTTACCTAATATTGATGCTATTTTTCAAAACTGAGCATTTTATTGTTATACTTGAAATAAAATATGTATTTTCAGAATTCCACTGTGTCTAAGAATGATGGAATATAATCCCATACTATTTTAAATATCCTTTAGAGGGTGCAGAACAATTTTGTGGCAGATCTGCACTTGCAGATGCCTCCAGGCAAACATTAACCCCTTCGTACACTCAGCAGTGTTTGTGGTGTTTGCCTTCCAACACTTTTGAAAGTGCAGGAAACTTTTAGAAGCATTCAGAGACGAAAACATTCTTAGATGGCCGTTTGTAAACAAAACAGGATGTGGGAGATGCCACTGGCAGCTTCTCCTGCTGCACACTTTATTAGCCCCCTCTTGGGTTGTACTGACATTTGTGGGTGTTGTAAACCAAAGCTAGCCTGAACATGAGTTGTCCTAACTTTGACAGTCACAATTGAGGGATTCTTGTGGACAGTGTTCTTCTTTGGAGGTTATGGTTAATTTTATGTATTAGCAGCTACAACGAATGCTTTTAAAGTCCAGCTTTATTTAGTGAAGGAAACCCACATGTAATTGATGCTTTTGACTATTTAACAACCTATGTGTGGTTTCTCTTGATCATAATTTTTTGCATGCCTTGTCCCAGAGAGCTTTCTTTCCAAGCTGCATCTTTGAGAAGGTGGTCTCTTTGAGTGTCTTACCACACATGGGACCTGCTTTCTAGTGTTAGCTCCTTGTAAATGCCATCAATTCCTCAAGGAAAATCATCGATCACGTGTCGCTTAGGTCACATTCCTAAGACAGTGTGACTAAGACCAGGTATTTTTAGTCATTTGCTCAGTCCCCATCACTATGGTAACAGGATATTTTGTGGCTGTGAGACAGGTTTTTGTCTTATATCCTAGATTTGGGAGACTATTGCTACTTTTGACTGTGTTCACAGACACATCAGGAAAAGTTCATGCTTCCCTAGTCATTATTTAATTTATTTGGAGTCTCTTAAGTGTGAAGCGCTATCAAGACTTCTTTGACCATTTGAGGCAGTGTAGGCTTCTAATGCATTTTGATTTTAAAACTCTTCTAAATTGTGAACATCTAAATGATGAATAATTGCTAAAACATAGAGATGTGCCTGAGTCTAAAGGGCACCCATAAAGTGATGTGTAACATGGAAGCATTTTGAATAAATTCCACTTATCTGCAAAGTGCCTCTCTTCCTCACTTCTATAAAATAGATGTCATAATTTCTGAAGACAGGTTGTGAACAGAATGAAACCTTGCTAAATTGCTTGGCAGAGACACTGCAGCTGGTTGGATGTTTGGATTCCCTAAATACTGATTTGATGCAATCATACTCTGGTGACAAAGCACTCCATAGAATCAGTTGGCCTGCTCAAGAGTAGAAAGATAAGAAAGAAGAGGAGGTTTGTGTGTCTAGGCAGAATGGTGGAGAGATCTACTGATAGTTACTGAACTTCTTCAGGTTAACACTGCATCCTGCGTGGCCATGGACTGATCCATGGAAGATTAAACAAGAAAAGGGAGCATGTGGCTATTTAGTCTGAGTGCAGGAAAAAAAAAAATTCAGATCTCTTGAAAATTTTCCCCATCTCATTTTATTCTTACTGGTTTTGCTGGGGTTTTTTTGGGGTTTTTTTTTGTTTGTTTGTTTGTTTTTTTCTTTGTTTCTTTGGGTTTTTTTTTTGTTTTACTTGAAGCAAGACTGAAAAAAGCAGTGCCCAGATGTTAAATGTCCTATTGATTCTCCATTTTCAGTCATGAATGAATGCTGTCTTTGGCTAATGATAGTTTAGACAGGAAATGCTTAAAGATTTTTAATTTTACATATTTTCTTTTGAGTTTTAATTACATCAGTACCATTCATAACTACAAAAGGATCTGCTTATTTTTTTTAAAGCTTAGACACCAAAGGTAGTAAATTTATCAGAATAAAACCAAAATATTTGTAGCAAAATGCTGATGTTCATTATTAAATAACAAAGATCTTACTGTCAAAATAGGAAAGAAAAAAAAATGTTAAAAAATACTATGAAATGTGCATGAGAAAAATTAGATGGGATTAAAAAAAAGAACATATGATGCTGTACTTAATACACTGTTTTGAGTCTCTGTTTGTACAAGCAGAGTTGGTATAACAATTTGACCAAATCAGACTACAGTAATGGCACTGTCAGGAACTGAAGAGGAGAATGATGCTTGGAGTGGGCTCAGGAATCCTGAAAGGAGGCTTGTACAGACAAACACATTTGTGATTTCCTTATGAAATCTGCTTTTCAGCTTCTGGGAAACCAAGGGAGCTTCCTTAGGTCAGAGGAACATAACTACAGATGATGCTCTAGATGTTTCTATACATATCCTGTTCCCCACAGTGTAAGGGAAAGTCAGTGACTGTGTTATCACCGAGCACATTGCTGGCTGAGGAGTTAGGAACTGCCTAGAAATAATTGAATGAATTTCCATCAGTGGGGAGGTTTAGCTGCTGGCTTTGTGAAAAAGCCAATTAAAATTAAGGTCATAGTGTGGTGGTTTTGAGATTTCATACACAAGTAATGATGCTATTTCATAATATTTCAGGCCAATTTGTGCTGCTACACCATTCTGCTGTTGAAAAGCAGAATGCCATGCACTATGCAGTCAGGGGAAAGCTTCAGTGCAGCACTGCTCTACTTTGCTTGAATGTAACAGGAAAAATAGAGGTAATGAACCAAGCAATTTTGGCCAAATTCTTTGAAGCATCCATTGACATCCTAACTAATTGTCATGAAAAATATTTATTGAAAGGGTTTCTTTGGAAATGATTATTGCAGCCAATATTAATACCTTTTTTTCCACTTGATTCAAAGTGCTGCATGTTCTACTCAGGTAAACTTTTACATTGAGTAAAAGTTTACTTGAATAGAGGTAAACTTTTTCAGAGGAATCATACATGCCTGGAGGTTATATATTGGGTGTGCTAGTTATTTTGCTTCTTTATCTGCTGAAGAGTCCAGACATAATATCTTGGTATTTGCTGTATTCTGCAGTCACTGAAATTACTGCTATTAATGATGTTTGGGACTGGATTGGGGAAATAGTTGTAGCTGTTTATATGTTGTGAAGGCAAACTGTTCACAGTTGCAGTATCCTGATAATTGGATTGTTTTCAAATAATATGTAAACACAGTAAGGATTTTGCCTGCAATTGGCCCTTCGGAGTTGCCTCTACTAAAATCCATATTTTTTTCATTTTTGTTTATGATCTTGATAACTGGTCCTGTATTTACACAAAATATTTTGTGTTTAGGCTAAGAATATGCAATATTTCATAGAATTTGAATAATTGCCTTTAAGCCATCTCAATTTATATTGGCCTTGCCTCATTGTAGGTTTTTCTGTATTTGCAGGGAGGCAGTAAACCATCTCTTCATTTAAGCACAGAAATGCCTAGATTTTTCATTTATTTAAATTTTCACACATATTAGTGGGAGGCAAGGTTTTCATGGGAGCTTTTAGGTTGCAGGCTGCTTTGGCTTGAACTGAAAAAACAAATGAGAGTGCAAAACAGTGATCTCTAAGAGACATCTCAGAGCAATGTATCCTCATTAAAGTTAATGCCAATTCCCCCTCAAGCTGCAGACAGGCAGGAGAGATGCAGGAGGTCCCTGGGATTTGATTTTGGCATGAAGCTAACAGAGGATATTAGAGCAGTCCCTTGTCACAACCTGTGGTTCAGGGCCTGACTCGTGCTGAACCTTCAGCAGTTTCCAGTCCCGCTGGCAATTCCATGGTAACTGGTGCTTGTTCCTGGCACTTTGGGAAAGCTCTCATGGTTTTGGAGGTTCAGCTCAGAAATGGCACTGGCTGACTGCAGCTCTCACCAATGCACCCTGCAGTTATTTTCTCAGTTCTTCCTTACTGTGGTTTACATGTGTAACTATGCATAAATTGTTAAATAAGCAATACCTAACAGCAATTTCTCTTGCAGTCATGCCAGAAAAGCCTTATTTATAGAGCAGGACCCCTCTGTGTTGAGTACCCTATGCATTCTGAAGAAAAATATGCTTCCTGCATCACTGGTGGAAAATTGCCTCCTCAAACTGTTTATTTTTCATTAAACAAAACCTTAAAGGACAAGCAGCAGAAAGCTGTGTAGACTGCAGTAGGAACAAAGGTGTAATAGCTCTCATGCATCTGGCAGAACACAATACTCAGGGGTTTCTCCCACTGTACTGTTGTTTAATAATGTTCTCCACACCTATGCAATAATGAGCCCTGAGGGAGATGAAGGTTATCCTTATGACCATTTAAACCAAATATAACATCAAGAAATTTAAATTCCACTGTGTAAGAACTCTGCATGAGAGCTAGTGATAATGAACAGATGCATTAATAAAATGTCTTAATAGGGCTATTGTAAAGCTTTGCATTTCCTTCATAATGGTTTCTGGATCAAGGCTAAATGCTAATCTATCTAATGATTCCTTCAGGTCTTTAAGACTGTGAGTCATTCACTGTCAACTGCAGCAAAAGGAAGTAAAATACACAGAGTATACTCTTCTCCTTGACTGCTGATCCTCTCCCAAAATAATAACAGATTAGTATGGGTTTAAAAGGTTAAAGAACTCCCACAACATCTGGAATGTTTGTCAACAAGCATGCAAGAATTCCTGCTGGATGCAAAAGCTATCTAATCAATGTTTGCTCAAACCTTACACATATATACAAAGAAAAGCTTGTGTGTCTCTTTTTGTTCCATTTTTAAAGCAAGATAGAATTCATGCTTAAGAACTTAATTTGCTTGCATATTTTGCTCCTCGCTTATGATCACTGTGCTCCTCCAGGGGGTGGCAAATAGAAACATAAATTTCAATTTGGATTACCCACACAGGCCAGAGTACCCTAGTCCAGCCACCAACCCAGCTTTAAACATGGTTAAAATGTTATTTCTTTTTGACAGTAATAATATTCTAAAGCACCATTATGGATTTATTGAAAATATTCTAAAGCATCATCATGGCTTTATTAAGATGTTTTGATCATAAGTTGAGAACTAAACAAAACAAATATCCTACTTAGCTGATGAAGAGAGTTTTTTCAGGTCTGTTGATATTTTGTATCACATTCAGAATTAATCTAAAAATCTACGTAAGAGCAACCACCTGAAAAATAAACGTCCTCCTTAAAATTCTCTTTTGCTACAATGTCTACAGAATAGTTGACAAGAGTTGAACTAGCAGTGTGCTGACACTGCTGCCTGTCATCCAGGTTGATGATGTCTTTTTTTTCATTCTCCTGTGCTGTCTTTTCCTGCTATATCTAACCTATAAAATCTTGGACTGTTTTTTTGTTCCAGCTTAGGATCTGGCACTGAGGGTCTCATTCTGTGCCTAGGGCTCCTGAACACTATCCTTACACTTACAGATTGTACAAAAAATGATGCAGTGTCAAATCTGCTCTAAAGAAAGGTGGGGTATGTTTAAATTTAAAGGATGGATCTTCTCTACACCTATACATAGGATATATATCCTTACATTTGACTGTTTTCTATGCCAACTGCATCTCCCTAGCCCCAAGTACAAGAAGGATGATTCATCTTACAGAGAATCCAGTGGCAGGTTGTGAGTGTAAGTGTAAGCACAGCAGGCTTACAGCACTCATCCACCAGTGCAAGGTCAGTAGTGGAAACAGAGCAGTTTTCTTCTGAGACCATCTGGCTGAAAGGGCCTCCCTTGGACCAGCATTTTTCATTACAAGGGATTATCTCAAATAATCTATGGGGTGTAACCTCCTTACTGAAGCTTAGGATGGGGTTTTTTCCTCCTCTCTCCAATGATATCATTTAGGGTTGCTGAAATAGAGTGGCTGGATCAAATTTCCTGTCTTGTCCTTTAGCAATTTGGCCTTTCCCATGCCCAGAAGGAGATTTCTTATTGCAAGCTTTCAGCACCTGAAGGCAGTCTACAAGAAAGAAGGGGACAAACTTTGTGCTGGGCCTATTGCGACAGGACAAGGAGTAATGGTTTTAACAGAAAGAGAGTCAATTTATATTAAATACAAGGAAGAAGCTCTTTTTATACAATGAGGGTGGTGAAACACTGGAATGGGTTGCCCAGAGAGGTGGTGGATTCTCCATCCCTGGAAACAAGATGAGGTTGGTTGAGTCGCTACATTACTTGATCCAGGTGAAGATGTCCCTTTAAAGGTCCCTTCCAAATCAAACATTCCACCAGTCTATGATTCTATGATTTACCATGCTACATCCTTTTCCACCTGGCAGTTTATGTTTTTATTAATGTCGGTACAGGGAATTTCTACTTTTATAAAAGCATTAGTGACACAATTTACTGATACATTTTGTGCATAGTAAGTGCAATTCATTCCCTTGACATGATAATGCACACATCTTAACAGCTTTTTAAAGGAATAAGTAAATTAGCATATGTGCCTGCTGAAATGGTTAACAAATAACTATAATGCTGTTTTGTGCATTTTTCATTTGCATTCCACTTGTGTCTTAATGGCACTTTTTAAACTTTTTTTTGTGTAGATTTTGATTTAGTCCCTTAAATGGAGGAACTGCTCTTTAGGGCTCACCAGTGCTGATGGAACAAGTTCATCACTTCACATACTTGAATAGCAGCATATCAGTTAAAACACCTCAGAATGACACTTGCTCTTTTTGCTGTTGTGCTGTTGACTGCTCCTCTGATGGGTGTTCTCTATAGCAGAAATATTTCCTGCTGCCTAGTCAGTTTTCCTCATTTTTGAACATTTGATCATTTCTTTCCAAATTTACTACTTTGCACTTGTCTTTGCACTTGTCCTCTTATGGACTTTGGGCCATTTTCCTGATTTATCAAGACAATTTTGAGTTTGACTGGTCTCCTGTAAAGTGCTTGTAAGTGCTTCCAGCATGGTGTCACCTACAAGCTCTATTGAGTGACTTCTGCATTCCATTATCTTGGTAGTCATTAATGAAAATATGGAAGAGAACCAGGCTTAGGACAGACCTCTCTGAGACCTCACTTGATATTTCACCTCGGTTTTGACAGGAAAGTGTTTATCCATCCTTTAAGCGGGATATTTTGATCCGTGGTAAGAAAAAATGAGCCAGCAGAAAATATAAGCTTCAAGATTTGGTAGCTGTTAAGAGATTCAGAAATTTTGGAGTAGAATAGCAGCATGTGGGAGAGAAATTATTGCTCACAACTTATTGCTACAAATATGTCCTTTACACGTTTCAAGATGGTTTATTCTTCAATAGTACATGAAAGAATTATCACTGCAGTATTCTTGGTCAGAAAGATATATAATAGGTTTCAAAAGTTTGAAGAAATTACTGGCTGCAAATAGATGGACCATACCAATTGATTCAACTACCTAGTGCCTATTAAAATGTGTGTTGTCACACTTATATTTTGTATTGCAATATATACACAGTACAATATATCTACACAGGTACACGGATATGTATTTCTAGTACATATGGAATATAAAAGTTGAAAATTTGCATAATATATCTTGAAATTAAAAAAAAACCCAATATCTAGTGAAAGAAATCCCTTGTTACACAGCAGGAAATGTGAATAATCATGAGTTCCCATACTCAAAGATGTCTTGACAGGGCAATAAATACAAAGAGTTTAAACATCTTTCTTGATAACCATGAACACAGGATCATTCTAATATACAGTTTACGTATTACTCCATGGATTATTATAGAGTGTTGACTCTTTTTCAGTAATTTTTACCCATACTTTGAAAGTGCAGTATTTCTTATCTGGCTATGTTGTAGACAAGTATATATATTATTTGCTTTTCTTAAATGGAGATATAAAGAACAGTTGAAATTATTTTTCTCTGATTTGTCTCTGAATTGGTGCTAGAAATTTGGGCTGAACTACTTAAAATTGACTTCAAACAGGTTCTTATGCCCATACTGAACAAATAGGTGCTTTCTAAGGGGCAGCTGATTTTTTTTAAATCTGTCTTTCACATGTGTATTCACATACATACTCATACTTAGTCCTTTCCTCCAGAAACTTACCTAAAACGTGTTCTCAATTTCTTGCTGCCTCTTGAGGCAGATAATACTCAAAAAAAAAAAAAAAAAGTCCTTGAATTCTTTCTTGCAATAGGGAATATGTGCAAGAGGTTGATTAAGTTAAAAGAGTTTTCATCAAAATCTGGCTTGATTTTTGAAAGCAAAATATTTGCCAAAGTAGAGCATGTACCTAAATTCTTTAATAGAATCCTAAAATCTTAACACTGATGTTTGTTTCCTGTTAGATTTTGATAATTTGACACATTTGAGGCAAATTACACTCTATCAGTTATAAAACATTCAACTTTTTTCATAGTTATAAAAAGCAGGAGCACAGGGTCTTTACCCCATTAAAGTTACTTTGCTGATTATGCTATTACACAGATATTTTTTCAGTTGAAAGACGTGATAAAAAAGCCCCTTCTTGTTGTAAAATGGAAAAACTAATGTTTGTAGTGAAATGTTTTTAACTGTAAAATTTTGCTATACAATTTTATATTTAAAATAACAGGATTGTTAAGAATGTCATCTTGACAGTTTATTTGCAACATTTCCTTACATTTCCCCTTACTTCAGCAAAGGAAGTCTTGGCTTTATGCTGCTACTTAAGTTATTTGAGTAACAGCCTTTTGCTATTTTCAATGTCCTGTCACATGTTTCTATAATCCATTGCTGCATTTAAAGTTCTCTTAAGTATATGGTATAAAATTAATCAGTCATTTGATTTACATAGTTATGCTTCCTTTTTTTTTTGTACAACAGCATTCTATAAAGTCACTGGTCCATCATTCAAAAATAAAGCAAAAAAACCCCAACTCCTATAGCAAATTTATGTGCAAAATTGTTGAATCAACCAGTTCTCATATCAACAACTGATTTCTATATAAACCATTTCCTTTAAGCTGATGTCCAGAAGAATATTTTATAGGCTAAGATTCTGCCCCTTTCACACCTGGTTTAAAAATGATACAGCTACAAAAACACTTAATTAGAGCGCCCAATAATTATATTAATTCTATAATTTAAGCATTCTATCAAGACTTATCAAGAGCTTTTTTTTTTCCTTTTGGATTATGATGTCTTTGCATTCTATTGTAGTAACTCTATAGAAACTAGTTTTACTCTATATAGAGAGTAATAATTTCTTTTTTCTCTAAATTATGTTTTGCATTCTATTCAGCAGAGGGATTGAATACTGTTTTCTTGTTATCAACTGCTATATCTGCTTGATCAAAATAAACACATAATATTGTCTTTATAATTCTCCTAGAGAATTACCAGTTCTTCCTCCAATGTGGGATTTCACCATCAGTGTTTGTGTTTCTCCTAAAGAAAGCAGACTTGGCTGTCAGTTTTGATGATGAGTAACTTCTAGGTTTTCTATTATTTATTTTGCTGGGATTACAGTGGTCTCAGTTCTGCTGTTCTATCTGAAATTGAGTTTTAGTGTATTATTGCTAATTTTGTCCGTCACCTAGCAAGAAGGGGACATCTCATATCATGACCATCATTACTGGAGTTTTCTCCTCTGGGTCATGGATTATTATTCTAATTTCTTTAAATTGAGCTGAAAGTTGCATATCTATGGTAGTTTCTTTTGAATCTATTTGAAACTACACCCCAAGCATTGGATGCCTTTGTGATAACCATCCAATTTATTGAAACAAAGTCTCTGGAACAGATGTGGAGGGTAAGATTTAAGATGTCGCTCTGCTGTAGTTCAAGACAGCACCTCTGTCCAGTCTCTGTGTGGTAGATGACTGAGTACTGTAGAATGCCCATCAATAGCCTGCAATCTCTTAAAGAAAGTCACCAGCACTATAGGCTAGAAACTGCAGTTAATATAATCTTGCCACTTAAAAAGCTGTGGGAAATGATGATTTTCTGCATTTGTATATCAATAAATGTTTCTTGTTAAATGAAAGAGAAAATGCTGTTTCCCATACCCCAGTTATCCTAGTTTTTTATCCAGGAGTATGCATTAATGGCTGTAGCTCTTTTGTTAGAAAATATTGCAGACTAAATGTTAAGTCCCAAATAGATATTTCCTTTGAAATGATGCTGTCTTCTAAATATACAGACAGGCCCTTGCTTGTAGTGCTTAAACCAGAGGCCAATGACATCAATAGAAAAACTGATTTGAATTAAGCTCATCACTCCAATTAATTGTCCTAGTCATAGGATTAGAGACATGAGAGCAACTTTCACTTAAGTGTTGGCATAATGCTGTCACACTGAGTTAAATATTTGTGTGAAAGTAATTAAATAATGACTTAAGTCACTTATATCCCTGTTTTGAAACAGTTCATGATTGAACTTCTGTAAAAATTCAGTTGAAAGTTTTATGTTAACAGAATGAATACATTTACTAAATATGCTATTGATATTTGGTTTTTCCAGTAGTGGAAGGCTATTTGAATGTAACAGAAGGGGTCTAGGTAAAACCCTAATAATTTGAAATTAAATGTTTTGTTAAAATCTGTATCCTGGGGAAAAAGAAAAGGGACCATGTGCATTACACAGATTCACTTATGCTCCACTCCATTAGATTATGTAGAAAAAATTGCTGAAAGAACTGGAAAATTCTTTTATCTTATGAAGTTTTATGATTTTTTATCCATATTTCTAGGTCAAAGAGAAAACTGGCAATCTATAATGACAAAGTATTTTGGCAATATTCTGTTTTATTGATGGTTTGAGCAGTGCCTTTTCCAGAACTCCTCTAAAAACACTGGGGGAGCAAAAAAGTCCTATTGCATTGGTTCTCCCTTTCCCTTGAATATGGAGCATTTTGAGCAATACATCATGCAAAAGAAATCTACATTTTCTGTTTTTAAATATACTGTCAGTGATAACATTATAGATCGTGAAATGTACTGGCCACAGATATAATTATAGAAATGACAGAGAAAGGGTAAAATGCAGAAAATGGAGAAAACTACCCAAAATTGTCTGAATATGAGTCCTAGTAGGTAAATAGATTTTGTGGTACAAGATGTAAAAAGGTTCCATTTGGAGCAATATGAAATTCTTTTATTCTTTCAAGTTCAGCCCCCATACAATTAAAACTTCCCAAGCACTATCACCTGCAGGAAATTTCATTCAAATAGTGAAAAAATTGGCATGGGACTTATCTTCTGACAGTTTCAAGTGTAGAAATTTCTCTAAATTTAGGGGATTACTCTTCATAACCTTGGTTCTGTCAAATACAAACATGCATTAATTTACAATTTCTCTTCAGAATTCACCATAGCATACACAAATTTGAAGTTATCTCTTCTCCCCAACAATACCAGTTGTGTTTGTTTGTATATCTCACTTTGGATGTGGTAGAGCAAGCACACAGAATTTTTGTACTTTTTTTCCTAGCTGGTGTAACTCCTTCTTTCCTTCAAATGAACATGAAGCTGAGGTAGGTAATTGCTTAAAAGTTCACAAAACATAGTGGAACATGGCTCTTTGTGGACAAACTGAGATGGAATAAACTGTGTAATAGCTGTTTCCCTGACAAAACCTTTGTAGGCTTAGGAAAGGCAGCTCATCTTTGTTTCCCATTTTCCCCTTCTCCAAAGTGTGATACTTCCTATAGAAAGAATACATTTCACCTTGTACAGTTTTCAAAATACTATAAACTATATTAACAATAAATATGTAGAAATGGCTTAATTGCTGAAAGCTGTTCAATCTTTCAGGCTATCAAAATGTCCTTTGTAGAATATGGTGAGGTTTGGATGGCTTCACTGCACATTAAATACAAAGCCATATTTTAAGATGTATGCCAGGGCCAGCATTAGACCTTCCTGTCTTCAAAAGCCATGTCAAAGTTCTCATTAACTGATAGTGGATGATTAGGGAATAACCTGGGAGACTCAGAATCAGCTCCCCTATGCCATCTATGTGTTTTCCATCACCCTGCTGTCTTCAGTTAATTTAACATGGGAGATGAGGTCAATACATATGAAGAAAGAGCTAAAACTTTGAAGTTCTGGTGTCTTTTGTTGGTTCATGTCACAACCTGAGTGTTATTTAAACATCTATTTTTTCACATTTAATACTGGGTAATACTCTAGAGGCCTCTATAAAACAGCTAATGTTCCCTTTGGCATCGAAATCCACTTACCTTAACTGACTTCTGTTATACTTCAACCTGATTCTCAGAGTCACAATGGTAATATTCATTTTAATGTCCCAATAGACTCTTAGTATTCATCAAATATTTGATTTACATTTCTAATAAGGCTTATGGAATGCAGAGACATGAAACCCATACTCTGCCATGATTCTAACTAGTGTCTCTTTCATTAACACTGAGAATTATTTCTCAAAAATAATTAAAATCTGTAATTGAATATACTAGAATAATTTTGGAAAATTAGTTTAATTATTCTAGTGCTTCTATTTGGAAAGATCACATAATTTATAATGAGAGACTAGGCAAATATGAATTTGCTCTCACAGAGTCCTTTTGTTTATACTTACCTTTAAAGAAAACATATACACTTGAAATGCCTGCTAAGCAATATAGTTACAATGGAGATGTTTTGTAGAATTCTACTGGAAAAAAGTCAGTCCCAGAATTATTTCAACAATTAATAGGCTTGTTTTCCCCTTCAGGAATTTGTTGGTTTTTATTTTTTTCTGTATGTATCCTGCAACAGAAAAAAATATTCTTCAAGTGAGCTAACTCTTGCATATCAGCCTCCCAGTACCTGAAGGGAGTCTCTAAGAAGGATGAGGAGTGTTTGCAAGGGCAAGAAGAGGCAGGACAAGGAGGAATTGTTTTCAACTATGAGAGATTAGGTTTAGCCTGGATATTTGGAAGAAATTATTTCCTGGGTGGGTGGTGAGGCAGGGCGCAGGTTGTGGCTGCCCCATGCCCCGTGCCTGGCAGTGCTCAGGGCAGGCTGGATGGGGCTCTGAGCCAGCTGGTGCAGTGAGAGCTGTCCCTGACCATGGCAGGGGGTCAGAATGAGATGATCTTTAGGGTCCCTTCCAACCCAAACCATTCAGTAATTATGTGATTTAGGCACAGTAGATCTGGATACAAAAATTAATAATATATTCTAGATGAAGAATGCTTTTACATCAAAAATCACTACCCTGTGTGTACAAAAACAAGACTGCAACTCCAATAACTAGGGGATGGATTGGAATGGTTACAAATTCCTGGCATATTCACACTTTTCCAAGTATACTGCTGCTGTATAGGCAACTGCCAACCCTTGTTAGGGTT
The DNA here is from genome assembly GCF_027579445.1 of Ammospiza nelsoni. Lineage (NCBI taxonomy): Eukaryota > Metazoa > Chordata > Aves > Passeriformes > Passerellidae > Ammospiza > Ammospiza nelsoni. Next base: position 53,509,142 of record NC_080636.1, read on the forward strand.
CATCAGTGGCTTCCTGGGCAAGAAAGTAAGGAAGTTTGTGGTTCATCATGAGCACAAGGTCTGAAAGCTGGCCATAAACATCTGGCCAGTATTTTCCAGCTGCTACTGCAACATGATGAGTTGTGGGACTGAGCGATGTTTTGACCATTATAAACATATGAAGAGAATAGAAAAAAATGTGCAAAAATAAGACCTGAACTAGAAAATTTGGAGGAAAGATAACTGGATTGAAGGATTCTTGGTTGCTCAGATTTCCCACTGCCTCAGGAATCCCAGTAAGTTCTTTGCCAAGATGCCAGAAGGTTTCTGGCTAGGGACCTGACCCCAGCAAGAGTTATATATAAATTCTCTGATGGAGAATTGGAGTGATGTGATGTGGGTAAGCACAGGGCACCTCTCATTCATAACCAAAACCAATTGCTGGGATTTTTTTAAGTGTGGGTTAGAGCAGTAGTTTGGGCTTGTAAAATTCTAAATGTCTTGTGTTTGTTACTTTAGGGGCTGCTCTTGTTTCGTGATGGAATTTAGTTTGTAGCGCTGCAGGGTTGGCTCTTCAGCCAGGGCGATACCACCGTGTCAGCACACATGTGGAACCTGGGCTAATTAGCCTTGCTTGGAGGCATGGCTAATTAGTCCAGACGTAACACGGATCTCATCATGTTTCTGAAAGCTGAGCTGGTGTTGCTGCATGATCCATGTCAGCCTCCTAATTTGCTCAGAGGTCTCTGTGGGCTCTCTGAGCAGGCTGAGTCACCAGCTACGCCCTCACTTGGCTCCTTTATGGGAGACCTTATGGCACAGAAGCTCTTAGGCTTTCACCAGCTTTAACCTCAAAGGACTGACAAAGGTGTCCAACTCATTTTCCTTATTCTAAATTTTTTTCCATACTCAGTCTGCCAAGTTTTCTGTTCTTTAGCTCGTGTCAGAGGCTCCTTTGCTCATACAGGCTCCCGAGCCTTTTGTTCTTCTCTGTCTTGCTGGCTCTGGCAGGTGGATCTTCAGTGTCAGTCCTCTTTCCATCCTGACAGGGCCCCAGGCTCTGTGCAGGGTGCAGGGGACAATGTTCATTACTGCTCCCACCTTTCACACTTTGGAGCAATGCTGAGGTCTGACTGCTGAACCACACAGCTGCCATGGGTGTCCTTTGCAGCAACCTTTGCATCCTTTACCAACCATGTATCAGGAAAAGTGGGATCAGGTCTTTTTGTCTAAAGGCAATTATTTCCTGCAGTAGTGATACAAGAAGAAAGGGTTAGAATCTGTTTGATTCCTCCTCATTTCAGTCTGTTCCAAAACAATGGCTGATATTTTGTCACCTAGCCTTGCTCAGTTTCATATTTGGCGCCTGCTAACCGTAAGAAAATGTTACAGAGTTAGGCCCAGGAAAGACAAATAAAACTATGTGAGGGGAAGATGGAGTGCATGGCAGGAGAGGAATAGTAGATTATTTCCTTTTATTCTTGCCTCCAAGCAAACAATGTTAAGTGGTTGAATTACTTAGTAAATGTTACTCTTTTCATCAGGTCTTATTCCTTATATTTTACCAAAGTGAATAGTGATTAGTAATAATAAGTGAGATTTAATAAGTCTTATAAAGATAATCTTCTATGTAAAGTTTGCTGACTTATCCCCAATAGAGCTATTATAATATCAGTATAAAATCACTTTTTTCTGAAAGAAATACTAGGGTTCAGACAGCTGGGGCTGCATGTGTGCATGGGGGTCAGAAAATTTATTTTATTTTTGTCCTATTATTTCAAAAAGGAGATTATTGAGTAACGTGAGAACTCTTGGAGCTGTTTAGCACTTTCCCTGTTCATGCCAGAGAGAATCACACATTTACTGCTAATGAGCAGAATGCAGCTTTATGACTTTGTCTGAATATTTTCCCTGAGATGACTTCCTTTACCGTTAAATCATTGGCAGGGCCCCTCCAGTTGGTTTTAATGAGGAAGAATTGGACCTTTAATAAGCATCATGGTCACGTAAGCTTGGGGTTTGTTTTTTTAGCATCGTGCTTTTTAAGTGTTTTTAGTTACTGCCTGCAGTGTATACAGCTGTGAACTTGGATAATAAATAAGGATTATTTCTATGAAGAAACCTTTGGCAGCAATTTTTGCTTTGCTGAGGTAAGCTGTTAGTCATCTGCCACCAAAGGGTAATCAGCTAGATTTTAAATATTGCTGTGTCTTTCTACTTTTACTGTATTTTTGATTAGTCAATAAATACATGTTCAGTCTCTTTCCAAAGCCCAGCAATCAGTGTAGATGCAAGATTCATTGCTGAAAAGGAACAAACCAACACCAGCTAGCTTTTGCTTGTTTTAAGAGAAGGTTGGGCTCACTTGGAAATTAGTGGAAGGTGGTAAAGCTTCATTATAAAAAACATCACAACCAAAAAATGGTGTTGACAGGTGGTAAAGCACATTCTCGAGACTGAATAAACTTATTCATTGATGGTAAAAGTGAAGCCAGAGAAAGTGCACTCCCTGATATGAAGGGTGAATTTGAGCTTTGGCACCCTGCAGGCAAATACATTGCAGATTCCAGAGCCTAAATTTAGGCTTTTAAACCCATGCATTGGAACATGGCAGATTTTTAAAAGAGCCTAGTATGGAGTCAAGGAGAATGTCTTGTATAATAAAATAAATGTAGAGATAAGAGAGGAATCATTATTTTCTATTCTTGCTTTTTATGAAATAGTTCAGATCCAAACATCCTCACCAACCTAACTCTCCCCGCTAAATCCCCAAACAAACAGTGCTGTAAAGAAGTTGCAACAAAATAGACTGTGTAATGGAGATTTTTTGGCATATTGAATAAATAAAAATGGCAAAGGCCTGACAGAGTTAGGAACCAATAGATATATCCTGTCTTCCAGGTAGAGGGTTAGGAAATTAGCTGTTTGGGTTCTTACTTACGCTGCAAAAAAGAGAGAGTTATTAGTTGCATTAGAGGCAAACTGGGTGTGAGCTGTATTCAGTCATTGGATATATTGCAACAAAACACCAAATAAGAAGTAGTGGTTTAGCCATATCTAAAAAACTCTCCTGATAAATAAGGAACATGGTGTATCAGCAGGTATTTTTCAGCATCTCTGCTATTTTTTGCCTCTGATATGGATGCAGAGAAGGTTGTGTGCATTATGCAGATGACTTTGGTTCAAATTTGGTTTGAATAAATCCCTACTTGGTATTTTTGCTTGTAAAGATTGCTGATAGCAAAGGATTGGGTTGCATAAAATTTCTTCACCTCAATAAAGCAGTCCTTGCTCTAAAAGGCTTCATTCCTTGGAGTAATCAAGATCTTATTTGTTATCATGTAGCAAAGTGTTTCTCTTTTGCACCCATCTCAGTAAGAGGAATTTTCAGTTAGAAGGTAAGTAGATAACATAGAAACTGCTGTTACACAAAACAATCAAACAATTGACTGTACATTCCTGAAAGATATGAAACTGTTAGCGCCTTCAGGCCCATTGATAAAGCTGTCAAGAGAAACTGCTAGAATATTCTGCTTCCCAGGTGTCAGTCAGGTGTGTAATGCAGGAATGCATGATTTTCCCCTGCTGTACCTTCAGCAGTGCATGGATGTCCTGCAACATGCCAAAGGACAGAACTGAAGCCTTCAAGTAGATCACAAGTTTTCCTTTATGCCTCATTTTGTTTTTTTTTTTTTTTTTTTCAGACTATGCCAGTTTTTAGGAGAAAGCTGTCCTTCAGCTCTTTGGGCTTTATTCAGTCATTGGCTCTGTTTCAACAATACATCAAATGGATTGTGCAGTGTGAGCACGGAAGATGAATTTATTAAGATTGTGCACTACATTGTTCATTCTGCATATCCCCATTTGTTCCTTGTCTTTGGAATATAGTAGTGCCTTAGAGGACTCTGCTAGCTAACAATAGGTCAAATTGTGAATTTGAGAACTTTTGCAAAAAAAAAAAAAAAGGAAAGTAAAAAAAAATCCTAAAATTGAGGGGCATTGCAGACAATCCAGAAACATGACTATTTGTGACACATGGCAATAGTCTGAGGAAAACTGAAGCACCTACAAAGCTGGAAAATGTGTTGCAGCCAGCCAGCACTGAGCTGCCCTGGATGGCAGAAGAACACACAAATGGATTAGTTTGCTGTCAGGTCTGGGAAGCAGGACACAAAAACAGAGCTGTAGAGCCTTGGGAATTGTGCCCAACTCTGCCACAGTCTTACTGGGCAACCTGAATAGCTATTTCATAATTTTTGTTTCCAACACTCAATTTTGACTATTCCTGTGCTGATGTTATAAGATGGATGTTGATGGGAAATCAGGGTTTGGACTGTAAATCTCCCTGGGCAGAGCACCATCCTGTGTACCTGGCACAATAGAGACAGCATCTCTGTGAGGAACTGAAGGCATTACTGTAATAAAAGTATCAATATTTTAATCATCTGCCTTATTTCATCTCTTATCTCACTATTGTGTGGAGTAATTTGGACATTTGTTTCCTTTGCACATTTAAAATGGTCCCAGGGAGACTTCAGTGGATTGAGGTTCAGGGATCATGTGGACCTGATTATTCAAATTCCCTGCACCTGTGGGGGTTTCTTTTGATATTGATGTTTAAAACTGAATGCTCGCTAAATACAATGAATTTAAAATATGGAAAAATGAATTAAATGAAAACATTAGAACTGCATCTAAGTTTGTAATCAGCACGATGTGGGGGATGGAAATGAATGTGGAACCCAGCTGAACAGTGTGTTGGCATAAGAACTCTTGACTTACAGCTGTTCCTTTGTTCTTTTTTGTTAGTTTTACAGCAATTTTTTTCCAGAAAACCTTACTTTGCATGAAAGACAAATTCATATGAGAAGATTGTTTATCTTTGTGCATCATAATTTAAACAGAGTGAATTGAAATCTGTTAAAGTTGCACAGGATTCTGAAGGAGTGGGCAGTTTAGGCTAATAGGTAATTTCTGTCCAAAATAAAAAACTAGTATTTTCTGAAATGTAAAAATCAGCTTAGACAGAAATATTCTCATTGTCTAGCAAGGCTAACAGGTCTTCAAAAACAGAATTACTGAGACAAAAGAGAAAAATAAAAATCCATTACAAAAACTGTGCATGGAATTTGTCTGTAAATAGCTTTTCTGGGCATTGTGAAACAATGAGACAGATGGGTAGAAGTGAAGGGCTCTGTCTGGTGAGCATTCCTACCCTGCTGCAGGTAATCCTGAGGGCCTCCTCAAGGCATGGCTTCAGCTGCTAATTCTTCCACCGACTAACTCATGAGGAAGGCCACCAACCACTTTTCTAGTGAGAGAGAATAATTCAGGTTGGAAGGAACCCCAGGATGTCTGTGGTCCCACCTCCCACTGAATAAAGGCTGAACTGTGAGGTCACATCAGGTTGGTCAGCATTTAATTCAGTATGATCCTGAAAACCTGCAGGGAGGAGAAATCCTCAACCTTCCTGGGCAGCCTCTTCCCCTCCTTGGTTGCCTCCATAAGTTCTTCTTTTTATCCAGTGAATATGCTTTGTTGTGGTTGTGTGTTTTTTCTTTTTTTTTGTGTGTGTGTGTTTGTTGCTGTTTGGTTTTGGTTTTTGTTTTGGTTTTGATTTTCGTTTTGGTTTTGGTCGGTTGGTTGATTGGTTGCTTTTCAGGTTTTTGAGTTTTTCTTTTGCCTGGAACATGGGATTTCAAGAAAATGACTAGAAAGAGGAGATGTTTGGTTTCCAGTCCATACTGTAACCATTGTTATTATGCATTTCATGCTAAACATTCACTGCATAAAGTACACAAAAAGAAATATTACCCAGCATTCTTGCCCCTCAACCACTCACATAAGCATCCTGTTTACTGCATTAAAAATCATATCATGGTGCTGGATTTTGGGTTTTTTTTCCATAGGTTCGTCTAATGAAACTTGACTACATTTTTCTGAGATTGTCCAGCTTAAACAGGAAAGGAATCATATCCTGAATAGCAAGGTGCTGAGAGATCTATTCAAACAGATGGACCTTGAGCCTCCTCCCTCTGAGGTGGTTTAGCCAATGCTTTATCATCAGAGCTTTGATCACTTTCCTGTTCCAGAGCAGGGAGCACTTTTACTAACCTCTCTCCTGATTAAGGTCTCCTGTTTGTAGCTGCTCTCAGCTCCCTGGCAGCCACTGGCTGCATCCACCACAGGGCAGGTTTGTTCCCTGCCTGGACTGTGATGGAGTTCAGCTGAATACTGAAGTCAGCCTTCATTAGCTTTAATGGCAATGGTGTTAGGTGAGCAGTAGAAGAGTCTTTCTCACCAACATCTGCCTCTAGGTTCTCCAATTTGCAAGGAAATTAGAAAACACAATAACAAAAATTTATCTGATTTTTCAGATTCTTTATTATTTTTCTTTTTTTCTTCCCACCATTTTAGTTTGCTTCTTCATTTGTTGCATGCAAGACTGCAGCACGCAAGAGGCAGAACTGTTCAGGCTGAGGGGTTGTCTCATGGTTCAGGTCACCAAATGCCACTGTGAGGAACTGAGCTCCTCTCCTGCCTTCACCACCATGCAGATTTTTTCAAATAGAGTTTTCAGTGATTTTTTAACAGATATTTCCTGTTTATGGACAAGCTGAAAACTCGTGTGTAAAGCACAAGTGAATAGGGGCTGTATTTTAAATGTGTGCACTGCTGCATGACTTACAATTTATTTATATCAAAGCAGGCACCCAAATTTCTGAATTTTTAGCAAAGTGGCCTTCTTCTCTGTGCTTCAATTATATGATTTCTTAGAGGTGTTGGGAGGATAGATTAATTATAGTGAGAGCTGAGAGCACCACCAAAAAAAAAGCTGAGAAAGCCACAAAAAAGCCCATGGAAAAATTGGTAATTTTGTATTCAGTGCAGGGTTTTGATGATGAGTGCTAAATAAGGTCTGGATTCAAACACAGAATGATGAAGATAAAAAGAAAAACTGAATAATTCCCCATTCAGTTAATGTCCATTTTATGCACTCAGTCTTGTAAGAGGGGAAAAATTCAACGTTCATTCTCATATTTTATAAATTTTGAGTTCTTGAGCCTGGAAATTTAATATTTGAGTAGCATGAGATTAGAGAAAAGCAGACTAGAAACAGCACAAAAGAGTCCCCTTCCATGAGGACATCTCTCAGGTTTCATTTAAGTGAGAGACAAGAGTTTCTGAAAATTTGTATGTACAAAGAGCTCTGGTTATTGTTGTTAGTGCCGGAAATGAAGCTGCTTGTTATCAGTAAACTTCCCAGCAGCTCCTAGCCAAGAGGCTCCCACGTTTCCTTGTCCAGCAACAGGGTGCTGTGCACAGCAAGCACGCCTGGGGGTAGCAAATAAACTTGGAGGAGATCTCATATTGCTGAGCCGACATGATGGGGCTGCTTTAGTGTGAAAGGGAATTGAAGGGTGGGATTCAGATACATGGGAGCTTAATTTTTAAGCTTTGTGATTAGAGGTGCAGTCTTTACTGCCCTCACCTGTCCCTCTAAGTGTTTAAGTCTCTTGTGTGAATGGCAGTCCCCTCTGGAATCAAAAGGCAAAGCAAGCCTCAGTTTTTCATTTCTGCCTGTCAGTCACTCTGGATTCTGAGCAGAATTGATGACCCATTCGCAGGGATTGCTAAAGCTACACAGGCAGGAACCCATTTGACAGGTAAAGGATAACTCCCTTTTTCTTGGGTACCTTCGTGGCTGTAATTAACATTTCTGTTTTGTTCTAATTATAGTTTTTGTATCTTAGCCATTATGCTAATGGTGTTGTTCAGTAGTATGTGAGATTGCATTCATTATCACTGGTGAATTAAACCTTTATTAAAGAAAAATTCCCCCAGGCCTCATTCTGAAGTTAAGTAATTATTCATTTGGTTTTATCCTGGCAATTAGCTTATATACTGTAGCACTTGTGATTTGGATTCTATACCTGCCCAGATTAGATTAACCCACCATGGTAAATAAATGCATAACAGTGCCCAACGCATTGCTTTAAGTGAATTATTATATAGAAAAAAAAAGCCCCAAAAACTCAGAAAACCCAACCCCAAAAAGATTCATTGTTCAGTAGAAGAGCTCTGGAGCTCCCAGCAGGCTGTACAGGCAGAAGGAGATTGTGCTGGACTGCTGGGGCTCTGTGGAGCAACAGTAATAACAAATGAGTTTATGGAGCCCTCCAACAGAGCAGTTAATTCTTTCTTCAATTGCAATGACTTCCTTGGTCAATATGCCTCATATCTGAGATATGCACTGTGCTCAGCCACACTCGCAGTGTAAATCAAGCCCTTGGAGAGCCTCCAGACACACATGAATTTCCTGGGTGATGTAGCCGGGCTCTCAGTCAAGAGAGGGGAAAAAATGGCAAGGAAAACCTTATTTGCCCTCCCCTACATACTTATAGTTTGGGAATGCCTCACAAGCACTGTTGGATTCGGCAGTGCTTCCTTGAAGAAAGATGAGGGTTTATGCCTGTTTTTCTACTGGAACATGGAGTCATGGGAAAATTAGGGATTTACCAACAGTCACAGAAGAAATCATCAAGAGAAACAGATTCTGACCGTATTTTCCCTGTGGCCTAATCAGATGTTTAACCGTGTTAACAGATTTTTTTCTCTCATATCTCTTTTTAGCACACATGAAGTTTACAAATCTCCCACAAAATGTGACAAACACATTTGAAGTCTCTTTTCACTGATGCTATTCATCTTAAGCATCTCTATGCAGAGAGGGAACCATTGTCCTGCCTTTAATTACAGCTACAGTTTTCAGAAGTATTTTTAAATGGAAACAACTTAAAGGCATTAAAAGAATCAATCAAGCATCCTTGATTCCACACAAGACTTCAGTGACGCCTCATATATAATCATTGCAGAAGGTGAAACCTAACGCGCTACCACAGCCAAAACATTAATCAACTACCTGAGAGTTTTGCCTCAAGAAGTAATTTAGGATTTGACCTTGAATTTGGATAGCTAGTATGTATGGAATGCAGGCATTGCCTCTGCTGTGTTGTGAACCCAGCAAATTTGCACAGATAGGAAAAAATTAGTATACATTGATTTTTGACAAGCATCATTTAATCTCTTGTATATTCTGGCAATATCTACCAAATACCCACAGGATCTAGGAACAACCTTAAACATCTCTACTTTCAATTCCAAATGCAAACTGCATGTCATTAACCTTGCCTCAATATCAAACATGTGAAGCACAGCAGAAATAAAATAAATAAATGAAAAATAATTTTGAAAGAAGCCACTAATTTTCCCATTGGGAAAAAATACTGAGAGAAGGAAAAGGGGAAACAAAATGCTTGTCCTGTCCTCTAATGCATATCATGAAAGTATTTGACTTCAGATTCTCAGGGGTTATCTGCCTCACCTGCACTGCTATCAATGGAAGTTGCATACCTAAATATATTTGAGTTTCTGGGCTTCAGTTCCATACAACTGAAGGTAGAATGGAAGTCTGAGTAGAATTCAAGGTCTTTAGTAAATCTTATTAAGTCATGTATTATATGTGGACTTACAGATCACATAACCCAACACAATATTGCTAACAGTGGCTGCTGTCCCACCTCATGGGGTACTAAAGACATTGCTCGATTAATATTCACAAGGTATTTTAAAATAATAAAGTGCTCAATAAGTGACAAATATTACTGCACTGTACTATATCTCATCACTCCATTCGGTCTGAGCTGTGTTCCCAAGCCTCCCACACAAAAGTTTTTCTTCTTGGAGTGTGCTTTGCAGCCCTCTGCATCCACTGGGGGCTCGGTGGCAGCATGGGACGTTCCCATTCCACACTCTGCTCCTAAGCACTCTGTGGAGTAGCAGTTACATCACTATGGAGAGAAAGCTCTCATCAATAAAAAGAAAATTGCAGATATGACCTGTTGTTCAGTTCAATAGTGTTAACAGCTGTTCAGGAGTAAAGGGAGGAGTAAACAGGTTTCAGCTGAGAAATCATCCTGTCACATTGCATTAGGAAGGTTTCCACGTTTAATCATGTGTCAGGTATTTTGCAGCAAAGCTTTGCTGCTTACCAGAAAATCTATTTTTATTTCCCCAACAGCAAAGGAAATCAGGCTTGGGTTTTATTCCTCCTGCATTATTAGAAATCATCATAATGAAAATCATGAAGACCAAATTCTTTTCTCATAATATCTATTCAGATGAAATGCTGCTGTTGGTGTGCCAACAGGTAATGCATGTCCCTCAGGACATTCATTGCAGCTGTGCAAGAAAGAACATGGTATCCTCTAGATCTGAATTATTCACAATATGACAGACCCTTCAATCATGGCCCCTCAGAGAAGGTACAAAACAAAAGACAGGAAGAGAACTAAATCTCTAGATTTTTCCACTAGTGTAACTCTTTTCTGTTGAAATAAAGACCCTTCAAGAATGAGAGACCTTAACCTACATTCTTGATTGAAGAGAAGAATTAGAAAAAAATGTGTCACAAATGACATTCACCTACCCTTTGCTGGGACATCACACCAGCTGAGGAAGGCACTGAGCTGCTAGGTAGAACCTACCAATGTGATGATTCTTTTCCCAGACATTTTTGCCTTCATTAGCTACTGTATGTGCTTCTGCTGTATCAGATTAAGTTTTACAAGCTTATTTAGTTAGAAAGGCTGATTATTTTCCTTTTTGCATGGGGGAAAAAAGCGTTCCTGTTTATTCTTTTGAAACTCACTTTCTTATTGAAATGCTGAATTTCCGTTATCATAACTGTACTCGGTGTAAACAGGAAACATTTGCACTTTAAATCAAGCTATCATATAAAAAGTAGAAGGTATTTTAGTGGGAGAATTTGGGAGGTGGTACTAGGAAATCGTAACAGGAATGAGAAGGGTATGGTTTGAACAGTTTATTGCCTTTGAAATCTGAGCATGTTGAGGAAAACTTCCAGATTTTCCAGTAAGAACTGATAAAAATATATTTATTAATGGCATTTACAAAAATGTTACCTTCATATTTTATATGCCATTACTTCATTCACATCTCAATCACACTGACTCTTGGATCTGTTCAGAAAATAAATGTTAGCCCATTAGTGATTTTCACAATTCCTTATACTTGCTAGATAGGGAATTACTATAATTTCAAATTCAGGAGTCTTTTCATCTGTAATATATAGCAGTTTTAAAAGGAAAAATCAGTAAAACTATCAGTTTCAAAAGTATTCCAGAATTTGCCTATGACAGGAAATGCCAAGTTCATTTGGGTTTTAGAACCCTTTCTGGAAGATCATCCTTATCTGTAGTAATCTTGAAAATTTTTCTTGGCTATTTTAAGTCAGGGTTCTTTATTCTGCAGGATTACAAATCTGCTATGAAAATTTAGGGCATAAGGGATAATAGTCAGGTATCCCTTTGAAATTTCCTTTGAAAACAGAGTAAAAGGATATACCCAGATTGTACTTTTGGGAGATGTTGGCGTGACTGGTCACAATTGCAACATGCTTCTGAAAACCTGCAAGTTTGTTTCACGTCGATTTGGCTCTATCTCTTAGGTTTCTAGATAAACATCCATGTCTTCACTCCCACTGCAAATGGGAAGAGAGTAAATTTTAGTAAGTTATCAATAGTATTTTTTATAAAATCTGAAATGTGTTTCAGATTTCTGCTTACATCTGAGACTAATTTGTAAGTAGAGCTCACAACATGCTGTGCGCATGAGCAGAAGGCTGTGTTTGTATTCCTGGCTAGTGCCCGTTCTTTTCCAGGTTCCCCTAAAAGGAATTGGGCGGAAATGTTCCCATTCTTACATCTTACTAAAGAACATTGAATTCCATTGTAATAATTGCCAAATCAAGCTTTTCCATATTGATGCTGGGAATGGATTTCCTAAAGAAACAGAGATAAAAATATTTTCAAATTTGCACAAGCTTTTGCTTACCTTCTCCACAGTCAGGTGAAATGAGACCTCAGAACCAGGAAAACAAAATCTGCAAATGACTTTACTACAGTGCAAGTCTTAAACACTGTTGAAATATTTTAAAAAAGTTTTTCTTATATTATTTCAGGAGGTTGCAGGGTCAAAATACAATTTTCAGCAGGTTTGAATACCAAGGCATATTTTTAAAATCCCTTTGACATATTAGTGTTTTTATTGCACACAGCACGGTTATGGCTTGCTGCCAGTCAGAGACATTCTGCTTACTGTATTTACACATTACAGGTCAATGAAATTCCAAAGCAGAATTACTCATTTGTGCCTAGCAAATTCAGATGTACAGGTAAAATGACCTCTGGCTGTCAGCATGATTGTCTTAAACCAAAGATCTCGAGTCTGAGCTATGCAAGTTACAGGGGTTACGAGTACAGTGGTGATGAAAACATCTTTGGTAGATCTTCAGACCCTTCAGTTTGCTTGAAGAGTATGTATTATGAAAAAATGATATTATAACAATATTATTGCTTGCAGCATGTAATGTCATTGCTGAGATTTTAATGTCATTCTTTCCAGTCCTGGAACCCCAACTCATGGTTATGAGTGGCCAAGCATCTTGCTTTGCTTGTGGCTCCGAGCCGCAAGCGCAGAGCAACTTTGGGTCCTTTCATGATTGTTGTCTGCTTGTCTTTCCTACCTTTGTTCCAACATTAGTCAACATACAATGGGAAACACAAATTCTAGATCACTTTTCTAATTCCCAGTCTTGGGTTTGGTAGTTCCCTAACACCTGGGTTAGATGTTAGGGACCCAACAGAACCCAGTGTATTTTTTTCCTGCATACCATAAAGATTTTCTTTTCAAAGTTTGCCCATGGAAGGTAAATGCTCCCCTTTCAGAGCTGGGTTAATATAAAATGTATATTAGCCTGAAAGAGAGAAATTACTTAATGTAATTCTGGGGCTACAGTCTTTGTCATACTCAGAGGCTTGCTATTTACCCATCCAATTGTATAACCAATTGTCCTCATAATCCTCGGCGTTTAAGAATAATGTTGCCATGGTAATCTTAGATTCTGTAAATGCTTATCATTCTCTAAATGGATAGCTTCAAAAAAATAAGTCATTAGTTTTCTAGTAGCCAGAATACTCTATATTGGCTTAAAAAGCTGAAATATACCTCTGTTGTAAAAAGAGACCAGTTTGTTCAGCCATAATAAGTTCACAATCTGCAGAATCATGACCCTACTGATAGTGTTAACAAAAGCTTGCTCCTTAATTATCTGCCTTGCATTCAGCTGCTGTTTCCCTCCTAAACTCAATTATAATTCTAATAGCAGCTGTGCTGCCATTGTTTGTTGCAATTCATTTTAAGGAACTTTGATTGGATGTCATTGGTCTTTTTGACTAAATGTGCAAGGTTCAAAGTATCCACTGCCACTAATAGCCCTCATCTCATGTCAAGATTATACTAATTATTTACATAATTATATATTATACATTACAGAGCTATTATGTATTATTTCTAAATGATAGTTCTCCATCAAAGATGTTGAACAAAAGAATATATATATAGTTTTATTGTCCTTACTCATATTTCAGTGTTGATGGAGATATGCTTATCATTAGACTCTGTTTCTGTGTTAGCCAACAACTGAAGTATCCTTCCACTGCACTGCAAATTTATTAGAGCGTTCAGGAGTCTCTACTGCTTTCAATTTTGTCTCCTCATTTATTATTTCATCTGTACATCTATGTCAGTGCAATTGATATGATAAGCAATTACTTTTACAGGAACAAAAATGTCCTCATATGTCCTTCAAGTTTTGAGGCCTTATTATATGATAAATCTTCGTTTGATGCAATAATTGCAATAGCTAGTGGAAATAACACTTCATAATTACTACTTATATAATTGTCAAAAGCCAGCACATCTCTAGTGTAATATAAGAGTTGATATGATGGAATATTTTAGCTCATTTATATGAGAGGAGACAAAAATAAATTAAGAAACTGCAGCAGGTCTTGGATTTTGGATTGGATTCCATGTGCAGAGCTAGATCTATTGACTTGATATCACTACTACAAATAACAACATTATTTCAGGATAACTCATATATGTCAAGGAAAATAAAGTAGTAAAAAAATGAAATGTTGGTTATCTTAAGAAAAGTGTATCTGTTTAACTACAGAACAGAATTTACTTGGTGTTTATAGATGAAATGAAGTGCCTTGAAGTGACAGTTTTCTTCTGAGGACTGTGGAATCATGAAGTTAGGTTGGAGCACATCTACCAGAAAGGCAAGACCTTCAATTCTGCCTTCTTATCCTGGAAATTGTGATCAAAGGCACCTACATATCTGTGGGGTAGCAATGGCTCACTGCCTGCCAAAATCTCTGGAGTGAAAGTGCATTAAATCATGAGGGCACTTTTGTTTGTATGTTCTTTCTAATATATTCTTTTAAAATGCCACAAAACCCCTCCAACAAGGAGTCTGCAAAGCATTAAAAGAACCCTGTTGGAGTTGCAAAGGCAAGTGATCTGTATTTTGCACATCAGCTGCACTACAAATGTAAATTGGCCTCTCTGTATATACATAGAGTAATGGTCTTCAGTTGCACAGTCATGTGTATCTTTGTGAGAAATTGCTGCACCATCAAGAGATTCAGCTTGAAGTGAAAGAGATTGCAGCCAAGACTCCTCCATTTTGCTGCAGAAGCTGGAAGGTATGCAGCAAATGATGATGAGAATTGCAGGGAGAGAATGGTTAGTCAGTTAGAGTATTCAAAAATTGCCCACAGCAGCTCCACAGAGTTTCTTTTTGCTGAGAGTTCATTTATGTAAAAGTGTTTGCAGAGGTATTCGGTATTTTTGGATGCCTGACTTGGTATCATGTTGACTGATATGCAGAAATGCTGAGGATTCAGAGCTAGAACTGATATTTAGATTTCTGCTGCAGCTTGAAGCTAGTGTTTCAGGCATGCAAAATAAGAGTAGAATTCCAAACACACTGAGGATGAGATCTGAGATGTCAGAGAGCTGGAACCCACAACAATTGATGCCCTCATCCTTAATGTTTTTTGGTCAGATTTTAAAATGTACCTATTTGCATGGCTAGTGATGGGCACAGTCTCATGGAAGTAACTACAAAAGCACCTTCATGCTGTAAACGAAGCGTTTTAGCTCTTTTGGGAAAACTATTAGGCTCTTTCATGCATTTTTGAGTTCTTATTTAACTGTGAAAAATCTGATCCTCAGTGCCTTAACTCCTAAGCAGTAAAATGGCAATAATAAAACCTATTCCTCCCAGAGGCTGTCACAAAGGTAAATTCTTTAATGTCTCTGAACATCTGATACTCTCGTGGTGAGTCCCATGAAGAAGTAAGAAATTGCTAATTTTGTCTTCTGCTCAGAGTGTGAGTACTGTATGGTAATCAAGCCCTTGGATAACACTGATAAAGGAGAAAAAAGTATCCTGACTAACTGCTCACGAGGTGAGCATCTTCAGCTGGGTGCAGTGAAGGAGACAGGACTGTGAAATTAAGGACTGTGTCATAATGCACATGGAAAAGGAGGTCTGATGCTTGAGCAGTGCTTGACTTGGAACCTGAGTATTGACATGAGAACACAGTTCTACATTTAGGATTCTACAAAGTTTTGGTTCAAAGTTGTTTGGGAAAATACATACATCTAACTTACAGCTCTGCCACCTGTTATTAATAGAGTTTTCCTAAACCAGAGGGAATACAAGTTTTATTGCACCCCAGGATCTCATATGTCTATATTAGGGGAGTGATTAATACACTTTTTCTTTTTTCAGAGTTGGCTACCAAATACTTACAATTGAAATCCTCTGGAAAACAAATATGAATCTTGTTAATGAGACAAGTCTGCCATGTTGATGAAAATAAATGCAAAGTTTATTCTACCAGAGTTTCAGGAGCACAATCCATTAAAAAGAGTATTGTGTATCTGTTCCAACTATCACATTGTATGAAATATGAAAATGTATTTTAGTTGCACATTGCATTTCACATGTAATCCAAGCTTAAATTATTGTTCAAGATTTAAAGAGTAATTTTCATAAGGAAGAAAATCTACCTTTTTAGTATGAAATCTGTGTTCCCAGTCTTTTCTCTCTTACCAATGCTATTGCTATCTCTTCATAGATTGAGTTCTGAAGTTGGAAAATTCTGTGTACTTCCGTAGATTTCTGTTCCAGTGCTGTTAGGTTTTTCTTTTTAGTCCTTTATTCTCTGAATGAATTGCTAAATACTTACAGAAGGCACTAATATATGGGATTCAGGGTCGTTTTAGTGTTATTTCTCCTGCTTCTTTGCCCAGTGGATGAGGAAGGGCTAGCAGTTCTCCTATGCTGCTCCATTTTTGAAGCAAAACCTTTGAAAGGTCCTGGTTTTGCTAAAGGATGAACATTTAAAAGTAATTTAAAATTAGCTGAAGAATCTGTTTGATTCTACAGATTGCTTACATTTTGACTTGATAAACAGAGGGAAAAGAAACAGAGTGGAGCAAAATAAAATCCCAGGGTGTACCTTTGAGAAATGTCACTTTTGAGATTTCAGCCTGACCTGCATTCTTGCGTATTTTTTGAATTAGCTTGGATCACTCGTACATTCCTGTTTACATTTTTTTTTAAATATATTTTTCTGATTGGATATTATTTCCTTCTATTTAAAAATTAAATGCAAAGTGGCATGTGGTGTGAGGTGCCAGATATGGTTTTCTTTCCTGCCTCTGAAGCAAATAACACATAGAATAAGTGCAACTATAGGGAAAAAATGGCAATACCTTGTATGTGATTGGAATGAGTTCAGAAAAATATTCAGAGGAAAACCTGGGCTTTCTAATATCAAAGGTATAACATTTTAAGAAAAATTAAAATCTAGGATGAGAATAATTATAAAATTTTAAAAAGAAAGCAATAATGGATAATTTTTTCCAATACAAGACTGTACAGTTTTCAAATCAGATGCAGCACTAATGGTAAGAAAATTAGGCATGCATTCTTGTGGTTTTTGTACTACTGGTATTTCTCATCAGCTCAAATAATTCTAGTTAACTATTTTTTATTATATTAAACTATTATTATTATTATTATTATTATTATTATTATTATTATTATTAAGCATACATATATCTGCACTTCTTTAGATATTCTCATTGAATACAGGATGGCTACCAGAAGGGAAACCTTCAAAAAGAATTATAGTAACTACAATAGTTCTTGATGGCAGTAAGAAGTAATGTGAATAAAACATTCTTCTGTGACTTTCATAGTCAGGTGATATAGACCTGATTCCAGTAGTAGAAAACATTCATATTTTATAGAATTACAAAGTAAATGCTCTAGCTCTTGCAAAGAGAACACTCACTCACTGCTTGTGGAATGGGGTGAAATAGGTTGAGTTGGCAGCAGTATAATTCTCCCTAGTTAAATTTGTACTTTTTAATGGCCTTAATAGTGTTTTTTCTGCTTTATGATTTTGCTCATGCCTGGAATTATCTGCCTCACTTGCTTTGAAGAAAAAGAAAATTTTTTCCTTCCATCAGTCTTAAAAAGCTCCCATATGAGCTTTTCCACCATATATGTGATCCCGGCAAGAGTTAGGATCAGAGTCCCAAGTTCAGACTGAGCACCTACATCCAGAACTTCATTGTGGCAAACACAGGAATATGTGCTAAGACAGGAAATGGGATATCAGTAGTGAAGAAGCAAAACTAAAATAGTTTATCTGATACATGATAAAATCCCATGTATGTTCACGTAAAGAAGGGGATTTAAAAATTAAGGGAGTTTAACTTTTGGCTTTTTAAACAAAGCAAACAAACAAACAAACAAAAATGTTTGCTAAAATGGATAAAATTATTTATTTTCTGGAACTTTGTGATATATTCTGGAAGAGACAAACTCATTTATTTAAGTATTTATCCAAGTACTTCAGGACTAAATTGAAGAAGGAAGAAATTTTGTGTGTGTTTCCTGATAAATCTGGCTGTTCTAAGTACCTCTGTGTTTTCTGGTTTCTAGTTCCCATGTCCTGTTGGATGAAGGAGGAATCTATTTTTATTGTTGGATTTTCAACAAGAGAAGCTTCTTGCAACTGTTAGGGACATGGCCTTCCTAAAACATGACAAATCAAAACCTCACAATCAGCTCTTTAAGTATTTTTGTTACTGTTGAAGACCTAATCCCTATATGGGAATATTCCATTTTCCACATTCCACATCTGAGTGTGATGGATCTGTGATCCATCTTCTATTATATGTTGTAAGTCTTTTTGTGTACTAAGCATGCAATTTAACCTGGACAAATGCAAGGGGGTTTAATGAAAATATTTGAAGGGTATAAAGGGACATTGACAAAATATAGGTTTCCTGTGAAAGTGGTGGGGAGAAATAAAGAATTAGACTGGAAGATTGTTGTTACTGAAATTCGATAAAAGTGATTATTATACTTGCTGCTACATAGGAAAATGTCTTAAACTGTCGAGTGATAACAAAAGCACAGAACAGGAGACCCATGTTCAATAATCTTTATATCATAGACTTTTTTTGTCTTTACCAATTCTTATTTCTGTTGTTCATCACCATGTTTCAACATGTCTTTGTAGCACATTGCAAAATGACTGCTTTGCTAGCTGACTTGGCAATTCAAATGTGAAGTCTCTCTTCTGTAATTCCTCTAGTAGATTGTCTGGCTTTTATGCTTTTCTCTTCAAAGTAGGTAATACGGTTTGTAGTATTCCAACTCTAGGAGCCTGGCTTTTCTCCACTGGCTCTGAAGAATAATAGCCATTGACTCCAACACTATTTCTGCAAGTTCCATTAGCACTCTGGGATGTATTCCATCTGATATCTGTGAATTTTCTTTTGTTGCAATAAACATTCTGTACATTAAAAATCAGTTATTGCATTACTTTTTAAAGTCTGATGGGTTATTTAGGAAGAAAGCTGGGAATGTGTTTGTTAGTGTCTAGGTGGCAAAGAAGGAACTGGATTTATGAAGAACAATTGAAACGTAGGGACAGAAATGTAAAATTTCACAACACCAGCTCAGCAGAACCAGAACAGCCTTCACCAGTTCACCAGAACTTGTCCTTTGAGGATGTTGTATGCATATGAATTGCCTTTATTAGTAGTAAATATTAACCATTACTCTTAGTGAAAATTATATTAGTGACCAAAAAGAGATTTTAAATTTTTTTTTGGTCAAAATGAAAGTGCTTCTTGTTTATAAACCTGACCCTCCCCTAGTACATCCGTTTGATTAGTTCTGCATCTTCATCTTGAAGTCAAGTTTCAATGAACTTTCTTGTCCTTTCTCCTTGTCATGTGTTATGTACATTTAATTATGATATTGGAGATCAATGATCCTTACATTCATTTGCCTAGACTGTATCACTCGATGACAAGGTTTTGAAATGCTTTTTTAGCAGTTTTGCCCTTCAGCTGTAAATTGTGATTCTGTATTTCTTCATTAATGATCTTGGAGTGCTTACATTACTACTTAAGAGAAAATATTAAATGTAAGATGCTTCCATTAATTTAAAAGCAGGGACATTCTATTTAGACTCCCTTTCCTTGCTCAAGGAGTAAGAGCATTTTTCATTTTGATAAATGATTTGCCTTGTTATAACTTTTTAAACTAATGGATAAAGAAAAAAATCCCTGTTAAATAAAAATGACATGACAAAAAAGTGTGACATTCACTTTATTTTATACAGAAATGACTGTAACGCAAAGTGGTTTTATTGAACTGTAACAACAAAACATGGGAAGCTCAGTGTTGAATTGGCCTTGAAATTTATTTCTTGAGTAATGTAGATCCCTTTTCCTCCAGACGTAGGTTCAGATATGTCCAGTTAAAGATCTGCACCACCAGCAGTGCAGTGCTATAAGGAACTGGGTTCCTTTTCCCGTTCCAAAGGGCGCTTCAGGTGTTTGAGCATCAGTGTCAGTGTCTTGGCTCTGTATTGCAGTTGGATGTTAGTCAGACAGGAAAAATGCCTTCCCTCTCACCTCTGACATGCTTCTACAGTGGTCATTCTAGTTGCTGCTGCAAAAAAGGTCATATCCAAAAATTTGCGTGAACTGTTCCTGTGGTCAAGAGCAAGGCCATTTTTTCCAGGCAGGTGCTCCCTCCATATGGGAGAGCCACAGGTCCTTGGTCTCATGAGGTCTCAGGTGTCCCAAGTGCAGAAGTGCACATGTAATGCACACTTACAGGGACTCTTTTATGGACTCCTTTTTTTGTCTTCTCATTTTTAGAAATAGGTCATGATCAGCAGCCATTGAGGATCACTGTATGAAGTGTGGTGATAAGAGCTCCTAACTAGAAATTTTATTTCCTTCTCATATTTTTTGGTCTTTTTTTGCTTTTTTTCATAAGATCCTCTTATAAAATATTCCATTAAATCAAATAATGTAGTGGTCTGACTTCAGATATGTTACAGTTTGTGATCAACAAGCAGTAAGTATCAAGACTGAGATTTTCAATGGGTCTGAAGAGTAATTACACATTCATCTCCCATTAAGTTCTGAATGCCGTTGAAAATTTTAGTCATGTTTATCACTGGAATCTACTCAGAAAAGACTGAATTGTATTATTTAGTGAGTGCCATCTGCATATTGAACTAGCTGAGGTATTAAAGCAGTAATCAATTAAATCTCTCCATTCTAGACACCTTTATACTGTTTTTAATCTTGTCCAGCAGCACCACAACTTACAACCCTACATGCATCTCAACCTTTTAACTTGCTGAAGCTCCCAGTTCCACCTAATGTGTTTCACTTATGTAACAAAAGTAAACCTATCTATACAGGTTGTTACTGTCAAAGTCAATTGCATTTATACATGTATCAGATGAAAGATGTTGGTCATTATACATTTTTTCCCTATTCTTCAGCTTCAATTGCTGCTATAAGAAGCATCAAAAAGTATCAAGCATTTGAAATGGCTTTCACTTTTCCTCTTCTTGCTGCAAAGCTGAAGAACCTAATTAAAGTGCTGCTACTGTGGGTGCACCTTCTCATGGATGGAAAAAGATGGATCCAAGATATTGGGTAAAATTTTCAACCCCTCAGAAATATATTCATGCAATGGAGGGCGTGAAGTTGTCATCACATCATCTACTGGAACCTGTATATGTGGTATATAAATCTCCACAAGTAAATTTGCCATCACCACCCTTGCTGCTGACAAACTGTTGTGTACTTTCCAGAACTGAGTTCATTAACCTATTGGCTTTCCACAGGATGAGATAAAATACTTAGTTTTCAGTAGGTTCCAACACAAACCCTATTAATTCAACGACCGAGCATCACACTTAACCTGTAACTTAGCCTGTTTTCCTGTGTGTGTTAATATTAAGCAGGGCATGTTGTGTTGTCATCTCTTTGAAGGTTCAGATTCAGTGGCAGGGGAGTTTTTATGGCACTTTTCTGTCAGGATCATACACAAAGTAACTCCACATTTACATCCGGATGCGCAGAAAGAATCCACAGTGTGTTGTGTGCTGAAGAGAGGAGGTGGAAAGAGCAGAGGAAAGAAGGAAGCCCCTCCAGACAGAGCTACTGCAAAGTCCAAGCTGATACACTTACCCTGTCTCACCGCATGATTCCACTGAGAAGTGGGTGATGAATGCACTCAGGGATTGTGTCAGCAGGCAGGATGGGAAAATAAAAGAAAAAAAAAATACATTGAAAGCTTCCACAAAACTATGAAGTGTGTAGCAGGCTTTAGTCCCTAGTGTCAGAATATTTTTCCTTACAAGAAGTTGGAGGTCGGATAAAACATCAGATAAAATCTGTATGGGAATGGTCTATGGTTTACTCTCCTTATCCCCTTCCCCCTTACTTTATTATTTAATAGCAACTAAACTGTACATTACAAATTCAAGCTGAAAATCTTTGTTGGTTACTCCCACATCTTCATGGGACCTTCCTGCTGTTGAGTTTTGCTCTAAACTTGTTTCTAGGATATTGGCCCAAAACCATCACTCTCTACAGATTGCCCAAAAATGTGGAATTTTAGGACACTGAAACAAAAACACCTACATCTACAAGCATGGGGTTTTTTGTTAAATGTGTATATGAGTCAGAAGATTAGTGGAAAGAAATAATAAATGGCAGGAAGAGGGGGAGCCACCCCTTTTCCAGACATTTAGTGTTCTTGTGCTGCATTCAGATGAAAAGAGACATGGATTGAAATTAAGAGAGTTATGTTCATCTTTGATATGTTAACAAGATAGACTCTTTCTCCATCACTTTTTACAAGTGTCCTTATGACAGCTGCTGTGCTGAAGAAATTATTATTCAAAAATAACTTTCTATCTCACTTGAAATTTAACTTGTCAGATATGTTTTAAACATACTTAAAAATAAATTAAAAATTTGAGTTAATTTTTTGTGACTATTTTTACATAGGTAATAATTCATGAGTCTAACAGCTGTAAACCTCTATTTGGAAAGGAAATGTCAAAGATATTTTTTTATCTGCAGACATAAACGATACTTCTAAGGCAAACATGCAAAAGCTTTTCCCTGTTTGATGTACCATTAGGACTGTCTTTAACTGGTGCTTTGGCGTGGTGAATTATATATTCTTTGGGGCAGATCTCTGTCTGCTGGAAGTACTCATAAATTCATTCATTTTAGTGCAGAAAGGCTGGTATATAACACTTGTAGACAGGTGCCATTTATGTGAGATTATTGGAGTCTGCCAAGACTTCAAGTATTTAACAGCTCAGCTCATGCTGGTCAATATTCTAGATACTGTCTTTTGATTTAAAATGCTTATTTGGATTTTTGATAGTACATTGGCCTGACAGATTTTGATTGTGACATCGACAAAAATTGACCGGGCTCTTACATCTTCCTGCGTTACAGCAGATATTAAGCTGGTTGACAAGAGAGATGCAGTAGTTGCCTTGAAAAGAGATCAGTCTATTGAAGGAAGACTTTCTGTAGCTCAGAGTCTCCTCCTTCAACAAGCATCTTAGCTCTGGATCGGTCTGGACATTTATTGTGTGTTCCACCACCAATACACATAAAACACCACAAGATTCCTACATCCCTTTTTTGCTTACTGTGCCTTTTTTGTGGCTTCTGAGATGCCTTGAGCTTTTCAGTGGGTAACCCTGAAACATTGAACGTCCCCTTACCAAGTCACCTACAGGCAGGGCTTTTACTGTTTGGTACAGATCTAAACCAAGGTAAAGAATCCTTCAGCTGTGATTGTATTTCATTCACAAGAAGTTCCCATAGACATGCATTTCACCACATATGTAAATTATAGATTTTTTCTAATCTAAGAATTGTACATGTGTTTAAATGTGCTGGAATTAAGCTTTTAAGGTTTTTGTAATACAATAGTTTTTTTCATATCATTGATATACAAGGCATGTTTTCATAACACTTCTGCACTTGTATCAACTATTATTGCTCCTGCATTACCAGTAAGTACTGTGCTAACATCTCTTTTAAGGATGAGTAATCTTCAGTGTATTTTTAACTGGAAAATGAAAGATAAGATTCATTTCCCTTTGTCAAAAATGACTCCATGGAAATGTATTACAGCGGCCTGAGTGGGTCGCTGCTGGTGAGAGAGAGACGGTGAATCTTGTATCTTGATCAGAAGGCTGAATTTATTAATATATGATATATAATACATTATAATTATACTAAAAAGAATATAGAGAGAGGTTTGCAGAGCTGCTAGCTAAGCTAAGAATAGATAGAAAAGAATCCACAACAAAGTTGTGTCCAGGGACTCAGTCCCCTGGCTTGCACTGATGATTGGCCCTTAATTATAAACATAGAAAATGAGCCAATCAAGGTGAATCCTATTGCATTCCACAGCAGCTGATAATAATTGTTTACCTTCTCTTCGGGGGCCTCTGGCTCCCGAAGACACAGAAATATGAAAGAAAAGGATTTCTGTGGAGAAATGTCTGCGACATCTCACCTTTCTAAATTGTATAAAAATAAAAGAAAAATGCTGATGTGGAATGAACAGGAAATTCCTTCACCTATAAAATATAGAATACTAATAATTCACTAAAACAATCCTACAGTATAAGAAAATTGCAAGAAACAATGCAAAGAGAATTCAAGTCCATGCAGCTGAGTTTCAGGAACAGTCCATCAGCTGAAGTTGTTTCTTTTGGACATCTGAGAGTCCTTTTTGGTCCTGAAACAGCATAACACAATTTTAAACAATTTGAAACAATTTGAACAATTTTTAGAATGTCCTTTTCTGGCCCTTCAGTGCTTCAGCACTTCAGAGCTGCTGCCTGCCTATTTTCAATCTTTTTTATTTAATTTTTAATTTTTTTTTTTTTTTTTTTGATCGAAAAGCAAAAGAGCAGCAGCCGAGCAGAGCAATGCCAGAGAAAGAAAAGGCCCTGGGGGCCCTGGCCCATACTGGACCAGGAACCCCAAAACTGGCTCACACAGGGGGACCCGGACCGGTAGGACAAACCAGAACCCCTAGAAACATCAAGAGGCCTCGCAGCGGGCCCGGCCCAGGAATTTCCTGAGCCCAGCATCCCAGGCCAAACCCATAAGGAAGGCTCTGCATTCCTGCCGGCCTGAACCTTGTTGCCAGCACAATGGCAGCACGGGTAGTGAGACGCTTCCTTTCCCCTAAACCACTGAGACATGCCAGCAGCAGGGAAATAGAAGCTGCCCCGAGAATCTTCATCTCGGATCTGGGAATGTTTGTTTCCCACAGCATCACGGCACCACCCCCACTGGCCTGGGGACCAAAGGCAAAACTTTCGGGAGCCCCCTCCCCCTCGCCGCTAGGGCACAAGAGAGGCGGCGGCCTCCATGGGACAATCCCCGAAAAACCACCCCCCAAACCGCCGAGCTTGAAAGCCGGCAGCCGGACTGCCACAACAGTGAGCTGGCGGGCAGCCCCTGCTCCACTGAAGGAGAGACCAGCCTCCAGGGCGGCTGCTGGGACGTCCGGTGGAAGCATCGGGGAGGGAGCCGGAACCGGGGAGGGAACTGCGCTGATCGTGGGATCCCCCGCGGGCTGCTCCGAGGGTCCCGCAGGTTCAACTCCGTTTTCTGCTGCTGACTCTGGGGTCCTCTGCGGAGGCGCAGTCGCAGTCGCCGTCGCAGTGCAAACCGGCAGCAGCGGAGCTGGAAGAGACAGCGGAGCGTCGCCGTTGCTTAGCAACAGGTCAATCGACGGAAGTGCTGTCTCTTCTGCCTTCTCCGACACAGGCTCTTGCGGGGGCAGGGAGGCCGGTGCAACCGCGGGCGGGACCGCTTGGAGAGGCGGAGACGGGATCTCCTGGAGTGACAGCTCTAGCAGGGCCATGGAGGAAACCTCGGAGACCGGTGCCGCCCACATGTCTGAAGGCGGAGTCTGAGAGGCCGGCGCTGGCTTGAGCGGCCGCTCCCATCCCCCCGGAGAGAGAGAAGGGGGGGAAGGAGGAGGCTCCATCTGAGCATGCTCCGGAGCAAGAGTAAAAAAAACTTCTTTGCGCCGCGAAGTTTCGGCCCCCCCCGCCGTGAAGCAGGGGGGGCTGGGAAGAAAAATGTCCTCCCCCACCGCGTCTTCTGCCAAAGGTGGTGGAAACGGAGCTTGGCCATAACAATTAGAGATCCACTGAAAACAAGCTGCTCTGCGTTTCAAGACAGGGAAAAGCTTTATAAATGCTGGGTAGATGGAAGGCAACACGCGTCCCTCCAGGTAGACGCACTGGATAATCGAGTCCATGCACTCCCAGACAAAAGCATCTAAAGCATATAAGACATCAGCAAAGAACCCAAAAAGCTTTGCCCGTCGAAAGAACCCATAGATATCTGTTTTTGACAAAAAGAAACCATCTTCTCTGCACCAATGTTTCCAGAGGGCTATTATTTTCTCCTCTGAAGGGGAGAATTGAATCTCTTCTGGCAAGGCATGGGTCTGCCATACAAACAGCCACAAGCTACGAAGGGCTGGTTCATCAGGGATAGAAAAGTGAACAGTACCTTTTGAAAGAGTCCAGCTTGCTCTGGCCAGCTCCACAGGTCTGCTGCTCTTTTCCATCATCTTTCCTGATGGTTTTCCAGAAGAAAGATTCTCTTTGTGGTCAGCCTTGGCTGTGAACTCTGTCCAAATCAGGATCTTCGGTTCTTCAGCTCCTGGCTTGAATCCACTTTCTGAGGTCACTTCAAAGCAACCCTCAAATGCTACACATACAGGATTTTTACCCAGTGCAGCAATTTTGCTCCTCTGGTCTTATCAGATTAATTTTTGCTCTGACACGAGGGGTCACCAGATATTACAGCGGCCTGAGTGGGTCGCTGCTGGTGAGAGAGAGACGGCGAATCTTGTATCTTGATCAGAAGGCTGAATTTATTAATATATGATATATAATACATTATAATTATACTAAAAAGAATATAGAGAGAGGTTTGCAGAGCTGCTAGCTAAGCTAAGAATAGATAGAAAAGAATCCACAACAAAGTTGTGTCCAGGGACTCAGTCCCCTGGCTTGCACTGATGATTGGCCCTTAATTATAAACATAGAAAATGAGCCAATCAAGGTGAATCCTATTGCATTCCACAGCAGCTGATAATAATTGTTTACCTTCTCTTCGGGGGCCTCTGGCTCCCGAAGACACAGAAATATGAAAGAAAAGGATTTCTGTGGAGAAATGTCTGCGACAGAAATGCATCTTCCCACTCAATTTATTTGCCAGCTCTTGTGTTCGGATTGCTTTGCTGATTAGAGAGCCAAGACATCAAGGTTTAACTCACATTGAATTTTTTCACTGTGATAAGTTTTGCAAGCATTTCAACTTTCCATATACACCAGTTTCAATATTTGCAAATGGGACAGTATTTCAAATTCACTTTTCTGAAATGCCTTTGGGTGAAAGAAGAAAGCATGGTTTCCTTATTTAAATAATAGCATGGGTGATTGATCAATACTTTTATTTTGCCAGGTGAGCAGTTTGAAGGAAATACTAAGCAATATAACACTATCAATGATGACAGAGAGTTGACTGTTTTTATTAGATCTGTGGTACAATATTTAGTCTTGATAGTTAAAGGAATGACACAAACTTTTTACTTTATCAATTACAGAAGACTTTTTTCTCTATGCAACCAGACCATGCAGGATTTTGGGGTTGTTTTATTTTGTTGGGGTTTTTTTACTGTAAAATCAGACTTTATTTCCCAATGTTTTACTGCAACAAGGAAGAAATGACACAAAAAACTTAATGTTATTTTGCTTGCTGGAAATATACACGTACCTTGAAATTATGAGTATTGGTAGTACAACAAGGGGCTAAGTGTTGTTAGTTCAAATGGAGAAGTAAAGTTGTAAAAGGTTTTTGAAGAGAAACCTTTCACTGAGAAACTGGTTTAGAAACCAGAGCTTCTCTGTCTCATGGGTGTTGAGAGTCTCTTCAGGCACGGTTTCCTGGTGATATTCAGCATAGACACAGTTCAATCAACCTTTCCTTTGGTTACGGGTTACCTGTTACAGAAATTACGATGTTGTTTGGTCTTCTATGTGAGAAGCAGCTGTGTAAACAGGGGGCTAAAAATTCCATGAGAAAAGAAAGAAACAGAGAGGAAACAATGTAAAATGGAAGACTGAAGCACTGATGCTTTAAGAGGTGGAGCGATTATTCTACTACCTGAGGAACAGAGGATATGACAGATGTTTAAAAGTCTGTATGTAGTGCATATTAGTTCTTTCTTTTAGCTTTGATATGATTTTACCAGTTTAATTTACATGGTATAGCTTCAAAAATAATAATAAAAAAGATATTGTAGAGCTATCATAGCAAGCGTTTCATATGGTGTCTGTTTGGGATAAAGGGATAAAAAGTTCTAATAATATCTTTCAAGCATTAATCTCTACAAGATGTCCTGAAGACCAGAATTAGAGCAATATGTGGTCTTTGCCATCTTTGACTGTTGTGACTCAAAGACACTTTTGATCATTCAAAAAGAAAATTCAACACTTAAAAGCACAAAAACAAAACCCAATAGAATTTCCACAACAATCCAGTCCCCCATTTATATCCCAACAGGGTCAATTGTCAATGCATTTGACATAAGAAAAAATATACTGTTCTCAGGATTGTTTGTGTGTGCAGCTCTCTGCACCCCATGCTGTAAACACACCCACGGTGTCAGATCCATGCTGTGACCAACAATGTGTGCCCAGTGGGCCAGGCCAGCAAGATCTACTGGGTGTTGATGTTTTTTCCCTTTGCATTTTTTTAAAAGCTGCTTCTTCCTCTGTCTTAGCCTGGCAGTATAGCTTTCTGTAGTGTGAAGGGTTGTATAGCTGTCCCTAAAAAGCATGTTGGAATGCAGCCTTTGGACCCACAAATGAAAACTCAAGCTCTCCAGTGCAAAGCCTTTGTTTTCTAAATGATTTCAGGGTATGCAACAGGACATAAAAGCTGCACATCAACACAAATATTTGTAGAAGATGCATACAATGCAGTGGCATCTCAGTGCCTCACTTCAGGTGACAACTGTAGTTCTTTTAGTGTGGCATTTCACATCAGAGCACTCCTTAGCTTCCTGAGCTGGGTTGGATATCAAAAGATTCTGAAGTAAAATTCAGCCTAAAAGTCCTTCAGAAATATTGGAAATGACAGCTTGGCTGCCCAGACAGGAAGATTTTTTAAAATGTTTTTTTCTCCACAAAAAGTGGACAGAAGTGTCTGAAATTTCTTTTAGAAGAAGGCTAAAGGGAAATGTCACATCTCTTCTACTCCTATTTTCATATGATTCTGGGAGTGTGGTACCCAGGTTGGTAATGAACTAGCAATAAAATATACCCATTAATTTGAGTGAAGTCAACACTTGTATAATGTTGTGTGTAAGATGGTCCTGGAATGGCAGCATTTTTCTAAAATTTCATCCATCACACTGCAAAACCAGGGTTTGAAATCTGGGCTGTGTCCATGTTTAGGACTACTAAATTAAACCTCACCTTAAATTCTATTCCTGTTTCTTGGTTTGATTAACAGAGCCCACTGAAACACATCTAATGGAACGTGAAGTCTTTGTGTTGATTCTCAAATAGGATTTTCATTGCTCAGACTTGTTCACCTGGAAGTTTACTCAAAAGATGTAGAGGCATGCCAAGGTGCAATTAAGGAAAAGTGCCACTAAATATTAAAATTATTCCAGACATCTATTCACAGTGTCAAGCCTGAGCCATGTTGAAGTATTCTAAGGTTATCTAGAATCCTAGAAATTTTGATTTAGGATCATTACTAAACTGCTCTACATCTACTAGACTTAGCTAGTGTTTCGTGGATGTAAATTATAACTCATTGCAACTTGTGGGGACCAGTATTTGTGTAGCATTTCTGTTTCTTTTTTTGACAACAAACACAATATCTGCTAAGCTACAACATAGAGATAAGATACATCTGCTAAGAACAAACTTCTCAATGCACTTTAATACTGAGAATTGCATATTTATGTACATCCATTTTATATAAGTATATAATAAATAAGCATTGTACATATGTAATAATTATTTATTTTACTGCCTCAAATTCTTTAAGGAAAGTGCTGCTGCTGATTTTTAAAATATTTTTATTTTTGACTGACATAGTCAGCACCCTTTTATCAGCATCCTTTGAGTGAAACGTGTCAGCAGTCTTCAGTGATACTTTTTTTTTGTTTAAGAATTTCTTTCAATGTATTTGAAACACAAATTTCAAACCCTTCAAAATAAAGGAGAAAAATTTTAATCAAGCTGTCACTTTTTAAAAGTTCTACTTAACTGAAGTGTCATTATTTCCCTGTACACTCAGACCAATCTTAAAACTATCAAAGCTAGCAGCCAATATTATTTGTATGCTCTTTTTTAAACTACTCTTTATTACTGGATTATGATTTGCTTATAATGAAGCAAGATACAAAACTTTCTAAGTAATAATAATCAAATAGTATAAAAATGAGATTTTATTGAAAAAGTTATAATTATTTGATTAAATGAAGTTACTGAATAATCCAGTGGGCCAGAGACATGAAACCTAATTGAAATCTGGGGTCAGCTTTGTTAGAGAGTTTATGAAACCAAGGTATCTTAAAGGTATGCAAGGATGTTACAAGGATAGCACCAAGGATTGCAGTATGAATATCACTGGAATTCTGCCCCTGAATTTAAAATTTTAAGTTCTGAGAAGCATTGTTGATGAGTTAATGGCAGAAGAAGAAATATTTGTCCTACTCTGCAAAGGCTCTGGAAGCAATTTGCAACCCAACAGTTGTATGGAGAAATCTGTGCTATGGAAGGAGTGAAACCAATTCTTGCTTGCAGCTCAACAAGAATGATGGAAAGCTGGTTTAATCTAAGAAGCTCTGCTTTTGTTTCTCCCAAACAGAAAAGATAATGAAGCTGTCCCATTTATGAACTATGGTAATTATGGTGCTGGTCAGTTCAATGGTATGGTAGAAATACTAACAAAATATGAGGAGTTTGTTACAGTTCTTGCCTACCATTTGAGAGCTCCTTGAGTAAGTGTTTCATAATTCATAGAGAATAATAAAATTCATCTAGTTCTTTATGAAGAGTTGGTAGACTAATAACACCATATTATCCTTTAGTCGCTCTACTAAAGCATCACATATGAAAGGAAAATTTAAAATTCATCTTTTGTGGTTACTTGCATAGATTTGCAATCAATAAATCAACTGATTTGCTATAATTTTTCTCAGTTCATGGTAGGTGGAGGAAGAAAACTCTGAGCAAATTCCAAAAGGCATTCAAGTTGGACTCCAGCAGTTGCAACAAAGCCTTGACTTCAGAGGACCATAATTGTCTGAAAGAAATTGCTGCACTGTATTATATCTATAGCAAACATACAAAGACATGCAATTTTAATGACTTAAAAGCTTTGAAATTCCACAGAAAGAAGAGCTGCATTTCAGCTGTATTTCAAAATACTGCTGGGAATGGGTTACAAGTGTAACCCTGAAACCAGATCCATTAGAAACCAAAATTGCAATATTACAGTTAAAGAACACAATTCTCAGAATGATGAAGCTGTAAGCAAGACAGTTCCAAGAGGTTAGAAATGTTTTTTAACATCACAATTACCACCTACCCTTCTGAGATAGATGTCTGGAGATAGCATCTTCCTGATAATTTTAAGAAAATGAGATTAAGAAAACTGAGCTAGTGTGTATGGGAAGGGTGGGGAGGGTGTTGGGGAGAAACCTAATTGCACTAGAAAGGCTGTTTTTTATTTTAAAAAAGACTTATTCTGTTAACAAAACACAAATATAATGTCACGCACACAGTCAAGAAATATAGAACTGTCAAATGAGTGATTCATGCTTGCAGTCCTTGGAATGTGGAATTCATTGGCACGGTTGATTTCTAAAACCCTAAAAGGGTAATCTGTGAAACTATGAATTCTCTTTTGGCTCTTGAAACATATTTGGTCTTAATTACCACACACCTATTTGTATTATTTTTCCCTGTTCTAACTAGTTAGTCTGCTAATTTTCACAAATGTGTTTATGTTCTTTTTCTGTAACACTTAAAAATTAAATTATTTTAAAATATGCAACAACTTTGTCTGCCTTTGAAATCAATGTAGAATACATGCTTTGTAATCCTTATAAAAAGCCTGCTTGCATTTGCTTTGGGTACTACAGGCAAAACATTGCTTACCAATGTTTTTTTCTTTTGCTGCCAAAGGAATTCTTTAATATAACAAGTCAGTCTGCTGAATATCTTCTATGGCCCAGGCATTTCTAGTATTTATAACTTCTCTCAGGATTTCAATCACAAAGAGAAATGCTGAAACTGTTGCTTAGCAAACGCCTTCCTTTATCAGCTGTGGAGACATTTCAAGGCATCTAATTCAAATTAAGAAATTAGAACCGATTATTTTGGTGAACAGATTGTTTGAGATCCTGATGACATCTCAATAGCTAGAGAGCATGACAGATTGTCCACAGACACAAAAGAAGCTGCATACATGGAGTAATTTTCATTGCTGCATCCCATAAAACCAGTGGATTAATAGAATCAAAAATCAATAAAACATTGGCCACATTAAAACACATTGCTAAGCACCAATGAGAAGACAGTTTCTAGTCAAAGTACTGGGAACCTATTTGTGTCAGGGCACTTCACCTCCCCCAGAGTAATTGTTACTGGCCTAATTTCTTGATCTGTTTTTTTCTCCTGAATAGTCTCCAGCAAGTGCCATATCTAATGAAAATGCTCCCAGTCCTGAGCAACGCACTGGAGTTAATAATGGAGTGGCAAAGTTTTAATGTTCCTTAATCTGTTTTCACTTGGTTAACCTGAAAATAATGTCTGCCTGCCCTACTGGCAGCTCCAAAGACTACAGTGAACAGGTGGGGTGTTTTCTTTCCAGGAAATGTCAGTTTGATGTCTGGAAGCAGATGTAGTTTTCCCCGACTCAGTGCGGGTCTATCTTCTAACTTAATAGGAGCTCTAAATAGCTGACAGGTGATAATACATCTAGTCAGCTCTAAGCATATTCTGACTACACTGCCAGCTAGCAAAGGGGAAACTTTCTCTTCTGCAAATAAAGTGAACACCTTTTAGAGCAAGAAAGCGTGTTTAAAAAACTTTCTGATTAGAAAATCAAGTCAGATTGATATAGCAATAGATCTACATAAGTGTTGGATCTGAGTGCATAGAAACTTTGTCTTCATATATTGGTGATCTGATATTAAAAATAGCTTTCAGGGAAGAAGAGATCATTTAAATCTCCATTCCAGGCACCTATAAGTAAAGGAGGATACAGAAGGGTATATGTAATCTAACCTCTGGTGTCAGCTCTAGGGCAAGAATCTAAGCCTAAATTCATAAATAGTATTTTTCTTTCAGAAACCCATTATTGAGCATTTTGGATGGCTCCAGTGTGGTTCTATTTGTGCAGTTCTCTTGGGCTGAAAGCTTCTTCTCTAGGCTGTGGTACTCTTTTGGTGGCTTCTGCTGTCACACTAGTTATTCCAGGCTTGCATTACTCAGTTTTTCTGAGAGAAGTGAAGGAGCAGAGAAAAATGAAAGGAGTTCTGGAATGATTTTTTTCCACTCTCTCTGTCTCTCTCTCAATCCTTCTGTTTTCTCTCAGCCTGCCCTGGTTTGAACATGGACCATCTGTTCCTCTCACCTTCCAATTCTTCACAGAAGTTGGTCCAGCATGTAGGAAGCAATATTTTCTTCCATAGTAATTTATTCTCTGGAAGCTGCACCACTGATGATACTCAACTAATACCCAGCTTCCATTTCTTGTTCCTGAGGTTCTTGGCATGTGTCATTGCAAATTGTGTCCCCTAAAGTGAATATTTCATATCGTGCTGAGAGAGCATCTAATTCCAGGTTATGGTAAATTTCTGGTTGGAATCCCTCTACTCAAAGATTGTTTTTCTCATCAGAAATTCAAAATTAATTTGACTGTATGGAAGGGAAATAATTTGCCAAACCTAATTTTTAGGAGAACGGTGGTTTTGAGCTGTATGAAGTGAAATTCTGAATAACTCACCAGGTGGATGGTCCTGTCTTTTGGCATTGTGTACTGCAGGAATTCAGATTATGTGTGTAGATAATAGACGGACAGACTGACTGACTGACCAACCCACCGATCAACTTTATTTGCTAAGCCTGAGATTCATGGAACAAAATTCTCTGGCAACTTAAAACTTCCTGAAAAACAAGATTTGAAATAGAAAGGATGACACAACTCCAACAATAGCATTGTGAATGGAGACATTGTCATTCTGAATGGAGATCTACTTGAGACAAATTGAATAACAATGCTCTTTTTCTTCATTAAAGCCATTAAAATCTGTAAGGCTATGGGACCTGGATAGACATAAAGGTTTTAAAAAGCAATGAGGAAAGACTAATGCTCATTGCTGAATACTTACTTGAAGAGCCCAATTAAGTAACAGTTTGTGCTAATTTGTGCTCTCTGAAAAATCTAGGCAGAAAAGCCTCATTTTTGCATTGGTTCAGATTTTAAAAAAACACCTTTTTTTTCCTAAGTATCACCACATAAATATTACGAATTCTTTTAGGAGTGTGAAATATTTTTTTTCTATTGCAATGGGAGATAAATGTTATTTTTGTGAAGCACGGAAATACAGAAATTCACCAAGAATCTTTTGCTGTGCCTCACTGCTGTTTCAATGGAGTGTCTCTGGGAATATTGCAGTTTTATATTGTTTTTTGGAAGTGCTAATATTAGCACGAGCTCTGATAAGAATTATTTAAGAACCTAATTGCATGCTCTCTATTTGGCATTTGAATTTTGCATCTTTGGAATTCATCTTTTCAGAGTGCTTAATTTAGTTTCTATTAATACCCTGTAATTTAATAATTGTAGTGGGAGGCTAGGGAGAATATGGAACAAGGAAAGATTTGCATATTTCTTTGATACAGTAGTTTGTGATAGGCTCTGACTTCTTTTTTTTTAGACTGATCTTAAAAAGCAGTTTTGCTAAGGCTGGTGTGAATACCATGGAGCATGGAGAGACCAGACAGGGAGACTGTTTATACTTTATTCCAGTCACTTGTCATATAACTAAGGAAAGGCTGAATCAATCCATCAGAGCTCTGCAAAACAGTATTAAGCAATGTAGTTCTTGATTAAATCTTGCTTGCAATGTAGATATCAGCCTGAAGAAATGATCTTCCAAACTAAATCTTACCATGAAAGCAGAAAACAAATATTGCTTTTTTTTTTTTTCTGTTGCCCTTCGACTATGTTGAAAAGCACATCTAAAAAAAAAATGTGGCTGTGACTTCATGTTTGAGTTTTTGCCTGTTAAAACATACTACTACAGGCCTCTGTTGTTTGCTCTTGTAACCCGAATTAGAAAATAGCATGCAAGAAAGAAATCTTCTGGAAAGATTGGCTAATGGCTGTGTAAACAGCAAATGCTTGCCACATATGGGTATTAGGAGATTTTATTGCAAAGACTCAGTGACTACTGTGAACAGGGAAGAGCTCTGAAATGTGGCAGCAACGAAGAACTTTTGGGAGAAGCTTGGAAGTTTTTTGGCAAAAGCCTTTCCAGAGTCTTTGTGACCTTGGGACTCAGGGCCTTGGTGATCTTAGAGGTCTCTTCCAACCTAAATGATTCTACGATAGTCAACAAAGCAGGGCTTAAGCAGAGTCACCTCATGCATTTGCATTCAAGCAAGAAAATGCCTGCAGAGAATCATTATGGGGAACCCTTTCCTAACCGGCTCTGGGAAATCCATGTACCATTTCTTTACTGTCTGAGCCCTGTCACAGCCCTCCTGAGAGGTTTTGGAGCCTGCACCTTCAAAGATATCCAAAAGTCATGGTCCTGCACAACCTGCTGAAGGTGTCCATTATTGCAATGGAGCTTCAACAAGAGGAGCTGCAGAGGCCCTTTCCAGCCTCAGCCACTCCATGACTTGGTGAGCTGATGAGAAAATTGGAAAAGGCTACAAAATATTTTGATGGTCCTGAAAGAAGTGGGCTCCCTACTACAACTTTAGTCAGGATGAACTAAAAGTTTCAGGAGCCTGCTTTGATAATGATGAGTGGAAAACATCAGTTTCTAGTCTCAATCTACACTTTTAGTTTTGGAGAACACGGCCAGGATACAGCAAGTATTATTGGGGACTGAAGAGGGTAAAAATACACTCATGGAAGCAGGGATATGAGTAACTACCCCGTTGCTAACCCCAGTGACCGTTCCCTTTCCTCAAATAACATTACCTTCTGCTTTTCTTGTTAATAGGGAAGGAACCTAAATTTCTCTACAGATTTTGCATGGAAAAAATTTCAACTACCCTATTTAAAGGGCTAAATACAGTTTATAATTGGAATGGTATTTGAGGGCAGCTCAAAGAAACAAAGTGCATCGAGAGGAGAGGTTTGACAAGGAGCCCCAGTCTAATATATTTTCATTTGCTTGCATTACAACCATGCATGTCTTATAAACATCATAGCAATTCTGCAGAAAATTTTCAATCAACTATTAATAGTATCCCTGAAAAAAAACCCCGGATGCTTTGCACCATGCTGCCATTACTTTGCTTGCTCTGGAAGGATCGAGAATGATCTCATCATCATTCATGAATCTGTGGATCAGAAAGTTCAGCCTTCCCATCTTCTCAGAGCAAAGTTATTCTCAGTAAAGTTTTGCATCTGTGAAAGCCGACAACACAGAGAATAATAAAATTTAGGAGCCCCAAAAGCATAAAATAGTTTCATCTATAGTTATTCATATAGATCAGTTGATTCTGATAGAAAAAGTGTTGATTTACCAAGATAAAATGGCAAATTCTTACAAGACGAAAGATGTGTTAATTGCTACCTATGTACTGGTTCTCAATTGATCAGGAGTTTTTTTTCTCCCAGATATAAAAAAATTATTGAAAAATACATCTTGGAAAAATAAGCTGAATGTATTATCTCTGAAATTCTTGATTTAGCATTTTTATTTCAACATTTCTACTTCAACCCCTGACTCCCGGCCACTTCCTCTGAAAGAAAATGTTGACTTTTCAGGAAATGATGAGCCTTGTTGAATGTTTGGAATTTGACTAAAGGCTGAGTAAGGATTACTTGTATGAAAGAGTTTTTATAGCAACAACTTCCCAGATGTGAGGGTATGTTTGAATGTTTCAGGAGTGTTGTACAAGGACATGATGTAATATTCTGTTATGAACCACTAACTTTCTCAGTTTCTCAGAGTTAAAGGAATTCTTGCTTGAAATGCAGCAGCAGGAATAATATTGTTCTTTAGCAAACAGTCTTGGACAGATTGCAGAAATATGTTAAATAATTATTACAATAAGGTTGACTGTTCAACTAAAATTAATTGCAACGTTATGTAAAATTATTTTCATTAAATTATTTTACAAGTACTGCAATGAAATGTATAGAAATTTGTAATTAGTATTTTAAATAATACAGCGAACCTTACAATAATTTAATTGTGTATTTAAAGGTAATACAGATACAAACTTGAAAAAAAAGCCATATATACATATGTGCATATATATGTTTGGATGTGTAGATTTTACACACACATATATTTATATATATAGAAATATGAGTGGTGAGGCAGTAAATAAAGCAGAAATTAAGTTATCTTGGACAGCCAGCCCTCAGATGTCCTACCTGTGCTTAGTCAGATAAATAAATTTCTGCATCCAGGTGCCCAAACCTGTTTGCACCTCCCTTTGCTTGTGTGTGGGTTTTTAGCAGCATGGAATCATTACTGGGTATGTGTTAAACCAGAGCAATGCCTGATCTGAGCATTTGGGGAAGTTGGTTACTGGAGCACGATAAATTAGCAAGGAATTACAGACACAGTGGCTGTTTCCTCACTGAATGTGATTGAAGACAATAAAGAATTTAGAATATTAGGGAAGAATTGCTGTGCCTGTTGTCCACTTGATGCACAGTTTTTTTCAAGGAAATAAACCTTTTCAATTTATTTCTTTCTTGCTCAGTATTTCTCTCTATCCATTCTCATGTGGCCTGTCAGCCATGTGGATATTTTGCTGAAAGAATAAAGACAGATATATGAGTAGGAAGGGAGAGAGAATTCAGTGTGACTACTTTTTCCTTTCATATATGTCTTTTCCTGTGGTATATTTCCCTTCAAGAACATTCACAGGGTGAAAACAACATAAGGGCTACTGAAAATATGTAACAATGTACTGCATGCTTCTTATCCTCATTAATTCAAGACAGATAGCATTTGAATGTAAAATAGTCCTCAATATCACTACAAAAAATGGAAATACAAGATGAGCAATGTGGTATTTGTTTCAATGATCTCAGAATGAAGTTAAGTGCACCACAAGGGTCTATGGCATAAATATTCAGCAGCATTCAGGTTTTTTTGCCCTGCATATGAGAAAGTTCAAGAGAAAGCTCTATGGGATGGTTAATCCGCTTTTCAAACCAGATTGGTGTGTAGACACCGCTTCTAAGCCCTGGCTGAGGAGTTCAACCACTGTGGGGAACTACTTGCTGTTCACATTCCCTGTTGGATGAGGTATTAATCTGAGATTTAAAGAAACTTAAAGGAGCCTGAGTGCTCTTCTGTGAGGGCACCAACTGAGTGGAGACCCCACCCACTCCACAGGCATCCATGTTATTGAGTGTCAGGGAAGGACGCTACTAAATTTGGTGGCTTATGGGAAGAATCTCTTCTATTTCATACCTGCAGCATGAAATAGAGGAGATTCTTCCCATAAACCCACCAAATTTAGTAGGTACCCAGATCTTCATTTGAAGAGGATTTCAAGTGAAGATTTGGGTACCTGACTGTCCAGTTACAGCCATTTTATTGAAAGATTTCTTTGGGGCTCAGGACTTTCCTCCTGTAGTTCCTGTTCTTCCAGACCACTTGCTATGACCAGACTCAATCCCCTTTTTAAGATTCCTGGCATGCATAAGGAAAGATGAAGTCTTTTCTGTTATGCTTCTATTATTGCAATTATGTGATGAAAAGGAGAATGCAATCCAAAATACAGAAGCCCAAAATCCTCAAATGCAAATGCTCTTGCAAATGAAACCTCTGCCCACATGGAGAGAAAAGATCCAGGCTCAGATTCACAGCCTGGCTCTTATTCTATGTATGAGACAGCTTACTGTAAGACCAAAATCAAATTACCTCTGTGTTCAGAAGATAGTTAACATTAAATTCATCTCTGCACCATCTAATTTCATTTTTAGATTTTTGCATAGTTTGTCTTAGCTAATGAAGAATGTTGACACAGCAAACCACGATGTGAAGAGGGGAACTCAACTTTACTGTCTTTAAAATGGTTGTTTCCCAAACCCTTCTGGGCAGAATGACATGAACAGAATAACAAAACAGACTTCCAGCTCAAAATCTATACTAGAAAGCTTTATATTAGTGCTAGAATATCAGAGTTGCATTGTCAAGGAAGGGCAAAGATGCTAGGAGAATAGGAAAGGCTTTATTTGGTGAATATTTAATTCCTAATGAAAGAAAAGTAGCATAGGAAAGGAAGAGGTTCTTTTTCATAATTTCAGACTGCATGTATATGTCAATATGCATTTACAATGTGATTTATTCTAAAAGCAGCAATTTATTTTTACTAGAGTATTATTTCAGTAGTTTTCTTTCAGACTGTTATTTTTATATCAGGGAATCCAAATTAGGAACCTTGTGAAGTCTGAGATGTTTCCATTAATTTACACAACATTCTCTTTTTCTAATTCCCTCATGATTGGCTCAGGGTCTTTTATTGGACTTGGTTCTGCAGAAGATTAGCCCTCAATATCACAAATATTTTTATTGAGACTCTTATATAAGGCTGCCAGGGAAGCTTGAAAGCTGAGGGAGCCTTACAGTTTTAACTGCGGGATCCAAAATGTTCCCCTGATTCTGCTGTGACTCCTGGATCTGTCCAAATGCCATTCCTCCTTCACACAGGTAAGACATCAAGTTCCAGGAACCCTATGTTTCTCTTTGTAGCCCTCATTCTGATGCACCCATCATTAAGGAATCCCTTTGAACAAAAGTCAGGATTCTCCTCTTCTTTCCCACTGAAATCTCATATCTTCAGCAAGCTTGCATTTGGTCTGGTAAATTTCTTTTTGGAAAACTGAATTCAGGATCACATCCTCAGGTAACATTCAGCCTTTCAAAATCAACTCAATCATCTCCCACTAAATGACTCAGAGGCTGCTCCACAATTAATTTTACCCTGGAAACCATAAGGATGGATATTCTCTTGAGAGAAATCTGAGGAGTTTCACTTTAGTTTGGTTTTGAGGAAAGGCTGGTACAGGGAAATGTGAATTTGTATCCATTCCATTCCATGTAGATTATAATACAGGGAACATATTTGAACAGCAGTGTGATGGTACAGAATTGTGCCATAGAAAATGTAATCAACAGCACTTTCAGGACCCATAAGAAAAGCAAAGATAATGCCCTCCTGTCGGTTTCTCGGCTGTTTAGGTGACCTGGAAAGGCCCGGGGTGGCCTTGGACAGCCCGCGCTTCAAAGGACGAGAAGAGACTTCAGATCTTTTCTTGGTCTCGGTGTTTATTAATTGTTTATCTAAAAGATTTTCTTTCGGCCCGACAGAGGTCTGCACAGCAGCCAGCCATGAGCACACTGCGAGCCCCCGGGGCGGTCACTTATCTTTATACCTGAAGTTACGTATACAATATTTATTATTTTTCCCCAATAGCTTCTACCCTTATTAACCGGTGCACTTTTAGTAATAACCAATCCCAAGGTGCCACCATCACCACAGAAGATGGAGGCCAAGAAGAAGAAGAAGAAGGACAGGACACGCCCCAATTCCTCCATCTTACTTCTCTAGACCCCCCTGTACAGAAATCCTAAACCCTGTGTTTTACACTCTAATTAACTTATCCCTTCACCATTCACCCAGTGAAACCCTCCCAGTCCTCATACAGGTGTCATCTCCTGTGTAGGATCAAAGTCCAGCCACCAGACACTTCTGGCAACGTTCCAGGACTCCCGAGCCCCCCAAGGGTGTTCTCGGCCACTCTGCACCTCCATCCTGAGGTGCTGAGATCCCACATCCTCCCACCCTCCTACCAATGTTTATTCGTCCCACAACAGTAAGACCACCCTTTATTGGCAGATGCAGTTATCTCACTTGGCATCTGAGGAGCTTAAACACCAGCCAGGCTGTGGCTCTTTCTTCTCTCTCTTTAATACATGGAGGATTACCCTTGTGAAGGACTACATAAATAGAAAATGCGATGGCTTTGTTTTAACTACACTATGCCTGTCTTTTTTTTCCCTGGCAACAGTTTTAAGTGTCAGTGTTGCATCCATATTAAGTGTGAATTCCCTTGTGTAAATACCATTAAGGTTAATAGAATTTTAGTTTTACTGCTTAATAAATTTCAGAGCGGATTAAGTTTTGAGAAATATGTAACCAGTCATAATGCACAGAGCACAATCCCATATCAGCATACATATACTGTAGCTAAGGCTGGGAAGTGCTAACAGAGACATGATGTGGCTTCAAATTAAATATGAAGAAAATAGATTATTTTCAAGTTTGTTACTTAGCTAACATTTCAGTATAGTTTGTCTTTTATTGTTTATTGATTTTTTTCACTTCTACTCACTTTAAAATTGCATTCTTTTACATTTTGGGCTTCTGGATTTAA
The DNA here is from genome assembly GCF_027579445.1 of Ammospiza nelsoni. Classification (NCBI taxonomy): domain Eukaryota; kingdom Metazoa; phylum Chordata; class Aves; order Passeriformes; family Passerellidae; genus Ammospiza; species Ammospiza nelsoni. The sequence continues at coordinate 53,550,218 of NC_080636.1, forward strand.
AATCATAAGGGATTATTTGAAACATCAGCTTTTGCAAGGTGTTAGATCCCAGTGCAATATTATATACCTAGTAATAACTGAACTCTTTGTATAGCAAGTGTGTAGGTACTGAAAGGCCTGGATTTTAAGGGAATCATATTTTTGGAAGATTCCATTACATATTTTAGGAAGATCCTAATGGCTAACATACATTATATGCCACATACATTTAACAATGCATATATCCAAACTTTGTGGATCTGAAATTGGTTTATAGTATTAAGTATCAATTTCCTCTAAAAGTATTGTATTTGTCTCTCAGGAGCTTTCAGATATTCAGTTGTCTTTTTCCAAGTGCTGTTCCACTGGATTTACTGACTTTAAATGACACGTTGAAGGCATTGGAATGTTTGTTCTCTGGAGGCAGGGGACATTCCTGAACTTTTGGTCATTGGTGCTGCTCTGAAGCCAAGGTGAGGCTGTGTCTCCATGGGCTGGCAGCCTTTCCCCGACCCTCATGCTTCTCAACCTCAAATTTAGCTAACAAAAGCACACAAAAGATCTAAGATTTCCATTGTTCCCACACCTCTGCTTTTGTACTAGAATTCTTTGCTTTTTCCCTGCTGCTCTCATCCCTCTGTATATCTCATAGTTTATTTGTGTTGCCAGTGTGGTGATTTGGGAAATCTGCCTATGTACAGCTGTAAATTGCAGCCAAGGCTGTGAAAAAACAAAGTATCTAGTTATTTGTTATATTCAGGAGACTGACCGAAAATGTCAGCACAGTTTTCCATATTTATTATCTCAGAGAATTCTATATGCAGTAAGAATATTATTAATAATTTTTACATGCCAGCCCTGTAACTCTGCCTGTGATCTGAAAGTCAAGCTGTCATCCTTGCTTTTAATGATTTTTTTGGAAAAGAAACTTACATTACAATATTGCTGCCTCCTTGAGCCGAAATAGGACTGAGGCTATTTGCATATCCTCATTACTTCTGCAATGACCTGAAGTAAAAAAGGAAAGAACTACCAAAACAAACAAACAAACAAAAAAAACAAAAAAAACCCCCATCCCAAAACCCCCCAAAAAACCCCAAAAAACCCAAGCCCAAACAAACAAGAAATTATTTTTTCTTAAAAATAAAGAGTTTTGATCCAAAGAAGTTACAGGAATACCAGTGGTTTAAAAATGTCTTCATTTTCCTTTTTAATGACTACAACTTTTCTTTTAGTGTCTAAGGGCAGTAAGCAGATGCAACAGCATCCTTCTAAATACACAAGGTGACTTATGCTTCTGTATTGTACATAATGCCTTAAAATTGAAAAGCAGCAAATATGGTTCATTCATGTTAACAAGACTTAGCCAGGAATCTCAAGTATCACTCAAGACCTCAGCCTACAGGTTCCTTCTCATTAAAGGATTCCAGCTGATTCTGTTTGCTTTGCCTTCCAGTGTTCCAGGTCATACTTGATTTCATATTCAATCTCAGCAGTTTTTATTGGCCAGCTGTTTGAAACCTGAATACCTTTATTCCTGTTTCTACCTAAAAATCCTTTCCTTTACAAATCATCTGTATTTCTTTGTCTTGTCTTTGTGGCTATATATTTTGGTTAGGTTTGCAGCTGACTGTGTGACAAAGTCATACAATTATGTCTTTATTCAGTTTAAGGTAACATCCATCAGGGTGAGTTAGGCTGCTGTACCTCTGATGCAGACAAATGCAATATGTTCATTTACTGCTGCACTTTTAACACCAATTACATTTTTTTTAATTTAATTTTTTAGTTAATTAACTTTGCCAAACATTATTACCCAAATTTTCAAGATAAGGAAACTGAGGCAGGCAGTGTTACCTTGCCCTCCACAAAGCATGTTCAAGGCATTTAGCAAAAGCAACAGAGTCACAGAAATGGCCACTTCAAAACCAATAAATGATCTGTTTTAGACTTTCCTAACTTTTTTGCCTACAAGAAAAATACTTGGCATCTGAATCCCATCAAAATGTGCCACCATTGTGGAGTGGCTGCCTCTGCTGAGCTGTGAACTTGCACAGCTGTATGTGTGAATGCTACAAATCAATTTTTAGGTAGGATGGATTTATCTTGGAGAGATAATGGCAGATTTTTCTTTCTTTGTTCTATAATCACCTTGAGGAGTAATTGGGAATATTTTGAGTGGTCAGTTCTTTTGTTGATTTAACAACAGATTCGTTCTTGTTGGTTTTGTCTTCTTTAACAAAATGTTTCTGCTGTTGCCTCCTGTGGCTTCCTACTACCCAGCCCCACTTCTGACATGCCCCAGTGTTGATGAGACTTTGAGAAGTCACCAGGACAATATCCAAAAAAGGGGAGTTTTGATGGGAGTGTCTCCATGCACAAAACCTGAAGAGACTAATTGTACCCTGCAGAGGAAGAAATCATTTTCACATGACACTTCTTTTTTTGGACTATTCTCCAAATTATCAAAGGTTCTTTTTTTAATTTTTTTAAATTGGGCAGAATAGGTAATAGTTAAATATGTGTAATATTTAGAACTTTATTTTGTAATGGATTATTTTATACAGTTCAACTCTATGGATATCGGTCTATTTTCCACAGATCCTGCCAAGAGACTTTCCATTCTGGGGCTTCCTGCTTATTTCTTCCAGCTGCTTCTCTTTCTTATCCCTTCTGTTGTTATTCTCCTCCTGTCTTGTTTTCACTACTGATGAAGGAGAGGCTTTTTTAGACTTTGAAACCATAATATAAATGTTCTTGGCAATTGTTTCTTTCTATACTCTTTATAATTATTCTCCTGCAATTCCAATTGTATTTTCCAGTTGGAGACCATCATAGAGAAGAACTGTGCTGCTCAGCCAGAATGTTAAAGGTGCAAATAATCTTTTGAGAGGGTCCATAAGGAACATGTTTGACATTGAGACACAGCAGGAGTCACACAGTCGCCAAAATGGTGTTGGCTGTGTCGACGAGTGATGCAGGAAGGAAAACTTGTTCGGCTCTACATCTCCTGCTTAGCCCTTTACCTGTGCCACAAAGCCTGTCTGTAACACAAAACCTCCTGCCAAACTCACCCTGACAGATGCCCATCAGCAATAATGGGATTTGTGGGACTTGTTGGCCCAACCTGCTCCAAGAGGGTGTTACTGGGTGAAAGTGTGAAACAGGGCTGTGCGTGTGCCCGTGCGCACCGTTTGAATTCTCTGCTGCAGTAATGACAGAGAGTAAAAAAACCAAAACCAAACCAAAGAAGCCCCCACAGTAAACAAATAAAACAACAAACCAAACCAACAAAAAACCCCAAACAAAGAAGGAAACAAAACCCGCCCCGTTCACTTACATTATTTTGCATCTGTGGGAGTCATTAGACCACCTGTTAGTCTGATGGCACTAATGCTAGTCCTGCTAGAAGGGAATTGGTCCTTCCTCCTGCAAAAATAACCACTGTCATGGAGGCACCAAAATGCTGCTTTGTCACATCTGAAAGTATTTGCAGAAAGAAGTCCTTTGTTTGTTTGTTTTTTTTTGCCTCTGTGTGTGTGTTTGTTTTCTCTACTTTTGGAACATATTAGAAAGCATCCTGCTCTCGTTATTCCTTTTAAATAGTCTATTTTCTCTAGAAAGTAATATCCACATGGTAAACTCCTATTCATCAGAACTGTGCCAAATATGTGCCATTTTAAAGCTAAATATATGTTATTTTATTTTACTTTAAAGTGAGCCAAAATGCATACCAAGAACATAGCTCTGGATGGTATTGGTCCTATTTTCAAGTGAGCATTTACTGTGTGAGGCACTTCTGTGCAACAAGCTGGGTTTGTAAGGGGCTGCTTTATGAATGCAAAGCAGAAAGCAGTATTTCTTCCTCTTGCTGTGAATTTACCTTTTAATTGTAAAAATATGGATTTTCTTGCTACTTTTGAGGAAGAGTGTGAAGCACAACCTTATGTACTTAATGTGATTGTGCCTGGCTCCCTAGCACTCCCTTTCCACTTGAATTTTAGGAGTGCTTCTCCAGGGAACATAAGGAAGAGGGTATTCAGTTTAAGGAAAATAAAAGATTAGCACTTAGGACCTTCTGTGTCAACTCTAATATCATTCTGTTGGTGACTAGCTGATGTACAGCAATGTATTTTGGTCCCATTTTTTATTCCCTCTCATTGGGTACTAATAAGTCTTTCCTCTTGTCATGTTCTGGTAATATTTTTCTTCCTTGACCTGATCAGGATATGAAATATTTCCTACACAAGGTCTCCCATTCCTTTACTATACGCTGAAGTAAAACTGAACATCAGGCAAGATTAAATGAAAGAGGGAGACTTCTGGAGTTACAGGACCACATGGTAAATAGCTTCCTTTCTCATTACTTTGCTTCATAAAATGTTAAAATGTTCTCTTTTTCTCTTTGTAAGGATTGCATTTTACATGTCTGACTCCAATTTTCTTTTTCTAAAAACAGTCAATAACATTACAGAGCAACTGTGTTAGCAAATGCTAAAACTGAATAAACTGATTGTTATAGCATGGCCAAATTAAGGATGTGTTAGGGTGTTTATAAAGTGAAAAAGAAAAGTTTTATAAAGAATTAAAAGCAATTCAAAACAGAAATAGTTCCTCTTTGAACAGTTGAAAAAGAGCTCTAAATGGCCTGACAATTTACTGACCTGGAAGAATCCAGTAATTAAAACTAGGAATAACTTAAAAATTTCACATCTTGGTCAGTGGAAATGAGATTTGCTTGCAAATACAGCATGGTTCTATAAAAGAAGTCAAGTCGTCACTTTAGCTAATAATTTCTTTATTTAGAATATGAGCTTCATCTTATTGAAAACAGCCCAAAGAATCATCCTGATTTTTCTGAATAATCTCAGCTGGGAAAAGAACTTTATTACTCTTGTCTAAATAACGTAGAATTTGAGGTTTTGGTTTTGAAAAGTTATTGAACTTGTTATCAAGCTTCTAGTTATTAAACTTCGGATTTTCTTTGAACTAATATAAGTTTTTTATTGTTTCCTTACCACAGCATTTGCCAGTTGAAAGTCAAAGAAAGCTGAAGTGTCAGCTGCATTAGCAACTTCTTCAGTGAGAGAAGAGAGTCACATCTCTTATCAGGATTTCTAATGCCACTGTGTGAAAAGTAACTGGTGAAGTCTTTAGAAATCAATTCCTGTGTAGAGAAATTTCTTTTCAGGGAAAAAATACTATATTTGAGACTGAGCAGGACACAGGACTCCTTCATGCTGAAGACCTGCTTAATGAGGATATAAAAATAAAAGTAAAAATCCAGCAGGTTACAAAGTATTAGAGCACTTTTAAAAACCCATATGTATCAGTTTATATATGATAGGGTGAATCAGTGTGCAATACTGGGGTCAAAGATCAAAATTCTCATAATGAATTGTTAAGGAAGATGTACAATTCCTAGAGTAACATATAAGTCAGTGAATCGCTTCACTTAGGTCTTTTTATCTTTAAGTCATATAAGGGGCAAATCTTTATTGTGACAGGCATCCTTCTGTGCTAAAGCAGGAAATAGTTCAGCATCTGTGGCCTAAAAGAGGAAATGGCACCTCTAATTTTTCTCAATGGGTGCAGTTCCACCTCAGTCTCTGCAACTGGGCTGTCTGTGGTGCAGCATGGAGGCAAGCACTGAGCACTGCAGGCAGCACGAGTTTGTGCCTTCCTGCATGCTCAGCTCATGACTGATGCAAGAAAATTGTTAAGGGATATTGTTTTCACAGAGTATGTTTCCCCATTGCCACACAGGCACAGCAGCAGCTGGTTCAGCATCCAGCCCACCTGGGGGTGTGAGGCAATGGGAACTCCCCAAAATAGATGTGCTGCTGAGGGATGAGGGTCCATCCTCTGCCCTTTAGGAGTTTCCAAATGGCCATCCCCTGCTGTTCATGTTCATCCTGCCAAAACAAGGTGCTTAAGCATCTGACAGAAGGGAATCAATCGATTATCATTTCTGAGATTGAAAATGACCCGATGAGTTACCAGTTAACCACCCTCCTGCTGGCTAGTTTGAAGGCACAAGCAGGCTGCATATGAATAACTGATGCTTCAGCTTTGAGAATAACCTGGGTACAGAGGCAAGCTTGGGGAACACCTGAAGCACTGCTGCTGCTGCTGCTGCTGCTGCTTGGATTCTGCCTCCTTCCTCTCAGTGGAAAGGGGTAGTTGGAAAGCTTCTTTTTTGTTTTCCTCCATCCTTTTCAAAAGAAATGCAAAATTCAATTTTGTGAATAGATGCTGCTCTGGGTCACATAATCTAGCTCTGTCTAGCTACCAAAAGGAATTGCCTGTACGAGTCTTTTTAATTTTTTTAGTAATTTTATTTTCTAATATTTGTTGTTTCCTATTTTTTATTGCAAACTAAAATTTTCTATTATTATATTTCAATTTTTTTTTCTAAAGGTTCTTCTGCTGTACTCTTGACCTTGTTAATAATGCGATATCAAGGACTGAACCCTGTCCTGCATTATCCCCAGCCAGCTGCAGCCCACAGCTGTCTGTCCAGCTGTGCTCAGGGAGCAGCAGCTCCCACACCTCTGTCTTGCCTGGTCCAGGTGCTGGGGCTCAACTCCTCCCATTTCCCCTAAATTTCAACTTTACTGGCCACTTAATGGTAAATCTGGTGACTTGTGCCGCCAATTATTGCAGCCAGGGCATGTTTCCTGTGAAATTTGCAGTTGTTCTGTCATTTATTGGTACCAGTTTGCTTTACACACCTCTTTGGAGGAATTAAATGGTGTTTAGTGGAACGACAATATGTCAGTCCAGATCTGCAAAAGGCAGTGTAAGGTCAGTGAAGAGAAGACTTCACCTTCCAATAGTCGGTTTCCATGTATAAATTGGCACTTGATGCTCATCAAAGAACAAGAAATATTGGATATGCTCTAAATGTCCATTGTATTTTTGAGCCAGCTACCTGATGGAAGTCATCACTTATATGTAAATGAACTGTCAATGACTTGTCTCTGTTGGCAGTCGCTGGACTGTGAAGGGTATGTCTTAATAAGAACCAAAGCTCTTCACAGACTTTGATTTACTGGAAATAAAATAGAAAAGTCCTCTGAGACTACAAAGGACACTTGTTTCAGATAAAATGTCTAGACAGTAGCAATATATTTGGGGCTTTTATTATAGTGAAACTGCAAATTAGAATGGAGTGCTGAGAAAGTTCCTATGACCCAGCTGAGTTCAAAAACACAGTTTCAGACTGATCCTTGAAACATTCACACTCAAATTAAGTTCATGAGCATTCAAAAAGTGAAAGAAAAGATGTGCAAGGTCAACGTTCAGGTTTGCTAGAACTCTAGAGCTGCCCAGACTTTACATTCTCTCTGACAAGGAGGAATTTGCAATGCAGCTCTGATTTAAATCAGCAAAAGAAAACCCAAATCATGCGTTGTGTTTCACTGTGTTAGATAACAGCCTGCTTTACAGTCCATTCCTGTTTGATGTCTTTTTTCTTTGATTATTAAAAATGAAAAAACAAAAGAGAGGTTAATCACGTGAAATGTCATCTTTTGGGAAGGAAAAAAGGAAAATGAAGCAGGATTAGGCTCAGACATGTCAGTCCCTTGTTTTAACAAAGGCAAATCATTCAGCATTTCTGGTATAGATTTTGAAGTTTTAGAACACCCAATTTATCTAAAAAAATTTTTTTTTCTCAAAATAATATTTTAGAATTATCCTCATTGTCAGTTTTTAACATCCAGAATGTTTTGGAAGCTTAACAGATTTTGAAAAAAAAAAAAGATTGTGGTAACCTTATGCCTTTTATTGAGGTCTGTGTAATCTGAGCTCAGTATTTTTGCCCAAGAGAATTTGCATGCCCAATACAAATATTATACATGAGAGGCTGGGTACTTAAATTAGAGCCTTGGTTTGCCTGTATAGCTAATGGAGAATCCAGAAGGCAACTCAGTGAAGCATCAATTTCAAACACCAGAGTGCTCTGAATACTTTTGCGTGTGATTTATCACCACTTTCCAGGAATCATCCTGTGCTCCTCGCGATCACTTCCTTATCCATCTGTACAGAGATCAAATGGAGACACATGGGGGTGCACCCTACCAGCATTTCTCCTCAGTTGCCTTTGGTATTGGAAACTCTGGCTTTGGAAGAACAAGATTAGTCATTAATTCTCAGACAATGCATGTATCCATGGTCATGTTTTCACACACCTGAAACAACAGCTCTGGGAGATGTGGACTGTCTGGGAACTGATGTGACACCTTGCATCAGGTAATTAAAAAGAAAAATCAATTTTGCTATCTGTCAGGTTTTTTACACAGCAGGGGTTTGTGGTGCTTGGTGGAGAGTAACCTGTCTGTGACGAGGGTCTCAGAGCAGAGATTTTTTCAGTGCTCTCAGCCTCTGAGTGCCAGTTCTGAAGTGAAAGGTCAGGTTGGGATGTAGACAGAAGATTAATACTTTTGGCTGACTTCAATGAGGTAATCCATTTGCCATTGTCGTCCAAATATAAAAGCAGAAACAATTTAAGAGGATCACGCTGAGTCTGCAAGCAATCTGAAATCTTATCTCTGAGATGTACGAAAGGCCCCTTCCCATTCAATAGGCTGCTAGTCCTGGAAGCTGAACAGTAGCAATTCAGGGTCCTTTTGAGTGCATCGAAATCTAGATTCAGCTCAAGGCTTGTGTACCTAGGCAGTCTATTAAATGATCATGGTCTCTGGTTTTAGTTCCACTGTAAAATTAATGTAAAGCCCTAAGGTTAAATGATACACATTGTCAGCATGATGACTGCATTAGCTGTAGCTGCTCCAAAAATAAAATTTATTTGATAGTAACTGAATTTCTACATAGTCCAACAAATGAGTCATCAGATAATGTCCACAGAGATCAATTTTATTTATACTTTCAGAAGATTAATATTCACGGTTTTCTAAATCTTAGAGTATGCATAACACTAGCCTGAATTAAATCTAAGAAATGTAAATGGATAATCAGAATGTCTTTTGGGGCTTCCTGCTGATTCAATATTTGATACTCTGATCGTAGCCACAGTGTACCATGTTCTTTTTTTATGCTGTCATATGGTTGGTAAATACCATTACAAATACAAAATTAACAGACTCAATCCCATACAAGTATAATTTGATGCAAGTCATAATATAATGTTTACAGACTCCTCAAGAAGACTTTGTACCCCATCTATCCCTGCATGCAGTCCTTCAAATATTTGACAAGTCACTGCTGTCAGAGAGTGCAAAGGAGGAAAAAACCTACATGTGGTATAGGAAAATTGAGGTTAAAAAGCACAAAGAAATCAGATTTAGATCATCAGCTTTAACTGAACAAAGGGCAATATTCCTACCCATATCCTTGTTGTTTTGAAGTATGAGAATCAAACATTACCTGTCATCACAGAAATAATGAAAAAGGCTGTTTTCTCCATTTCCCTGACTTTATAAGCCGTACAGTGTCGTAGTAGTTTCACTGCCTGAAGTATTATCCAGAACATCTATTTTGCATTCAAGTTAGTGCTATATTTAGAACCTATTTTTATTCTGCCTAAAGTAAACAGTACACTAGACCTTAATGTACCCTCTAACTCCAGACATGGGCACAGAGGATGTAGGCTAAAAATAGTTATTACTCTCGAAGCAATAATTTGTTTGAAAGCCGTCACCTGAATTCCCAAGCAGTAGTGAATGATTAGGACTCACTTGTCTTCTCTGCTGGAGAGAAACCTCCTCAGCAGATCCTCTTTTCCAGTCGGCAAATTTAAAATTTGTGCAAAAATAATAGTAGAGAAAGTTAGGAGAATTTCAGCATGTCATAAACTCCTGCAGGAGGACAAGATATACTTTGTGAATTCCTCCTAGCAATAGTCACTTTTCAATGCTTTATATTCTCCACTGGGAAAAAGGTAATTATCAGTAGGAGTAGCAGGGAGGAAGAAAAATAAAATTGTTTATTATTGGACCAATTGGGCCCAGAGAAATGAAGGCCAAACTGTTTTTTGCTTGTCTGAATTTGCTTTTTAGTCAGTCTGGATGTGTTTTTTGTTTAGCAGAGAACTTCAGTGAAGAGTATGTTGTTTTATGACTGAGGCCAATAGAAAGTCATTGGCATAATAAAACTGCAGATTTTAAAATTTCAACGCAGCTGCTCTGTGACTTTTAAGCAACTGTGAAATCACATTGTTTAAACTGTGTTTGTAGGGACTGGTGCCTGGATCCATCTTTTTTCCTCCTTTTTTTTTTCCTGGAGGAGTCAACAGAATCAACAACTGGTGTTGCAATCTAATCATTTTTGTGAGTGTTCACAAACCTCCATTCAGAAACAGCCACCTGGTCACTCCCTGCTCCACTCATGTATGAAAAAGAGCATGATGTTACCAGCATCATCAATTAATATGTTAATACTCTTTCACTGGTGAAAATACATTCCTTTAATGACAAACACACTTGTTTGGAGACACACCAATTATGTGCAGACTGGCATTTCAATTTTTATTTTTTTTACAACTGCTTTCTGACTTCTTAGGCTGCAGCAGTTGGTGATACCAGGACATGCTTTTACACTGCATTGTATCAAGAGTACATAAGAAGCATTTATAAGAAGCAATTTTTTGCTTCTCATGGACAAAGTTCTTTGCAGAGAGAGGTGAATTCAGGACCTATGCCTTCCACCCTGAGCCTGTGACCCCATAAGCATCCACAATTGTGAGAATTTATGCAAGTAATATCAAAGTGGTTTTGTGTGCTTGCCAGAATGGTGACAAGGGATAGCTTGTCTACAATCAGGGTCACAACTGAGTTATAGGGTAGGAGCTAATCATTGTGGTGATTGACCCTTAAGACTGAGGAGAGCAATAGGTCAAGAGCATGGAAGAAAAAATTATAAACCAATTCAGAGATTTCTGTGCAATTTTTTTTGTTTTACTTTTGAGCTTAGCTGAGAGCCTCAAAAAAGGAGTCCAGTAGCTGTTGCCCTGAAAGAAAAATGTGATGTAGAAGAGTCACTGGAGAGGCAGGGAAAATGGGGACAGAGCATTTGAATTAGACAGCCAGGTTTGGGTTTTTTTTTTTTTTTTTTTTTTTTTTTTTTTTTTTTTTTTTTTTTTGTATTAGAAAGATATATTGTGATATATTTTACTTCGAGTAACCCAGAAAAAAAGACCACATACACCTTTACCCTTATTTTCTGGGATAAAACTACATGGAAATAACTGTGCATTAAAGGACCAGCAATCCAGATTGCACCCACCCTAAAGCTGACACAGCCAGAAGGTTATTGCACAACTCATCAGCCTCTTGTGCAGGGGGTGTACATGGTAGCCTGATTTCAAATTCACAGAAAGAAGGTGTAGCTCCCAAGGCTTTATTCCTTTGCCACATAGGGCATTCCAGGGTGTGCACAGGGAAATTGATAAAAAAGGGCGCAGTTTTGAATTATGTACTCACAGACACTCCTGTGTAGGTAGGATAGCATTTGAGCTGTGAACCATGCTTGAATTTTATTGTTAATAACTCCCTCTCTGGCATTAGCATGGTCATCAGTAGCAGGTAATCATTCCTATATTTGGATTTGAATGATGACTCCTGCACAGGGAAGAGGGAAATTGGGGAGTTGGAACTAATGATGAGGTTCCCTTCCAACCCAAGTCACTCTCTGATTCCATGGAGCTGTAACCATTTTCCCTGCACACAGTGCTCCTGCATGACTGAAGAGAGACATCATTTTCCCTGCAGTGCATACAAGGAGTGGACTAATGCAGGAAATGTACTGGGTAGATAGAACTTCACTCAAGTCTAATATCTTTTCTTCATATGCATACAAAAATAACAACTCAGGGATTCAGTTTCTGTTTTGTTTATCCACTGCACAAAGAAAATAAAAGTGCATCTGTTGCTCGTCATTCTCACTCATTTCTTTGCCATCTCAATCAAATTGAGACGAATGGCTTATGCTTGTCCCTTGAACAATAACACTGCTCAAATACATAGACTGGGATCTCCTTCTGACAAGTTTTAATTATGGGATGAGTCAAGCTGGCATTTACCTAGAGAGATCACACATACAAAGACTCTAGTGTCAGACACGGTCTATGCTGCGTTCTGAAACCAGTAAGCTGAATTTCATAAATGTACTGACTAAAAGGTGCGGCATTTGCTGAGAGCCTGGAAATTCAAGCACCATAAATTCTTCCCAGCCAGGCATGTAAGAAGAGCTTATCAGGTTCCCTCTCAAGGAAGGGAAGAGAAGGCTTCATCCAGCTGGCACACCAGGTGTGATCCCTTCTCATCCATAACAGTTGGAGAGGAGAGAGGAGGTGGATGGGAACGAAGAACTGAGTAAATTCACAAACTGGAAGGAGCAGAGAGCCATGCTGCTTCCCAAAAAGAGTCTGAAGTGGGTGTTTCCCCAGGGATCTCAGCAGAATTCAGGTACCAGGTTATGAGCATGGTTGTAAAGCCAGGATGATGGCTAGGGTTTAGCACATTTTAAATATTTTGGTGTCAATTCTATCATAGCCATGGGATGAACAAAGAAGTGACTGAATGAATGTGGTATTGAATATCTACTGAGGGCAAAATTCATCTCTCTTTGTTATTAGAAGCTTTTGCATGTTACAAATATACGAAACCCAAAATTATTCATAAAATACTGTATCTCTATGCTTTTGAGGATGCCACCATACTACAATATAGACATCAAACAGCAAAACCTCTGGAGAGCCCCAGAGCTGGGGTCAGGATAAACCTACAGAAGGGGGCACCTACAGTATACTTGAAACTTGAGAAGAGGGGACAGAATAATATGTTGGCTTTGTGGTCTTGATGAAAAGAACCATATCTCTGACTTCACAGCCTCAAATGTCTTACATCCACAATGAGGTGCTTGATCTTATGATTATTTGTAAGCCTAAAATTTTTGCTACAGTGGCATAAATAATTATTGGCAGAGAGGAATCTTCCAATGTAGAATTCACCCACTTACTGCTGATCTAGGGCACAAGCAATTGAGTTTATACCTTCTGCTCACATCTAACGTACTGGATGCAAATATAACCCAAATTAACCAGACTTAAATTGTACTGGGATCTTGCAAAGGCAACAAAATTTATTCTGGGCTTGACTTGATGTCATGAAATGTAATAGATTTTTGCCATGCCTTGATATTATGTAACTGACACACAGTAAAGCACACACACCAAAGCAAATATCAAGCTCACAGTGCTCTGCAGTGTGACATTCATACCCAGACAGACTCTCAGCATGGTGTGCCAGGATGGGGGTGCAGAGCAGGAATTATTCCTGGGTGGGTAAGAAGAACCTTTAAAATCCCCCACTGAAATGAGAATGGATTTGTATTTCTTTCCTCGTGTTCAGCAGAAACAGAAAGAAATCAGTAAGGAGGAAGTTCTGAGACTGCAAGGTTATAAAAAGGAAGAGCTGTAACTTCCCAGTAGAACTGAGGATCTGGCATTATTTATGTATTTTGAGTTTGCAGAACATGACATGATATGCATGTTTCTTACCACAAAACAAAGACAAGGTGGTGCTTTATTACTGGGAATTCAGCTACTTTTGTTTCTTCCTGGCTTCTCCATTTGCTTTATTCTTTTTCAAGGACTTGGTGCAAGAATTCAAAGATCAGGAGAAGAGCACTGATCTAATCATAAAATATACATTTCAGACAACAATAAAAGAAAAAGGATTTTAAAAATCAGGGGAATACTTGAGAGCCTACATATTTATAATTGAAAGCTGTTCAGGAAGGAATTACATTTGGTTCAGTCAAAATTGTTCTAATCCCAAGACGAAAATCTTCCTGGATTTCAGGAACTAATAAATCCATCAATCAGAAACCAAGGAATAAAAACACCTGGAATTGCCAATAGGATATAAAAGATAATAACAAGAAACCCCTGCTGAAAATAAACGTTTGTCCAGTGGAGAAAGGTAAAACTGGTATTGCAGTTCAAAATATCTCCTTTTTTTTGTTTCTTATTTTTAACTAAAGCCTCTTTAAGAGGCCCAGCAGCCCCTTTAAACATGTATTTCTGAGCTTTAATTGGTTTGCGTAACATCTTAACAATCCTTTAATGAAATTTCGATGGATCAAAAAAAAATTATCCCAACAGTTTGGCTGAACTTTAATCCATGAGCTAAAACCAAACTAATTTTGCAGCAGGAGTGTCTGAAAGTGGATGCAGTTCTTTCATTGACATCACATTTGCTGCTGGAGCCCATCCAGCCTCACTGGAGGTTTACATGCAAACCTGACTCACTGTGGGTCTCCCATTCACATCTGATCTGCTTCCAGATCTGATGTCAATGGAAGCACTGTATACTCTATGCTGATGCTATTCAGCTTGGCCTCCCTCCAGAAGCTTAATGTCTTTCTTCAGTTGCATCAGTGCCTCTGAGCAAAAAGAGAATGACATCCGTATGTTTCAAGATTAAAGTCGAGTCAACGTTTCCAGTGAAAAAATGTAGGCGCTTGTAGACCTGCAATAATACAGTAAAGGGGTAAATTTCTTGAAATAACAGTTTCAGGCTCAAAGGTGCTGAGGTCAGTGTGTGTGTTACATTTTCTTGAAAGCCATCAGCAGAAAGATACATGAAGATTGCCATGGTTTTCTTTTGGCAGCTAAATTTTGAACCATATAATTTACTGTATATTTTTAAATCAAAGAGGATCATTTGACAACAAATATGCCAATAAGTTATCATTTAAAGAAAGTGAAAGAGGAGCTAACTCAGAAAGCTGAGGAAAGGGACTCATAGCCTATTTCTGCATATAAGCAGGGCTCAAAGATGTTTTCTGAGGAGAGATTCGTATTATTGCAGTTGCACTATGCAAGGATGCAAACAGATCCCAAACAATTCAAGCATCTTGCAGCCACAGTGAGACCAGCCTGGCATTTTAAAGTAATTTATAGACGGATATAAATTTAAAGATCAGAACTAAATTTGAAGGATTTTTCAAACTAGTATTATTTTTCCAAAAGCATAATGTCTTCCAAATATTCTTTGTAATACATTGTGAAGGAGAAAAAAGTCTAAAAACAACTCAATAGAGTGACTCCAAGGACTTTTTTTTTTTTTTTTTTTAATTTAGCATTTTTTCAGTAACAGTGAACTAGGAAATAACTGGTCTTTGCCAGACACCTTTATTTGTTAAAAAGCAATCTCTGAATCTGTTTTCTCTGTATTGGCAGGTAAAGGAGCTAAATTCTTAGATCTCTATGAGGTTAAGATGACACCAGCTCTTGTTTGCTGTGAAAACTCAACAGACAGGTCTAAGCACCACCAAGTACGACCCTCACTTTAGCTCATGCGTGTCTCCTGACCAAAAATCTCATCATGGTTGTTTGACCTGCCTGTTAGTTTCCCTGAGTCTTTATTCCCAAAACCACCACCAAACACCATATTCAGGGCCTTTGTATCATACCAAACTGCTTTGCTATATACAATATGGAGCAAAACATGCAGCATTCTGCAAGGGTGATCACTTTAGAAATAGCTGGAGCAACTAAGGGTAGGTGCCCATATGTTTCTTCACCTCAGTTCCTGGTGAAAAAATGGGTTGAGGGGCTGAAGGAAATGAAGAGTGTGATGGTATTTTCTTCATCTTCTCCTTGGTGGGCAGGGGAAGTGCCATGTTGTGCTGAGCTGGTGAAACAGCAATGCCATGATGTGCCCTGCTTTTTGGTCTGTCTGCAGGCATGTTGAAGTGCACTTAGCAGCTACTTTTCATAGCTTTCTAAAGCATTTTCTTTCACTGCTGTGTAGAAAAGCCACACATGAGAGATTTTTTTTTTATTAAATCTAAACATAAAAAGAAAATTTCACAAATCTGTTGGTCTGGCTGGTTTCCAGTCATGTGTCATCTGAATTACATTACCACAATATTCCAGACGTTAAATTAAAGACAGTAGGAACAAGTATAGTTGACATCTGTGCAAAATTTAAAACTAAGGAACTTCCAGTGGTTTCTTTAATCCCAGCCAAATTATGGCTTTTACCGCACTCTTCCTTGTATGATGCCAATTTTTTTTTTCTTCTCTCTCTCAAATAGACTCACAAGATCACAACCATGCAGCTACAAGGCATCCTATCCTGTTCCTGTGTGGGCTGGCCGTGCCAGCAGTCACACCAGGGGGAGGATGCTGGCACATCCCTGAGGAGTCATTGCCCTAGCTTCCTTGATTTTTGGTACCACCAGGAATGTGCAGTGCCTGGAAGAGGCCATGTCTGCTGTGCCGGGAATAGCTGTCATACCTCGTTTTGTCTAACTTTGGAAAGGAATTAGTAAGAGTTAAACTCCTTGCTGGGAGGGATGGCCAGTACTGTATCATGGCAACCAAGGGGACTGTCAAGTCCTTGGGGTTTTTCAAGTCTTGCCTTGGCACAGGTGCGGCTGACCCGAGCTAGAGCCACAAGGGCTTGGATAGGTCACCTTCAAGATTCCCCTCCAGTAAATGTTTTTAATAATCACTGCTCTGTTCCTGGGGAAATGGGCAAAGACCATTGATAGTGGCACAACACATTGCTTACTTGCAGCTGTGACTTCTGACAAGCCCTCCGTGGTGAGGTGGAGAGGGTTTATGTTTTTGCCTCTTCTTAGGCAATGGCTTATAATAAACATGCCTAGGAGCAGTCAAAGATGTGGTTAAAGCAAACGAGCAACCTTTCATTCAGGGCAGCTAAACTCTCCAATGAGTGGTGGTAGTGGAGAAAGCCACAACTTAGGGCAAAGCCTGCTGTGGTCTGAGCAGCTAGGAGCTAAATCACATGCACACACACACACAGAGGGGAGAGAGAGGGAGAGAGAAAACAACAATTGTTTTTGGCTGAGGCTGGCACCTCCTGCCCTAAGTCAGTGGTGCAGGCAGAGGGTGCAGGTTCCCCTCTGCTGCTGCCCTTCAGTGCCACCGCTCTCCCAGGGGCTCCTCTCTGCAGAGCATCCATGACCCAGGCTGGCACACGTGGGGGCCAACCAGGATGTCTGGCCATTCCCTGCATCCCCTTGTTTCCCTCCGTGTTTGTTCAGCTGTGAGTATATTTGGAAACTCATTGGTGGCAAATGGGCTGCTTTGACTTTGCAGAAGGAAGAGTGTGGTAACGGCACTGTGTTTTCCACATTATCTGATTGATACCAGTCTCCATTCCTCTTAATTGAAACAAGCCACTATGGCTTTGAGATTGCCCTAACCACACAGGCCAGGAAAGAAAAAAATAAAGAAAAATTTTCCATTTTGGCTTTGTATGTCTAAACATGAAAAGTATTTTCTGTGGAGCTCAACGGGCAAAAGTAAATAAAACGTCATATGCTGCCTCAGAAGAAACAATTCCTCTACCTTTGATATTTCCATCAAGAATTATTTTAGTGTGGAAAAGCTGTAATTCTGTATGGTCTTTTCCCAAAAGGGAGAGGAATAAAATAACTTGAGCAAACATTGATGTTTTCTACCACAAGGAAATGAATACTTTGCATAGAAACACAAGACCTTATTCTTCTGGGCAGTTCTGTTTCCTTTGCG
The DNA here is from genome assembly GCF_027579445.1 of Ammospiza nelsoni. NCBI lineage: Eukaryota > Metazoa > Chordata > Aves > Passeriformes > Passerellidae > Ammospiza > Ammospiza nelsoni. The sequence goes on from NC_080636.1 coordinate 53,567,730, forward strand.
ATTGTTATCCCTCAGAGGTGAAAATTGTAATTGGAACTCTGCTTCTCAAGGCTGCAAGGTTGGGTGGTTGGATGTGGCTCCTGGGAGGTGACAGTCAGTCATGGAAGCAAAGCAGACCATGAGGAGGACACTGGCATGTGATGGTTGAAGTGCCAGCCTTAGTTCTTCCCCACCTTCCATCCCTCACTAGATTTGTAAGAGTTGTAAAACTGGGATGAAATACTGATGCTCTGGCAACTCTCACATGTTTTGCACATTGTTTGTCAATGAATGTGCCCACTGATCTTTCTGCACTTAGCTCACAAAGGAAACCACGAGACCTCTTCTCTCCTGGACTGCCAGCAAAAGGTAGAAATTCAAGATAAAAAAAGGGCTTCACCATGTCTATCATTTGCTTGTTAGGTGCTGGCAATCTGCCCTTGGCACCATAAGGCAGAAATGTGAATTATGACCATCCCCTAAAACCTCTTCAGGTTGTGATCCAGACCTTAACTTCTGTATCTGCACAGGCCGAGTGAGTTTTACAGATTGTGAGAAATGTCCTGTCAGTAAATCTGTGCATATTGTTCTTTCTGAGGGATCACAGTGGATTCAACAGTATATGAAGGCTTATTTGTATTTTCTTGTTATTTTTCATTTACTTGATATTTAGTTATGATTTTTAAACAGCTACAAGAAATGAGAGTCAAATAAATAGTCCAACTGTTCTTTAACATCAACCAGATATCTGATATCTTCTTGGCAATCTGGGATCCAGAAATCAATGAATAAATTGCCATTATCCAGTGAATAAAATAGTCATCTGAATAAGTACAGCACAGATGTGCCCTTTGACTTGAGTAACATGTACTGTAGGCAGAATACCTTAAACATGATGCAATTTTTACATTTCATAATACATGCTTTTTTTGTGAAACAACATGTGTTTCCAGTTGTAATTGTTTGAAGGTACTGCTACAAATGATGGCTATTACTGTCTGTTTATGTTGGCTAGTCATCCTAGAAACCTTTTTTCTCCCTGCTAGTAGAAGAGATCACTTTAACACAAATTAGCTCAATAAAAATATTTATTAAAACAACAGTCAACAGTCTGCTCCTCCTAGCATGCATCCTGTATGGTATTAGAGTGAAAGCACATATTATCATGTTGCTAAAAAGAAAACTACTGAAATAAAAAGATTTAAAGAATAACAGTAAACAATCTGCTCAATCAGGCAGCCTAACTACTTAGGTGTGTAATTATAGAAATGACACAATGTTTATGCAAGTGTCTTCAGAATAACAATAAAGTGCAATGTGTTTTCTACCAAGGAAGGTTTATTTGAATAAATATGTGATGAGCCCAGCAGGGCTACTCACATGACAACAGAAGGGTAAACAGGGAGAGGCATTCCCTCGTGCACAGTCAAAAGGGCACAAAGGCAAGGCTGTGGAATAGGAGTTCTGCCCATGTCTGAAAGGCTAGGGCTCAGTCTCATTGCTCTTTAGCTGCATTTCAGGCATTTGTGCAGAAGGGGTGGGCAGAGTAAACAGTGCTTAAAGCTGTGACACTCAAGGCTCTCCACTGTGTCAGATGAATGAGAAGTGGAAAAGGTGGGAGGATGCCTGTTTGCATTTAGTGATCATGTGTGTCTTGATCTGCCACTGTCTCTGTTCCACTTTTTTTATCTCGTTTGCTCCTGGTCCAAGAAAAAATCCTAACCTCTGTGTCTTACTTACAGATATCTCTCCTAATCAATCAAGTTACAGAGCAAATTCATCCTCTTTGCATCGAATTCTTACCCTTTACAGCCCTCTTTCATCTCTAATCTTCCCACTGTGACAGGAAAATGTGCCCTGCAGCAGTGCTTTATGATGTCAGAATGAGAGGCTTCTGGCTGGATGAGCAAAAGAGTATTTAAAAGGCAAATTTAAATGTACAGGTTCGGACCACATAGTCATCACTGACCTCAAAAATGAAGGGAAAGGCCTCTTTGTAGCTTGACTACAGTTTGCCTTCTGCAGCCTCTAAAATACTTCAGAGTAGAAAACATTGCTGGTCTGAGCAGTGGCCTTGTGCATCCCCTCTGTGCAAGGGTCCATGGTGGCAGGGTGGCAGTCCCTGCAGCGCTGGGCCCTCACTGTTTGTGACCAGACTGTTTCCTGTGGCAATTCAGCAGATCTGAAGCTGGCAAACTGCTTTAATCTGACAGCCAGTTTGTCATGGTATTTGGGTCACATGAGTAGCTGGATCTCAGTCCAGTTATTTCCCTAAAGGCTATGGCCATGGCTCTACCCACTGGTAGACTTCACACCCTTACCTAGGGGTGGCCCAGGGTGACCTCCTGGCAGTGCTGGTGAAAATGAATCAGGTTGGCTCGAGAGCGCAAAAATATTTTGGTCACATTTTTTCCACAGGTGGAAGGGGAAGATGGGATCTAGGGTCAGCAATCTGGGGTGAAATCTCTGAACACTTGGGTTCAATGCTTCTTCTGTAAGGGCATGATCAGACAAAAAACCAGCAACTGCTGCTGTGGCTTATGCAGCCTGTGAGTCCCTTCCAGGTCCTTCTCAAGCCTGTCCCACGCTGTTCTGCACATCACAACTCTTTTGATGTTTTCCAGACAGGATTTTGATTTTCCTTTTTCAATACATTATTTATATTATTATATGGTAGCAGATATGCAGGAAAAAATTTGGCTCTGGCCTAAAGAATTTCCTGGCTGTGGTGGAGCTTGAAATTACTTCCACTTTTTTGCAGCATTCCTCATGTTTCCCTCAACTTTCCAAAGCAGATCCTGGAAACATCAGCTCTGTGTTTGCTTTAAGTTATGCAAGGAATTTAACACACTCACAAGTAATCCAGACTTGAACACAGATGCCAAAAATTACTAGAAATATTTTGGAAATCCATGTGAATTTTGGTCACTAGGCCCCTTGGTGTGAACAGCCAAATGCTCTGTGCCCTCTGCTCACTGAGCCTGGGAGGGAAAGGGGACCAGAAACAGCTACAGACCAAAGAAGGGCTAAAATGCAACACCTGTAAGTACAAATCCGTGTTCTGAAGGACAGCCTCAGAGCTGAGCACTGTTTCAATAGCTAGCAATGAATCAAGGCACTCCTGTACAAGGACAGGGCTGGATGTGCATCAAAAAAAAAAAAAAAAAAAGATCCAGAAGATCAGCTGCTCATTTGGCACTCAAAGACATTCCCTCTACCAGCAAAGGTATCCCAGAACACCAAAGAGTATATACCACACTTTTGGATCCTTGGCATCATCAGGGTGGTGCATGTAACATTTTGACTGTACAGTCACTGGGACAATTGCAGTGCAGCTGTGGGTTTTGTTCCAAGGCAGGTTTGACAGAGGGTACCAATCCGGAGGCTTTGACCAAGGTCTGAAGTTTTTCAAAGCCAGCTATGTTTGCATTCAGGAGCTGGAGAGGAGCATTACAAGAGTCTGAGTTGCATTACAAGATGACGGTGTTAATCACACTGAGGTGACCCTTGCAGTGTTGGTACATCCAGACACCGCCAGTGCTGAGGTCAGCTGTGAGCCTCTGGGTCCTTGACCTGCATCGAACCAAGCCATGAGTCCTCCCACAGTGGGAAAAGTTAAATCACTTTTGGGGCACTTAAGGAGACTCCGTAAAAATATTGGAGGCCTGTCAGCACTTGCATGACTTAGCCTAAATCCTCTCAGCAGAGCGAATGTTCACAGTCTGAGGGGAAATCTTGCCTGTAGCTGTGCACAGACCAACTAACTTAGCCTGAAAGGACCAAATTAACCTTGGATAAGAGCTTTTTGTGCATGGATGGTTAGTGGATTAAAGGAGATGTCTAAGTGAAAGCCCAAGCTAAGCAAGGGGAAGGAGCAGCCCTGGCCATGCACTTGTTCAGCCTGGCCCTGCTTCTCTTACAGGGAATTTCTTGTCTGCATAAAGACATCAAGGTGCTGGAGCATGTCCAGAAAAGGGCAAGGGAGCTGCTGAAGGGTCTGCAGCACAGGTCCCATGAAAGGTGGCTGAGGGAGCTGTGGGTGCTCAGTTTGGAGAAAAGGAGGCTCAGGGGAGACCTTATCACTCTCTATGACTGCCAGAAAGGTGGGTGTAGCCATGCTGGGGTGGGTCTCTTCTCCCAGGTACCAAATGATTGGGTGAGAGGAAATGACCTCAAGTGGTAGTGGGGGAGGTGTAGATTGGCTATCAGGAAAGATGTCTTCATTGAATGGGTTGTCAAGCACTGGAACAGACTGCTCAGGAATGTGCTGGAGTCACAAGGCTGGGAAATGTTTAAAAGACATGTAGATGTGGCACCTGGGGACATGGTTCTGTTGTGGACTTGGCAGTGCTGTGTTAATAGTTTGACTTGATGATCTGAGGGGTCATCTCCAACCCAAATGATTCTATGATTCTCCCATCCCACACCTCCAGCCTCAGTGCTGTGGGGCTGCAGCCAGCCTGTGCTTCTCAGCGTCCACTTCCTTCACTCCTTCCAGGGCTGCTGGCAAAGCTCAATGGGAAAACTGGTCCCACAGTTTAACATTTATGTACTGAGAGCTGGTAACTCCTTCTAGACTTTTTTTCAGACCCATCCACTCACATTGACAGGAAAGAAGGGACCTCCTGCCTCTCCACAGCACAGGGCCAGCTTGGCTGCAAGTCCACCAGGCAGCAACCTGCATTGGAGAGCAGGGGTCAAGTTAAGAGCCCATTTTGGACATCATTATCTGCTTTCAGTGAGCAGTGATATGTTTCAGCTATACCCCATTCACTACAGGAGAATAGAGATGACTTGTGGCAGCCGGTGGCATTTGCAGGACAGAGAGGGACTGCAGCACATTGGCTCCATGCTGACACAGGATCAGTGACTGACAGATTGAGATAAGGCTATTCCTTGTCAAGATGCTTCCAGGTTACTGAGAATATCACATCAAAGGCTGTCTGGAAATACTGCTCAACGCTGCTGATGTCTTGGAAAAAGCTATGCACAGAAAAAAAGGACAACAGCTAGCATCAACCTTCAGGGCAGGAATTACAGTCAGGACAACTAAATTAGTAGGTCTTTAAGAGTCAAAATAAGGTTGAAGACGCCTTAAACCATTTCTTTCAGGACTCCTTTTGTGTACCTGTAGAAAGGAGGGAGTAGCTGACTTGCTGTTGTACTGTGCACTTTCCTGCGGGCGCCAGAATGGTCTTCTGGCAGTAAAAGTCATACAGGAAGAGTCTCAGATGTCTTTCTAGTTGAAATTTGGGTCCAGCCTGCTGTGTAATGAGCAAAGATCGGGGAACCACAAAAAACCATTTTTTGATTCTCTGAACTTAACAGGATGCTAAATGGATTAGACCAGATTTTCCAATTTGCCCTCATGATTACATTAAAAATATTTTGCTTTAACTTTGCAGATGGCAGGCTTGACATAATATCCTCTCCTTTATATTTAAGTTGGCCTTAAAAGCAAATCTGTTATTTGCCCTACTATGGAAGTAAAGCAATGCAAAGACATTTACAGAAATTACATTTTGATATATATCAAGCAGCAAAATGAAATTAATATAAAAATACATATAAATATATGTATATATGTATAGATGTTCTTTAACCAGCAGCTGGAGTTAATAACAACTGAAGTTTGGAGTTAATTATAACTGAATCTTGGGCTAATCATTTTTGTTTAGGAAAACCCCCTTGAGGTTTCTGTGATCAGGATTTTATAGCCAGAGACAAGAAATTTCACCACTATTGGTAACATACATATTCCTGTCAAGTCAGTTAGAGACAGAAAATAATCGTTTTGCAGGGACATACCCAGATAAGCCTAAAAGGTAGGTTTAGTTTAGTCATGGAAGAGCTCTCTCCTAACTCCTATATGTTGCAGACAGTAAGAATCACCGGGAAAACTTAAAATATTCAGGGAGAGAGAGAAAACATTAAATAAATGGTTACAATGCTTCCATTCTCAAACCTGCCTAGATGCACAACTACCATCAAGCAGAACCAGCAAATGGGAGACCTAATTCCTGAGAGATGCATTTTCATCAGCCTGTGTTCGAGCTGACAAGGAAGCAGTTTTCCCACACAGCAGAATTTGTCTTCTCCTTCCCATTCCTTTCCCCAGAATGGAATCCAAAATTTATGAAGATTTTTTGTGGAGCATGAAGGTCATCCCTGGCAAGTAGGCCTGTGGAAGATCTCAGTCTAGGGAGTCTGGTGCGAAGTGGCTGTGCTGTCCTTTTCTGCTTCTCAGGTGGGAGAGGCTTCTGTGTTTGCACTCCACTCTCCCCGTGGCAAACAGTAAACACTGGACCAGAGGGATTATACAGGTTAAAGTTCAGTGGAAAATAACTCCTGCAGAGCATTTTGATTTTTATGGAAAAGCATTTCCCTTTGCTACATGAAAGGAAAACACGACCCCCACCCTGTAATAGCTCTGTTTTGTATGCAAGCAAACACAATTCCCCCCCAACAATAGCTCTATTTTGCATGCAAGCGGAGACACATTTCCCTTTGTTTTTTTTTTGTTGGGCTTTTTTTGGTGGAATACTTTCAATAGAAAAATGGTGTTTGATGCTAAGTGTTAGTGCAGATCCCTCACAAATGTTTGTCACTGGAAAGTGTGCACAGGAAGGAGGATAAGTGTGCACATAGGTGGATGGGCAAGTAGGTGGATGGACAAACAGCTACCTAAAGGCAGGGACAGAAGAAGCAACTATGGAAAACTTTTATTTGAACTGCACTGACCATTATTTCCTGGGGATGTAGTCAGAAGACCTTGTGTCCAGGTCTTCCAGCTGTAGTCTGACAAGGTTTGATGACAGAAAAGCAAACAAAACATCATTCATAAAACATGCCCACAGTACCTGCACTACAACCAAGTGGGTCAGCTGGCGGAGTAGGAAGAGACAGCTGACAAGACCTGGAAAGTCAGAGCAGCTGCACTCTAAGCCCTGTTGCTATTTATTATTTATTCAATTTATTCTTTTTAAGATGGGACATGCAGAACAACACAAATTTGCTCTGCCTTTTAAGAGACTGCTTGCGCAGACCAAGTGGATGCCTGTTAGTGGATTTACCTCATAGGAAAACATTTACCATCATCAACAAAGGGGGTGTCAGGGTGGATTTGCAGCAGTTTCTAAACTGAGATATCTGAAGTGTGGGCTCACATGAGAGGACACGTTGCCCTGGGTCCTACAAAGCAGGAATCCTGTTGGAACAGGGCTGATCTTGCTCGCCTACAGCCATCCCTGAGGGTACGTACTCTGAAGCCAACCTTGCTAGCTGGAATGCTGCCAGGCAAACTTGAACGCCCACCAGGATAACCTACATCTGCAGCAAGCCTTTCTTTGCTTATCTATTGGCTATGGTGAAATTTCTCACTGAATAAAGACAGTTTCTTTTCATGATGGAGAGAAATAACTGGAAAAGAAAAGAAAGCCGACGCTGCTCTTTGTGGGAAGTCATGATTTTATTTATTTTTTTTCTCCATTTGTCCTGCAAGTGGCATGATGTGAGCCTTCTCTGAAGAAGAAAGGGCATAGCAGCAGCTAGCTTGGGAATAAATATGCTCCAGAGGTACAAAAGGCTGGGCTCTGCACTAACCACAGCAACATGACTCCTGTTTTGGAGCTGTTTCACATCTGCCCAAAGAGAGGCACAGGCAGCTGGAGTTCACATCTGAGTGGAAAATGGCATGTACACATACCCATATGTATGCTGGAGAACCTTTGAAGCACAGACAAAGCCTCTGAGAAATAAAAGGGATAAAAGGGAACACATCTCATGCTAGCGTCAGCTAGAGGAGTTTGATGCAATCTTTACCAATCCATGAGGCTGAGGATCTGGGTCTGTCACCTTGCTCAGCAATGGGAGATTGATGCTGAAAGATGGATAAAAGTGGTTCATGCGGTGTTTTTTTTTCTTTTCTTTTTTTTTTTTTTTAATATGTTGGTCAAGCTGTTTGTGTAAAGGAGGGGATAAGTGCTCTTTCCCTGAATTGGCTCTCATTGTGCGTGGCTATTTCTCAAGAGAATCTTGAGCTGTATTCACAGGTCTTAGATGAACATTTGAATTTGTTCAACACATTTCCCCAAATTATCTTAGATATCAATGCCGGAGAAGCCCCTGCATGGCTGAGGGAGAGCTGACACGTGGAGCCAGAGAAAGCTTCCTAAGGGTCTGTGTCTTAGCCAGCCATGCAAGTTCCATCTTCACAGCTGCAACTTGTGACAAAACCCAGCACTGCTGGGGATCAGTGACTTAGTGACAATTTCACTGCAAGCTGAGTGACCCAACAGCCACACTTCAGCCACACCCAGAAGTTCTTTGAAGCTTGTTGCCTGAGATTTAGTTTCTTTTCCTTGTGCTAAGTCTCTATGTCTCTGTTTGTGTAGGTGAACAATGAAGCAGAAGCCATAGACTTTGAAGTAGATCCTGCAAGTTTTTCAGCTTGTATTACAGCCACGTTGTCACTGGGCTTCATTTTCTGTGTAGCTTCAGCTCTGTTGGTGTCCCGGATTAAATAAGTGGTGTTACAGGGCAATGTCTTTTCAGCTTTGCCTGATTCTAAAGGAAGTCTGGTTTTATTTCTCAGCATAATGCAGGCCCTACATCTAGTTTACTTATGATTTATATTCTGTTGAAAGTTATGAGCCTTCATGAAGCCTATTGGCTAATAATTAATTAAGCTCATTTTAAGTCATTAATCTATTGTTCTGCATGATCTTTCCAGGAGACATTTAGGATGTCTGATGCAATGTTTATTCTCAGCCCTTTTGATGCAAGTCTTCTCTATAAATGCCTGTCTTTATTTTCCATTTGCATCACTTGCAAATGGTTATCTATACAAGCCTAATGGTTTACAGTAATCCTTCAAAAAATAGGTACTTGAGGTGAACCCATTTAAGATGACTTTTTATAAAAGTCTAGCATTTCACCCAAGCACCTTATGAACAGAAAGCCAAGTGCTCTAAATGTATCAGCATTATGATAGCCTAAATCCATTTGCTGTGGTATTGAGGACTGACACACAAATGACCCTGGGCCTCAGTACATGGAAATTACTTGTAATTACTCTGTATTTTTCAACCCTCAACATGCTCATCTCATAACTCTTTGGTAGACACTCCTTTGAGCTGGCTCTAACATTATCAGGGGAAATTCTGAGATCTCTGCTGGAGCTCTCCAATTTGCAGCTGCGTAGCTGACCCATTTTTGTTTAGGGCAATGTGTCTTTGGTTATAAAACCATCATTCTTTATAAGCCTCTTGCAGGGGGATAAATGGATGTATTTTTTTACTCTATGAGACATTTTAAAACGCATAGACAGATACTCTTTGCCCAGTGTTTTTTTAATCTCCACTTCATGAAAAATGAAGGTATTTTCAATATGATTTATATTCAGAATTTCTCTCAACATATTTAAGTCTAGCTGATATCAAGATATGAACAAAAGCTTTAATCATTACCAAAGGTTTCCATGTGATTTAATAGTGAAAGAGGATGTTGTATTTCCTCATTATTTCATAATTTCTTTTAAACTGTGTACCAAATTCACTGACTTTCATCCAAAATAAATTATATTGAAAACTTGTAGGAAAGAAGACCTTGTAATGATATCCTGCCACAATTTCTGTGGCTCCATCCAATTTTGGTGCTGTCTCTCACTGATATACCCTAAAAGTAATAGCATTGTGAAGTAAAATGTGACTGAACTGCTAAGTCTCTCTGCTAGGAAGGAATCCTCTGAATTTATGCTGCATATTCCACTCAAGTTCATTTTTTTTGTGTGGGTTTATTAACATTAGTGAGTCAATAGAGCTGTGAAAATGGGAACAGCTCTCTATTTCAAGTCATCAGGAAATAATGCTTTTTCTCTTTGGAGGCCAAATTCTTTAAGAATGGAGAGAATGCAAATCAGAAGTGAAAAGGATTTGATCCTTACTTGCCAAGGGGAGGTTCTCATCTTTTCTCACTGAAGTGCATTAGGATTTTTGTTATTGACTTGGCTGAGAAAGGGGTCAGACCTTAATTTAAGGGAGGGAAGAACATTAGGCTCTTTTGTATTGTTAGCTAAAATAAAAATGCTTCAGCTAAGTTAGCTTGTGACCATTTGAAGCAGCTTAGCAAGAAATACTCTCAGTTTTGCAAAGGTGTAAACCATTAGAAATTAGGGATTTTTGCCCACCACAGTGGCAAATATTCATAGGTTAAGGAGGGGCTTTAGCACACATGGAAACCAAATCTAAACTCATTGAGGCAACTTGACCATTTACATCTTGCTAAGAGAAGAATATTCAAACCCGACAGGTCATTGAGATTGTGCCTGTGGCTACCACCATCCTGGGGAGTCTCCTGGCAAAGAACCAACCAAACATAACCCCATCTTCCTCTTTAGCCATCAACCAGTGTGAACAACCTGCCCTTGAGTACAAAGGGTACAATCTGGTCTGATCACATGCATAATGTGCTTTCCAGTAGTTTCTCTAATCAATCAGTCTGAATAGTCACTTATTTATGCCAAAGCGTTTCTTTTGTTACCTTCAAGAACTGGGACCTCAAACCAGCTCAGGATGAGATGGGCTACATGATAGTACGATATTTCAGATTTTTACAGTTGAGCTGAATATAAAATTGATAATGGCCACCTTCCAGCTCAGGCAAGGTAATTGCAATATTTATTTTCAATGTGCAGTTTGTCACTTCCTCCTTCAAGTCAATCTGGCCCCTCTTAATCCCTTTCCTTTTAGCCCTTTCAGTGGGTAACACATGTAATATAAGGGCTGTACTTAACACTAAAATTTCATTGTACAGGAGTACTGGGCTCAATGTATAAAACAAAAACATAAAGTAGCACTAATGAATTAGGTTAAGAACAATGGAAATAAGGGCATATTGCAGAAGGAGATTAGAAAAGAAAAGTATAAACCCTTTAAGGCAATTATGAAGCATAGACCATATTTATGCCATCCAACTCAGTGTGATATAAGGGCTCACAAAGGAAGTTGCTAGCTAAACGTGCATGGAAAGTTCCCTGTTCTGACTAGTCCCAAAAAAGTTGCTCAGGAGTAACTGTAGTTGTCATTTTGAAGGTAAGAGTCCTGCCTAGCAATGTTCTGGTGTGGCAATCCATGAGCTGGCATTAGAGCAGTCATGGTCTTCACTGATACCCAGACATTCAGTGGACATCTCCTGTGATTCTCATACTCACAGTTCAGAACAGCTGCTGTCCAGGAGGCACTGAAATGTTCACCTACATACAAGCATAGCCCAAGTGCACATTTATATCACCCTGCCAGTTTTAAAAGACTGTGCCCCTTCAAATTGCTCAGCAGTTTTTAAAAAGTTTAAGTTCTAGTTGTCAGTAAACACATCAGGTGGGTAATGCAATGTAACCTGCAACTCAGCTGCTGGCAGGGGATATAAAGCTGCATGAAATCTGTCTTTATCACTGCAGGAAGATTTGTGGAGTCACTGCTTTCATCTCATGGTAGTTACTGCATTGACTTTTTAAAGAGTGGATAGTTTTCACTGGCTTTGGTCACTAGTTTCTGAGAAAAAGTATTAAAATTCAATGTAGTTTTGCCAGTTGGACCAGCTAAGGATGCTTCCTTCTATTTGCTCTTAGAGCTCCTGAAGGATGTGTGATTCAAATTCCATTGGGATTTCTCTTTTATCTTTGCAGTCAAAAATATCCCTGTATTTTCTTCCACTTTTCCCAGAGCAACATAAGAGCTGTGTGCTAACGAGTGCTGCAAAAATGTGTTTCAAAAAAGAAGATTGCAGCTATCCATTTGAATAACTTGGATTTATTTCAACTACAGCTCCAACATCTTTAATTGTATTTTCCAGTAAAGTTCTTAGGATCTTGTTTGCAAAGATGCAAGCTGGTATGGCAAACTGCCTTGTAAAATCTGAAGTGTCTTGCATATTCTTGCAAAAAGCAAGCCCAAGGGCTAAAAAGGTTTGAAGTGACAGCTGTGGACAAGAGCTGTATTAGCTTAAATCACACAGAAAAGCAAGGAATTGCCACAGTGATCTATTAAACATGGAAGGAATAATATCTGTAAAGGCCTCATGCTATAAACCAGAGGCAGCCAGAACAGAGACACTGAATGGAACAGAGATGGGTGAAGCACCTTATCTCCAATTAGTTGCTGAGCACCACATGGCACCAAAACCAAAACCAGCCTAAGTAGAATGGGGATCTTCAGCATCTCTCTCAGAGCCAGAACTCCCCAGAAACATGGAATGCAACAGAAGGAAATTCAGAAGGTACTTTTCCCTGCATTTGTGAGGAGGCAGTGCCAGTAGGAATGAAGAAGTTCTGAAGGTAGCCCTGTTCCTAACAGCAGCTGGTTATCCAAAGCTTGTTGCAGTCAATAATTTCCTGTTAAGCAGAACAGAGGCTGACTGTGAAGTTGTAATGCAGAAATGTGAAGAACCCTGAATTCCATGCAAAAATGAAAACATATGTGTAGGACTGGCTCAGGGTAAGCAGAGTCTTGCAATTTTGAGGACTGTTTTGCAGAAGAATGTGCCTTAATGTGATCTGAGAAGAAAATTAAGATAAACTACTGGAAAACCCAGAGTAAAGCTGAACAAAACTCTTATAAAATGCTGGTTAATGCACGTTAGTAAGGAAGGACGTCACTTGGCACAGTCTCCACAGTGAACTCAACAATTCTTTGACATGGGACTGGTTTGCTATGTGAAGAAGTCACCAGAATCCCAACTCCTCCAGGTAAAAAGGTGTGCAGAGCTGTCCTGGATCAAATTGAGAACATCGCAGCTTGCATACATTGGACAACCAATACTTTAAAAGATGGTGTCCAAAAAAATCCCAAAAACCAAAAAAGGCAATGGGTTGCACCATTTTTTTAATTGATGGTGGGCATTCTCAGATTGTGGACAGCACAAAGCCTGGCAGTTATGCCTCTAGCTCAGCTGAGCTCCACATTGCAGCAGTGAATATGAGGACTGTCAACTGAGAGTAAATATGACAGCTATTATTTCAATTTCAACACTGACACACAAACCACTGTTCCCAGAAACTATAATAGAAGAGCTTCAAGAAAAGCCTCAAAATACAAGATAAATTGATGAAGAGAGCTATTTACACATCAGCCAGAGAGGCATTTTTCTGTAGCAGTGCAGTGTGCACTATCCTGCTGCACTTGGAGACTGCCACACCAGCGGGATGCTCATGGTACAACACGGTGCTGTCACAACAAATGACTTGCTGCTTCTTGACGTTGGTTTTCATGTACCAGAGGAGGCAAACAAGTTCAGGTGTCAGCAGCATCACAGACTGACTGGACATTGTTGTTAAGGCAGGGTAGCAGACAGGCTTGGACGCTCCTGGAATCCCTTGTTACATGAACCCTTCTCACTTTTCATTCACAGGGAGCTCAAGGGAATACCTCTGTGGCATCTCTGTTCAGAGATCTGTGCTCTGCACTGCCTGGGCAGTGTCTAGTTCACAGGGGAGAGTGCAAATGAAGCATCTTGCCAAGGTCCTTGCTGCAGCGTGGTGACGAGACAGCACAAGGAGCTTGAGCTCAAATGATTAACAGTTTCTATTCTTCTACAGCTCTGCAATCACTATTCTGCTGTAGCCAGAGTTGGGATTTTAGAAACGTGATCTCTCATGAAGCTGAAGCAGAGCAGCGACTAAAGTTCGTCTTCCTGAGCTGGACAGTAAAGCTAACTGGAAGAAGTCTGCTTTTTGTATTAGTTTATTCTCCAAAGTGAAATGCTTCAATGAAAATACATTAGAAATTTAATGTCTTTATCAACACCTGAAAAGCAGAAGAGCAGCTTTCCTTTTTCAGTTATAAGTTTTGGTTTTCCACTCTTTTGCGAAAGATAAATGTTCTTTTTGGCTATGAAAGAAATTGCAAGAGAAATCATTAGCAGAGATTTTCACCCAGCCCAAATGCCATTCTTCAAGAAGCTCTACCTTTTTTCAGTTTTCATCTGATGGCAGTGTTAAAGCAGGAAATTTGAAAAATTTGGTAGCTCTTGTCATTTGTGATAAGAATTGTAGAGGCATTTTATCTGTTGAACACATCCATTTCTTCTACTAATTAGGAGTGATGTACAAGTTGCATCCAGGTTTTGAATTGGTCTCCAGCAGGCTCTGAACTTTTTGAAGTTGTTTACAATGACTGAAGTTCTTTGGCTGGTTCCTCCAATGTTACTTCCTTGCTGGCAGTGGTGGGATTGAATGAAGCAGGCAGCTGAGTGGATGTTTAGTAAAAATGAAGTTGAATGTAGTGGAACTGATAAATTCCATTTCCTTTTACAAAAATGTTATCTGGAAGGTGCTGTTCAGCAAAGCATAGCTGATATAATGCTCTGGATGGCATAAAAGGTTTTAAGAAATGGCCAGAAAGAACACATGTGTGCACAGCATAGCTTTCAGTTACAACCAGAACAGCCTCTCTCATCACAGCCACAAAATAACGAATTAAATAAATAAATAAGAAACACTATAAATAACTTCCAGGCCTTAATATCACATCACTACCACATGCATAAGGCATGCTGAGGTCATTGGGCTATATGTTACATGGAAGTTTATAAAATGTGTATTCTGTCAGCTGCTGGCTCCTGCTTGGTTTACAGATCAGCAGGAAGATGTTTTGATGAGTAGAGCACAAATGACCTGTGTTACATCCGTCTGACACAGCCTCTCTCAGGTGACAATAAACATTGCAACTACACCATGAAGGAGCTGAAGCACCATCGTAACAGAGAAGAGGAAGCTGTCAAATTGCTTACACTTGAAAACCAGGGTTTTTTAAAGTAGTTTCTTCCCTTGTTTGATAATAGCCTCATTTCTTTAGTTTTCCCTGTGAAGTCCCACCTAATTTTTCTACTGAGACAGAGGGGTGGAAGATGTGTGAATAAAATCAGTTCTTGTATACTGCTACCAATTTTCTCTGCATAAATCATGGGTCATATGTGCTTCTAAAAGGCAAAGATTTGGGCATAATAATTAAGTAACATGACTGAATGCTACAATTGGGTATTTAATCACATAGGAATAGTTGCATACCTCATTGACTATGAAAATGCTCCCTGTGTGCTTTTGGGGTGTGCCACGCATTGCCACGCATATATTATCCTGTAAATATTGATGGTGAGTAATTTAGGATCAGTAGTTGCCTTCTTTTCAGAACACCTCAGACATGATGGTTACCTTTCTGCTCTATTGTATTTGCACTTTTGGGACCATTTACTCAATTTTTGCTTGCTAAATTGGGAACTTCTTGAACAAATACAGTTCACTTTGTTCATCTTCATATACCCTCACAGAAGCCATTAATTGCCCAATGAGCCCAGTGGACAATTAATGGTTTCTGTGGGTATTACATCAAACTGGTTACATTTGAAGCTTCTAAATGGAGCATAGCATGAAGTTTAAAGGATGCACAGAGAGGAGAGGTGTTCTGATTTATACATCCAGCTTTTTTCACTGATTGGAGTCTGGACCCTGAAGCCCAGGCCTAGCAGAGAGCTACAGAGTGTGACTCCCAACACTGACAGCCTGAGGACTCATTTACAGTGTGCCAAAATAATCCATGGAAGAGTGAACCCTCAAGCCTTGGATCATAGGGAGGTACACTGGCAAGAGCAGGAAGCTCAGAGGAGCTGTCTGAGGTACCCTGGGTAAATTTAAGTGAAAACCCCAGTATGGTAATTCACAGCACTGGGGAATAGCTGAGTAAGAGGGTTTAGGCCCCTGCTTTTCAGTCATTCTTGAAATGGATGGAGTCAGATCTTAGCCTTGGTTACTCACTTTTGCCATCTGTTGGAGTGGAATAATAACTCCTTTATATATAAAATAAAATATAAATACACACACACACATATAATTATATAGATATATATATGACATGACCTATCAAGTTTCATGTTTCCACTTGTCTTAATTAATTCAGAAGGAAAAATATATACAAAACAGATGTTATTTCTGATGTAAAATGAACAGTGATTGTTTCATTACAAATCAAGTAGTTACAAATATGCTGCCCTTCTTTTTATCAGCCAACATTTCAATTGGCATTTGTCTAATTCTTCTTTCTCCTTTATCAATAACCTTCTGGTAGTCACAAACAAAAGATTAGACTATTTTTTTCCTCCATCAGGTTCCATTAACATATACCACTATGTTTCCACATAAATCTGTGTATATAAGTTATGCATGTAGAGGTACATCATGCTAAGAGCAAAGAATACAGTAAAGAATAAAGCACAATATTAAAAACAAACAAACAAACAAACAAAAAAAACCAACCAAAAAACAAACTCCATTCATTCAAAGATGAATAAGTAATTTATTGCTTTTGAGTACTGAATATCACAAAATTTTGGAATCATAGAACATCTCCATTTTTTATGGTTGATTAACTTTTCTTTTTTAGATTATTAGCTGGAATAATGTTGATGGATGCTACAGAAATTTACATATGGAAATACCTTTACACAAAAGTAATAGTTTAGTTCAAACAGCACTAGTGAATTCATAACATTACCCTGGTGGATATTTAGACTGAGTATGTTTTCTGTTGTATATGGAACATGTGTTGTCCTTTGTAAAAGTAGAAAATATGTGCAAATACATATATGAAAAAAGATAAGAAAAGGAAAGCTATGCAAGCTGAAAGCAAAATCCCTGCTTGGCCTTTAGTCTTCTAAAATAATGTTGTTTTAATACATGTTAAACAAAAAAAGCCAAACCATGTTATCTTACATTTTCCTATTTCCCTACTGAGACTTGGCTTGTCCTCATCTGCTTTTAATTCTGAATCTGAAAACTTGAAAAACTTATCTTCAGAATCAGAATTATTTATCCCTCTGAGAGAAATGCTGTCCTTGTGTATCAATAGAAAAATAGGCCTCCAATACACGAGGTGTGATAAGTGGGACTACTGCTAAATTCTTTTCTTGGCTGCCATCCCACCAAGTGTGTCATATTTAGTCAAGATTTTGCCTTTATTACACACTTGGGGTCAGTGTCCTGGAGATTTAGTGGTTACTAATGGTTACTTGAACAGAGGAGTGAAGGAAAAAGCAAGGCAGAAAAAAGCAAACACATAAGGTATATTTTTCCAAGTCCTGCTGTGAGACTGCAAGAGTCAAAGCTGAAGAATCTTCTTCTCATTCCCTCCCTGCCTCCCAATATCTGTCCTCTGGGGACAGAAAAATGCCTTTTTAATGGTCTCAAAAAGGACAGTGATGGTAACCCCCTTTTTGAGTGATCCTAAAAAGTCCTGTGACAGCCATCCAGGAAAAAAGGCAAAGATCTAATTTAGATCCAGCATCTGTGAAATAAAAGGCTGGGGACAATATACTCCAGGTGCTCCCCTCCTCTGTCTCCCAACATCCAGATGTATAATCCATGCTGTAAACAAAAGCAATGAAGGATGCAGCCAAAGAAAAGATAGATTCTAGATACATCTAAATTCAATAATTAGTATAATCATATAATATTAATTTTTCTGTATTTCATGTAATTGTCTCTTCCAAATGTCTGCTCATGTATCTGTCTAGGATTCAGATCATGTTGTCGTTTCATGCCGCGACTATTTGATCTAATAGCCCAAAAGTTTTATTAATGGCTCAAGGACTAAGTGAATTGGCCACTTAGACACATGCCTCCATTTCAGCAGCTTCTCCAGATGACCATTTTACCCGAATGACTGTGACAGGAATTAGAGCTACTGCAGCTCCCTCATTCATCATTGCTCATTGACCTTTAACTGCAGCCAAACTGTATTGAACTGTGGTTGAGGTGTCCAGGGGGATTGTGAGTTGTGAGAGGAGGGGATGGAGTAGAGAGCAAGGACAGAGAAGGGAAGGTTATTCTTTTTTGGCGTGACATTGACCTCCTTTGGAATCAATCACAAAAATACCACGACACCGAAGGTGTGTGGACCAGAATGTTGCTGGGCAATTAAGTGCTGAGTATTGAAAAGAATATATATTTCTCTATTTAGAAGACTGAAATGAATGATCTCTGTTACTGAAAGAAAGTTATGTGGGAATAAAATAGTCTTTGGGACCTGAATCCTGTTGCCAGCTTAGCCCTCTGCTAAACAGTTTTGCGGCTAATCTGGGCACACAGAAAGGGTTTCCAGCTGCTCTGTGCTTTCCCTGTGGAGGGATTTTATTGAGTGCTTGTGTATATATGTGTGGCAGCACCTCTTTCAAGCACTGCATGCAACAGCCAGGGAGGCTTATTGGTGGGTCTGGTTTGTTGATGTGTTTTGTTTGGTTTATTTGAGGGTTTTGTTTGTGTATTTGATTTTTTTTCTTTATATCCCAGAGGAAACAGCTGGAGAAAAGATTTTGGTGTAGACCTGCAGGCTTCTTATGCCAGTTTTTTTGAGCTGCTTGTTTTGTTTGAGTTAATTTGTCCCATGTTTAAAAAATGTGGACTCCTAAAAAATGTAGATGTGCATGAGAACCATTAAAAGTAAACAAATATTTCAGTAATACCACCCAAACTGTCTTCATGTTGTTGGATAAAATAAATCAATGTGGGTATTTGCAGTGTAATGAACCAACCTTGGGAACATATTCCTAAAAGGAATCCCTTCAGCATAGGCTAAGACCCATATTGTTACTTGAAGTCAACGAAAATGCATTTGCAAGTAAAAATTGCACACACACATATGATCTTCAGTGAGGGAACATGTACTGGCAGCCCACAGGGGAGATAAAATCTCAGATAGTTGTAATAAAGGTTGAGTTTGTATCTACTAGGAAAAAGATGGAAACTTATTTATGTCTAACAATGTTAGCCTAAAAGTCTAGGTTTTTAATGAGTAAAAGCTCCTGAAAGCAATTATGTATGATCTCCATCTTTAATATGGTTTTAATTTACTAGATAGCTTCTTCCCCAACTGGTCTGTTTGAGCTCAAGCCTTCAAAATATTGCAAGAAGCAGTCATTTTTCACATGATTAACACACAAAAGGAGCAGACAGGCAAAATGGCATCCTCTGTTCCTTCAGTATTTTTAAATAATTAGTCCATTTGATTTTAATGTAAAATGCATTTTTCAATTTCATTGAAAGAACATGATACATTTATGGAAAAAGCCCTTAAGTACAGCTTTTTCCCAAAATCAAGCCACCTATGTCTTCCCTTTTTTCTCCTTCCTAATTTGAGTATTTCTGTACCCTTCACTAAAGGACAAGAATCAATTACCTGTTTCATCCTGAAAGCTAAATTTCACTATATTAACCCGTTTTTTTTCCCATCACTTACATGGGCAAACCCTAAGTTGGTGTGAGATGATCTCCAGTGAGGTTAATAAGCTGGTTTCTAAGTAGAGAGCTGCAGATCCAGTCTTGCATTTTCAAGGCCATATGACTGAAGTTGTTAATGATATAAATATAATTCACAGATTGCCTTTCAATTTGCTGATAATTCTGCCACTGAAACTGTTGCTGTCTTAGTTAATGCTTTGTATATTCTGATTTTCTAAATTGCTGTTTTACTTTTTTCTTTCCTTTTTTTTTACATTCCCCCTGATTTGATTTCACTTCTTGTTACATGCCAAAGGCAGGCTTCGGTTAATCATGGATAAATTTTAAACTTACTTCTCAAATAGTTCCTGTGAATTTTGTGGCCAAAAATTCATATTTCTTGGCAGCAGAGTCTTTGATTTTTTTCCAGGTACGAGGTTTTTTTTGTACACACATTGGTTCGTTTGCAAACACTGGTAGCATCTAACTAAAGACATTCCTAAGAGACCAAAGCTGGACTTTTTGATACATCATTATCGTGGTTTCACTTACAGGCAGGAGTAGGATTTCATCCCCCCAGGTCCAGTGTCACTGTAAAATCCATGCCTTCAGTTTCAGTGGAGAAACAGAAATACACTGCCTGCACTGGTTCTCAGTGTTTATACTGAGCATAACCGTGATTTTCCACGTTGACATGAGATTCAGTGCTCAGTCTGTGGAGGAGGCTGGGACAAAAAGGCAGGAACCCAAAACCCGAGCCAGCACGTGGTTCCAAGAGAGAACTAACTCCGAGAATGCAGTGCAAGATGTAGGTATGCAAGAGGATGCATTTCCTTAGCAAATGGGATAGGTGAACATCTGCAGCCTGTCAGATGGGTAGGAGGGAGTAAAGAGCAGTCTTTAAAGTTTATCCTTAGTGCAAACAGATTAAGTGCAGCTTGCTTTTATTTCTGTCATCTACATCTATGTAATCTGTGTCGTTGCAATTGGGTTTCTGGTTTGGATTTTGTAAGTCTAAGTAATTTTCTTTGAACTTTCTCCTAAATTCAATGAAGAGATATTTCATGGTGACCATTTAACACCAAAGCATTCAGTGGCTGTCCTTACAGACAGAGGTCTGAGCCACCCCCACACACACCTGGCAGTTGCCTCCTTTTCTCCACAATACTCAAAGGCAAGCGGAGACATGCCTGTGTAGGATGAAGTAGTTTGTGTTGAGAGCTAACAATACAAAGATAAGAAGAAAAAAGTCTTTCTGCAGCCAGAAAAGCTCTGGCACATGACAGTTAATGTGGCAGTTGATCTGCCTCATTCTGCAGAGTTCTGGCAGAGCTGGGAGGCACCATTCAGGGCACATCAATAACACCTCAACACTTATTATTGATCAGAGAGCAAATCACTAGCTGAAGAAGGAAAGTTTGCATACCTGCTGTTATCAGTTCAGACTGGAAACAAGTAAATGTGGAGAAACAGTGAAATTATTTTTCCTTGTCTTGATTGCATTTTATAAACAAGAACCTTAGAAACAAAACCAGCCTATAAAATCCTTTGTCATTATTTCCTTCCTATTTCCCTTCCAGCCCAGCTAGTGCATTTGCAGGCAGGTGAGCTCTTTGGAATAATTCTCCCATGTAGGAAAGTACGGGTGCTGTGAAATATTAAACTGCAGTCCAGTTATCTCTGAAATGCTGATCTGCCTGGCTAACATGGAGCTGAAGTTCAGCTATTCCCTTTGACATGGAGTCAGTTGGGAATTTACCAGATGAACTTCCTTGACAAATAGCTACCACCCACTCGATCCATCACTTCGGGGAAGTTGGACTGCTTTGCACTTTTTCTTTCCTATGCTTTTGTCTTTTGTTCTGCCTATCAGAGAGATCAAGGAGTAAAATCCAAACCAATATTCAAAGGTATGTGATTTAGAGCACTAAACAACAGAGATTTTTTAAAATTGCGTATTATACAGTAATCACGTACTCCAGAATTTCCTCCTTTTTAATATAGAAAAATCAGATAGAACTCTTCATTAATATTTTAATAGGCATAAATGTTGTGTTCTCAAATACCCACATGGTAATTTACACTTCTGCTGTAGCTGGTGGGAGGTGGTTTGTTTTTCTTTGTGCTAATATGGGGATCTCACTTCCTGCGACAGGAAAGCTGCAGACAACAGTCACACTGCATCGGTGAAAGGCACAAAAGGAAAGAGAAAATATATACAGAATACTTCTTCTAAAATAGAAGAAAAATATATGTTGGTCTAACATCTCTCATGTCAGGCAGATTGAAGTAGCAAATAAGCATTTTCACTGAACCACAGAATGGCTGACTTTGGAAGACATCTTTGGGGCTCATCTGGTCTCAGCCTCCTGAACAAATGAAGGAACAGCTCTCAGCCTTGTCTTAGCTAAGCAGCCATTGGTGGAAATTTCTAAAGAATTAATATATAAAACGGAAAATTCCTGCTCAAAACCTAGCCTGAGAAGAGGGAAGGGACTCTCAGCAGATATGCAACATCTTGGAAAATTAGGTAACCTATAGATTTCCCACCCCAGTACATGTGGTACTTTCCCACAAGCTCTGGGGATATCCATGAGAGCCACCATCACAGTGTCTTCTCCTGCAGGGCACTGGAACAGCTGTGGATGAAGCATGGCTGGAAGAGGGCTGATAAGGGAAAGCCTGGTCCAGCACAAGCCTTTTCCCTTTGGCCCTTGGCACATGGGGAGAGCAGAATGCCCTCGGTAAAGTTTAGTGAGGGACAGAGCCCTGGGTTTGGAGGCAGGGAAAGCCCAGACCTTCAGCTGGTGGGAGCCTGGGGAGGGGCTGCCAGAGGAGAGGGAAGTTGAAATTGCTCACCTTGCATAGCCCAGGGCTGAACAGTTCCATGGAACTGCTCTCATACACTTCCCAAACCAGGTGCCCTCCCATGCACTTCCCAGACCAGTTACTCTGGTCCCTTGTGCCTGGCATTTCAGCGCCAACAGTTTTTCCCTGTGCTTTCCTCAAGAACCATGAAGATTGCTTTTCAAAGTGTGTGAGTTTTGTCACTGCATGGTTTTGCTGTTGCTGGTGGCATCGTTGTTGTTTTCCAGGTTTTTCTCTTAAGGAAATAAATTATATAGGGGCATGGGGTTTGCCTGGATGTCTGTCTCTTGTCTCTTTGTTTTTTTTTTGATCCCAGTGGCAGATTTCAACCAAATGTGACAGAGGGTTAAAGCTCTCCCAGACAAATAACAAATGCCATGAAAATAGACAAATGGGTAGAGGATACAGATGCTGTAAATGCCCTTACTGTGGGAAAAGCTGCTGAGTGGTATCCCACATCATCAGGCACTGGAACGGCCACATGGGAAAAGGGCCCCTGTAAATGCCCCAAACACAGAGCTTGCTTCAGCTGGGTTTGTGTTTCATGCATGCCAGAGCCAACCACTTGTAAGACAAAGTTCCAAAGAAAGCAGGATTAGTTCCTTCTGTGCACAGCTAGCTATTGGTATTGGAAGCCCCTCAAAATGTTCCTTGGACTCAAATGTTGACATTTTAAAGAATGCTGTTATCTACCTGTAAGCAGGTATGATGAGGTGATTTAAGCAAGAAAGATGCCAATGGCCTATTCCCCTCACCACCACTTTACCTACAGCAAGATCTGTGCTCAAACATTTAGAAAAATGGGCACAGCTACAATACCACCAACCAAACTGTACCTGTAAGGAGAATTGGATGCAAAGTTGCATACATTTAGTGTGCAGGACTCAAGAACAGAGAGTGGAGTCCAGCTGAGGAATTAAAATTTGCTCGTATCACAGACTACAGTGATGGCCTATCCACTATGGAGATGCAACAGTTCCCCCAGATGAAGGGGGGAAAATGGCTGAAACTAGCACAATAAAGAGCTCTGAATATTTTAAGTCAACGCCTTTGTTTAATATTCGGCTCTCATGGCATCCTGGAATAACACTGAGCAAAAATTGCACGGGGAAAAACAAGGCAGGCGAGTCCTGCTGTGACCAAACATTCCAGCTGTGCATGGACACATCTGAGGCCCAGTGTCAGGCGGTCCTGGTCAGCTTTAGGAATACAGTAAATTCCAGCATCAGACAGATTATCTGAAGATTTAGAAGATGCCAAGAAGGCAATTTGCAAACCCCTTCTTCTGGTTCTGAAGCTTATCACCCTTGCTCCTACATTTCTGCTATGCTGAAAACTTAGGATGGGTTTTGTGGGATTTTAGCCACAGTCCAGAGGAATGGTGGTTAGAAAATAGACACCTCTTGGCTCTCTAGCCCATAATCTGGGGAGTGGTTTAGATCTGTGGCTCAGCCCAAAGTTCAAGGGAGTGAGTAGAGTCAAACTTCCTTCCCTACCCAGATCTCTTTGAAAACAGATTTTAAAATAAAAAGCCTTTTCTGGATGGCCTGTGAAGAATTTATTACTAAGAAAACACTCTGCTGTTTTCATAGTATCAACTATGTCTTCAATATTCTGGGCTATTTCCAATATTTCTGGTAAAGGAAGAAAGAGAAAACCTTCTCCTTTAAGTGTCTGTTTTAGCTCAGCTGGTTGTGCACTCTGAGTGGGTGATTTCAGGTTACCTGCTCTCTGTGCCATGACAAGACTACATGCTAATCACTGTAGTATTTTAGCACATGTTCAGTACCAACAAGCCAGCATAAGCAAGTGGAGAAAACAGAAGCTTAATCATTACTCCATGTTCCTGGTGTATAAAGAGAGATACTGTCCACCCACACAGTCTCTGATCAATGCCAAATCTTTTGCAAACTTGGGGCTTTCGTTCAGTTTCTCTGATTTTCTCTTGTGCATCCTTCCTGGCTCCCACTGCTTTGGTGATGTAATGAACTCACTGACCAGGAGCTATTCTGACACAATGCACAAAAAAGAGGGGTGAGGGATGTAAGGCTGAGTGATATCTGATAAGGAGGGAGGTCCTCTCGCTGGCAGAGGCTGAGAACAAAACCTCTTTGTACCTTTCTGGACTTCCTGAGGAACCGTGGTGGCTCAGGCTAGGCAGGATGTCACCAGGTTGTACACAGTCCCACAGAGGTGTCCACCTAGGACCTATTTACCCTGACCTGCTCATCATTGCCAATGTTTTAAGAGCTGCTTCATCTCTTTCCTCTCTATGTGAGTACTTCATAATCCTCTGAGCAGAAAATTCTCTTTTGAATGAGACCTGAAATAAATACGGCCATGGTGACATCACTTCTCTAAAAAGGTGCAAAGATGAGATGCTCTGGACATTCAAGAACACTTCTCTACTATCCTTATTATAAAAAGATAACTTAAAATCTTGTGTTGGGTTGTAATCACTAATAGACATATCTCTACCATGTGCAGAGAGTGGAGAAGTTTCAGATGAAAACAATTCACCCACTGCAGACACAATGATTAAGAAAATGCTTTTCGCTTTACAAAAAAAAAGAAAAAGAAAAGAAACACAAAACACTGGGGCAGGGTGGCGGACCTCTTAACACCGAAATCAGGAACCTTACATCAAAGTTCCCTCACGTCATAGAACAGGGATTCATTTCAAGGGAAAAATCCTCTAATAAGATGAATAAAGAAGTATTGGAAAGGAAGTCTGTAAAAGACTGGCAATGAGTGAGTGCATCCAAAATAGCTGGAATTGTATGCTTGCCTTTCTCTTTGGCAATTCTTATAGTCCTGGCTACATTGTAAATCAGAGCACCATCGATACCCCCAAAAACTCAAAAAAATTTGAGGACTTGTGTTTCCACAAGAACTTTTTATAGGAGACATTGGCTCATTCACTCATTTTTAGCTGCTTCAGCCGTAGAATCTGTCCTGTATGCAGAGAGTCTTGGCGGAAAAGTAATTATTAGTAAGATTTTGTCTCATTTTGTCTATGGAAAAAAGTGAGGATAGGCTTTATATTTTGCCTATGGAAAAAAGCCAGGATAGGCTGGAAGTTATGATCAGGAGAGAAAATTATTAATTAAACCAGCCTTGCTGAAGGTTGATGTCTGATGTGTTAGAGGACTAAGGAACCTAATCTACTTGCTTGTGAATAGACAATGGATATAAAGATTATCAGCAAGGGCAAAGGAGGAGCATTCTTAATCTGAAATAGATATTATTTGCAGCTTGTCTGCCTTCTGTGGGCTTGAGGGTTCATGCAGACATCTACAGGTTTGCTTGAACTCAGAAACTCACTGAGATTTTATATATGAGAGTAACAGCTGACTCATGAGTAAATGGGTTCAGACATTTACTTTTTATTTCATTTTCTTTCTTCTTTCTTGCTCTCTGTTTTTTTTTTTTTTTTTTTTCATTGGTGAGAATATTTTGTTCTTCTGTGGCTCCTGCTAACCAGGGTCATTTTTCTCCTTGCATACTGTGGTCCCTCATCAATATCAGAGTAAATTCTGCCACTAATGCAACTGAAGATAGTTCTAGACCTTTATATGTAAGTATATTATTGATCCAGAAAGATAAAACGAGCAAAGAAACATAAAATCTCACAATACCAATATATATCGTTACAATAATAATAAACACAGTTTAAAAAATCCTAAACTGAGAAAAAATCTGCTAAATAACTGGTTAAGAAATATGCATCATTAATTCATATATGGAGAGAGAGATTATGGGGTCACATAAAAATAAAGAGGCTTTGAGATTATGAGGTTGGTCTGATGATAAAGCAACAATCCAATTTGCTATTAATTGGTTTTAATGAGTATCCAGAGAGCCTGCTTTACTGCAGGACCTGATCCTCCTATGCAGTGCAACATCTTTTATATGGAAACTTAGGGAGATGTACATTGCAACAGGATCAGGAAAATTGTACCTCTCCCTATTTCTTAGAATCTTATGGAAGAAGGCCCTAAGGACTGTACATTCCACAAGATTGTAAAGAATTGTTTTGATGAAATAAATATTAAAATGTTAATTTCTTTGTCAATATTGTTGAAAGTATCCCTTTAGATGTTTCAGCATTGTTATGGTAAATCAACTCCAGTTTGCAAGATCCTTGACACAAATTTTCTTTAATATGCATTAATACTATGTATCTTGCCTTTTAAGGTCTGTTATGAATGGAGTACTGTTGTCTCTACCCCCCTCAGCTAGATATACAAGTCCCATCCTTGAGTATTTTAAGACAACCCTAAGCAATGCCAGAACCTCTTCTGGCCCATGGTCAGGCAAGAGCTGGAGAAATAACAGCAGGAAAATATCTCAGAGTGACATTTCCCTCAGCTGCACTGGGAAAGACCATACAGAGAGAGGGCTGGGGAGCTGTGGCCACAGCAAAATACAAGGTTGGGCTGCTTTGGGACTGTGGCTTCAGGGTTAAAAAAAAAAAAAAAAAGAATAGCAAGTATTTCACTCCGGAATGTTCAGCTGGGATTGGTCATGAAGGTTGAGATGTTCCTTTTACCCACTGGTTTTTCTTTCATGAGTGGAAAATTGTTTTAACCTTGTGTGGTTGTTTTTGTGCCGATGATTGGGTGCAAAGCACGAGTGCTTCCATCAGGCTGCTCTGAGAGGCCTTTGTGCCAACTGTGCTCAGGGTGGGCAGCCATGCAGGGGGCAACAAAGAAGAAAATCAAACCCCTGATTATTCTCTTTTTTTAAAAAAGGAAAAAAGTCAACAGATTCCATCAATTGAGCAGTTCCCCAACCAAGGTAAGTGCTTTTTCCTGACACCAAAAGTCAACAGGGCAATCAAAAGGTTATTTAGATGCTCTGGTCTGGAATCTGAGATGAAATTGTCTTTTATAACTAAAAAAGTGTTGGCATTTATAACTAGAAAACACTTTGTTACTGTAGTGTCCTTTCTTCTGGACTGGACTTGGTTGAATTTTGGGATTTTTTTGTTTAAAGAGGTTTGATAATATCTGGGTAACAATTTGGATGGTGGGTGCCTTTACAGTGCTTAGGATTGAGGACCATGCTGTTTAAGATAGACTTTGAGGCCAGAAACAGGCCAGGTTTTAGCCTCATTATGTAATATGGAAGAGCTACTAAGGGAAGTTTTTCTTGCACTGCCCAGGCTACTAAACCTTGGTTTTTTAGCAGGCAAGTGATCTCCTGGGATGATTTAGAAACACTAGAGAAGAGAGTGGTTCAATGTTACTGCCTGCTTCACTTTTTGTCTGTGAAGGTGCCCATAGTGCTCATACGACAGACTACAAATAGGGGGAGGAAAAACCTGGAAATACTCAAAACAGACTACAAGCAAAAAGAGGAAGAAAGTATTATGAAGACAATATTTACTTCCGCTTTCCTGCATCAAGGAAAGGGATCTAAAAGAGACTGCAAATGTGTGCTGCAGTCTGAACCCAAGCAATCATTATGGGCTGATACATGAATTGGCTGCTCACGAAAGATGAACTTGTTAAGTATCCAACATGCTCCCAGAAATAGACTCTGAAATACATCTTTTGCTGATATTTTTTTTTTCCCCAG
The DNA here is from genome assembly GCF_027579445.1 of Ammospiza nelsoni. Classification (NCBI taxonomy): domain Eukaryota; kingdom Metazoa; phylum Chordata; class Aves; order Passeriformes; family Passerellidae; genus Ammospiza; species Ammospiza nelsoni. The sequence continues at coordinate 53,595,421 of NC_080636.1, forward strand.
CTTGAAAAGACAGAGCAGACTTAAATGTAGAAGACTGGTTAATAAAATATACTTGAAATATTGAAATTAAACAGGAGGGTCTTGGGCTGAACTGTTTAACTTTTGAAGTACAGTGCATAAGTTTATTCATTATAATGATTTGTTTCTCTTCCTGCTCCAAAGAGAGGGGGGCAGATTGCTCCGTCTTGTTCTTTTACCGGGATGAGACTAATGGTGAATTTATGCTAATCTTTAAGTACCATTCGGTTGAAATTTAAAATATTAAAGAGCAGAGAGGTCAGTTCAGATCCTACTTAAACCTCTAAGTCTTGTGCCCAAGGAGGCAATGAAAAAACTGTAGGTGACAGTCCTGCCACATGAAATTTCTGGATAGAGGGGCAGGCAAAGAGGATGCTGATCTGCTCACCCAAAGTGTTGAGTGGATGTGAAAGATGAAAGCCCTGGGAGGAGAAATGCCTTTCTGCTTTTTTGGCTGAGCTTCTAACAGTGAGCCACAGAGTTGTCATTCAGGCCCTGTCAGCTGTGATATTTATGCCACATGCAAGGCAGCTCCACACAGCTGAAAGGAGTGCTGCTCTGTTGAGGAGTCAGATTTGTAGCCTGCCACCAGGGTGGCCAAACCTGCGTTGCTGAGGTGTGAATTATGAAAGAGAGCTTCCAAATGTCCAACGGGCAATAAACATTAATATAAACTAGACATGGGCCCGTGCCAAATAGCCCCAACTCGCGGGGTGTTTGGATTGCAAACATTTGATCAGGATCCAAACTTTGCAGCTGGCCTTATCTCTGCAGTGGCCAAGCCAAACCCTCAGGGTTTGTGGCCACCTGGCACATTCTGTGATCCAAGGATGCAGTATCTGATTACTTGCTCCTTTGCCACCTCCAGCTAAAAGTCTTTTTTATCAGCCCTCCCTTGTGCTTCCTGCCTTGCTCTGGTATTCCTTCTCTGCCTTCATGGCTTGTGTCTCTCTTACTCAGATTGGAAGTTCTCTAAATTAGGGGCACACTCTAAATCTGTTGTGAGCAGCTCTGGGAGGAATTATACAATACTGTGGAAAATCATCAAGGAAACATGGGGTCTGAGCATGAACTTTTCACCTTCCATGCAAGGCTGACAAGGGGGACTGGACTGCTGTAGAGGTGAGAGAGAGTAGGCAGGACGTGCATTCAATAATGTATGAAATAACCCAGCTCCACTCAGTGGAAATTCTGAGTTGTTCTGAACTGTTGAAATTCTATGTTCTAAAAGACATAGTAGGGCTGGTGAGCAGTCAGTGCCTGTGGAACGCAAGCCAGAACCTCCAACCATCCCTGGGCTCAAACACCAGACTCTATAACCACTTGTGCTTTTCCTTTCCACCTCAAATCCCACTAAGATTCATATAGGGATTGCCAGTTGTATTGCATGTTCTTTTATTCCCTTGATGTAATCCATAGAGAATCAACTGGATTGGCTGAAACCCTCACTTGAACCTCTTCTTTCACCTCCAGCAGCAACAAACATGAAAGGAGTTGTGGGATCACCCTGCTCTCTGTGAGCTGTCCTTTCCTCCCCGGGCCTTAGTAGGGGAAAAAATTAAACACCAGACCTTGCCCTAAACTTTAAAGCCAGACCAGCATTGAGATACTACAGTTTTAGGGGTTTTTCTGTCTTCTGTAAAAGAAGTAATCAGGAATGATGTAAATTTCAAAGAATGCTGACTATCACTGAGTTCTAAGAGGTTAATTGGCATATTAATTGCCTGTAATTAATAGATGCATATACAGACAAGGGAAGTGGAGATTTTATGGCTATGAAATTTGTCCATTAGGTACACTTCACACTCATCAAATCCAGTGTTACTGAAGCAGTAAGACTATTGATCTTCATATGGATTCTGCTCGGGTACTTGTGGTGTCTATTTAATACCCTCCTCTTAAAATGGAGCAGGGGGATGCTGAGCTTGCACCTGGAGTTTTCTCAATTTTCTCTTTGCACTTAGTGACTGAATTAACCACACAAAATTTTATTCTTATTTCGTCCTGTGTTATAACTATCTCTGGTTTTAACTGAACAGGTTTCCTGAATCTAAATTTCTAGCTATAGTAATTATATTGTTGACTCATGGTTTCATGAGGAAAAACTTGGTGCATTCCACACTAATAAAATATCTCCAGGGATATTATCCGAATTGCTAGAAAATAAAATGTTAATAATGTTGCCTGAAAGATCTTCAATTTCCAGCTTTTTGAGAAATAGCTCTGTTCACTGATATTTAAACCTAATGCTGTGGCAAGTCTTCAAGGCTTTGTATCTCATCAGTGTAGATATTTTCCCTCTGTTTTTTTCTTTTCTCATCAATATGGGGAACATATCAGACCAGGTTTTCTGTACAGACCTGCTGGATCAGAAGTATTCCTTGCTTCAGAATTAATTTCTTTTTAAAAACAATCTGGATCTAAGACATCCCTGAGTGTCTAGACTCCCAGGGGTAGTCATGAGAGTAGACCCAGCTCTGCTCTGTCAAAGCCCTGCAAGCATCAAGGGCCTGCCAAGATCATCAAAACACAGCTCCCTAAAGTGTGGGTGTAGGTATGAAAATTGCTCTGTTAATACCACCCAGTTTTATGTCTCCACTCACGTGGGAGTGCAGAATATGTCTGACAATGTCTTCAGCTGTTCAGGAATGAGCACTAACCCGCTTGTGTTTTCTGCTTGCTTATGGGATTGGAGTGGGTGGGAAGGGTTCTGTTTCTTTTTCAGCTCACATCTCGCAAATCTGCCAATATGTTGTCACCATCTTCTCACTCAAACTGCTGCAGAAACCCTAGTTTCATTGCCTATTTTCATTGCTGACTGTTTTTTGGGGGCTTGGGGACTTTTTTTGTGTATGGTGAGTTTTTTGTTTGGTTGGGTTTTTTTTTTTTCATTTGTCTGTTTTGTTGTGATTTTTAAATTAATTCTTTACAATTCTGTTGCTGTTGTTTGGGGGTTTTTTTGTGCAAGATCCAGAGGTGATGGGCTTCACAAGGACTGTCCTGCCATATATGATCCTTGATGGACTCATTGAGGCTATGGGCATCCCAGCATTTTTATGAGGAGCACCGGGAAGGCAAATTTCACTGCAAATCTACGACAATGCAGCTTCAGCAAGAGACAGCTCCAGTTTTTGCAAAATCACCTACTGAGACCTCAGGAAAGGTTGGAAGGTCAAACTGTGAGCTGTCTCCCTTTTATCCACTTGTGAAGACCATGAGATTCTTTGTAGACATTTTAACAAATAATGCTTCAGAAATATATTTTCCCCTTACATCCTACTCCTTTTTTTCTTTACAAGTGTAAAAGCCAACAACAACTCAGCACGCATGTTTTAAGTTAACTAAAAGAAGATAGTAAGAATGTATGTTTCACCCTTCCAGAGGGGTCATTATGAAAAAGCGAAGTTAAAAATAAATGTTGACATGATCAGCAAAGAAATAAACTCTTCATTTTTCTGCATCTTTTAAGACATTCTGGAATGTCCCTCTGTGAGCCCTTCTGTCATCCTCCTTCCTTTGCTTTTTAACCCACACCCAGGTTCTACATCACAGAAAAGGAAGGTTTTTGCTACCTCTGGCTGTAACTGAAGGAGGGGTCCCTCAATACTCTACCAGCTCCCTTTTAGGATGAAGTCAAGATGCATATTTTTTCCTCCTCATTTTTCCCTTTTGCCTCTCTGTCACTGAGAAAATCAGGCACCCAGATGTAATGGTTGCAAAGATCTTGCAGGATCCATCTCTCTGCTGCTCTAGTTTCCCTCTTTAGTGAATCCCAGAGAATTTGCAAGAAATATGAATTTCTTTGCTGGTGTTCTATCTTTAAAAAGCAAATGTTACTGAATATTTAAGACTATTTTTTTTTCCTATCGAATTGTTAACAGATTTGGGACTCTCTTTGTTAAAAAATGCAGGAGAGTACATCCTGAAATTCATCCTTGTATTTGTGCCTGTCTTCACCTCCTACTCTTGGTGTCCTGCAGGGACTATGGAATTCATGACATATGCTGCCACAGGAAGCCTCCTGCTGACCACCTTCCTCTAGGAGAATGCTCAGCATCACCTTGGATGCAAGTTTCCTTCGGGTGCCTAAGATAGGCAGCAACACCCTCAATTCTGCCCATTCAGGCACTTCTGCAAGCATTTTGCAGGCCTAAATGTCTCCCAGCACCTCATTTTCAAAAGCTGGATCTCAAATATCTGGAGAGTTTGAAATGGAGAGCATCCCAGCCTGGAATTTCAATGTATGATACAGAACAGTTTCACAGCAGAGTTGTGCTTTCTGAGTGCTTCACCACTCAGGGCTATCCTCTGTGATGGACTGGTACTTGCTGGCCCTGAAGGCAGAGACACAGCAGAAGCTTAATGGTGATTTCCTGGACTTTGATTTGGAAAGGACCCTCAAGGATGAACAGTATGAAAATGTCACAGCTCAGGACAACAGAACATCTGCATTATCAGTGGACTTATTAGCACAGCTATTACCACCATGTCAATAATAATCTTACAATCAAAATGATTATGATAATTATTATTAATATAGCAATGAACACAAGTAGCAATGATTATTCTAAATGGTAGCACAGTTATGAGCTCTTTTTATATTCTGTGAGGAGATGTGCTCTTTACATGGAATCTTCTTTTTTTTAATTCTTATTTATTTAGTTTACATAGGATCTTGTTATTCTATTCTTAGACTTTCTCAGTCCTCTTCTGCTTTTCCCCTGGTCCCCACACCTTGTAGCTGCTGTATTTCCTTTCCTTTCTGTTGTCCCAAACATCACTCTTCTACTTGAATATTCTCCTATTCAGGGAAATGTGGGTCTCCAATCCCATAGGATTGTTTCCCTGCATGCCCTGACTGTTGGAGTTGTGCAAACAGAGCTGGGCTCACAGCACGTATGGAACACTGACCTGTACCCCCAGAGCTGGGGTAGGAATCACAGAGTCACAGAATCTGCTCAGTTGGAAGGATCCCACAAGGATAATCCTTTTTATAAGCCCCTTAAGGTGCTGGAAAGCCACAGTGAGGCCTCCCTGTGGGAACTTTCTCTTCTGCAGGCTGAACAACCCCAGCTGTCTCAGCCTGTCTTTGCAGGAGAGGTGCTTCAGCCCTCTGAGCATCTTTGTGGCCATGATCAGCCTTTGGACCTCCTCTAACAAGCCCATGATTTACCAAGATCAAAACATCCTCTTCATCTCTTTCTCTACAAACCTCATTTACACAATAAGATAAAATAGAACAGAATAAAGCAGAATAGCACTACAGGACGTAATTAAAAGATGAATACACAAACCAGAAAATTATAACAATTAATATTAAGAACATAATCCTTCCTATGACATAATTTTTCTTATAAAATCTATTCATCCTTTCATCCTCATGAATTGAAAAGTAGAGTTCAATGTGATTTCTACTTTGGCTGGTTACAATTAATTTTCATGCTGTACTGTGCACTAGCTGGACTTTGAAACTACTAACAGGATCTGCATTGGCTTCAAAGTATAATACAGCAGTTCATGTGGGAAGGACAAGGTTCCTTCCATTTTAGTATTTACTTTTTCTATTTTGGCATAGACTGCATATCAGCTGTGCGAGAGAAGTATGGCACCTACAGACTGAGGCACATCCCTTCTTTTTTAATTCTTAGATCAAAGGTGAGAAGTCTGTACCTGCAGAAGGACCAGCTACCAGAAGCTCCAGGCTTTCTGAGACACATGCAGGGGAAAATTGATGCCTTTTCCCTTTTGTCCAAATGCAGCTCATAACTGTAAGCACAAACAGCATTTGCAAAACAAAATAAACTACCCCTTGAAAATTTGACTTTCAGCTTTCCAAGGGTCACACTACTGTGGCTATTTTGTTTTGACCACTTCCTCATCACATTCAGGGAGATCTAACAGAGAACCATGGTCAGAAAAGAAGAGAAAAAGAATAATGAATTCTAAAACTGATTTATAACTGTGCCATCCATTAGCAACATCTTTGCAATTCCTAGGTGTTTAAAGATCAGGGAGCCTGTCAAGCCTGGCTATTGTGTGGGTAATCCACAAAAAAGAAAAGTGGAAAACTTCACCTTTCCCACTGAAAATTCTGCAGAGAGGGCTGCCACAACCGTGACTGAATCCTACCATCGATGCAAAGGACAGGGAGGAAATGAGATATGCAACAGCAGTGCCTGGCTTCAGCAACTGTGGAAACTTGCCATGTGTTCTGTGCGTCGCTTTTATAGGTCTGATCATGACATATGATAGACGCCAGAAAATCGTCTCTTATCATCATTCCACAGACAGCCTCTCTTTTAGTATGTGCTCTGGGCGTGATCCTGACAGTTTCACTGGCACAGATACAGAAGAAAGTATTTGCTCTTCTCTGTAACCTATTTACAGGGATTTCTTCTGAACTCCCAGAATTTCCCCTGGAGTGGGACAACCCCATGCTGTTCCCAGTTAGCGTTATGAATAACATTTTCCAATAAAAACGTGTCTGCTTTCAGCCTGAAAGATTTCTGTCACAAGTCATTTGCAAACTGCAGATCAGAATTTAGTTTGGAATTTTGAATTTTGGGCCGGCCTGCTCCTAAACTTGTGACCTTAGGAGCCCAAGGTCATCAGGTCAGCATGAGCTAGCTCTTTCCTGCTTGGCACAGGGAGCAGAAAAGCCCAGGAATCCTTGGCTGTAAAGCAGGCCACAAACCTTGGAGTTTCAGACAGCTGTTCAACAGAAATTACTTTCTTTGCATCAATGAAAATGAGGGAAATGGCTTTTTATTTTTGAGTTAATGTAGGCTCCGGGGAAGATATTTAATCTGGGAAGTATCATATGTCTTAGGCCTGGAAAAAAAAGAATTCTCAGAATTTCTGCTTCATAGGAAATTGGGAAATCTTTTAAGTTCTGGTTCAATTTTGATTAAAGTGAAATTTTGAAAAGATTTTTTTTCACACAGACTGAAAAAGCTGCTTTGCCACCAGTTCTATTTCTGCTCCAAGCTAGGGATAATTAGGCAAAAAGGTGGCCAAATAAAAAGAATAGCCCTTCTACTAATCTCACAACGGTGAAACTTGAGGAAAGTTCACAGCACCATTGATGTTATTGTAACTAGGATTTGAAAGCAGAGAGGAAATAAAGTCATTGCCTTGTCAAAGAGATGTAACACTTATATGAGCTGTATATTTGCCCTTTGGCCAGTAGGAAAGCAGTGGAAAAAAGACTGGAAAAAATAGGAGCACTTGAAAAAATATAACAGAAAAGTAAGGCAAATAGGTTGAACTACAAAATGGTTTTGGTTAAGAATTTAAATTTCTGTTTTCCCTATGCAGTCTTGAAATAGAAGGGTATATTTTGCAGAATTTCTTGGGAACATATTGCAGGAATCTCCAATGAAGATCAGGGGCGAAAGGGCTTTTTCCTCTTTAGAAATTGCAGCACTGGCCCAGGGGTTCCTCTCTGGGAAGTCTTAGATAATCAGAATCTTCATCTTCTCCCTGCACAGGGAAACAGACTCATCTAGCCAAGAAATAGGACGAAGTTACCCACTTCCAGTGGACTGGCAGAACCTAAAAACATGAACCCCTTTGGGTTCATATACAGCAGTTAGCTAAAATCTATTTGCCTGCATAAAGTGGTCAATAGCATCATTGCAAGCCAAAAAAAACCCAAAGAATTTGTCTTAAGGTTTTTGATCTAAATAAAATGAACGTGATCATCAGGGGCTTCTAAAGATATGGAAATGGAACCTAATGGAAGCAATGAAGACACAATGCTATGCAAAGCTAATTAAAACAAAGTTTTCATGGGAATATGAGACCTTGAATCTTTTTTTGCATGCTCTATTTTAACAGAACAGTGGTTTTCTTTTTTCCACTTTGTGGAATAAGGACCAACAGATCGGTTGCACAAGATGTTTTCTGCTCCCATTTTTCCATTTCCTTCGGCTTGCAAAAAATTCCTCAGCAAACCAGATTTGCAGAGCTCCGAGTCGGGCTCAGCGTGGCCTGGCTGGTCAATGGGCTGCAGCAGCTGGCCTGTGGTCATGAGCCACCTCCCCTTGAAACTGGTGTCTTGAATTACTGAATAAATCCATCACTTTCTAAAGATAGAGGTGACAGAGCGACAGCCCTCAGGCTGGGCAGACAAATTGCTCTGTTATATAAGAAACTTGGCCTTCTGGGCAATGTCAAAATTTGCCTGCAAAATGTTTGGCCAAAGATCAGCACTAAACTGGAGCTGTGATATCTTCACTTTGTCTGACTTCCCCATGTCCTTCCCTAGTATGTGGCAGTCTAATCTGGTCAGAGCCACGTTCTAATTGCATTTTAGATTTTATAATTATTTACATTTTACCTTTAGTGTCCCTGTGAGAAGTAGACTGTGATACTTTTTAAAAGAGGACTGAGCAAAGAGGAAGAAGAAAGGTACCAAAACGTGTTTTAAATCAGACTCCTTGTGTGAATGTTGATCTCTCCTGGTGCAAAACAGAGATATATTTTGCTTGCCTGTCTTGCTCAGACCTGCAGCTGATGGGATGAGCAAGTGGCTGCACACTTTCCCTGGGGGAGTGATCAGACCCACCAGGCCTTGGAGCTGCAAGTACAAACAGCTGAACTTCAACCAAAGGGGGAGATTTTTATAAGGAGATCAACAGGGACCACGCTGCTGGGAGGTCTCTACTGCTTCACATTTGTACATGAGACCCTCAGAACAATAATCCATTAAGCACTTAGCCCAAAATCTTCATCAGTTTAAAAAATTGGGTTTTGCTCCGAACGCTTTGTGCATAACATTATTACAGAAGACAAATTCCAGTGGAAAATAGAAGGGTAGAATTAATGAAATGGCTAAGAAAATTATTCTTTTTTATTTCCCTTTTAAAATCTGATGGCATTTTGCAAGCAGACCCATCTTTGCTTGTAGATTTTTTTATCTCTAGTCTCAGATCTACCTGTTTTGACATATGACCAGTGAAAAACATTTTGTAAACCAAAATCTATTTTTTTTGTCTCCCAAGATGGCCAGGGGGACTTATGACATAATCTATTGTTATTTAAAGCTCACTTTTTGGAAGTATGTTGGAGTAGTGATCCTGTATCTTTATAACATAGAACAGGAAAATATTTATTAACAACAACCCTCTTATGTTTCCTTCCAGGATTGTGAAAATTATCTTCTTCCATTATGCTCTTAATAGTGAACAAAGGGCACATTTATTTTCAAACTGCAACATAAAACCACAGAGAAATCCAACTGCCTCAAGCGTAGAAGGCACAAAGCTCTTCAAAATCATAAAGTAAAATCCACCTTCAAACAAAATCCCAGTGCAATGACCTTGGTCTGACTCCAGCTTTTATTCTGAATATACTGGGAACCAGATCCTGGTCTAACAAAGAATGAACTCGCTACCTTGCAAATGGACAGCAGAAGGCTTTTCCCTCTCTGCTGTCTCACTGAAAATTTGAGAGTGTAAGCAGGGCAGCCTTTGTGAATCAGCCCTGTGCCTGACTTACAGAGGTGAATGCTGTCCTGAAGGAAGGGACAGAAAAAAAAAGAGGTGGTTCAGGCTGAGCCTTGCTAGATCTACATAGCGGTTTTAAATTTTCAGAAGTCAGAGTGCAGCTGATTAAATCTGCAGCTGTCTAGGTGAAAGCAAGTGATTGGTGGATCTCAGAAGATTTGGGACTGGATTCACCCATATGGTTTGAGTCACTCTGACAATAGAAAACAGCTGTAAAACTGTTTTCCTGGCCAGAAAAAGTTGGGTTTATGGTTGCTTTGCGTCTCCAAGCAGCTGATGAATACAGTTCTTTGTCTCAAAAAGCATCTGAAAACCCAGATGCTTATCTGCATTTCTCAGCTAAATAAATTGTGATAGTAATTTTGTGGTGATAGCCCTTTGTGAGCTTTTTCAGTAATTTTTGATATTGAGTAGTTGGTCAGAGAATATTGGAATACAAATTCTGTCTGTGCCAAGAGGAGGTATTATCCATTATGGACTCCATCTATGAAAAGGAAGGGAGGGTCTGCTCTGGGAAACTCACAGCCTAGGTATTAAACTGCAGAAGGACAATTAGCAATCAGTCTAGACAGATAGAACAAGTCAAGCGGGGAGGGAATAAAGCTAAAAATGGTAGAGTGACTGAGCACTCACACTCAGTTCATTTTCATGCCTTAGTAGGTCTGCAGGGGGTTGTTTGTTTTTTATCTGTTTCTTTGATGGACTCAAGGGAAGCACTGTGGCTTATAGATTTCATGAGACACGTATTTTGAGAAGAGACTTTCAAAAATAAGGGGTGGAGGCAGGCTAGATTAGGTTGGGAAGGAAATTTCAGATGGGAGGCTCTGTTGAAGAAGGCACCAGAGAAAGAGATGGTGAAACAGATGTGTGCAGCTGGAGCCAAATAAGTGAGGCAAAGGTGAAAGGATGGGAGCAGAGCTCGTTCAGGAGACTTTCCATACTTCTACTTCCACTCCCACTTCAAGCTTGAAATGCATGGAGAGAGAGAGTGTGGAGGTGCTCATGCAGGAAGGATTGCAGTGGCAAAAACTAACTCAAAATCCTCAACTTTCAAAAAAGACATAACTCCTGTTCTGAACTGAGAGCTTGGACTAGAAATATTCATTTCCTTGTTCTGGGGGTTAACAACATTTTCAAATTCTTTTTATAGATTCCTTTGTAAGAAGGCTGCTGTGTTTTCATGTTTGCTTGAGACCACTTGCCCACTTGTTTTCTTTGAATGCAGACTCTGGAGACCAAGACTGAAAGAGGTGCTTTATTGTTTGCTCTCTTTTTCAGTCCCTCTTTTTCTTCTCTTCACACAAATATCTTTTCTTTTTTCTCCCCTCTCCCCTATCTCTGAATGCAATATTTCCAAATGTGCACTTTCTCAGTCTTGTCTGAATGCTCTTTAGATTAAAGGTCAAAAATACAATACTTGTCATTGTGTAGATACCAAAGAAAATGATAAAAATGGAACAGTATCTGTTCTGTGGACTACATTAAAAATAACTGAAAGCAACAGCTTTAGGACTGATTTAAGAAGTCATGCAAATGTGTAAAATTTAACAGCCTTAGGACACAGTTTAACACTTTGAGACATGCTGCATGCTTTTAGAAAGTTCCTTTAAAATTTGGCAGGAGATAAATCACCTTTTCCAATTATTTTGAAATTATGCAAGCTCGGCACACTACAACTTTTGATCAGAAGTACTTATTGAAATGCATATTCTCCAAATATCACCTCTCAAGGTCACACTCACATCTAGATCATAACAGGCTTTCAGTCCACTGTGGTCTGGGGGCTCCCTGCACTTCCACTGGCAGCAGTGGGAGTTAAACAGGGAAACTCTAATTGCTTTGGGGCTAGTAAGACTTTACACCCATTTTAATAACTTTACATCATTGAAATGGCAATGCAATGACAAAAGAGGCATTTTGAAGATCAGCCTTTGAAGGGTTTTGCATTCAGGTATGGCTAGTTCTCTATTCCTCATGACCATAGGAACGTGATAAAATTTTGTCAAGTTAACTAAAGTACTCTATATTAAACAAAATTCAAAAGGTAAAATAAAATAAAATCACACAATCACAAGAAAAGCCCCTGGGATAAATATCAATTGCAGAATATTTTTCAGCCTTTCCTATTGGCACTATAAGCAGTGCTCTGCTCTTTGCCAGTATGGGATACACATCTATAGACCATGGGAGTGAAAAAAACCCACCCAGCCATTAAGTTTAAACAATTCAATAGACAATGACATGCTAACAGTGAAGGAAAAACTTTTGTGTTCTCTGAGAAATAAGCATATACCTACATATAAAGTAATGTATTCTCCACGGCTGTGTGAAAATCAGCATTCTCTGACTGATAGGGGCACTTCTAAAGGGTTATTCAGTGCTTAAGAGAGTACTTGTCACTTGCATAATTTTGATAGAATTAGCAGACAGTCTGATAGGATTACTTCTTCTCATGATAATCCATCTTCTCCATAGTACTGGGTTTTTGGTGAAAAGTGCAGCTACTGGCTTAAAAATATTTTTCTTAAGCCTCATTTTTAAAAAAACATTGTGTCATTGAGCATTATTATTATTAGATATGGACACTTGCCAAAACACCAGAGCCACACAGTCCCAAATTGGAAGAAATTTGAGACCACACAGCTTTCAATTTTCAAACCACCTCTCATTAGTTATAATTTGTTCTTATTATTTAGTTTTTATTATTGAATCTGGATTCAAGTAAGGAGAATTATAGAGAATAAAAATGCCCAGAAAAGTTTATAAAATAGAGATAACATTGGAAGTACACAGTAGAGGACAGGCAAGGAGAAAGCCAGTTAACTTCACCCTAAAGAAAGGCAAGGATAAAATGGTAGAGGATATTGGGAACAATTCTACCTGGCAGCACAAGTAACATTTGACCAAGCTGAGTACCCTGGAAGACTCCTGCCTTCCCAGGAATCTTAGAAGCAGGGGCTAAAGAAGCAGTTGGCAGTGAAAAGGAAGAAACAGCCTCCATAGTTTTCTAGGATTGGTCTGAAGCCTAATTTCTAAGACTCTGTAGAACCAGATGGTGGGAAATGCCTTCTTGACTAACCATGGAAAAAGACCACCACAGCACAAAATTAGAACCAGTTCAACTTCTTGTGTAGCACATCTTCTGCTACTGATTTACAGTCTGTACCTAAAGTAGTAAGGGGAAAGCAAGGACCCATCTTTGCCTGCTCTTTCTTGCCTGCTCTTTTGGCTCATGGGAGTTTTTGTGAGCAGGAGAACAGTAGCCTTCAGTGCCATGTGATGCACAGCTGAGGCAGGGCAGGGAAGGACAAAAGGGACCCTCATGCTGCCCAGTGATGGCTGAGGCTCTGCTCAATATTTTGGAGGAATGGGATGTAACAACAGGTACAGAAGAAGGCATCTTAGAGGACCATGGACATGTAAAATAAGGAATTAACTGGACCCCTGTGGTATCAAAGAGAAGATAACAGAGTTTTTTGGTACCCAGAAGTAAAGTTTCCATGGTTACCTTCCTATGGAACAGGGAATAAAGAATATTCTTCCTCCAGGTCTAATACCACTGCTGAGCTGGAAGGTGTAAATCAGTAAAGTTTCTTTTAGGATTTCTCCATTGCTGGCTTATTGGGCAGTCCTTGTCCAGACATCCTTTGAGGTTTAGATCCACTCTTCCCTCCCACCTCAGATCATTAAGACCTTTAAGAGAATTCTTTTAATTTGGACTGAAGAATTAATATCAACCTGGAGTCTCAGAGCTCATCTGAGTTGGAGATAGTACCCAACACTAAAGAAAATGATCTTTTAAAACCATCAACACATTTCTGAAGTATCTTCTTGGATTTACTAGAAATTGTTTCACACACACATCTGAAATTTGTGATTTAAAAGTTCTGGCCTACTTGAACATAATTTTTATCACAAAAAGCTCCACTAATTTGTAACTGATTTCTACATTATCTTCCATATGTATGCACAAAAATGAGACTTTTTCCTAGCCCTGGGGAATTACATTTTTGCAAGAAAGGATAGGAAATCTGTTTTGAAAATGTATAAGCAGTATACCAACTCCAGGGAATAGAAACAATCTCAGTTTTGGTAGTACTATTTTTTAAATTTGTAGCCACAAAAAAAGTAGAAAATGTTGCTCATTATACAGACAGGATATGTCTTAGGTATTCCTCAGTATGGTCTTTTCTGTAGAGACAGTCAAAACGTGCAAAGAGAAAACAAACATAAACTGGAAGTTGAAGACAGAGACAGTTGAGGTGTTTTGAAAATGTACTGAAAAATAAAGAGAGCAAGGACACTGAAGGATTGCAGCTTTTATTATCTTGCTTGGACTAATGCACACTTCAGTTGTATGTGGTTCATAGCATATAAATGAGATTTATTTGCAACACAGAACAAAATATAAGCAAAGCAAGATGACTCTCTCAACAGTGGAAATGTGGGGCAGGATTATCTGTACAGCATCCTCACTGCAGGGTACCTGAAGGAAGGAATCTCTACAATTAGAAATCAACTTTTGTGAACCGAAACACCAATCTTCAGGAGACCTGCTGGAGATCTGAACAGCGTTAAGATCTATACAGCACTTGGGCATTTTCACACAGGGCTCTTCTCTGGATGCTGTGGAGTGTAACACCCTGCATTCCTAGGAGATTCCGAGGGGAAATCATGCTGGCAGATGCAGGGAGATAAAGCATTCTCCGCAGAGAGTGCATCCCAGGTGCCATCATCATCGGGTGAAGCGCCCTTCAGTCCTTCTCTCGACGTGGCTTTACTCATAAGCCCCTGGACAAGATGTTGTGAAACTGAGTATAGCAGTGGGAAAAATTAGTGAAAGAAATAAAACAGGAATGGAAAAATAAAAAAAGAAAGAAAAAGAAAGAGGAAGAGGAAGAATAAACTGGCGAATATTCCCATGTAAACACAATGCAGTACAGAGAGGGAGAAAATGATTCGATGAATGGAAATGGGACAGGGCTGGTTTGGCAAGTTCATGCAAATATCACAGAAAATACAAACAATGCTCATGATTTGTATCTCTTTGTAGCTCTCTTGTGTCTGAATGCACACAGACCTCCAGCAGGCAGTTCTGTGGACTGTGCAAAGGGAAATGGGGGCCTGCAATGAGAGTGAAGCGGTTGCAGAAACGCACACCAACGCTCTAAAAGCATCAGCTATCTGGCACCATGGGCCTGTGGAAAGGAGGAGAGCTTCTGAGTGATACATCTGCAAAAGGAAGGTCACTCCTTCCTGGTAAGTTGGTGTTTCAAACTGGGAAGAAGTTACATGGTTTAAATGCAACAATACTGATTTTCTGTTTATCCATATGTGTCTCAGTCACAGAAAAGACCTGTGAGTGAGGGTCAGCATGTTCTCCCCTCTGTTTACCAGTTAAAAGAACTTCATTTATTTGAAATTCTGTTTTCAATTAATTTGGGAAAGAATGCCAAACATATGGGGGTTTTGGTAGGTTCAAGTTCTTGATGAGTTTGGTTCACAATGCAGCATTTGTGTCACCTTGTTAGAGCACAACCTTCTCCAGGGCTTGACTCTTCTTTCTGTAGCCCATGGTGTGAAAGAAGAGTCTGCAAGGTTAACTCACAGATTCTAAGACATGCTATTTTTTTCCTTCAGCTACTTTTGAAACTTCATTTTACATCTCAGTGACTTAGTTTTTAAATGCATTCTCCCTCCAATAGTTGTGTGCTATTGTAAATGTAACAAAAATCATCACTTAATAGAATCAACAGGTTATTAAACCTTTGAAGAAAAGCATTGTTTATCTTTGATCCTATAAATTTTAAAATGCTATCTTATTTGAATTTGATTTTGTTTTAGCTTAATCTGATATTGGAAAGATCTAGACAGCTATAATTAAATGTTTATTCAAGATATCTAGCTGTTGTTTATTTTACTAGCTATTAGGTTGTAGATAACTGCAACTGAACATTTCTTTTCTAGCTTACAGTACTTAGAACGTGAGTAATTATTCCAACAGACATGCATAAAATAGTAAATTAATATATGAACAGCCTTTCCTGTGGCTAAGTTTTTTTCTGGTAAATATATCCTCATGCTAAGGACTTGATGGGATACATAAGGCAGAGAACATGGTATGTGTTACTTGCTCTTGGGTGGTCTGCAGCTCGAAGACCCTTACCACTTAGTGAGGATACAATACAGTATTCTTCCATGACTATTTACGTTCCCCATTTTTCACAGCATCTTCAAATACATACATTAGGCTCTTCTTCCCTCTTGGCTTTTTTGATCTTCTTGGAGACAAATTTTACTATGGTGTCAAAATATAATACAACCCACTTACTCATTAGGCACAGATCTTACTGACCAAAGCCTTATTTATTGTAGAGTGAAAGATGGCATATTCCTGAAGAATGATCATGGAAAAAAAGAAAAAAAAAAACAAAAAACAATGAAAAGCAAGCTTTAAAATAAAAAAATCATTGGCTCTTTTATCTCACCAATGCTTTTGTACAGCTGGGGAATTATTAAGAAGATACTGTAGAAGAGAAAATCTAAGAAATCCTGCAATATTCAATGTCATTGTTTTAGGGCTTTCTAAGTAGGCAAGTTCTGCAGTGCTTTTGAAGTTCAATTATAATTCAGCAGGAAGAGGCATGGAAAAGAGTTTCAATCCTCATTGGGAATGAAAGTTATAGGAGGACTGGATGTAGAGTGAAAATAATGAGGCCTTTTTGTCACTGATCTAACCTGGGAAGATGCTGTATACAATTTTAAATGAGTACTTACTTCAACCATATCTAAAATAAAGTCCTTCCCCCATTTTCATTTGTAAAACCAGTCTGGAATTTCATGGAGGGGAAAAAAACCGTAGATGTTCAAAACCAAAATAAAATAATCACAGGAACTGTAACACTCCTTGCAGTGGTACCTACCTGCTTTCCCTTACAAAGAGGCTTTCCTTTAAAGGTCTCAGAGCACTGCAGCCATAAATCAAACATGATGACTTTGCATAGATTTGTCTTGATAAGACAAATGTTTTGGGTTGGGATGGTTGAAGAGCATGCTTTGACTTTTGCAGCTGTCAGATGGTATTACATCCCCACACAGGAATGATGGAAGTCCTACTGAGGTTCATACAAATGTTTTGACCCTAACACAAACAGCAGACACTGCGTTTTTTAAAAAAGTTTATTTTGAGGTTTTAGTAATGAAGATCCTCAAAAATTTGGTTTTGCAGTTTTGCAGGAGCTTTGCTGAGCTATTTGCTTTTTTTTTTTTTTTTTTTTTTTTACATTTCAAAACATAAATAAAGCATTTTTTCAAAAAACCTTTCAGGAACTGGAAGATTTGAGATTTTAGCAAATGTGATGATGGTATCAGGTTTTCTAAGCTTCAACCCTGATTCTGCAAATGCCATTGAATATGCTAAAATTGGAATACACAAGTACCCAATATGTGATCAGCAAACTCATGATCTTGATTATACATTTGTTTGCAGATATTTAAAAATTACTTACAGAAATGTAAAAAACCTGTTCATCTGAAATGAAAACAATATTTTCTGGCACAATTTTGCCATTTTATATAAACCAAACATTTGCCACGTCAACCATTACCCACAAACTTAGGCACTCAGAAACCTGACCAGAAACTCTTGGATAAAACAGATATAGCAGCTTTCTGCTCATTATTCCTCAGTGAGTCCATTTATTTTGGACAAGTTGAACAGATTTAATTATTCGGATTTAATTATTTTATTATGTTTACATACTTAAGACGTGGTTACTGAAAACTGGCCAATATGGATAATGGTGCATTTAATTCCATCCAGTGCTGAACTGCAAATTTTCATAGTAAAAACCAAAACTAGACCAGGTAAAAATACTTATAAATTTTGTATACATAATAAATATAAATATAAATATAAATATAAATATAAATATAAATATAAATATAAATATAAATATAAATATAAATATAATTTTTAATTTCTATAAATAAATATATATAATATAATAAATTATATAAATTGTATACATTGTATACACACAATTTCCAGACGATCCTGGGAATGGCAATACTAAAAACATCCCCTTTCTGTACATGTATCCAAAAGTAGTTAGGGTATGGTATTTTACTTCAAAGAGAGCTCCTGCATATCTAAAATTGGACAAAAGTTTGTTTCAGAGCTGGGTCAAGGCTTAGGGACAGAGTGGGCAGTAACAAATGGAGATTCAACAGAAAAGGTGGTTCCATATCAAGCAGAAAGTTATTCTGATTGCACATTGAGACTGTATTAAAAAGGTGTGCAGTGGAGCAGGTAAGGACAGAGGAGAAATTAAAGGCAGATGAAAAGAAAAGGGAAACCATCAGCACAATTTACATGGACTTGAAGGCAGCCTATGTGCAACACAAAGTGGACAAAAAGCTAATCTCCAAGGTCAGAAAGTACAGTGAAAAGGATGAGGTATTTGCACAGACATAAAAATAGGCTTAAACATCAAACACAGGGCAATTTTGAACTTCAAAAAGAGGAATGCAACTAATGGACCTCTACAAAGGAAATCATTAAGGATGAGTCTGTTCAGCTTTTATATCGGTGATCTAGAAGAGGCAATGCAACTTGGAGACAGAGCA
This sequence comes from Ammospiza nelsoni, assembly GCF_027579445.1. Lineage (NCBI taxonomy): Eukaryota > Metazoa > Chordata > Aves > Passeriformes > Passerellidae > Ammospiza > Ammospiza nelsoni. The sequence goes on from NC_080636.1 coordinate 53,613,576, forward strand.
GAGGCACAGTGAGAGACCAGAGTTACCAAGTGAAAATTGACTTAGGCTGGAAACTGTGGTTTAGAGCAGAGCTGAGACTATTAGTGACAGAAATGAAATACACGCATCCAGCAGATGTGCAATAGAAAACACTAATAAAGAGAAGGATCTCAATGAAGTAATCTAGAATAGAAATTTTGTTTATTAGATTCTAAAGTGAAATAACTGAGAAAATTACCATAAATATAAGTTAGAATAATATTTGCCAGAAGATAAATATTACTGAATATTCAAGCAAATCTTTGAATGCATGTTAGAAATATATTTATGTAAATATATCTGCACTAGTAAAGCACTCCAACTATAAAGGTAACTATCAGCCAGCCCAAAATTTAAGAGAGTTAAGCAGCTTTCATTTTCTTGTTAGCAAGATAGTTTGCATGTGGTACTGAATACATTCAAGACAGATGTAAGGGAAGAAACCAAAATGTCATATGTTTTTCTTGTACAAACACATTACTTTACAATTAGAATATATTAACTAATCAAATAGATAACCTCACAGGACTTTTTTTGCTTTTTTAGTTATTCCTCATGAATATTTTCCTGTTTTATTTTTTATGAAACAGTTATAAACTCAAAATCTTTCACAAATTTTCAAAAACTGAAAATGAAATTATTTTAGATAATTTGCAAAACCACCATATTTTGATGCTGAAATTAAAACATCTTAAGCAATTAATACAGTGTGTTTTTTTAATCTGAATTTATAAACACAAATGTTACATACATAATACACATTACATAATTCCTGCATGAGATAATATAAATTTTCTTATCCTGGAAGCTCCTAAATCATGATGAAATTTTCTGTGCTGGAAACTGCTCTTGGCTAAAATTTTTTCTTTTCAAATTCATAAGCTGAAAATTGTTTCACTCTTTGACCTGTGAGCCAAGTTCCCCAAAGCTTGATGAAAATTCAAATAGCTGAGTTATAAATATCTCTGAAACTAGGTTTATAATGGAAACACAACCAGATCCTTCACTAGAGCAGTGCTCATGGGGGCTGTTAGGGCAGTTTGCAGAGCAATGAGTGCCAAGCTATAAGTTAATGAGGAGAAGCAATTGACTAATAAAGCACCCCTAAACAAGAAGAGAACACTTAAAAATGCAGGAGCTGAAAATTCCTATTGGGCTTTCCATTGGTTGTGTCTCTGTGTGCAGCTTCTTTCTGCTTCTCTCTCATTCTGCTTCAGGAAACCATTGCCTTGGCTTCCTATATTTTCCTGTGCTGAATTCAGTAACCACACTTTCAAAAGGCTGAGGAAGGGGCGTGTGTGAAACCTAAAGATAGAAGCCAGTTGTCAAAAAACAATTTACTATTCTCATCAGTCTCAGCCTTCCCTCTTTTCTCCTTATTACATGACTGGGAATGCACCATAGGATGACAGCAAGATAAAATTAGAAATGGCTCCATTTGACTTTGGTGCTTTTTCACATCAATTTACTCCTGTGGGTTTTATCATTACTTTTAAACACAGCAGAGAGTACTGGTGTCTATGGCAGACTATCAGAGAAAAGAGTGCATAAAGACATGGTGTCATTAATATTAGGACATAGGGGCAAAGTGGACAAGGCAGACAAGTGCCATTATTCCAGTCATACAAATGAATCACTAAGTAAATGTAATGCATGCTATGGCTGTCATTATACAGTCAGCACTCACTGTGGGAGAGATAACAGAAATACTCTTCTCAGTTGAGAGATGATTGGTGACAGCTCAGAGTGATCAGGTTTTTCTTTTCCAGCCAGAAGTGATTGCACTCCATTTTGGAAAAGATATTTAAAAGATTGAGTGAAACTCACCAGTAAATAGTGATGCTGAATGTGGATATGTGCACCTTTGAACTCACCTTGATTATTTTACTCTGGGACATATGTGATGCAGGAAGTGCTAAATGCTTCCCATGTCTTGAGACGTGCATGAAGAACAAAGAAAATAACAATATTCCACTGAATAATTTCTTTTTTCCATTCTTGTTGGCTATGTGCATGCTCTTCACTGAACTGCATACATATACTTTGCAAGACTAATAAAGAGATAATTTGGACAAGATGCATGCTTCACAAAAAGATACATATAACTTTCATATGTCTGGCTTAAATTAGTGAATGGTTTCAGAATGTGAAGTAATTCATTGTGTACAATTTCAATCCCTCCCAAACACTATTATTTGAGATGTAGCAGCATAATGAACCTTCTTAGACCTCCTTTTGGGATCCTCTGTCCCGTGCTTTCTACCTGTCCCTTTTGCTTGCAGGATTGCTGCTAATTTGTTTCTCTGTCTCCATGTCACCTTCTGTGACCGTGGACTGTGATGGAGCACAGGTAAAGGTTAATTGAGGATGTCCATATTGTTCCACAGTTTTTCTCTACAACAAAAACACAAGTCTTCAGAGCTCAGGAATTGAAATCCCCTTTGACAAAACGGGATTGTGCTGGAATTTGTTTTCTCCAGTCTAAGCCAAGACATGGTTTGTTATGGCCTCCTCTCCTGTGAGCTGGGAATGAAAAGTGAAAATAGAGAAACTAAGCAAAATATATTTCTCAGTTTTGATTGATGAGATCCCACACTGCCCTGGAGGACTTTTGCAGATGGAGCTTGTCCCGTGACTGCAGCATTTCCTTGTCTCAGCACTGCTGTTTCCAGGGATGCTCACACAGCAGCAGACAGGATACCTTTCACGCCTGCTGCCAGCTGGGAGCTGGGATTGTCATGTCTCCAGTGGCAGAGATGGTGACTGATACATAAAGTGCTGTATTAGATCCAGCAGGCAGAACTCCTTGAGATAAGCAGTTTGACTGAATTCCAGCATCGTTTTTACGCTGCTGTATTTGTCTGAAGTCTGAAAGACCAAGATGCAAGAGCTTTAGATGTTATTACAGATTCTTTTGATTTTTAATCCTGCAGTTATTTGTATAATGGTGAGGAGAGAGAAGAATGATCCTTCAGCATGTGTGCTGAGCTTTTCAGACAGAGCGTGTTCATAGGCTTGCTCTACATACTTCATACACTGCATAATTGCAGTGGAGGAAAAAAAAGAAAATTGCACATTTGAACGAAATTAAATTCAGAACCTCTAATATGCCAGGTCACAGAAGGCATGTACACATTTAAATAGGACTGCTGCTTTGGAAACCAAGTAGTTCTGAAGTACATCTACATGTTGGCTCTTGACTCCATGCAGCTCCATTAGGTAACATTTTAAAAATAAAGCCACTTAATGATGAATGTTCATAAATGAAAAATGTATATTCCCCATAAAATGCTTGTCAAACAGCGGTGCCCATCTATTTTTAGCACACACACCAAAAAATTCACATTAATCCATATTGTTGTGAAAGTCCTGATCTGCCCTTGAGAGTCCTTCCTGGGATTTTAAATAATAACTCTTACGAGGCAGCCTCATTAATTTTTTTAATAGGTAGCTAAAAGGTAGAGGACCAACAAATGCAGAATATCTAGGTTTGGGGTGCTTTTATAGCAGCAAAGAATTTTTTCACCTGGAGCTGTGTGACTAACCATTAAGAGTTCTTAATTTCCTTAAGGAAATTTAAGAGTGGGATTGACAAAGATGTGCCTATTATAGAGCCAAAATTTCTACAGTGACAGACCAGGCAGAAGGATTCTCAGTAAGGGACCACTGTTATTAAATACACTGTCACAGAAAATTAGGCCAAAAGCAGATCACACTTAAAGAGACTGCACAGCAAGGCACACCCTTTTAAATTAGACTGTCCTCCTGCACTCCACAGAGTTTGTTCTGTGCTGGAGTTTAATTTAATTCAACACCACTCTTGCTGTAGTCAACCTTTTGGCTTCCACCATCTTTTCTCCCATGTTTTGCATCTTATGGAGACTATTTTTAAAGTTAATTAGCTTATCCAAAATAAAGCAGAAAAAGATGCAAATCCAAAACTATCATTTAAAAGTACTATCATGTGAAATAAACTGCAGAGTGCTAGCTAATTTTCTTCTTTAGTTGCTTCTTTTCTAAGAAAAACTAAATTAATCACACAAAAATTATTTGAATTCTTTATGTACAGAAGTCCCTTAAAATTTTTTTCCCCTCTTAAAATGAAGTAGCAAATATGGAAATGAAATATTAGATAATGAGAAAGTAGTCAACTGGAGGGTGGTGGAAACATGAATCTTAAGGCAAATTATTTCAGAAAGAACAAATCTTGACTAACAAACAAGTATCTACTGTCAGAATTTCACCTGGCCACAACCCTGTAAGCTTCTTCCTCCACAGGAACATCCTTTATGCTCATTAAATATACAGAAATTCTTCCAGACAAGAAAGTCTGATTGTTTAAGGGACATCTTAAGAAAAGCTGTGAAAACCATGGAACATGATTCGCTTAACAGGACCTGGCAAAACATTAGGAAAATATAGAGGATGGAGGATTATTATCCATTCAGCACTCCAGTAACACTTACACACCTCAGCCAACTTTGCTGACCTCTGTGCCAGGAACTGCATAGCCAACACAAACCACCTGTATTTTGTACCCAGAGATTTATTATACCAACAAAATAGGGCTAGAAAAATTTAGATGAAGATGGTAGAAAATTTAGATAGAAAAATTTAGATGAAGTCCTAACTAACTGCAGCTAAAAGGAAAGCAGTGTAACCCAAACCTCAGAAAAAGGACAATTTGTTGATTATGCCGTCATTGGAATCCTTGTTAGTTTATATATCTACCTTTCCTATGTACTCACAGAGGTTAAGAAAACCTTGCTGAAAAGTAGATTTCCTGCCACTTTCATGGCAAACATGAAAGCAGCAGACTTAGGCCAGGCCTCCCATATCTAAGCAGAAGAAAAATCTTCCAGGAAAGTTTTCAGGGTTGAGAGGAACAACAAAGAAAACTGCTCTGGAATACCATAGGGAACCTTTATTTTCAGTTTCAGAATCATCAAATTGCCTCCTATAGCCAGCTGTAACTTGATAGCATCTGACAACATTCTTAGAAAAGCTGGACAAGAATGGTCTTGTTGGAACTACTGCGAAATAAAAGCAACATTTTGAAAACTTTAGACAACAAGGAGTTACCTGTGGCTTGTCATGGAACATGTATACAGTCAGGCTCTATGCAGACCTGTCCAGCGCCTCATACCAGAAAATTTTTCAATTATAGTTTGTGTAGCAAAACACATTATTAAACTTTCAGTCAAAAGCGTGTAAATACTCCAGGATTAGGGATTAAATGATTTTGTCAAATTATTAAAATGATCTGAAATAGGTAAGAAATATTTGAATGGAAATGAACTGTAAGTAATCCACTTAAATAACCAAAATCAACTGCATTCAAATATAGGGTTGAATCACTGCGGCATCTCTCCACTCAGTGCAACTTTTGTGCCCAAGACTTACTTACTGCAATTTTTCTGTATTTTGAATACATCAAGTGCCGCTGGGCTGCTTTAGATCAACTTTTATTTTTTAACTTGAAATTATTTTTGGAAGGCTGAAAAATGTCCAGGGAATTTGGTTCACTTGCATTCCCAGGCAGGCTGTTCATATACATTTATTGATCAGTTTAAAAAACACAAAGACAACAAGAACAAAACACTTCTGTATCTTGTCAACTCCACTTGGCACTTACAAAGAAAAGTCCAGATGTGCTTGGAAATATCTGGCAAGTGACAAGCTTTTGCAGCTTATTAAGCAGCAAAAATACAAGTTTCTACAAGTGCTTAAGATTTTTTTGTTGATTTTTCTGGCAAATACCTGTTCTATTCTTCTTGTTTCAAAGCATCAAATGATTCACCCTTGGAAAAGGATAGATTGGCTAAAATATTTTCCAGTTTTGGTAAAGACACCATTTTAGATCAACATTTTTATGAGAAAGGAAACAAGATGTGAAGGTACTCCAGGTAGACAACCTGACAAATCATGCAGTCTGCCCCACCAGCTCTGTAAATTATGGAATTAAATGATGGTGACTGTATCCTAACAATGTCAGCTGAATTTTATTTACACCCACAAGATGCAAAGTTAAAATATCCCACTGGAAAAGGAGCTGAGCACTGGACTCTGAGCTGCAAGCTGCACCATGAACACTCAGTGTTAGACAGCTCCTGACAAGCCCCCTATGCAGGGAGAAGCAACAGAGACCATCAGGACAAGCAGTTAAGCAGTTTCAGAGTTTTAAAGCTCACAGGGTAAATATTCGCTTATTCAGTGCCTGCTAACACAGAGATAATTGCCAGTAGCTGGAATGAGCTGAGGAGTTACAGTAGATAATTCAATGTGCTATACAAATATATGTGTTCTTCTATTATTCATACCATGACATTTGTTGGTTGTCTCAGGAGTACTAAGTGGGGCTCCTATGGTTCATGAATTACTTGAATTATGCATGGTTATGGGTAGGCATTCACCATGTACAAACTGGTTTTGAATCATGCATTTCCTGGGGGCAATATTTCTCATGGTAACTAGCAAACTTTTTAGGTCTTTCAGAGCCTGCTGTGCATTAGTAATTCCTACTTGTGGCAGTGATCCTGGCAAGCGTGATCTGGTAAAGGTGGGAGATAATGAATGTCTACATGCTGGTAGATGGGAATCAGCATTTGTATTTATTCATGTTCAAGAGGCTATCTCCCTCACTTGGAATTTAAATGATGACATCAAACTGCTAAACAGCGATCTGCTGTCCAATTGTCACTATAAATAGCAGGCCACAAGAGAGAGGTGGCAGTAGATCATATTTTTTATATTTGGAACTGTATGGTTATTTCTCAGTTAACAATCTTGCCTTGGGAAGGTAACTTATATTCTCAGCTTTAAGCTTTTGTTTCTAGGTACCTCTTTACCATGTTTTTAGCTGTTCATTTTTCTGAACAATATTGACCATCTATCAGGAAAATGTACATGAAAACCCATTTGCTGCATAAATACATGAGAATGGCTCTACCAAAGGACATGCTTTTTCTAAAAACACTAAGAAAAACCTTTTCTGTCCCTTAGTAAGAGCCCCATTTTTGTCTCAGAATCCATCTTTATAAAAGTAAAAGCTGAAAGGAAACTCAATTGTTGCACAGTCTGTTGCTGTGCAGGGAACATTTCACATCATTTAACTACCTAATTTTAAGTTTTTAATAAGAGTGTCCATAAAATCATGACAAAGACAGACTGTTCAAGCTTTGGTGCATTAAATAGAGATCCTTTTTTTCCTGGCTTGGGCAGCAGAGTAGCCCCACCGGGAGCCTCAGCAAGGCTGGAAATGGAACAGGCTGGTCCTGGGGCTGCCAGCCTTCCACAGAGGAGCCAGCCCATTGGCAGGGTCCCCCTTGGCCCCTCTGCTAAGGCTTTGTAACCCCTGTGTTAACCCCAAATACTCATGTTCAATAGAAACAAACAGGGCCAGCAATCTACATTGTCCTGGAGAAGTACAGGTCTGTATAATTGTAAAATTTCACATGTAAAAATATACACACGGGATAGCTACTCTGTTTTTTTCTGTGCTGGATAATGCAAGCATCCTAACACTGTGAACTGATTAACCACCCATGTCCCCGATATTCAAAAGCTTTATCTAAAGCTCACTGAGTTGAAGACATTCTGTGAACTAATTACATGGCATTGCCTGCCCTCCCCACAAAACTTACTGCAAGTAAACATGCTATCAGAGAAGCTGGGGATCAGTAAAATACAGCAAATCTTCCTTCCTCTTTCCCTGTGAAGAGACAATTGCCTATTACATTTTGTTTTGTAGTTTTTTGTCCAAGTGCAGCCTAAAATTTTGAAACACTTACGTCTTCAGCTTTGGAAAACCTGCTGAATAAATCAGGCTATGTTTCCTGAAGTTCCACTTTACTTTTTCCTGTTCTCAGTTTCTCGTGTTATCACCACACCAAACGGCATCTCCTGTGTTCATGTGCCCAACTCTTGATGTGTGCAGGGAGAGGACAGGAGGGAAGAAGGCACTGTTAGGATTTTTTATCATGTTGGCTGTTAGAAAACACAAGTGCTTCAAAAATACTTGGTTAATTTTTCTCTGGCAAAATATATAAAGCACATAATAATGAAGGAATGTAGCACAACTTGTTGATAATAGGAACATAAAATTCCTCTGTTTGATGGTCACTGTGATATGAGGAAAATTGCTCTCTCTTGTAAAATAGTTCTGTAGTCTGAGTAAAAGCACATAACTATTGAGGCCACCACAGAAAAAAAAAAAAAAGCGGAAGCTCAGCTTCTGTATGTTAGATTTGTGGGTTCTAAATTTTATGACCATCATTAACTTTGGAAGCATTTTGAACAGTCTGCATTTGTATTTGCAATTCCTAGTTTGAATAATTGCACAATCTTCCCTCTACCCTTTGCAATTTTTTCATTGATTATATGTATCTGGAAAGAACACCAAGTATTTCAGAGCCAATATCTTTGTGCACTGAAGCTGTGTATCCTAGCTTTCTTCAAATTCTTAAAATTTCACTAGTTTAATGACATTACAGGAAGCTGTTTGTCCATTACAAGGCATTTCAAGCAACTAGTTTATTAAAAATTTCTTTTCATTTTTATTCCTTCTCCTAAATTTTTATTATTCTCATGTATTTAATTTGAAAAAGTATCCCTGGAACAGAAATGTTCAGCAATAAATAATACAAGTAACTGTGTATTTTACTGGAAGGTGCTTCTGCTGGTTGGTTACTAAGAAATTTTTTTATGGTTATTTTTTATTTATGACTTCAGGACTGTATCTCATTTTATCTTTTTTTCTAGTTTTTATAACTTTTTAATAATGGGGAAAGAAGTCAGTACCTTTTTATAACTTTTTAATAATGGGGAAAGAAGTCAGTACCTGCACTACTTCCAAGTGTATTGGAGGTTTTTTCAAACTCACTGTAAGCTGATGCAAACTAAATTATAAAAAAAAAAAAAAGGAAAGAAAAAATTGTAGATGTAAGACATGGATGCATTCATTGCAGGACTTCAAAAAAAAGCAAGGCCTAAGAAGAAGTGAAAATTCAACATCTCTACTCCTTAAAGGCCTTACTCAGCTGACTTTCAAGTCTACTTGCAAGTTGGAAAGACTTTGCGTAGGAAAATAAGGAAGATGTCATCCAAAAGTAAAATTTAAATGCTTCTCTATTACAGTTAACAGCAAATCACATTAATTTTACTATTCATCGTGATAATGATATTAGTCAAGCTGCTCCCTGGATACTCCTGTAGTTGTAATACATAATTCTGTGGAAGCTCCATTCCAATTTAGTAAGAATTAATATTCACTTTTTGCAAAGTGTTACAGGAAAAATATATTTGTGGACTTTATATAGGATCACATTCTTGCACTGGGGAAGAGTCAGAGCAGATAAAGTAGGAGCTGGAATAAAATTCAGGTGTAATGAGTAAATGCTGTTATGTGTAGAGTGCACTTAATAATCTCATTGTGTAAAAACTCAAGGCACTCAGAACTGTTATATTTTCAATGGCTTAATCAAGAAAATGTTGAGAGACTGGCATTGCGGTTGGGATTAATGGAATCCCTCAATGTCTTCATTAAATTTAATAAACCTGTGTAACAGGAGTAATAATAACACTTCACATATGTATAGCATTGCTGCTTTTATGAAGGATCTCCAAGCCTGTTGTGAGCATTCATGAGCTGAGCATCACTGTCCATCTCTGTGGAGCGTCTCTGCTCTTCCTGCTGCAGAAAATACTGGGAGACCCTGGGGAGAGGCTCCTGCAGGAGCACACCTGGCTCCAGACAGGTGTGTGTGTGTGTCCCTGCTGCCTGCAGCTCCACTGGCCACATGGTGGGCTTTCCTTTTTTGTTCAGAACCCTTGAGGTATTTCATTCAGTCATTTCCTAAGGTCTTTGTGCTGTGAGTCAGGCCTTTTTTCTATCATTCCATTTATATTTTCAAAACTTAACAACAGCATTTGTCTACACCTCGTAAGTTTATGCTCCTCCAAGTTTCCAGTGGTACCTTTATCCTGATAATTATTTCCTATTTTTAACTGTATTATGGACACATTTATGCTGCCTAAACCCTGCTTTGCTTCACTGGTACAGTTTGCTGGACAAACCACATAATCATAATTCCCATTTTAGAAAAAGGCTTCTTATTTTTGTTTGACTTTCAGTGATGTGAACAGCTCCCTGACCTGTGGCCTGTGTCATCAGAGCAGCCAGTTAGACAGTTTTTCACAGTTTATTCAGCTGTTCTGAGACAATAACAATTGCTACTCCTGCATAAAACCATAAATCATCCACAGGTCTAGGATTTTATTTTATCTGGTGCATACTGGCCACTTAGTTTTTCAAATATACTTCAGTTTCTCAACTACTACTGTGTTACTTTCAAATTCCCTCTTCATTTGTTAGGAGTCCAGCTCACTTCTGCTTTATTTCATTTTTGTGTAAAATCTGGAAGGTGTTGAGCTGTTCCCATTTCCTCTCACTTGGGCAAAGAGAATGACTGGGCACTTCTTTTCAACAGAAGGCTTTGCATGGCCAGGGAACTGCAGATCTGGTGGGAGCTAATTAATCGCTTTCTCTCTGCACACTGTGCATGGTCCTTTGCTTGCTGCTGAAAAGTTGCTGGAAATGAATAGTAGGAAGAGGATTTAAAGAGTTTCCTTTTCTCCCTGAAGCTGTAGATTTTTGCTTTGCATTGGATGGTGAGGACTAGAGCTATGCCCAAGCCCTTGTTTAGAAGGAAGAAAGTGCAACAAAGTTTACTATTAAAGGGGATGGGTTTTCTTCTCAGCTGCTGTGGACAAAGAATTTTATGAAACCCACCTTGATGTGCAATACTCTTCCCAGCAATGTCACATCTCTCCTTACTTCCTTTGCTAATATGAACCCGTTCTGCTCTTTTCCTACCCCCAGTTTACCTTTGTGCTGACTTGATTCTTTATTCTCGCTCGATACCTTCTGTCATTCAGACTAGCACTCAAATGCGCATGCTCCTGCCCCCTAATCTCACACAAATATGTGTTTTACTATCAATTAGCTCTGCCTCCGAGCTCTACTCTTCACAATTCAGTAAACAGAGATGTACCTGACAAAGACAGGAAAGGGTGGGAAGCTGGGAGGTGCATCTCCAAGCGTTGCTCCCGGGTGAAATACGTGTCCTCACTTAATCATGCTATGCAAAGTTCTTTGAGATCATTGCTTGAAGGAGCTGTGCAAGTACAAGGCACAGTTAATTATATTGCATTTGTAATCAGGCCATAAAAGAGAAACCCTTGAACCACAGATATATTGTTCCAGGCACTGCAGTGTGTGGATGTCTTCCTTTGAATTTTGCTCCCTGCCAACCAGCAGTAATAGGTTCTCACCGTATCCAAAACTCCTGCAGTCTTTTTCAGCCTGCACTGGCCATCAGCCCATCAACCATTCCACAAACAAGAATGCATTTCTCTCTGGATTTATTTCTTCCTTCTTTTTCATCCCAATGTGCAAGCAATTAGGTATTGAATCCTTAATAAGCCAATCTAGACCAGCCCACATGACTATTTTTCTCCTAATCAATTTATTCAGCTCACATTGAGGGTTTTATCATATTTACAATATCACAGCAATTTGTGTAGGAGTAATAAAAGGTAAAAGTAATTTTAGGGAAAGAAAATCCAGTTGTGGGTTTTTGCTGGTTTTGTTGAGCTTCAGTGTGTGTGGGTTCATTTCACCATTTGGGAGGAGAAATTTTGAGTTTCAGTCAGCAGAGTTCAGTTCCAGCATGGGAGGAACAGAACTGCATAATTAAACAAGCTGCAAAAAAAATTGGAAAATGTAATCAGACTCCTGCAAGCTGTCTTTTTCCAGAAGCCTTTTCTTCTGTTTTATCACTCTTCTCTAAGCCTTGGAGATGGACTTCACCCAGCACTGTTATCACATCAAAGTTAATTTATTATCACAAGGGAAAAAAGCCACAAGTCTCAGTGGCTCAGGGCAGAGAGGCACCCGTGCAGGCTGGATATTTGTGCAAGGTAACTATTAAATATGTTCAGTACTACATCTTGAAGTCCCCACAGGGTGTGCACACTACTGTTCTCCACATTTCTTGGGCCCTGTGTCCCTTGCTGTATGTGATGGTGAATAACTTCGTAACTGGACAATCATCCAGCTCTACTTGAGATCTGACTGTAAATCAAACTAGTAACTTCCTTGGCCTGCAGAGAAAAACAATGACAATGCATTCTCTTGTAAAAAACTAGTTAATTTTTTGCTGGTTTTAGATTTATTGATATAACTCTAGTTTTAAATGCCCAGCTAAAATGTCTGGATTGAATCTCTCCCCCAGTTCCCCAAACTCCACTTTTGTCCCTGATATTTCTATTTCTGCTCCATAAGTTACATGACTCAGAGTTGAGCATGTTGTACATAATATTATCCCAAAACATGACTGTCATATTCCAATCCTGCCACAAAAATAATTTCTTTGCAGAGAAGCTGTACACGCTTCTTGTGCAGAAACAACAGGGGAGGTAGAGTCAAATAGCACACACAGTACACTTAAAGCTACCTTTTGTGTGTAAATTGCATGGTATGAAAGTGTTAATTTGAAATTGGCTCAGGAGGAAAGCATGACTTCCTAAGACTTCTGCGTTAAGAAGCTTGATTTCTGCTATAGCTGCCACATGCGACCTGCAATACATGCTTTGTTTCATTCCCAAAGGGAAAATTCTCTTCTTACAGATTCAAGAGCAAAATGCTTTCCTTACAGGCACTTTTCCTCTAATTCAAACCTCCTTTCTCCAGTGGTACACACATAATTCAGGTTCCATAAAGACTGGCTGCACTAATGGCAGTGTTAACGCACACACACACCTGGAAGTTCTCAGTTCTTTTACCAATTTCAGATTTTTTAACTCTTCATTTGATTATTGAACTTTTTGGGAAGGTAGAATGGGTCAATTCCAGCAAACAATACAGAGGAAAAGTGTTTTCCCATGCTTGCAAGGCTTGAAATCAAATACAAATACAGTCATTATAGACTAAGTCCAATCTTGCAAATGCAAAAATATCTGAATTTGCTTCTTTCAGGGTGAAACCTACAAAACTGCATGGCCTGTCATTACAAAGTTCTTTGTTAGAACATAATGTATGTGTCCCACAGTAGTTGCACTGGACAATGGTTAATGTTGGTTCTCCTTTTAGGAATAATCCCTCAACCAGAGTTTGTCCAGAATCCTCCTGAGGTGGATGTTGCCCTTGCTCTTTTTCTGGGGGACAAGGGCAGAAGTCCCAGAGGAGCAGCCATGCCATCTCATTTTGCATTTACCAGCTCTTTGAGTTGCACCAACATTGCTTGTCAATGCTGTCACTCCTAAGACACGTTCTCCTCTTAACGAGTGCTGTAGCATCTTAGCAGATTTCTGAGCTCTATTTTTGATGATGTCAGGTTCAAAGGGAGGTCTAAGCTGCATGAAGACAGAGATGCCTATAAATAGCATCTATTTCTCTGTGGCTGCATGTACCTTCCCATATAAACGTCAAATAAATCTTATGATAAAGTTTTTTTGCAACGTTTTTTCCACACTCTTCTTCATACATCTTGAAGTCACATCTCTATCTAACACTGAGAGATTTAGAATTATAGGGAAAAAAAATCAAGAAAAGAAAAAGGGAGAGCACGAAACTAAGGAGTAGAGGTTTCTGAACTGCTGGAAACAAATTGGTCAGAACAGAAAGAGAAGCGAGCTCTCAGTAGGGTCAAAGTGAGGGGGAAAGAAAGGAGGGCTGGGGAGGACACCAATTCTGATAAGCCAAGTTGTTGGGTTTTTTTTCTGAGGAGGTGCTGTTCTTCACTTCTAATTATTCTTCCTAGCAGTTGCAGCACTCCAGCCCAGCCCTGAGTCTGTGTTGACTGGAGTTTGCTGCTCACTCCCTGGGCTTGTTTGCTGCAGCCCCAGGCTTTACATTTTGTTGTGATGTGCTGATGAGCCCTTTGACCCTCCTGCTCTCATCACAGATGCTCAGACAGCAGCTGATGTGTACGAAAGAGAGCTGAGAGATGTAGGGAGCTGCAACAGAATGTGCTGGGACACTCCCTAAGGTGCTGGGTGAATGGGGCCCTGCAGGATGCAGGTATTTACCACAGTGGGGCTGAGACACCAACAGAGGCTTCTGAAATCCATAGTTTTAACCTGAAGAGCAGAGTATACAGAAAGGAAATTACAAGTCTTAATGAATGGCTGCTTTGAGTATGGATTATACATTGGTAGCAATATGCCACTGTTTATAGCACATCATTAGCCTGCAAGAGCTGTAGTGTTTGAACTTTTTGTGTTTGTTTCAAAAGTGCCACGGTACAACATTTTAGTAACCACTGGTTGTTACAAATCCCTTCATGAATGCATTATGGAAAACTGGGGCAGAGTTCTTCACTAGCTAGCCAAGTGCATGCCTGCTGGGGCTTTGTACTAGAAAACAGTGAATAATGTTTTTAAAGCCAAAGTACAGTAGAAACCCATTTTACACACATAAGCATGTTGCACAAGACTAATACTCATTGAAGTTCCCTGCTGCTGTGTGAAATTCATGCCAGTTTGCAATGCAGAACTTATTTTTCAGGTGTTCCTTTAAGTGGGTTCATTATATCATTTCACCTGTTAATGTCCTCAAAATAACTTACCTCTGTAAGTCTATTATTTTATTGAGTATTCGTGTAAAAAGGTCTCACTGTACTTATCTCTATGATCTGGTGCACAGAAAGTGCCTCTTAAGAGGGGCAGCACATGTTTAATTCTGGTCTGCTTTATTTATTGGGATTACTGCAGGCAGAAAATCTCCCTGTTTGACATCCTCTGGCACCCTATGTGTCTATTAGCTGAACCATCTTTAGCAACATATCACTCACGTGGGGACCACTCTAAAGGGATTGAGATCTTTGCTTTTTTAGCACAGCAAAACCAGTGACACCTGATGGGTTTGATGGGGCATCCCTGGAGCTGAGAGCCAATCCATCTACCAAGTCCTGACACTTCTATGGAAACATGATGGATAAGCTTGTGCCTCTACCTTTTGCTTCATTAAGGAGACAGGAGGTATTAATGACAGCAATTATGTATTCTCAGTTAATTTAATGCATGACAATCTAAGAGACCATAAGTAATTATATTATCTGAGGAGTTTGTTAATTTTACTCGGTACTTAAGGATGTAAGGTACCATGTAGAAAACTGATCAAATGATAAGCAATGGAATGCCCTACTGTTAAATAGCAGCTCAGTGAAAACCCGGCAAAAAAGCAGTTGACAGCTTTATTTGTTTGGGTATTTGGGAACAAGGAGGTAAAACCCATGTAGGCAGATGAAAAATAGAAAAAAACAAGGAATTTGGTGCTTTGTGGTTTTTACATTCTTGGGCCAATCTAAAATTGAGTTGAGTGAGGATGCCTTGCTAGCAACACTCACAGAGGATGTTGTTGCTCTTCCTTTTCACCACTCCGTGTGGTTTTTCTCCTGCTGTACAGCTAAGAAAAGAAAGTTAATGGCTACATATTTTAAGAGAAAAGAGCATATAAATGAGAACTCAGGCATTGTCTTGTGGAAAAGTCAAGGCAGCAAAGCAAAGGGAATTGAAAAGTAGGAGAAAGAAAGAAGAGTAAGGGAAAAGGATTCATATTTAACAAAGGAAGGGGGACCAAAACTAAGAAGTTTGGAAAAAAGTAACCCCAGAACATCCTAGCTATCAATATTTAAACAGCTCACTAAATTATTTTATCATCTCATGTGTGAATCTTACAAATAGCTACCCATTTGCATTACACATA
The DNA here is from genome assembly GCF_027579445.1 of Ammospiza nelsoni. Classification (NCBI taxonomy): domain Eukaryota; kingdom Metazoa; phylum Chordata; class Aves; order Passeriformes; family Passerellidae; genus Ammospiza; species Ammospiza nelsoni. The sequence continues at coordinate 53,629,360 of NC_080636.1, forward strand.
ACTATTCCCTCTCTTTATAGGAAACAATGACTGAAAACCCTGAGGACTGATGCAGGTTTCATATTTTAAGCCTATTCTTGGCACTAATAAATAAACAAGCTAAATGATTAAAGGGGTGAGTGTAAACAAGCAACTGCAGTTGGGGCTACAGGTGGAGCAGGAGCTGACCATCACTCCATTATCTTTGAAATTATAACATGGAATTTAGCTCTTTCTCCCCCCTCCCCCTCCTTTTTTTAACCACATCTCCATACCGACAGTGATAAGTAAAACGAACAGCAAGAAACCAAAAAAGAAATTTGTGCTGCCCAGCTAGAATGGGCAGTTAGGATCAGTAATGTATAGTAGAAATTATCTTCTTTGTTGAAGTGTAAGTTGGATAAACACAATTTAAGGCAAAATGCTCCCAATGAAATGTAACCAAAACCAATATAAGTTTTCCAACCACTGGAGCAGCATTCCTGTGTCAGACGCTGGAGCACCACTCCATTAACTTCAGAAAAGAAAAGGAGTCACTCCAGTTTTGAGATGGAGCAGGTATTTTAGAGAGCTTAGGAGCCTAACTCAGCTGGACTTGCTTATCCACGAGATCTCTCTGGAACCTGATCCATCCTTTTGGTATCCTAAACATTTATCTGTGTTTTTAACCAAACTGAAACCATCCCACCTTGCGGAAGTCACCATCATATTGAAATAGTACAGCAAAGAATGCTATGTTTTATTTCTTTAAAGAAAATTACTTGAATATCAAAAGTTGTATTGCCATTGGTAATCAGGTCTGGAGCTGCAAATTGCATTTCAACAACAATATATACCAAGTCAGTGAATAATACCAGAAAGCAATTCAGCATAATCAAACTTCCAGACGTCACACCTTGACCACATCTTCAAGAATCATGGGAGAAATGGTTGTCTGTCATCTAGACAAACCTTTGCTACTTTGAAATTTCTATTTCAGCTGCTGGAGGTTGCTCCTGGTAGCCAGAATTTACTATATGTGTGTTGGCTGGTCTACTGGGGGTTATTCTTTTAAAGAAGGAAATTACAAATGAAAAGATGAAATGCACGTACACTATTCTGAAATAATCTTTTAAATTTTCTGTGAACAGGTTTAGATGTGCTTGTTAATTTGGTTTTAATAAAATAATATTTTGGGGTTTTGGGGTTTTGTTCCTTAGGAAAACAACACTTTTCACATTTCCCTAATGAGTTCTGGATCAGTTAAGATCACTTTTTAAGCCAAACTTCTGAGCTTGCAAAATTCTCATTATTTTCTCAGTGCAGGTCTCATGGAGAGATGAATGTCATATTTTACAGTTAAAGATGTGGAACTTTGCTTCTGCTACTACAATAACTGCTTTAGAGTTTTGATGATTGCAGGAAGTGAGGAGAAACTGGAAAAAAACACAACAAAAAACAACCAACAAACAATTTGGGGAAGGAGAAAGAGAAGAAATTTAGAAATAGACACATTGTTTGGCTGCCAGACTAGGGCTTCATGGAAAATTTGGACTTTAAATGAAAAATCTGGATCCCTGAAGAAGGTGCAACACAGCCCCTGAGACATTTCAGTTCTGAATTAGTTGGAAAGCAGCATGAGTTCATTCAGGGCCACACAGTACAGTTCGACACTGTTTAAAATCCATGTTATGGAAGTGCAGTAAGACACTTCAGTAGAAAAGCAAAGGGAAATGCCAATAGCTTTTGCAAACCCCCACATTTCTGCTGCTGACCATAAGTAGATATGCAGGACTGTCCTTCCATTGCTACAGGCAGATTCTAGTCAGGATTGCACAGAAAACTGGTTGCTGATTAACCCATCTGACCCATCACCTAAGAGACTTGTGATATAAAATATGACCTGAGCTTTTCAAACAAATAACTGTAATTTCCATTTAATTGATTTTTGACCTTGCCCTGCAATTATTCAATGTTAATTTATCTCAGGATAGAAGAACAGCAATTGCATGTAAACTGAAGGATGCTGTAAAAAATTATATGCATAGGAGAAAGACTTCAGTTATTACATTCGCTTACATTCGCACAGTAGACAGATGAATAATGTTGCCTTTTTCTACAATGTAATTACCAGAATCAACTAAATTCACAAGGAATACTTGGAGAAATACATAGAACTTGGTGCAGCACAAACTATAAAAATCCTCATTTGAAAGCAATTCTATTTCTCAGGGTTGAAGACTGTTTTTTATTATTTATTACAAGACCTAGTAATGTGCTTGGATTTTACAGAGCAATAAGCAGTAACAGGTCTTGGCCCCAAGCAGAATAGAACCCAAGAGAATGAAGAAAACAATAAGGCATGGGAGGCCAAATTTTGTTTTTCACCCAAAACTTCAAGAATAAGGTAGTTTAAATTCTATCCTTGATATTCAACCCCTGATTTTGGGAAGAAACTTTCTGCTGACCATTCATCATCATCAGAATTGTCTTACTGGTGTGAGTATGTCCCTATTATGCTGATTATGAAGTATATTAATTTCAACTTACACCACTGTTGTTGCTATCCAGGGCATAACAGTCTATACTGCAGTGGAAATAGGAAAGATAATTTTTTTTGCTGTTGAACCCAAACTATCATAAAATGCAGAGAAGTACCATTTTCTTAGTTAGGGTATAGAGAGATTTTAGCTTCTGCAGAATAAATAGGAGAAGAAAGAGGAGGAGATGGACAGTGACAGTTTTGAGTTTCTGTTCCTCCAAGTGCAGAAGAGTAATCAGTGCTACTTAAGAGGATTATTCACCTATGGAACAAGGTGTTAGTCACCCCTCTAGACAGGGGGCCACTCTGACTTTATGTCACATGTGATGTGTTAGGTCAGGAATACAGGAATATCTTTTTTTAAAACATTTCTTCAATGGAAGAACTTGGAAAAAATAGGAAGTTTCATTGCAAAAAGGTGAAAAAAGTGCTGAATTCAACTACATCAATCATGGTCCCAGCTTGAACAAAACATTTTAAATTAACTGATAAAGAATTCAGTGATGTCCTTGAAATCAGCTGTCGGTCACAAGCCCATAATCTCTTTGCAGTAGGATTGAATTTGGGGAATGGAAATTACAGGTGTAGCTCAGGACTGACCTTGATGCTCAGGCACTGCCAAATCCCAGTTTTAGATTTACTGCCACGACGACAGCCCTCACAGTGTGTGTGCTGGTGAGGAGCAGGGCTGTGTGCAGGGCCTTTCATTGGGCCTTCCCCTTCCAGCTCCTCTCAGGGAATTAGCTGCACAAAAGCTTCCCACACCTCACATTACCACTGCAAGTGGTGGCAGCACATAACAAGAGCTCTTCCAATTTGCTTCCTATAGGTAATGAGGAGGTCAGGGTGAATTTTACCCACAGTGGCCAATCATATAGAGTTTAACTGCAGCCTCGCTGCCTGCGTATTGGATCTGGTTCCCTGATCTTGTGCTCAGAACTTCACAGTTGAAGTGCCTTGGTTTGGGGTTGGAAAGTTCCTGACACTGTATTAAGCAGGAATTTTCCCAGTAATGACAGCGAGGGAAGGCAGGAACATCCGAAGGAGTTGAAGTGGAAACATGAGCTTGTGAGAGATGTTAATGCCACCTGCACTGGCAGCCACCTGCCAGAAAGAAGCTTTCCATAAGTGGTCCATAAACATGACAATGGTTGAACCCTTGACATGTACAGCTCCCTCTATGTCTATATCCAAGGAGATAAGTATGGGAGGTTTGTGTTCATGCTAAGGGAACTGCTTCAAGGAAATTAAATCTAAGGGTGAAGCAAACTTGGAGAATGTAGATAACATCTCATTGGAAATGCTGTTTTCTGTAGAATAAGAAATTCCAACAAAGCCAGGCATAAATACAGTTCAGGTGTTCAGAGCACAAATCCTGAAAGAAGAAGGACTGGAGAACAAAGCTGGGTTGCAGTATCTCATAACTTCTGCGACTTTCTGAAGAATCAGCTCATCTGTCTCTTCAAGTATTTAAAAAATGCATCCTGCTTACAATGATGTATAGAGTAGAAATAAAAGGTCTCTACAGAATTTTTTAGATTTTTTTTAGCACAGAGAAATATATAAGGTGCTAAATATTTCAGGGCAAGTCAGGAAGATCAATGAATGGATTTATAACAAACATCCATCTGGGAAATCATTCATCAGTGATACATGGCGATGTAATTGCCACTAAGTAGGACAGCTAGCTCAAAACCAGGACATGCAGTGGACAAAATTAAGTCACAGAATATCAGTCGTGGGTGTAGAAGAGAAATGAAGGTTGCCAAGAGATGGCAAATGGATGTGATCACAGCATTTACCTGGACAAGATATATGAGCAAAGTACAAGGCAGAGAAAAATGGCAGTGGCTCTCCTACTCCATCAGTTGCCTTGTATCAGCAGCTGCTGCCATTAATATGTTGCTATCTATGCTATCCATAATCAAAGTTTTATATTTCCAGTTGATTTGCAATATCAGACAGGACTTCTGTGTAAAAAAGAAATGTGCTCTCATTAGCACCATTGAGAATACATTGTGGCAGAGTTTTGCAAAGAGAATTGCTGCTGGGCTTCTAGTGTAGCTGCTATTGCTGTAGCATGGCAGGGAACTAATGAATTAATTCCTGTTTTGAAATATTCTCCATGGAATCATTCACATAATACAGGCCTTGTTTGCACAAGGAAATAGGTAACAGTCATCTGCCCTGAATCTCTACGTACTTCACAAAATTACACGTACACTGTTCTCTCTGTGCTGTTTTAACTTGGTGAATAATCATACTCTGATGCTATAAGCCCATGTATGATTACTTAGAAATTTACAGAGAGACAAAAGCAGAGAAAGAAGTGGCAATTTGATGGAATGACAAATGGGCCTCAGTGGCTCAGAAAGTGTCAGTTTGTTTCCAGGTATGTCAGCTGATCAAATCACCTGTGTTATCTCTGTGGACAAAGCTTGGCTATCTTGCCCAGATATGAGGAATAAAGAAAGAAACCCAGAGTTCTCATTTGGACACTATTAATTACGTGTGTATATGCACATATCATGCATTTTATCCCATCCTCAGAACTGCAATGCATCTGTCCCAGTTGCACTGGCTGGGAAGGGAGTGCAGATCTAGGTATAGCCACTAGAAGACAAATCCTGTGGTCCCATTAACATGCTCAAGTTAACATGCTCAGGCACAGGAGACATCCACATAACTGGATTCCTTTGTTTGTTCACTTCAAAGAGACAAAAAAAAAGGAACCTGTAGTTCAGGAATGCTTGAGGAATATGAGCGTAAAAGAGAGTTTGGTGAAGCAATTCTATGAATGTGTTCTCCTGAGCCAATGCTGCTGTTCAGAGCTAGAAGAAATGACTGAGTGCAAGTGAACAGGTAGGAAACATGACTGTGAGTAGAGTCTGGAGGTAAACATGCCTGGCTGCCCATCTGAACGTGATGTGAGATGACTGAGTGACTGATTCAGTATGGTTGAGCATGAATAAAAGAGCATTCTGATTTAATATGAGTGCAAGGATAAAAGATCATGTGTGTGAATGATTATCTCACTGACTGTACAAGTAGAAGATGAGGTGAAACGATGGGAGCAAATGAAGGAAAATGGGAACATCTGAAATTCAGAAAACACTGACAAAATGAGTAGCAGATGGTCCATTGCTGATAATCAATGGAAAATCCATTTTGACAATTGACTTATTTGTAGGATGGAAGAGTAAAGCTGAGTGCATGAATTTTCCAGGCTCTGCTTATTCCCAAGATCCAGCAAGTTAAATTGTGACATGCGGAGTAATTGTGAAGAGTTTTCTTACTGTTCACTTATCTTTGAGAGGACTTTCTTAAATAGATGCTCTGCTGACTTCTCTAAAATGACTTTTTAAGCACTCATGCTGGACATAGGCAGAAGGCCAGCTCTTTCAGACATCTTTGCAGAATGTCTGGTTAGTATAACAGGAACAGGAACTCCCTTTTTGAAAGGGATAGGACACTTCTTTCTGCTAGGGATCTACTAGATTTATAAGCTTATAAATTCATTAATATATTTGTTTTTCAATTTATCTAGGTAATTCTTTTTTGCTCTTTTTTGGACAGTCTCTTGTGCATGTGGGCAGAGGATATTAAATATGGTTATAAAATACCACTTCACGCATTTTCATCAACAATTTTGTACTCTGTTGCATGAGAAGAATTCCAGGACAAGGCATAGCAGTGGCAAATAAAATCCTCTAACAGAGCTGTCTACCTGAGTAAAGAGCAAAGTATGGCTCACAAGACGACTTGCCTACCCAGCAGATTTAACAGGACCAGAATGGCTGAAGCACCACAACTCTCAGCATGCACTTGGAGTGCTCTGTGTGTGAATGTAATGGCATAATTACCTTTAGACTGATCTATCCTCCCTCCAGAGGTTTTACAGCATTACAATTTCAACAAAAACATGCACTAATATATGTGCATGTGTGTGTGTGTGTCTGTCTTCCCACCTCACTATAAAAACCAGGGCCAGTAGGAAAATAACTGAGATATTCCTGCTCTTTGCTATTCGTAGCACTCTTAAACAGACGTTGTTGTTTGAAAATTCTTTAACCTGCAAGGTTAGAGGTGCTTTAGGATTTAGGTGCTTTTCTTCCAAATTTGAAACCTTTTAATAGTTATTTTAACCTAGTTTTGTCTTGCAGCAGCAGCTTTCAACATTGTGCAAAATATGAACTGCTTCAGGGTATTAAATGCTCTACAACCTTCTCAGGTCTGAAAGACCAAAAATCAAGTTTTCTTATTGGGCTTACATTTAAATGCCATTAGCATATTCAGAAGTCAGAGAAATATAGATATTCATATGTTTACAGGAAACCATCTACTTATTTTCCAATGCCAGCTGAAAGGGGAATGGGAGTAGGCTACAAACATAATTTGCTTTGCATTTCAGATGGTTGCTTTGCTGAAGATCTAAATGGATGGAAGAAAATCCTGCCTGACACAAGACAATGGCATGTTCTCAAAATGAAAAATAGCAAGAGCAGTAGAAGTTATGTACACAAAACCTTCTGTTCCTGTCATAAATTGATAATCATGCCATCTTGGGTGGGAAGCTTATTCTTATCTCTGAGGTATAAGCAGCGTGTTTCTACTGATGAAGTGATTATGAAATTTGAAATGATAAGCAATCATAAAGTTAAAATTATAGTACTTTTTCTGATATTAGACAAGAGGAAGTTACTCTCTGAGTATCTTTGTGGACCTCTAACAAATGTTAGAAATAGCAATAAGAAAAACGGCACAGGAATACATTGACTTTATATCACTTTTTTCTCTTTGCTAACTTTCACATAATGCAGCAGCATAAACTAATAATACAAAAAGACCTAATCCTCTCATCTTCAGACTGCAGCAAAAATGGAAGTGTGTATTTCCAGGATATTTGTGCAGCACCATAAACGTTCCTGTGGTGTGGCCCCTGCCTTCTTCAGAGAAGGCATCCATAGAGAGTGATGCCTTGTCCCTTTAGCAGGCCAAGGACTAAAATCCACACATTTGTTACAGGTCTGTTTGCTCCTGCAAGCTGCAGATCTTCACTAAGCAGCATTTAGGTTGCACAAGTTTCCCCTGTATCTGGGTTTGGAACAAGACACAACTTTTGGGGGCCATATAGCAGCATAATACATACATGTGTCTCTGTCCCTCTTCCTTTTCAAGTCAAGAGCATTTTATTTCTATTTTAATTATTGTCCCTGCTCATAAAATTACAGAAGGAGCATTTTCTCACCTCCATGCAAAGGGCATTTTCCAAAAAAATTCCAACCAGGCGTTTGTTTCTGACCAAGCCTCTGAGAAACTTGGGTATAGTCCTTTTAGGACCTTTACATACTTGGGTATAGTCCTTATAGGACCTTTACATACTTAATTTCATGAGGAGTTTGAAATGAGCTGGGCCGCAAAGCTCTGAGTTAAACTTGTATTGTGTCCATCCTAAAGGCTGAGCAACCCGCAAGTAAATCTCTCACTGGCTGCTGCAAACAGAGTTCCCTGGTCCCAATGGGAACCATGGAATTGCTCTCCAGTCCAGGAGGAACAATCACTCACCACCTCATCAGCCTCTGGAGGCATTTATCTCAGCGTCCTCAGGCCAGCCTCATTTCATCCTTTTTCTGAGCCCAGACACTGAGGAGCAGTCTCCAAAGTTTCCTTTCTAAAGCTGTATAAAGCATTCTGGTTTAACTATAGTGCTTCACCTCCCTTCTGAGAAACACATGTCTGCTCCTCTACAACCCCAAAAAATTAATTTAAGGGTGCCTTAACCATCATTCACTTTAAAAACCTTGCAGAGGCCCCTAAGATCTACTCATAAAAAGAATCTAGGAAGTCACTTAGACAAGATAAAGAATATCAGTTGATTTATCCTTGTCACTAAAAGTCACATTGTAATTATTCTGCACTATGGGGCAGGTAGAGGTGTTCCTCCTCCACTCTTACAACTTCTGTCCCTTCAATGAGCATGCTGCATTTGCAGCAATTCCAGACTAATCCCATGCTGATGGAGACACAGAGATGGATTGAAGTGGGGGCAAGGAGTGAGAGTGGTAAAGAAGAATAAAAGTGTTTGCATTCATAATTATGTCATTGGGCCCAGTTTGAAAACTTACATCAACTCCATTATCAACAAGAACTGCTTTAGGAATAGAAATACTTCATTGTCACATTTGTGGGTCAGTGAAGGAGACAGAAATACAGGAGCAATAAAATGCAAAGGGCCTTGTGATTTCATGATTAGGTTTTATATTATGATTGCAGCAAGTTGCTGTTTAATGGCCAGATTTTCCTTCCATTTAAGTCAATGGGTCTTTTCTGCTGATTTCAGTGTTATAGATTTTCAACTTGCTCTTCACTTATTTGATGATTTTATATTTTATATAATGTCTGTCAATTGGTGTTTCAGCAAGTCCTTGGTGATCCATCTATAAGACCAATAGGCTTTTACCATCTTGTCAGCTATTTTATTACCTTACTTTATTTTAAAATATCCAAGTTCACAAATAATAATTTTTTCTCTCTCTCTCTGTTGACAGTGAGAACATTCATAACAAATTCAAAATAAAACCTGTGACTGTGTAGCTCTGTTAAATCTCAGTCTGGGGAGAAAACAATTATGTCACCTTTGTCTCTTGTTCTCCTTGATGATCTTACAGGGAAAATAATTTATGGAACATTATGAGTCAAAACAAGCCCTCAAAGATGCAAAGGAGGACAGGGACTAGCAATTAGCCAGCACATTATGTGAGTGTAACTAATCACAGAGGTAGCTTTCCTTCACCAGCAACAGGACATGACCAGAATTGTTGAGACCGTGAGTCCAACACCTTAAATCCTGACATCATCTGTTCTGACTAGCAGGACCAGCACTGTGGATAGTCAGTGGCCTGCCTGATGCTGTTAGTTTAAGAGAAAGCAGATTTCTCATCCTAGCACTACAGTGGGTGCTGTCTTTTCTTTGGATGTTAGCAACAGCTGCAAAGAGGCCATGAAATCAGCTTGGGACATCCTTGTATTTGAAAACAACTTCAGAAAGTATTCCAACTTTTCAGCTTGAGTTTTGTAAAAGTAGCTAATTATAAATTATGTTGAAAGAGCATTCAGCTTCCTCTCTGATGTGACTTAATGATGCTTTGTCAAAAATGTGACTTTTTGAAGGCTTCTCATTGTCTGTGAAAATCCTGTGACAGAGATGGCACTTGCTGTTATTTTCCTGAAAAAGCATACTTGTTTGTTTGTTAATAGCTGTTTCTGGACTGAAAAGTTAGGAGGGGACATAGATTGATGGCCATGTCCAGGCTGAAACCTACCTGACCCTAGCACTGGTGAGATTTAGAAGAAAAAGTGCAGAACTGAAGAACTCAGTTTGACATATTTTTTCTGCTATTTTAATTAATGATATCAAATAACGCCCTGAAATGCTTTGTTCTTTTCCATACTGGGACAATACAAGTTTTAGTTTGGGTTAATTAACACATATTAATAAGGCAATTAAAAAAAAAAACTTTTAGCCAATAGTTTGTCTCTAAAAGAGGTTGCCTAGAGGAGCTGTGGGTGCCCCATCCCTGGCAGTGTTCAAGGCCAGGTTGAATGGGGCTTTGAGCAACCTGGTCTAGTGGAAGGTGTCCCTGCCCATGGATGGGAGGTTGGAAAAAGATGATTTTTAAGGTCTCTTGCAACTCAAACCATTCTGTGGTTCTCTAATTGCCCAATTCAATGGTTAAGCAAAACACAGTAGAGGTTGCAGGACTAGAACATATAAAATCACTCACTGACTAGACTAGACTTTCAGCTGACAGAAGTTGCAGCAAAGACATATGCTGCCCTAGTGACCTTCTGGGGCTTTTGCTGGAAGCTGTCATGGGACAGACTCTTCATAGATTTCCCCAGGTAAAACCAGTCTGAAATAAAACCAGTCTGAAGTGAAAACAGTAGCAGTCTGGAAAAGCTGTGGACATCACATCTAGGAGGCCTGGCATGTAGGTGAATGGGGACTTTCTCAAATTTTTTGAAGCTTAAAACAATAATTTGAGCTGAACTGTGTGATTTGAGTATTAATAAATACTTTTTAGTGTCATTTTTAAAGTAGTTGTTGAAACTTTTTTCCACACCTTCTGGGTCTGGCAGAGTAGTCACTTAGATGAGATGGATGGTACCTGTAGCTGCACTTCAATTGGGGAATAATTAGTAACATTCAGCTTCAAAAAACTGAAGTCACCACTTCCAGCCCTGCCAAGAGCCAGGGGCTAGGCAGGGAATCTGGAGAAACTGCCTCCCAGGGAAAACACTGCTGGTGAGCAGGAAACTTCATCAAAGGGAAGCATCTCCCTTGGGAACATCTGCAGACTGCAGCTCTCTGGGCTTCTCGGGGTGACCTTCAACCATTTGTGTGCTGCAGGGAGATCCCACTAGTGATGCAAGACTTATTCAGTAGTTTTTCTACTTACTATAAATGTCTTCCTCAGCAAAGGGAGACAGCCCTGTGTCCATTCCCCTCACATTCCTGTAATACACTCCTGTTGGGGTTTGATGTACATCCAAGCATGACTTCTAGTGGAAGGGGTCCCTGCCCTTGGCAGGGGGTTGGAATGAGATGATCTTAATGTCCCTTCCAACCCAGCCCAACCCAACCCAACCCAACCCACTCTATGATTCTGTGACTCTCATCCTGGCCATCACATTGCCCCTAGAGTCACCTGGGCTGGGACCTGTCACTCTTCACCAGGAAAAAATCCCAAACTGCTCCGGAGGGCAGACAGCCTCTTAAATAACAGGCACTGCAGGGACAGGTGAGGTGACTTCCTCCACACTGTGTTATCACTGTGATAAAGCCTAATGCCAGCTGACACTGCTCTGCCAAGGTTAAAGTGAGTCATGGGGCTCTGTTAAGATATGGCTCCAATGTCTTTTCAATCCACAATGTTTTAAAATAAAACAAAACCACATAACTTTTCATCTACTGCCAGTGATGAGTGTTTCATCTCAAAGCTACTTTACTTGATAGACACATGTATGCTCGGTGCTTATCTCAACCACAACATCTTAGCTTAAATAGAAGAGTCATAAAAATGATTTCTGAACATAACAATACTCTGAAACTGGGAAGCATTTTGGGAAGGAAACACTCTGTTTATCTCAGGTCTATGAAATATACAGCAGACCATGCTGTAGAGGCAGTGATGAGCCAAAACTGGGTCCTGCTCTGAAGCAACTCTGCTCTGGTCAGCTGTTATGTAGCTCTGAGGCTGGAAGCAGCTTCACAATCTGTATTGGGCAAGTTTAAGTGTAAAACTAGAAGTAAATAATACATAGCATCTCTCCCTGGGGAAGTGTGCTACCTACACATAACAATACTTCCAGCTGAGAAAGCCATTCCCAGTGTGCCACTTTAATGGAAAGAAACTAGCACTTAATACAAATACTTTAGCAGCACACACCCCCCATCCTGCTTAATCTTAGCAAGGCTTCTTTATTCCTGTTTTAAATTCAGAGCTTCAGTTCCCTTGATCCAGGAGGTTAAATACTTCAAATCACATCAGGGCCCTAAGATTGTGAAGGGCCAGCTCAATGATGATGACTGCAAGTCGAAACATTAAGAATGCAAATTATGAGCCAAGTGACAACTGTTAAGCTATATTAAAAAGTATGTTGCTTCTGCTTAACAGACACACAGATAGAAATGATGCTACTGTGAAATTTGCGGGGGTAACACAGTTCAAAGTACAGAGAAAGCATTTGTTCTCTTGTCTGTTCAATTGCTGTTTTGAAAACAAGCAACAGTATCACCTCAAGAAATCTGCAGCTGAGATCTGTCACCAGGCAATGTCCTTACTAATAAATACAGGATGTTGAATAATAGCAATAAAAGCTAATAAAAGAGCCTTTTGTATTATAACAAATTCACCTTATTGGACCAGTGTAATACTTCCTGAGTTATAGGTGGCACTAGATACCACTTAAAGTCAAAAGCCTCTGGCTGATGACTGCTTGCTAATACCACATAAATTCCAAAAGCTGATAGACCCTGTCCAAATAGCTCTGTACATCCCATTGATTTCATCTTTTCCTTCTATAAGAACACAATCCTAAACTGTATAGAAATTAATTTGCTTTAAATGTGCATACAAGATTTCTTTACCAATTCAACAGCCAGCATGCTAGGCAGAGAACTTTGCACATGTCCCTTTGCTTGTTTCTCAGTGGTGCACATTCTGCTTTTAAACCTCCAGCCACAAATGTGGAAAACCAACAGTGGCCTCAAATTCAAGGAAAATGTACCAGCAAAAATATGTGCACTTCCTACTCCTGTCTCTGCAATTTATTGCTGCTGGAGGTCAGAGAGTTAAATACTATCTCTCAGGTTTGTTTTTTTTTTTTTAATAGCTGGATGATTTTATGACAGTGCTCAGATCCTACTCTGGCATGGCACAATTCACAGAGTGAATTATATTTTGGCTGTCTCATGGCATTTCACCTTTGACTCCATTAAAAACAGGATCAAACTTCATCTTCTTCTAAATAATGAGGGTAATATTGTGGCTCCACCAGTGTCCATCCTGAAGGTGAAGCATCTCTTAACCAACCTGCCTTGGTAAATCCCACATCTCTACTCCATAAATGTGCTTTTGTAGCAATGCAAAAGCTGATGAAGACTCTTGTACCAGCCAGAAACTGAAACCAGTGATGTTACTCTCATCGTATTTCTGACACTTTCATGGCCTGGGAGTATATCATTTGTTGATAGATATCATAACTGTGGGCAGTTTGCAATCAGAAACCCAACCAAATATAAATACAGTAACACTAGCTAAGTTCATGGAAAATTGATTTGTAATGCGCAGATCTGGGTACTCATCTTGCAGCAAGGAAATCAGACACAGCACCACTGAGCCAACCAGAAAGGTTTTGCTAATGCCTAGGACTTTAAAAGTTGTTTCTGAAAATCATAAGAGAATGCTTTGCACTCTGGTATCAAAATAAGTCATACACAGCTAGTCTGCATACTGCAATGCTATATATATGGCAACTTACACTCAAGCCTGCCTTCCTAATAAGATGATTGTTCTGTGAATTATTCTCAAATGCACAAACCAGCTTGTGACATCTGAAAGTTTTCTCTCTGGCTACCATCACTGCTGCTTGTAAGTGGCCTTCCAGACAGAAATGGCTCAGAGATATGGTGCAGTCCATAAGTGCATTAATTTTTGAGACACCTCCTTTGGAATTGGTCCATACAGAACTGCCATTATCCAAAAAATATCTTTACTTTCTTGGCCCTTTTTATTTTGTAGACATTTTTCCTTTGACATTTTGAACACCAGGTTCTGTGTGATAAAGCACAATATAGCTCTTTTGGACAAGCATCTGGAATTCATCTGTGTAAAGAGTGAGCATAGACTTGTAGAAGATAGTGTTTGTAAAATTATTACCCTTCTTTTTGATTTAATAAAGTTTTATAGAGCTCCAAATTCAAGTTAATACAGCTCTGAAATAACCATTTGTATTTATCACATAAAGTAACGGCTAATCACAATCTATTGCATTTGCTGCTTTTCATTTGCTGCACCTCAAAGTACTTCATGAAGGAGGTAAATATCATTATCACTAATTTATGAAAGGCACAACAGGCAGACAGAGAAGTAAGACCAACCATCTTCCAAATTTTTCATGAAGCCTTTATAAACTTCCCAAACCAGATCACACAAAAATAGCAGCTAAGCCCTGACACCCAACACAGCTCAACCAGAGGATGGTGGATGACTGTATCAGGCAACCATCCCAAATATCTGAAGTTGTTATTGAAGTATGATATGTGACACGGATTTGCTGTACTGCATTACCCACAGAGGAAGCCACCAGAAAGAGAGACCTCTGCTATTCTAAACAGTATTTCCCTGCTCTTATCCAGAGCAGGACACTGAGGCAGGCAGGGTATTGTGCTGTGGGAAATGCATCTGCAGCCAACTGTGCCTGCTGAATGCTCTGAGAGTGCAGAGGAACAGCTCTAGCCTACAGAGGCTGCAGTGACCCTTCTGGAATTCTACGTAGCCTGTTTGGGTAATAACAAATGTGTAATTAGGAGTTACTCTAAGGGTTCATCATCTTCCTCCTTAGTGAACTGAAGCTCCACCCAGCCCAACAGCTCAGGTGTTTATAGGAATGCACTGTGGCACAATTCCTGACTTTCAGGTGGTTGTGACTTTGACTGCATTTTACACCGCCTTAATTCAGAGAAAGGCTGATAAGATTAAGGAAAAGTCTTTGCTATCTCCAGCCAATAATTCAGCATGAAAACAATGTAATAGCTGCCTTTCTTGAAACAAAATAATATACACTGGAAAGATATCACCACTGTTTCCTGCAGCAAAAACATTATGATGAGCTTTTCTTACATTTGATATACAAAAATCCCAATTTAAATACTTCTGTTAAATTTCAGTTATTTAATACAGAATTCTTTCACATTGCTGTGCAACAATTTCAAATTCTGAGCCTGAACAATTATATTTATCACATCCTCCAGGTATACAATGTGTGATAAACTGTTTACACTGCCCCAAAGAGTTTTGCCAATGTACCTTTACCCCGATCAGGAACTTACTTATTATTCCAGTCTTAGGCTTTTGTTGATGAGAAACAGTAAACTGTGCCAAATTTGTGTAGCAGTCTCTTCACCAATAAGAGCTCTGTAAGAATTAAAGCTCTGTCATTTTTCAGTTGCAGTAACTAATATAATTCCCAAAGAAAATCAAGGCTGGGTTTCCTTCCCAGGTTGGGTTTCAGCATGGTCACAGGCCAGCACCAGGGTCTGACAGGAGAAAGTTGCCAGGTTGCCTTTTGAACCTAAATTCCTTCAACATGGTTATGAATAGAAGTGCAAGCCTAGAGTGGAAAAGAAGGCCTTGAAAAGCACACATATGAAAGAGTAATTGTTGCTTTTGCTGTGAGGAACATTGGCTTGGAAAAGGCATCCTGCGTCATTGTGTCCAATCCCCTGCTGTCTTAGGCAACCACAACATATAATCCTTTTCATAAATTTATCAAGTTCCATCTTAAACCCAGTTAGGCTTCTTGCCTCCAATGAGGAGGCTGTTCCCAAGCCTCACTGTGCTGAGGGTTAGAAATATTCTTCTAATTTCCAGCTTACATTTATTCATGGCCAATTCAGACCCATTTGTTCTTGTGCCAACATTGTTCTGGAGCTTAAATAGCTTCTCTCCCTGTCTTGTGTTTACCACCCCCAATGAACTTACAGAGAGCAGGCTGTCCCTTTGGCCTCTCCCTGTCATGCCACCCTGTTTGTACATGAGCTGCAGTCCCCCCAAACAATGGATGAGCTATTGTTTTAAGAAGGTTAGCTAAAAAAATAAAAGCAGCACACTGCCTTGCTGTCTGGGGTAGGCAAAATCCATCACTGGGATGTCGGGCCATCAGCAGAGCCCTCTGGAGCTAAGAGCATCCCAGGGTAAACAGAAGCATAAAGTCATAATAGACCAGTCATAATAGGGCCAGTTTAGCACATTTGCCCAATTATCCCTCACTACTTCTGAGTCACAAAGAGCAACAACTGTTAACTGCAAAACAGACCTACTGGTCCAGAGCGACTAGGCAGGGAAAAATTAGCATCAGCAACTGGGCTAAACTCATAGTTTTAGCAATGCCAGTGTGCCTGTGGGAGGAGGAAAACGCATCCACGCTTTGAGGTGCAATGGGAGGAACTGGCCTGAGAGCCTGTGGCGTGTCCGAGCCAAAATTCCCTCACAAAGGCTCCTCTGTGTGGGTCTGCCTCAGCTTGCCTGCAGCTGTTAACTACCAGGAGGCAGGTTTGGAGATTTTCTTGACAGCCTCCAATTTCAACATTGAAAGACTAACCATATTTCTTAACATATGCCAGAGCAATTTGAAAAAGGTTCTGGCCCCCTCGTGTTTCTAGTTTGTGTGGTTTTTTTCAAGATTAGGGTAGGAAATTCCAGACTATCACGACGGAAATGGCATTTTTTCAATGAGAAAAATTCAAATGGTGGCCATGTAAAGGTTGCAGTTTAATTCAAATGTCTCTGTCCATGTGTTTTAATGTAATCTAGATATCATATCATACTGTAAATTTCTATTCTGTTATGTAGTGGCTTTGATAAGAGAGTTAGGAATGGTGGAGTCCTCTGTGCAGGCCTCATAGCTTGAGGACTGATGACCTTATAATGTAATTCTTGCCAGCATGACTATGCTTGCTGTTACATTTATAAGTGAGTAGCTCTCTTTCAGTTTCACTAAAATATCAGTCTTTTAGGCAAACCACATTTTTCAGGGGACTTTCTGCTTTCCAATATACTCTAAAGGTCAGAAAATTCATCCATATTTTATTTTTCAGAATTATCCATGAGTTAGGTACTGATTCTTACATGCTGCTCTGGGGGAAAAGAAAGGATGAAAAAAAGAAAAGCAAAAGGAAGGCCTTAGAATCTCAAAATTCCTAAAGAAGCAGAGCCAAACTGGAAAAGAAAAAGAATGGACCAAACACAGATTCACAAAAGTGGCTCAAATTTTTTAAAATGAAGTAAGTAACCCTGAAGGATGTTCTAGCTTTAACACTTTCAAGAAAGTATTTTCTCCCCTTACAGAAAGGTTGTTCTTGATTTCATATGCAAAGATGACGGGCTTCTAGCATGTCCTTTCCTGGAAATCCCTGGCTGGCCGATCCCACATAACAACACTGGGATGAAAAGGAGAAGTGGGCCCCTGGGGATAGCTTGGATCCATACCATTGGGCCTTATTCCTGCTGAAGAGCATTAGGAGAGCCTGGGTGGGGTGCACAGTTCTGCAGCACCCTGTCAGCAGTGCCATGGAAAGCCTCCTCCACAGCAGCCATCCTCACCCACGACCAGGGCACCTAGCTCAGCCCCTGTGGGTGGATCTGGAAGAACAGAGGAAATGCCTTCCAAAGCTGGAATTATGACTTCCTCATGTTTTGGAAGAAAATTGTTCTGTGTGCCTCCTCTTTATCAAGATAACTTTGTGGCACAGGCATCATGTCTGCCACAGAGGCTAACACCAAGAGAAAAGGCCCTGCTCTTGGTGTGAGTTCATCAGGAAGGGAAGGATGGACCCAAATCCTCTCCCAGTCAGCTCCTGATATTTCACCGTTTTTGGTGGGAACAGATTTGCTGTTGCCCTTGACAGGCAATCAGACTAAACTTCTGCTCATGTATATCTCAGCAAAACAGATTTGGCAGTGGGAGCTGGTGTTGGGCTTCTCAATAAAATTAAGCAGTCTGGGGGCAATGGATGAGACTATTCCCTTGAATCATCTCACTGTGATTCTGACTTCCTTTCGCAGTGGGTTGGAAGAAGGTCAGTGGTTTGTCAGGGTGCCTTGGGCCAGGAAGAACATTAGGAGAAATAGCAGGGATTTATCCACTCTGCTGGAAATTAGTCCCTCAGTGATCAATGCTGATTTGCTGCTTCTCTGGACAGTCTTTCCTGGCTTCATGGATTAGATGCTGGTAGTGTGGGGAATAACAATAAAACCATTCGCTAGCTGCATCTGGTGCAGGGAAAGCTTTCCAAAGATTATTAGTTTAAGCATCCTAGAGAGACATAATAAAAGGGGAATCATTATTATAGTGTGTGTGTTTTAGGATATCCATTACTGCAATGTCTTGGCATCATTACATAATTTAAAATAATAAAAACAATTATCCTTCAGGATAAAGGAGACTTTGAAGATGCTGTTACAGGTCACTGCCTATGCATTTGTTAGGATAGAAGCACCCTGACATGTGGAGCTGAGCAAAATGAAAGCTCCAGAGGTGAATTCTGTGCAGCAATAGCAGAGTTGCAAGAGCTGGTTTCAGCCTTAACCACATCAAAAGTGGCTTACACATCTCTGAGCCTGGTGTCACCACACTGCTGCAGAGCTCACACTCAGCCTGTTTATCTGCAGCTTTGCATTATTCTGTAGTGAAGTACAGAGGAGCAGAGCTGGGTTTTATCCACAATGGATGCAACTTTCCTACATAGACACCCCAACAAGCCTGAGCCTGCAGTTGCAATTGGACACAAAGTTCAAGTAAGAATCCCAAAATTGTTACTACAACTCAAAATCTCAAATTGGAAAATTTCTTCCACAAACTATTTGAATGCTTGAGGACTCAGTATTTTGTGACCCTTGTAGAAGATCTGAGATAGCAGCAGTGAAGTACAAAAGGAAACCACCAAGATCTGTGAGGTATCCAACCGTAAATTATAATTATTTTAATCCATGGTAATTACTTCATAGATATGTAAGTGGATGACTCGGGTCTGAACCCAGGGGCCTCTTCCTCTCTTACCTCTTCCTTCTGTGCCATTGACTTACTGTATGACTTGCATAATCCTGTAGGTATTGGAAACTGTAGGAGCTCAGAAGTAAGGAAATGCTCTTTCTAAGCCTTAGGTGCAGATATAGTTGTCTAACTTTGTAAATGTCAGCTTTCACTTACTTGCCTCAGAAAAGGCTTGGTAAACCCAGTCAATTCAAGTCAGTAATATGCCTAACAGGCACTGCATAAAAAGTGTTACTTACATGCAAAGTATTAGTGATTATGTATTATTTTGTCTATATTAAAACATATCAACACTGAACATATTGTCGTAGCTACTGGAGGACGTGAGAGGGCTACGCAGGCGACTTGTCTTTATAAAATAGCATGTGTTTGGCATGAAAGTTAACTGAGGGAAACATTCTGTTTCAGTAGATGTCACACAACCGCCAGTGCGTGGAGATGACCCTCTCCCACACTAACACAGCCTCGAAGGACTGGCATTATGGAAAGGATCCCAGTTTCAAAATGCTGGACCACTTTCATCTCCCTTGCAAGCTCCGCTTGAAGTCAGTGGGTGGCTGGTCCTAAAAGGAAAGCTGTGTTGGGAGCTGTGTTTTTCTTAGATAAAAGTTGCATAGAGAACTCACTCTCTCGGTGCTTTCCTCTGCTTTTCCCAAGTATCAACAGCAGCAACTATTTGTATTGGCCACACCATTATTTTAAACAGAAGGGACTGACTTGCATGCAGCCCACACACAATCAGAATCACCATGTAGCATAAAGCTGATGTCACCTCTTGCTGCTACTCACATAATGGATTTTGTTCCCAGTCTGTGCAACAGTACAATTTTTCTTTTCTTTTTTTTTTTTTTTTTGCTAGGCAAAATCGTTCCAAAAGAAAGAAATTACTGAATCAAACAGTCTGAAGAACTACCAAAATTCAAATTGAAATGAAAAATACTAAGATGTTCACATAAATGTTCTTGTTAAAAGACTCTATCAGTTTGATTTTAACAATTCATTTTTTTTTTCAACCTGTGGAACATCCCTCTCCAAGACCTAAATGTACATAATTCCAGGCTCTTTTGCTTTTTCCCAAAAACAGTCACTTTGTCACCAAGACACATATGAGAAATTTATGCCTGTCTCTGCTTGGCATCACTGCCACCTCATGGATTAATGAATTCTGTTTCCTCTAATTCCCCCACATTATGCACCTCTGTTTTGTATGAGTAGCCAAATGTATCAAGATTCATTTTAATGAATGTGAGTCATTTCCCTTATTCAGAAGGCAGGGCTGTTATGTTGTAAGCAAGCACCCCATTAGCTGTGCTAAAAATAAACAGGCATTACCTGCAGGAAAACCTATATAGTAAAGGTACACACTGCTAAGTACATAGGAAAAAAAAAGGAAAAAAAACAGAGACACAGCCAGGAATGGTGTTTGTTTGCTGCAGACAAAGGAAACAGGATGGATTGCATAGGGAATCCAACAGGTCTGAAAGAAGAGTAGGTCCTGAAGATTGCTTTACCATGAAATTTAAATTCAAAACACTCAGCTCAATGTCATCATACATTTTGTCGATGGTTTACTATGCTCAAGGTAATTTAATTGCTAGTGCTGAAGGAGAACTAAATGGATGGCTTCTTTTAACACCAGTTTTCTTCTGTGTCTTGGTTGGTCTAGAACAAGTATTTCCTGTGTGGTTTGATGGAGATTTCAAGGTTTGGAGAATCAAATATTTCAAGGTCAGCCCAATGTTGGTTAAACAGAAAGCATGCATGACTTTGCCATGTGGTATTTCTGTTCCATCATTTTAATGACTTTTAGTGTGGTTCAATGGGAAAGGGTCTGGTTGAGTCTCAGAAACCAAGCTCATAAATCAGGAAGTCAATCAACAAGTCTGGGGAACAATATGTTCTTCTATTTTAATTTCTTTGTGGGAAATGTGTAAATAGATACTGGCAATGAAGCTGGAATATAATGGGTACTTACAAATCAAGGCATGATTTATCTTCTCTACGTGCCATGTAAAAAGAGGTTACACTTTCTGATGTGTTACAATACTATTTTTAAAATAATGAAACATCTTTAGTTTTTAAGAATGAGAATTACTGTCTCCTGACCAGTTTCCAGAAGTGTGGGAAGTTAATGTGCTGAGATGAAAATTTAAAGACTCTCAGCAGAACATTTCTACATGACTGTACATTATCAGAGACCTCCCAGCATCACCTGCTGCAGCACACCACAGCCCAGCAGCCTGGCCCAGGCAGGTTTGGCATTATTTATGACATTATTTGCTGCAGGTTCAGCCTGTCCCTGCAGCTCCCTGGCTGTGGCACCTCTGTGTGCCTTTGCCCAGCTGTTTCCCCCTGTAAAACCGAAGGATGAGCAACAGCCTTGCTGGTTGCTCAGCAGTCCCTGGACATTAATTAGTTAATGTTTCTACAGAACTGATAAAGGATGTCATAAACAAGAAAATGCAAAGCATTTAGCAAAAAAAAAAAATTAAAAAAAAAATGGAAGGAAGAGCTTTAAAATCACTTTGTGCCTGTGCCTTCGCTAACGAGGTTTTAGTAGTGTTTGAACAACTAAAGTGCTCTCTGTACAAACTGATCCCAAACAGCTAATTTAAGCCCCCTCACTGAAGTTCTTTTAAACAAACCAAACAATATGTATTATATGCTGAAAATTTATTATGGAAAGAAACAGAAGTCATTTATAAAGTTACATCATCTATTCTGGGAAAATAATGCAGAACTTGGGATTTAGGAAGCCAAACACAAACCCTACATCAAAGGGTCTACTAAATGTTTACTGCAACCAGCTGACAAATGGCAATGCATAGCTCAGAAATGTCCACAAAACAGCTCACCAACTTATTTTAAATAATTTTATTGCTTTCTTGCTATGGTTAGAAAGGGCCATATTTCTGGATGACTTACAAATGGAAGGAAAAAAATTAGCATTTGAGAAACCAAGTATTTGCAAACAGTAGTCTGTCCTGCCCTAAAGACCTGACTTTTGAGGTGCATTTGGGCAGAGAAGCCATAAAGTGGCCTTTTCAAAAGCTTCCAAATATCTAAATGAGGTACCTATGAATTTTTAAAATCTCATTTCTGCCTGTCCACATCTTGGCATGTTCAAATGTCTTTAAAAGCTGACCCCATGATGTTTTTGTAGTGTGAAAGGCACTATCTGAGGGCTCCTCCTCATCGCAAGAGGCAGCTGCAATTACTGCACACAGTCATGCTGCTCAGATGAGGCCAACAAGAGCAAGCCAAGAAGACCAAGCAGAGAGCTACACAGAGTGAGTTCTGCTATTTCAGGCTGCTCCTGCCTTCATCACAAGAAAAGAATTAGCTAGAGCCTTACCTCCCACTTTCAACCTCTTCTCTGAAGCTGCAAACCAGCTTAACCTTAAACATGCCCTAAAGAGAGCAGGAACGGGGATCTGGAGAGCAGTGACAGGGTAGCATCTCAGATTATTGAGTTAGGAAGGTTCAAGGGGCAAATATTAATCAGAGACACCTTCAGGCATGTTTTAGTGTTTGAGTTCCAATCTAAAACATGGAGCCCATCCTTCTACTTCCATAAATATATAGGATATTTCTAAAAACACAATTCCTAATGAAGCCAAATGAAGAATAGGCCCTTAATGTAGTCTTTACAGATGTAAAGACCAAATATTGGATTTTTGAACATGAAAGATGTCTTCTCCTTTAGAAAAATATGGAGGCCAAATGAGTTGATATTTTTTTAATATCACGCAGTCCTAAAGCTCAGCAGATGCATTTTTATCTGAAAAGAAAGTTGCAGAACAACAAACATAAGAGTGGTTTAAAAGCTGACCACTTGTACCTGTAAATAGAAAACAGCAAACATTTTGGAGTGGGTTCTTTTGCTTTCACTCATTGGTGAAAGAAATATTCTCTAGAGAACAAAATGGCTGTCAGCTTCCCTTAGGAATGAAGTATCATTTCAAACTCAAAAGGAAGGTACAGGAAGAAAAAATGTAAGAAAATATAAACAAATTCAATACCATAGATGTCACATTACAGAAAAATCTGGCTGTCTCTGGACCTTGGCTGATGAAAATGAAAATAATGAAAATATGATGAAATAATGGAAATAATAATGAAAACCAAGCATCTTTAATGAATTTATTTTTTTTTAACTTGTGAATTTTCCAAGTATTTTTCTTGAATATACCTACTATGTGAAATGCTATTAGGTTTGGGAGAAAATTTATATACAAGTATATACCTTTGTACATGAAGAGTTTTATAGATTTTTTTTGTGCTTTACAAAAACACAGAGAACCCAGCAGAGTGTGACTGTTAATATCATCTAAATAAGTGGTTGTCTGGAAAAAATGATCTATTTTCTGTCTCTATTGCAATGACTTAAAACTAAAATCCCAGGAAAAATTAGAGCACCTGAATTAAAGGTTGAACTTTCCAACCTATATTTGCATACACTGGGAGCACACTCCTTCCATTTAATTGATTTGCTGGGATATTCCTGTGTTACAAACACAGCATCAGATGCAAAACCAGATGATGTCGATTGTGCTAAAAAGCATCTGAATTATCATCATCACAGCACTTGGTCAGCTACTCAGTCACACTTTCCAGAGCCATAAAGGCTGGCCTCAGACTTGCAAAAACAGGCAGCTGCACAAGGTGTCTCCTTGCACTGAAATTGCTTTCTGGCTGCTTTGTCAACAACGTGGCTTCCCCTAGGCAAGTCTTGCTTGTCCTTGAAAGAGTTGCAGGACTCGTTCTGCACCATAAATATGATCAACGGATAGTGGGACAGATTTACTGCACCTCAGCCCTGCTCTCATCTCTTCCTACAATATCATCAATAGCCTCCGTTGCAAAAATTCCCCAGCGCAGCAGCGTGAGGCTGGGAGTGCTTCCATTTGCTCTCCTGAAACTGACTTGGTGGTCCTGGCTCTTCCTTGAGGATGGAAACTGAGGAAGTGAGGGCTGTGGGGGTCCCCAGACCAGCAAATCAGGAAGGATCCCCTGAGCATCCCCAGCTGCCACTGTGACTGTGTCAAGGCCTTGGGACAACACAGTGACATTGCAGAGGTCTCAGCTTTATGAGAGGAAGAACCATTCCATGTAGAAATCAAAGGACAGTTGTGCAATTACGTGACGCTGGTGGGAGATTCAGAAGGTTGAAAAAAATTCACAGAATTCTGATTGCCTTGTGCTTCCTGGATTAACTTAGCTACTGTAGTTTTCTGCTCTAAACCTCCTCTTTGCCAGGGCACTCCTTGCTCCTTATTTGCAGTAGGAGCTGTTGTGCTGTCTGGAATCAATTAGCATAAAAGTGCTATTTTTATTGATGTAGTTTACTTGTTGCAGCTTCTGCTGTGATTGAAGGCTTTCAAAGGTCAGCCTGAGCATATCAACAGGAGGGTGCATCAGGCAATGCAGAAATGCACTGACAAGCCCTTCAACAACTCCTCTTTCAGCTGGGCAGGCAGTGAAAGAGATCCAGTATTAAACAGCTCGGAATAGAATATGATCAGGATGATGAAGCCTGTAATAGATGAAGCCTGTAATATCCAACCAAACTCCAGCTGCCTAAACAGAAATCAAACCTCAACGATTCCCTCATCATGAAAGACATTCAAAGCCAGATTTGAATGTGTTGGATTAAATTACAAACCTTTAGAGATGAACCCTTTTTCTACCTTTTTGAAATTTCTTGGACTTTGCCAGAGCGTCTTTGGATTCTACATGAAATTAATTTTATTGGCTACTTACTAACAAAATCAAACAAGTTTTAGTGGCTTTTATCATAGATTTGTTTCCTCATATCCATGGATCCCTAACCCTTTTGCAAGTTTTCCCTGATGAGGAGGACAACTGACCAGTTTGGTCAGAAACCAAAACCATGACCCCCAGTGCTGAAATACATTCCTTTTGAATGGTCTGTGACATCAGCTCCACTGCAAGTCAACTAAGCAATATCCAAAGGTACTTGCTAAGGTCTCCTTAATACAAGAAGTCCACCTGTCTCATACGTAGTACAAAAAATTCATCCTAATGTCTGTACTGAAGTGAGGCAGGAGTACCTAAAGGAAATCAAGCAAACAAAATAATGGTTCTTTTCTTTTAAGAAAACACAATGAAGTATGTATAGACTTAAACTGCACATCTGGATTATTCATTAATGGCCTGATTTGATGATCTCAAAGGTAATTTCTCACCTATTCGATTCTGTGATGTTTCTGCAGTAAATCAAAACACTGGTAGAAATTTTCCTAGAAAAATATCCAAGACTAATGAAGTCTAGCAGGATGAGTTGTAACCACGGCTCTGTGTTTGGCAGCCCCGTGTTTGAGTTCACCTGGTCAGTAGATGGGACAGGAGCAGTTCTGAAAAGGGATACCCAGAAACACAAACATGCAAAACCCTGACAAACCTAAAACAATCTAAATTCTTCAGCAGACTATGTTGTATCTGTCCTGAAGTGCACTGTAAATTTGTTTCAGTTTGTTATTATCTTATATTTGTAATGCCATTTACTATGCAGGACAATTCTAATAGACTGGTAATACATAGAAAGTCTTCCAGAAAAACTCTGAAGGCCAATATTTAACTGTCAGCTGTTGTTCCTATTTTTCAGTGCTTTGACCTTGTTGGAAGTGAAGCCTCTTTAATTTATTTCAGATTACATCCTGAAAACAATGATCAAGTCTCAAAAAGTGCCAAGCTCCTGACTGGCCACCTTTTACTGTTTTCAAGTCTGACTTTAACTGACACATGTATAAAACCAGTTCAGTATGGAAGCACAATTTTTTCATATGCTTTTGTTTACTTTGTATAAAATTTTGTGGATTTATTTAACCATCATTTCAGGATTTTGGCTGTGATCCCAATTTTTTGGTATTATTAGCAATAAATTGACCAATCTAATAATAAAAAATTTCCTTGCTACATCCTATATCTTAGTAGAAATAATATCAATTATTACAAAAATCATAGCAACACAATTTTCAGATAAATGTCTAATTTTTGAATTATTATTTTGTTAAACCCTGCTCTTCTGATTGTCCATTAGTTGACAACTAATGGCCTTGTAGCCGTAGCTGTACATTTGATCTCACCAGTAATAATGATTTTATTGACAATATCTGCATCACAAAATCAATTTCGTTTTCTTAGGTGAAGAGTTCATTTAAGTAAAGTCAGCATTTAATAATGGGGAAGCATGAACACATTATGTAGAAGATTTTTTTTCATAATGACTTTGAACAGCACATCACCATCTAAACAATTCCATGTGGTTAAAAAACCCCAAACAACCAGCACTGCATTAAAGGGTCATATTTGTGATTGCCTCAATACATCATTTGAAAATTTCTATATATCAACAGAAATTAGCATTGAGAACAAGCACAGATATAAATCACCAAAGAAAACATCTCTGTGAACATAACAGAGTGATGAGGGGCCAGCATATCATGGTTGTCTAATTGTTTAATTTATGTGGACATCGGTGTTCAGAGAAAAAGTTGGTTTTGCGCTGGAAACATCCAATTACATGAAAGTGTCTGAATGTATATTCTGGAAGCAGCTGTCAAATCAAACCATGTCAGTAAGAGGGTTTTAAATTTATTCCAGCATCCAAAAGAAAGAGCAGCCCAGCCAAAGTAAGGAAAAGAGAGGAGAGAGCCCAAATGAACCACACCCTGCAAGACTTTGATTGCAAGCCAAATACCATTGCAGATTATTGCAACTGGCTTCAGCTGCAGTTCTCCATAAAGCAGCCAGCAATGCCCGTCTGGGATAAGCCACTGATTTCCCAACCCATTCCAACAGATTTCCCCTCCCAGTGCTCCCTGGGCTCACCGTGCTCCATCCACCTCACCAGCCTCTGACTGCAGACAGAGCTTCATCTGAAGACTCTCACATGGTCAAAGGTGCTGCTGGAAGTGAGGAGCTACGTGTCCCTCTGGGGAAAACCTACAAGGAAAAAAGGTGATTTACTTTCATATATTTTATGCTTTCAAGGCAAAAAGCGGAATCTGATTAAAAATAAATTACTTGTATCTGATGCTTATCTTTAAATCAATTGCAATGGCATGGTGATTCCACTGGCATCCATAAAATCTGGTACTCACTGGAGATGTCACTGGAAGAAAATGCTATTCCAGATCATGCAGAGCATTTCCAGGTTGGGACCTGGACACTACAGCCAATATCCCTGATAAGCAATGAGAAACGTGGCTAGAGAAATGATAGCCTAGAAATCTGAAATCCTGCAATATAATTAGCTAGACCATTCTGAGCTGCTTTAGAGAGGACTGCCTAAACTTGTTCTGGCTCTGGCTTATGTCCTATTGATCAGTCCTGACAATTGGTGGACCCTTTAGCTCAGCCTCAGGTGCAGATACCACCATGCCTTGAAGTCCTTCAGAACAGAAAGTCTGTCCATGTCTCCAGGTGTGCAAGTGCAGCTTCTGCATTCCTCCAAGGGCAATTCCCGGGGGTTTGCAGCTGGCAAGCAGTACTCTAGCTCTCCTTTTATTTTTATTAACAGAGCTGCTACATGCAAGTACCCTCCCCTACGTGCTGTGAGTTCAGAAGCTGTAGTCTGGCATCCATGGGCAGCACTGCCAAGCACCTCATTCCTGCCTCTCCATGGAAAAAGGAATCCCAGAAGCAGTGCAGGTGAGGTAAGAGCATGTAGGCACAGGATATGGCCACATTATTGTCATACCTCCTGAGATCTTGTGATCCGAGGCAAGGCCCCTGGACTTCCTTATCTGCCTTTAGACCAGACTGTAACATGAGAGCAAAACAAAACTCTGTTTAACCATGTGATGTCATCTAAATGTTGATTTTCCAGTTCTAGGAATACCCATCAAGGGAAAAAAAACCAGCACTAAATAAAGCAAGCAAGCATGAGGCAGAGGATTATTATGCGAAGACCTAAGTAATACACGGGGAGATATTGTATAGTGGCAGAATAAGGTTGGACAGTGGCTACCTGTGAGTAAGACCACATAGAAGAAATAACTTTTTCATTCAGGAATTCTGGCAGTGTAGTTTGTTACTTGCATGTTCTGCCATGAGTGGAATACACACATAATTATTTTTAGTAGCACTTGGCTTAATAATAGTGGTATGCAGGGATTTGGTGCATAACATTTTACAATAAGTTGCCATATAATTTGAAAGTAATGTGATGCCTTCTGCTTCTTGTGCAATGAGCCTGTTCAGGCTTTGAGAACAGTTGGGAAAATTGTTTCTGCACACAATATTTTGCTATATGTCTCCTACAGCTTCTGAAATCAACATGCAGTTTTGCATGCAACATCATCTTAGTTGCAGGGCTGACCATAGTAAAAGATATCTTATTTTTGTTATAATCTTTCAAATGCTCCCGACCTCAGTGGACAACAACAACAGAGCCTTTGTAGAGAGTTTTAGGCATGGGCCCCAGAAGTGCAATTAACTCAGAAAGACTGCAAAGAAAGAGAGGAAGATGAAGGCATGCCCACAAAATAAGACATGGGTTTGAATCCTACATCGCAAAGGAAAAGTGAGTCCGGATTCCATCAGGTCACAGCACGAGTCTACTGGAAGCATTTTTGTTCACCCTAAAATCTCCAGTGAGATTCCCTTTAAATATTGGATGATCCTTGCCAGCTCCCTCCAAATTTCACATTATTTCACATACAAGTGATTAAGGGGAACCTAAGGTACTTTATTGCCTCAAAGACTAGGATGATTCCATTTAAAGTAAGTGGAAAGTCTTCCCATGCCTTTGTTCACATCCAGTCTGATCCCAGGGGAGCTCTCTCTCCTTCTGCTGTTGCATCTAGTGACTTTTGCTTCTTACTGCTTGTGCCTTGTACAGGGGAGAATAAGTGAACATTTCCCATTCCTTTATCAGTTGCAAAATGAAAGGCAAAAGCAGAACCTGTGAAATGCACTCTAAGAGAACATACGGAAAATGTGACCACTGAAATTGCATTTAATGCCCTATGTTATAGTGTCACATGTTTGCACTACAAGCAGCAAAGGAAGGGATGCCTGAATTATTTCAGGAAGAAATCTTCCCATAAGTCATTGCCAGAAAAATGGGAGGCAGTTTGAATTCAGTTCCTATTATTTAAACTTAGCCCTTTAAGATCAGTAAGTAAAGAGCAGAAGCTGATCTGCTGCACTGAGATGTGCTACACTGCTTAAATATCATTTGCCCCACAGCATTTATGTCTAAACTGCTTGATTTGTGCTCCAGCCCAAGTTACCTGGGTCCCAGTCCTTGTCCAGCCAACCTGGCTGTTATTTCAGTTTCTCCACATCTCCTGTGGATTTCCCTGCCCCAACAAACAAAGAACTGAGGAACTGAGGAGTTCTGTGTATATCCAAACCTGATCCTGCAAAACCAGGGTGGCATGGGGATACAAAACTTGATCTGTGATCTCGGAAGTACTTCCAGGTGCTGCATACTAAACATGCCCAAAGAGTGCTCTGGCAGAAAGCCTAGATCTCGTGGTATGGAAGAACTGTAATAAGCTGTTGACGATGCATATATGGAGATTGCATATACAAAATTTTCTAAAACTTCTTTAACTCAGCTTCTTCCAGAGCATTGGACACCCCATATGTTTTTTCTTAATTGTTCCCTCAAAACAAATCATTGTTAAATCCATACATATTTTGCATGCATCTTCATAGGGGAGGAGTAGAACAAGCCCATACACAGCATTTTCAGGTTGAAAGCATCTAACAAGCATCAACTAATTATGCTGTTTAGAATAAAAAGAAGAGGGACTCATCTGCATAGTTATAGACAAGCTAGTTACCCTTGTCTCCCTCTCAGCCAAATGGTGTCAAGGCAATAGAGACAAGAGTCTGGGACAGTGTTCATCTCATCCTAAAGCAGCTACCCAAAGTAAATCAGATGTGTGTGACCTAAAAATGACCTTTTTCTCTCTACTGAGTCTAAGGTAAGTCTCCTCTGGCTGCCTTAACTGTGGGACTATTGAGATATCCAAGCCTACTGGGAATAACTTCATGTCCTATATCAATTATATTCAGCTCAATCATATGCAGCTAAGAAAGCAACCATTGCAATAATTTAAATTGCCAAAAGAAGGAATAAGAAATTTCACATGTACAGTGGAATACATGTAAGTAAGTATTTGTAAAAAATATGCTTCTGCTAAATTCAGCAAATGGATTGGGTATCTGTTGTTCTTACTGTGATTTTTACTTTCTAAAAGACTTGTTTACTCAACTCTACAGGGATTTTGTTTCATGTCTCAAATGATAACTAGTTTCTTCAGTTCAAAATGCTGATAACATTAGCTATTTTTACTGCCCATGAAAGGCAATTTTCTTGACAGCAATCTGGTGGTCAAAACTGATCATCCCTATATACTTTCAAATTATATCATCATCATTAGCATTTTTCTGTGCCATTTAAATATCCTGCCTATCTGCTTCTTCTGCAAGAAATCGTGTTCATTTGTTAGGGAAAAAAAAAAAAAAAAGCCGTACAAAGAGAAGAAGCAGCTGACATGTAAGTTAGTCATACTTCCTTGTGGCTTGCCTCCTGAAGACATACATGGCCAATCTGCTCATAAAATCCACAGGCACACTGTTAACAGCAAGGGACACAAAGGCTGTTAAACTCTTGGCCAAACTTCTCAAAGTTTTCAGGTAGCAAATACAATAAGCTAAATATTAATGGTTCAGCCACAATGAAGAAGCAGTGGCCAAGAAGAGAAAGGCAGTGCCACACAACAGTTTGGCAGCAGATGATCCAAGGAAGGCTCTTTGAGCAAGGGCTGCAGCCAATGCCACAGTGAGCAGCACCACTAGCCATATGGAGGTCTAACATTTGCAAGGATGGTTCCAAGTACGATCCCACCCCCTCATCTCCTGGCTCCTAAGGGAAAAGGGCAGCAAAGTATCTCCATTTCAAATCTTACCCAGTTTTGAAGAATATATAATTTTTTTTCAGTCTTTGTGTACAAAGTACAGCATTCCCACAGCGAGCCCTCTGCTCCCCAGGAGCAGGGAAGAAAGAGTGACTATGACTCAGGATGGTGACGCGGCCTTGGCACTGATGGAGGCTCCACAGCGAAGCTCAGAGGTGATCCATGGCCCTTTCATACAATTTAGGGCAACCACCAGACTTCTTAAACTACAAGGAGAAGGAGTCATATGAAGTAGCAATGAGCTACTTTGTTAGCAAGAACAAGGAACTCTCTATACTGAAAGCTTGGAGAGCCCTAAGTCTTCCAGTTCCAGGATATCACAAAATCCCTCCACGAGGAGACAATTAGCTTAGCTCAGTATGTTGTTATTGTTTACACACAGCCATAGATAGACAGATACATAAACAGTGCAGCAAACATTTTCTCTCACACAATGTATTTGTCCTTACATGGCAGCTTATTTCCATGCTTTTTTCTAATAGGGTTGCAAATGAGGGGGGGGGGGGGGGGGGAATAAATAGCATGATCTTCAAGGAGAAACAAGTTTGGCAGCAAGAAGAAAAGGAGATGAGTAATACTTCTGTTTCTGCTTTTCAGAAGGGTTTATTTGAAAGCTCTGTTGTGCCCCAAGTGTTGACTCACCCATGATACTTTTCAGCATCTACATTTACCCTGAAGCAGAGCAAGCTTCTAAATGGAGGAGTAAAGCAGGGTTGAACTGGGGAGCAGTGAAGGGTTCATATAGTTTGTACATGGGAGTGCAGTTTGAGGAGCTATAGAGAAAATCTGATCATTTTACAAGTTAAGTGAAAAAAGGAAAAGAGAAAATTTGCTTTCAACTCTCTGCCTGGCTAACTGAATTTAAAATATTAAAACCAAAAAGGGTGTACTCTTTCCTGTACATGATTGCTGCTAAGAAGGTGCCTGAGAGACAGATTGTCCTAGGCGGAATTAGCCTTCTAAGCTCAGCTTCTTGGTTTGTATAACTCATCAGGGTTAATAAGTTTAAAGATCAGCAAAACACTTTTTGTAGCCAAGGTCATCAGACGTAGCTCTGAATGCAGCAAAAGTGGAGGGGGACTTGCCATCCTGGCAAAGCATCCTTTTCAAAGCAGAGCTGCACCTTTCTGAGTCTCCTGTTTCCTACTCACATGGAAAGATTTCTGCCTTCTCCCACTCCTGTTCTGCATAGTTAAACTGGGTCCTCTCTGGGGACTGAAAGTAAAATCCCACCTTCCACTGGGACAAAGTGCTTAGAAGAGTTCAGAAAACAGACAACCAATCTTAGGAACTGCTCTGAAAATTTACTTTCAATTATTTTAGTATACCATGCATAACTTTTTCTTTATTTGTGCTCAGTAATAGCTTGTTGCTTGCTGCAATTAATATTGTTTGTATTTAATTCACTAAAATGGGTTGAATGTTTATGTTTCCAAGTGTTTCAAGTAAAATAGAAACTGACAACTGAGATAAAAAGTCATTCTCAACAAGAAAAACTCAGAGCCTTATCTTGTGACTACAAGAGCCTATGAGTAATTTAACAGAGTATTTGGAAATATTTTGAAACATCTGAGTTTTCTTGAACAAAACCATGACACTGGAAATATATTTAAATAATATAAAATCAGAAATATGAAACTTATGTACCTGTTTTACTTGTCTTATTAAGGTTAGAAACCATTATGGTTTCAGTGATCAATAACAAAGCACAAATAATGAATAATCAAAGCAACCCTATCATGACTAGCAAGTGATCAGTGACCAAGGAAAAAATTACAATATCTGCAGAAAACAAAAATAGTTCTGATAACAAATTGTCAGCCAAAAAGGGAGTCAAAATAGTAAAGTATGAAATGAAAAATGAATATCTAAATGAGATCAAATGTCAAACAGCATACAGGAAAATGAAAGAATGTAAGAACAAGAGCTCCAAGGCTTCCAGGATCATGTATGTAATAGCTAAAACTATGGCATGACTACTGGATCTTACAACAGTTCAAATGATCTAGACTGAGTTAATAAAGTTCTAGACTGAGCACAAATATTAATTTGTTACCCAAATTATCTGAAAGAAAGCATCTAACCTCCTAGACAAAAATATTACCACATTTTATAATTCATTCCGACAACAGAATTATATTTAATTCACAAAATGCAGAAGTAAATATGGTGAGATACACATATATAGATCTATAGAAAGGCACTCTGAAAAGAAAATATATTCATGCAGCACAACTAACCACTGGCAATAAAAGTCTCCCAGGAGGCGTCTGTAAATCTCTTCTTTACTGGAAGTCTAAAATAAGAGGAGAGAGAGGAGAAGTGGGTTACCTTTTCTTCACACCCTTTCCTGTGGCCACACGGGCTCAGGGATGAGCAGGCCACGAGGTGAGACATCCACTCAGGGTTCAACTCTGAATGGCTGCACATGGCACTGTGCAAAACATCTGCTCTGCATCTCAGAATGGCAAAGTCCTCCACATCAAATATCTTCAGGCTGTTTCTAGGGAAGTACCCAAAATCACGTGGGGTTGATTTTTGAGTATGCAACCACACTGTAGATCATAATGTCTCTGAATTCACAACACAGCATTGTTAACCTACATGAGATCAGCTGTGCTTTTTGGGAGTAGCTAACACTGCTGCAATCTGGTTTGTATTTAGAGGTGAAATTAGTGTTAGGGAAAATTCATGTTTTCTTCCAGTTTCATTTCCCATGACCACACTGGTCCTCCTGTGAAGATATTGGTGAAGAGAAGACAGTCAGATTGATACCCAGGCAAAGGAGTCCAGACAGACTGTTGAAGACAGATCAAATAATAAAATTATATCTATTTAAATCAGCCTCTCCCCACCAAATTAAACAGCACACCTCAGGTTTGACAGGAAGAATGAATGTCCCTCATGCACATGAGATAATACCATGTATTACAGTACCCTCTAGTGACTCCTACCACAGCTGGGTTTCAGCCAGCATTCAGCACCTCCATGGATGGATTCCACCATGGCAAAGGTGCAAGCCCCGGATGCTCCAAGGTTGCCCTTGAATTTAGGGAAATCAGTCTCCAGCTCTCTTTCTTAGGAAGAGCAACACTGAGTGTTGAGTGTTCATTCATTTCTTGTTTGGCCCAGGGTTTGACTTTCTTAATTCCAAATACCCAGCTTTTAAAACGTATGTGAGCTAGCAGCTAGACACTCACTATTCTTTGATCTCACAGTATGAGCTTCCTACACAGCAGGAAGCTGATATTTTTTCATGTCAAAATCCAGTCATATCTCAGAAGGAAACAAAAATAAGCTTTTTCTTCTCTGCCCCAGTTTTCATCACAAAACCTTTGGCCCCTGTTTCTTTTATAACATCTTTCCTCCCTGTCTGACACATGAACTGTGGGAAATCTTTCCCAAGTGCGATTAAGCCCTTCCCATCAACCCATTCCAAAAACTACTTTGGATTCAGTGTCCCTCTATTCAAACACTCCCTTCCCCTCCTGTGGGCTTTAGCTCAGGAACTGGCAAAAAAATATTAATGTCACCTGAATGGCCTGGCCTTGAAAGGTCAGCTTCAAAGGTATTGTAACTCCCTTCTTGACTGGTGTCCTATACAGCAGACTGGAAAGAAAAGGAAACTTCAGCTTTGTGCCTGATTTCCTTACTTTTTAACCACATTTCATTGTTATTCCAGTTTCTTGAAAACATTCAAAGAAATTGTCTGACTTAGATCACAGGTAACACAAAGAGATTGGTATTAGCAAAGTGAAAGGGTCTAATATCTGTAGGGTTCCATGTGTGCTATATATTTTCAATAGTTGCAAACTCCACCTGTAACAAGATCTAAGTGTTTTTCTCTTCAAAGTTACAGACCTAAGGCTTTGAAACAGTTGCCTTTTAGCTAATGGACCATAAAGCCAGTCACAGTTTAGGCAAGAATATTTTGAGAGTGAGGAAGAGCTTTTGGGAGAGAGTTTCAGGCTTTCTTCAGAAACTTTACATCTCATGGCTGAGCAGTTGTTCGTGCAGGCGTAGCTGGAAAAATGTGCCGAGCAGGCTGTCGGGGAGGCATAAATGCTTCTTGAATGGATTTATGGCTGGATACCTGAGCAGTCAGCACTACATGATGTGGTATTGAGTTATTTTAATCCTTTAGTCTGTCCACTTATGCCTTTGGTCCCATTCCCAGAATGGCTGAATCACCTTTACGGACTTATGGCAGAGAAAGGCAGTGCTGAGAAGGGAGCAGGACGCCAGGGTTTGGACCCTTGAGCTGGGTCTGCTGATTTTACGTCCCCAAAGTTCCCAGAACTACCAGGGAAAACTGTGCCTGGTCTGTTTTATTTCACAAAGGAAGCCACTCCACAAATAGCTCCACACCCCATCATCCAGGGCTTGGATACAGAACCTCCAAATTCTCAAAGTCCCCAGACAGCAGCTGGGATATCAGAAGCTTTTCTGAATTTGGTCCTGGGGATGAGCAGACAGCAACATGACAGGCAGCTCTCATGACTCAAATTTGATTCTAGGTAAATTGAGTAGTCAAATAATTCACTGTAATTCAGCCTAGCATTTCAAAATACCACACACTCCTGATTCCCTGGCAAGCTACATCATGTAGGATACAATATATTTTTTTCAGCAGTTTCAAACTGCCAAAAATTTGGTATTATTTCTCAAACAGGAAATAAATTAATGAAGGATATGAGAGGTAAATGAAAACATGTCACAGAATGAAAACATAGTTCAAAAGCTCTTAATAAATTAAAAGTTACAAAAAGCAATTTACAGAGTGTTTTATGTATGTCACTATGATGAGGTTTTATTGGTGTGATATCATAATTTGGCTGCCTCTGATCCCTTTCTTGGCAGCAATAGCTCCAAAGACATTATGTGCTGATCATGCCAGCTCAGAAAGCTGAATGCCAGAGGTCTGCTTTATTTGGGCACTAATCAAGAGGACTTGTAGGCTTACCTAAGAACTTCCACATCAATTCTCATAGTACCAGATCTTGGAGACTTTCTTGCTTGACTTTAGTAATTGATTTTGTAGAGAGAAACTTAGTAAAGTTGTCAAGATTTGCTGCCCGAATTGCATGGTTTTCTGTTGTTTTCCAAATTTCCCATGAAATTATCTGTGTTTACAAATATGTCCAGATTTTACTTTGAACATTCTCCACTCCCCCTGTCCCTAAAGATAAATGAATTCCCAAACATATTTGTACTTGCAAATTCATAGATTTATACACTTCATGCCACTTTAATCCCTATTAAACTAATTTGAAGTCATGTCAGGCCAGCTATCCACAGTAAAATGGATTAGATAAGCCAGCTGATCAGATACAGAAAGGACTTCAGGCACTTTTTCTGTCTAGCCTCCACTCCATGAATTTAGAGAACTAGTTTCATACAAATAATTTTGTTCTCTTTAATTCCTTTGTGATTAAGCTAATTCACAAATAACATTGGTTCTTAGAGAATCATTAGTGTAAAACAGAGCAGACAAGGCTTTTAATTAGGGCTTTTCATACCTCCTCTATCCATTTGGTAATAAAATTACTTCTGCATTAATTGTTTAGTTATTTTAATTTACACAGCAATAAGTGCTGATATACACTGCCCATAAACATCTTTGCTAAATAATTTTTGAAGTACGACTGATATTTATTTCCTGGAGAAGTGGAAGATGTTTTGTTTAAAAGCTTTCTGACGTCTGTGCTGCACTTCAACAGTCATTCTCACAGTAACAAAATAGACTTCCAAGTGAATTTTAAGGAACCCAACATGCACATCAGCTTTATTTTTATTTCTACTACAGATTTTCAAGTTTCTAAATGAATACGTGGGTTCTTTAGATGTCTTGAAGTTATGTAAAAGACTTTACTGTAAAAAGAGGTTCTTCAATTGCAAAAGACTGGTTATCTACCAAAAAATAAGTTTTGTGTTCTCAATTTTATTTACAGTTCTGCTATTTTTTGACACAAAGAAATAAATTAAAATACTTCGCCTTACTAAAGTAACTAGTATTTTTAAATGGCTGTTGGGAAATCAACATTGTTGGAAAATGCATTTTTAAAATAGAACAAATGCACATGTTTTGGACCAAGAGGAAAAGAGTGGAGTGAAAGTAAAAACAAAAACGAAATCTCCCAATACAAGCTCAGAGCAAAGTCTTTGATATTCAAAAAAGACCAATTTTGATCTTAAGCTTGTAGTACATGAAAGTCAAGTTTATCACATTTGATCATAGCTGTCAATATTAGCAGTCATTTCTGAATGCTTGTCCTACAACATGGAAGCACAAGTAATGAAGAAAATGCAAGGATTAGTGAAATAATCTGCAGTGGTATCTGCCACCCCATCCCCAAAGCCACAGTGGCTGACATTTAGGGGAAAAGAATGGCAATTACTACTGAACAATTCTATTTTCTCAGCATCAATCATTTAGAAATTTCCAAAGCCAGATATGTGCTTCCAGTTGAATTTACTAAGTTTATTTGCTGCTCAAAAAGAGGCCAGAAGACAAAAAATGCATTTCCACATCTCCCCCCCAACTAAAAACAACCTCATAGAGGCATTTATTTTTACAAGTTACAGCTCTCTGACACAGAAAAATCATTAAGTGAATGTCACCCATTCTGCTCATTGAATGAGGCCAACATCCTCTGGGAAGAAAAAGCGAAAATAACATGCAATCATGTGGTCACAGGCTGTATATTTGGGACATTTTGCAACTCTGGAATATTTGATTTTTTTAAGATTTACCGATCCCTTAAGACCCATTTCTGCATGCTGCTTTGTCCACCCTTCTCTTTTCCCACACCTTTTGCCTGTCGTAGCTGTTGCCTTACATCTGCCAGGGGGTTGAAATCCTTAGGGGCAGGAAATATGACTATGGAAAAGTCTGGATGACAACCAGCATACAAACAGTGTCACAGCAGGTGAAACAAGGCCAAACCAAGGCACCCTTTTAAGCCATAAACCAGCATTTTAACAAAGAGGAATCCGTTGCATTTGGAAGACTACCTTGGGCATATACCAAGTGTGGGATTTGCTGGGAATCTGCTGCTGTCAAGGTGAGCTCTGCAGTGAGCCTTCAGGAAAGTTTTAACCCAAACAATGATAATCAACAGAGATAGTGACAAATGGAGAGGAAGTGGGGAAGAATAGTGACATTTGGTGCTGAACCATATGTGCGTGGTTTGAAAGACATGACTGAATTGTTTTTGGTGCTCTATTATTCTGACATTTAGAATGAGGCAAGTTTCCATTTCCATTAATGCACTGCCAACTCAAAGGGGAACTGTCGCAAATTTGAGACTAAAGAAAGCTGTTCCTCAAACTTCTCTTGAGCATAATCAATGCCCTCACTAAGCAACAGAGTAGTGTCACAGTGTAGACTCCAAATAATTATTATGCTTTCTGCCTCTTTTATACCTTGCGATTATATGGAATAAGCTGCCTTTGATAAAAAACCATGAATTTATACATAAATGGAGAACAACCAATGCAAAGGGAGGAGGCTGACCAAAATTTTCTGATTGTTAACCTCACACTGAGAAAGTGATACAGCCTTAGGTGGAAGATGTTCAGGTGAAAGAATCTAAAAGCCTAAAATTTTACAAGCTTGGAGGAAAAGTACAGTGATCATCTTTTGCAGCTTTTTAAAGTACCTGCCTATCTTTACCAAAGAAATACAAAAAAAGGAGGGAGACGGAGAAGAGAGAGCGAGAGAGAGGGCTCAAGGCAAACTAGGTGATCCAGGATCTGGGGAGGAGGCTCTGGACTCATAGATTTGCCCCTCTTTGAAGCATCTTCTGGAAGCAGCTGTTCAGCAGCTCTACAAATAACTTGAATTCAAAGGACTCTCCTGACCTTGAGTGATGGCAGATGAGCACAATGCCAGTAATATCACTTAGAGATCAAAACTGAAGGGATGATTTTTCTCAAAATCATCCATGCACATTTTATTTCTTAATGAACATTACTCCCTTGTGACTACTTAATCGCTGAAAATTTGGTGGAAGTGGCTCAATTTCATTCTCCCTTGGAGGCAGTAACTGCTCTTAAGTACAGTCCTTATTTCCTTTCTCCTTAGGAAAAAATCAGACTGCTTGTCAGCTCATTGTCTTGTTGATTGCATGTAAAATTATTATTATTATTATTATTATTATTATTATTATTATTATTATTATTATTATTGTTATTATTATTATTATTATTTTGGCAGGGAGGGGGTTTGTGTTTTTTCTGTTTTGTTTTTTTTTTGTTTAATCTGGCAGGAGTTTGAGAAAGTCTCCAGGTTATGAAATCCAGTGTTATGCAGCAGAGCTGAAGCTCAGAGTTTGCCATTTCACCTAGGAATAGCAGAAGAGCAAACGCACCAAGCTCTGTGCCCTGTTATCACCACTAACGAGTACTAAATCACAACCTCAGGCTGATCCAGATCTCTTGCCACTCATTCCTGAAACTCTCCCTCAGCCTCTCAGAAATTAATTTCCTTCCTTACTTCACCAATTCGCTCATGACCATACATGACCTTGGTGCTATTCTGTACATTTTTCTTTTTTAGTTTGTACCAAATTCCTAATTTTTTATCAGCTCGAATCTTTCAATCCTTGTTGTGGTATTTCTCCATTTTGCTGGCAGAAAAGAAGATAAGAAAATATACAGGAGTGAACACACTATGTATATACCTTGATTTTACATAAATTATTTTATGGCCAGAAATAATACTCCCACCAGTGTAGGATCGACATCTGAAATTCTTCATTCACCCACAGAACAAGTGATATAAAGATTAAATAATGAAGTGCAAAATCCCTCTAAACACCTCTCCATTTGGCCTCAATATTGGACCAAATGGAGGAAACAGATCATACCATGAATGAGAGCTAAGAATAACCAGTAGAAATGTCAAGAGGCACAGACTAACTCGCATCATTTACCTTACAAGGAATCACAGAGCCATAGAAAGGCTTGGGTTGGAAGAGACCTTAAAGATCATCTCATTCCATCTCCCCAGCCATGGACAGGCACACTTTTCACTGGACCAGGCTGCTCAAAGCCCCATCCAGCCTGACCTTGAATGCATCCAGGGATGGGGCATTCACGACCTCCCTGAGCAACATATTCCAATATCTCACCACCCTCACAGTAAATAATTTCTTCCTAATATCTGATCTAAACCTGTCCTCTTTCAGTGTGAAGCCTTCCCCCTGTCCCGGTCACTCCATACCCTTGTAAAAGGGCCCTCTCCAGCTCTCTTGCAGCCTCCTTTAGGTGTTGGAATGTGCTCTCAAATCTCTCCAGATCCTTCTCCTCTCCAGGCTGAACAGCCCCAACTTTCTCAGGCTGTCAGAGGAACACAAGCACAATTCCTAGAGTGCTGGAGGCTTGTAAATTGAATTAACTCTCTTTAGGTACTGGGTAAAACAAAAATTAGGACCAAAAAACCCCAACCCGCATGTGAGGTAAGAGAATTAACAAAAGCAGGAAAAAGAATTAACAGAGAAATGAACAAAAACAAACAATCCCCCCTCATCCTGTCACTCTGTCTGCAACGACCACTGACAAAAATTATACCTCATATAGTGATGCCTTCTGTGGAAATAAGCTGCAACTTCTATGCCATTTGACATAAGTCACAAAAGCATCCTCTGGAGAAGTTCCCCATAGTTATCATTCTGCTCTGCTTTTCACTTGCTGCCATTTGGTCTACAGAAACCACCCACTGAACATTTGCCTTTGAAGTGCACCACCTTCTCCTAAGTAGCATGAGTGACTTCTTGGGTCTCTCTCAATTTGCCACAGACAGCTTCTGAAATCTACAAATTGTAAGTTACTTTTTTTTTTCTTTCTTTTTTTTTTTTTTTGTGGAATTGCTGCAACATCTTATGTTCAAACCAGCAGCCTTGGGGGAAAAGAACTGCTGGCTCGGGTTAGTCTGGCAAGACCAGACCAAGAGTGGACATGATGACCATGGACAATTGTTCAGAAAATTGATAACCTCGATTCAGTCTATTGCACAGCTGCAGACACTGACTACCTCAGATTTTCTTAAAAAGGGATGTTTTTTTTTTTCATGTGTTTAATTCATTATGTACAAAACACTGGAAAACTATCCAGGTGTACTACTTGCTTCATCTCACAGTCCAGTCTTTGATTTGCTGGAAAGTTTTCTCTGTCCTCTAAGACCTCATTTCTTTGTATGAAGGTTACTGTATTTTATATTCAGTATTTTTATTAGCCTCCCAATCAAACAGTTTTCTTCCATCTGGCTGGCAGTTCTTATTGCATTATTTGATAAACCTCTCATAAATCCTTTACATTTTGTTTATGTTTCCTTTCATGAAACAATTGCTGCATGAAGACATTTGTTTTAGAATTTAGACCTATAAAGATCAGAAATTTCACATAAAATTTACAGGCATGTATTTCTGCCATTCTCAGGAATATAGCTGCTAAATGTTTCTTTACTGGATTATAGTGGAAGCTGGTTTTTGTTTATTTCAAGGAAACCCCTTTCTGCCCATGCTTACTGCTGGGTTATCATTTGAGAGAGGCTTTGTGGACACACTAACTTTGATATATACTTTGGATGAATTCATGGCACTGAATATTCATACAGCGTATGATACAGACACTGAACCCAATTTAGTAAATGAATACTTGTAATTTCACCAAAGCCCCTCTGAGAGATTATTATGCAGATTTATGAAGGAATATTGCTGAAGCAATTCTTGGCTGTGTTTTCAGTCACTGAGGACTTAAAGTATGTAAACCTAAAATAATTTCAGACTTATTTACTGCCATTGCTTTCATCTTCTGAACCTTCTGACATTATTTCTCTCACTGGTTTGTATCCAGAATCCCCTCTGCTATCCTTGCCCTTGAGCAAAGAACCAGCGTCAGAACACCTATGAGCATTGCCAAGTTACTCCTAACAGTATCCTAGCTGCCATAATGCCAGCAATCTGCTCTAATCCTGCTGCTGCAAAACAGCACTGCAGGCAGAGGGATGTATGGACACAGTGGTGTGGGCAGTGTCACTCACCTGGAAACACAGACATTAACACACACCCACACTTTGAGGTGAGCAGACTTTCACACCTCTTCTGTAGGATGAAGATTACCTCACTCTTTTGGGACCACTGGTCTCATAAAAGGAGGAATGATGGAGATACTTGACCCAACAGCATACTACAGTTCTTTAAAATTCAACAAGTGTACCGTAGGCTGTTCTGTGTGTTACTGATTTTATAGGCAGTATCTTTTTTAGAGCCACAGCCCCAACTCCCACACCCACCGTAACACCTTCAGCCCCATCCCTCTGTCTCAGAAAGAAAGCTCATTGCCACTTGCTGAATGTCTTAAAAAACTTAGATCAGTGTCCCTCACTCCAGTCACTGCTGCGTCTTCTTCCCAACTCATTGAGAGGATTAGTCACTGCTGGACTAATGGGCATGGAGCCAGATCCCAAATCCTTATTCATATTGGTCATTTGTCCCTCACCAGTTGCAGTCCTACCTCTCATGAGGTGAGGTAAAACATGGGTAAAGTCTTTGGAATGTGGCCCACAGGCTTCAGAAGGCTACAGCAACAGTTAAATTTTAGCATACTGTAAATACCACGGCTCTTCTCAGTTACATTTCTTGGTATACAGTATAGTAACATATGCTACATGGAAGTGAATCGTAAAGGCCAACTTCTGCTCTTGGATTCAGATCTCCCTGACTTCAGTGAGACTGAAAAGCAAGGGAGCCTGGTGACACCTGCAAGCCGCAAGTAACCATGGCAAAGTCTCCATGGGGGAGTGGAGGGAATGATCAGCAGAGAATTCCTGAAGGGTTCTCATGCTTCATGTGAATAGTCACCCTGCAGCTCGTTTCAGCCACGTTTTGTGTAGTGAATGTGCACGTTGAGCTCCTTCCACAGATTAATGCATGTTGTGGTAAAGGCAAGTGAAGCCCACGGGCCAAAAAACAGGAAAATCTGCATGTCAGAGAGACAGCAATGAAAGAAGAGAACTAGAGGTAGATGATGATGGGAAAATCACCTGTTTTTCTTATTTTTTTTTAAACTAAATGATAGTTTATGAATTTATCTCAAGAAATTTTCCTACTTCATCCTTTTAAATATTTTTCTTTGCATTTCTTTTTTCTTGGATTCTCTTTTTGTCTTCCTTTTTTCATTCCTTGATCCTCTTTTTCTCCTTGTTCTTCTGTGCTTGATTGAGTGTCAAGATAGATATGAGAGGGAGAACTATCTTTGAAAATGTCAAAGAGTAGCTGCAAAAAGACACATATTTGCACACTTTACATGAAACATGTTCAACTCTACATGGATAGAATCCAAGACAGCAAGGTACAGAAAAGGAATTAAAGAAATCCTCCTCCTTTCTATTCTGCAGACACTAAACTACTACTGGCGCAAGTAAAACAAGAGATGATTGAAACTTAAGGATGGGTCCAACCACTCAGCACTGTGTGAGGGAAAGTAAACAAATTCAAGCAATTTTTGGAGAGTGAGTCATGGCTGTACTTGAGTCAACTAGACCAATAAATTGCACATGGCTTAAGGAAGATTTTCTCATTGTCAGAATATTCCCCTTCTCATTGCATCCTCTCAACAGCCCAAATAAGCATCACAAGGGTTGGAAGGATTGAGAGGAGCTTTCCTTTTGAACAGAATCAGTCAAACTCTGTGAATGGCAAGTAAGTGGTGCTGCATTTAACAACTAAATTCCAGGAAGTGACGATGTTGTTCCGCAAAACATCAACCCAGTCTTCTCTTGGGAGACCTTTCCAACACACGTCTCAGATAAAAACTCATGGCTGGCAACATTCTGAAGGCAGAACTGGCTGTGCCTGACTCACAATCAGCTTGGCTTGAAGATAATCTTTTAGGGGTGTTAATAACAAGGAGTTTTAGGTGAGTCTTTCAGATAGTCCAGACACCATTTCCCAGCATTTAGAAAACTGGGCATGATGGCCAGAGCTTATTCAAAAGCATGTAAAATACTTCAGTAGAGTGTGAATATACTTTATCTTATATTTTTCTTATTTTATATTTTATCTTCTATTTTATCTTCTATCTAGTATATTTTTATGGTGCAGTATTTTCACAAGGGGTGATGAAACTATTGAAGTCCCAATAGTAATGGAAGAAATATAGAAGTCCCAAGTAGTAATGGAAAGGTTGTATGTTACTCTTTTATTTATGGTAAAGGTCATGTTTTAGGGGTTCCAACCTCTAAACTCACAGTACAATCTGCTTTCTTGCTGCTCTTCCAATGGACCATAGATGTTTTGGAAAATATTATTCAGCTCTTCTAGAAAATTTAATTTGATAAAGGTGTTTCTGTAATGGATTCTCTTGAATAAAACAGCATTTTTAGGTCTAACAAGTAGTTTCTTAAAAAAACCCCAACAATTTTTTTATATTTAAGAAACAAGTCTTCAAGTCTGAGACATTCTAAGCAAAATTTGTTACTATGGATTTCTTGGCAGTGTT
This sequence comes from Ammospiza nelsoni, assembly GCF_027579445.1. Lineage (NCBI taxonomy): Eukaryota > Metazoa > Chordata > Aves > Passeriformes > Passerellidae > Ammospiza > Ammospiza nelsoni. The sequence continues at coordinate 53,673,658 of NC_080636.1, forward strand.
TGTAATATTAATGTAATTTTCCTTTTGTTCAAATGACCAAAAAATCGGATGCAAGTACTGGACACAAAAGGTGCAGAGTCTTTTCCAGTTTGTATAATATCCCCGGAGATCTGCTTTAAGTTCCAGCTGAGGGTTTTAGAAACCTTTTCCTTCTGTTTGTAATTTTCTCTCATAAATAGCATGCTTCTGAGTAGAAATGTACAAGGCTCTAGAACATGCAAGCCTGACACTTGCGCCTCTTCATGAAAACTTTAGAGTGTAGAAAAATAAATCAGTTACGAAAGGATTTCTGAAAAGTGGAAAAAGTGATGTGAGTACAGCTGCAGGAAATTCATTTTATAATCTGAATAGCTGCTTAAGATTTTTTAATAATAACCACCTAGTTTTAATGGGGACATTTTCATATTGCTCATTCTGTATTCCTGAATACCCATCTGATACTTTGTCAGAAGCACTTGCAGTATCATTTAGACGAAGCAGAACTATTCATTTTCCTTCTTTTTCACCTCAACAAGATTTGCCTTTTTTGACTCTGAAAAGCCCATCCCCTTCTGCTTGTCTTTGCTCTCAAAACACTGTGGGAAGATATTCAGTAAATCCCCAACACACCTTACTGCCCTGCCAACAACATCCATCATCATTCCCCCTCCAGTATCAATCTTCCCCTGTCTCTGCTTGCACTCGGTACCAGAAGGAGCTTGGAGAAGGTGACCTGCATGACTCCTATCTTAAGTTATCAGACTGGTCCCCCAGAAGTGATTCATGATCACATCAAACCCATCTCCCCAGCGCTGTTTTGTCCTTAAGGCTTCGGCAATCGCAGAGACTGACTAGAGACTCCAATCAACCATCTGGTGTCTGCCAACTGGAGTGTCTAGTCAGGTTACACGGAATGCAGGGAGAAATGTGCTTTGTAGCTGCATCCTCAGGACGCTCCTCTCTCCCCGTGGGCCAAGCAGAGTATTAAGCTGTTGAAACTCAGAAAGGTTGGGATGGCAGCAGAGGGAAACCCTAGATTTTAGAAGGAAATTTAAAGTCAGCTTTAAAGCTTGACTGCATGGAAGCACTTGTAGAATGTATGCACTAGCCCTGTACTGGCTGAAGATGGATTTATTAAGTCATGGGATGTTTTTCATCAGTTCCTTCCGCAGTTCTTTATTTTAATAATAATTTTCCTATTTATAAGTGATTACAATGTTGTTAAGGGAGCTGATTTTTTACTTTAAACTCTGATTGTCCTCTAAATAATAAAAAAAAAAAAAGAAAACATTAGAAATCTGAAAAACACATTATATTCCTTTTGCCAAATATTTTTCAGAGCAGGCTGCCTCGATCTGTGCTTTTGCATAGATTGTTTCACTCCATGTATTTTGAGATGAGCCCTTCCCCTTTAGCTATCTCCCTTTCATTTCTCCCCTCCTAAGGATACCACACAACTGGAAATACAAATGCTTTGGCCAGTCCTGATCTTTCCACATTACTGAATCACGTGAAAAGTCTTACTAGTTATAAGCCCTTCATAATAAGCTTCTTACTCAACTGGTTTCCTTCTACCATGGCAAGTTTTATTACAGCCTTGCATAATCACAGCAGCCTAAAGTGGTCATTGGGGGAACTACTTTCCCAAGGCGGTCCCCTGTCTGCCTTGGCACTGTGTGCTTTTAGGGCACTGAGGGCATGTCCCCTGTAGCATCTTGGTGCCTCAGTGTCCCATCCTTGAGCACCAGAAGCAGTGATTGTGTCCTTGAAGTGCAATTTTCATAACACCACTCAGTCCCGAGTTATGTGCATGGCCTGATTTGACGGGTAATATCTGTCACCCACGGGCTTGAAACTGGGCAAGAAATTTCCATAACTTTCACTGATTTCAATAGGAATTGTAAACTGGCATTAAATTCATTATTTTGTTTCTACAAACTAAGAGAACAGACACAGGGCAGTTCTGAAATATCATCCAACACCTGACAATGCTTCTCAGTCAGAGAGTTGTTGCATGTGTGGCCTGAGATTTGGTCTAAAAAATGTGCTTTCCCTCAGAAGCTGGATTTTTATACAACTACCTGACCAGTCTTATTCATGTTTAAGACCACAGATAAAGCACAGGATCCTCTTTATATCTGTTCTTCAACTAAGTTTTGCCCTTTGTATTCCTCAAATAAGAAGTATCTCTGCCTGTCAAAGGGAATTAGTCCAGTAGAGGTACCAATGGAACAAGAATAAACAATTTCTCATAAAAATATTAAGGGAAAACAGAACAGTTTGCTGTTCCATATGATTCCATATAAATTCTCCTTTAGGACATCCAGGGGCTTGAATTTTGGATTGATCTTTCTTTTGCTTTCTCATTTTACCTGTCCCTTTTAAGGAAAAATGCCTGGAGTGAATTCTAGCTAGGAAAAAAGAAATGAACTACGAATTTTAGCCAAGCACAGGAAATCATAAGAAATCAAGTCCTTAGCTTCTGGATGCCAGCTCCTCAGAATCAGCATGTTGAGATCAGTTGATCAGACCTCTTCATTTGCTCAGTTTTAGCCAGGGCTGCCCATGTGTTACACACTTAGAGAGCACAGCTTTGTCTAAAAGCACAGCCCCAAAACAACGACAACGGAACAATAATAAATCCTGGGGAGGCAGTTCAGACTATATTTACTATATACCATCTGCACGGAGCCCAGAGAGACATTATGTTCCACATTCCCTGTCTGCGCTACAGAGAGCGTTTCTGATGTGTAAACCATCATTTATCTTGTCTTTGATTCCCTTCATGTGACCTTTCCCAGAGCATGGCAGTATAACATCCTGGCTATGGCAGGCTCCAGGACCATTTGAGGACAGGCCTCATAAAGCCTGCCTTTAACATTAATCGATCACTTTATTATGGAAGTAAATCAAAGCGCTTAAACTCGGGACTTCAGGGAGTTGAAGGTCAAACAGGGAAAAACAAACTTTATCCTGGGAAGAACACAGAAAAATTCTATCAGCCCCATCCCTTTGTTCTTTGCCTTACAGGCATGACAAAAGCACGTACTACACACACCAGTTAGGCAAGCATGAAAGCTAATATATATTAATATACACAAAGTGTTTGACTGATTATTACTGCCTCTTCATCTCTTTATGCCAAGCAGTTTTGCAAAGCCCTTCTTTCATGTCCTGGAAAGCAGAGGCTGAAGAGGGGGGTGGTCAAGAGGAGAATACAGCCACACTTGCTTTCCTGACAGCTCAGCTGGAGAGGGAGAGGAAAGGAGGAGACGGGTGGTGCAGAGGAAGGCTCCAACAGATCTGGTCTTTATTCATTCTTGCCCTATGCTGCACCTTCACTGATGCATTCTGAGAGGTGCAGAAGGACCTCCACACCTGTGCGCACAGGGGCTGAAGGAGCACGGGTACTGCTGCAGGTGAGGGTGAACACATCAATACTTCCAGGGAGCCAATTCAGACTGAAGAAATTTTATGAAGAGGAGAATCTGAAACTTCAGTTCTCCTTCACTCTGCAAGGCTGGATGAGCTGAAAGCCACCCTCTCTTCTTCCTGATTTCCAGCTATCCCAGAGGGGTATCACGCTCTGCCTCAGCCTCTGCGGTGCTCCAGACAGGAGTGGCCACTCTGTGCCTTGGAATAAAACTGCAAGGCTTGAAAAAGCACCCCAAGACTGAGTGAAAGGGCTGTGTGAGGAGGAGGAGTAGGAGGAGGAGAGCCAAGCAGAAGTTGCTGCTTCACTGCATGCGCAGCTCAGGGCAATGCTGATGCCCAGGACCTGCTCCTTCCCCAGCAGCTGCAGTGCCTGAGGGGCTGCCCACATCCCCCAGCCCGCAGGGAACACCAGCTGTGCTTGGCAAGCACATCTGGAGCTCTAGAAAGCTGTCCCTCCCCAGGCTGGCAGTGGGACAGGGGTGCAAGGGCAGCTTCAGAGGTTATGATGCCCCGTGAGTGTGACAGAGAGCTTCTGCCAGCCAAGGGCACACAAGAAGACCTCAGCATCACCTTAGACCAGCCTCTAATTTCTGTGCTTCAATTTTCCCTTGCTGAAACAAGACATATCAAATGTGGTTTTTTTCCTGTTTAACCAGTTTCATTTATGTTGTTTGTTTTAAAGAAAAAAGCCAGCACTTACTTTGCCTTTAGCCTTGCATTCTTCAAGCCCTGTGATCTGCTGTTGAAGTGTTCCCTTGACCTGTTTTGCTTTTTGAGTTACCTTGGACTTTTCAAAGCTTTACACTCACATGGGCACACTCAAATGACAGAAGAGGGTGTTGGTCAGTAATGAGATTTCTAGTCAGGGGAACCTGCCAGTTGAATTTATTTCTTTGCAAGACACAGCCATTTTTTAAACACAGAAATTTGCTGACATAGTCAGTAATTAAGGGGGCAAGCACTGATCGACTCTAACTTATTGTTTTTCTTCTGGTGAAAAGTGTGCTCATCACTTTAAAGAACACATGTGAAGACATTGTTCCTGTCCTGAAGGATCACAGGAGGGCAAAGCATCACTGGAAGAAGGCAGGGTTAGGAGAGGCAAAGGTTACAAAAGATGATGATGCCACTGATCAGCCATGGAATGTTCTTATCTTGGCATCTCCATGAGACATATAATAAATAAGCTTATTTAAATGAGATTTAGGCAGTGGTTGACTCACAGGCAAAGTAACCACTCAGGAAAAATATGCATTTGAAGTAAATAATTCCCAGCCCCTGGAAGCAAGGCACAAGTGTTTATGGGTGAAGTGACAAATAGACCACTGCAAGCAAAGCTGTGAGTGGAGGAGAAAACAGGGTTGAATTTATGATAGACCACAGACAGAAAAGCAGGCAAAGAAAAGTTCCACAATATATATGTATCTATTGTATCTAATAATGGAAGGCTGGGGAAGGAAGAGCACTGTCAGTTTGAAATATAGTACTTTTCCAGGAGTTATGTTTTCCTATTTTTAAGTGATTTCATCTCTTTTTCTTTTATGCAGTGAATCATCTGAAATGAACAGGGAATGCTGACTGCACTATTAATTAGAGGAAAATTGAAATGTAAAGTGCTATCAAGTACACAGCACTAAAAACCTAGAATAAGCGTACACATTTCCACATTTCTGTCAATTACAGTAGTATTAAGGGTATTACCAGTGGAAAAGGAAAAAAATATGTTTCAGTATCACAGTGACCCTTTTAGGCCTGAAGTTCTGGGAAAAGAAGTTGACTCAAAGATAGCATAATGCTGCCAGCCAGTGAGAAAAGGTCATTTTTCTGAAGAACTCTCTGAAATTTAGCCAGGTTGATTGAAGAGCACAGCGTGGGTCACCAGGTTCAAGAGCAAGACTACGTGAGCAGTCCCAGAGTGAGCAGCAGCTATTGCTCTAAGCACAGACCAAATGGAAAACTGAGGCTGCTCTAGAAATTACCAGCTCTTAATTATGGTCATTTCTGATGGGAAGCATCCACAGCATCAGACATGGGATCCTGCCCTAAAATGAGCATGGGAAATACAGTGTCCATTTGAAATAAATCAAGGGTCCAGCTCCAAATATTACAGCTGGCCCCTCTGTTGAGACATGCCCAAGAGGACACTTTGGGTCCAAATCCTCCCTCACTTCTGTCAGGAACACCAGTCTGAATTTGACTGCTATGGCTGGGCCCCATAACTTAAAAGGTTTTCTGGTTTGGTTTGGACTTGCATCCAAATCCCAAAAGATCTAAACTTCCAATTAAATTTGAAATATTTATATCAGGACTTCCTGAAAAATCCTGGTTCTTTCTGATTCTTAGTAGGTCAAGGAAATGGAGGACTGAGTATTCTAATATTTCCATCCCACTGAAAACTGCAAATCTATGAGTCCGGGTAAAAGACAAAAATATGGAAGATTTTGTCTGAACAGTCTCAAATCTCAGAAAAAGTTTCTGCTGGCTTTTTCTTTGAGTATTTGGGTATAAACAACTTATTTCCTCCCAACAGACTCGTACACTAAGGTAACAGGCAGTCAGCGTTGGAGCGCTTCCCTCTGTATTCACATGCACATGTAAATAATTCCAGTAATTTCCCTGGACACAATTTCCAGCTAATGGTTTGTTTCTAACTGTAATGTTTGTGCACACTCCCTCCCCAACCTGCCATTTCAGTGATATAAGATTTTTTTTTTATTTAATCTTGCAAACTGACAATGAAAATAGATTCCCAGGATTAAAAAAAAAAAGGCCCAAATTCTTCCATCAGCATCCTAAAAAGGTATAAATATGCATCTGTCTGGCTGAGCTAAAACCTACTCACTGTGTAGTTTGTTCCTGATGGGGCTGTTCTACAAAGACAGAGTTATTTTGTCTAAGCAATCACAGTCCTGACTCCTCAGATTTCAGTGTCCCCCAGACTGCTGGAGACCAAAGCCTGAACTTACTGGTGAAACTTTAAAAATGTAATTTACCCCATATTTACATTTAGGTGTTCAGCCCAACTGCTGGCTACTACTCCTAAGAGTATTTGCAACCTTTTTATAGCTGATAAGTGATAAAACATCCTCTTTTATGCTGCTCTTTTACATTTGCTAAAATGTCTTTGAGTTACTGGATGAAGCTTAATGAGAAGAATTCGTTCACTTCAGGTGTTCTGCTTTTTTTTTGTAAAAGCAGACAGATCTACTGAATTGCTACTATTCTAGATAGGAAAACTAAGCTTAAATGTTGGCTTTGAGACAGGCAGTCCAAAATGACAATGCTTGCAAATGGACTGCTTGTACACCTATGTGCTGTAGCTCCACTGGAATAAAATATGGCCAGGAGGGCTATTTTCATGATATACTGCATTCATAATAAATTTTTATATAATTGGTACTTCTGCTCAAAAAAAAATAGAACCTTTCAGAAAAGGTAAAACACCTTTGTTTAATGAAAAATATATAATAACTAGCTTGGCAAATGTTGTATGTGAAATTTCAACAGAAACCATAAATTATATTAAATGCCCAATAAAAATGTTCAATCAAAAGCTCATTTTAAGATACATTGTTAATGAACTGTATGAAATGATGCTTAATCAAAACCCGACACCTTGCAGGGGAGAGAGATTCCACAGGACCTCAGGAGCACAATTGTTCTGAACAAAAGATAACAATAGAACAGGGTAATTAATAGTCTGCACTCCTGTGGCATTCTCCAGGGAATTCCAATTTCTAAATGAGCTCCATTGTTTTTCAAGAAAGCAGAAATTATGCTGCATGATACTGTTAATGCCTTGAACTTGATCAAACATTAAGACATCATTTGTCAGGCAGGATCTGGTTGCTCCAGAGTACTGATCATTCCCCTGTTTAAAGTTATTGATTGAAAAGGAGAAAAGACTTCTCTTGTAATAGCTCATTTTGCAAAAGCATTGCTGTGTCCTTATCTTTTCTGTCTGCAGTTTTGTAATTCTCAAATTGCATAAAACTAGTCAAAGAAAAGCTCAAGAAAGACTTCATCACAGTGGTATTAATAAGAGATTTGGTGTGGTTATACTGATACGCACAACAGATTTTCATATTTGGTTCCTTTTCAATTGGCACCCTATAATGAGTATGTCATATTCATCATATATAAATTTCTAAATTTTCCTAGCCAAAGATAGAAAATGCTACTCTTCCTAGCAGAGCAGAAGAGGGGGGTAAAGCACTACAAGGACAGAATACTGAAATATTCAAGTCATCCTAATTATTGGCAGCATTACAGTTGTAAATAGTTTCAAATTCAGTTCTCTGGTTATTTTTCCTCCTCTTAAATCTTCATTCCTTTGAGCAACTTGGAAACATTAATTTTCTACAAATGCAATTTTTCAAAACAGTCATAAGCTGCTATTATTATTAATCACGATATTCATGTTAGCACAAAAATGGATTTAGTGCAGAGCAGAAGAAGATATAGCCCCCTCCCCTTCTCTTCATTGCAGCCTCCCACTCGGAGCTGTGTTCCTGCTTGCTCAGCCTGCAATGCTTGGGATAGAAAGAACACAAACATACTATCACCAACAATGCCTTCAAAGCTGTGTTTCTTAGCAGGAAAGTCAAGTTTTCATAGGGGACTTGTGCTCCCTGAGACCACCAGCAGATTCCAAGGAGAAGCTGGGGTGTGAATCTGTTCCAGCCCCCTGGCAGTGCCATGGCTGCTCCTCACACCGGCACTTGTTTCCCCTTTACTGACAAGAGACCAGCCAACACACCACAGATTCCTGCTTCTTTACTCCTGGCAACATTTCTGCCTCCTTAAGCACTTTTGAGAAGTTGTCCCACTCTCAAAAGTGTAAGTGGAGCAGCTCCATTCAATGGGGTCAGAGGTGAGAAAGCCCCAGTGGAACATTCCTTCTTCTGGTGATTTCCAAGTCTGCCACAGTGCTAAGAAAATACACATTTTAAAAAATGGATTTAGATTAAAGACAGCTAGATGTGAGACATTCCCACTGTGAAAAGCCCCTTTTCAGTGCATTTTCTGCTGGCCTGGAGACAGCTGTACCGAGATGAGCAAACCAGGCTGAGCCTGAGGCCGGGAAAGGTATTGTGTGGCTGCACAGGACATCTTTCTCTGTGCCTTGGTGCATGAGACTCAGTGCAGAGAAATAGCTCAGATTATTAAGCTTGGAAAAGCACATTTGGATGTTGATTTTTTTGACAGAGGCATTACTGTGTCACTGGCACTTAACAGCTTCAGTAGCAGTGGTCCCATTTTGGTGTCCCCAGTGCTGGGAGCAGCACCTTGGGCCCCTTTCTGCTGCGGGCCTGGCACAGACAGAGGAGTTGCTCCTTCCACCCGCTGCAGTCATGGCCCAAAACTCAGTCCCTGCAGGGAGAGGGGCTGGCTGCCTGCGCAGCTGCTGTAGTGTGCATGTCAGCAGCTCTGCAGTGCCGCAAGGGCTGCTCCTGCTGGCCTCCGGGGTCTCTGTTCCACGTCAAGGGCAGGCAGATGAAGTAAAACTATGCAGAAATTCAGGAAAGACAGATTAAGTCAAGGAATTACTGGGCTCATCAATCTTTGTGTGTTTTCTGAGAAGGAGAAGATACTTATTTTTCTTTACTCTTGCTCCTTATAAATGAATGTATGTTCACAGAGAACTGTGAAGAGATTAGATATGCAGCCAAGAGAAGGTGCAAAAAAGCCCCTTGGAATGTGGCAAGGGATTTCTCTCATATCTCAAAGCTGTCCTTAAACAAGACCACTTTTTGCTCTATCCAGTTATCAGTTCCAACTCTTTCCCTCAAATTTCTGCACAGTAAATATGATGTCATTGTTGTCTTTATCTCTTAAATATCTAGTTGCTATTTGTATTTTCCCAACTAATTATTTAAATGGGTTTTTGATTTTTTTTCTTTCCAGTAATGAATGGCACTATATTTTTTTCTTATTTTTTATTTGAGATATGATGCACTTTCCTCTCCCATTTTAAACCTTTACTTATGATTTCTTTTTCATACCTTGCAGCATCTTATAAAATATAAAATAAAAAAAAAAAGTAATGAAACATTCAGAGGTTTCTTCTCCTTGTGGGTTTTAGGAGACGCAACATTGTGCTGAATTTTGAGCCTGCATTTTATTACTTCCAAGAAGGTGCAAAGAATAACAATAAACACCTACCTGCACTTGGAAGCTGACAAAGAGAATGTGCTCAAAGGCTCTCTCACCTCAATTTCAAATCACAACTGGATGCCTCTGAGGTAGGGATGAGGACATTAAGATGTGTTGTCATTCTTTTTTGCATATGGAGATTCCACAATCATTAATTTAAATGTTTAGTGCTCATGCAGTTTTGATTCATTATTGAAGGAGACCAAAAGCTGTTGTATTCTAGCCAGAATGATTTGCTGCTGCCACCACAACCACAACTAGCTGTGCTCACTGTTTTATTCTCTTTTAAGGAAAAATGTGATTTACTGTCTGTGGTTGTCTGTGCCTCTGTGGTGATTTCATAGAATATTTTCCCACCTATCTTGCTCCGCTCCCTCCTTCTTGCCCATCAAGATCTTCATTACAAAATTCCTCCTCTTAGCTGTATGTATTTCTTCTAGGTTACATGAGCTGCCCATGTTGACCAGGAAGCTAAATGAGATACCATCAGAAAACTCTGGTTCTGAGCAGTTCTACCCCTCTTCCTTGATTTCTTGGGGTGGGTATTTAGGACAAGCACTCCTGTGCAGACAAAAGAGGCCCTGACAGAGACCACACCTGTGTAGGATGCTGGAAGTACCACCAGTGAGCCACCTTCCACAGGAGAGATGGGTCTGAAAATGAAGGACTCTGAGAATACAGCACTTCCCTCTGGAAAGGAGAGGTTCTGGAGGTTTGAAGAGTGATGCTCTAAGAGACTTCTGGATTCAAAAGTGAAAAGAGCAAATGGTACTTGTTAATCTGTTTTGAAGTATGGAAAGACATTTACATGTGTATATTAGCTGAAGAGGAAAAGTAGCCGGTGACACACCATAACAGGCCTCTTAATGATGGTGTGTTATTAATTGGCTTAGTACAGCCCATGGCGTTGGGTTTGGAATGAAATGATCTCTAGGATTCCTTCCAACCCAAACCATTCTCTGACTCTATCTTGTCATCCCAAAAGTGATCCCAGTGCTCAAAAACAAAGGAGTCTGTAAGACTGTAACATTTGAGTGCCTCTACAAAATATTTTGGGAGATAATTAAAGTTTCAAGGTCAGGTGTGTGCTTTTATTGGTGTATATGAAATATTGTTCACAGAAGACAAGTCCCTTGGAAGTTTATGAGTCAATCATGAACTACATTGCATTGAAAGTAAATCAAGGTTCAAATGCAACAGATTTAAATGTGCCACTGTTAAAACATGCAGAATTCCACTGAAAATCCAAGTCTAAACAGAAGACAATGCTTTTCAGAGTGTTTATGTAGACTAAGAGAAAAATCTATTCCAAAAGCGAGCAGCAAATGAATCTGAAAACAAAGAGGAGGGGGAGGTATGTGGAAATACAAAACACAGATGAATGTCCAACATGGAGAACTCAGGGTCACGGAACAGAAGGAATGGTGCAGTGGACACACGGTGCTGCATGAAGCAGGAATAACAGAAATATGAAGCAGCACATCATAGTCACAAAGGTTAGCAGCATAGAGAAATGGCACCAGGATAAATATTAGTTGATATTTAGTGCACATAGTGTTTTTATATCCATGAAGATATTTGAACAGGTAAAACTATTCAAGCTTACCACAGTCATTGCCTAAAAACCAGCCCCATTTTGCAGATTAGTCTTGAATCTACAAGATGTGTGTATGCATTAAAGCAGATAAAATATTTACAATTCTAAATTGCAGATACAATGCCCCCCTACTGCCTGCTTTCAAACCATGCCTGAATCTTAAATTGATCGTGTAGATATTAAGACTGGGAACTATCTGACTTCCATTGCTACCAGCATTAAGCCAGAAGATGTAATGGAAGGATACAGAGGTTCATTTCATAAAGCCCAGCAGTTTCCTGGGGAATACAAGATTAAAGTGAATCCTCCACTATGAGCACCAATGAAATATCCCTTCTGCACTAAGGCAGATAGGCCAGCAAGACTCTTTGAGAGTAAAAACATACAAAAGGTCCATGCCAAAACCAGGAAAAGGCATTCATGGGAGAGCTGTAACTGCATCTAAGTCCTTAATCAAGAATGTGTTTAAATGACTGCACCTGATTGTATATACATTTATATATGTAATTTAGGCTGTGCTAAATATTTCAGATTATGGATGTAAATACAGCTCTAGTTTATTGTTCTGTGTATTACACGCTTTTAAATCTTATTGCTTGTCTGTCCTGAGTCTATAAATTTCCTGTCTGCAGGGCACTTTCCAGAGGACACTGTGTCTCAGACACTCAGCTTTCTTTCCAAAGACTCCTGGTAGCTTTCCTCCAATGAGGGAAGGTGTGCTCAGCATCCCCATCTCCCCCCAGGACCACAGAGCCATCATTTTTCATTAGGATAATTTAACCAGGCTAAGCTCTTTAAAGCTATTGGAATGTTCACAAGCGCAGGCTGAGCCATTCACTACAGAGCTCATTGGCATCAATAAACCAAAATCCAGCAGCAGGATTGTACCTTGATGTAAGTGAAACCGGAAACCACAAATATAAGCTTATTTTATGGCAAAAACATGGATAAATAGTGAACTTGTTTACATAAAGTCTTGGGAATAATAGGACCAAGAGAACAGTCAGTTATTGATAGAAACAAATCCCAAATTTTCAGGAAAACATGATGTGCAGCAAAGAGGACATTTAAGCTGCACTTCCATCAGCAAAGTTATGCCTGTGTTTGTCAAAAACCTTATTCAATTTGGCAAGGCAATGTCCACTCTCCAGATAATAATCTTATGACTATGGAAATAGAGCAACGCAAAGAAGAAAAACTCAGATTCAGGGACAGATATGCCAGCTGCTGGCACCTGAAACTGACTGTGGCCAGGCATAATCGTACAGAGAGGCCACCTGAGGGAGGTGATAAATGCAGTATAACTAAGGGTTTCATTTAAGCCACATCATCAGTGATGTTCTTTTCTAAATATTTTATCGGAGTGTTAATCAAAAAAAATTCTCTGAACATTGTATTTCCAGATAGGAATTCTTCCTCAAATCTGTGCTAGTTCCAAACAAGGCAGTGATGGATACCGAATTGAATGATATATGTGAAAGACTGGTTAGTCCATGATCACTGAAATCCATGTAGTTGTTTTAAATATATGTAAAATATGAAAGTAGTCCCAAAATATACTCTACTTAATTGTATACAAATGAATTCATATCTTTCCAGTCTTTATATATTACCTGAAAATACCAACATTAAACTGCCTATTGGGAATTTTCTTTGGCCTGGGAGTAGACGAATATTTTACAAATTTAAATTAGTACCTTATTGTAATCTATGTACTTCAGATTACCTTTCATGAATCTTTATCTTCAGGTTAGATAAGATTTCCCTCTGTCTGAATTTTTCTGGTGCAGTCCACAGAGAAATGGAAAGATTCAGGAAATATCTGTTACCATTTAGTGTTGCTTGTACTCTGAAACCACCTTAAGGCTTGAATATATGAATATTTGCTCTGAAGTCGACATTAAATGCTCCTATTGAAAGTCAAAATGTAGTGCACTGAAATATTAGCAGAGCACTGTCTAAAACCCACCTCGCTTCTAATTTCAAAGGGATTTGCTCTCCCAGGCAGGCATGGAGCTCCTGAAGCCATGGTAATTTGGCCCCACCATGGCCGTGGGAGAGCAGAGGCTGGAGGCAGGCAGGGGTGCAGTGTTTTGGGGAGTCACTAGATGGTGGTAATGCTGGCACCCAGATACCGCTGTCAGCTCTGCTCAGACAAGCTCCAGGTGAAAGTCCTCATCCCCTGCTGTGGGACCTCTCCTTTCAGAAGCAGTGTATATGATTAGTCAAACCTTCCTCTCGTAACTTTTCTGACTATAAATTATTTCTTAGCTGTAGTTATTACCTCAGGCTAGATCTAAATTTTGAAGTCTTAGTCTAGACTCCCCAGCCTTTCTTCTGGGGCTCCAGCAGACAGGGAGATGCCAACTGATCCCCTTTCAGTCTTTGTATCCTTGGAGATACCAAATTCCCCTATGACTCTGCCATGGTTTAACATTAGACTGGCAAATAAGCCACACACAGGAGCTCCCTTGCTCCCCTTGGTGGAGCAGGGGAGAGCACAGCAAGAGTAAATGTGAGAAAACTTGTGGATTGAGATAAAGAGAGTTTAACAGGGAAAGCAAAAGCCACACACACAAGCAAAGCAAAACAAGGAATTCATTTACCACTTCCCAAGGACAGGCAGGTGTTCAGCCATCCCCAGGAAAGCTGGGCTCCATCACAGGTAACAGTGACTTGGAAGACAAACACCATAACTCCCAACATCCCCCCACTCTTCCCTCTCCTCCCAACTTTATATGCTGAGTATGACTGCAGGAATGGTCAGGAATGTCCCTTTGATCTGTTGGGGTCAGCTGTCCTGGATGTGGCAGGGTGGTGCAAGAGGCAGAAAAGGCCTTGACTTTTTGCTGTTTTGAGCCCTGCTCGGCAATACCAAAATCACCTCTGTATAGTCACTGCTGTTTTCAGCACGAGTCTGAAACACAGCCCCATACTGGCTGAAAAGAATTAACTCTTTCCCAGCCAAAAACGGTACAAAAATCCAAAAGTTCTCCTCATTTCCAACCATTTGTGAGTTGAGGTAGATGTGGGTCCAGCAAACAGTGATGGACACAGCTGTGCACATGGGAGCTGCGTGGTCTGTTCCCAACGAGGCACCAAGGGCTGCCCAAGGCACCAGTTTAACCCCTGGGCAGTGACAGAGGAGGAGGAGGAGGAGGTGACATCTGTGATCAGTGAGGTGGGGGAGAGCTGCAGCAATATGGGAAGCTCCAGCAGGAGCTCTGGAGATGGTGCCTGGCTGCTGCCCCAGCAGCATGGGGACCTGGGGCTCCTCTCTGTGACATCTGCACGGCTGTGGTGCACATCCCTTGGCTTAGACAAGCTTCACCTCATGCACAGATCCCATTACTGCAACAAGAGGTACAAACACCCACCCCTGCCCTGCATTTTGCTGTGGGGATTCATTCTTTTATTGTTCAGCTGCACCAAAAACTGTTGTGTTTGAAGCTGATTGCGTCTTTGCTCTTTCTGTTGGTGAGGACTGTCCTTCTGGACTGGTACAGAGAATGAAATAAAAAGGAATGTAATGTATTGATTTTTTAAAACTTATTTATTATCTCTTTCAGCATAGTATAATAAAAGCTCTGCATCAGAAGACCATGCTTTGCTTTTCATTCCTTTCACAACTCTAAGAACTTGCAATGAAGGCAGTGATCAGTCTTCCTGCTTCTGCTACAGCAGTTCCAAAGTAATAGGTTGGTTTAATCCTCTGTCAACAGGCAGAGTATGAAATTTGCTATGGGGAAACAATGTGTCTAGAAATGTATTTATAAATATGCTAAGTGCATCCTCAGAACCTTTTTTTCTGATTCTTTAGCATTGTTTCAAAAGCAGTCTCCTTCATTGTTTCTTCAGAAATGCACATGCTTACCTTGAATAACTCATTATGAACTTCTGCACAAAGACCTTCAGGAGTTTAAGAGAAAAAAACATCTGTTATTCAAAATAACCTCATCTCAGTAGACAGTTTTCCTGTATCCAGTCTGGGTGCAGTATGAGTGTTTTGCAGGTGCAGTCTTGCTGACCTTGGATGTAGCAAATAGGTGTAAATGACATTCAGGCCCCTCTGCTGCTGTCATTATGGGTTCTTTGTTATACTGCAGGAGTCACATTAGCATTACACTGAGAGTACAGTATTGCAGGTGAAAGAGAAAACTGAGCCTCATGGATATTACAGTATAACAGCTTTGGCTCAGGCTCCTGAGGCAGTGAGCCAAGCGATAACAAAATGTAAGTCAAATTAAATACAAAAAACCCTCTTACATTAGCATTAAGGATTTGACTTGCACTCCTTAAGAAAAAGTGTTCTAAGTTAAGTCTGCTTCTGTCTGAGTTTGGAATGAAAGTGATACAGGCAACTTAAACTTTCAAAAAATGGACAATTGCTCGCTTGGTTTTGTGTTATGTTTTAATTGTGCTTTAGGCAGCTTGTAAACAGCATATACCACATTTAATCATATCATATTATACATATCTTTAATCATATCATTTTTTCAGCCAGGAAAAAATTAGGGTCTGATCTATGATTTTTGTAATCAAATTTAGTAAACTTTGAAGCAGGAGATGACAACTCAGGAATACGCGTAAAAAAAAATAAATTGCCAAATGCATGAAAAGAGTATACACTGGAATATGATTTCCAAAATAACCTTTTCACAGTGTTGTTCATCTCGCATTAATTTCCAGAATTGCATTAATCCATTGTAGGTTCACATTTTTGCAGTAAGAAATATAATTTTCTAGTTGATAGGGTCTCGCTTAACCATATAATTAATTGGTAAACTTTTAAAAATTAGCTTATATTTTAAAAGCCAGGGAATGCAAATTGTTAAGTGTATACAAATCCCCTTAAAAGGAATGGAAGGACTAAGATAAGCAAAGAGCACAGTGTCAGGCTTGTTGCAAAACTGAACTGCCATTCCTTTTTAACCACAGTTGCATGCAAAAAGCACAAAGAATCTAGGCAGCAAGTTTTGACTTAGAATATTTAAAAAAAAAAAGGGGGCTGATAAAAAGTCCCTCCTCTTCTTCAAAAGACAGAATGAAGAAAATACCAAAAGCTACATAATAGTCAGTTCTGGTGGTGGGGAAGGAGCAGGACAAAAAGTCATTCTTCATCCACAGGCATGGCAGAAATAAAACAGGATGCAATCAAAGTATAATTGGAAATGTGGATTTTTAAAAATATTCTTAGTTCCTTTTTCTATTAATTACCAGATCTTGTGAACCGTTATATTTTAGAGGAACGAGTCAGACAAGATGTCTGCTTATAATTAAGGTGATGAAGAAGCATCAAAATAATGTCCCAATTCAAAAAAACTTAATAAAAATGAAAATATAATACATGTGCTGACAACAAATAATGTGAACATGCTTGAAATACATCAGGCAGGAGTCAAAAAGGACATTGAAAAATCTGCAGCCTACTGATAGCCTGAATGGCCCTGCACAGAGTGAAATGTTTACCTATCAACTTCTCCTATGGAAATTTATGTATATAAAGCTATGGGAAATGATCTAACCTTAAATTGAAATTCTTACATCCATGGGGAGACAAAAGTGCCCGTGGGACTTCCTTTGTTTATTTCTTATTAATTGAATTCTAAGTAGAAATGGTAAAGGTTGGCACTTATTAAAAAAAAAAAAAGATTGACATGAAGAGAGAGAGATTTAAAACCAAAGTCAATTTCTTTTTGATATGGAATGATATAATTCCTCACAACACTGTATGTATCTTCAAACTAGCTAAATATGAAAAGGAAGATTTCTGTTTCAATATTTTTACAGTTTAAAAATTTGCTTTTGCTGACTGTCATAAACTCTCAAAGGTGACCAAAAAAAAAAGGTTCTTTCTAACCAATGCTCTGTTTCTGCAATTGATCTTTGATCTCTTTTAAATTGGGACCAAGCAGCAGACAATAAAATGAAAGTCAATAAACAGGTCAGCTTCTCTCCAGCCCTGGGGGCATTCCTGCCTTTGTCTAAAGAAACCCTAAACCTCCAGTCATATGGCAAATGTCCTGGCAAAAATAATGATGACAAGTTATAAAAAAAGATTGAAGTGCTAGGAGTTTGAAAAACAGTCCTTGCAATAAAAAAATCTCAGATTGGTGACTGTAAAATGAAAAGGCATCCATGTACTGTGCACAGTGAGAGGCAGAAGCAGGCACCTGAGCTTGAAGCCATCCTGGGGCTACCTTGGGCTCATTGCCCATGGCCACCTTTTCATGCAAAGGAGAATCCATGGCAAACCATGGGGTTTTGTCCATCTTTATAAATGCCAGCCATTTAACCTCCAGGTGAGTCAGAAGCCCTGCAGCATGCTGTCCAAATACTCACTGAGGGTGAAATTGCCCTGACATTTCACAATAATTGACAAAAGCTCTGATCTCCAGGGAAGTGGTGGAGTTCTTAGGTGAGCCCATGTTTCCAGCTGGCTCAGGGGCTGGCATGTCCTGGGGCGTGTCTCAGATGCTTTCCTGTGTTTGGTGTCCCTGTGCCACAGCGGCTGCTGTCCTTGCTGGTTGGTGTGTGGGACAAGTCCCCCCGCTGCGCTCTGAGTCACCACATTAATCAGTGCTTTGCTGCCTCTTGTCTCCTCCCTGCAGGGAGGCAGGAAACACACTGAGTATCCTTGAAATTGGCATCCAAGATGTGAACAGGATGTGGAGCTACTCATCCTCTGAGCACCCTGATGCATAAGTCTCCTTACAGCATCGGCTGCACATGAAAATCCCTCTTCACCCACGTGCTTCAGTGGGTGAGCACTGATGTCATTGCTCTGGAGCCAGATGAGATGCACTGTTTGGCTGGAGGAAGCCTCTTGGTTGCCAGCTGGTTTGCAGGTAGCACTGACCTACAAAGCCCCAAACAAGCCTTCTCTGTGTTCACATCTGTTGTTGTTATCTTATTGTATTTCATATTTCTGGAGTCCCATCTTAAAGTCCATACCTTCTTGCTGGTCCTATTATGCAGCTCCTCTCTGCAGCACAGTTCCTCATGGCTTCCATAGGGGCTCCTTCTGGGCTCTCGACCCAACCCCCTTTTATCCCAGAGGCCTTCATGAGCTACAGCTGCTACCCAACCAAGGATCCCACAGCTGTAGCTCATCCAGAGCAACAGGACCCACCTATCTAATACATAGGACTCTCACTACATATATATATATTCACAAGGACTCCTTTATAACAATACATATATTCAGGCCCCTACATTTCCCCCCTTTTCTTTTAACAATTTCTCAATTACACAGTTACAATATCCATATCTGTCCCAGCTCTCAGGCTGCCACAGCTCTCAGCTGTCCTATCTTCCACTGTCCCAGCTCTCCGGCTGCCACAGCTCTCGGCTGTCCGGGGGATTCCATACCTTCTCCTTGGCTGCATGTTCTTTATCACGTCGCGGTCACCAATTGTTGTTGTTATCTTATTGTATTTCATATTTCTGGAGTCCCATCTTAAAGTCCATACCTTCTTGCTGGTCCTATTATGCAGCTCCTCTCTGCAGCACAGTTCCTCATGGCTTCCATAGGGGCTCCTCCTGGGCTCTCGACCCAACCCCCTTTTATCCCAGAGGCCTTCATGAGCCACAGCTGCTACCCAACCAAGGATCCCACAGCTGTAGCTCATCCAGAGCAACAGGACCCACCTATCTAATACATAGGACTCTCACTACATATATATATATTCACAAGGACTCCTTTATAACAATACATATATTCAGGCCCCTACACACATCCCCTTCTCTCCTTCTGTGAGTCATGGGCAATGAAATAGTATAGGCACACAATTATGGAGAGCTTCTCGTCCTGAGCAGGCTTTTTTACTCTTTTACACAGGGATGCTTCAATCATTTATCCAAAACAGGGAAGGGACAGACATTTCCAAAACTGAAATAGAGGCTTTATTAGGAGTACAGTGTACACAGATTCTTGCTCTGAAGAGGATGCAAGCTCACTCCAAAAAGCACAGATTTCAGGGAACTGTTGAGCAGTTGGGTTCAAGGTGCCTCTCAGACACCAAATGGGAGTTGTACAAGGGATATTGGGGTAGAAATATGTGTCTTTGCACTGGCAGAGTCACATCAGTGTGGAATCTCTCAGTCTTCTTCTGGCCTGCACAGAGGGTTCTCCAACCAATATACCTTTAATTAAAGGAGAACCTTTGAGCAACTTCATCTACAAGCTTTGAGCTGGCCCAGGAGGCTGTTCAGCTGTGCCACATCTCCAGGCTTTCTCCCCATGCAGCAGTTGCTCTTGCAGGTACAACATGCCAAGCATAATCAGTTAAACTAACCATGAGATATTCTGAGTGACAATCAGGGTCCTTCCACACTTTCTTTCACCAGCAGCAGCAGTGTGAACCTGCCAAGAGGAGGTGGGTGGGCCACACGACTTCAAGTTGCTGCTGATAAATTATTAATTCTCCAAGAGGCTGCTGAGAGTTGAAAGTTGGAGAGGAGATGTAACTTCCAAGAATCCAGCGATCATTTAAAAAGGACTTGTTCCTGATAGGGACAGTGGGAGAGACAAGACTATATGCAAAGTGCTGACCTGGGGGCAAGTTGAGCATGTCTTGCTTTCCTGGAAGGTTCTGAATTTGTCAGAGTTGTGTGCAACCCTATTAAAAAAAAATGGGCCTTATAGACTTTGGCCAGAAATTATTCTAAACCAATCCTGGTATAATTCCCTTTACAGACTACTGCATAATTGCTTGTTTCCCCCTTTACAGTAACCGAGAAATCCCCGAGGTGCAGAGCACCAGGAGCCGCTCCTGTGCAAGCTGTCCATCAAGGCAGACTGGCCCTCCTGGCCCAGGTCCAACAGCCTCCAGTCCTGTATTCATTGGCACCACGAGACAATAAGGTTTAGCAAAATAAGGCTGATGGCAGCAGCTCTGGTAATCCTGCCCTAACCTGTGCTAAAATGACACCGTGTGAAAATGCCAGCCTTTGCAGGTACAGGCTAGAGTGTTAGGGGTTTAATGCTTGGTGAACGCTAGACTGTAGGAATTCAAATTAAAAATGGCTGGAAAATCCCCATTATCATCATAACTAAGAAGCAGGAGGGTCTTAGCTCATCACCTCCCACCACAGGACCCCCAGCCTCAGGTTGTCTAAAGCCCTCATTAAGACTTCTTTTGACCTGCACGATGGGTCTGATGAATTAGAGAATTCATATTTCCCAATGAAGATATCAGGGCAACTAGGTACACTGGGAAGTTAATTTCATAATTGTCTGCTCCAAACCCTGGATATTCCCACCAGTTCATCAGAAATTCAGTTCAAGCCCCCTGCAGGTGGTGGGATTTTCTGATACATGGGAAGTCACCTTCACGTGCTGATGCACCATTTAAAGTTCACACAGCAGTGCACAGTAGAACCTGTGTAACTCACAGAGAAACAATACAGTTAAGACAGAAAATCCAGATTTGCCGCTAATGTAAATGATGAGCACTTCACTGTAGCACTCTAAAACAAAGGCAGCTTTAAAATTCCAGATCACAAAGCCGCACCCAGCTTTAGTTTTCATCCTCTAAACAATGAGCCACTGTCATCTTCTCATCATACCCAAGGGACAAGAGAGCAAAGGGGAGTTCTTGATTGCAGAGCAATGCTTACATTTGTTTGTATATCCCTAACCTGGAGAGAGATGGTATGTTGCCATCCCCATATTCAATTCTTTACCTTTCAAGGGCCCTTGAAAATAGGAATGTCTGCTTACTGGTTTGTACAAATGCTGAACTAAACTGTAAGTATAAGGCTTTGTGAATTTAATCTAGAGGAGGCAGCTACTAAAGCAAATATTCAAAATGCATTTGGAGGGATGGTATGAACTAGTAGTGCAGGCTAAGGTTGTTATGCATAAATAGTATTTCTCTCTTAGAATATTGATGGCTTATAGGTGAATCAACATTCCAGTCATAACAATTGGTTTGACCAGGCAAAGTCAAGTGGTACATTGACCCGTGGCTCAAGAACTGAGCATCAATAAAAACAACAGCAGCAGCAATTGGGTGAGAGAATTCATGGTCTAGGTGTGTTGTAGGTCTGTCACCTGCCCTGATGATAGAATTACCCCTACAGAGGGTGTTTCCTGACTATCAAGACGAATTTAAAATCTTGTACCCCTGCACAGCAGCTGCAGGTTGGTTTGCAGCAGAGGTAAGAAAAAGGCTGTGGTTTTAACCCAGATGAAAAATAACAGGAAATCTTCCCTGCAGCCTTAGGTAGGCACCGTGGGCTTCTGGTGAGGTGCAGCACTCCAGCTCAGTCTCTCCTGGCTGTCAGCCACGTTAATAAAGCACACTGGAGCACAGAGGCACATCCTGCCCTTACACACCAGTGTGCAGCTACATGCCATCCCCTGGCCAGCAGAACACGCTGGCAAATCAGCAGCTCCTTCAATGTCCCTGTTGGCTGTGCACAAGCTCTCTGAGCCTTGCAGCCATGCGTGGCAGGACCAGTCAGATGGAGAGCTTCCTGCACTGCTCCAACAGGTGCCCAGCAGAGCCTGAGAAATGTCAGCTCTGCAGAGAGACCTGGCAGGACAAAATCATTCAATTCTGGTGCAGGAGGAGTTTGTGATGAAGGCCTGACTGATGCTCTTTGTGCAAAACTGAGCAGAGCCTAATGTCTTTATAAATCCTCTGCATTATTTTAGATCTGATGAAAGCTAGACTGTCAGTTCAGCACAGGAAAAATTCATCCATGTGCAGGAGTATTCTATGAGACTGTGTGCCTTCCACGCCAGAATATGGCTTCAGGGAGACCCAGAATCACACTGGCCTTTTCCAAGCCCTCTGCCCAGGAAGAAATTTCTCTCTAAATGGAAAACAGCTCTCCAGTAAGTAAAACCTCCTAGAATATCTTGCATGACTGATGTGTCACATGGTACATCATGTACTGTATTTCCCCCCCCCAGGTAATCTGCCTGAACAAAGACTTGCTTTTGCCCTCAAGTTCTTTTGCCTCCTTGTGTCTCTCATTCTTCAGCAATGCCCTCCATGCTGGAGCGATGCTGTGAAGCTTTGCTATATTGTGCAATGTTGTCAAAGAAATTTATGGTCCAGTATTTTGGCTTTTTGGAGGGCTGCTCCTCCCCTTTCTGCTTTAGCAAAGAATTTACTCTGGTCAAGGTCATGTGAATTTCACCAGTGGGGATACCTGGCTGACAGGATACCAGTGTGCCCCAGAAATGTATTATCTTTCAAAATACATGACAACAAGGTATTAAACCCTTACTCAGCCTGCAGCTTTTTAATTCCAGATTCGGCTGGATTTGCACACTATACAGACAGAAATTTGGTAGTTGCTTCAGAAAGGAAAAAAAAAGATAAAAATTGATAAGTTAGAATAAAAGCATGAATCCATATCAATCACTCAGAAAGGTTTATACACAGATAGGTGTGTGGGAAAACTGGAAGAACTCAATCAAAACTGATGCAGAGAAGAAATGACTGGCTATATTGACAATGAGGGATAATAACTATAGAGCTACATGGCAGGAAGACTTACAAAAGGGAGCCTCAGAACTAGTGACATAATTTGAATGAAAAATGTCTCAGGAAAACTTAAATGTCATTGCTGCTCAGGTTGTCAACAGTAATGCTGTCATTTAGGTAAATGCTACATTATTTTATTACAAGCCTTTAATTACCGTTCTTGCATTCTAACCATGTTTTGTTAAGCTCAACATTAAGGTGACCCATTATTACTTATTAAAGGCAAAATGGCAGGATAATAGCAGGCTAGTCCAAAAAATCCTCAGTATGGTATGCATTCATGGAGCCCACCCTGGACAGCCACACTCAGTACTTCAGTAACACTGTTTTTGGTTTATCTGTTTCCATTTGTCACATCTTCCCACAAGTATGAGGTTCAGCTTCCCTCCAAAAATCAGGGGCATGATGGTGTACTTCTAAAGACTGGAAAACTGAAAAATTAGTTGGCCATTATTTGGCCATTAGTTGGCCAGGATGGACTCATGGCAGAGGCCTAGCCCTCCAGAACTTAGATCTGATGGAAGGAATGCAATCAGTGTGCTTTTCAAAAGGAGGCTTCACACGTCAGCAGGTACTTCTTAAGGAGAGGTTGCATCCCATAGCTTTCCAGCCCAGGCTTCCTTAAGGACATTAATTCATCAATCTGCTTCATAGCTGACAGCTGAACTGTGAACTTGAGGTTTTTTGCACTGTCTGTGAGATTGTGCTTCCAAACCCTCAGACAATGCAGTGGAAAAAAACTGGAAAATGCACTTATACCTTAGTCCCATCACATGACTCGTCTGTTCTTGACCCCAAGTTCACATTCAACTTAAATAAGAGAATGAAACAGATATATAACAAGGGAAATGGGCCTGGGGGAGGGAAGTGATAATGGCCACATGCTGCAATACAGAGAAGAACTGGAGCAAAGTATTAACACGTGAAAATCACAATTCAAGGTAGGAATAAATCAAATGGGCTGCAAAGACTGCAGTGTATCCAAGATACTTTCTGTGAGGTAGAGAAAAGAGGCCATCCAGGGATTTGTAGAAGGGACAGTTTTCAGCCCTAGAAAAAAACCCATTCTACTGAACAAGTAACAAATATCACCCTCAGATCTGGTTTTCTTACTTTGCGATTTTTTTTCTTGACCTGCTGCAATTTTACAATGATCTCTATAACTTTGTGGCTGGTCTGTTGCTTGAAACAAACTGACTCATCAAATGATGCACTTTTACTGCTGTTTGCACTACTGTAACAGCCTTATCTACAGTACAATAGTTCACTGCACTACCTGAATAAATAAAAAAGCTACCAAGTCAAAGCTATAAGTCACAGCTATCAAAGACAGAAGATATTTTCACTTTAGAAGTCCATAAGAGAACTTGCATAGTGTACTATATCCTTAAAAGACTTGCTGAGTGTTTTCCATCCAAAGGACTCAATCCTTGCTGGATTTGCATATGTGGAAGATTGCATATGAGATTTCTTCTGTCTTCTAGAAGATTTGGTGCGAAACAGAGAATTCAAACCGGAAAGAGGAAGGATGTCAGTGGGAAAATAACCTGAATTTGATCATAAAACTTCTTTTGCACAGACTGTATGGAAAGGACATGGCAAAGTGGTGAGGGGAACTGCAAAGAATGTACACAAAGAGTTGACAGAAGCTGTATAAAGAACATACTTAAGTCTCTCCAAAATTTGTTCCCCAGTCTCTGTATGGAGACTGTTTTTCAATGACTTTTTGATCATAATTCCTGCATGTGGCTCTGCCCTGCACATTTCAGGCTGTTTTGTTCAGTGCTCAGCACCAGGCAGGCATTTTCAGTGTGCATGAGCAGCAATAGGAACAGGACTATGTAGTTAATGGGAAGCATTTGTTATTACCTAATTTCATCAAATATATAAGTATTTAAGAAAGCAAATTATGAATATTACTGACAGTCATGGGTTTGTTCAAGGTTGAATACAGTCCTGGAGTCAAAGATTAAATAGCCGTTGCCTGATATAATTCATCATCATGAACCTGTGGATATAATGGCAACCAAGGAGTTTTTGGCCAAGGAGAGAATTCATAACACAAGACAACTCAGAGAAGTTCCACCTACTTTAAATGTCTTTTTTCTTTAAATATAGACCATCCATATGAATATCTACTCATTGTTCCATAAGGGCCAATTATCAGTCCTTTGGAATCATTCTTCTAGCCTGTGGGGCTCTGTGATGCTTTTTTTCCTCCCACATTTGGAGCACAGTTCTCAAGTGTTAATTTACAGAGAAACCACATGATTTAATTTCACATTCAGGGCTGAACTAAACACACAAAACAAGCAGGTTAACAAATGCAGGTTTTACATAGTGATGATAATGATCCATGTAAATGGGACTTGTAACAATCAATTACTTTGATCAATAAGGATTTTAGAAAATCAAAATCACTACTGATATAAAAAATAAACTAAAATCTCTTTGCTCTTGAGAGAAGTGACTGCTAGGGTCTCTCTCTCCTGAAGGCAACAGTACTATTCCTTGCCTGGAAAAATTTTGCTCCATGAAATGTAGCTACCCTCCTTGCTATGAATAGCTATGTTTCTTCTTCATTTGCATGAAGGACCTCTCTTAAAAATACAAAATAAGCAAAGAAGAGTAACAAAACTTACAATGGAGATTAAAAAAAAAAACCAAACCAAACAACCCACCCCTCCCCCTTTAAATTTCTAAAATACCTTAAAATTAAAACTGAGCAGAGGTCACACAAAGTAATTTTCATTAACAGGAATAAAACCCAACCTGTTGAGTTGACACCACTGAAAAACCGCAATAAAGACATTTTCATATAAGGTATACTAGAACATGATGTATTAGGACATGTATGACAAAACAAGCCAGTTCTGAATGTATGAAAGTACTGCTGCAGTAGTTCATGCTGACTTTTGAAGGGGGTGTTTTCCGCCTCCCAGGGCAGCCTGAAAATATTGCTCTATCTAGTACAAACAGGCCATTATACACTGCATTAAACAAACCCAGCAGTGTTTGGTAGACTTGATCATTGCCTACTTTTGTGTCCTTTGGAGGAGTCATGCCATAGGCTCTCATTTCCCAGCATTCCAGGAAGTGTCTCCTCCATTTATGCACTGAGTTACCTCAGAGGAAACTTCTGTGAGAAAGCCTAACCAAAGCAGCAAAACTCATTTTGATGTGCTCTTGATGTGCAGTGGGCTCTGATGTAAGTTCTCACAGCCATTTCGGCACAAAGAAAAATATCATCCCCATGTCTGTTTGTTTTATTACATATTAAACCTCAGCTCCCAAAACTGTGATCAGAAATAGAAGCAATGACCAATTCTGCTACGTGTCTCTGATAGTAATGGAAAAACAGAAGCCACACATAGATGCATTTGGAAAGAGGGAAAAAATACAGAAATGTTCTTTTGAGTCAGTTGGGTAAAATCATGTTTTGCAATATTAAAAAAAAAAAAAAGATATTTAGATTCCTTTGTACAGACTGGAAAAATAGTCACTGGGTGTTCACATTGAAATTCATGCTGACACAGATTTTTAATTACTTAGGGTGAATTAAAGGATCAAAGTTCTGAGGAAGAGAAAATAAGTTCTCTTGTGCTTTAAAATTATGGATTTTACTAAAACATGCTGAAATATTCAATTTCATTCCCTTTGCAAGTCAACAAACAAGACAGGGGCAAAAGCTCCCTCTCAAAGCATTTATTCTTTAGTATGAAATTAGTTTTCATTTACCTTAATTTGTTCTGTTTGCTGAGAATTACTGGAGTTATTAAAGCTCAGACTTGAATTTTAGGATCAAATTACTTTCTCATTAATTTAGTAGTATAATAATCTCACACACCCGTGGCATCTTCCTTTACCAACATCTTCATGTCTCCTGTTCATTTCTGGAGTGGCAAGCTGCCTGTTTTGCCTGTGAATATATATATTTGTGCACATAACATTCCTCATGGCTGGGCCATCCCAATCCTTGGTCTCAACTTTCAAGTTGAGAAAGCAAATGGAGAAGTAAATTATGTGTATAATATCTGCTTCTCAGACTTATTAATGACAATATTAGAAGGATTTTTCAAAAGCAATAGAATGCAGGGCATAGTCTTCTCCTGAAGCTGGACATCCTGAAGTGAGAGGCATTTGAAAGTTTTACTAAGGAAAATTTCTGCTAATGACCTTAGCTATCTTGTTTACCTCAAATAATTTTTGATAAACCTTTTTATCCCAACAAGACATTCCCTGTCAAGAATGCTGACAGAGCTGGTCAAGGACTCCTTATGAATCAGGAAAAATCACTTCTGACACCAGAACAGGACACAGGAGCTGCTGGTGGGTTCTCACTTTAGCATAAAGGGAGTAGGGAAGCCCTAGGCAGGTTTTGATTGCAAAAGACAGACTTTCAGACAACAACTGGGATAGAAGCCCCTCAAACAGACTCAATTAATTCATAGGATCTTTGAATACAGTGACCTAAAGCAAGTGCTGTTACCACGTACACATCAACTCAAACCACTCATACACAGGGGGATGACAAAAATGTTAAGATAAACTCCTGAACTCCCAGAAAAGAAAAGCATGAGAGCATGATAGAAACATCACAGGCAAGTAAACACAAATCTGGTCTCTAAATTAACATGAACAAAACCAGCATCAAAAGCAGTTAGCATGTGAAATCAAAGGATTTTACTATTGTAGTGCAGCACTGGAGAAAACGGATGGCTTTGCAATACCTGTGGGAACAGATAAGCATTAATGACAGCACGGGAAAGATGAAAGAGATTAACTAAGTATTCTGGCAATGTGTCCTCCTCACCTTGACCTACAGTGCAATGCAATACAGCCCACTTTTTGCATAAAATACTTAACATGTCTCATAAAATGTTTATAGGGAGTGTCAGCCAAGGTAGAGGAAGACTATAGAGAAATGCAATCCCCAGAGCAAGTCATAAGTAGTTGAGATAAAAGTTTGCACAATTTCCTGTTCTCCCTTTTCTGTCCCCACCTCTTATAAAATCTGCAGATTTTTCTTCTTGTTTTCCACTCCTTTATGTGTGGTTTCACACTTTAATGTCACAAGCTAATGTGAGATGTCATGTATTTATTATTTTAATTTACTTATCACATAAATTTATTCTTCTGGTTGCTGCTGAAAGAAAGCAGAAAGAAAGTCAGATCCCCTGCACCTAGCAACCTCCCAACTTTGTGTGACCCTGGTAAATTCAATGCTGAAATATTCTCAAAGTAAAGAGAGATTATGCACTATTATGCAAGTGGAAGTCTTACAATTTTCTTTGGTATCTCCTCTCTATTCAAGACCCAGAGAATACACATATTTGGTTTCTCCTGAGAAGAAACCTAGCCTTTCTACTCCTTCTGATTCCTAAAACTGGAAGGAGAAAGGGAGAGATTGGTGGGGAGAGTGTGATGAAAACAGTCTTTTTTGCTGAGAGGGTGCAGGTGAGTACCAGGACACAGGTCGAACTGCCTCACCTCCCCAAGTCCTTGCAGTGAGACCGTGGAGGACACCACCAGGAGGAGCAGGAATCTGAAGCCATTCCAGCAGCAGAGCCATGTGGAATGAGCTACAGGAAGTTTTAATTTTTACAAGATCTAAACGTGATTTTACAGTTGGGTTTAGATGCAGCAGCTGTGTGGGAAACAAATAGAGGAGATAACGAAGTCTTGGGAGGTGCAAGTCCATCCCCAATGCCAAGTCCATCCTGTTACAGTGTCCCTAACTCTGATGTCAGTGGAGCTGTGCTTGCAGGCACAGAGACTGACCTAGGCCCAATTGCAGCTATTGAACATGCCAAACTACACCTGGGAAAATGGGAAAATAAGCAGGGAAAAGTGACAGGGATGGTGATAGGCTACCACAAAAATAAAAAATAATTATATAGCTGAGCAAGGAGTAAAAGACAAAACTCCAGCAGTGTGAGAAGTGAGAAGGCATGGGCCAGGACAGGGGACAGGTGTCCTCCTGGCCTGTGGAGTCGGGATGCAGGGGGATTGACCCCTGCTCTTGTGTCAGTACTAGCCAGCAGAGTGAGTGCAGCTCTGGGAGGTGCACCCAGGTAGAGCAACTCTGCTGCAGTGTTAGGAAGTCCTCCCCTGAAAAGAGAAGGGTGTTTTTCACCTGAAGTAGTTTAGGTTTAGTTTGGATGGAAAATCCCTGGCACCAGATCGCTCTCCATAGAGCTGCAGAGTCTGGGTTAGAATTTCTAGAAATCAAGTTTCATTATGAAAGGAACCAAAACATCCCACACCATGGGCAGGGATTAACCTCAGCACAGCATGCTACTCATCCTCCTGGCCCACTGCCAGGACTGACAAGGGTTTGCCTGAAATCTCAGTCCTGGCAGGTAGCAGCCATCACATCCTTCTGGAACAAGGTCTCTCCAACTGCTGGCCATCGTTTTGGGATGTAGGTGGTCTGCATTCCAGCAGTTAGCTCCTCTAAAGTAGAGCCTTGCTAAATAAACTCTAGTGGCTGGAGGAAGAGGGAGAGAAAAGATTTGTATCTTTGCACTCCTGCAGCATAAACAGGATTTTGCATCAAGACTTGCAGGAATCAAACCAGGAACCAAAGAATCACCTCCATTTCAGGGACGCATATTTTGCTAATTCCACCTGCTTACCTTCCTTGTATTGAGTGGGGCAGGAGAGCCTTCTGAGTGGGACAGAATGTGCCCAGGAACCACAGATTTAGGCTAGTTGTTTAATTAGTTGGGCCATCCAGTCAGCTAAGAGCATGAACTGGGGGAATTGAGTCACAGTCAATTTCCACAGTGGGCTGCAGAACCCTGACTGTGGTACTGCAAAGAAGAACTGAGCACAATGTGGGATGGATACTCCTCCACTTAAGTCTCAGAGTCCTTTCAGGTCCTTTCAAGAATTGTATTCTGAAA
The DNA here is from genome assembly GCF_027579445.1 of Ammospiza nelsoni. Taxonomy (NCBI): domain Eukaryota; kingdom Metazoa; phylum Chordata; class Aves; order Passeriformes; family Passerellidae; genus Ammospiza; species Ammospiza nelsoni. Next base: position 53,703,237 of record NC_080636.1, read on the forward strand.
AAAAAACAAAACACCTTTGCAATGTCTACTACAGATATTAATGCTGCATAATTTTGAGATTTCATGACTTCTGTGTTGTTTTATTGGAAAATAAAACCTCCTTTCAGCCACTAATGAGAATGAAGTATTTATATTTAATAGAGTTTCAGTGGTAGTGGAGAAAAACTGTGTCTTAAATTGAGACTTCAGCTCCTAATTGGCCTTCTCAAACTGTATGAGACCATTTATATGCTGAAGGAAGTCACTGCAGTACCTAGTCATCTGTATAACCCTCCATCTCTATTTTGCTTATGTGAATTGTAATGGAGATTTACAGGAATCTGTGGTCTGTAGAATATCTTTGTTTAAAATATAATGGCCACGTATCAGCACGAGTTCTCCTCTGAAGAGGCCCGAGCAGCCAGTGCAGATAAATATTCCAGATGGCATTTTCTTTTCCACCTGATATTTTCCTGCCTGGGTGCATGAAATGGGACAGAGCAAGGCAGACCAGGAGGTATTTTGTGAGGCAGCAGAAATTAGCTAGCCAATTTAGTTATCAAACAGGTATTTTAAACCACAAGTATTGAACCTCTAATGACTTAACTTGTTGGTGATGAGATATAAGCTAAACAATACACGGACAATGGTACAGTGCTTTAGGTGTCTGCTGGGAAAATAAAGGGAAAGATAAAAAAAAAGGAGTCAACACATTTGACTTAATGCAGAGGTTGCTTTTATTTCTCATTCTGTAGCCTCTGGGGACTTATTTAATCAATAACAGTATCCCATTTCATCACAATATTCCATCCTTTTTAATATGGGAATAATAACAACACCCCAAAAGGTGTCCAGAAAGGAAGAAGTTTGTTGAACAAGTCAGCCTGGAGCTCTGCTACACTTTCTGAATAAAGGTCTCCCTCCTAATTCTTCTCCTTAAATGGCAATCATCTGATAAGGAAGGATATGTGCTTTGTATGTCCCTGCTGGAAATAATTATGTTCTTATATCACATGTATATTTGTATCTATAGTTGTGTATATGCATATGTATGTAAATTAATGTGTATAAGTATGTAAAAGATTTAAACAACATGATTTCTCCTCTGCCTTCTGAATCCTGATACATTAATCTTGTGATGGGCTCCTTGGAGATGAAGAGCTCTAATGCAAATCTTCAACTAACCTTGTTTTTACCAAACTGTCTTGTTTTCATTGTGGTCTGTATGAAGTACCTCATTTTACTAAGAAATTGCTTCAGAGATGGAAGGTCACATTGGTTTTTCTTTCTGACTTGCTAGTTACATGCTGCTCTACTGTAGTAACAAGGTTAAGGCCCTGGAATCAAATATAAGAGCAGAATGTTTTCTGTTTGAGGGAAAATGAAGATTCGTTTAGATTTGCTGCGCTGACTTGCAGGGCTTGCACACCAGGATTTTTGCCATGACATCTGATCCCCTTTTATGTATTTGTCAGTGCTGTTCTGCAAAAAACATATTCAGCTTGAGCACTAAAACACACTGATGGCTGCTGGAGGGTAGATTGATTTCAAGTCTCAAGACAGATTCACATGATTCACAACTCCTACAAAGCAAGAAGGTTGTAGGTCTGTTAAGCCCATGCTATATCACATACCAGTAAGAAAGAGGGGCTGAACACACTAAGGAGCTCGGATTTTCACTTTTTAGGTACCCTTGAGCACATGAGGCCAAAGTGTTTCACCAGTCCAAGAGAAACCTGGTGGTAAAGCTGTGATTTACAAAGGGAATAACTTAAAATTTGCACTCACTGATTTGGAGTGCAAAATCATGAATTTGGGCCCAAAGAACAGTGTAGGCATGTTTAAAAATATTTACAACAAAATGATGCTTACTTTTGTGTTGAGTTTTTTGACTGTCTTTATAATTTTTTTTTGTGCTTGCTTATGTTTTATGATCCTAATAAATAAAGATGCTAGATATTTTCTCCAACCGAACAATTTCCATTACAAAAATGTTCTAGAGAGCTAAAAGACAGATATGGGGTGGAATGCAAATACCTAAGCACATTTGTTTATTGCTATTTTAATTGCCCAGCAAGATGCTTTATTGAATGGGTCACCTGTAGGTCTTTTGTCACATCTGCCAGCTCTACATAGACCTGTCAGACACAGAGGGTGTAGAAAATGACAAGAAGTGTCTATATTAGAGTCCTGAATAGTTCTCTGGGTCACCTGCAATGTTTTCTTTTTATAAGTAATATTAAGTAATATTTTCCTTTTTTTGTTTTTTAAGCACCTATGGACATATTACCCAAAATTTGACAGAAGTAGACTACATCCAAAAACAAATTGCAATGTTTTGACACTTGACATTTTATTGCTTGTCAAGCTTGCCCCATGACATTCTCACGTCTCCAATGCAAAAAAAATATGATGGTGATTTAACTTGTATGAAAATTACCACACCATTTCAGTTCTTAAATAGAATAGCATAGTGAAAGCAAAATTTTGGCTAAACAAAGTTCTTGAGTACATAATTAATCTCACTACAGAGAAACAGGGCTGCATGTGTGCTCCAAGATAAACATATTCTTAAATGCTACAATAAGCTGAAGCCAAAGAAAATACACATAGAACAGAGACAAGAAAGACATGTCCATGGAAATGTAGAATAAGAGGAAAAACCAGTGCAAGAAGGTGAAAGCAAGATATTCCAATCAATCAACAGGAATATGCATGGGGAAAGCACCTGAAACTATTTTCTGGGAAGGAAAATTTGAGAAGTTTTTAGCTAATTCTCATTCAGGTGGAGAAAGTTCTCAGCAAACAAAAAAGAGTATTTGCTGAAGAGGCATTTTTCACTAAGCATTATGAGATTTTCCTTTGAGATATTTCATCATGTAGGTTACATTCACCCCATCAATGATCTGCAATATCATAGGATCTGTGGAGCCCAAATAAAACAAGATGTCTGAAACCAACTAAGAAAATGAAATCCCCTGCCAGGGGACAAAAAAAACCAAAACCAAAACAAACAAACAAACAAAAAAACCCCAAAAACAAACAAAACAAAACAAAAAAACCCAAAAAACCAAAAAAAAAACCCCACCAAAAAATACAACAACAACAACGACAACAAAAAAACTACACAAAAAACTCCAAAGGATAAGTAATGAGGCAAATCACAAATTTTATAGTAAACACACTTGTGATTTGCAAGCTATGTTCACCTCTCAGAAAGGAAGCTGTATGGATTTGTCAAGCAGCATTTCACAGGAAACACTTCCTTCAGCTTATAGTTTGTGCTACTGATGTGGTTTGTTCTGGGTATTCCAGTTGAGCCCACACATTTCTCTGAGCAAAGGTAAACCCCACTGTATTGGTCCTTGTTTGTGCTGCCAGGGAGCTGAATGGTGCCAAGCTTGGGTGCGCTCACATGTACCTCAGAGGTAAAGCTGAAATCCCTGGCTCTTTTTCCAGCTGAATTCCCCTCCAGCTGTTACCCACCTACCAGCCATTCCTTGCCAGCAAACTCCTTCCAAGGCTGTTTTCTAATCCAGATGCGTCAAATTATGCCTTTGGCATTCACGAACTACCTAGAGGACAGGTAAAAAAGCAAAATATTAAATACTGTATGGAGAAGAAAAATCAGATTAAAATGTGCCATATAGTCATGGTAGATCATTCAACCAGCTGGGCTAAATGTCAAAGTGACTGACACTTAAGTCATGCAAAACTCCCACAGATTGGAATAAGAGTGATGCATAAATAGTGACTTCAGGATCAAGTCTGTTCTTGGGAGCTACTGAATGCCTAATTTCTACTTCAGCCCTGGAATACACTCATCAGCATCCAAGAATCTGCCCCAAATCCTAGCTGTGTTTTGCAGAGCACCAAGACTATAAAATTTTCATTTTATCCCATCTCTGAACAAAACTTTTATTTTGTTTTTCTTAAGAAAAAATAATTATATGTATGTTATTAATGGTTTTAAGGATAATTTAACCTGCAGTTTTGTGTAACACAGAAAGAAAATATGCCACTGTTATGATCACATTTCAAGGGACTGAAATACTGTTGACCAGAGGTTAACTGCATTATTTGTAACCATTTCTGCCTAAAGCTTCTTGTTTTCTTACTTAGAAAAAGTTTAAGCAACACAAGAAGTTTGTACAGGCTTTCATCCTGTACTACATTCACCACAATTCCTTCAGAATCAAAATCTTCCAGACTGAAAAAAAGCCTCTGTTCTTAAAAAAAATTAATTTTAATAACTATGTACATTATGGACAATAAAGATGATTGAATATTTGAGCAGCACAGCTATGCAGTTTACATGGAGGCCATACATAGTTCTTTGCCCCAAGTAAATAACCTTAACCTAATGCAACTCAAAAGTTTGGAAACTTTCCATACTGCTTCTAGGAGGACAGTCATGAAGTATACTTCATTTCTGCAAAACTAGAAAAGACTTTTGCACACTTTTTTAGAATTGGAAGGATTGCTTAAGCAATTTTTTCAAAACATCAGTACAATTAATAAAAATTATCATTCAATTTAAAACTAAAACAGCTTCTTGAATTTCACGATAGGCACCATTAGAGTCCAAATCTTTCTGAAGTTGATTCCATCTCCTACAATAAAAATCATTGTATTTTGTCATGAAATGTGAGAATATATGAAGATGCAAAAGGGAAAACATTGTTTTCCTCCACTGGCCCTGCTCAATGTGACAAGTGCCTCTGTGACGTTACTTAGAGAAAGTCTATACCTCGTCCAGAGCAAGCTGACCACCACATTTGACTCAGACAGGAGGCAGTAGTTTTGCTAGAACCCATTCTACTCACTCCTCTCTGTGAGTGTCAGAGAGAGGTGAGTTTCTCTCCTAAAAGCAGAATGACATGCTAACCTAACCCTAACCCCAACCCCAACCCTAACTATCCAGAGGAGCGCGCAGCCTCAGCGGAGCGGGGCTGTGTCTAACAGGCCACTATAATTCCTTGGTCTGTTGGTTCAGCAAATAAATGCCTGTTCATTGGTAGAAAAGTAATCTAGTTTTATCAGAAATATCGATAGACTGCATTCTGCAAAACCGGCACAATTAGCACATACCCAGCTTTTAACAGTTTCACCTTTCTCCGTAATTTGTTTTGGATAACACTTCCTTGGATATGCAGTGTCAGCCAACTGTACATTTTTTTTAGAATCTCAAAGTATAAGCAAATGTTTCAGTGTTCATATGAACCTAGGTTCTTACTTTTTTCATGAGGGGTGCAACCCTCAAAGGATTTTTAACTGCTTTTCATAATTACTCCTTTTTTTGGTGCTCTTTGTAAACACTTTGGCAGCAGCTCTCCCTTCACACCTGGATGTTTCAGGAGCAGCAACCTGACAGCTCTCTCTGTTTCAGCTGAATAAAAATGTATAGTCAGTTTTCATGACCTCACACAGAATTTCACGCAGAGCTGCCCAAAAGGAATTCATCAGCTTTAGAGCTTCACCCCAACTTACACTGCTTCAAAGTAATTTCACCTCTGATGGCCCTTGCAGGTTTCAGTCATTGTCACAGACTCCAGCTTGCCCCAGTGCTGCTCTCCCAGCCCCACAGGAGTGCTGGCAGGCAGCAGAGCAGCCAGGGAGTGCTGATGGTGCCACACTCTCAGGGGGGACCAGAGTCAGGTGTGCATCTTCAGCACCACCAGCCCTGGGCATGGGCTCCGCTGTAACTGCAGCATCCTTCTGTACAGGAGCATTTGCTCCTTGTGAGAATGTTTTATGATTAACTCAAAAATCAGAGAGACAATAAATTAGCATTTGAATGTTGTATTAGCTTTGCATGGCCTGGTTTTTGGTACTGTAAGACATGGCTTCTGTGAGAAGTTGCCAGAAGCTTCCAGCATGTCCAGCAGAGTCAGTCCCTGATTACTCTGAAGATGGCATGCTGCTGGCCAAGGCTGGGCAAATTAGAGGTGGTGGTAACACCTCTGTGATAACTCTTTTAAGAAGAATTCAAAAGAAAGGTCATGGGGCAGTTGTAACTCCAGTCAGAGAAGAGTGGGCTGAGAACAAGGAGACACCAAGGTCAGGGGAGAAGGAAGGGCAGGAGGTGCTCTGGGCACCTGCAAGATTCCCCTGCAGGCCATGGTGAGACCATGGTGAGGCAGCTGTGCCCCTGCAGCCCAGGGGGATCCACAGGGAATGTTGAGGATCTCGTGGGGGAGGTGCCCACACCAGAGTGGGAGAGCTTGGAGGAGGCTGTGATCTGGTGGTAGAGAGGGCCCTGCTCCCAGGCTGGAGCAGCCTGTCCTTGGAGGATTGCATCTCGTGGAAGAATGACACATGGCTAAGCAGTTTTGGGCGGACAGTTGTCTGTGGGAGGGACCCAAGTTGCAGCCATTTGCAGAGAGCTGTTTCTTGTGAGATGGACTCTCACTGGAGAAGTTCATGGAGCACTGTCTCCCCTGAAAGGGACCCCACGGTGCAGCAGGGGAAGGATTCCTATCCCTGAGCAGTGAGAAAAGCCTCAGGTTTCCCCAGACCACAACCAGATCATGACCTCCATTCCCTGCCTCCTGGAGGTAGAGCTGGGAAGGAGGGAGGAGTATGGGGCAGATGTTTTTAAGGGCTTGTTGTGCCAGCCTTTTAAGGGCTTGTGTCAACCCACAAGAAAAGTGTATGCTGAAACCAAGAAAAAAACCCTAGTTTTGTATTATTATCTGTTTGCTTCAACACCTAAGAAATGAAATTTCATGTAAAGAAGAAAATAGTTTGTTCTAATTTGAATAAACATTTTCTTTTATGTATCTTTCTTTAAGCAAATAATCATGGCTGCAGTCAACACACGCAGCCCTCAATTAAATTTTCAGTGGTAGGATGAACATTTGTGGAGAAGTATTTGGTCTGCAGTGTGCACCAGAGAGCAGCTGATTGCCACAGTGCAACTCTTTCTTCCCCAGCTGCTGTGGCAGTGACATCAATGTGAGGAAAAAAGTAAAGGTCTTGTGGTTGAGATGCAGAAGGCGAGCACCTCACTCCGATTCTTGGCCCCACCACAGATTTCCTGCACCACAGTCTGGTGGCAGTGACATAACCTCTCTGTGCCTCCATTTCTTCCTCTCTGAAGCCTGCCTGTTTTCTTATCACTGCACTTGAGGAAGACCTGCTCAGGCCAAGGCAAGCAATGCTCAGCTGCCTCAAGTTGGAAGTCCCTCCTTTATTTCAGCAAGACCCTTGGAGGCAGAGGGCAAAATGCTCTGCAAACCTCCCGGCCTGGGGAGGCTGGGTCAGCAGCACAGACTCTTCTGTGATGCAGAGGATTTGAATTCCACCCAGCTGATGGCAGAAACTGTGGTGTCAGGAAGATAAGGACAGTCAATATTTCACAGCTGGTTCTGCTCTCAAATATCAATGAAAAGCTGCAGTCTTGGAAAGGTCACTGAGGCACAAATCTGACCAAGTAAATCAATTTATAGGTTGCTATTAAAATATTTTATACATTTAAAGCTGAATAGTTTTAAGTGAAAAGAGATATTTTTTTCAATGTGTTCTTGAACAGACCCCAAAACTGAGATATTGGTAAATGTAGAAGTACCATGCAATCCAAGGTCTGAAATTGAATTTGTACATTACATTAGTAAAAAGCCTAAAAATTTCCCTTTTGCCTCTCCTATCCTCATGAATTTAAATAAAAGATTACACAAAGAAGAAAATAAACTGAAATATTTAACTGAAACATTGCTTTTAGAAAAAAAAATCTACTTTGAAATAAGAATGAAGTACAGAAAATCACTAGAGTAGCCTGTTCTAATATTTTCTGTTGTTATCATGGTGATTTTCCAACTGAAGGGATTCTGATATTGCACATAACCATTAACTAAATATCCAGAGTTTTGGATCTATAGCTGAAATAAACTCTGAGTGTTGTTTGGTGATAAGTATCATTACTTCCCAGACCCTCAGTTGTCCTGAAATGACCTTGAAGGGAAGCATCACAAAAATACATTGTAGATTTTATGAGGTCAGTTTCAATTATATCCAGTCTGTTACTTCTAACACACTTTCCTCTGAGTGCTGTGTTATTTGAAAACACTCCTTTGTATTTCCAGTGATATCCTCCAGTTTTTTAATAAAATTCCTTTGAAAATGCCTATTTATCAATGGCAGGCATAAGTCTGATTTTTGCCTTGGGAAACAGTGATATTCCTGGAAGAATTACTTTAGGTAGCTAGAAAGATTAAAAACATAATTTAGTTTTATACAAACATGAAGTATGACTATAAAACCCTGCTCTTCTAGATATATGATTTGTTCTTTGGTCAAAATTAAAACAAAGAATGAAAACACTTAGCTAAAAGGTGTACTTCTCATCTTCTCCTCACTCTTTATAGCAGAAATCTACTTATCTTGGCTTTCTATAATAAGGTATTTTCCATCATCTAAACTTATGGCTGGGGCTGTATAAAGGTTGTGTCAGCATTTCCATTATAAAATCATATTTTAGGGGGCTTACAACTCAGTCATAAAAACTCCCTCTACACTGAAACTCAGAATGCAACATCCCAACCTGGAGCATTTTTTAATCATGATTATATTATTATAAAACTAAATTTAAAAAATCTAGACGTGTTTGGCTGTTTTTCAGTTTTCTGAATGACACATGGGATGAGAAGAATTTCAGGTGAGGTGAGGGAACGGCACCCTGGTGAGGATGTTATACCTGGTGTTGGTGTACACAGTCTGCCACTGGAAGAGGAAAGGTCACTACAGGTAAAAATGGTCTCAGTAAAGACAAATCCCATCCCAAAAAGGAGAGGCACATAAATCCTGACAGGTTAAATGTTAAACCTCAGGAAGGCCTGCCAATTTAGTAAGGAGAAACTTATTAAAGGAACTCATTAAAGGAATAAAAGTTAATGATAAAACCTTTTTCAAATGTTTCAGGAGCAGGAAGTCTGTCAGAAAGTCAGTGGGGTGAATACCAGATCTGAGAGAAGAAAAGTTCTTGGTGACAATAAAACTCTCAGAAATGTTACATGAATTATTTTTATTTGAAACTTGTCTTTGTAGAGTCAGTCACGCAGGCTCCCAAACCAAAGCTGAACTCTGGGAGAAATGAATTGAAGGACCTGACTCCAACTGGATCTGTAGGAGAAGCTTTTTTTTTTTTTTTTAATTTTGAGGAAATGAAAAGTGTTCTATTAAGAAAAATGGTACTCATCCTGAAAAAGCTGAAGGACAAATTCAACTAAATTGCAAGCCATAGTGTGGAAATTATCACTTAAAGCAACCTCTGTGTGTGCCAACATTCCCTACAAGACTGGAGATAGATTGACCTTTGCTTTGAGCCAGGATGGAGGATCTTATGGTCTACCTACTTATAAGTATTTTTTTTCCTTAAAATTATATACTTCTATCTAATGCTTTGTTCCTTTTATGGAAGCTCAGCTTCTGGTGACCTACATACTCCAGCTACACAAGTTTAGAGAGACCAATGCAGAAAATAGGTTTTTCTTCCTTCAGTCTCCTTGCTAGAGCTTCCACCTAACATCTGCTGGACGGATTGTTTTCACCAGGAAGTGGCAAAAGAAGCCATTTGCTTATGATAATATCCAGGAGATGAGTCTCAGACATTCCTGCTGCCTTTTCACCACTGAGCCCTGTGGTGTGGAGAGCGTGGTCACCACGCTGAGAGTCTTGTTGCTGGGAAGGGAAAGTTCATGAATGTTACATCAAAAATCCACCACTGAGCACAGATACGCCTTCCATGGCAGTATTTCTGGCTCAGAGGAGTCTGTATCTATGTCTGCCTACATTAAAAGGGATAATTACATTAATTAACATCTTTAATCCTTTTGAAACAGATTCACATCTGAGGCTGACTGTGAATGTAGCCCTCAAGAGTGGGTTGTACTCTGAGATCACCCAGGGCTGCAGAGCTGTCTCAGCCACCTCGGATGCTTTTGAAGAGCCTGCTGTGGTGGCAGGGGAGTGGTGCAGTGCCACAGCCTCCCCCAGCCCCTGCAGGCAGTGCCTTTCACCTCCAAGGATGCTCCACCTGCCCTCAGCTCCAGCTCTACTACTATGTTCTTCTCCATGATCATCTTGGAAAGGTCATTGGTCGTAGAGGCAGAGAGTTCAAAATCCTGATGCCAGGTCACTGGTTGTAAAAACTTGCTTTTCTTTTTGGAAAAAACAACTTCCTAGCTATACTCATTGTCGTCACTTAGCTCCCTTCACTGTGAGACACTTAATCGCTCTCCGTTCCTACAAAGAATTGTTTGAAAGGTGGGAGCATCCTCCTCCCCAGCCCTACAGCACTGTCACCCACACAGGCATCCTGCCCATTAATTGCAGTTGCTGTCACTCAGGGAGAGCACTGGGAAATCACACAGCTCTGCTGTTTCTGCCATCTCCTGCAGAGGAAAACAAATCTTGCCTGTTTTCTAACAGTGTCCCCGATTACTTCTGCTTCAAAGTAACTTCTTACAAGCTTTGGTGCATGCTTTGAGTGTTGTTTTGGTTTCTTGGTTACCCATCTGCCAAAGCTGACTCCTATAGAGGGGATGGGTGGGCACCTCAAGCATGGAGCCTGCCTTCCAGTGCAAGACTGGACCTCACATCACTGATGCTTTCAGTCAGGAACCTTTAGTTTTATTTTTACTCTTACACACTTCTACTTTATGAAAAACCTCATATAGCTCTGGTATTGAGAACAACTCATATCTTCATGAAAAAAATTCTGGGCTTTTTTTCTCCCCTACATCAGAACTGTGGACAGTGTGCAAGACAACATGATGACAGGCAGTCATGGATGGTCCTGGTCTTGGCCATGACACGCTGACATTCTTTCCAGTGGGGATGAGGCAACAGAAACAGGGACCACCAGCTCTCACACCCACCCACCTGAGCAAGTCCTGATGGGGATATTCACTGATAGTAATCCCAGTTCCTTGTTCAGCATCTCCTGTGAGACAACGCATTTTTTTAATTGAGGTTTTTTGTGCTATCTTCCTGTAAGAGTATTTTTGACATTTATGATGAAGTGTTTCTCCACAAAATTACTCTCCCAGAGCTGTCCAATTCTTAACCCATGTTCTCTGGGTTAAGAATATGTGTTGCACATTAACACATGAGAAAATATGTATTTCCCTCTGGTAGGGAGCAAAGAAATTGTTCATTTCTCTACTACTGTAGCATCATCTCCCAGGCAGAGTGAGTGAGTTCTGCCCAGCCTCCAGGCAGGATCAATTTGACCCAAGTGCAAAACACGCCCATGCTAGGAAAGACAAGAATTAAAGAAAGAAAAGCTGAAAATGCTGTGAACCTCTGGAAGACTTCAGTGATGTATTTGCTGTTCAGCCTTATAATACTGCATATCATACTGCTGGTTTAGTGCTAGCTGTGCTTTCTCTTGTCCTTTAAGAGTATTTCATGACGACAGTGCCAGATTTGGTTTAGCAAATACTGACACTGCAGGGGTGTCACTGGGGTCATCTCTGTGCTTATTCCATGGGTGATTCTGCTTTCTTAGTGACAAAAATCATGGTGCATTGGTGCTCAGGCACAGTGAGAGATTCCTCTGTCACAGCAGTGGTGCTTCCCAAGGCTTTGAGGAATGATCCTCTTTCCCATAGACTGCAAGGACCAGGCAGCACAGGGGACTTACCAGACCTTAAGTCCTTCCCCAAAGGGATCCTGGAAGCAATGTGAACCTAGATGATGGATCTGAAGGATAGACAGAGGATTTTGTGGTTGCCCTGGAAACTGAGACCAGAGTCCAGAATGTGTTTCAGAGAAGAGGCTGGGGTTGGACAGGTGAAGACAAGAGCTGTCACGAGCCCAGGATTATCTTTGGATTACCTGCAGCAAATTAAACAAGAGATGCATGGGTGGGAAAATAGTAACACTAATAGGGCACCACATTTTTTTAATGCAGACTGTGAAGCTTTTCTCCTCACAGTGAGTAGGACGTGAGGACAGCATGACTGCAAGCCCAAAAAGCAGTCAAGGACAACCTTTGAGAAAGGTAGAGAGGGCTTCCCACCTTCCCACAGGGCCCAGGGATCATGGCTCCTGAGCATCATAACCTGCACCTGATAAAGCAAGTCTCCCCAAAGGCTGGTATCTTCAAGAAATCTTTTACAGATAAGTTCTCTGAAAGGGAGTTTTTTTCTTGGTTTGTACTGCTTGAATTGCAGTCCTTAATGTAGCATAGGGAAAGAAAATATTTGATTTTCTCATGACACTAGATACTGAGATCTGTAAAGGAAGTCCCCTTGGATGGAAGAAGGAAATAATTAACAAATATCATAAATTCCATTGATTTCTGCTAATTCTGTATTTGTTATCATGAACAGAAGCCTATAGTACTGTACCATTTTGAGCAGAGTGTCAGAAGAAAGCCTGCATTTGCTTTCTTTCCTCATCCAGTTTTTTGTTTCCTGTATTTTGGCAGAGAACAACTTGCACAGCTTCCAGATCACAAAGCAGACGCAGAACTTCAACAAAAGAAGAAGAGTTGGATTGCTCATAGTGGTAAGGAGTAATCAAAATAATCAAAGATTAAATGCAGTTGGTGGGGACAGGACAATTGAAATAAGGATTACTTCAGATATCTATTCCCTTAATTTTTCTACTGTGTCACAAAAAATACTTTTCAGCTTCTCATCTGCTTTCTGTGTTTCCCTAAGGCCAGGTTGAGAATAGAACATTTGGGATTACATTACTATATGATACAAGGTGGATACCATTTGCAATGATATAATTAATGTTTGTAGGGACAGCTTCTTCCTACCCACCCTGAAAAATATAATAACCAGCTGTTGAAGTGCAACTTTCCTACAAGAAATTCAGAAGCAGAAGGGTTTTTTCAGACACAGGTACATCACTCAGCCCCTCCTCCTGGGGGGGCTGTATATACAGTTCCATTGCTATTTGTAATCCTTTTCTATGAAGCACACCAGCATGAAGCAAAAAAGCCTCACAAAACTAAGTGAAAACCAGTCAACAAGCTTAATTTTAATTATAGGATGTAAAGAAGTGCTTTAATCCTTCTTTAATATGTGGTAGAAATACAGAGAATTCTAGGCCAAAAGCAAAAATGTTCCTGTGCTTATTCGATTGCGGCTCCTAATGCATGTGAGAAGATGATTTCCACAGGAGGAGAATGGTCCCCCAAGTGGTGCCAACCTCAGTTATTCTAGGGAATTCAGCTGTGGAAATCCAAGTCAGGTAGGAATATCCATGTCAGGTAGGAATATGTGCAATGAGTAATTGATTAATTGGCATCACAGCTTCCACTGTATAGCAAATGATTAAACAGATTGATCTGAACTTTGAAGGAACAGCAGGTCTCCTGTTTTCTTGTGATAAACCCTTTCTCATTGTGCTAGCCAAGACATCGCCTTGTATATTCCCTTCATGCTAGAAGAATCAAAAATATACTGTATCAGGAGAACATTAGCAATGTCATTAATAATCAGAACAAGAGAGTCAAAAATCACACTTGTTTGAGTTGAACATTTATAGAAATTTGTTCAATAACTGAGTGTTTCATTATGTTGTTATTGGGTTTGGGTTTTTTTAAGGCCATTGTCTTTCTTGTAAAATATGTGATGACATTAATTAAAAGTTAAAGCTAAAGTAAAAAATTAATCAAAAATTATTTATGTGCTAGAATGTTTGTCCAAAGCCTGAACTAGATAACAATAGCAGCTGTTTACTTTGCAAATGGATACCAGTACAGCTCAATTGACTGTAAAAGGGAACGTCAATCAAATTCCACTCTGAAGGCTTCAGGGAGTCAATGGAATCTACATATATAAAAAACAAACATTACATACACCTGAATTTAACCCATTTATTCAACCTGCATTGTCTCAAAACAGGTATGTGCACATGCACATGCTGCATTGGGTTAAATCAAAAGGGGAGGCCTAAAAGGAAAGGAAATTTATGACAAATTTAAGGGACCATGGTGGAGGATATCATGGATTATTCATAAAGGATAAGGAAGAACAATAACTTTAGTGTACCCCCCGTCCTGGCGATGTTGACTTGATAGCATCAAACATTTCTGTGCACAACTACAAGCTTTGAGATGCTGGGTATAAGACAAGAGAGGGAGCTGGCAGCAGCCAGAGAAAGCATTGAAATGACATTTCTTCCTTTATTTCCAAGAGAGAAATTCCATTTCCAAGAGAATTTCCCTAAAGTGGAACTGTTGCACTGCTGACTGCAAGGAAAACCTGAGGGTTTATATGGAGCAAAGATTGCCGTGGTTTTATACTTCTAATGTGTCTCAGTGAGCAAGTGACTTTCTTGTTGAGGTCTCCCTTTACCCTTATCACTGCCATTAAAAAATACCTAGGAAAAGAGGTTTACTGCTGTCATAGCCCACTTGATCTGTGTTTCCTCTATTGAAATACCAGAGATGACAAGCTCCTAGAGCTGGGGGTCTTGGGAGCTCAGGTGAGAAACAGAAGACTGGGTCTCTTGTCTGACACCCTGAGGATGGAGAGGAAAAACCTCTTGGCCTGTTATTCACGACAGGCAGACTGGTGCCCTGCTGGTCCTGCCCCAGGAGCGAGTCCCTGGCCCTGCTCTGTAGCCAAGGGCAGTGTGGGAATGGCTGTGTGCCAGGCTTTAAACAAGTCCAGCCAACATCAGCAAGTACAGGATCTCGGGATAATTGCCTATAACACCAATACACTGGAAACCAAATTCTGATTATTGTAAGATATGGAAACAAGACAGTTCATCACTCACACAACTGCTTCTGCCCGCTAGCTGCAACCTCTCAGGTTTGTTGAAGAACATGTAAAGGTCAAAATAAACATCCAGGATATATAAAATCCCGTTTCCTTTTCACTTGAACTGTCTCCAAAATACTAAAACATGAACATATGTTACAGTATTACTCACTACATAAAAATACATATGTTAGTAGATATACAGTATAGTTAAAACACAAAATTATACAATCCACATATAGTCACATAAACCTCCAACAACATCATCTATCAACACACTCAGTCAATCAAATCCGATATAAAAAAATTTCTTATTCTCTAACAGACACAAGGCAAAAGGTTAGAGAACTTTTAAATATCTTGAAGGTTTCATTACATTCCTAAGTGACAGGATGTTTTAGATCAAAGTGTACGGTGTTGCCACTTCCCATGATGTCAGTGATTTTCATTAGTTGATGGTATCTAAAGTCTCAGCTCATGAAACTCCAACTTTTTAAAAACAAGGGCTTTTGTCTTTTTCCTAGAGAGAAACAGTTGATGTCCGTTTTGATACCTAAGCATTCAATTACCAGAAATAAATAAAAAGAACTCAACTCAGGATTTTGAAAATCTCACTCCTTACTCTAACAGTGAAGTATATCATTAATCCACATGGATCTGCTGATTCTTTTTTTTTTTTTCAGACACATTTCCTTGCAAATTATTGTGGTTTAAAATAAAATTTAAAAAATGTTGGGGTATTTTAGCTGATTTTTTAAATTATTTATTAGAAAATAAAGTCAGTTTTCTAAGCCTACCTTTTCCTGCTGGAAGCTCCTTTAATTTTTAAAAAGCAAAGGAGACTTGAAGGCTCATGTTTGGCAGAACTTATTGATTTTAAACCCTGAAAAGAATTTTAAAAAATATTTTGTCATTGCCTCCACCACAGGTGAAATGTTTCCTTTCTATCTACAAGTCTTGAAACTTCCTCACTGATGGCTAAGGTCAGGGTTCTCAATGCAAGCAAAGCACTTGCAGAAGGCCAACACCTCTTTTGCGTTGCTGAAGGAAGGTGTAACAATGAGCAATTAGAAATTCTCCCTGACTTCCTCTCTCCTATAAAACATCTAAGAAGCTCCAAAGCAGCCCCTATGTATAAAAAACAGGTCTTACACTCACTACAAAAATAGCAGACACTGATTTTTTTTTTTTTTAATTTGTTGTCAGACATTGAAACAACCTTGATATATAGCTCATGCTTTTGAACTGGCTCTGTTCGGAGTTTAAGCCAAAGCTACAGGAATATTTTTGGCAATTGGTTGGATTGGCAGCCCTGCCACTGATCACCAAGGTGGAGAAGGTGGTTGGAAAATTTAGAAGTTATGGCATGCAGAAGTCTTTTTGTATTATTGGTATACCTGAGGTTGTCTTAGACTGGTTGATCCACCAGTAATTAGAACTGCTGGAAAATGCAGTGCAATCAGCGGGGACGTGAGAGCAGTAGGGGAAGCTTTGGAGAGCCTCAAACATTGAAACAGACACAGGGATCCAAATAGTTTTGAATTCTCCGGGTAAAACTTGCTCTTTAGGAATTTAGCATCTAGGAAAATGACAGCCTCCTTACAGCATTTAGGTAAATAATATTATAACCAAAATAAAGCAAGTCTGTGTGTCTGGTGTCAAAGGCCCACGTTTGTGACCAAGGGATAAATACCCTGAGCACTTACAAGTATCATCTTCACTGCTCTGAGGGGTGGATGTTTGGCACTTCTCTGAAGAAAGATGCTTATATTTTTCTTACTCATTTTCTATTACTGAATAGAGGTAAAAAAGGCAGTCATCTTGTAAATGCTGCTAGTTTCCAACTTCCAGGCTTCTCGTTCATTTATGGTTTGGATGTCGTTTACTTTCTTGGGCAATTTTTAGAAACTTAACGATTTTTGAGAAAACTTCAAAAAGAAACTTCCAAAGTCCTCTATAAGCCTGTTCCTAGAAGTTTTTAAATAATGTGTTAATAAAATAAATAAGTGGAAATTATGAAGTGGAAGGGGGGAATATGTGCAAAGCTTTTTTCCTGCAGGGAATTGTTCCAATAGGCTTAGCAATTTTAGGTTTTTTAAACTAGCTTAAGCAGGATTATTACTTAGTTAATTCCTGATTACTTTTTATGTTGGAATATGATTAAATAAGTCAACACTTGCTGTTGTCTGACCCTCTAAGACCTACAGTCTACTATTCATAATGATGAGCAATAGCTTGAATATTTGTGGCTGCATAAAAGTCTATTTTCTTGGACATGAAAAACAATGTAAATCTTTTCCATTTATATGCCTGATCATTTTTTCAATGCACTGAAGTGCTTGAGTTTCCAGGGTCAGAAAATGATTAATCTTATTTAATGTTTGACAGAATGAACTAAGCAAAACATCTTTTGATAGCATAAAGAGAAGATAAAAAGGATGCATTCTTATCATTGTAATGCTTTAGCTGCATGACTTCAAGGTTCTTAGGCTATCATAATATAATGTTTATTAGAAGCCAAAACAAAGATTTCTCTCTTAAAGGAGTTTTGGGATGTAATACAGAAGAAAATCTCAGAGATATATCATATTGAAAAAGAAAGTACTGTGTTTTAAAAATGCTAGGAATATTAAGCAAAAAAAAAGTTTAAAACCAGAAAAATGAGAAACTTCATTCTGGGCAAAGTGCTTGTGGTGACTAACATGCTAACAATAAAGATTTTCAGTGGAATGTATAACAAATCTGAGGAACTTTTATTAAAAAATTGCCATGGGCAGCCATACTTTGGTTTTGGCTAAGCCTCAATCATCATGTTTTGATTTAGAAGCAGAAAACCTAAACCACCTGTGGTTTTCATTTTTAATTCATGGCCCATAGGAATACAGACTTTACACTTTCCAATATTTCCTACCCATGTGCTGCCTGCTAATCAGAAAAATAATATTATAAAGCTATTATTATCTATGTGTATAATTTTAAAGACGCTGAAGTGAAAATATACAGAGGCCAACACCAGCATTGTCCATGAACACAGAGGAGGGACCTTGCAAATCCAGACGTCCAACCTGGGTGTCACAAGTTGCCCTTTCTAGATAGAGCACATTTACTGCAGTGCCAGCTTCTCCAACTTAAGGTTATATGTTATTTTCTTCTCTTAAAGAGTAATGTTGGAGATAGGTGAAATAACAGCACTTCCAATAGAGCCAGGAGAGAGACTTCTCCTAGGTAAGGCTGATTTTCTACATGTCCATGGAGTGGTTTTGAAGAGGTTGTGGACCACACACCCCCTCACTCAGTGATGATCCACGTATAAAGCTGAAGGAAGCTGGACCATATCCTGGAATATTAGAGAGTACAAAACAGAAAAGTAGGCACACAATCTCCAGAGGGGACAGGGCTGGGATTTCAAGGGGAACGGGACCACAAACAATCTTAAACCTGGCAGCTGAGGTGAGGGACCCTCACTTCACAGCTGTGCCTTAAGTGGCCATGCCTACAACGATGCACCAAAACAGAAATATCAGGCAAATGTTTTCTCCTGTTTTGTTTTAAAGGAAAAAGTACATTTTGTGTGCTAGTCTGCCACAGCAGACTTCCAAAACCTTCACCCTTTGTCATGCAATGAAATGCTGACACACATTTCTTTTGTCTTAACCCACATCTAGCTGGATCTCCAGCTGGCAGATGTTATTGGCAGCTCTCTTTGAGAAAATACACAGGGTGAAATACAGATCCCTTTGAAGACAGTGGGAGATTTGCCATGGACTTTAGTAGGGCCATATTTCACACACTTCTTTTTGATAAAGGCAACAAACTAATAGAAATAATTTGGTTTTGAAACCTCTATATATAGTGGAGGTACATAATTTCTTAGCTAAACTAAACTTCATCTTCTATGCTACAGCATTCCCACTATAAGCAATTAGATTTATGTATTTAAATATTTGTATGGATGCACAAACATATATGAATATAAAAGATACATAAATACTGTTTACATTAAACCTCTTTAAAGAAAAAAATACATTTAATTAAAATCCAGTTATGTAGGCTGTTTTCTTTCTTTTTACAGTTACACTATTTTTATAATAAATTGTCATCTTACCCAGAGAAATTAAAAATAAAATAGTTTTAAAAAATAGCATGTAAATGTATATATAGCCATTATTTATATATATTAATATAAGCAAAAAAACCCTGAATCTTTTTCACTCTCATATATGTGTACATTTGTATATATGAACATATACATGTGACAGTAACATTAAAAAAAAAAGTCCTAAATAAGGCAACATCTCTGCAATATTTTAATGCAACTCAGAGACCATAGTGGGTTTATGAACAATTCTGTGGTCAGAGGCATGACCATGCAGATTAGTCATGACAAAATTAGTGCTTAAAGTCCCCTGTAAAACCACCATAAATTCCAAAGAATCCCGTCACATTAGTATAATGACTAATATTCATGTTTGTAGGTGCAGATTCTTTGTTCTAATGAATTACTGCAGCCTTCTGTAAAGTCTCTGTGGTCTGCCTCCCAATGGCATTTTCTGAAATGCCCTCAAAAAAAATGAGATAATCAAACCTGTTCTTTACTTTTAGATATTTTGCTACTTCCCCTGGATTGTTCCGTCATTCTTTAAGTAGACATTGGATTTTTATAGTGATTTTGCTCTAAGTTATGTAGCAGGATGGGGCTCCTTACATGCACTTACCTTTGTTAAGGTGTTCAGTTGTCTTACCAATTTGTAATCACCAAAGCAGTGAATAACATGATCCACTGACACAGCAGCATAACAACCATTTCCCCAACAGTTCCTAAGACATAAAATGTGACTGAGCCCAGCAGATTTGCAAGGCAGATAAATATTATCCAAGCCTCATAAATGAGGAAGTCAAAGCAGCGAATACTTGACAAGTGAAGTGCAGGATCCTCAGGGCAGCAAGGAGGGGTATCAGGAGAGCAGGCTTTGGCTTTGGCTTCTCCAGGGGTCTGCTTGGTACAACACCAGGGGACAAAGCCCTGGAGGAAAGAAGGTCCCAAAAAAGCTGGTTGATAGTCAAGGATCACCACCTCTAAGATCAGGGGTGATGCTCCTTAGCCAAGAGAACGTCAGGAAAAAATGCCAGGAGGACTGCATGGATGAACAGAGATCCTGGGCAAACTCAAACACAGAAAGGAACCTACAGAGGGTGCAAACGGGGCAGGTAGTCTGATTGGAGTACAAAGACATTATCAGAGCAGCCAGGGATCAGGTTAGGAAAGCTAAAGCCTGGTAGAATTAAATATTCCCAGTGAAAATGTGAGCCTTCTCCACTAGGAAGCAGGACACCTGGTTATCTGGGATATGGAGAAAACCATGATCTCAATATTTTTGCTTTAGTATTCACCAGAGAGCACTGGGAGAATGAAGAACTGCTCACTGTAGGAGAAGTTCAGGTTTGAGATCATTTAAGTAACCTGAAGGTTCACAAGCTCATGAGACCTGATGGGAAGCACCCAGAGGTCCTGAAGGAACTAACTGAAGAAGTGGCTGAACTACAATCCATCGTGTTTGAGAAGTTATGGCAGCACAGTGAAGTTCCTGCTGACTGGAATAGGGCAAAGATAACCCTCATTTAAAAAGGGAAATGAGGAACACCCAGGGAACTACAGGCTGGTCAGCCTTACCTCAGTGCCCAGTAAGATCATGGAGCTGATCCTCCTGGAAACCATGCCAAGGCACGTGGAAAATGATGAGGAGACTGGAGACAGACAACAAGGCTTCACTAAGGGCAAATCAAAAGCAGCATGGCCAGCAGGGTGGAGGTGGTGATTCCCATTCTCTGTTCCATTGCCATGAGACCCCACCTTGAGTATTTTGCTCAGCCCTGGGCCCCAGCACAGGAAAAACATGGAATGGATGGAGCAAGTCCAGGGAGAGCACTGTCCAGTACCCAAAGTGTTACTGGAGAAGAGAACTGGTACAAGAGAACTGGAGAGGGACGTTTTACAAGGGCAAGGACAAGGAGTTATGGATTCAGAGTTAAGGAGGGTAGGTTTATATTAGACACTAGGAAGAAATTCTTCACTGTGAATGTGATGGGGCACTGGCACAGATTGTCCAGAGCAGTTGTGGTCTGCCCCATTCCTGGAAGTGTTAAAGCCATTTTGGATGGGGCTCTGGGCAGCCTGGTCCAGTGCAAGACCTCCCTGTCCTTGGCAGGGCATTAGAACTCAATGATCTTCAAGGTTCCTTTGAACCCAAATCATTCTGTGATTCTACGAATACCTGGCAATGCCACAACAGAACTGAAGCTAGGTCCCAAATCTCCATTTTTCAGGGAGGAAAACTGGGCATTGTAGTCAGCCCCACCTTTTACCAGACCACAAGAACTGTGGGTATCCCAGTAGCTCTCCACAGACAGCATTCAGCTGCTTACCCCATTCAATTAAAGCTTTGTTTAAAGTTATATATTTATATGCCAATATACCTGTTATATTTAATGTATTTATATGCCTTGATCACCTTCCATAGTAAACCAGATCTGCCAAAAGCAGGGTTTCAGTCACCCTTATGCCTTTCACTTTTTGATTGCAAGTGGAGAAAAGAAACACAGAAGTGAAAGTCAAACCCATTTTTGCTTAATGAATAGTCCAGCTACTAAATTTTGGGTGCCTTCCTTAGATGGATGCTGCCAAAAGTGCCTGGGATGCAGAGGGAAAAGACACAGTGTAGATTTTTGGGTGAGAAGAGTTTGAAGCTGATTTAATCCAATGCAGAAAGTAATATTCAGAAGTTATTTGTAAAGACAATAAGAAAATAACATATATACAGAGATAAATTTATAAAACTGAAAAAATTTTGCAAGCGTGCCTATACAATATAACTAAAAATCTCCATTTTTATCCTGCTGACTTGCTTATATTCATGTGGTTTCAGTCTCACAGATGTTCTGGAGGCTAGGACATGTAATATGGCTCCATAGTTTTCTAACCACAGAATATCCAAAATATATAACCAGGAAATCACTTACAGTCTGTGTGGGGTTTGGCAGATGGTATTTCTAAAAATGCAAATATCCAATATGGAGGTAGTGGAGAAGACGGATTTCACAAGGGAACAGTGTAACTCTTTATATGGAGTGTAAACTTTACACAGTATTCCAATATAGAACTGGTGAGCACTGTTAAAAAAGTTTCCAATGAATATTCATTTCAGTTTATAAACATATTCTCTTCAACGGTTTCAATGCCCTCTTTGTGTTTGCTTACTGTGCATGTTCTAGCTATTGCATTTACTGGCAAGAACGCTTGTAGAAACAGCAAATTTTAAGCAAGTATTAGAGAATATATATGGGTAATGAATTTTTCATTTGGAAATATAGTTGCCAGCACAAGAATTTCATTCCAAAAGGTATCCTCAGCCACTCTGGAGAGGGATGTATATGAACTGCAAGACTGAATTTTCACAACCACGTGCGCTAGCAGCGGTCAGATGAGACAAAAATCGAAAGGTTGTGTGTTCTCCTGATATGGAACTGGCATGTAATGGAAGAAAGTCAGGAATGGGAAGGTGTGAGATAACTGACTGAGCTGCATTCTGGTTTCTGTTGTGATACCAGTCAACCTGGTACAGTAATGAGGGAGGCACAGAGCAAACGGGATGTCCTGAATGAGGGGCAGCCTCCCAGCAGCCTGCTTAGGCTGTGACCAAGTATTTTTCAGCTGCACTGAGCGCCCCTCCCTTTGCTCCACAGCACAGTGTTGGGATGGAGCAGAAGAAAACCTGTTTCCAGTGTTCTGTGCCCCTGGCAGAGCACAAGGCACCACCTGGGACACAACACAGGGCACGCTGCCCACTGTGAGCAGCACAAAGGATTTGCTTCCACATTTTGTGGTGGGTTGGAAAAACCCCGAGATGAGCAGAACGACCCTCAACTCCTCACAGCTAAAGGGATTTCTGCCACTGGTGTTCCTCGCCTGGCAAGCCATGTAGCTTCCAGTGCTGAGGGCTTTCAGAGCTAAATGGTAAATATGAAATATGGATGTATGAAATACGTGACATATGAAAGCTATTTGAGCCAAGTTTTCCTCACATGGGACCTGAGTGACATGAAATCCTTAGAAATGATGGTTTAGTTATAGACAACAGCAAGCACAGAAAAGGCCAGGCAGACTTCATCTGAGGGAAGATTTCATATTGCATTGCACAAGTGCAGTCTGTGTCTTAATATACCATAAAACATATAAACCCACGTTCCTAACTGATGCAAGCAATTACTGCTCCATCAAGCTAATTTACAGTGGAACTAAAACATATCATTCGCCTGGCAATTCTACCATAAACAGCCTGGATTCTCTCCTAGTATAGACTAGTAGGTTTATAACCCATAAATGTATTTACAAGGACAAAAAAAACCAGAACACAGACCAGGCAGAAATGCATGTGCCCCCATAAATTTTTTGTGAAGTTTAACAAAAATAGATATTTTTCTCCAAGCTTTTTTACACACATGCCATGGTTTAACTTTATGTGCGTGTATACACATCTCAAGTACACTGCTCTGTAAAACATTTTAATCACCCGAAAGTGAGGATGTCAAACTCAATCAAGATCTGCATCATTTTAAGGTAAGAGGTTAAGTTTAATGTCTACTTGTTCTCTATTCTTTTTAGCTTTACATTCTGTATGGCTTTTTAATTCTTTCTTTATTTTTTTTTTTTTTTTGTCAAAGAAAAATCATAAAACAGAGAGGAAAAAAGTTATCTGTGTCTGAATTTCTGACTTTACTAAAGGGTCAGTTTCTTTCCAAGCCATATCAAGGCCAGACGGATTTCTGGCAATCTCAGTTCAGCTGTGAACAGCCAAGATAATGCGAGATGATCCAAAAGATTCCTGAAATATTAGATATGCCTGCATATATATATTTCAGACTAAATATTTTCATGGATGCAATCAGATAAAATAAAAAAAGATCCCTCACACTTATGAAAACCCAGCTTCACACATTTTAGACTCTGTTTATGAACCAACAAGCTGTATAGATTGGATTGGCTCTTTCCTCGTGGCTTGCATGGGCTTTGTCTAGAAAAGTGCATTCCAGCTGCACTGACCTTACATCTCATCAATAATATTTCACTGCATTGAAGGGACCACACACTCTTTTGGGATGATAATTCACCTTCTCATGTCAGAGGGTCTGATCCACGGTCACTCAGGTTCCTCAAGCTGAGGTCATTATGCTAATTCCTTTCCAATGTGCAAATTGTCAGTTTCTTCCAAAAATGTAACAAAATATCCATAGAATTTTCTGTGTATCTGTAATTAAATATATTCTTTCTAAATTCTTGTCAGCAAAACCCATGTGAACTTTTTCTTCATCTTTTTAAATGCGAATAATTAGCATGTGATGGAACAAAAGATTTATCCTATATTTGTGCATGTGTAGCACATCTTTGGTTCAAAACAAATCTTCTTTCAATTTTCTTCTTCTTTCTTTGTTGTATACCAGTGGATATTTTTATTTACAGGAAGAAACTAATCAATTCATGAAACCATGATTCTAGGTTACTGTATTTCCAAGGCATAATTTAGTGATGTGCTATTCAGTTTTGCAACAGCAAGCCCTGGAGAAACTCAGCAGGCCCAGAGGCCCAGACTCCTGGATTTCACACTTATACCCTATTTCTGACTCCAGTTAAGTCAGTGGGACATGTGAGCTTTCATGGCAGGGGAGCACTGCTGGAGATGTGCAGCATTTCCCAAGCCCTCAGTGCTCTCTCTCCTCTGCAGCAGTCAGAGCATGGGCTGTTCAGCTGAGGCAGAAAGCCATAACACCAAATCATGGACCAGAAACACACTCAGGTAATGCAGCACTGTTATTCTTGGGTTTGAAATGCATTACCTAACAGAAGAACAGGCACAAACCCAAAATTATTTGGGGTCATAGTTCTCCTCTCTGAAACAGAATAATTGTCATCCGCTTTTCAGCCACAGACATCAGTATCTGTGACACCAGCACAGTTTAAAATTTTCAGTCCAGCCTCTCATCACAGTATTGGAAATGGAACAAAGCTTTGAGTATTTTTTTTCCAAGAAACTTTAAAAGAAGAAGGGCTGATCAATATGAGAAGCAAAATAATCAGAACCAGCCTGACTCTCGTGCTGCTAATGCAGTAAGGAAGGGTGGTAAAGAGTTACTTGTATTCCATCAGACTTGATTCTCCTGTGACTTACTGCACTTTTATTCTAAAATAACACAGCTGGACTCTTCGTGAAGTTTCTCTTTTTAGACTGCAACAGATAGTGTAATCCAAGTATGGATTTAAATGCTTTTTCTATAGACTCAAAACATGAAATAGAAATCGATATCTTACACTAGAAGTCTTCTGTGTATTAAAGGCAGAATA
Organism: Ammospiza nelsoni; assembly: GCF_027579445.1. Classification (NCBI taxonomy): domain Eukaryota; kingdom Metazoa; phylum Chordata; class Aves; order Passeriformes; family Passerellidae; genus Ammospiza; species Ammospiza nelsoni. Next base: position 53,728,338 of record NC_080636.1, read on the forward strand.
TGTTTTCTTCTGTAATTTTGAAAGCAAGTGTTTATGTTTTCCCATTTACACAGAGCAGAAAGGCACAATGATATTCATTTCTGAAAGGATGAAGGTAAGCCAAACACAAAACAGCACCAAAGCCCTGTTCCTCCTCCTTTGTCGATGGCAAGCACCTTGGAGGAGCATGATCACCTTGCACCATGTGTGCATGATCACACTCCAGAGAAAAAGAGCTCTGATGTTTTTCCCCAAAAGCCATCAGCAGAGATTTGGGTACAAGCAACTGTGGAACAGCACAGAAATATGTGAAGAGCTCAAAAATATAACCACTTCTTAGAATCAGAAAACGCCACTTTTCACAGATCTAAGACCATACCACACTCTTATTTTCTTCCTGTGGGAGGTCAGTGTTTATGCAGTGGATGTGTCTGCCAGGAAGAACATTTTTGCACTTGCTCCTCTTCCAGTTGCTGATCTGCACGTTCATTTGCCTCTGCTTGAAGAATGGCCCGTCTGAGCATTTCCAGTGCTGCTGGCAGTAGACCCAAACATTTTCACAGAATCACAGCATTTTGCAGGCTCAGGATGGAAATTTTATCTTCCCCTGATTTGCCTTTCACACAGTACCAGGAGGTGGCTGCCTTCTGTCCTCTTCTGGCTGCTAGGCTGGCTTTTGGAAGTGGGCTCTGAAATTGCAGGAGCCTTGTTAGTGCCCTGCTCTGACCAGGAGGCTGAGCACCAGCTTTCCTGACTGCAGCCTTGGTTCCTCACTTCTAGTAATTTCCCTGAGTCTCCTCACAATCCCCAGTTTGGCTGCGTTGGCAGCAAATAAAATCTCCCTCCTGCAGCATCATGCTGGTGTTTCTACAAATGCTCATAAAGCCTGTTGTTATTCCTGACAATAAGCTGGAGAAGAAACACAGCACACAATGCCTCATCTGTTATTTTGTAGCTTGCCACAGTCTTGTCTTTGCCTTGTGTCAGGAAAATAGGAAGGTAATTAAAGAGTGGAGTTCACTTTTAGGGGTATTTCCTGGAGGTATTCAATATACATTATCCCATGCAATGCATTTTATCCCAAATTTAACTGCAGTGCAGAAAGAAATGAAAGGTCAAGGTGCACTCACCTCCAGATTTGCAGGAAGCTTGAAGCAAGGACAAAAAGTGTCAGTGTGGGACTCATCCCCCCAAACTCAGGGTTTAGCCTGTTTGAGTGGAGCTAACTAGTGCTGGATGCAAAACAGATCCAAAGCAGCATGTTTAGGTCTTACTTTCCTTATTAGAAAACAAACAAACAAACAAACAAACAGGAATAAGAAGGAGGTGCATTAACTTCTCTGCCTGGTTTCTGAGCATTTCTCACTGGCCACACTGTAGTCAGCACGCTGCCTCTCCCGGGCTCCAGCTGCACAGCCAGAGCTCGATGGCACACAGCAGCTTTTCTGAAGGACCCTGTAGACACTAAGCTACTCTCAGAACACCTGAGGCTGTAACCCATGGCTTTTGCCCCTGCCTGGTGAGTGAAAACGAGAACCTGCTCAGCCCCGCGTCATGCTGCCGCTCTCCGTAACCCTGCGGTTTGCGGGGAGAACTTCATGGAGTGTTCTAATGTTTGTTTGGGGTTTTATTGTCACACATCCCAGGAGGTACAAGTTGAAGGAGGCATTGTGAGAGGCTGCAGCCAAAACTCCATCTTGATAACATTTTTATGGGGGTGAAACTACAAAGAGCAGCTCAACAGCTGCCAGCAGGGCAGTGTTAGCGTGAAAGAATCGCCAGAAGCAGGCGAGTAACATTCATGCTGAAAATATGATTGATCACTTCTTCTTTTCCCTGCAACTCTGCCCCAGTACAAATCCAGTCTCGGTGAGAAGTGACTTCAACTAGGGCTGAGTTCAGTCTTCAGAGACAGCTGCACTTATTTCCACTAAATCACTGGTTACACACCAAGCCCAGGGCATGGCTGAGGGCTTGGGGATAGCACATTGCCCCGGTCTTTACTTTGCTTAAAACTGACAGAAGCTGACATTGGTCATTTTTTGAATTCCATCCAAAAGACAAGTCAATTCGTTTCTGGATGTGCCAACGAGCTGAGGTATTTAACTGTTCTCTGAGAAAACAGAGCATGCTGCTAATAAAGGTCACTTTACCTTTGTTTCAAGAGGAGCTGAGGGATTTTCCAGACAGGTAAAGGGCTGGATTACCACATGTGCCTCTCTGATCAACATTCACAGTAAGAGAAAGCACTGCTAAAGCTAAGGGCACTGAAACCATGTGCAACCACAACTGCCCTTTTTTTGACACGCTGATTTGTCCCCATCACAGGTACCCTACAGAACTTGCGTAATTACATTTATGTAATTTGCCTAATTTAACATCTTGTTTGAGTATTCAAATATCCACCAAAGAATTTGTCACAGAGAAGGGTTTTTAGAAAAAAAAAAATTAGTATAGAATCTGGAAAATATATTAAGACCTTTTTCTTAATTCTTTAAGTTCCCTTGCTGCTTACAGGAATTAAGTATGGAAACAACATCTGTGTAATATTGTGAAGGATTTCAAAAGGGTTCCTCAAAAAGGGCTGACACAATCTTACTCCTTTTAGAAGAGGATATGAAATGAATTGCTTACTTCGGCTATTACATGCACTCCCTTCCCCCCAGCAGCAGAGCCAAGAACTAGTGGCACGTCTGAGAATTTTTTTTTTTATGGCGAGTCCTTCAAATTTTTTTGACTATTTGCAATAAGACCTAAGAGAGGTCCCCTCCCATAAACATAACAAAGGAAATTGCTACATTATAGCCCCACTTAAGTGAATAAATAATAGATTAATAGAAACTTAGGATTAATTATTTATGTCATGTTTTGGCATATGACCCTGACAGATGAAAAGGGTAAGTGAGTAAAATATATATAGAAACTTTTAAAAAAATCATAGAAACCGGCTGAACCTTAATTAGTTATTCAAAACTAATAATATTATCCATTCGAGTAGATATTAGATACACTGATAACTATTAGCAACAAATGTCATTTGACAGGAGGCAACACCTCCATCATTGAAAATATACATGGATGCTGGTCTCCCCCCTCTCCTGTGAAAATATTGGCCAGAGTCTTGAAACACCACCCTTGAAAAGGCAGACACCTCCACTCTGGCATATAAGCCCAGGTATGTTTCCAAAGTAATTAATTAAAGCCTTAATGGCAGTATGGAACTTGATTTGAGTTTAGCTTACCTTTAAAAGCACCCTAATAATATTTTCAGAACTTGCCTGGGCCTAATTACATTTATGTTGTATCAGCTCTGAGGTTTGTCATGTGTAAACACACAAACATAAAAATAACTTCTCTCTTCTACTTTCCAGCAATATTCTAATTGTTTTCAAGTGAGGAGTTTGCCTAAAAAGAGGAGATGTCTTTTTGAATCAAAGGGCCACAGGATTATTCAGGATGAAGCTGCATGTTACATAAAGACTCTTCCTACCTTAGGGAAGGTAACCATGAAGTTCCCATTGACTTGTAATTAGAATGACAGGGCACACTGCTCTCTTTTAAGAGAAGGTATTTGCAAATGCTGTGTATCTGAGACAGGTGACGTGTGTCTCTCCTCTCCCGCATGCCCACATGGGGGATTTCCTGTTCTCACAGCTTCTTTTATCACAAATGAGCCTTGCTGCACCCAACCCTTACTGAGCTGCCGTGTCCTAGAAAGAGTAAATACAGATATTCCAGGACAGAGTCTCACAGAGAGAACACCAGCCTCCTGTGGACTCAGACATAGGAGCAGCTGCTGCAGTAGATTATGTCATGTTTTCAGGTAGCCACTTGTAAACACATACTCTATTTACCAGAAAATGCCATGATGGCAACTCCACCTGGATGCTGTTGCATTAACAGTTCGACCAAACTGTCCTATGCAGTTCTATAATTAAAAGGCTGTTCTTCTGAAAATGGGGGAAATTAACCAGACTTGTGGTGTGAAGATGCAGATTCAGCATTTTTAGGTGTTTTGACCAGATGCCCTTGAAATATCATAAACGTGAAAGAGGATGCAAAACCAAATAAAAACAGACTTACATCCTAGCCCAGGACAACTCCAGAGTCTCACTATGCAGAGAATCTTTGTCCTCCCTGAGGGCAGACCTGGGGCAGGAGAAAGAAAGATTTCTTTGCCAGGAGCATTCCATCAGCTGCAGCATGGCTCTGCACCTCTGCTCCCCTCATCCCCTGCCTAACACCTGGCACTGCTTAATGCCTGGAAAACCCATGGTGGTGAAGCTCCTGGTGCTTGGTAAGGCAAGGTTGCCTGATTTTCCATGCCTTCCTTTGGTACCAGCCACTGGAGTTTGGCCCACCCTTAACTTGCCAGTTTGGCAGGAACAGCAGAGTTCACTGAAAAGATTATTTGCAGCAAGAATATTTCAGTGCTCCAAGCCAGAATCCAACAATGCTCTTTCAAAATAAAGCTGACTAGTAAAATCAACCAGCTGAAAGGCATTTTTCACAGTATCAAAAATGTAAATAAAGTGGACAGTTGGCCCATTATTATGCATTTGTATGTATATATAGTCATTGGGCAAATCCAAAACACACGTGTAGTTTAGAAAATAAAACAGATGTATGTAAAAAATTGTTTTGTCTGTACAAATATGGTGCAATTGTTCCTGTGTAACAGGCTCAGGAAAGAGAAGGTGACTGTATTCTCCCAATGGTGTTTTAAAACTGTGCTTGCTCTCATGAACTTCTTATTCATAGAAAGAATCCCCACTGAAGCCAGCAAGACTAAGTCTTCCAGGATCTTTCAGGATCCTGCCCTTAATTTGTGCTTTAACAGAGTTTGCAAGCGTCCAATATATTTAATCTGCCATATCTAAAAATGTCCCAGTAGCATTACAAATACTTTATGAAAAATAAATATTTAGACAAGTGTAGAACTTATTTAACATTGATTTTTTTTACTTTTCGTTAAAACTCATCTCGTGTCAGAGGCTGACTAGATCAGCCCGCATCCACGTCAACAAAGTTTGCAATCAGCTAATTTATCCTCGGGGTACTAACTTCTAAAATTGTAATATTTGAGAATTAAATGTAAATAAAATGCTTTCAATCTTCCAGTCAACATTTAACCGCTCATTTAAAAAAATTAAAGTAGACTGAAAACTAAAAAAACAAAAAAAGCTAGAAGAGCGGCAGCAGCAGGATCAGAGGACTTTTTCTTCACTGGCAACAAGGACTTCAGAAGCAGTGACCAAACCAGGCAGAAAAGCAGGGCAGGATGCTGGCCATGCCTTTTATCCATGGAGCCTTTCAAGGGGATCGTGGTACCCTGCCATGAGTGCATCCTCAGTGAGGGTGCATATCCAGACACGACTCCAGTCAGGTCCTTGGATAACTTCTCTGTCAGAAGCCTGGGAAAGTCCGGCCCAGGCACCGCTCTGGCCCCGAGCTGCTACAAGTGTCTGACCCTCTTTGCAGCGTTCTCCTTGGGAGAGAGCAGCCTGCACCCAGCAGGGCAAGAGGATGGGCATGTGCTGGCCAGATCCCCGGGACCAGAGCTGCCACATCACCCGGGATGCTCAGTGGCTTCCCTGCCGGCAGCTCCTGCTGTCCGACAGTGCTGGGGATGGCTCCGGGTTGGAGGTGGCTCACGGACAGCTTGTGCTGGGTGGGGTGAGCCTCTGAGCTGGCAACACTCCCCCGAAATCACAGAGCTGCTGGTTGCAAAGAAGAGCAAGCAAAGGGCCGTGCAATGTGGAAAAAACCTCCTCCAAGGCCCTGAGGCGAATTGTCTTGGAGTCAGAAGCCCAGATAAAAAAAGCCGAAGAGGCCTCTGAGCCCAGAAAAGGATTAAATAATGGATTTACTGGGTCCAAAGAAAAGCCAGGCAGAAACAAGGGGGTAAAGTACACTGCCTTGGTTTCTTCAGCTCACTGCTATTCCAGAGAGAAGAATTATGAGTTACAGTGAACTGAGGAAGGGGTTTTTGAATGTGTGAAAGAAAAAAAAATATATCATTCATGCTTATTTTATGTTGTCAAATATGCCAGTTCGGGAAGGAAATAGCCATACAGATTTCTGTATCTTTTAACAGAAGAGGAATCTGGAGGAGTGGGGACACTGCTTCAGCCACCTGTTACAGGCTGGTGCTGGAGAAACAGTTCTTTCAGGTTACTTTGCCACTGGTCATTTTCTGACATGCAGTATTTGGGTAAAGGCTGACTGTATCATGGCCGTGTTATGCAGGAACCACCAAACTGCCCAAACCCTGATTTCAGCTGCAGTGTTGCAAGTGCTAATGGATGCAGTCTAAGTAGCTTCTCTGTTCCTCTTGCAATCTCCATGTTTCTGGAGTATCGATAAAATGCCCATGATCCTCACTTCTTAGAAAATTCACCTTTGAAATGAGTGCGTGTATGCAGGCATTCTCTTTATTTATGTCTGTATTTAAATTCCACATTTTTAATACTCTAAATCTGCTTATCTGTAGGAGACACTTTAATAATCTGATGTGAATAATATTGATACCTAAGGATGGAGGGAAAAGCATTATGCCTATTTGGTTATTCAAAAGTAGGCGCTGAGATTGTGCATTTCTGCAAGTGTAATCATTTATTTGTTGGAAAAGCAGTATAATATAGGCCTCCACTTTTGTTTAAATTTCAGCTGAAGATAGCAAAAGATTAATAAAGACAGATTTGCCACTAATTTACCAGAAAGTGTCATAAACAGAGCTTTGTAAAGTAGCAGAAGCTGCTCTGTGGCTCACAGTACCAGATCTCCAGTAAAATTTTGATTTTTTTTTTTTTTTTTTTTTTTTTTTATTGTTTTTTGGGTTTTCCCTCCAGAATATATGTGACCCCATCATTTCAGCTATGCTTCTACATCTGTACAAATATTTTGGTGGTGTAAAAACCCATTTGTGTATCTCTGAAGATTTCTTTGTTGCCTTCTTTGGGCTCTGTCCATGGACAGAAACTCTTTGGGGAAGAAATGCATGTCTGCACATCTTTGTACCTTCAAGACCACGTTTGTTTGCAGCAATTTGCTGACATGCTGCACGGTCACGTCCTTATTTCCTCGTTTTCAACTTTATGTAATCCATTTCTATAAGAATGAATATCTGGACCATGACCTCTCCTTTATCAAAGCATATATTTGTAGGCTGTGATATCTCTGAGTACACAGATACCTGATTAGGTAACGTGTTTGCATTCGGGCTATTTGTGCAGCTATTGAGCCGCAAGAGCCACTGAAGCACCGTCACCGAGTGCCAAATTTGCTCAAGTCTGAGAACCCTTTATGACCTCAGATAGCAATGCTTTGGTTCCCACTTGTGTGCAGAGCAGATAAATAAGTTATTGTGGTGTTCTCCATCACCAGCCAAACAGAAATCATTTTGCCATTACACGACTTTAGCAGTAGGGAACGTGCATCGGAATTGCCTCACTGACCTAAATGAGAACAATAAATGTGGGGAACACTTGAGTCTGATCCTCCTCTTTTTTCCTCTAGTCCATGTACTTAAACCTATGAAAAGTGAATGTAAAAGAGCTCTCACCCACTCTGTATGTTGTAATGCAAAGGCACATGTGCGTAGCACAGAAAACATGTTACTCTGTGTTAGCAACTCACAAAAAATTCTGCCTTTGAAGAGCTTCAATAATTAATTTTTTTGCTTAATTTATTTCCTTCAGTCCAAAAACAGCTAAAAAATGCAAAATAAGTTCTGATTTCATGGGGTTTTTCTTGGTTTTTTGGATTTTTGGTTTTTACCAGGGATGATCAACAACGTAAAAAAAAAAGCTTCTGCAAAGGTATTTCCTATCATGCCATGCTCCTTACAGACTTTCCCCATTCCTTTTCACTCCACCTCAAAGGAATAATTAGCTTCTAAAAAATGTTTTTCATTTTGGCTGGGAGAAGACAGAGCATGTTCTTAATTAAGGAACTGTTATTAAAATAAACTTTTCTAGGAAAATGTACATAATATAATATATAACATAATTAGAAAAATACTTTTATTTCTTCTGGTTTTTTTTTTTAATGGCTGACTGAAAAGTTTTCAGCCAACTCAAGTATCAGTTCTATCTTCTTTTTCTGTAATCATCCTCTTGAGTGTACTCACTTCTTCGGCTCATTCCTTTCCTTAAAAAGCAGTTTCATAGATTTTCTTTCTTCACTTTCTATCTTAATTGTCTCTAAATTTGCATCCAGAAAAAGTACGGATAATTTTCTTTTCATCAGTGTGTGTCTCCCAGCTTGGAGTCCTGCCTGTAGCATTGCTGGTCACATAATTTTTATGCCTCATTCTCTCTGATTTTACTGCATCTGTTACAGCTGCAATCACACCTACAGAAAGGAATTCCAAGATTTCAGTTAAATGTAAGTCCTGCCCCACATGTTTACTTCCACCAGGTTTTCAGCCCAGAATCTCCAAGCTAACCTGTATTGTTTTAAAACCACTGGCATGCTGTCATCTTTCTTAATGGCTTCAACTTTGTGCTGCTTTCTTTTCTGAAGTCTGAATTCCTCATCAGTAACTAGGGGTTGAAGTTTATACAAACATTATAATCTGTGCAAATCTTGTATTAGCTGGGCCCTAGGGAGCCTTCAAACCACCCAGCAAACTCCAGGCTGAGTTTCCTCCTGAAATCTGCAATTGAACTGTAACTCTTTTCTCTTGTGCTGTCTCATTAACTTCAAAATATTGCTTCATCCTCAGTGTCTGTGTTGGCCAGGCCCCTCTATAAAATGTTATCAAAAGGCATCACTTTTTCCAATATTCTCTGACATGCTGTCAGCAGAACTGAGCGAGCTGCATTATTCAAGCCACATGGCGATCACTGCTCAGGTGGAAGCAGCAAGCAGAGCGGTAGGTCGTGTCACACCAAAACAAAATGTGATGCTAGGGCTCCTCACTCCGAGGAGAAAAGGCACAGGGCCTGATTTTTGCAAGCAGTCTACCTGGCAGACTTTTGTGTCTAAAGTAGCCACACGCTGATTCTGTGTCTAATGTCAGGGCTGGCTTGTTTGCTAATAGTAGACATCACTGGATGGTAACAGTGCTTCAATACAAACCTGAATGCCATCTTTGAGATATTTGGACCTGTGAAAACTTGTAATCTATGAGATGCTCGCTATTAATGCACTTTGAAGACTGCGTATAAATGCCTTTTGCTTTTTTACTCCCTATATAGAGCTGTGTTTCAGTTATCCTGTACCATTTTTTTTCATCATACCACACAAGTATACTGTTATTTTTACCTTTTTTTAATTTTCAGCTGAGAGTTTAATAAGCATACTGACAAACTCATTTATTGTAAATTCAAGCACATTCAGAAGTAATTTTTAAATAAGCTGTGGTGCACAGGAGAAAAAACAGATTTTAGGCTTAAGTGATGGAGGAGATTGGTGCTGCAACATAATGTTGATGTCAGGTGCTTTGCTATCTGCCACAATCCCAAGTGCCTGTGTGACCCTGGTGACAAAAGGAAGACTGAGGAAAATGTGAGCCCCCTCTGGAAGGAAAGAGGTGACCTGGTTACTTAGGGCATGGAGAAGGCTGACGTACTCCACAATGTTCCTGTCTCAGCTTTTACCTGCAAGTGCCCCAGCCACACCACCTGGGTTGGAGATGGGAAAGCCACTGTCCATCATGGCTGAGAAGATGTGGCAGTCCAGTGAAGTTCCCACTGACTGGAAAAGCCCCCCATTTTTATAAAAGGAAAAAAAAGGAAAGCCTGGGTGACAACAGGCTGGCCAGACTCACCTCTGTGCCTGGCAAGATCATGAAACACATGGAAAATAAGGAGGTCATTGCTGACAGCAAACATGGCTTCATCAAGGCAAATCATGCCTGACAAATTTGGTGGCCTTGTATAATGGGGCTACAGCATTGATGGAGGAGTTAAGAGTGATTATTGTTGTCTACCTGGACTTGTGCAAAGCGTTTGACACTGTCCCACACAGCATCCTTGTCTCTAAACTGGAAAGATGTGGATTTGCATGAGGAGATGCTGATGTGCTGGACAGCACACCACTGGAGGCAACCAAGCTTCATATGAGTGCTGAGATGAAGATTTGTGCACCTGATTGTCAGGTCAAGGTCAAATGCAAGTAAATGTGTGTAAATACATGAGACAAACTAAGGTTTATGTGAATTGTGGTGTTTATTTGACCATAAACTGTAAAAGAAGCAATAAAATGAGTGAAATGGCATGCTTAAAGGAGTATTAATGCAGCAACTAAGTAGGGTAATAGGAAGCTTGTACAATTGGCATATGTTCCTATTTGGTTTTTATTTTATAGCTTAGCAAGGCAAGGCCTATTATTTCATCTAAACTGTGGTTAAAATTGACTGTAAAAATGGTATTAGACTGCTTAAACTTTATATTTCATTTACTTCCAGGTATAAAACTCTGTACCGTTTATAAATAAAATTACTCTCCTTCTGAACTGTCAGCTCAGCAAGCACAAGCTGGCCTCTGAGGTCTGGGCATCTCCGTGTCTGATCTGTTCAATAATAAAAGTTATGTGGTAGATCTTCAGTGCCTGCTATGCTACAATTTGCATGCCATTTTTGGATAAAGGTGTGTGTTTAATGAGGGTCTTGAATATGCAAATTTTGTTTTGTGCAAACAAAGGAGATGTCAGCCATACAAATAAACATGTATGTAAATCCTTCTCATGCAGCAAAATGCCTTTGTATTTGCCAGCAGTTTGCAGAATCCTGCCTTTTGCTGACAGTCAGTATCTTGGGAAGGCACTGTGGTGGCTTCCCTCCTTTATTACCAGAACAAGGCTCAGCCTGCCCCTGGCCATATGAAGCCCCATTCAGAGAAAACGCGCAGGGAGGAGTTTCCAGGAATTAGTTTATTCTCTTTGTTGCCTGATATTCTGCCAGATGTTGCAAGTGGGGAGGGATCCACAAACACCTGAAGAGTAAGGCTAATCTCCTCCACGCCCTCTGCAGTCACTGGAGAGGTAGATGGCCTCCTCCCTGGCACAGCAGGCACCAGCACCTTCCCACGAGGGATGACCCCTGCAGGCTCTGGCAGCAGCCCTGCCCCTGGTCCCCACAGGGTAAGCGAGTCAGCTGGCTGGGTGGTCGGGAGTCTGGGAGCTTCCTCACCAGAGACATTCCTGATGTCCCTCCCACTTCCACCATCCCCACTCACAAGGGAAGAGGGGCCCCCAGGTAACAGCTCATGGCCGGATTGCAGCGGTCCAGAGGACAGATTTTACAAACTTTAACATTTGAGCTGTGTTTGCCTTTGAAAATATATCCCTTGCACTTGGAGAAAAACGGTTCTCAAAGTTGCTTGAAAGAGTCAAGAGTCATTAAAATATGTAAATGGTAAAATTGTACATGGATAATAGTCTGATTACCATTTCAGTGACAGATGTTCTCACACAGAACCAGATTTTCAAAGGAGATCCGGGTTAAATTTTCAAGTATTCAGCCCAACATCTGGAGCTGAATTTTCAGATGAGCCCACCTCTTGCTGAGGCACTAAGTGGGCAATTCTCTGTAAAGCCCTCAACATGTAATTCCCATTGTGGTCCTAGTCAGACTCTTTTTTTTTATTCTTACTTGCAAAAGAAAATTTGCAAGCAACTGAACTTGTTTGAATATCTGGCCCTGGCTCTCAGTGCTGAAGAAATTCTGGAACTCCAGCTTCTCACGTGTACCTGAGCCCCACAAGCACAGGATCACTGAATCCTAGAATGCTTTGGGTTGGAAGGGACCTTAAAGACTGTCTGGATAGATCCCCCAGCAGGGGTAGGGTTGCTGCCCACTACCACTCAGAGCCCACTTCAATCCAATTAAAGATTTCCAGGGATAAGGCATTTACAACTTCTTTGGGCAACCTGATCCATGGAACAGTACCACGGAAGGGTGTCCCACACGCCTGCTCCTGATGCCTTTGTCAGGGACCTTGGTACAGCAGAGTGGACTTGCTTGGCCTACCTAGGGCCATTGGCAAAGGCCTGCTATACTTCATGCTATGCACCAGATTCTCTAGGGCATCAGGGAAAGGCAAAGTGGGTGAAACAGCAAAAACCACACTGAAACTAAAGGCAGGCTTCCAAACACTGGGGCAGTGCAATTGGGCACCAGGATCTCCTCTTAGTCACAGTAGTTCAGTCTTGGAACCACCATCAAAATCGTGGTGATCCAAGTGTGACTGGGACCTGGCTTTTCTGTGTGCATGTGCACCTTGTCCAAAATGTGACAGGCAACCTCCATCTGTCTCCTTAGGAAGTTTCAAGCTAAAAAAGGGAGCCTGCAATGACAGGAGGAGCATCACCATTTGACTGGGGCACCGTGCAGCATTCCTACGTAAGGCACTTCTCTCCTGCCAAAGGCACTACAGAGGGAAGCCAGGATTGCTTAGCTGAGCTACTGGTGAGCACCTTTGCGAAGAGACGTGTGTCACTGAATCCCACAGCAGGCAGCTAAGACAGCCCAAATATGTCCAAGAGCAAATGCCATCACTGTGCTGCTGCAGTGGGGAGATGCTGCAAGGAGAGCTGTGGAGGAGTCAGGGAGAAGCTCCCGGAGGCCACGAGTGCACTGGGAGGGTGCAGGACTGCCACTTGCACCATCAAGCTCACACACTGGAATTGCCCCACCTATACAAAAAAAAAAAAATAGTATCTGAGTTTCTGCTATTAAAAATAGGCATCTTTTATCAATGTATGTAAATTGCTTTAAGAGGGGGAAAGATGTTCAAGCACGATGACTCATTTTCGCAATCACATCTAAGAGTATACAGCTAATACTGAAAGTACCCGAGTCGTTCTTGTGCATTTGGTTTATTCTGTGTTTGGTTTGTAGAGTGTATTAGACACTTGCATAATCACTTGCTGTCTGACTCGGGCTTCCTCTCTACTGGGAGGTACAACTCGCCCACTCTACTCACTCAGTGCCTTGTCTTGCATCCGTGACCTTCACAGTTCACTCATATAATAATGCTAAATTAGTATACTGGGGGCAGAAAATTCTGCTGAGGCCTTCTTTTTCGTTTTCTTTTTATTGTAATTTAAGCAAACCCCACCAACTCATTTCCAAAACCTGTGACTCTTTTTTAACTAACATTTATTTCAAAGTGATGCATCAACGATCAAAAAAAAAAGGTTTTGGTGGGCATTCCAACAAACTCTCTCACCCTCAGTCATTGCTGGTTGCCTCCTTTTAAAAGTGAGGCATGAGTGTTTTCTACAAGAAAATCAACAAGCTTTATAACTGTAGGATTATGACCATCCCTGCTCACCATTTGTGGAAGGTTTGAAAATCTCAAATTTCATTAATTTTTTCATCCAGGGTTGTCTGACAAGAAGTTTCCTGTGGGAAGGATTTAATTTTGAAAGTCTACACTCATTACCCTTTGTTACATTATGATGGCAGAGGAAAATGTAAATGTGGCCTAGAACCAGTGTCAGGACACTTGGTGGTGTGGAGAGCTGGCTAGTACCTGGTGGCTGGCATCTGCTTAATGCTGATGGATGCAGTAAAAGGTGACATTAATACAAGCCTTTATGACAAGCTGCTAGAGGAAGCAGCCTGGAATTTGGCTATCCTCACCTAAGCTGCTTCTTACAGCTGGGAGTCAATGACAGGAAAGTAGGAGCTAATTAAGATGTGGGATGGGGAGAGATTAGAAAATTGTTCTAAAATCCTATAAAGGTAGGTAATTAGTGACATGATGTCTAATTGCCAGAATTATATGGAAGTATCAATGAGAATCTCTTCCCTTCTCCCTAGCTAAATGCAAACATTTCTTGTGTTGATAATAATTACTAGCTGTCTTTTGTCTTTCTTATTTGTGCCTGTGAACAACTTTTTATATTAAAAGTTAAATCAGAGCAAGAAGATGCTTATTAATTCTAAGTATGGTGAGTTTAACAATTGCTGTTACCTGCTGTGAGGTGAGTTTCATGGTCTGCATCTTGCTGCTGAGAAAGTTCCATCCCTAGTGTTCACAGATCTCCTGTTTTGGTTGAAAGTTTTGCCTTGGAGGTGGATTTAGCAGTGTTGTGAAAGGCTGTGATGGAAGCAGGTAAATAGAAAATAAATACCTCTAGCTAGAGACACTCCTTTAAGAGACATTGCATTGATTTCAGATTTCAGCCATAGTAATCACTAATGTCTTGGTTGCTGAGGACAGATTTTTCATCTTAACTAGCAGCAGTTTTTTTCTATAATCTTTCTTATGAACTCAGACTCACAGAATTTATCCTACTTTATTTATTAGCAAGTCCTGACAAATATGGCTGTTACATTTTATAATTGTTTCTGAGGATAAAACATGCAAAATACCTATAATATATATTGTTTCTTAAGCAGAAATCTCCATACTTCACCTAAAATTACTCCACTGAGAGCCTGCAAGCATCTGGTCACCTGTGCCTGTGCTCAGCAAAGATTTCTCCTGGTTAACAAGTCCCTATAAAATGAGCTGTTTGTTGCTGAGGCTGCTGTCAAATCCCACAATGCTTTCCCACTTTGTCCAAGCGGTTTGGGAGGAATCTGATCGCTCTCTGTCAGGCAGCATCAGGCTCGTTCAGAGAAAGCTCATTCTGATTGACAGTAATCTGAGGAGGCACTGTTTGATCAGAAGGAGACTTTCCTCAAAATGCGGGTTTGGGTGGAGAGAGTTTCCCAGATGCCCAATGGATCACAGGGCGATCAATTGGCTCCCCTGGAGGGGGAATGTGAGACAGCCAGGGTTCTGGCTACTCTGCAGCTGGGGCATCTCCTTCTGGAAGTGCTCAGCACTACTGTGCAGGAGGTGATCCCATAGGAAATCACGGCTTCTCCTACCCGTGAGAAGACCACAAAGCCACCACATGTGTGATCCTCAGCTATCAGCATCTGCTTGCCTTTTCCTCAGATGCTGATATTGTACTTCACAGAGGTCTGGAAATGAGATTGATCTGCTGGGAGCATCAGAATGAAGGAAAAAAGCTGTGGTCCCACTGAGATTCATTCCAGTCAGCTTTTGCATCACCAGAAGTGTGAATTTCCACACATGGCACCATCAGGCCATGGGGGTACCATGCTATTAGAAGCAAGCCCTGGGATGAAGGCAGTGCCCTTGGTTCAGAGAGGAAAGGAGGGTGCCTGGCCTCCACAGCAGGACTCATCCAAAGTGTCACTGACACGTTTGAGTCCATTTATTTATTTTTGTCTATTTATTTCTTTTTATCTGAGGCCCACAACCAAGAGGCAAAGGGCAGAGGTCAGTCCCACACTGGCAGGACATTCCAGACGTGGTGAGCACTGAGCTGGGTGGGACTGGAGACCTCCTCTTTCCTGGTCCCAAGGTGTTGAGCTGCATTATTCTCTTCCTCTTATGCTTATTTTCACCAGCCATAAAATACTGATAGGGCATATTTAGCTCTTAGTCATGTTGTGAGCATTATTTTATGAGTGTGTTACAGTGCTTTGAAAACTCAGCATTCCCTGAATTACTGCTTTAATGCTGTGCTAGAGATCAACGACACTGATAAACTGGGGTTGCCTGCCCATTAAGTCATAGGTTGGACCAGCACACACCAGGGAGAACTGTGAGCTCTCCTCTCCATCATGCCTTCACCAGAGCAAGAGGCTTATCTGTATTTGCTGAATCATCTGCTGGAGCTGCATAATCAATGTATTTGCTCTGGATACTATTTCCTGTGAAAATAACTGCCTGTGAGGCCACGCCTCACACTTCTAGTGAGATAAGTGGTTAACCATTGTCTCAACTAAAGATTGACACTAAGCTGATAAAGCTACTAAGCTAACTGAGCAGTAACTTCATTAACTCCCAACATGCCAGTCAACCAGGGAGTTTAACAAGCTGAGGAGCAATTAAGGCCCCCTGAAATGCTGGGCAGCTGTTCCCAAGTGTTTATTGAGTAAATGTCCCACTGTGTCAGCTTACTGACATTCATCTGTTTCAACTAGCTCTATAGGCATCTGCAGCCAACCTTCACCACAGCTGTAGTGAAGATCCCTTTGGCCATTTGAACAACCATTCTGAGTCCACTTTCTTCTTTGTTTTCTTGTCTCCTCTTTTCTCCTTCACAGCAAGAAAAACACAGTTCAACCACAACATGGATGGAGCACCACGGTGGTCAGGACACAGTTATCTTCACCCAGAGGAGTTGTGCAAATCCTCAATACTTTTCTGGATGTGCCCAGAATGAAAATGTGTCACTTCTGCCTTTTGTCTCCTCCAGATGTTGCACGCAGCCACTACACTAATGGCATGGAGACACTGCTTCCCAAAGAACCTCAAAGAACCTTCTTGAAACCCATTTGCTCTCAAGCAAATCCCATTAACCTTTTAGGTTTGGGTGGGTTAGAGGTTGACCTATGGTTGACTCAGATTTAATTGTCAGGCTTGTTTGCTGTCTTTTCAGAAAACCATGGGCTGAGTGGACACACTCCTCTGACCCAAGAGTGTCTTTTCAGGTAGGATGGAGGCATAATGCCAGGATAACATAAAAAATCCAACAAAACAGTACTACAGTGCTTTGAAAATCCAGTTGAATCCCAAGATTGAAGGGTCTCCCCTGCAAAATATTCAGTCTTTGCCATATAATCTGCTGAAGCTTGGATGGTGATGAATAACAAGTCTCAGTTTCTCCAACTGCTCATCCAGAGTCCCACACAGGGCCCCAAACCTGCAAAAGTGCAACTTTTGCTGTTTAAAATATGGCCCTTTTTCTCCTCACCAGCAGATTTAGGAAGCCAAGAATCCACCTTGTATGTATTACAGCAATCTTGCTTGTAGTAAGTCATCAGGTGCACAGAAAGAATATTTGATTGCTCCATCCTATCCATCAACAACTTGTCCTTGGACTACATCACAACATTTACAGTGTGCCTGTGCAAAACACACTCTGCAAAGGGATCCCTGACTCCTTGCACTTGTTATTCATACATTGTTTTAATCTTTCCTGTGGGAGAAATCTTACTGAATCTTTCACACCCCAGGAGACACGGTAGGATTTTTTTAAACTGAGTTGCAAAGTAAGGAGTTCTGTACCAGAGCAATTATGGTTTATTGTTTCAGTTGGTAAATGTTTAAAAAAGCAGCCGTCTCTTAAGACCATACCATAAAATGTGACTTGCACACAAACTGTAAATAAATAGAAATAATTGCTTGTGCTACAAGATCCATCTGGGGTTGGTTTCAGTTCCTCAAATAGTTGCAAACTTTCTGCGCATCTATGAGCAAACCAATTAATCTTCCCTGTATCTCATTTCCCTTTTAGTGCAATGAGCAAAGTTATCTCCGCTGTCCAGAGGATGAGTTCTGCAGCCTGGCAGAGCCCCAGCACACCCAAGCCCTTACCCCCTGCCCCAAGGAGGCTTTTAGCAGGATCAAAGTAAATAGCTTGCAGTGATTTCACATATTCCCAGCCCCACGGGCTTAATGTGATTTTTAAAAAGGGAATTAATTTCTAGCCAACCTATGGCTTAGCTGTTACCCAGTTACACCAAAGATGACAGAAAGGGCTTAAGCTAAGGTGTGACTTGATTAGCAGCATTTCTTCTCACAGCCAGGTACGCCGCCCTCTTTGAACCCTGTCACTGCCCAGAGGAGCAAAGGGGAACCTCAGGAGCCAGGATTAACACGAGGGCCCCAGGCCACAGCTGCTTCCACAGCTCTTGAAACAACAGCAGCCAGATCTCTGCTCTGGTGACTCCCTATCCTTGCTCTATCAGTTTGTGCTGGCAATCATGAAGCACTGGAAGTTAGAACCAGTGCTTGTTTGCTGCCTGTTATCACATCCAACCATTCCCCATAACTAAAGTGCATGGGCTCCTTCACCCATGTCCCCCAACTTCTAGGATACATCTGAAAAATCCTCGTGTCTCCACAGGCAGACACGGTACAGCCTCATGCTTTTGTTTCTCTGCAGACTTGTTCCTGCTGAGCTGGTGATCTTGTCATCTGTACAGGAAAAAAAAAAAAGACTCATTTTCAAGGAGAATGAAAAATGGATCTCAGCAATTACAAGGGACTCACCTCTCTGTGCTTCACTGGTACCTTCACTATCATGACAGTGGCTACCTAGCAACCATGCCTTTCTACTCAAGACATCTTTATTCAGATATATTTGTATTTCTACTGGCATGGGGAAATGTTGGCCATAAAAATATTAGTTTATTTGGACCCAGTAAGGTAAAGTATCTTTCAGAGAATTTAAAACACTATTTCAGCAGCAGCTTGAAGAAGCACCAGCAGCTCTTTTGTTGGTGTGGCAGCTGTACCTGTTTAACCTCACTATTGAGACATGCTCCTTGTCAGGTTAGAGTGTGCAAAAAGTACATACAAACCAAAACTAAAACCACTCCCCACCCCAAATCCCTGAAAAACAAGACCTTAAGGTTTTCTAGGAGCAAGTCCTCTTCCTATTAGCTCACAGGAGCAATTAACCAGTGGGTGGTTTCTGGGCCTACCTTAAGCTTTAAATGAATGTACTTAATACATTTACCTATTGCCTAGAAGACAGGGTGGAGTTAAATGTGCTTAAGATTTATAGACAGAGGCAATCTAAGGCAATAAAGCTGTTTTGCCTCCCTTCTGTCTGAAGGCAGAGCAAGGGTAACCTTATAAAGCTGGCTAATTGTGCTGGTTGTTTGTATTTTAGATCACTGCCCTCCATTTTAGCCCTCCCTCCTCCCTCCCCAACATCTATGAAAAACAAAATTAGGCAGAAGCAGTAAATCACTGCATGGAGCTTCCCTACCTCATCCCTCTTCCAGCTGACAAGAAGCAAAACCTTGTTGATTTTCACATGGCAATGCTTACTTTAATTCATGGGACGAGATACCCTTCCAAAAATAATTCAATATGCTTCTGTATTCAACCCAGCTGCCCTTCTGCTTTATGCTGTAGCCTTGTCACAACACTCTTTCTCCCTGCACTTGTTTCAGCCTTCAGACTGGTGTATAAGCTTTTAATCATTTCAGAGTTATTTACTTAGTATTATCCCACCAACTTTGAGTTTTTCGCAGTATTTATTAATTAACTTTCCCAAAATTTCTGTGGAGTAGCAAAGTGTTCCTTGTCTGATTTCACAAGAATGGAAGCAGGGTTTGTATTTAGTATTACTGGGGAAATTTCCTGATTCCTCTGGAACTGGGTACCAAATAAAGGGATTTTGTTCAAGCAGACAGTATCTGAACAACAGTTAGAAAGACTGAAACCCAAACAGTCAGTAGGCAACTCAAAGGAAGGAGGGGGAAATGTGTTTCTGTAAAAGTAGACATGGTAATAAACAGCTATTGAAAAGATAAGAAGTTCTATAAAGAGTGAGATGGGCAGACAGTATTTTTTTTAATACCAGGCTACTCATCCCAGATCAGGGATGTGAGTTCAACTTCAGGCTCCTACAGGAGCTAATGGTCCTGCAAGAGGTTCACAGTCAACAAATAAATACAAAAGAGAAAGGACTAAGCAAAATGCAGCCCCAGGTGAAGTGCTCGGACCCTTGAGAAGCTCTGAGTAGGATCCTAAACAGATGTCACTTTGGATAGGGACAGAAAAGAAACTGAGATGTGAGAGGGGGACCACTGTCTGCCAAGGTCTCAGTCACCTCAGGTGAGGCTTGAGTCATTTTTCTTCTACTGAAACCCACAGACCAGTGGACACATGGACTCTGGTACCTGTAAGAACATTTTTTTTTTCCATTTTACATTGTTTGAAGGACAATATAAGACTTTAAAATCATGGATTATATCTCAGGTATTCACTACTAATGCCTAAGTCATGTAGTGTCAGTTCCTGTCTGCCTTTATGCTATCCAGCTGGATTACCCTGGAAATCCTCGTTTTATAAGAAAGGATGAGCCAGTGAGTCACCCAACGTCTCCTGGTCCCAGCTGCTGGAGACAGAGTGAAGCATGTTCCCCTGCTGAAAGGTGCTGAACCCACAGGTCTCATCAGCTGGGTGACTTGTTAAAGAGGATAGGGAGGGCAGCAGCAGCAGCAATTTAAAACACAGCAGCTTCAGCTGTTTTCTTTGTGAGGTGCCTATCCCTTCAACACACGCAGAGAAGGTGTTGAATTCCTTCTCTGGGAATTGGAATTGGACATTGGAAAATAAAGTTTGGGTCTTTTTGACACAAGGATTCAAAATCCATTTAAATCCTCCTGTGGGCACCATGTAATTGACCAAGATGTATCTTTGACAAGCCCTTGAAGCTGCATCACAAACTATGTGATGCATTTCTTTAACAAATCATGCAAAGGAGAGCAGTGCCCTGCCTTCACCACTGTTCCTGCTTTCATTAAATCTGATATCAAACCTTTCAGGAGGAAAAAGGCAAAAAGACTCTGAGGAAAAGAGCAGGTTCAAGTTCAGCATGGGCTGCACTTGCCTAACTCACAGGAAAGCTCAAGTTTGCAGAGGGCTCTGCGGATGTCAGAAGATTTATAACAATCATTAATTAGAATATGATCATTCAACTTAGGTTTTGATTCTCAGCATACTTTATCCTCTACCCTTTCTATTACAACTGCAGAATTGAAATTTCATTTATCTTGATTGTCTGCAGTTTTGAAGTAATGGGAAAAGTTCACAGTGAAGGCTTTGAGGTGTCTTCTGTTATCAAGGGTTCCTATTAGCTACATTGAATTGATTTAAGCCTATTAGTTTATCGAGAGCATAATCCCATTCTTTAGCTTTCAAGGGAAAGCAGCAACTACCTCAGTTAATTACTGTTTCCTTGCTGGCACCCCAGAGCAAGCAAATGGTCCAAAGTAATTGGTAACAATTGGGAATGAATGTGTACGTATGGTCCTGCTAACTATAGCTTGTAAGGTTAATTGGAAAAACTGGGATAAGTGTGGGATGCAAAACAAGTGAATTTTCTTCACAAAAGGAGATGATGTTCCAGCATACTGAAAAAATAGATATGTTTTGCTTGGTGTTTATATAAAGAACAGGTCATGAAAGACCCCTGAATCACCACAGAAATGCATCCAGAGCCATCTGAACCAGCTTTGCCAAGGAGTCGGCCTTTTTCAACACACAGCTGTGGGGAAAACCCTGGGAGCAACCCTGCCCAGGGGCCACGAGGTTCAGCTGCCTGCAGATCCTGCTTGCCCTCACCACAGGCAGCTTCAGGGTCCCTCTCCTGAAGATCCTCTGCTTCATTGCCGTGCCCTGCATCCCAGCAGCCCCACGATGACATGGCAAGGTGAGAGCAGGCGGGAGTGGGGAGGCAGTTTGTCTTGGCCATGCTGCTGCGCAGTCATATTCACCTGTAGGGGATAAAGGAGCTGCTGTTTTTTCTCTGTGTGAGGGGTGCAGGTGGAAGGAGGACCTGCATCCCAAGATGGGAGAGATGAACAGGACTGAAGGAATGGGAGCGTGTGGACAAAGCGGTGTGCAGGGAGAGGCGTGAGGGGAATCGTGTTTTGCCTCACAGGGGTTTGAATCCTAGACAGAGAGCACAGCAAAGCAGGAATCTTTCTGAAGAACATTGCAGTAAATTTTCCCAGATTCTTAGGAGGTTTCTAATAAAATAGTCCTGTCAACTTCAGTGAATCTTTGATTTATACTGACTGGGGATTTATCCTTCTGCTGGGGCATTTCTAAACTACCTATAATTTTGTTATACTAGCAAGTCAGAGTTATTCTGATGTATGTATTATTGGTTAATATGGACTGTCATCAACCCTTCAGTCAGCTGGCCATGATTCATGAAAGAAAATCACTTCTAATTAAACATTCATCTAATTATTCTTGCCAGAAACAAATGAAATATGCAACCAATATGTTCCATAACAGCTTCAGTAGAGCACCACTAGGATTTGTGAAGCCAGATGATTGAATGCACGGGGAAGCTTTTCAGCACATGTTGCATGAGAAAATGATCCATTCCTACCTTTTAACTGTCTTCTGAACATTTCAAGCAGTATTTAATGTCAGACTAGATTTTGGAACAAGGCACATTAATGACTGCAGTAATTGCTCTTTGGGAGAACAGATTTGAGTGACAACACTTTCTCTAACCTCCAGGGTCTTACTTTCCTATGAACAGCTTAACGTTTAAACAAACCGATTTCTCAATATTTTACCAAAAAAAAAAAAAAAAAAAAAGGAAAAAAGATCCCTGCAGAGGCTCACATAACTATTTTTCTGTTAATTTATTTTTTCTATTAATTTAATTTAAAAGAAAAGCTGTAGCATAACATTTTTCTTTGATGTATCAGTGTATTGCAAGTCTGTTTCATACATGCATCTAAGTAATAGGACGTTGACCCCCTAGAATGACTTCAAAATTCTTATGTCTTATCATTCCCCTTTGTGTCTGGGACTGTAAATCTATTTATCAAGTGCCTGGAATAGTTTTGTGAGTCCTGCAAATTTCTTTTTTGCTCTAACATATTTTGGCTTACAACATCTTGAATATGCAGTAACTGAAGATTTTCTCCTGATTTGTAGACATACATGTTGCAAATTGCTCATATATGTTTGATTGCAATCAGTTGAACTTCCCTAGAACTCAAAACTAGTCTAACTGAAGAGAGAAACAGAAACAAGGTTTGGCAATATTTCCCTCATCAAAAGGGCAAATCTATAAGGTTACCATTTAATTTTAATTTTTTTATGGCACAATCCAGTAACCATTAACAGATGAGTGGCAAACAGTGATGTTATGCCTTCATGGAAACTACAGTAACAAGAATCAATTCTCAAGATTTGTTCACAATTGCAAGCAAATAATTTCTGTTAAGAAACCTTCTCCTCAGTCTGAAAAAAATGAATTACAGGGAAATAGGTATCAAGCTGGGGAGGATATGCTGTTCAAATATGTGGAAAAGCCTGGAGATTCAGCAGGTTGCTTCAGATACCATCACACTTGCAGGTTATCAGGTTCTGGCATGCTACTTCTCTGTAATTATTTATTAAAAGACCTAAAATGAATGTTTCGAAAGGATTTTGCAGAGCAGTTGGAGTGCAGGTTTGTTTCTCAATCCTGCCACAGCTTTTATGTGCAGGGTATTTAGAACCCCACTGGCTGAAGCAGGTGGGTGATGAAATCAAGAATTACAGATGTTTCTTATGAAATCAGTGGGAAGTAAATATCTAAACAACTTCAAAAATCTAGTTTCAATGCTCTCTGGAATAATCTCTGGTTGGAAGCAAGCAGTGCAATGCCTGATATGGCATCAGAGTTCAGTGTAAATTGATCATATCTTGGGGATTTCTTGAGATCAGTTTGGCTTTTCAGAAATACCTTACTGTTCCAAGGCCTTCTTTCAGTAAAAAAAAAAAAAAAATCAAGTTTTTCACTGGGAGAGTTACATTCTAACCTATAGAACTGTTTAATGATACTTTGATTCCAAACACAATTTGTTCCATATTGACTAGAAACAGGGAATTCAGCAACACAAGCAGTTGTAGTTGAGAACAATTATTGGAGTCAAGATGTTGACTGGAGCTGGATGCCACTGTTGTCTCATACATGCTAAATATCTGTTTTCTGTGGTTCCTGACAATTGTGCCAAGGTCTGGACTCTACACTCCCCTCTCCCAGAGCCACAAGTGCATTACCTGAACATGGCAGTTGCAGTACAGCCCGCATTTTATTAATATACTTTTATATCATAGGGATATTTTGTGACTCTTGAATGCCCCCATCAAAGTTTCCTCTTTCTCATTCTGAAAATACAGGCAATTTAGCTTTGCTTTTCAGTTTTAATAACCAGAGATCACCACTGACTTTAATCCACAGAACATGCCTCCCCACACTGGACAGATTAATCATCAAATTGTCAGATCTGTAGTCATCTTTCTCTCTAAATTTCCCTATTATCATTTTATTAGCTGCAAATTTCTGCAAAACCACACAGAACTCCTTTCCAAATCTGACTGCCACAGCTCCCATAATCTGGAGGAGTATTTCAGCAAACTGTGACCACAGAAGAAAGGCAATTAAGAAATTTCCACTGTGGCTCCATCCTTCTGTGATATCCACCACAGTGAGAGGCTGAGGATAGATCAAGGCAGTGAGAAGCTGAGGAAGGCCCAAAGGCAGTAAAACTGCAGCAGAGGGATGTACTGAGAGTCTGGAGGTGCAGGATCCTTGGGAAGGCTGTCCCACATCATTGCTCACACATCCAAAGCACCCAGTTTTCTTCTCCTCTTCTGCCTCCCGCAGCTCCCAGAGGCACAAAGTGCATTTTTCCCATGGGAGATTTCTGCGTTCACTTGTGCTGCAACGTGAACGCGTGAGTCACTCCTCACACAGCAAGAGCAGCACTCTCTCCCCTCCCTGCACCTCTGGCAGTGCTGCCTGGTGCCCACATCATCCCTGCTCCCAATGGAGCCAGCCTGGATTCAGACCCCAAGCAAATGGCCACCTCCATGGGCCCCAGGTCTTGTGAGATGGTCAAAATTAGGCCCATGCCCCTTTGCTTACTGATTTCAAGTTGGCATGTCTCCACTTAGCTGTGAGGGATTTGGTTTTTTTCAACAAGCCCTTTCAATGTGCCTGTGTGCTGTTCAAAGGGTCCAAGCACTTAACTTGATATTTTTGCTTCCATTCCAGGGACCAGTTGGCTAAATATTCAATTTGCAGCATCTAAACATATGGGCATTTACGTTCTTTATCACATGTAGCTGAGAGTCCACTGAGCAGTGAGACTTATTTATGCTAACTGTTCATTTTACATTGTTTTTAATACGGCAAAATAAGGATTTAAATTTGTTTGCAGACAGAAAGCAAATTATTTTTATGTTGTGCTGCCAGAGTAAAATTTTGCTGCATGCAGCTTTCCTCCCCTTTTCTCAGAAGCTATCTAAAAATAAATGTCGCACACCTGTCTTGTCTCTGTATGCCATCCAGTAACTAAAGCTAGACATGCATACAGCACTCTGATAAAAGCCTCAGTGGAGCCTGGAGGGGGAACTTCACACGCACTGCCTTTGCCAACTGTCCTACTTGCTTCCCACATCAGAGAGCTGAGACCATCCTAGCCCAAACTTCACCCAAGAAATATAACATGGACAATGTAACATGGACAACCCTGAAGTAATCAGGCAGTTGGGCTGATTACTGATCAGTCAGGCTTGATGGTCACTGCAAGCTTCTACAAACTGAAATATTTTATTCTTCTGTATTCTAAACCAAAAATCCATTTCCTTGCTCTTCCCGCCATGGAGTTTTGCCCAGTTTTCCCATTCAGTTTATTTCAGGCTGAATTCTCACCTTGGCGCACTGGCAGTGCAGGTCAATCCCGACATGAACCAGGGCCAGGAGCACATTCCAGTGCTGGGAAGATCCCGCACCTCACACCACAGCTCCCGCTGGCAGAAGGGAATCACAAGCCAGAACGCTGCTGGCACGCTAGCATGCATGACAGATTCATTTTCCTGCGGCGTATGAATTAGCAAATTACGGTTTCTGAATGAGACTGGGCCTCAACAAGTCTTGTGCTGTCAGATACACCTCAGTTTCTGGGATTTTACGTCATCCACCTTTCTGTTTCACACCAGTAATTTCTGTCTTACGGAAAAAGTGCTCTTTTTTCTCATTCTGAAAAATATTGTGACTGTTGTTATGCTGCCTCAACAACACGCCATTGGCTAAGAGCTATTTTGGAAATTCATGTCAGGTCTGTTCAACCAATTTCTTCTTTTCTTCTCCATTAAATCAGACTTGCATCCCAGCCACAGTCAGTCAGAGAAATCACAAGCATTGATTTCCAACTTGTGCTAGTTAATGCAATTTCCCCCAAAACTTTTGTGGCAACCTCACCTTCTCCAGAGTTAAACAGGTGATCTGCTCATGAGCCAAGCTGGGAGCAGCTCCTGTTGGATTTCAGAGGGACAGATTCTCATTGTGTGCACACCCAGCCTCTGGGCTTCTGTGAATGCCTTCTGTGAACCATCTTTAGAGCATGATGCAAGGAATACTGAGATCAGGCAGCCAAATCAGAGCCTAAACTGGGAAATAACCAGTCTGATCTGACCCAGCTGTGTCCCACTGCTTTTGAAAAGGTGAGAAATACATGAATCTGAAAAAGGTTTTCCTGCATTGGATAACCAAGCAAAGCTCACTACTGGCATAAAAAGCATTTTCAGGTAAAGGTTGTACTGTGGTATGGATTAAAAGTTTTTCATTTCTATCTGCTACATTGAAATGACAAGTGTCAATCCCTGAACTTTAAAGCATAAAATAAAGTCAGAAAAAGATTCCCTGAGGATGAAAGCTTTGCAAAGTGTTGTCCAAAAAAGGCACTGTAGAGTAATTTTACCTTCTGATGGAAGACCCATGAATATCAGTGGAGACAAGTGATTGGACTAGTCACTGGTGTGTGACATTAAGATTCCTACAGAGGAAATCACTGTAAAATTACTGAGAGACATGAGAGGTTCACATTGTCTTCACCTATGAAAATAAAATTCTTGTGGGTTGGTTATGGTATAAAACATGTAATTGCTATCAAATGAGCACAAAAAGGTTTATCTTTTGTGATTATTAGCTTTTTTAGATTACATATTTTGAGACATGGAAATTCTTTTCATCTTAAGTTGTTCAGATCTTTTGCTTCCTAGCCAAGACCTCAGGAGACACCAATAATATACAGTCTAAGGATTTCTCTCTTTTCCCCAAAATGGGACAACAAAACAATTTTAGAAAACCCACCAACCTAAATGACTGCAATAATTTGTTAAAATTAACGTTGGATGTGATGGATCCTGAGACACTGGAACAGTGGGGTAGAATACAGCAGAATGCTGTATTACAGTGCTGAAAATAAATCAGCAATGTAGGAAATGATTCAGAAGGGTTTTGGACTGCAGTCCATAGTGTCTCAACATGCAGCAATTGAATTAGCCTTCATTCTGCTCTAGAGACCTCAGAGCCCTACCCTGCAGTGAGGCAAAGTGCAGGCGAAAGTCAAGAGGAAAGCGTGGAGCCCTTGAGAATGAGGAGGGACACATAGTTTGTACTTTTTTCCCTAATAAATCTACAAATACCTCAGCCAAGCTTTAAATAATGCAGGCAGGGTCTTTCCTTCTTCCTACAAATTTGCCTTTAAATGGAAACACATACTTCCTAATTTGACATGGTCACTTCTAATGGAAGTATGGGGCTGCATCCAAGTGATAAACTTCTGATTCTAGAATTAAAGAAGCAAAGGAACTCTGCTTCAGGGCAAATGCAGCAACTTTAAATTCCTTCCTTGCTCATGCTGTTGTATAGCAAGGGTATCATTAAGCTTTTTCAAGCTGGCATCGCAGATGAATCAAGGCATTGTGAGTGGCTTTGCACACTGTGGAGGTTTATGCCAGGTGAGGATGCACCGGCAGTTTGTGCTGTGTGTGGGCACGAGCACGTGCTGGGGAGGGGAATGCACGCGCCACCACAGATTCCTGCTCCTCTCCATTTGTTTATAAATAGCAGTTTCGCAGTTCAGCCACCGTGTATTGGAATAAGAATCCTAAAGTGTAAGCTCTTTCAAAGCTCTCTTTAAAGTCCTACATTTTTTGAGAGACATTTGAGAAAATGTCTCCGAAAAAGTGAGAAAATAACCTTTAATGTGTCCATGCCTCATAAAAGAGATTTAACCACCTCTCAGTTAACACATAATCAATCATCTAGTAAGATTTAATCCAACTATGAGATCAACTAAGAAATTGTTCTGGGCAGCTCTTATAAATCAGGAATGTATTTAGATAAATAGTAATAGTGGTGATTTAGTAGCAGTAGTAAATATTTTTTGACCCATTTATACTTTATCAATGCCTCTGTCAACTCAGTGTAAACCCCACTCTTAGAGTTAAAAACTGAATTAGAAAATAAAACATAACAAAGCATCTTTTTGAAAACATAGGAAATGAGAGTGACATTTCTTCTGCTATTGTTCAACACTTACAAGTAGTATTAACTTCCAAAATTAAGGAAAAAACTGTCATACTGAATAACTTCTATATTTAAGATGAACAAGTAACTGCAGATTTCTTGAACTGATTAATCTCCCTTCCCTTCTCATGAAAAAATATTCCATGTGAAAATAAAATTGCATGTTTCTTACGGCATGAAGCCTCTTTACCTAACTGAATAGAAGAGTGTTCCACTAAAATGTATTTATCCTTAGGCACAGCACAAGTACACATGGTTATGAAGGTCAGCTTGCTTTCGAAGCTGAGTGAAATACATGTACCAGATTTAGCAGGCACACACACAAGTAAGCCCATACAAGAAGAGAGAGTGAGAAAAGCAATTATAATTGCTATTCTCCAAATATATAATGAATTCTCAGGTTTTCATCTTATCCTTTTACATTCCAAGAAGAAAATTTTGCAGGTCTTAGGGAGTGGAGGTAAGAGAGAAATTTCAGCTTCTGATAGGACTCTTAGCTTGGTTAAATGTTAAAACAAAATTTAAAACATCTTTAGTGTACTGAAACCTTTTGTGATCTTTCAAAAATTATATTAATCCAAAGAGCAAGTTTTATTCTAGGCAAAGCTGGATAGCGAAATTCTACTCTCAGTACAACACTTTGGATGCCCACGAATTGTGTGAATCTGTCACTGAAAGTGGAATTTAATGCCAAATATCTGTATTTTCAGCATCTATTGACAGGCCTACAAATAAGATTTCTAATTAGTCTGCTACAGAGAGAATAATCTGATCTTTAGGGAGCTTTTGCATTTAAACAGTCTTGAGGAAGACACCTTGGCATAAGGATATTAGTGGTTTATGCATCCATACAAAGAAACACAATTGATTTGCTCTTTGATCACTACTCAGACTAAATCAAAGCAAACCCACAATCTTCAGGGGTTTTAGGCTTAGTACCTGTTTCATAGACAAGCTAAGTGCTTTGCCATGTACACCGCCATAGTGGCAATGAACATGGCATGTGTTTTTAGGAGATATGGTAAAGACAAGAAGATTTTTACATATCTTGAAAGGGTGAAAAGTTAAGAAATTTTATGCATGTACCATAATGCCACAACTGTCAAGGTCTCATCTCTCTTCCCCTTTTTAATTCTATTGTAGCACAGGAAGAGTCCAAAAATTCAATAGAGGAGAATTAAAGGAAAATCATTACATTTCTTACAGCAAATCACGAACAATTGTGTGGTGTCACCGAAGAGCATGAAGTGCAGTCAAGTCTAAAAGCTGGAAGTGCCCTATTATTCATTTTTACTGAAAATCCAAGAGGGCTTCTTGTAAATTCAAAATTTGTCATGTGGTCCTTGAAGGAGGCCTTTCAGGATTTCAAACAGTTGCTTCAGAACCATGAACTATTGCTGCATTTATGGAGTTCACAGCATTTATAAACAGCTAAAATGCTGTGTTAAGAAGCAAAAATATGAAGTGAAAACTGGATCTTTTCCCCTACTAACATAAAACTACAACTCATATTCAAAATATAAACATATGGAGATTGAGAAAAACATTGCTTTTCCTCTTCCATTTAAAGAGCTTCAGTGGTTTTGTGTTTTCACTTCTCTCTAGCCTTTGCAAAGATTACACTCATAAATCAAAAAGTCTCAATCTAATTACTGAAAGAAATCTCTTCAAAATCTGGGATATCCACAACTCTTAGGTTAGCTCCTGACCTCAGGCAGACCAAGCCATCTGGCTTGGTTCCTTATTGCTTGTAGTGATGGTGATGGACCTCAAGCAACAGCTGGTGGCTATGCCAAATTCTGACCTTTTTATTTTAAATATAACTTCTTCTCCATTCTGTAATAGACAATTAAGAGCTGAAATTGCACCAAGTAGATGACAAAATGCCTATGGAAATCTCTGCTTCCTAGGAAGGGAACTTAGAGCCTCGGCACCAAGCAGCAGCAGCAGCCTGCACCCATCCTGTATTCCACAATCTGTAATTTCAGCTACATATCTATTTATTCCAATGCTGCAGTATTCCATTTCTGAATGAGTTCCCACATCATGGTGACACATGCCTAGCATTATTGCATTTTAGACAGCCATCTGTACTGATATATTCAGCCAATAATTTGCCACCAGGAAATTGGTTCCTGGGAATATATTTTTTATGCAGAGTGCATGCATGCCTGTCTCTAATTTGTAAAATCCATATATCCTTGATGTGTCTTGTAGGAAGGTGAAATCCTATTTCATCCTGAACCACCCGTAAAATGTAATTCTTGGTATTAATTAACGGTCAAGAAAATTTATGCCACAGTTCATCAGCAGAACCTTTGCAGCAGCACAATAATCCCCAGAAGGATAAGTGGCAACATGGCAATGCCAGTCAGCTATATGTGGCAAATGGCAGGGAAGAATGAAATGGGTCTAAAGGGACACAGATCCTCTCACTGATGAAAGACATGGGCTAAAAATACACCTCAGTATGGATAAATATAGAATAATGATCGTTAAGAGAAATAATCCAGACGTGGGTTGCGGCGTTTAGTGGAGCAATCTTACAGGATCCTGGAAAAAAAACCCCAAAAGAGCTGGGTAGGTATTACTATATATTATAGTATATTTTCAGACTGCCTTATAACCCCTTATGTAGTGAGAAATGGCCACCTAACTTCAGATCATTAAGTCCATCTCCTGTGACACCAGAACATGGCCCACCAGATGGGAGACACATGAAATATTAAAGAGATACTAAACATGTACTTCAGCTTTGGGCAGAGAGCCAAGGGTAGCAGGAGCACGGGCAGGCAGCTCACAAGGGGTCTGGGGAGGCAAGAGTTCCTCAGATGAAAACTGTGGTTCAAATTATGTGCAGCACAATTTTCATATCTGCTAAAGAGAGTGCTTTATTTTCCATTTCATTTGGAGGGAGGGGATTCCTTTTTTGGTCTAGGGAGGGGTGGAAGAGGGCTAGAGAATTAAAAAGAGAAAGCTTTAAAGCATAGTTCAAAACGCTAAAAGATAAAGAAAAATTCTATTACTTTCAGCTAAGAGAGACAGAGTTTTGGAAATAAAGTGGATTTGGTTTTTTTTTTTAATTATCAGAGATTTTCCTGTCCTCACACAGACACCAGGCTGCTAATCAGGGGCATTCACAGCAGTTAATGCCACTTCGAGTAGGATTAACTCTAATATTTAAATAAAAAACCTCCACAGCTTTGCAGTTTTTGAGTAACAGGAGTTTGGGGAGGAGGAAACTGGTAATGAAGGGAGAAAATGAAGTCTCTGTCCTCCAACAGATCTGGAAGCCAAGCAGCAAAACTGGGAGAATATCTCATAGGGCTCCACAGCCCTGGAGGAAATTTTGGAGGGAGTGGTCATCCAGTTGAAATAAATGCAAGTTCTGTTTATTTTTGGAAGAGAGAAGATTTTCACAAGTATCTCTATGTCTATTAAGTATTTCCAGAGAAAAGACTTTTTCATAGTGAATAAGCAGCCTCCAAATAATTTTTGAAACTGCACATAAGTATTGTCTTGACTTACACAAAATTATCTTTGGTGTGGACTGATTTTCTCTCTTTATTTTGGCAAATTTACACTACTACAAAAAATGCCTTGTTTTGCAAGAGATGTCAGTTGGGTTTCATGTTTCAACTAATTGTTTACTGTCAATTAAAATATTTTCACAAGAAAAAAATCACTTAAGTATTACTTGGAGTTAGTTCTCTTTCTGTATAGGATAATTTTTCATTTTTGTATGTTTTGAACTTTTAAGAGACCATCATAGCAACCTTCTCAGTACATCATGGTTACAAGTATTGCTGTACTATTAGGGTTAATAGTAGACTGATATTTTATAGTAGACTGATATTTTATAGTAGATTGATATAACAGATATTATGTAATATCTTTTTCCAAACACATGAGAAAGGTGTTTAAACCGATTTGGAATTAGAAAGGATAACCCATTTCCTTGACTAATTGTAGATTGCATACAACAACAGGCTTTGAGACGGAAATAAATTTCGGTAGCAATTTAAATGGAATGCGAGATTTTGCAGTAGGAATCACATCTCCAGCATGTTTTTTTAGAGCAATCCTGTTAAATAAAAATACAGCATAAGCTCTTGCAGGAAGGGAGCAAGCAAAGTTAGGTCAAGAGGAGTTTCCAAGGCATATACTCAGGGCTCATCCCTCCTAAAGTGGCACCAGCAGAAGCTTTGGCACAGCCTTGGGTTGTCTCCAGGGGGGATCATTGCAGGTTAACCCCCCTGCCCAGCCCCACTGCTCGCTGCACAGCCCCACATCAGCGGGAGCAGGGCACCTGCAGGTCAGCTCCTGCTGCTCCCACCAGCTCCTGGCTTGCAGGGCTGACACCTAATTCTGAGCTGAAATTGCACACTCTTAGGACAAAAGGCAATGTTCTCCATTTTCGTCTGTCTACCTCAAACAAAACTGAGAAAATACTGAGTCCTCCAGGATTCTTAGCTCTCCAGGGCAGCAGATCCTTGGAGAATCATCCTAGAGGGAAAATTCCCATTTTTACTAGAGTCCCCCATTAGGCTGTTCTGGGTGAGGAACCACAGAGCTGATGTCAGCTACTTTTAGGTTGGTTCTAAAGCCTTTTGGCATTATAAGAGGGAAAAAAAAAGAGAGTGAGGGAAAAAAACCCAGACTCTCATGGGCTGACTTCTAGGTTGAAATTTGTGCATATGTTCAAAAAATACAAGTGACATTTGCTCCCATGTATTGAAGGCAGCAGCAACTGAAATTTGACATGTCAAATAGAGTACATGCCACTTAATCTATCCAGTTTGAGATCTGGAACACAGCGTGTTACAAAGACCTGAGGAAAAGAAAAAAAAAAGGAACATTAAATATATGTGAAATGCTGTGGAAAAAAAAGTGTAAATTCTGTTTTTCAGCCCCCAGCTTCACAATTCTTCCTTTCTGATGTAAATAGCTTCCAGCAGAAAGATTTGAGAGTGCAAATCTGTATGAAATGTTGGCAATTCCAAAAAAAAAATGTTGAGAGAAATGACATCATTTATTTCCTTCAAAATTTCTAAAGTTCTTATTTTTTTATGAAGTATCAGGAGATGTTTCATAACAGATCAGAATTAAACCTCCCTCAAAAGTATATGTTAGCTTTCTCTTCAGCCCCTCAAGAGGACAATGTGTGGCAAAAGTCTAAAAACACCCACTATAATAAAAAAAAATTGAAACTAATTCAAAGAGTTAACAACCACTGCAAATAGATTTACTGCACTTCATTATAAAGTTAAAGTAAATGGAGCATTTAAAAAGAAATAACAGATGCCATCATCCTGGATGGATAATTAACAGCAGACTTTTTAACACTTATATTTAAATGGGACTGAAACATTTCAAAAAGATTTTTTTTTCTGTTGCAAAACATTCAGATGTAAAAAAAAGACCATTCTCCTCCAACAACCTCCCTAGGGAAATGAACTTCTGAATAAAACTGAGAGCACTTCAGGACTACAGGTTTCCATTTTTCATGAGAGGAGTGTGAGGTGCCTGTTGAGTTCCTGGGTGTGGGAGAAGAGCAAAGGTGATACCCGCCCACCTCCCCAGCTACCCAACCCACTTCCATCCCTGCTGGGCAGATTTCACCCTCCTCAGCCTTGCAGACCTCATCTCTCCCAGCTCTGTTTGGCTTTCCAAGGCAACTGTGCCTTGCCTGCACCAGAACAGCTGCTGACACAGAGCTGTTGCCGCACTGTCACCTTCTGCACCATCAGCCCAGGTAGAGCTGAGTGGGGACACCATTCTCTAACAGGTGCTCAATAATAAAAATAATACTTCATTTCCACGTGCATTTTTCCTGGACCTTTTTTTAAACAACTCAGCCCTTTTTCCATCTCCCAGGTGCTGGGGAGATGCACAAAGC
Organism: Ammospiza nelsoni; assembly: GCF_027579445.1. Lineage (NCBI taxonomy): Eukaryota > Metazoa > Chordata > Aves > Passeriformes > Passerellidae > Ammospiza > Ammospiza nelsoni. The sequence goes on from NC_080636.1 coordinate 53,762,110, forward strand.
CAAGGTTTGCTCAGACCTATTCATTACAAAACTGCACCTACTTTGCCGTCACTTGGCACCTTCTTTTGGCTGCAACAGTAGAAAAACTGGCTCACTCTGACAGAAGGGTTGGAACTCTCCTCTGTTTTCTAGAGGTGATCTCTCAAGGTAAGGATTAACACATTGTTCAGACAGTCTGAGGGAACAAAGGTGCTTTTGCCATTCTCTGTGCCATTTCGAGGCATCGGGTAACACCTTTCACTTTAATTTTGAGGAACACAAAACCTTTTAAAACACAGCAAAACCATCAGCTGCCAGGTTATACAACTCACTCCAAGTTACCGCCTCTGAATTTTGAAGCTGGTGTGTAATACATGGCTGTCCAGAGGCCGGCTAAGGGTGGATGGGCATCCAGGAACATCAGGATATCTTTTTTCCCATCCTAGGTGCCTTCAGCACACGGCACAGTTCAACCATCAGCTGCCTCATTATATCATTTCAGGTTCTGAGTCTATGCTGCTTATAAAACACAGCTTTTCAGATAAACACACGTTTCTCACTTTTTTTTGCTGTTGTTGTTGTTTACCAGGCTGTAAGTGTTACAGATTATCTTCTGAGTCAAGACACACAGATGCTCTCCTTATTAATGTGAGAAAATAATAGTGCCAAGGGGCATTAAAGATCTGTTCATTCAGGTGGGGGCGGGAGGGTGGAATTACACAATATGATAAAGTCAGAAAATACCAGGAAACTTAGGACAGCACCTCCAACTATTTATTTATCAAATTGATTTTAAGTTTCAATATGTGGTCTGCATATGTAGTCTCCCTATTAGCAGGTGCAAATTAATGATTAAGACTTTTGACAGTCCTAGCAGCAGAAACTGAATGTTCACATAGCAAAGTGTTGCTGCCTTGGTAAAGACACTGAACTGAGAGTCTAAACAGGAGAACAAAAGAAGCTCCATCTCACAGCCAGCAACAACTGGGTTTGCCTGTGCCTACAAAGAAAGCAAAGCCCCAGCTCGAGGCACGCCGAGGGTAACTCATGAATATGAACATCCGAGAGCGATGATGACAGGAAGTTTACATAATGGTAGCAGTATCTGTCATCCTTTGCAATTCTCCCACATGTGATATCTGATGTCTGACAGTGACTCACGGGCCATGGCTCTCATGTGGCTGCTCAGTTAGGTATGACTAAAAAACAAACCCGGATCGGGGAGGAGGCGCACGTGTGCCCCAGTGCTGACAGCCCGGTGGGCGTTTATTGGGGCTGGTGGCAGACACCTGGATGGATGCACCACCAGTGTTTGGGGGAGGGCGCATGGGCACCAAACTGCATCTTTTACACAGCCGTGATTTTGAGATGTCTGGGAAGAGAAGTGATACTCGGAGTCACAGCCACCCTCCCGCCCCCCCCGCCTTGATAAGACGATAAGTTAGCATTTTTGTCTCATTTCCATTTTCCCAAACTTCTACGTGTATGAAATTGCTATAGGCAACTGCCCAATGCCTTTGCATCTGCTAGAGCTGTTAAGTAGCTGATGAGGTCTTTTTCACAAGATCTGGCTTTTATTTAATTAATTATTTAGATTACCCTTTTTTAATTTTTTTTTTAACAATTTCTGAAGATATAGAATCTGTTCCAGCAATATGGCGAGTGCAAATGCTCCTATTGGAGACTTGCTGATGTCCAAGAAGATGTCTTAGTCCCAATCTTAAAATTATTTATTTAGCATAAAGGTGTAAATAAGCACATGTAGATGTAGGTGTAGAAAAGGGATATTAAGATACATAAATATCCAGTATCAGAGATTTTTCTATGGCTCCCATGACAGAGATTCATTTTAATGGAAATTGCTAAAGGACAGCCAGATTCTTCATGATATTGGTATTGAATATCAATAACTTCTGTGATAAATAGGGAAGGTAGTGGGTTAAATTCAGTCTTTAGTGCATGGTGAATCTACCACTGAAATTGGAAACTGTTGAACTCATAAAATTATGACTATATATTACAGTTAACTAGAAAGACTGGGGAAAAAAAAACCCACATTGTTTTCCTTAGTTAGCAGGATTGTTTTAATACTATTCACAGCACTTTCATGCCTCAATGGCTTCCCAGGAATCCTATGAATTGTTAGAGATAATTTTTCAAAGATATTTTCTTACATAGGTTTAAGTTTCCTGAAATGCAGCCTCACTTCACAGGTTCCTTCCTTGTAAACTTATTTGTGACGGGAGGGTCTCTGCAGTTCGAGGGCTGTCTGCTAGGGATGAAAGTGAGGGAAAGCGCTGTAAAACAAACAAAAAAAGGGAGGAGTAAGATCAAAGTACCTCATTAAGGGTAGTACATTACAGCCTTGTCCAACCTCTGCCTGCCGAGATTGTTCATATCTGTCACCAGTTAGCTGATAGCCTGGACCTGCACCAGGGAGGAGAGGCTGGAAACAGGAACATGTGGATGTTAAAGTTACCTGTGCTTCCCCAACATGAGCTGTATTCTGAGCCATCCTTGCAGCACAGGGGCCAGCACCTTTGCTTGATTTTTGAGCTGTTCGGGATGTTCTTGAGCTGCCCAGCTGCATTTCTACCTGAGCGCCCCAGGATATTTGTCATAACAGAGGCTCCTAATTTTATTTGGTTATGTAATCACATGTGCTTACACCTCTTCTGACAACGGCATGTCAAGGAAAAGATCTTGGAGGAGAGATCACAGCATCACAGATCTCTGTATTTGCATCCTTTCCCAGCTAATCGGTGACTGGGCAGGCATGGCAGAGCTCTGCCTTTGCCCTCTGGCTTTGGCCATCTCTTGCTAATGTCAGCCTCTCCCCAGCCACATGGAGAACCTTCCATGGTGAGGGCCTGCATGGAGGAATGGCCTGCCTTTCCTGCTCTGCGCTGCCAGAGCCAGCAGGACTTTGGACCCATCCTTCCCAGCCAACTGCTTTTCATCTCTTTACAGGAGCCAGGAGCTCTTCAGAACCGACGATTCCTCCAGGGCCGGTTTCACACCCACTCCTTGTGGCTGCTCCTCCAGGCTGGTGGAGTTTCCTGCAGGCTGTCATGTGCCCAGCAGAGCCATTAGGAAGGAGGAGGCATCCCTAGGACCTGAACCAACTTTCCAGCAGTGTGGCAGGACTGGTCTAAGGAGTTTGGGAGGCAGAGGCACGTTGGGATTTGCTCCTCTGTTGAAAAGAGGTAATCAGGAGCAAAAGCAATTGGTTTTCCATTCTGCTGTGTGAGCTGCCTCCTACATACCCACTGCATATTGTGAAGCTACAGCTGAAACACAAACACCTGAGCATCTGCCCTGGCATAAACAGGCTCATGGGGCCCTGTTCACCCCCTCCCACATGCAGGTAGACACCAGAAAACCTCAGCTCCTCTCTGAAACACAAGATTCACATGGTCTCACCAAGAAGAAAGGCGAAGACAACGGTACAGCCAGCCACCACTGCAGCTGCTCACTGCCACATCCCAGAGGGACAACTCCAGAGCCCCATCAGAGTTGCCCAGCTGGGATCAGCTCAGGCCTTGCATGGGTAATCATGAATGGATTGCAAACGAGGAATCTGGAGGCTCAGAAACTGGAGGTGCATTGCCTTAGGACTTGGCTGTGCAGCAGTGATTAAGCAGCCTTGGCTGCTTGACACGAGTGGGAGAAAGGCACTTAGGTTCCTCTGCATGTTTCAATGTTGGGGTGCTGCTCTGCTTCAGATGTAATTTGATATTTATTTAGACATCTAGCCTTGGGCCCATGGTGACTATGGAAGCGAGAGAAATCACGAAGATAAATTCCTGCCAAACAGATGGATGACTAAGCAGCTTCAGATGCCTACATTGATGAGACTAATCATATTCCTTGACGCTTCCTAGACATACTGGTTGCACCTACCCAAGGCTCCTCAGCAGAGGTTCAGCAGGTCCCACATCCCTTCACAGGTGTGGCCAGAGTCCATGACTTCATTTTACACCCTACCCAAAACATTGGTGACCGAATCCCTAGTGGTGCCTTGCAGACTGTATTATATAACTGTATAATGTCGTAGAATTGTATAAATAGCTACTTATAACAATAGTTCAAATATTTATGAAGCTGTAAAAGTCTCCTCACCACACCCATGGGAGCATGATGTGATTCCATGGGAGTGAGGTCTTGCTTGTGAGCAATCACAGCCCCAGCAGGTTTGCTGCTCACCTGGCCTGCCCAGTGCAGACCAGGATACTTCTGCAGCACGGGATGGAGGAAGTTTTTGTGTGGCCTTTTTTTTTTTTTAATTATTTTTAATTACCTACTAATTGTCTGGAAAAAAAAAATCTCCATTGTTTCTTCTCCAGCTGGACAGGTCAGTTTGTAATGTAATTTAGGAGAATTGGGCCTTCCATCAAAAACAGGAAAAACAGCTCAGTGGTGGTCTCTGCAGCAAAAAACTTACAAAGAGACTGAGCTCCATTTTTTAAGGACTACATCTTGAAGATGATTGTGAATGCACCCTCCCTCTCCATCATTCTCTTTCTTTTTCCCTTCTCCCTTGCCAATCCAACTCCCCCAAGAGGACAGGAACCACTTGGTTCACATCCACCTTATCCTGGTGGAGGCTGTAGCACAAGGTGGCACTGGAGTGTTTTTGCATGTTTTAGGTGACTGCTGGTTTCCTTCCTATAAACCAGGATTTTTCCCATAGGGAATACAAACAAATTAGTGTACCATATAAATAATTACCTTTATGTAAATGTATGTGATAAGATAAATAGAATGTGAAATGATTAACTAACCTTCCATTTAACAACATTTCTGACATTTGATTAGAGGAATGAAGTCCAACCAGCTTTTCTGTGCCTCTTGCTGTGGAACACCAAGGATGTGTAGTGGGCATTAACATGACTCAGACATGCCTTGTTCTTCTTTGTCACATAGGCTGAAAATATCAAACATGAGGGGAAAAAAATTAAGGAAGCACACAAGTCAGCCAATTTTTGATGTCCAACCAGAGTCAGCTGCCACTAGGGCAAAAGCACCTTCTTCTCACAGTTTGTCTTCATCAGTTTCTTATGATCTGTGCTGCTGGTTGACTTGAATCCTTGAATCCCAGCATCATCCAACCACCACAGCTCTGCATGGTGGCCAGCTGGGAAGCTGGTGATCCAGCAGCATTGTCCCAGGGCTGGTCCTGAGCTCACTGAAGCTTGTTCCATGCAAGCATGGCTGTTTTGGTTCAAGGTCTGGAGCTAGATCGTTCAGTGTTCGTCTGGGGATTTCTGCACCACACCTTCCTGCCCAGTGTAGACATGTCCCAGTTCTATCATCATTTTCATCTGCCAAGCATTCAGACAAAATAATTAACTAAGCTTTGCTGGCACACATTCTTCACTCTAAATTATTTGTATCAAAGAGCATTATTTCAACAAAATCTTTGTACTTAAATCACAAAAAATAAACATGAGGAGACTTAAACTGTAACAACACTGATTAAAAATATAGAAAAACTTGACTGTGTTTTCTGGCACAGACAGATAATTAAGAGGATTTTTAAGGGTTTTTCTCTGTACCAGGTAGAGTGGTATTTTGTGCTAATCACCTCTAGGCTGCAGAATCAGTACCAAAGCATAACACAAAATAAATGACCAGAAGGCTTAATGTTTTTCGTGATTTTTATTTAAAGTGATTTCATATTGTGAGCTTATGCCAAAAGGTTCATTTGTTTCTGAGGTTCTGGCTCTGAGGACTGTTATCCATGCTGTGAATTTACCACTGTGTTTGTCCACACAGCTATTGGAGTGCATATATATAGTTTTCAGGGGCCATTCAAGCTTGTCTCTCTTTTGGTCCAAAACACTTTGACAGCAACCAATCAGAGCACTTTAACTACCTGCAATGCTGTATCTGATGTGAAGATTACTGTAATTCATGAAAAAGTCTCTTATCCGGCTAGGAATATCTTCTGCATAAGGGCATACCTGCTATAGAGTGTTATACAGGACCTCCTGCAATAGGTGGGGCACTCTCACCCATAACTTCCCTACGCTGTGAATGGAGTCCTGAGGTGCTCATGCAAGTTATTTTATATATACAGGAGTATTTTATATACAGGAGGTTTTTTTGAGGGATCGTTGTTTTTAAGTTACCCAACTAGAGTTTCAGCCACTTTTTGACTTCTGGACGCCAAGACTCATCCTGGTGCCTTTTGCTGTACAACTCTTCTGTTGATGTGCTCCCAGATGGCAGTCTGAGACACCTTTGGATAAGACACAAGGCCATGGCCACCCTCATGATTTCAGGTGTTGTTTGAGGCTGTTCCAGCTGCAAAGTCAACAACACACATTCCAAGTGTTTCCTGAGTGTTTGAGGACCCCAAGAGTCTGGAGAGCTGAGTGTGTCACTCACTGACTTCACTCCTCTCTTCCCTGAAAGGCAGCATGGTACTGTGGCTCATTCTCCTGATTTCAAGAGTCATAGAAAAGGGGGCACCAAAAGTTTTGGGGTTTCTGTTACAGGTTAATTATTTTGGGTCCTGCTGCTTGACACCCTGCTTGTTGTGCCAGCTTTCCATAAACAAACTTTGGGAATCCTTGTTCTAATAGTATCTTTCCATCTTCTTAATGACTATGTTTTTTCACTCCATATGGCCACTTCATCTGCATTAAGCCTCCTCACTTTTAACAAAAAATCCTTCTGTCGTTTCTGTGTTTAGCCAGGTCTGTTGCTCAGATGGTGCAACCACTGAATACTTAAGCTGAGTCTGTGTAAAATGTTGTTTCTCTAGCTATAGGCAAGGTCAGAAATAAATATCTTTGGTACCATATCTATTTAACTGAAAATCTAACTAGACCTCCAAATCTGTGCGCTCGGGCGCATATGTTAGAAACAGATCCTCTAGGAACTGATTTGTAATAGCCATTCCTACCACCACCTCCTCCTCCTCCCCAGAAGCCTAACTGCTGTTGATTATATCCTGACTGTGCCCAAGGAAAGTTGTCTGGACTGAGTGAGGCTGAGAAAGAAATTTAATGTTGTTTCAATACCTTTGCATCTTGGCTGTACTGGACCAAAGGTCCCATGTTTCCAACACTAGCTGACAAGGAATGTAAGTAAAATAAAGAGCAGCAGAGCAGAGGAACATATGATGGCTATGTGCTATTTCCACAGTTCCAGGTATCTCAGCCCATCCTAAGCCATGTACAATGTCCCTGCACCTGTAGGTCTTCCATGAATTTGTCAAATCACTTCTTAAGAACAATGAAAATTTGAGCATCAGCAGCATTCTATGACCTGCACACGCCAGCAGGGCAAAATTCTTCCTCCTGTTTGTTAAGAGTTTGCTGGATGATAATCTTATCTAGCCAACCCTAATCTTATCACATGCAGAACAATGATCAGTTGTTCCTAATTCACTTTTTCTATTGCCACAATTAACTCCATAGACTTCTACTGTATTTTTCTTTAGGTCTTATTCTACTGAGTTATTTCTTATAGGATCTATCCCATGCTTTTTTCTTTTTTTTTTTTTTTATCTCTGTTGTTCTCTATTTCTCTTCCCCTTCTGCTTATTTTTTAATGAGGAAAAGATCAGAAATGCATGTGGTAGCAAGAGCAGGTAGTTAGAGTGACTGAAAGACACTCCTCTCCTCTCCTCTCCTCTCCTCTCCTCTCCTCTCCTCTCCTCTCCTCTCCTCTCCTCTCCTCTCCTCTCCTTCTCCTCTCCTCTCCTCTCCTCTCCTCTCCTCTCCTCTCCTCTCCTCTCCTCTCTCTCTCTCCTCTCCTCTCCTCTCCTCTCCTCTCCTCTCCTCTCCTCTCCTCTCCTCTTCCTCTCCTCTCCTCTCCTCTCCTCTCCTCTCCTCTCCTCTCCTCTCCTCTCCTCTCCTCTCCTCTCCTCTCCTCTCCTCTCCTCTCCTCTCCTCTCCTCTCCTCTCCTCTCCTCTCCTCTCCTCTCCTCTCCTCTCCTCTCCCCTCCTCTCCTCTCCTCTCCTCTCCTTCCTCTCCTCTCCTCCTCTTCCTCTCCTCTTCCTCTCCTCTTCCTCTCCTCTCCTCTTCTCCTCTCCTCTTCCTCTCCTCTCCTCTTCCTCTCCTCTCCTCTCCTCTTCCTCTTCTCTCCTCTCCTCTTCTCTTTTCTCCTCTTCTCTTTTCTCCTCTTCTCTTCTCTTCTCTTCTCTTCTCTTCTCTTCTCTTCTCTTCTCTTCTCTTCTCTTCTCTTCTCTTCTCTTCTCTTCTCTTCTCTTCTCTTCTCTTCTCTTCTCTTCTCTTCTCTTCTCTTCTCTTCTCTTCTCTTCTCTTCTCTTCTCTTCTCTTCTCTTCTCTTCTCTTCTCTTCTCTCTTTTCTCTTCTCCTCTCCTCCTCTTCCCTTTCCTATTAACTCTAAGCTAACTCTGCTCATTAAAGACCTTAATCCAAAATATCTTTTTCACATGAAGAAGGTTTCCCTTAACTTGGAAATGAGCCAGGTGTTGGCTTTCCTACTGTCTAAACGTGGAAAAACAGAAGTGGGAAAACACATTATTGCAGTGATCCAACTGAACATAGTATCACACCAGGTAAAGCCCAATCCATAAATGTAAGAGACAGCCAAACTTGGATTTTGCAGAGTTAACAAGATCCATGCCATTGCCTTCAGTGTGGTCAGGCTGTCTCTCCAGGTCTCTCTAAGAGCCAGTAGCAGAGTCATCAGCTCCCATGACAGCACACTGGTTGCCTCAGTCCCCAGGAGACTGGACATTTTCTCCATCCCTGTGAATAAGTCCAGGGTATTTTAAATTCACTGACAGATTACCTGCAAACAGACTGGTCCTTTTGTCATGGCACTCCAGATGGGACTATTTTTTCTTTGAGGTGATCATGACAGATTTTTCTCTACAGTATAATCTTCTTCTTGGTCTTTTAAAATGTTGTCTTAGATCTTTATTTTCAGCCAGGCTTCTTTTGCCTAAAGTCATGCTTACTCTTAATACTTAGACTGTCCATAGGGACTTTTATTAGCAAAAGAAGCTGATTTAATTGGGCACGAGGAAGCTGTGGCAGTCATTTATCTGCTTCATGCTCAGAATGCTTCTCTCAGCTTCTGGTGATGCATTATTTCTGAATTTCTCCTTGCATGCTTTCTCTTAGAAATTCCATTCCCAGCATTAAGTTACACCTTTATTACCTCAGAGCTGTAAATATGTCTCCAGCAGCCCCCGTGGCAAGGCACTGCTCTGAGGGACGATGCCTTCTCCCCTACATCACCAGGTGTGTCTTGAAACTTTGCCTCCATTTCCTACCCCTGCCTTCCCCCCTGTCAAGAGAGCAGATTTTTCAGTCAGGGTATCTGTGCAGCAGGTTCAAAGGCAGGCTAATTCTTCAGAAGCACTATAAATAGGCCTGTCCCTCTCTCTGCCTCCTGGTGCCATAAAAGTCACTGTCACTGCAACCTTTGCTCTGAGGCTGCACATTTTTGGGCAATAGGGCATGTAACACACTTTTGAGTCTTCATATGCCAAGATGCAGAAAATCAATTTTAATGTCCCTACAAAGAAGAGCTAGTGAAGCGAGAGGCTATCAATACTGCCAGACACTCTCATGCACTGGAGGTATGAGGAGAAAAATAAAAAGAGGTTCAGTGCTTTCTTTAGCCCCTGACTGTTGTGACAAGAACCAGCAGCATAACGCAATGCAGAGGAATAGGAATGGAAAAGTAGTGCTGTCTGCATCATGTGCTTAAAAAATATTTGCCTTAATAAAATGAAAAATTGAAGGATTAAGCATTCTTTTCCTGTTACCATAGAATCATAAAATGGTTTGGATTAAAAGGGACCTTAAAGATCACCCAGTTCTAGGGTTCTGCTAGAAATCTCTGCTCATGTCAGCACCATATCAGTGATCAAATTAGAAATTAGAAAAGTCACATCTAGAAACCCACAATGCCTGAAGAGAAAGTGTTGAGAGAAATTTCCAAAGACAGAAGTAATTAAATACTAAAGTAATGGTATTATAAGGATCTCCTTGTAGTTTTAATTACAATCCCTAGTTCATATCAGTCAATAATAATTGGCTTTACCATAACTTGCTGCATCTGAGTCACCAAACTATCCATATCTTGATTTTTTAAGCCCTCATACTAGCTCCAAAACTCGTAATGGTTGAACTCCACAGATGAGAAAATAGGAAGTGAAAAGGAGAGCGAGAACAAATCAAAGCAATCAATTCAAACAAAACTGTTTCTTACAAGCTGAACAGTAAATGTCTTCAGAATGTTTCACTTCAGGGTTTTGACAGAGGCAAATTCTAGTCTTGGAATACATAGCAGAAAACAAGTCAACAGTTTTGTCAGCAAGTAACACATAAATGGGAATTATTTCAATCATATGAGAATCTTAACCTTTGCAACTGTGCCTTTCGAGGGATATTTCGAGCAGAGTGAACTGACACCCTGTGGAATGCTCACACAAGGCATGTTCTTGTTCCTCCAGTTTTCTTCGGCACGTCTGCTGCCTCTAACCTCCTCCTTCCCAGCTGCATCCTCAAACAATTTCTCAGAGCACACAGCTATCTGCTGGCTTTCCTTAGCAATGGGGAAGGGTTATGCTGGGCAAGTCCTCTCTGCTAATGTGCAGATACTGATGTCCACAAAACATCAGCGCAGCACTTGGCACGGGGAAAGTCTTTTCAGGCTGGCTTTATAACAAATAAGAACTATGATCAACAGGTGGCTTTAGCTGGTGTTTTCCCCAATAACAGCATAATTTAAGCAACTCCAGAAAGGAATAATGCTGAGTGCAAAGAGAGAAATATAATAAAGCTGTGAGAAACACATTAACACAGTGCATTTAAATGTGCACTGAATTATAAATGAGGTGATTCCATAGAAACATCTACAATAAAAAAAAAAAAAGTTTGGTGCGAATAGATTTTTCTCTTATGAACATGTTTGCAGAATTATGCAGGTATCCCTGTCCACCCTATTAAATAAAACCAATATAGCTTGAGAAAAAGTTAAAAAATAACAAGTCTGAGGGATTATGTCAGGGAAAAAATACTCAAGCACAAAGAAAAATTGTAGTAAGCACACAAAACAGGGACTTACAAGCACTTAAAAAACACCATGGTATACTGTAGGGTAACAAACATGGTATCAGAAAAAGAAGTCAGGCATTTTGAGTGCTGCATATCCTCAAAATACATAAAGTTGAAAATAGATATTCAATATGCAATGCAAAAAAAAATCCTGAATTATTAAATCTATGCTGTTTTTCTGTGAGCACTGCTTGCTTATAACAGCTACTTCAATGAAGCCTTCTAAACCCACTGAAACTGTCACAGCTTTTACTACATTATTTCATAGAAGAATCATAGCTCAGTGTTTCACTGTGGCACATGAAATAATTTTAATATTTGTACTGCTGAAAAGACATGGTCAGTGTTCCACTACTACAAATGGTTATGTTTTGTTAGAAATCCACTGGAGATGGGATGATTGGTGGCTGTGAATGCATGTGCAAATAATGAACTCAGGGTGCACAGGGCTGTCATTTTCCAGAAATAAATAAATCATATGCCGAGTTATTTTACCAAATTATAGTGTGTATATCACTTTGATACATAAAGTAATGTTATATTTTTATCTGAGATAGAGAAGAATTTCACAATAATTATTTTTAATGCATATTGTAACTTACACATATCAGCGTGAAACATTGAGAAATTTGGGGTAGTTTGGCAAAGATGTTTTTCTCAACAGTAGGAAAAATACATATCCTGTAGATGAGGCTTTGAAAAGAAAATCTCAGAGGGAAGAGGGGGGGTGGTTTCTAGCAAGGGTTTAACCTCCCTGCTTCCCAGCCCATCTCTGTTTTGACAAACATGCCTAATTTCCATTGGAAAGCGGTTTCCCTGCAAAATTCCCAGCTGGCTGGAATCGGGAGTTATGGCTATTTCCTTCCAGAGTTTGCTTTCTACAACAAAGCAGTAGAGGTTGCAAGGCTTGTGACAAACATGTCTTCAGCATCAATGGCATGCCAGGCAACAGCTTTTCCCCTGTGTGTGCCAGGCTGTGCAGGATCAGGTGTTTGTTCTTCTTCTGCCACGTTTTAAACGCAAGTGTGGGAGATATTGCTGCACAACTCACCTCTGTCAGTACAGGAACACTAAAAACGTGTTGCTGCTTTTCACACAGAGTACTCTACCATTATGAGCCTTTGCTCATTGTGGGAGACAAACTGGTTTCTGATACAAATCCAGAGACATCCATGTCTTTTTTTGTTTGTGGTGGGGTTTTTTCACATTAGGAAACAATTAATTTCATGGTGTTTATGAACTGTTAAAAATAACTATACCCATTTTTCTCTTTTTCTATAGTCAATTCTCTGCAGAGGCTAACACATGAAAATTCAGTGATATAAATCTCGATGAACCTGCAGACACATTTATTCATGATGCATTTTAAGAGCTTAAAGCAGAAATGCAATGCAGCTCATTAACTTTTCTTTCAGTGGTCCTGAGGCATACACCAACAGCTTATTACACCAACCTACTATACAGTTTGCTTTTTGCCTGTTCTCAAAAAACAAACAAACCCATTCAACCAAAATTTAAGTGGTAACTTTTTGGTTCACTTTGTCTTTCTACATGCAACATGTATGTACTCGTCACAATGGCTCTGTTCACTTGGTGTTTTTCAGCACTGTGAACAGCCCCATCCCAATTTGTGTATTGATTTGTGTGATTGGCAGAAGCTGTGCCTGCCCTGTTTCCAGGTGTTGAGTCAGAAATTCACCCTGTAGAAATGCCTACCTGCACTAATCTCCCAGGGCAGGTACACATGACTACAGGTGTAGGCAGGATTAAGGTTAGCTATTTTTTGACTCAGTGGCATGTGACTCCATATACACCTGCAGAAGCAGTTAACATGGTGCAACAACTGGTGTGACTGTGAGATTTTTGTGACCCTCTAACTTTAACATCTGTTACATGTTTCCAGAAGCCTTACCAAAGTTAGGAACAAACTGACTATGTACATTGAACAACAATAACAAAAATAAAACTGAAGAAAAAACCAAAAACAAAAAACAAACAAAACCCCAAAAACCATAACCAAACCAAAATGGAAAACCAAACAAAAAAGTGGCGTGTCCTTTCTTTTGTGTTTTCTTCTCTCCGGTAGATCAAATTTTATAAAACTATCAGTGAGAAATAGTGCCCATCATGTTGGCCTAAAGGAGAAGGGAATGGACTGGAAGAAGAGAGAAGGAAGAAATTTAGAGTGTGCAGAGGATACCTGAGTGCAGCCTCTGCAGGTGAATGAGGAAAGGAATGGACCTAAAATGGTTTCAATCCCAGCTCCCTTTCCTTTTACTGGCTTTCTTTTCAGTTTAAGAAACAAGAAAGGGGTCACAGTGCTTTATTTGGAGCTCTTCAAGCCATCAGCCAGCTGTTTATCCATCAGGAGCCTGAATGCTCTGACAGAGGTGATCAGTGAAATCAGTCACCATCCTCCTTTTCCCTTCTCAACCTGGGTTTGAGAGCATTCCTGATCAGAGGGGTAAAAACCCTTTCTAAGTATTCTGAGTCACAACCCTCCATTGAAAGGGCTCCCTTCAAAGGTGTAGCATCTCTTTATATAGAAAGAGAGTTTTTTTATTTGGAAGGAGCTGCTTTGGCTCCAGAAAGCAGCACTGAACACTTGTCCTACATTGCTTCCTGAAAGGGAGCATTTCAGCTGCCACTGAGTGTGCAGGACCAGGGATGCTGCAGGCAGACTGCCAGAGGACAGTGAACATCAGTCCCATGCAGGACAACTGTAGCACTTCTGCCATCCAGCATGGATACCTGTGCATCCTGTGGCTGAGAATATCAGAAAAATTAGAAATCTCTCTAGCTGATCTGTTATTCAGAGAGAGCCTCCCTCCCTGGGTCTCTCTCCAGCTCACTGCCTCATCTCCTTTTCAGCCACTCCTCCTCCCTGCCCAGACACATTCCTTCCCAACCCCTCCCACACCTCAAGCCAAGGGCTGGAGAGCCTCCACAGAAGCTTTGGGTTCCTTACATGAATGAATGGTTATAAATGTTCTCAAATGTGGTGGCAACCATACACTGAAAAGAGTTTTCTTTATCCTGAGGGAAAGACTATTATTCAGACAAGCCTTCCCTAATGTTTTTATTCTTCTGTTTCCCACCTTACAAACAGCAAATTGAATTAGACTCTCAGACAACTGTTGATGTGGGAGAGGAAGAGCAAACACTGACATGTACATACACACTTCTTAAGGATCCGACTCCTAGTTTAACAAAAACAGCCTTCTGTTATTCAGCCTCAGTATGCCTGGATGATTTATACAAAAGCTTTTGAGCATTGCTACTCATTCCCTAAGGGAGCTGTGAGGAGAGCAGAAGCTTTCCATGCAGCTCTAAACTCACAGTGAAGGTTTGGTTCATCTGAGAGGATGAATGGAAAAAAACCCAAAAACTTATTTCCAGAACACACACTTTTCTAGACATTTCCCATCGTGTCCATGAGGTGCAAGAGACGTAGCTCAGCTCCAGAGTGTGGCTGCAAAGCAGCTCCCAGAGGAACCCAGAGCAGGAGGACACAGTGCAGCAAGCAGCCACTCACAGCCACTGCAGAGGCCAAGGATGTCCCCAGGCATCCTCACACCACCACCACCACAGATGGGACAGTGTGGGATGGCTGGAAGCATTTCCCTGGGAGGCCCTTCCCAAGCAGGGCAGCCTCCCAGCAGCACCATTCTGGGTGTCTCCTCTTCCCACAGGCCCTTGTTCCACAGGGCTGTCTGTCCACGGGTGTTGGTCTTTGCTTCCGTAGTTGAAACATTTCCTGAAATGTCAAAACTTGTCATCAGTAACTAGGTCAGACTGGCTGGAGCACTGTGTAGGCTCCTCCTGAAACCTCACCAACGTGTCTCTCACCCAGTGTCCTTTCATTCCTGGTGCTTTTTGCCACGTCCCAACCCAAGCCATACCAGTAAATGAAAGTTAACCCTGAAACTCTCTCTAACTTTTGTCCTAATGTGGCTTCGAGCCAAAGGCAGAGAGTTAGTGCTTTAATCCACTTCACCATCTATCCCTCTGGGGGTTCATAACTCAGCCATGAATATTTGTTTTGAGCTGAAACCTGCAGTGCAGGTTCTCCTCCAAGAGCCGCGGCAGGGCAGAAGGCAGGCACACTCCCAGGGACTGCAGACAGGGAGAGGAAGGGCCAAGTCCCTCTGCAGGGAGAGAGGTGGGAAATGAGGCAGGGAAGGAAGGGAAGGAAGGAGGGAAACATACATCACATATATGCACTAGCACTCTCATCTTTGACTTGCTTAGTCTTACTCTCGTATTGTTTGTCTGGATTGGCTCTTTAATCTTCACACAGAGACTGGGACTTAATTTCTCCTCATCCTGCTCAGGTAGTGTTGGTGTCAGCATAGCGCTCTGAATCATCATAATCCCAGTGATAATAATATCAGTGTGACTGTTTCATATTCCTAAAACTGACCACATTTGAATTTGTGGGCATACCTTTTTACATCCTTGCAAATTTTATACAGATTTTTAGAAGATTCAAGAAAACAGTGTACATTATCTGAGGTCCTACCATTGGGATATCTGCATGTCTCAGGCTTTATGGTATGTTTGGGTTTGGTTTTGGTTTTATTTTTTTTAATAATGACCTTGAGAAGAGTGGAAATGCTACCTCTGTTTTACAGAAGGGAAATAGGGGTAGACAGCAGCTAAATGCCTTCCCTGAGGCAGGTAGGATGTCTCAAGCAAAGCAAAGAATGAAAATGTTTCATGGAATCCAGACTGCTGAAGTCCTGTTGTGTATTTCCAAGCACAGGGACACTGACATGTGAACTATGACCTCTCCTCACTGAAAAAATAACATTAGGCATTCTCTTATCAGAACACAAAGTACTTACATACGCCATGTTCACCAACTGTTTTCTTTGGTCTTGATTTCCAGAGTAACGTCTTTAATTGCTTCAGTGCAAAGCTTGGTGGAATTATAACATTAATGGATCTAATGAAAGATTTTCCATTTCTAAAATCCTTTTTCTGACATGAACCTTCTAAACACATCTTACTGAGCATCTCTCTTATTCCCCTTATGTAGCTACTCGTTACTTCAAAAGTCTTTCCAAGGGTAGCAGTTAGTTAATATGAATTTTAGAATCCCATAGGGAAAAAAAAATCTTTATAACCTAGTATCTTTTTTATATGGGTACACCAACCATCATGCCTGATGACAGGTAGACCATCAAAGATTGCTGTGGATGTGAGCATGTTAAATTATGTTTTAACTTGCTTAACATTAATTTAACAGGGGCACAGTCACCAAAGCTGTAAATTTCCTGACAACTTTTTGATTGATCCAAGCTGTTCGATTTGCAGCAGGGACCGAGCTGCAGTAAAAAAGCTCATGGAAAATCCGTGTTTTTTAACAGCTACTGACGAGTCAGTGTGAGGATATCCGTGCTTCAGCAAGAAGCTGGAAAGCTGAAGGATGAGCAGCTCCGGTGAGAAAAGCACATCCCAGTTTCCCATGGCACCTCAGAGTCATGTGCTGTACAGAAATGAATGACTGGCACACCCTACATACTTCTGTGCTTTGTACAGGAAAATGGCCAAAAA
Source organism: Ammospiza nelsoni (assembly GCF_027579445.1). Taxonomy (NCBI): domain Eukaryota; kingdom Metazoa; phylum Chordata; class Aves; order Passeriformes; family Passerellidae; genus Ammospiza; species Ammospiza nelsoni. The sequence goes on from NC_080636.1 coordinate 53,778,700, forward strand.
AAGGTGTCACATGAACACCGCAGCCACAATCGACCACCTACAGGGGCTCTTGCATCAGAAGGTGACCACCAGGTTTGAATGTAGCCACCAGGTTTGAGTGTAACCACCAGGTCTGAGTGTAACCACCAGGTTTGAATGCAAGCAGCAGGTTTGCAGTCCTCCTCCTGCAGATGTGCCATGCTGATGAGGCATTCCCTGGGCCATCCAGCTACACCTCTGACCTCCTGTCATCAGCAAGCCCACTTTGGCCAAGTGCCTCGCACAAGAGTGGCTTTTGGCTGATGCCATTAGGCAGAGCAGGACCACAACAAGTGGTCACTCCCACTGCTTGAGTTGCTGAGTCATTAACAGGAAAAATAGGCAATGATTCATGCATGGGATGGGTGCACTGCAGTGGCTGTGCCGTGCCTCATTACCAGCTGGCTTGCCACAAAGAGAAGTCTTTGCATACTTCCCAAACAGTATTTCACTACATGCTAATGACAGAAAAATCTAAAAATCTTCCTGGGATACCACCAGGGATGGCTAGAGAAGACCAAGGGGTCTGAGACTCATGGATCCTCATCTATAGGTGCTTTGCACCACAGGCACGTACTCCATTGATAAATGTGGATGAGCACAGAAGAGACGTGGGAGTGTCATCCCAGGAATATTAACTTAAACTTCCTGAAAGATGTGCTCACATTTCAAGCACATCTGATACTTGGAAATATAGGACTGATTTCTCTTCTACGTTTTACTCTGTCCCACTCGTGGCATTACAAAAAGTGGCTCAGCTTTACTCCCTAATGTATGCAATGTATACTTCACAACCAGCAGCCCAAGTGAGAAACCAAGCCTGCAGGCAGGCAGAATAAGCCATTACTGAAGATTCCCTTTGAGATGGAAAAATGAACAACCATCAAACCCCAGTATTAATGTGGGATATCAAAAGATAGCTCAGCAGAGGTCATGCATCTTACCTGCCTTCTCATTTCCAAAGCCAAATTAGCACATTCTTTGAAGTACCAGTGTTTACCCAGGAGTCATTAAATCATCTCTGGGTACAGGCAAAGATTTAATGACTAAGCAAAAACATTTTACACCTCATTTCAGCTGTGCATGCTGCTTTGAACTGCTGCTCCAGTCTCAGTGTGGGCTCGGGTCCCCTGGCACTCCCCTGGGGAAAAGGGTGTGGGGCACACCAAAAGAAAGCCAGTTCTGGGAAAGCCTTCAGACCACAGGATCACACACTGGCAGTCACCTCCTGCCTGCCAGCACAGGCAATCTGTCACCTGCTCTCTCACCTGTGTTTATCTGGTGCCTGGTCCGCTTTTCATTAAATAGCACAAGACCAATATAGTTTGACCTCCTTGCACCCAGTCCCTGCCTCTGTCCAGTCCTTCTCCACAGCCATGTTCTCATAAAAGAAGCAGGAATGACAAACAAAAATTCTTGAGAGAGAGAAAAACACAGCTACTGGTGGAAGCTCCCAGCTCCCCAAGTCCCAGGAAGCAGCACTTGCTCTTCCCAGAGTCTCTCCCTAATGCAGCAGCACTGGCTGGCACACAGGGGGACTTTGTGCTCTGTCTTTTTCGGTGTTTTTCTCTTTCCTTTGGGGGGCTATTAAGTGTTCACTTCTCCAATATTTGTCTCTTCGGTGTAGAAATAGCACAGGAATAATATTTCAGCTGAGTGAGAAAACGCTGACTTCTGATGTTTTCCACAATAGATGGGTTGATGTGAGTATGAAAGATGATGTACTTGATTTGCTTCGCTTTCACCATCCTCTGGAGAGTTTAATCTATCCAGAAAAGAAGTGTCTGCTTTTCTCTTCCTGTGTGACTGGCAGTTCATCATCTTGTAAGAAGGAGTTATTCTAAACACAAAAAAGAAGAATTCATAAGGCAGCTTGATGAGTTTGACTCACCCTATTTGCAGCCAACTTCCTCTATGAGGTTATGAAGGGATATGTTTAATTGCCAGGTACCATCAAAAAGGTAACACCTGAATTCAGTGCTTGGACTTTGAAAGAAAAGTGTGCTTATCAATATTTATTGAATTGAAACTGTCATATTCAGCTTTTAAAACTGGCCCAAAGCAACACATGTTTACTTTGTGTTTGCTTACCAATGTAAGCTTATTTTGCATGCTTCCTAAAAGTTGCTTCCAATCACTTTATTTCTCAAAGGAAAGAAGAAAATTATTCAAATATAATAAAACAAAAGAAATATTTCTCATGCCATGTTTTCTTATTTTTATAAAGCCTTTAAAAAAAAATTCTCACAGAATCAAGGTTATACACTAAATATTATTAACAAGGATGGTCCTGATTCACTTATCTGTGAGGATAAGTCTGGCCAGCACAGAAAAAAGCTGTGAGGTGGTGCAAAACAAGGGGTCTCATGCCTGATGATAATGAGCAGAGAGACCCCAGAGTCCTGGCACCTCCTTATGCCTACAACCTGTCCTTTACCTGAGGGAACACCACTTGCAGCCCTTCTGTCAGCCAAAAAATGCAGGACACTTATTCTTCAATTTAGTTCCTGGTACCTCTAGCTCAAATTCTGGTAAATACAGCCTTTCCCTGCTTTTATCAGACACACAAAGCCTCAAATGGCACAAAAAATATGTAAGGGCATAAAACAAATGGATGTTGAGCAAGAGCTTCTGCTTTTCTTCCCTAGTCATACGAGGATAAGGTGACATTCAATTACATTAAAAATTGGCAGGTTTGACCAAAGGAGGTCCTCTTTCACATAATTAATGGATGGAAGTCCTGGCCCCAGGATGTCATTGAAAAGAAGTGCTGCTCCTTGACTGGGATGAATCTGCAGGGATCTGCACATGCTCCAAATCCATCCTCGGGAATGCAGTTGTCACTCTGAAACGTCCCAGGATCTGCAGTCTGCCAGATCCAGGGATGCCCTCTTTGAAGGATTTTGCAGGAAAATAACCAGAAAAAAGCCCTCCTTTGACATGTCACCAAGTGTTTCCTACATACAACATCTGTACAGGAATTGTGAAGGTTTGGATCACCAGCAACAACAAGTGATGCACAGCTTTTCACACACAGCAGGGCACTGACAGCTCTGCTAGGGCTTGGGGCTTCATTGCTAATCATTAAAAAAATTAAGATGATTAATGCTTTTGGACAACATTTATCAGCAATAAAATCTTAAGAAGTTCTACATTTTCATTTCCATCAGGGCCTGCACTTTTCCCATTTTCCCATTGGTGTTTGTTTTGACAACTGAAAATCAGATCAGACACCTGCTTCAAGCAGCACATTGGCAAAATTAATAATAAAAAAGGCAAATGCCTCCTGGCAGGTGGATAATTTTTGAAGGAAAACTGAGTATACCCTGTGACTAGGAACAATAGCTAAATAGTCCTCCTTCCTTAGATACCAGCAACTTTTTTTGCCATGCTTTAACAAAATTTTTTCAACAAACATTTCCAGACACATCTATTTACATGATGAAAGTAACATCTTGAGCATGTTGGAAGCCACCCATGCAGCCTTCCAAGCTGGGTCACCAAGACCTGGCATGAATTGGGTGTCTTCTACAGTTTCACAATAGTCTTTCATTTCAAGTTTTATTTATAACAGAAGGAGGTGTCTCCAAGGGTGCTGGCATCTAAATAACTAATGGGGGAAATGAAACAACAGGTGGAGCCAGTATCTGCCCAAATTGCAGCACAAGTGCACCAGAGTTGTTGACAGGGTGCTCTTTTCAGAGTATATGAAATCCAAGACTGGAATTTAATTTTGTAGTTCAAATGACATGAAAGTATTGTATGGCACAGGTTGGCCGAGAAAGGGAAAAGATTATATTGGATATCTGTGCTGGGTACTGCACCTATAAAAACTGGGGCATACAAGCATTTTCAGCAGGTGAGACCAAGGCTGTTTCACCCAATGTCCTGCCACTGACAGCTGCTCTAGGAGTGCCCATGGAAGTGCAGGACAAGCAACAGCTCCAGAATAAAGATGTGCTAGCTTGGCTGATAAGACTAGCTCCTGAATTTCCATAAGTATTGGAGCAGCAAGTTTAGGGATCCTCTTTTTCTCAGGAACATTCATGAGAAATACACAAGACACGACATTTTCAATGCTGTACCCCAAGAAATTTAAAGTAAGTATAGATGTATTGTTAGAGGTTGAAAGGGTCACATGATATTTTTTAAAAAAACAGCTTCACCAAACCATTTATCATATTTTATTCACTTCCAGGGCATAAGATAATGACAGTATGATGAGGCAGTTTCTCCTCTCTCCTTGAAAGAATGATTCTCCAGGCTGTTTTGGACAGGAAATAAAACTGCAGAGAGCGCAAGGCGCTGCTACTCCTGGTGCCAGCAGCAGGCACAGAGGCACGAAACCACTGGACAGCCAAAAACTGGACAGTTCTTGGGAGTGTTGGTGAGTTGGACAGAAGACTTGTGCCAATGGTCAACATATTCCAAACACCAGCTTCTAAAAGAGCCTTCAATCCTTAGGAAAACCTTATGCATGTAAGAAGGGATGGCTGATTTAGACAGAGCAGATAAATATCATTTTAATCAATATTTGCCCTTCATAGCAGTTCAGCCCAGTGCCTGAAGTGCTAAAACACCAAACCAAAATGCATTTGGCAGGCCAAATACAGCTGGTGAAGATAAGCACCTGAAAGCTAGAATTTCCACCTGAATTAAAGCACTTTACCTTCTGAGGTCTGCAGCTCACTATTTATAGCACAGCTAGGTGGGTCCTGGTCTTGAGCACATGAATAGTCCCATTCAGCACAGCTGCCCAGCAGAGCAAGGGCTGTGACAGCACCTTCCACTGTCTCTTTCAGCATGCCAGTGCCGAGGCTGCTGAGCACCCACAGCCCAAGCTCGATCCAGCTCGTGGGGGCAAACCATGGTTAAACCCACGGCACTCACTGCTGCTGCTGCTGCAGGACCAAACAGCTGTGAGCTAAGTGGCATCAGGATCACATAATCTGCTTACAGCCTCTCTGTTTCCAAAACATTCTCTGATGGGGCTGAAATTTTCCATGATTGATCTCTGGCCAAAGGCAACCCTTTTTTTTCTTTTTTTTTTCAAGTGTAAGTAAACCCTTCATTTTCAAGAGGGAACGTGTTGGAAAGAGGGCAGAGCAACCCTGTGAGGAACAATTCTGTAACCCATAGCCTTTTTGTTCAAGCCTTTGTATCCTCATAATGCAAAACAGGATAGCTAACTGCTAAAAAAGGCCAGAAAAAGTACAATTGGACAAAACCACAAGTTTTATCATGCTTCTGATTCAAAAACAATTCCTACATATATTTTTCCTGTAGTTGTATGTATTGTGTGACAGTGGAAATCAGAAAGTCATTGCTATTAGTCAATAACAAAATGGGAGCTAATAAACCTGACTATAAAGAAAATAAATCTTTCTCTCTCTAGTTCCAGGAGTGTTAAAGTACCCTCTGCTTTGCAGAGCCTGTGCAGGGGTCCAACCCACACCAAGGAGAAAGAGCAAACTCAAAGCTAGCCATCAGAACAGACCCGAAGAGAAGGCCAGCTCATTTGCAAGTGAACAGGTTACACAAACACCGAGAAGTGCAGACCCATTTCAAAACGTGGTATTACAACTGAAAATAATTTTCAAAGGTAGAACTATGAATGCATCTTCTAGCATTTGCTGCTGACTTTTGGACAAACTATCTCTTTACTAACTCATAGCAGAAGATGGAGAGGCTGCATTAGTTTCCCCAGGTTTTTGTTTCCAGCTCAGTGGTTTCTGCCTGAGTGCAGCCCAGATTCCCCGCGAGGTCAGCAGCCATTCAAAATCACTCCTGCTCCCAAGGACTAGCCAAGCCTCATTATATTTCTGTGCAAACATCCTCCTGAAATCGCAGCTCCACTGACAAACAGTTTTGCACAGCAGAAAACAACGGGGTAAATCACACCAAGCTACAAGTCGCCACTTTGGAGTTCCCAGTGAATCTGTAAAAAGCATGTGGCAACACAGAGGCACAAAATCTGTACACATGACAAAAGCAGGCACTGCCTGTGTGTTGGCCTAAGGAGGTGTTCAGAAACCACACAAGGGTTGATTTGGTAAGATGGTCACATATTTAGTGGGTTCCAAACACACACAGTGAGGACCCAGACCTGGCTCAAGCTCCGTATGAGTTGCTCAGCAAAAAGTTGGTGTACAATGGGAGTCTAATGTGGAGAGGGGAAAAAAAATCTAATTATTTCACAATGGGAATCCATAGAGCTGCTTGAAGGGTAGGTTTCATTTCACAGAAGTCATGGTAGGCACTGATCCCATCCCATGCTTCTCCTGCCTCCACCTCTCTCTGCTGGCACCTGTGGTCCCCAGGAAGTCACTCCTCCTTGCCACATTGGAAAGAGGAAGGATGGATTTTTTTTTATTTCTATCATTAATGTGTGCATATCCAAAGGTAGAAATCACATTGTATTCAGGGCAAACACAAGAGATGTATAGTGGACACTGTGACACAAATATTATAATCTGGGAGGTACCAGTGAAACAAACTTCAAACCTGATGCATTACCTTCCTCACAGACTGCCTATGAATTCTCAAGCAAATGACACCCCTGCCTCACAGAACCAGGGAGCAGGACTGTCCCAGATGCCTGTATCCCTGAAACCCTGCCTCACTGTCCTTTAGGCACGATTTCTGTGCCATCGCAGACTCTTGCAGCAGTGCTGATATCTTACTCTTACGTGTCGCACAAGCTCAGCTCCTCTGACAACCCAATTAGATACATTTCACATTTTAATAGTTCTCTGAAAAGAGAGATCAAGCAAAATGACAATTTCCTTCCCACCCAGGGATGCCATAAACAGCAGACTTCAGAGCCAGCCTCACTGACATTGAATATTATTGTCTCTGCACTTCATTCCTTCAGCAAAGGCCATGGGGAATACAACCTTCCCCACACCCTAGAGATCCACAGATCCATACAAGGGTTTGGGTTGGAAGAGACCTTAAGGATCATCTAGTTTCAACCCCCTGCCATGGGCAGGGACACCTTCCACTAGGCCAGGTTGCTCAAAGCCCCATCCAACCTGGCCTTGAACATTTCCAGGGATGGGGCATCCAAAGTTTCTTTGGGCAACGGTTGCCAGCGCCTCACCATCCTCACAGTAAAGAATTTTTCCCAAATATCTAATCTAAACCTACTTTCTTCCAGTTTAAAGCCATTCCCCCTCATTCTATCACTACACGCTCCTGTGAAAAATCCTTCTCCATCTTTCCAAGGCTGGAGATTCCAGCCCCATAAAGCATTGGCTCATGGGAGGCCAAACCTTACTCATAAAGGAAGAGGGGCACCCAAAGACACCGAGTCTCTTCCCCACCCAAAAGGGAAGAGCTGACCTCCAGGTGAGGAGCAGGAGCTGGGACTTCTGTCTGCATGGGGCTGGGTGACAAAGGGGTGCCAGGGGGCAGGGGCTGGCTGCTTGGCCAATTGTGGCTGGTGGCAGAGGAGTGCTGGAAGACAAGCAGGGTTGGCTGCTGCCTTCAGTGATTGATGGGCACAGCCAGTGTGGGTGGGGGAAGCAGTGGCTGCTGCATTTGGGGGTTCTGGGAACACGGGGAGCTGCTCCTGTGTCACAGACTGCTGCCATGTCCCAAAATCATGTTCATCCCTTGCTGCAGCAGTGATGCTGGGCAGCATCACTGACATAAAAGTCTTCCCTGCTGACTCGTACAGCTAATTTCAAGAGAGGGCTTTGGTTTGTGATTCTGGATTTCATCAAGAATCCTTCCTCGAGCCCAGATTTAAAGTTCTGCCTTCTGTGGGCAAGCAGGGGAGAGCTGCCTGCTCTGCCATGGGGCCTGCGTGCTTAGTGCGGATTGGGGCAGAGAGGCACAAAAATAGTGTGGCAATGAGTGACCACAGAAGCACCATAGTTAGACATGGTTTGTTGAGTGCCAGAAGTATGCAAGTCATTTTGCCAGACAAGAATCTTCCTCCCAAAGAGGCTCCCAAAGAGCCTATCATCAGTTTTTTAAAGTGCTTGCAGTTTGCTGGCTGAAGCTTTCCACTGGAGTTGGTCTTGCCTAAGGGCTGTAAACTTGCAGAGTTGGAAAACATAGTGTTGATGTATTCTTGCCAAATCCAGCTTGTTCCTTGGATTGTTTCCTTTCTCTAATCACTGTTTATCTTTACATGGGCCAGATTGGCCCATTTCTTCCATCTTTCACTAGTCTCTGCAACAGATACACAATCTCTAAAATTCTCCTTTGGCTGACCATGGTTCATTCATGGGGGAATAAATTTATCCCTTTTTTGGGAAATTAGTTACCACTCACTGAATTTCCAAAGGCATTTCTAATACCTCAGCTACCTTGGATTTCCAGGTGTCACAGCAACCCTACCCTGTGTGCATGCAGGGTTTCCCCTTTTAGCAAAACATCTGCCACCAACAGCACACAAAAGCTCTGTACCTCTAGCTCTTGGACAGGAGTCAGCTCTTCCCCAATCTCCCCCTTGCTTTTATAGGCAAGGAAAAGGAAAGTGCTACCCAAAACCTGCCCTCAGCTATGTCTCTAAGCAAGGACTTTCACTGCAGTTTGGAAAACTGCATTTGGAATTTCTACTCTCTTTCTCAAGATACTTGGTTTGATTCTTTCTACTCATCTCTGTAATGTCTAAATTCCCAGGCCCTTTTGCTTAATTTTCTGTTATTGTTACTTACATTTTAGTGTATATTCTATACTAATAGGTAAAATAGATAAACAAAATATTATCATCCCTTTTGGCAGATGGACAAGAGAGAAATTGGGAAAATTAGGTTATTGCCTCACAGATTGCAGCACAGTCACAAGCAAAGCCTCAGTGCCTCAAGTTTGGTACCCTGATCCTCAATCTTGATTTTGATCCTGTAATTTTCCACCTGAACCCATTCCAGCTTTTACTGATTCCAAAGGACTGGATGAATGTGCTCTAGCCTTTATACCTCTATCTGCCTGAGACAGCAATACTTTCACACTGAAGAGAGGGGAAGTAAGCGGCCACTAAAACAACGGGAGGCAGATTCAGCCCTTACATAAGTGAAAGCAACTCTCTTCTGCCAAGCCTGAATTTGCCTCTGTATCCATAGCGCTGCATTTTTTAAGATCCTCAGGCCAGCATGAAAGGGGTTTTGGTAACCCAAAGAAACCATGAAGGCCAGCTCAGAGCTGGCTGCAGCGCAGCCAGCTGCCATCTCGGCCAGCTGGAGATCATTGGGCTGCGGACGCGGCGCCAGCACGCGGATCCATCACCCACTGCCCCCCGTGGGGAAGCGAGGACTATCGCCAGACTATTCCCATCTTGCAGCCAGAAGCAGGAGGCTGAAGCAGCTCTGCTGCCACCTCACGCTGTGCTTCTCCCGGCCTGCCTCCGCTGAGAGTCTGCTCTCCGCTGGCGGGAGCGGAAGCCCCGTGGGCCCCGCCGCGGGAGTTTTCACACATTAGCCTCTGCACAACTCCCACTTAGAAACAAAAAAATCACAACTTTGGGGCAAAAAGTATTCGCCAAGACCCCGTAATTGGAAGAGCTTCTATTCGATTTCCCAGCAGTATATTTAGGTGCAATTTCTAGCTTCTTTCTTCTCGAGCCCACATAGAACATTTGGGGGTGCGGATCCGTATGGCAGAATAGCGCTGTGACTTTATAAAAGTCTTGTAAATATTGCCTGTCAAAGAGAGCACGCGGGGGAGTTGATGTCCAGGCAGCTGGCATAAAGGGGTAGGTTCCTGTCATTTCCAGAGTCCTCTCTGCCAGCAATGAGTTATGCTCCATTCAAAAAGTCAGCATCAACTTGCAGGCAGTAAAACCAACAAAATTTGCTTGGAACTGCCCTGGAAGTGTTCAAGGCCAGGCTGGATGGGACTTTGAAGAAGCTGGGCTAGTGGAAAGTATTCCTACCCATTCCTACCCAGGGGCATTGAAACAAGATGGTCTTAAACATCCCTTCCAACCCACTCTTTCATGACTCTATGACATTTGAACATGTTGTCTTGAAATCCTTGTGATACATTGTGTTACCCTGACCTGTGCTTCTCTCCATGCAAATAAAATTACTAAACCTACTTTTTGTATATATAACATTCTTGCCCATTAAAAAAAAAAAAAAAAAAAAAAGTGAGGAGTCTATTTTAAGAGCCTTCATATAGCCTCCTTTCCATTTCCCACAGAGAGGCACAAATGCAGCATATACAAACATGACAGCATTTACAAAACACAAAGCTCCAGCAAACATAAGACAGTGATCCAGAATTACTGACTCTCCAAAGAAAATGGAGAAAATAAAAGAGAAGGATGCTGAGCCCTGTGATTCTGAGGCTGACCATAAGTGAGTAGCAACAAAACCTGACCTTGGTCAGAAGTCCTTCCTGTCTTCTGCCCTACACCAACCTCAGTCAAATTCAAAGATACCACAGATGACAAAATTACTCTTGTCCACAGCTTGTGGCCAAAAGGCTACACCCTTTTGTGGCCATGGTTCCACTGGTATTTCCGTTTAGGCTCTACAGACCTCATGAAGATTGCAGGAGGTGACTGATGCATGTAGGAGGAAGGTTGCTTTGCCCCATTTCCTCCCTAAGACACCTGTGCCAGCGAGAACTCTATAAAAGGCCACAGTTTTATTAAAAAGAAAAAAAAATGCTTTCAAGATAAGGTCTAATCACATTCAGTTCCTTCAGTGCTTGCTGGAATAATCATGATGAACTCTGTCAGTGTTAATGGGGGTGTTATAAGTATCTGTGTAGGACTGCCTCTGTAATTCAGCATTAATTAGCTGAATCATTATTTTAGAGTGTTACTGAATTATCTTATAATTACTACCTAACTTGGTGCTTGTAAATGAGGCAACAGAAGGAAATGGCAATTCTTTTAAATGTACTTAAAATTAAGAAGGCATAATAAACACTCCATTCTGTCCTTTTGAGAAGCTTTTTTATCTTCTGTGAGATGTAAGGCTAGTACAACTGCTTTCATCTGTGCCTTGTAGATTTATTACAATCATTATAACAAATGGAAATGAATATTATTCAGGTTTATTACCCCATAGTATATCTTAATGAGCACACAGGAAACCATGTTGCTTCTTTATCCACTGCCTACGAAGAGACAGAAAAAAAATCCTGCCTGGGAAAACAGACTATTGTGATTAAAAAAATCATTTGATTCTCCTAGTATAACTGTTTTGCTAATAACTTATCTGTTCTGATTCCCAACACAATCAGACCTAATTGTTGCTCACTAAGAAGCCTCATTACAGCTGGTTGGGAAGGTAGTTAGGAAATACCGCGTACATTTTTGTTGTCACTGATTCTGCTCCGGAGGTGCTAATTCTGTGGTACAAAGTCTTTGGCACCATATCCCCCCACCCCAAGTGTGCAGAAGGAAAGGGGAAGAAAGGGAATGTGTTTGTCACCAAGAAAATCAGAAAGGCTGGTTTGGGGTTCAGGTTCTTGGGATCATCTGAATGCTGGGGACAAGCCCCTTTGCTCAGACCAACATACATTCCCAAAGGACTACTCTGCATAATTTTTTGCAGGATTTTTTTTACAGCACAGACACAAATTTATAAAATTATGAAGAAGCACACTAAGAAAACCTCTCCCTATTCTCAGGCTTTTACTTAAAAGGTCCTTTTTGTAACTTCTCTGCTCAGACTAAAAGAGATTGTCCAGGTCAACAGCTCTGCCAGACCAAAGGGGAGTCAATGTTGTGCAACCAGTTGTACCAGCAACCAGACATTTCTGGCGTGCTTTAGTTTTTCAGGGTGTATTCAGAGACTTGCAGCAGGCCCTCACAGTCTGCATTCTCTTACTTTTACCACATTCTTCGTATGCAGGACTCACAACATACCTGTGACCTCCATTTTCTCAGTGTTTTGCCACCAGAGCTGAGGACACGTTGGTACTTGACGTCTTTAGAACCCAAGTGGTTCTAAATTTGAAACAAAAATCAATATATACGCACATACACACACATATATAAATATATATACACACATACAAGGAATACAGATACTTGAAAAATCTTGTTGTGAACAGATTTTCAGCCTGACTGTTCTCAAATGCATTGCTTCCTGAACACTAAATATTATACAAAGTTTGAAATAGTGTAACAATTTATCATGGATGATTGCTGGGAGGATGGTACTGATACAATGAAGGTATGAAACGTTAAATCACACTTAACTTTTATATCTATGAAAAAAGAGATGATTTTCATACCATGGTATGTTTATTGCTTTGAGACCTAGCCTGTTATTTATTAGGGTTTACTCTGTAGTTTTTAGAAATGGCAGACTATTACTATTGTGATTGCTCTTATTGCTAGAATCATGATGTATCCAAACTTCATACAGAGCAGTTTAAATCATGGGAAGAATGCACAGCATGGCTAAACAATTTTGAGGCAAAGATAGCCCACAAATAACCCCTCTTCCATGTAGTACACTTTAAGAAACTTACCTTGAGTTTCTCAACTCTCCTATCCAAGATCAATCAATTAAAAATATGTGTCATAGCTGGTCTTCAAAAGCAACATTTTAGATAGACAGCAGTGGTCCATTACTGGAAATATAACCATCCTGACAACTAGAATATTAAACACTCAGAAGTTTAGATTATGAAAATATGATGGAAAACTTTTGGCTGGAAGGGACTTCAGGAACTGATCTCCTCCTCAAGGCAGGACTAACCTTAAGGTCTAGTCAGGCACCTCAGGATCTCAAGTAAGCAAATTTTGCTTTCTTCCCCTGCTCTCCAAACCTCCCAGAGGTAAAATGCATCTCTCTGTTCAGCATATATCCAGAAGAACCCAGTTTGGGTGCAGTTAGATGTGTCACTCCTACCTGCACTGCTAATATCAGCACAGCAGTAGTTTTACATATTAATAGGGCTGCCAACCTCTTTGAAGAGCCCACTTCCAATTGTGTGTGACATTTCCAAACACTACAAAACATCTCCACAGTGAGTCTATTCTTCTCTTTGCTTTCACTTTAAAATACAAATTTCAGCTGAATTAGCTGAGCTGTTTCTAAGCAGCAGACGCAGGAACAAGATTCCTGCTGAAAAACCCAGTACCCTCCCATAACTTCAGGGCAAGGACAAGAAGCTCTTCAAAGAACAGCTTCTCTGTGCACTTTCTGTGCAGGTCCACCCACATTTGGTCAAAGGATGAGCTTTGTAAAAATTGTGATGGAATCCACTCAGTGTGGACTTGCTATAGCCTTGAACAGACACTGCATGGAGCACGTCTGAAGCTCTCTGCTTTTCAGGAGAGCAGAAGCCAGCTGTGCATCAGGATGGCATTTGGGCACGAGCAAGACAGGAGGTGACCCTCCACCAGTCCCTGCTCCCAAGTCCCTTGGTTCCAAGCCTTGGACCAGCCAGGTGGGCAGAGTGCAAGGGGCCAACAGCAAGAGATGAAACATGAGGACAGGAATGAGGTGGAAAAGACAAAGCAGGCAGAGAAATTTGCTAATGGCGCTCACCACTACCAGTTCTGAGTGCTTTGCAAACATCAATGATTTCATTTTCACAGCATGCTGGAAACTGAGGTGACACTATTAACAACATTTTGAAAAAAAAATCTAAAACGTGGGGAATAGTTCCAAAGTTTCTACTATTCTTGGTGTCTGTTCTGAGTCATTATTTGTTTTTCTCAGAGCATTTACCACTACATAATGTTTCAGGCATTCAGAGTTCATTACAGATGTAGCTGCTCATATGTCTGAAAACCAGAATTCATGGCCAAATGTCTGTAAAAGACTAAATTAAGGATAACCTGTGAAAAAATTGGTTTAAGCAACTATGCGATGTCCTAATGGGACTCTTTGGCAGAGCCAGACCAGAACCAGATCCCACAGCTCAGCTGAGGCTCCTTGTGCTCCAGACTTTCAAATATGCCTCCAGTTTCAGCTGGGCACCCTAGAAAAATCTATTGTGGGCTGGCTTAGAAGAAGAAATTTGGGAGGATATGGGAGGATAATTGAAAAAGTTATGAGAGGATAACACTGCAGGAAATGTTATTAAAATGTTGATGAATGTGCTTAGTCTCCCTTGCTGCTACACCATCCCACCCTTCGGTCTGAGTGGTGCCTCTAACTTACTCCAGGACAGGCACAACCCAGAGAGCTCTCAGTGACATCTTCCTGCTCCCATAATCCATCCAGAACAAACCTCCTGGGAGACATTTTTCTTCCCTAGCCCACAATTAAGTGACTTCTTCTCTCCTGCCTCTTCCTGTTTATGCACTCCTGCTCCGCGGCGACTGGGCTCGGCACTGGAGCGTCACATCTCTCCGTAAGGGATGGCCTCCTTCCTTCCCTGCCTCCCAAATCCTACTCCCTTAAACTTGCTTCTGTGCAGCTTTAATTAGCACACTGCCAGCTTCAGGCACCAGGACGCTTTCTCCTGCTTAAATCCTCCTCAAAGTATTATCACGTTACCTTGCATATTACAAAGTATGGAAATGTTTAATGATGAAAAGCCCTTTTATTCTGTTGAACTTGATGAGATTTTCAATACCCTGCTGTGTTAAACCTCCATGTACACAGAGAAAAGCAACAAAGGTTTAGGAATGGAATAGTTCAGGCCACACTGTTGACATCTCAATTTGTTGGATTAGGGAAACAGCCTTGCACCTGCCCTGCGTTCAGCACTACAAGGTTAACTCCAGTTTCAAGGCATTAGCTTGAATTCAAATAAAATATGTTTACTCAGTTAGGTTTGAACATGTGTTGCCTCAGTTGCCTGATAGCCTACCATGACATTTATACTTGTGTTGATTCTTACAGTTAGGGTACATCTCTATAACTTTTAGGCTGTTTTTTTTTTTTTTTTTTCCCAAATACCAAAAAAAAAAAAAAAAAAAAGAAAGAAAAAGAAAGCAGAAATAGAGTATGTTTGATTTTTCTTAGATTTGGACAGTGTTCAGATAAAACAACCCTATTTACTCCTGGATTTCTTATTGAACATTCCATTTCAGGAAATATTTTACATCAAGTTCACACTCTTTCAGGCGCAAAAGTGTTAGCCTGTGAGCTGGTGCCATCACTGAAAAATCCTTAATTCCTGATTTCTGATGATGATTTTGTAGGGATTTACTAACAGCAGCCATAGCCCATCCCAGCACTCTGCCTCTGCAGAACAGGGTGCTGCCAGCTCTTTGTAGTCCACCACAAGCAAAACTCAAAGGATGGTTCCTCTAAAAAACTTTGTCTGACAGATCCTCATACGTCATTTCTTGGCACCTATCTGTCAAATTATTTGGCAGTTCTCTCCATACGAATTGTAGCAGTTTAGCTGCAACAATTTCCAGATCAAAGCTGTCAATCACTCGGCAATTCCCACAAGGACATGCAAAAGGACCTGACAGGAAAATTAGTTAAAGCTGCAATAATCTAGAAGACGTGAAAAATATTTTAAAAAAATTAAAAAAAAAAAAAAAGAAAGAAAAGAAAGATTTCCCAAATTATATGGATTGAAGTTCAATTACTGTTTTCCTTTGAACAATTTAAGACACTGAGCTATCATAACCACTAGATCTGCAGGAAAAGATCTAGAAAGGGAGTTGCAATTCATCTGTTTCCTTGGCATTCCCTTCCTTTCCAATTAAATATGCTTTTCTTTTCTTCACCATTATTGTGAGGAGGCAGTAAACTTCAGTCTAAATGAACATTTACATGAAAGTCAGAGCTCTCCAAGGCATCCACTGAAACTCCTTTAATACAATATTTGCTTTAATTTGATTTTCTCTCTTGCCAGTGGGAGAGTTTCAATCGCATTTGGTATGATTTATAATTGTGCACCCCCTCGTCCTGCAGAGGTCATTCCTTTCCTAAAACTGCATCACTTGACCAGAAAGAATTCCTTTTACAAGTAAACAGCTCAGCAATCAATACTGTCCACAGATGACAGTGAGCACAGTGCATTTTTTAATAGAGTCTCTCAAATGTCAGAAACCTCACTTTAATCTCCAAGAAATATAATCTGTTTACCTCACCTGCAGCCTCTTGGTTGTCTCCTTCAGGAAGACTGCTTTCTTGGCCTCACTGAATAATCTCTTCTACTTTATTTTATGAAAAACCCACCTTCATCAGACATACTTCAAGCAATCTTTACCTCCCTGGATACAAGTGAATAGGGGAATCATATTCTGTGATTCTCCTTTATTTATCTCTCCACTTCAAAATATGAAGCCACATACAAAGGGTTATGATGCGAGCATCTTCTTAAAGTTATTTAATCCTGCCTCCATAATATTGATATCACTTTGTTTTATTAAAATAATCTGCCACATGCTATTGGCACTGCCTCTCAAAGAAACAAATTCTTCTTCTAAAGAGGGAACCTTGACAAAATGTATTATTCAAAGTACTAAAAATTAGTATTTATCTGTATATATCTGTATTTATACAGATATATATCTTATATTTATTTAAGATATTTACACAGATATATATAGATTATATTTATGTAATACTAATTTAAAAATTAGTATTTACCTTATATATATCTGTATTTATACAGATATCCTAAACTTTTACCAAACATAGAATGATGTGCAAAAAAAAAAAAAAAAATAAAGGCTAAAATCAGCAGGAGAAAAGGAAAATTCTAATGATTTACAAAATAACTATTTTTTTCAATTACTAATCTATGCTATGACATGTCAAAGCACTACCATGATTGTTAGAATATGGAACCCAAAGCAAAAAAAATTGTTTATCTAAAACAAACACATACTCTGGGTTAGATTTTCTGTCCCCACTCTTAACTCCACATACTTTGTTGCATGTCTGCATGGCACTACATATCTGTACAATGATTTCAGTAAAGTAAGCACCTAGACATGTCTGCATGTGTACTTTCTGCTTAGCTATGTATGTATAGTTTTTTGCTTACTGATCAGACATATAACTGATGGAAAAATTAGAGCCTACATCCTTCTGTCCCTGTAGGTTCATAGGATGTCAGGGTTTGGTTTTTGAGAGATTTCTCTATCTTGCAATCTGAAGCTCTTAACAAATCATTATTTATCACCTATTTCAGCTTTTTAGAGCTGTGGGAAAACCCAGGAGATTTCTGTATAGTTCTTTGGTTTCTTCTGGGGAACTTTGGGCTTTATTTCAGAAACAATGCACATTATGCAGCCCTGGGTCAGGTATTGCATCTGTGTTAATTGTTGGCTTAAAACTATTTCCCTGCCTACATTGCAAATGACAGCAGTCTTTCAAACCCTTTTTTGCTCTTCTTGATCCTAACAGAATATCCTTACAACAAAGACAGCAAATTTTGCATATGCATGTTACATGAAAAAGAGCAATGTAGAGACAAGTTTCCTCCAGGAGAAGGACCAATGTGTGGTTCCTCAGGAGTTAACATAGCCTGCAAAATAAACTGATATGCATTTCTGTAATGTATGTACTCTAACTTGTTTTACTTGCTTTTAGAGTGGCTACAGTCCAGATGTGCATAAAGTATACATATATATTTATATACATATTTGTGCATGGTTGTTTCACTTGACTGTATTATTAAAGACAAGGCAGAAAACCACAAAGAAAACCTGCCAAGCACTGAGCTAGGGCAAGATTTGCAGCCTCTTGGGCCTGAGACACTCACACGAGGGGACATTCCCAAAGAAGCTGCAAACACATCATCAGCCAAACATTCTGTAAAGCAGAAATCCCCTGCACAGCTCAGGAAATCCTGCCAGCCTGCCACCGAACACCCAGAGCCACCAGCAACCTGAGAGCTGAGTGAAACCTCTTCATGCCATGCCAGAGAAGCTCTTAACCCATGGTAACGTGGGGAAGGGCTAAAACCACTGCAGCCCCCTTCCTAGGGCCATGGCTTTTGGCTGGAGCACTTCAGCAGACAGAACTTATCAGTCACACCACGGAGGGTGAGAGTGAGACACTGAAATGCATCATCCCCAAATCAAAGTTGAGGATCCACAACACAACTGTGCATAGGCTGCTCAGAAATGAGTACTCACAGTGAATGCAAATGGACTAACACTGATATTAAGGGGAAAACCCAGAGAAGTGCTGTCTCCTAATCCTCTGGGCCACCCATTTGTCTGGTCACTCCCTGTCCTCCTAATGCACCCTGAAAGCTATCCCACCAAAACATTGGGATTTACCTTATAGCTTAAATCTAACTAAAACCCCATCAGACTTCTCACAATCCCAAAATTCCCCTTTTTCATCATCCTAAAGAAGTGCAGCTCCTTGTTTCCAGATGTGGCACTGCCCTGAAAGCAGAAAGCCCCTAATGGGATCAATGCACAAAATTCCTTGCTCTGTGAGAATGTGTTGTTGCCTGACAGAAACTTCTGTGATGCATTTGATTGCCTCTATCAATGCCTTATCAATGCTTTCCTGTGGTGAGCAGCATTTTGAACAGTGCTTATGTCCATCTGTGAGCATTAGCTCTGTGGGAAAAATCTCCTGGTTGTTTTCTTATGGAAAACTCATAAAAAAAAGATATTCATTCGCCTGAACCAGGGCTATGCCAGAATATTATTAACTTTAAATCCAACAAATAAAAATAGTGAGGGTGCACATCAATATCTGGAATCATATTTAATATTACGTTCTACCAAGCCCTGAAGAAACATCATTGTATGGCTAATGCTGCAGTGAACAAGGAGTAACACACTTGAAGGCAGAGGCTGTCATTTACAGATGTGCTTTGGATAAGATTTGCAACATGCAAGTCTGAGTCTCCCTCTTCCTTTCAGCTCTTACAGAGGTGCAGGGAGCTGGGAAGCAGAGGCACAGGAGGATGGACTGAATTTGATGGACTCTCTTATCTGTCACCTCCAACTGAGGATTCTTTGAACTGCTCTCCCTACTGATTCATAACAACAGTGAAGCACCATGTCTTATTCTTCACCAAGGCTGTGGGGACATAGTGTTGGAGAGCCTCAAAGCAAATGTTGGCTGTGAAGGAACCTTATAAGAAACACCTTTCTCACTTCACGTGAGCCAATAGATTACCTCCCACCTGAGAACTGATATGTCTTTGCCAATTCTGAATCACCTTAATGGAAATAAACTTTTGGGATAACAGTTGTGACTGTTTCCCCTCTGTTAGGTGATACTGAAAAACTGCTTCCAGTTTCCTCCTGCCAATCTGCACCCCTGAAGCTGAGGACTCAGACCGAGCTAGAAGGAAATTATCAAAGGGATGCTTCAAATCTTGGTACTTCCCCAAGTATATTCACCTTAGCATACACCACTACTAAAACCTCCACCCAGACACAGATGGAAAGAGAAAATAACAGGCTTTTGTTTGGGTGCTTCAAATGTTTATTGTCTTCTTCATTCTGCTTTTTCAGCTTAAATTGTAGTCAGCTTATAATGTCATTACTGGTATGAAAACCATCCTGACAAGTGTTCCATGTACTCTATAAAGATGCCCATTAATTTACACCACATTTCCCTTTTGTTCTTAATTGCCCAAATACTTTGTGCATTTTATATACATGCTTTCTGGACTTTGTGACACCAAATCTTCACTGTCTGTCAAAAGGAAATGCATTCTCCCTATTGCTGTAAGTATTAGAATTTCTCAGATCAGTCTGGATTACCTGCAAACTTTCCCTTTCACTCTTCAATTTATGGATCATCAGACTAGATGGGAAATTTTTTAGCACAGTATCTATTTTCATACACAAGGCAGGAGGTTGCATCTTCTCTTTCATGAAGTATTCCAGTAATCTCTGGATTCATAAATTTCTTGCCCTTGTCAATTTGTCTCTTTGATTAGTCTTCTTTTTTATTGTAATCAGAACTGGCATGGGGAAGCACCTTAGGCTGTTTTGACCAATTATACCTTCAATCCTTGAAATCATCTTTTTGGCATGTCTGATTAAAATGGATCAATTAAAAAGGACATTTTGCTATTCCTTGACATGAACTCCTCACTTTTCAGTCCCATCTCATATTTTAGTTCCCAAGAGTTACGGAGCCATTAGAAGATTTTTTTTTTTTTTCTGTAATCAAACTATGATAATTCTTTTTATAATGGTGCAATTATCTCCTCTCATCTGGTTTCACCTTAGCTAGCTCAGTGAGTCATAGACCTTTACATCTACTGCATCTACGCCCGCTGATGATCAACAAGGAGCGACAGTCCCTGGGATTCATTTGCTCTCCGCAATGGATTTACAAGGAAGCACTTGCTTAGACACCCTTCAGTTCAAGCTCTGAAATAAAAATGTGCAGGAAGAGTGTACTGCCTACTTCATGTATTCATTTTTTCAATGATACCCACTAAAAGAAGGTCTAATTCTTTCTCTCCTGATAGTCTAGAACATGTTACAATCACTATTGTTGTGGTTATATAAAAGTAGTATAAATAATGCAAATACAGCCCAGCACCTCCAGTTCCTTAACTGTTCTGTGTTTCCTTTCAGTTGTCCTTTTCATTCTTCTTATACAGAAAAGAGTAATGGTTAGGACTTGAAAAGTCCTGCAAGACTAGCACCACAGTGACAGGTGTCTTCTGCCTAGAGCAGGACTAAAGCAATCAGATTAAAAGGATCAGTACCTGCTCTTACATTTGGAAGTTGTCATGTCTTCCATGCAGCTGTTGGACACAAAAGATTTCTGATAGGCTCATGTTTTCAATTTTAAGTCACGTGTAGAGGACATAAATGAACCATGTCAAGAGAAATTCTTGTTTGCTAAACCCTCTATAAGTCCTGTCCTGGAACAACTTTGACTCTGAAACAAGATTTCCTTTGAGTCCTGGATGATTTTCCTTTGAAAATCTTGAGGAGGTACATAATTTCTACTCCATGAGTGTCTAGCCAGGGCTGAGAATAGAATACAAAATGAATAAATAACAAAAAAAAAATTATGAAATTACCTTCATTTAGCCTCTTACGTGTTTACTTTACATATATCTATATGAAGGAAGGATTTTTTTTTTGGTCAGAATTCCTCATGAAAAGCAGAGTTCAAAGTGGTGAGGGCATGCACAGAAGCCAAAATGAAAATATGCATGTTACAAGAACTCATGCCAGAAATTCTTGCACATTCATGGAATGTGACTCTTCTGACCAGGTTCGAGCAGGCAGGGAAGGTAACGTCAATCTTCAGTGGCTGCTGCTAATCCATAAGGTAAAAGCCCCAACAGTATGGGGTTTCTAAACTCATTCCAATAATGAATCCATTCAAACAGAGCATGGAGCGTTTTCCTTCCCAGACAACAACCAAAAGTGTTGTAACTCTACATCACTCATGCTCAGGCAGCATTCCTGGGAAGGCCCTGGCTGAAAAGGAACCCTGGTCCTGCAATGGAAGGCGATCTGTGATTTGGGAAGTAACAATTTTTGTACTTTGTAACCCTCTTGCTGGCCTGAGATAATCCCTGCAATCTCTTTGTTCCTCCACTCCCTGCCTATAAAATGCTGATAATGCTGCTCTTCTTTCTAGAACTCAGAAGAAACGGGTCCGTGTGGTACTTGGATGCTGCAGGTGCCAGGATTGCACAAGCACTGATAGAGAGAGCAGCCTTTGTGGAAACCAAGCTGAGTTGGTTTAAACCAGAAGAGAATGAACCACAGCCGGACAATGGGGTTGACGAGAATACAGCTCTCACCTGTGAGTTACTAGGGACAAACCAACCCAATGTGCCAAAATTTCTGTCTCTCCTGGCTTGTGAGCCAAGTGCTGGTGAGTTCAGTGGGAAAATGCTGGAATGCATGACTTTTCATTACCAGATATTTAGTCTAGGGCAGAAAAATTCTGGTGTGACCTTGATCTCCAAAGCCAGGACAAGTTCTCAGAACACTGACTTATGGTTCCTTTTTTAACCAAACCTGTGTAAATCAGCATGCATCTGGCAAGGAGCTACTCTCCATGTTGTGCAAGATCAACGGGCCAGGTGGGCCCAGGGGACACACTGAATGAGCTCCTGGAGCTGGATCATAGCCTACAAAGGAAGAGACAGTTCAATATATGAACAAAACCAACAAAATACATCCAGGGAAGCTTTAGGAAAGCTGTGCATCTTCCACCTAAATCAATAGATTTTTTCCCCTTTTCTGTCTTGCACATGTTTCTTCCTCATTCTCTTAGCTTCACAGCATTGCTCTTCTCAGTCTTTTCTTCACTGTACGCTTTGGGAAGAGTCCAGCCAAAATCTCTCTTCTCCAGGAAATAAAGATTTTAAGAAATGCAGACAACAAAGGTTTTTCAAGTCTCAATATAAATTTGATCATGCAGGTTGATATCAAACAATCTAACATTGCATAATATCTGAGAGCAGGCAATTTCAGGATTATAGAAAAATCTGGAAAATTACATAAGAATTCTCCTTTTGCTGTGGGAGCTTTAAAGCCACACCTTCATTCAATCAGGAAGATAATTTCCTCTATGCAGCGAGATTCAAATTCTGCTTATGACCTTGGTGTCACGACAATTTTGGTACTAACTTATTCCACACTTTAAGTATTGCTACTAGAACTGTGAATAATCATCAAAATTAACTAGCCTATAGACTGATTAAATAATTTCCTCCAATTTGCATTTGATATGTTTATTAAGTGCTGGAGGGTGCTATTTGCTCTTTTTACTGCTGTTAAACACTGTGTCTGGGTTTTTGGCACAGGTGCAGTACTATTATGGTTCCTACAAAATTTTTATCAGATTACGGTATGAGTTACCATTTGATACTGCAAAAATGCCAGTAGGTAGTAGATAAATATTAAGACACAATTAGCTGCCATGACCTTTTATTGCTTGGGAATTCATTAATATTGAGATAAGGCTCCTTTCTGTGGCAATGACAATTATTTTTAAAAGTTACATAGTCTTACAAGAAATAGTGCAAGAGAGAAGCTGACTATAAGCAATGTAAGCACATGGCAATATTAAAGCTCCAAAAAATACAAAGTACTGCCCATGTGTTATTCTTTATGCTTTCTTTGTCCTGCCACTGTCTACAAGACCTATTATCCACAGCAAGCAACTCCCTGTGGGATGTTTTTATTTTGAAGCAATTGGTGCTATTTTTATTTTATTTTATTGGTGCTGTTTTTATTTTGAAGCAATTTTATTTTGAAACTATTGGTGCTAATAGTCAATAAAAACTGTGATTTGAAATGTATTGGAAATAGACGTTTTTAAATGCACGTCTTGGCCCTTTGCACAAGCAAGTGGTTGCTAATGCCAATGTGCATTAGAAATGCACTTGTACTATACTTAGATGTGGTTCAACCACAGTAACAACAGGGCCATTAAAGAGCATTAAAAAAAAGGGGGGAAAAAAGGTAGAAAAGAAAAAATACAGGTTAAAAGGGAACATGTTCTGTTGCTCAGCTAAAGGTTTTCTCTATAATTAGAAAACAAAATTGTTCAAAATTAGACTAAAGAGGTAAAATATTGATATCTTGGAGAACATAAACATACCATACAGAAAACATGCTTACTTACAGTCTTGTAAAAACTTCTAAAAATTTTCAGCATGGCTTGGGAAACTAGCTTTAACACAATTAACTGGCAAGTCAGAGAAGACTGTGGACTCCTCTCTTGGAAGACTCACGTCTGTTGGTCAGGGAAAGTAAACTCTCACCTGTCATCCCCAATGTTTTCCCAGTGTCTTCCCAAACTACTTCTGACCAGCTGCAAATCTCCAGTAATCAAACCCACATGAGCCAAATGGCACAAAAATTAAATCTACGGTGTGTAATGTTGGGTAAAGGAATAATATGTGTGACCATGTGATTGCCTGCATTCCTGGGCTGGAGCTGGAGAGAAGTGGGAAATGCCCAGCTGCCTTAGTTGGAACCGGCTCAAAACTTCATCCGCTTTGGTTCAGTTCTCAAAATACGGCACATGACCTCTAAGTGAGACAGTACAGTAGGCTGCTTTTACACCACATCGCTGCTCCTGCAGCCCCTAATACCAATTCACTCACTTCTCCAAGCACTGGAGGAGGTACAATTTGACACTTGCCGAGTCCCAGCGTTATCTTGTTTTGTAATGCATTATCCATAGCAAATTTGCCCCTATCTTTAGGAACAGAGATGACATCTGCTGCAAGAGTGCCCTAACACTTGTCTGTCTGCTGCTTTCAGTGTCATGTGTGTGACATGAGTTAACCTCACAGAAAATCTAATAGCAGGGAAGAGAACCGCTCATTGGAGGTGTCCGTGCTGCTCCTCTTGACCTACTTGGAAAACTATGACTCGACTCTTTGCGGCTTCCCCCATTGCACACAGCTGCAGAAGGCAGCAAAACAGGACCACTTTTAACCAGATCTGAAATGTGCTATATATACATTTGTATGCCTTTGAATAACATTACTTCCAAAGCCCTGTTACTTTATCAAGCCCCCTACACATGCCCCTTTTTCTTTCCCCCATGGAATTGGCATAATGAGAAAATATAGCCTTTTCTCTTCGCAGATAAAGATCCAAATTGCATTTTGTAATCTGACAACTATGTAGTCTGATTTTTTAAAATAAAACAGATAAACTCCCCTTCTCGTTCAAGATGGGATCGTATTTGTTAGTGACAGCTGTTAAAATGCTGCTAAAAATAGATATAGTGTCAACCACTAAAAAGCTAAGTGCTCCTGTGAACCACAAACAGAAAACAAATGAGGTTTCTACTGAATTTGTGGAAAAACTGTGAGCATCTTGCACATACCGTGAAAGGTACTTTATTCTTCCAGCAGCCATCTCTGTCTGCATCACAGGGGAAAGGGAGGGGATCAAATATTTGGTACTGAGACAGTAGATTGGTATAGTCCCTCAATTTTATTTTCTATCTCCATTTTGCTCTTAAAAATACAATAAAAAAAATGATGCAACACAAAGACTGAGGCTACATCCAAACATTTAAAATGCCTTTTTCATTTACAACTTTGCCCCCACCCCCAAAAAAATCAAGAAAAGTAAAACAAAAAAAGTGCAATCAAAGAGCCAAATACGCTGTAATTCTTAATTAATAAAAAGTATTTGTTCTGGCTATGCCAGTTATTGGGAGAGCTGACAGTGTGCTTGGATGCTTTTTGCATGGCTGTGACTCGCCGGGTTCCTTGCAGAGTTGCGTGGAACTTTGCTTTGGAATTGCAGCCTCCAGCCCATCCACGGTAGTTCTGTTCAATTAATAAATGAGCTGTATTCCAAACCAGATGTATGACACAAAATGAGTAAAAAGAGAGAGAACAGAATTGTTCACATTCGATGTTATAATACATCTCAGTAGGTTCCTCCTTTTTAGCTAGATTATGGCTAAAAATAGAGCACTAGTGTAGGCACAGTGAAATATGATTTGCTTCCAATAATACAGTAAACTAATTGTGAAATTAAGCTATTGAATGTGCTGTTATCTCCGAGTCTGGCCTCACCAGCACTTTCTGCTTCCCTGTTTAACATTTATCAAGTTACCCACAAACTTTGACGGATGCAAACAACAGCTGATAAAATATTGCCCTTTCCAAGGCCCCGATCCTACAGACTTCGGCACAGGTAAAATTCCCGGCGAGCAGCCCTTTCCCACGTTTAAAGACTTGCATGGAGACTACTAAAATAGGGCCAAGACTTTCCTTCCTCCAATACCTAGGTTTTTTTCCCCTAAGATGTTTAAATGAAGAGACATTTAATGCCCCGAACTCAAACATAATCAGTTCTAAAAGACCTTAGCCACAAGTGAAATATTATTTCAAAACCAGCATCGCTATTAGCACCGATTTTCCCGTTAGTGTGCGGAACCGGGGCGGGTTTGCCCCAGCGCAGACCCGCGAGTGCGGCGCGGATGCACCCGCGGCTTGCCCGTATCCCGGGACACAAGGGCACGCAGGGGGGCAGCGGGGACCGGCTCCCCCCGCCCGGCAGCGGCGGGGACGGGGGGATGGAAGGCGCAGGCCCGGCGGGGGGGAGCGCAGCCTCCTCCCGCCATCCCGTCCAGGGGCGCTCCGCTCCCCGCAGCCCGCCCGGGGGCCGAGCGGGGCGGTCGGAGCGCGGAGCGGAGCGGAGGGGAGGGGTGTTCCGCCGCCGCCAGGGCCGGGAGAGACGCTCCGCCTGGGGAAGGGCACGGGGAGACACTCCTCCTCCCCCGCCGCCCGCCCTCCTTCCCTTCCTCCGGCGGCTCCGCGAACCAGGAACCGCGGCGGCGGCGGGCTCCGTGCGTGAGAAACCCCGCGGCGCCGGGAGCCGCCGGGAGCCGCCGCGGCGGGCGGCGCGGGAGGGGCGGCGGGGGCGCCGCGGCCGCCGGGCGCTGCGAGGGGCCGGGCGGCACCGGAGGGGGCGGGGGGGAGGAAAAAGTTTACACCCTCGCCACTCTCCTCCCTCCTCTTCCTTGGTGGCGCAGATGGGAGTTTTACCTGGAATGACATAAGTTTGATTTTTTTTTTCGGGTTTGTTTTTTGTTTTTTTTTTTTTTTTTTTTTGGAGGGTGTCTCTCTCCCTCCTTCCCTCTCCGCCCCCTCTTCTTTTCCCCCCCACCCCCAAAAAACCCCTTCCTCCTCCACCGGTGCTGGATCCACCCCCCGTTCCCCTCCGCCGGCGGGCGAGGGTGTGACCCGCGGGAACACCCACCCACCTAGGCGTCCATGGTGGGAGCTGTCCGCCGAGCCGAGCCGAGCCGAGCCGAGCCGCGCCGCGGGCACCCCGCCGCCTGCCGCCGCAGCTCCCTCCCTCCCGCCGCCCGGCCGCGCTCCCGGTGCTTCCTCCGCGTACTTTTTTTTTTTTTTTCCTCTCTACCCTGGGTGGCGGTGCGGGCTCCCGGATGGTTCGCTGCCAGTAGCCGGGGGCCGCGTCTCCTCCCCCCGCCGCGCCACCATGTCCTAGGGGAGGTGAGTGAGTGCAGCGCGGAGCCTTGCGCGGGGCGAGCAGCGGCGCGGGGGGCAGCGGGGCGGGTGTCCGACACACCGGCCGGCGTATCCAGGTCACGGCTAGTCCCGTCCCCATCCGTGAAAACTTCGCGGGAAGGACACGTCCATTGCTCGCCAGCGCCCGCGGGGAAGCGCGGCGGGGGTGGCGGCTGCTCCTCCGCGGGTCGCGCCGCGGGCGCTGGGAGCCGCCGCCTCGGCCCGTGAGTGTGGGTCGATATTTGGCAGAATAGGAAAACGAGAGGGGCACGTGACAGCCCAAATCCTGGGGATGTTGGCGCTTTCGCCGTGACTCTGGAATACCAACCCGCAGCAGCACACGCGGGGTCCCTGCGGGCGCGCACGGGCGATTGCGGGAGAAGGTGCGCGGTGCCCGGCGCTGCCGCTGCCCGGCGGGCTCAGCCTCCGGCCCCGCTCCCGGGGCACCGCTGTCACCCCGCGGGGCCGGGAGCTGTCCCCGCCGGGCCGTGGGGCGCACCTGGGGCCGGGAGCGGGGCTCTCAGGGGCCGCTGACCGGGGGCTGGGGGCGGTATTTAGCGAGCGAGTTGGGAGCGCATCGCCTGAAAGTTTGCTCGGCGGCTTTTTTCCCTTTCTTTCTTTTTTTTTTTTTTTTTTAAAGGCTTGTCTGGGAAAGGGGTATTCCTGCAGCCGGGACGCAGGCACCCAGGGGGACACTGGGGAATAGGAGGTGGCAGCAACCCCGGGGCCAGGGGTCGTTCCGGCGGCTCCTCTGGCTGGCGGGAGGCAGCGGGCGGGGCGCCCGGCGGGATGCGCGGCTGCCGCGGAGCGGAGCCAGCCCGGCGGGGAGCGGAGGACGAGTCCTTGAACCCTCCTGCGCTCCGCCGCCGTCGCTCCTCCGCTCCTTTTTTTTTTTTACCCCCGTACGTTTTTCTTCTTTCTTTTTCCCCCTTCCACCTAATTACATTAATTTTTTAAAATTTCCCTGGTTAAATCGCCGCTGCATCGGCACGGTGCGCATTCATGCGCCGCTGACAGGCGGAAACCCCGGGCCGGCGGAGAGGCGATGCCCGGCCCTGCCGCCGGCGCGGCGCGGGCACCGGGCGGGGGCGGCCGCGCCCCGCGCACCTCACCTGTGCGCACGGTGCCGGGGCCGCCGTCCGGCCGGGGGCGCGGGGCGGTGCGCGGGGAGCCGCGGGCGGAGTGCGGGGCCGCCGGTCCCTGCGGCTTTAAGGAGATGCGTTTCCCAGGCTGTGTCGCAGCAACTTTGTATCAGTCATGTCGCCCGGCGGGTGAGTGACGGCGCCGCGCAACCAATGGCGCGCCCGCCTGGCCCCGGCCGCGCCGCGCTCCGGGCCGCGCCCGCCAATCGCGGCGGGCGGCGGGCGGGACGTAAACTTGAACTTTATGTGGGCATGTGACATGTTTTTAAAGGACTTGGCACCTTTTGCCGTCCCCTCCCGGGTGCCGCTCCGTGTCACCGGGCGGCGCGGCGCGCCTCGGGCGGGCGGGCAGGCGGGGGAGGGGCGGGGGAGCCGCGCCGCCCGCCCTGCGCTCCGCGCCGCCCTGCGCTCCGCTCCGCGCCCCGCGCCCCGGGCTCGCCCCGCCGCAACAGGTACCGGGGCCGGGCCGGCCGGGACACCGCTCCGCGCCCCGCACCGCGGCGGGAGGTGCTGCTGGCCGGGTGAGCCGGGGGGCTCGGCAGCGGGGCCCGGACCCTGCCGCCGTGAAGGGCGGGGAGCGGCGTCTGCACGGGAGGAAGCGCTGTTCTGCATCGCTCGGGGGGCGGGCGGCAGGAGGGGGCCGAAAGCGGGTTTGGGCTGTGGATCCCCCTCCCCCGCGGGCTCCTGGGAGGGAGGGAAGGGAGGGAGCGAGCTTCCGGACACTGCCGGGCCCCCCCACGCGTGACAGCCCGGGCTGCATCTGTGGGAAGGCTGGCTAGGCTGGCGGGGGGGACAGGGATGCAGAGCGGTGGCTGCTCGCTGGGAGCTGCGGGGATGCTCCTCGCAGCGGAGGGTGAATGGGGAAATCAGCGCTGCCTGCGCGGATGTTAACGCACGGGGACGAGGGGGACCCGCGCCCGGCTCCGCTGGGTCCGGGGGCGGCCGTGCCGGGGCTCCCCGCGCCGCTCCCGTACCCGGGAGAAAGGGGGGAAACCACAGCCCAGCCGCGAAACTCAGGTCCCCCGGGCAGTCTTGTGTCAGCGGGGTGGCTGTCAGACAGTGAAACTTTAAGGAAATTTGGTTTACAAACACCGAGAATTAAGAAGTGGGTGGCTGCTTGAACCACCAGTTTTTTTTTTTTTTTTTTTTTGTGAAGCTGGGCTTACTTCAGATTTCCCCGTATCTAGGTGACCTTTTGGTTGCAGGGATACCAGGTACCATTTGATTTTTTATTTGGCTGTTGCTGCGAGACTAGTTTCATGCCTAATTGATCGGAGATTTGTGCTGCGGAGGGCTGCGTTTGTTGATATGTTTGGGGTGAAATGTACAACTAGATGTGTTTGGGGTGAAATATACAACTAGGTATGTTGGGGTGAAATATACAACTAGGTATGTTTGGGGTGAAATATACAACTAGCAATGTCTCGGTAGTTCTCCAGAGAGGGAGTCTGGATATGCTACTGTGTTCACAATGTCTCTTGCTTTTGTAAAGTGTCAGGTAGAGGTGATCTTGGTTCCTGTATGTAACTGTGCTGAGCTTTAGTTGTGGGTGTCCGTGGATGTTGTAGCCCCCAGTCAGATTTGTTTAGTGAAAGTTAGTAAAAAGGCATGTGTGTGCAGTCGGTGAAGTGTGGATTCCGTGGATAGATGTGCTAGTCAAGTTGTAATAAGTTCTGCCCAAAAGAACAAAACCAAACCCTAATGCTACCAGTAACCCCTGAGATTATTAATTTGGTTCTGGTATCCACCGAGGCACTTGGAGGTGACAGAAACCGTCACTTGCAGAAATTCTGTTTGCTACTGCACTCTCCCTAGTTTATAGCTCTCGTTTTAAACTGAACTTGTATTAGGCCACAGATAATCTCTGCTGCTTTTTGATCCTCTCAGATATATTTACCAGCCTTTGCAAGTGCAGGATCAGGGCATTTTCTACTTTCTTTTCCTTTGTGTGACTCAGATTTTTATTTGCTGAAGTTTCAGAGTATGCTCGGCTATTGATTGTACATGAAGTTTGGATTTTACTGCTGTGGGAGAAGTCCCTACAATGCTCAAACACTGTTGTAATGTTAGGCCTGCAACAGAGATTTCCTGGCATGCAGTGGTTCTGCTGGTATTTCTGAGAGTTAAAATTAACTTACATCCTAATTTTAAGCCTTAACTAAGTTTCCTGGTTTTCAGAAATGCGGGTCACTCACAGCTGCAATTGATTTCTCTAGGATTTAGGCTTGCTCAGCACTTAAATCAAGGGTAGGTGATTATCTGGGGGTGACTTTATGTGGAATTAGGCACTTCTGTCTGAAAATTTTATACTATAGAAATGTGATTTAATGTACATGATGATGTGAGACATAATTCTGGGTTCTAATAAAATTTGTGCTTGAGGGAAATGTAAGCATTGGGCTATAGTTCCAGTTAAGTAAGGGCAAAGAAGTAGTCAAGTCATTCAGTTTGCGTTTTTTTTTTTGTTCTGTTTTTGTTATTTTGCTCAAAATAGCTTAGTTAAGAAGTGTTAAGTAAAGGGGTAGAACACTAAATTAAATATTGGAAAATGAATACATTCTGAAAAGAAAAAAATATTTGGATAATATTGATACTGTAACTGTTGGCACTTGAGTTTCTGCAGTTCTAATGATACTATGAGCCAAATCCTTAAAAAATAATTGTTGTTACTTATATGTTGGTTTTCAGATTGTTAGAGACAGGGTCATGATTATGCTCCTTACATTGTGAAAGTGGCATGTGGGATGGGAGGGTTTTTTTTAGGGTCCATTTTAGAACAAGGTTTACTTTGCTTTATATATTCCTCTTGCTGGCTGCCATGGAAGTTTGCAGAATTGGCAGAGTTATGGATCCATTTAACAGCCATGCATTCCCACCTAGTCTGATCCCCTTCCTCTGTGGCAGGAATGTTTCCTACTGATCTGCTGTCCTCCTTGTCTCTCCACACCTTCATGTCTCCTTGGGAGGTTGTACGAGAAGTTTGTGTGGCTGGGAAGGGGCGAGTCAGCTCCCAGCCCCTCAGAACCACTGCTTCCTTCTAAAGCATCCTGGGTTAGGCTGAATAGTGAGGATGATGAAATCTCTTTAAAACAGCAATCTCCCTTGCTTTGTTGTCCCTGTAACATGGCAGTGGAAGGTCCTCGGAGGAGCAGAGCTCCTCCAAGCTCTGTAATGAGCAATTTCCACTGAGTTTTCATCCTGCCTGCCACCAGCATGTCCTTTCAGGACCTCTCTGGATCCCCTCCTTCCTTACTCCCCTTTCTCTTTTTTAGGTGAGGGACAGCCCCTGGTACAGCTGGCCCTGTCCGTGGGGCTATGGCCAGCGAGGGTGGGCGGTTTGCTGACATTGCCAAGCCATTCCTTTTGGGGCAGGGCTGGGAGCAATAATTTGGGTGTTCCCCAACTGCTGAGCTGTTTTCTCCCTGAGCCCATAGGGCTGTCAT
The DNA here is from genome assembly GCF_027579445.1 of Ammospiza nelsoni. Classification (NCBI taxonomy): domain Eukaryota; kingdom Metazoa; phylum Chordata; class Aves; order Passeriformes; family Passerellidae; genus Ammospiza; species Ammospiza nelsoni. The sequence goes on from NC_080636.1 coordinate 53,810,117, forward strand.
ATCCATGAGACCTTTCTCTCGGTTTGATTGAAATTGGACAAATGGTTGAGAGATGATGGATGGGGCAGGGAAATGGGACTGGCAGGCAGAGCGAGAGAGGAGGATAGACAGAGAAAGCGGATACGCCTTGTTTCCTTAGGAAATTAGGAAATTTCCTTAGGAAGTCACACTGTCCTGTCATTAATTTTACTTTTTTATATATGTCTTTGCTAGTTATGGAGACAAAAGGATACCACAGCTACCCAGAAGGCTTAGATATGGAGAGACGGTGGGGTCAAGTTTCTCAGTCTGTGGAGTATTCTTCCATAGGTGCTGGAGAGCAGACTGATGATAGTAACTACATGGAGATTGTAAACGTCAGCTGCGCCGCCGGCACTTTCGCAAACAGCAGCGCTCAAGGAAACGGCAAAGAAAAACCTGAGCTACTCTCCTGCCTGCAGCAAGACAACAGCCAGCCTGGCCTCCTGCGCTCTGACATCAAAACCGAAACAGAGTCCAAGGAGCTGTCGGCAACGGTGGCCGAATCCATGGGTTTGTACATGGATTCGATACGAGACGCCGATTACCACTACGATCAGCAGAACCAGGGGAGCCCAGGAAAGATATACCAGAACGTGGAGCAGCTGGTGAAGCTCTACAAGGAGAATGGCCATTGCTCCTCTCCCCTCCACAGCATCAGCAGGCCCTTGAGGTCTCTGATGTCGGACTCTGGGAGCGCTGTGAACGGCGGTGCCATGCACACGATTGTCAAAAGCCCCATCATGTGTCAAGAGAAAAGCCCCTCAGGCTGCAGCCCTCAGAACATGGCCTCTTCGGTGTGTAGTCCTGCGGGAGTTAACTCCATGTCCTCAACCACCGCTGGCTTTGGGAACTTTGCCATGCACAGCCCCATGGGGCAGGGCACCCCTCTGTCGCGCTCGCCCAACGTTGAGAGCCGCGGCTCCATGCTGCACAGCCCCGCGCACGTCAGCAACGTCGGCTCTCCGCTTTCCAGCCCTATCAGTAGCATGAAGTCGCCGATCTCCAGCCCTCCCAGCCACTGCAGCGTGAAATCTCCCGTCTCGAGTCCCAACAATATCACTATGCGATCTTCTGTGTCCAGTCCTGCAAACCTGAACTCCAGGAGCTCCATTGCCAGCCCTTCCAATGCCAATAACAGGTCCACGCGTTCTAGTCCAGCGGTTAGCACTGTGGGATCATCCATCTGTAGCCCCGTTAACAACTCCATAGGGTTCCCGCCTTCCGGCACGCCAGTGGGGCCTAGCAGAAGCCAAGACACCGTTCCCAGTCCAGAAACAAAAGACAAGGGTGCTCAAGAACTCACGTTTCCTAAGATGGAGGAAATGGAGAACGCCATCTCCAACAACAGCCAGATGAACCTTGTTCAGTTCATAAAGCCCGAGCCAGACGGGTCCTTTGGCAGCGCCTGCATTGGTGACAGCGGCAGCAGCAAAATAAACTCAGATTCCCCCTTTCCAGTACCAGTGAAGCAAGAGTCGGCCAAACATCCTTGTTCTGGTACCTCCTTTAAAGGGAATCAAACAGTAAATCCTTTCCCATTTACAGATGGCTCGTATTTTTCTTTTATGGATGACAAAGACTATTACTCTCTTTCTGGGATTTTAGGACCACCTGTTTCCTCATTTGATGGAAATTGTGAAGGTAGTGGTTTTCCAAATCCAGGCCTACGTGTGGGGATTAAGCAGGAGCCTGACGATGGCAGCTATTACCAAGAGAACAGTATACCATCCTCTGCCATTGTGGGGGTAAATTCAGGTGGACAGTCATTTCACTACAGGATCGGTGCCCAGGGCACGATATCCTTGTCGCGGCCGGTGGCTCGAGAGCAGACATTTCAGCACTTGAGCTCCTTCCCTGCTGTCAGCACGCTCGTGGAGACCTGGAAGTCGCATTCGGAGTTGGCATCCAGAAGAGGTGATGGGTATCCAGTTCTAGAGTACATTCCAGAAAATGTGTCCAGGTGAGCTGGCAAATTGCCACTTTTTTTTTTTAAATCTCCTTATTTTTTTCTTTCTTCCCCTGCATTAAACAAACAACGCGTGAATTATAATGAGGACCAGGCTGGTATTCCTCAGTCTGATGCATAATTCTTTGTTTGAGTTTCCATTATTATTAGATTTGTGGCTATCTTGCTGTATTTTACTCTGCCTTTAATGAAAGCGAAGTGCTGGCTTTAATATTTAAGAAGAACATATTGTATTCTGTTGTTATTAGGTTTGAAGGTATGGCTTTAGTATGTTTATGAGCTCTTACTACTACAAATGTTGTTTTTCCTATAATGAGAGCTTAGTAAAATTGCTCTCTTGTGTCCAATAATGGTTATTTTTTTCTTAGCTAGTGCTTGAATGTGTTGTACCTCAGATGAAATGCTGAGATGAGGATAAGAAAATGGTAGTGTCAGGAATCTGTTTTTGTGAAGAAGCATGGTTCTGTGTTTGCAGTGGACTTTAACTGGTTAAGTTTAAAAAACAACTTTGCAAGCCTGTGGCAACATATTATTTCTGTATTTTAACTGTAGGAACATTTGGTTTATATATATAGAAAAATGCCTCCAGAAGGAGGAGAGCTGTTAAAACTTGATGCATTTGAAAGGGAGAAATGGATAAACTGATCCCCTCACTTTTGGTGGAAGAGAAATGAGCAAGTGTCATCTGAATTTGGCTTTCTTGGCTGATCTGTGGCAGCATGTCATTCTTCTAGCAGGTGTCCTTGAGTTGTGTGAGGGATGCCTACTTTCCTAAACCACCTAGTTGCAGAGTCAATAGTGCATGTTCTGAAGCGCCTCTGACAGCATGCCTGAGTTCAAATGGTTGCACAGCACACCCATGTACCCAGCAGGCTGACCCAAGGCTTGTGCCAAAGCTCAAATAGCCAGTGACAGATTGGCATTTACCTTTCTCAAGTGGTTTTTCTTGCTCATCACGAGCTATGCAGCTGCCCTCAGTGAATGAAGCATCTGCCTTATTCTTGGCGTGGGGTTAGGAGGATGCGTGGTGTTTGCCATATTTGTATGATACTACAGATTTCTGAAAATAGTGTTGCAGTGAAAAATATAATATCTAAAATACTGGTGCTTTTCAGGAGGGAAATCAGTCCATCTACCTATAAGGAGGGAAAAAAAACCAAACCTGTTTTCATTTTACTGTCAGTTCTGTCCAGCAGTGCTGCAATCTCTCTATCATTTTGTAGGCCATACTTCACTTTTTCTTTGGCCATTTCTAATATGGTTTCGAAAAAGAATGCACTTTTTAATATACTCAGCTTGAAAGGGCTGTGTCCTACCATCATGCTGAACTTTGCATGTGGCTGGATATTTGTTACCATCCAGTCTTGGCTTAAATGTACTTTCTTAGATTAAGGAAGATGGAGTCACTGTTCCTTAGTTATTTTACCTGATGAAATTTTCATAAATTGCATTATTTATATAGTGAGAAAAGTTCACCAGAAGACTGATGGAATGGCTGAATACAAAGACCCAATATTTTACTGCCTTTGTGGTTGAGCACTGTTGCTTGGACAGGTAGCTCCTACCAGCTGTGAGAACTCTGGTGTGACTTAATGCTTGCACTGAGTCAAGGCTGTCATCCATTGCAAGGACAATAAACAAGGAAATAATGCAGGAAGGAACAAGGTTGCCATCAATAGTTGTGTTTGGAGCGACAGTTTCTTATAAGGCTTTTAAAGGAGTCTCCTGGTCTGACATTAGTCCAATGTAGCTCTAGATCAGTACATGTAATCAGGTTTGATGATGACAGAGGCTTGGTGCACTTTCCTGTCTTTGTTTATCCAAGCTGTATCTCTGTAGGATTTGCAGGTGAGTGTAGCTGCCACTCTGCAGGATTGGAATTCTGAAATGTTTAGTGCTCAGAGCTGTTACGTGTGGAATTTTGTTCAGGTGATGGAGATCTGCGGGGTTGCGACACTCCAGGCATCCTGATCTGTACTCCAGATTAGACATGTGTCATCATTTCAAATCTCAGAACCAACCCCATTATTTAACCAAATGTTGCTCTTAATCTGGCTGGTGATGGCTCTATGCCAACAGTGCAGCCAGGGACCTGTGCAAAGCCCTTAAAATTTTCAAGGTAAATTCGTGCAGAGATCTTTTTGGCAGTGCAGATTTGAGTGCAGAAGTGCCTGCTGAGATATTTGTCTGCTGGTGAGACAAGTCATAAAGCCTCCATATAAGATGTCACACATGTAAAAGCTCAGCCTTGCTATTGAACCTCAGACTGATCTTTATTTTTCTCTTCGTTTCTGTGCTGTCTTGCAGCTAGAACAGAGGAAATCATGCTCAGATTAGTTGGTGCTCTGAGGTGTTGTAATAAAACATGCATAGCTTAAAACCATGCCAGACCCAACATCCCAAGCAGGGTTGGTTTCAGCTGTCCCATATCCATGTGGCATGGGGATTGCAAAATGCCTCTTCTTTCGTGTCATCAGAACAGCAGCATCACACCTCTATCCTCGACATCTAAACCAGATCCTTGCTATTTCCAGATTTTTTTCTGATGTGTCAGTCATATCAGGCATCACACATTTTGCAGACTTTTACAGCACGTGATTAACCCTTCAAAGTTTGCGATATTTTGAAGTTTCTGGTAGTCTAAGTCTTGGCGGGTTTTTTTTTTGGCTTGCAATATAAAGGGCTGCAAGCAAAGAATAAGGTGAAGGAAAAAATAGGCTGCATGGTTCTCTAAAGCCAGTAGATGACCAGCATGGAATATGTCTTGTTTTAGCAGCATTATTTTCTGAACCCTGATGTCATACCCTTTCTGAACTGCCTCAGACTTGCAGCTTACATGGTGAAAGGGAGTGGATGGCCAAAAGAACATGACTTTGACTTTTCATATTTATAATGAATCTTAAGAATATTGCTGTTAAAAAAAAAATCATATTAGAGTGTTCCCTTTCTTGAATCAGTGGTAGTGCCTAATAACCATAGTTGAGGCATTTAAAATGCCTTGCCTACCTTGTTGACTGCGCCAATCACCCACTGCCAGCTAGAACATTTCTCTTTTTTTCTTCCAGTTACTTTTATTAGATGTGCACAGTTGTGGTTCTTTTTAAGTTAGTTGATAGTAACTTTTTTATAACATTGCAGATTGTGGTGTTTGGGGAATGAGAGCCTCTTAAGGAAAACCAAATTGCCTTATTCTCTTTTAAATATTTTTCTTCTGCTAATATGCATGCAGAACATGTCTTTGTTTTTGAAAGATTTTACATTTGTAATTTTTAATAAAGGGTGAATCATACTTGTCTAGCTGCATGTATAGATTCCTCCTTCCACAAAAGGCATTTCTAAGAAATACTGGTTTCTAAACTAAATAATAACTAAGTGGGCTTGAAAAAGAAGGTATGTGCAATTGTGTGATGTCATTGATGAAAACTTGCACAAAGAATCCAGATAAGATTTCACTATAGGGTGATCAGTGCTTGTCTGAATCAGGGTGCTACCCTAAGCCCCATGATTGTGCCAATTTTGTGATTTTCAAAATGGCCTACGAAAATGTCATGGCTGCTTAAAACAACAGTAAAAATTGAGGAGAATGGCCTTTCTGCTGCATTAGCTCTTACCTAAAGCTTGTTGTGCAAATGTGCCTTTTCCCTCTAATTTCCATATTAACTCATGTATGTACACACATGTAATTGCTTTTCTCAGTGCTTGTGGTGGAAACAGAGGGCTGATACTCCCTCCTACTGTCATTTCTTCCTGGCAATTCCACTGGCATAGTCCAGTGTGGGAGGAATTCACAAAGTTTGATGTGCTATTCAGAAAGTTTAGTGTTTTAATATGAATTGCATATGTTTATCTATAATAGTGTTTCAATAAATTTTTGATCAGACATTGATAGTATTTTAGGGATGCATTATACCTGTCTGTTCCTGAGCCATTCACATGTGTCAGGATTTATTTCTTAGACACTACTTGAAAAAGCCCCCCAAAAAAAGCCATCCCACCCACCCTAAAACCAGAAGGCAACCCAACAGCATGATCCTGATTTATCTGTAGCCATTACTGGCTTGAATTGATTCTGGTTAAAATCTGATTTCAGGCTATTGCAAGTATTTTTGTAAATAAACTTTTATGTTAAATATTATCTAGAATAGTCACTTATCAGAATTATACCTGCCAGAAAGATAAAGGTCTGGTAAATATTATTTTTAGAATTTATGAATGGCCTTGACCTCTGTTTGCTGATGGACTTTATGAGAAAAGGACTTTGCTGTTAAAATATTCTCCATGCTTGGCAGGACTGTGTTCCCTTTTATCTTCCCAAAAATTTACTGTGCAAACCTTTTTCAGAAATGATTCTGAAATAGCCTCAAATCTATATTTTTCCTTTATTTCAGTTTGAGAATGTATACTTGTTTTTGTAGTTCTTGTATAATTTTGTATCGGTTTTTAATGCAGCTTTGGGTATAGTCTTGACAAAGCTGAGACCTCTGCATATTCTTTATTTCTCGCTAAAGAAATTAGAAGTCTGTATTAATATGTCAGCCCAGGAGGCTGAAAGGTTCCCTTGGGCATACCAGCATGCATTGAACAGCTTTTTACTTTCTACAGCTTTCTTTGTTGTTATTTTGGTGAGAGTGCTGGGTTTTTGTATCGCTCTTTATTGAGAAGTTCAAAGTCTGTATAAAGTATTTTCCCTTAAAATATGTATGCAAATAATGGCTTATTTTCCCTTAAAATTATATATATCCATTGCCTCCTGTGCTGTGGCGTAGGGAAGTCCACATTAATGGAAAATTGTGTTCCAGAGCTGGGTGGATCTTCCCCATCTGGGGAAATAAGAGCTCTGTTGTCAAGCTGGGTGCCAGGAGCTAGGGCTTGGTTGTTGCTTTGTGCAGCAGTAAATATAGTTGTGCATTTCCAGAATGTTTCAGATTGATACCACTAAACTTTCCAGTACTTGGCTGTTGGAAATCAGTTTGCCATGTTTAATTCTGATAGTAGCTAATAGTTGTTGCCTAGTTTTTGTATCACTTTTGGTGATGTGGAATCTCACTATGGTAATCCTATTTTGATGGTTTTCTGAAAAACAGGAAGGTAGGGTCACCTTCAATGCACAGATTTTATAACAAGCAGAAGAAATTTTGATGGTGCATTTTCTGACAGTGTGGATCCGTCCATTTTCATGAGAACTGGAAGACAGAAAATTATGAACTGTATAAAAAATGTTCCTGTCCTGTTTTAGGTGATGTGTGTTGCAGCAAGGCAGGCAAGCACAGAGACTGCTGCAGCAGATTCAGTGCTCGTGCAGTACTCGTGTTGTCTGCAGAGGGAGTAAATTGTTAAGTTGTGGTTCAATAACCTGGCCTTACTCAACCAGCACTTAACATTAATGGAGCTACAACCTGCTGTGGAGTGCTCTGCCTGGCTGAATCAGATTTCCAGGTACTTATTGGTGCTCTGCTGATCCCAGGCTGGAGCACTGGCTGCCGTTGGGTGTCACTTGTAGCAGAACAATATATTATTTGCAGTGGGGGAAATACTCTGTTGGGCCATGCCTTGTCTGCTCTGATTCTGGCTTTGCCCTCTGGTTGGGCTTGTATGTAAGAGCAAGATTGTGTTCCTGATCTGGTCCACTCTGAAGCTCCAAAGAACCGACAGGACGGTGAAACTTGGTGGGCAGTGTGATGTGATATGGACATGAGAACAAACTGAAGGGATGGAAAGGGAATGGAGCCTGTGAAATATCCCAAGTGCACCTTTCTGCTAAAAGTTAATGTATTGTCCAGCCATAATCCCAACACTCGTATTTTCAGGACGTAGTTTTAAGGTGTTTTCTCTATTTTAATTGTATGTATTGAGTCTTTGAACAGACTTGTAGGAGATGGAATTAATAATGGACTTGTTTTCACCAAAACTTCTTGGAGAACAATGGATTGCTGTGATTTGAGATTTAAGATCTCAGAGGTCAGAAAATACCACAGTTAAGGATGAATATAGAACCATAACTTGTTCTCTGGCAAATGTGTCTTAAAATATGGCTGTCTAAGAGCGATAAAAATGGTCCAACGAGGAAACTAAAAAGAGTGTGTGAAAAACAGGTATTAAATCCATCTAAGTTTAGTACTTTTATCAGTTTTCACATGCAGCTGGTTGCTACACAGTGCCTGGTGCTCAGCATATGAATTACTTCGGTTGCAGTCTCCTCCGAGTGAGAGATCTGTGGAGAGGAAGAAAAAAGCAGCAGTGTTTCCATTGGGTGCAGTGGACCAGGTTCTCGCCGCGTTATTGGGCACGTCTGAATGCACCCTAAATAGACCATGGCACGGTGTGGCTGCTCGCTGCCCTGCCTGTGTCACCCGCAGCTCAAGGTCACCGGCTGGGGGGCTCTCCCACAGCCTCTCCTGCTGCAGCCACCTCGGCTTTGCTGCCCTTGGAGGGAGGCGCACGTTTTTGGCTTGGGCTGCAGGGGAAGGGCTCCCAGGTCAGGAAGTGCCTGTTTATCCATGGCCGCAGTTCCCAGTGCAGCTCCCTGCTCCGGTACCGCTGCCGGCAAGAGGAGCGGCAGCATCTCCCCCTCTCTGCAGGGCTTGTGTGGGAGGAGGCACTCCCTCCTCGGACTTGGAGATGGGATTTCTGTGCATACATGGCTTTCCCTTCAGGGACCCCGGGATTTTACAAAAACCTTGAGGGCTGGTTTGCTTTCAGGGCAAAATTTTCAAATAAACGGTCTCTTTAAATGGGAGACTTTGTGACCTTGTTTGGAGTTGGGGTTTTTTTGGTTTGTTTTTGTTTTGTTTTGCAGTGCGGTTTATTAATGTGGTTTATCAGAGCTTAACAGTGTGTTTTCTGAAAGGAGGTGATTTAGGGGGGTTCTCTTTCCCTATTTTGCTGAAATCAGTGCTGAAAGGTTCAAAACACATCAAACAATGCTGCCCCCCCCGTCCCCCAATCCCACCCCAATCTCCTGAAACCCTCTCCCAAAACAACAAAAAAAGTGCAGAAAACCAAATCCCTGCTGTTCATTCTGGATTCTGAAAGGTATAAGTAACACTGTTTGTATGTGAATAAGTATTTTTGCAAGATGCCATTTCTTTACTGAGTTCTGTTATTGCAGAAGTTCCCACACTGCTGTGGTAGATCATGAAATAACTAGAATTTTATTTTTTATCTTAAACAGTGAATTAAGCACCTGCAATTACATTACAGTTTCTTATTAGTTGGTTGCTAAATTAAATTTCTCCAAATCTGTGATCTCTAAGCTGCATATTGGCTTCATGAACAAGCTGATAGCTTAAATTTCATATTTGGAGGTAGGGTTAGTTGGAGTTAATATGTAATGCTATTTTTTGAAAAGGAGAAAAATAAAAGTAGATTTTGGTTAGAATCTCTGAGCAGGAACAAAATCCAGTATTTGTGGATAATGGCTTATAGGAATTTGTATGTTCCTTCTAAGATGCATGAAAATGCTGCTGATTGTGGTTAGTGATAATAATAGATCAAAGAGTTACAGCCCTAAGGTTAAAAAGCAAATTTCAGACTAATTGCTGAATGTTTCTGACAATTTTTCTATCACTTTGCTCATTTCCATCCTCTCTCCTAAACGGTACTTTCTACTTGCATCTGGAGGTGAAATAACTTTTTTTGAATGAGCTTTCAGGCTAAAATTTCTGCTGAGTACATGACTCATTTCTATTGTGCTTTTCATTGCATATCTGCCCTTGAGAGGTGTTACCCCAAAGAGTGGCAGCTTTATAAACTTATTCCATAGCAGTTAGATCTTTGGAAAAAAAAACAAACAAACAAAAAAGAAATAAAAATCTTCATATCAGCTTTAGTAATGCTTTCTGAATCTTTTGGATTTGTGAGAATATCTTAATTCCTTATTTTTGTGTGTGTATGACCCTTTTGGGTGCATGTTCAGTCTTAAGTCTCCAAAACAAGGCAGTATTTTAGAGGTTTATTTTGGGTAGTGTAATCTATCAGTGGTCTGAGAACTTTTAATCAGAGGGCAGAATGGGGAATTCAGTAGTTTGTCCTGACCAGGATTTTGCTGAGAGCTGTAGGGTCTTGCCAGCATTTTTGGCAATGCTTTTCTGAATCCTGTGTTGTACTACGATCGTTGTACAGTCCTGCAAAACCCTTTGTTTTCAGGGTTTGAAATCCCTTTATAGTGACTTTCTTTTGCCCACCAGCTCCTTTCCTGTACCTGGCTCGGAGGGTCAGGATGGCGCACGGGAGCTGTCCCAGTCTTGGCTTGGGAGTGCCCCGTGGAGATGGGAGCGGTCCTGAGCAAGGCAGTGCTCTGCTGCATGCACTTTAACTCGAGCTCTGCCTCTCTCTGGGAGCTGCAGGGAAGGGGCAGGTGCTGAGCGTGGCTGGTGGGAGCAGGGCGCGGGGTGCCCGCTCCCTGCATCCCACATCCCGCGCCCCTGTCCCGCACCCCGCGGGCGGCTTGCGCAAGGAGCCGAGTGCGAGTGCCCCGGGAGGGAGCGCGTCACCTCACCCGCCCTGTCCCCGGCCAGAGCCGTGCTCCCCCAGCCCTGTGCCAGTGTGGTTTCACAACCAGCCAGCCCCGGTTTACTCTGGCAGCGTCTCACCTTGGAAAATCAATTGTGTTTGTGTCTTTAGCTCTCCCATAGTGCTGCTGCAGGGAAGAGAGTGGGGAAGGGACTCTGCTTGCTGTTATAGAGTGAGTTGGCTTGGGAAGCAACATCCGAGATCGTCAGGTTCCAACCCCACCTTCAGCTAGACAAGGCTGCCGAGAGCCCCATCCAGCCTGGTCTTAAATGCTTCCAGGGTTGGGGCATCCACAGCTGCTCTGGGCAACCTGTGCCAGTGCCTCACCACCCTTCGAAGTAGAGAATTTTTCCAAATACCTAATCTAAATTAGGTGTTCCTAATATAACTCCTTCAGTTACAGCCATTACCCATTGTCCTATTGCCGTGTGCCCTTGTAAAAAGTCCCTTTCCAGCTTTTGCAGGTGATTCACTGCTTTCCCCACTCAAACAGTGCCTCTCGTCTGACAGGAGCAGTGCTGGAGGTGGGATGTGGTCTCATAGTCAAGTTTCATCAAAGTCACTGCCCTCAGACTGGGAAAGGGATTACTTCTGGAAGTGCCTTAAGGTGGAAGCATCATGAGAGCAACTTTTCTATTCCCTCAGGAGGCATGAGTTCAAATATGAGCTTCTCCAAAAGGTCGGAGATCTCACTTTTAGCATTGCTGAAGACTTGTCTCTAGAAACCTGTCATGCACTTCAGCGTTTTTGAAGACTGGAGTGCCAGGGACCTTGCAAATGAAGGTGGGTGGGAAATTTGCACAGTTTCCAGGCAGACTATCTGAGCTGTCAGCTTCATTATTTTGAACTAAATTAGATTTGTGCTAGAGAGTGCAGTATGCTGGAGCGGTTAGAAAGCTCTTCCTCTAATGGTAGCTTCAGAGCTACTTTGCTAGGTATAACTGTGTTAACTTCCAAACTCACGTGGATAAATTAAAATAATACAAAACAACTATCTTGCGCAGGTGTGGATCCTGCTCTATGGGAAAACTCCCTGTTAAAACTCAGGAATTCCATTTGAAGACAATATAATTTAATGTTTGGTGTTTCTAAGGATCAAGGTCTGTTATTTTTTTATAGTTTGGTAGAAATTGAACACGTTGTTGTTTCTGGCCAGAGGATGCATGCTTCTGGACCACTGCACTCCTGCAGCTCCCTGAGCACCCTGAGCCCAGCAGGGAGAGAATACTCAGGGATGCTGCAGTAGAGGTCATTTTCCCCCATTTCCTAAGGATTGCCCCCCAGCTCGTAGCCCACTTGCTTGGATTTAGTGTACACCATGGGTTTGTTTTGTTATTTCCATTTTAGATTTGTTCACTTTTAGGCACTAAGGCTTTCTAACATTAATAATTAAAAACAAATATTGGTCAATAAATATCTTTAAGGATTAGAAAAAGTTACTAAACATGACTGGCTTGTTGAAGTTCGGCATTGAACCTTTGTTGCAGACTGCCCTGCTGGAAAATCCATCAAATAAACCCACATTGCTGCAGAATTACCTCTACAAACCCTGCTTTACCCTACTCTTCCTTCAGATACGCAGTGGTAAAAGAGAATAATTCCAGTTGATACAATTAGGATTTTTAAATCCTTATTTTTAATCTGGATCCATATAAAGTAGCTGGAAGATGAACAAAGTGTGGGGGGTTAGACATGTCAGCTTCTGCTCAGTGTATGGAAGTAGATGTTGGAAGTGGTCCAGAGCTTTATGGCTGCTGCCAACAAATGACATAAGATAATGTTGCAGTGAAACAATGCATTTGATTTGCATTTGTTTCCCAACTAACCTTTCCGATGCTTGGGACTGCTTGGAATTTATGTTTCTGGAGATGTGACAGTAAATAAAAGGAGATTGGGCATTGAAAACTTTGAGTGATTAAATATGCAGTAATGACAACTTCAAACTGCACATGCAGATAATGAGATAAAGAATGGTTACTCACTTCACATTAAACCCATTTGGTGGAAGAAGCAAAGAGGATGAGTGTCCTTTGGATGGACATGTTATTTTAAAAAGGGAGAAAATTCAGAGGAGCTAATGAGTATAGAAATAGAAATTTAAAAAGTGAGTTGCTGATTTACTTTTTTTTTTAAATTTCTGGAATCGAAATGTATCTATTATGGGTCTGCAAATTGTCCTGCATTTCTTTTCTAACATAAACAGGAGTTAACTGGGTGCAGAAGGCTAATAACAGAGTTTGTAGGTTGTGTTTACATTTTTATTTGGATCAAAAATGTGCTTTTGAAGCAAATCTTCCAGTTGCCACCATCTTCTGCCCTGTGGTTCACATCACTGGGCAGCTGAGGGGGAGCAATCAGATATTTCTGAGCCAGAAGGGAATGAAAAAAGCACTCCAAGGGGTACCCAGAGCATTCCAGCCTCAACTTCTGTCCATGGGACCCCACTGGAGCTAGCCTGAAGCACTACCCTTGTGACATCTATAACTGGATCCTCAGGACTGACCACTCCTCTCCATAGATCCCTTTTATGCCTGTAATGTAAATGCTGCTGGTGTGTAATTGGATTTTCATCTGTGAGCTCAGGCATCTGTAATTGAGAAAAGATTCAGAGTTACAGGCAGAGGAAATTGTTGCGCAGAAGAATCAGAGGCACTGTTTTCAGCAGATGTGTTTGTTCATAAGTTGTGACCAGAATGAGAAAAGTACCTAGTTACTCACCCTTCACCACAATCTAGAAATCCTAAAAAAAAAGCTGAATTAAATCCTGGAAATAGGAAATGAAACTGAAGTGATAAATAGGCTGTATCTTTTTTTTTTTTTTTTTTTTTTTTTTATTAAGTGAATTTCACTTCTTTTCAGCTAGATAGGAATATTCTGATATTTATTATAATACTAATCTGTAAAGGCAAACAGAAATGTTTTGATTATAGGCAGCTGCCTTAAGTATTTACAAGCAGCTGTAACTTAGACAAACTAATTTAAGGACTTACAATTTTCATTTCAGGAAAAAAACCTACTTTGTGGATCAATAAATTCTTGTAAAGTAAACCTATTGATTTGCAGCTAATTGGATATTGTGGATGTCTGGTAAATTAATTTTAATATGAGGCTAACTGAGTTGACTAGGTGATGTATCAGTGGTTGTAAATGACTTTGAGTCATTAAGTCTATTTATAAAGTAGCCATGGGAAAAAAAAAGAGTTAGAAACCTCTCTTAATTTCTAATAAATCCGCATTGTAATACCAGATCCAGATGATTTCTGAACTCACAAGAGGAGCTTCATGCTTTTCTTATCTTCATACCCTCCATACTGTGATAAACAAGATACTCCAGTCCTCCACTAATTGTTCCATGTCCTTCCATCTGTATTAGCCCTTTCCATGATCTCAAGATGCTTCAGGTTCTGCTTGCTTCAGCACAAACACCTGATATTGTGCTTATTAAAAGAAAGTCCTACGAAGGTTGTAGCAAGGTCCATGTTGCTGCACAGAAGCCGGTTCCTCCCTCTGCCAAGCTGCTGTTCCAAGCTGGAATGCTTCAAGGCACAAGGGGGTGGCAGCCCCAGCCATGGCTTTGGCAGCTGCAGGGGTCAGTAGGTGTTCATGGGGGCTTCTTTGCCCCAGTGCCAGCAGCATGGACATTTACAGTTCTTTCCACATTTTGCCTGAGGTATTTGAGGCTTGGAGCTTGGGTCTGACTCCATAGGGAGAGTTGCTACTGGTTGGGATATGTTTTGGCTTTTTTCCATCACGTGGCGTGCCCCAAACTCAGAGGTGATATTGATGTTGGCGTGACTTAAATCAGTAATTTAATACAAGGGAATGCAATTTTCATGCTCAGTAAAAAAAAAAAATCAGGACCAAATAGGACTGAGCTTGGGATCAGGAATGCAGGGCAATAAGAAATATGATCTAATGGGAAAGAAGAAGATGAGGAACAGGAATAGGAACAAGGAAAATAGCAGGTATTGATGTGAGAGGATAGAAGCTCAGTGTAGTGCCCCAGGTACTAGGAAAGCTTGTGCTTTTGTCTGACATGACTAAAAATTAAGAATATTCAGCATCTTATCACTTAGGATTAAAAGAAATAGCTTTGACTGATTTACACAGATATATTTCATGGAATCAGTTTGAAAGGCAGCAGTAAATACACAAGTTTCCCATGTGTTGGTTTTGATACAATCTACGCTTTTTGTGATGTTTCATATGGGCAGATGAAAGTACCATATATCTCTGTACTAGACATGAGAACTGATGGTGAAAATTGTTAAATTATCCAGTGTTCACGAAAATGTAAAAATAATATGCGGTTTTTAGAAGACTCTGCTTTAACATTGTAGCTTTTTTAGAATTTAATTTTGCATAAAACCAAGGAAAATAACTTTGTTGCACTACTTGCAGTGTCTGAAATACCAATGCTGTTACGGGTCTCGTAAGGTAACTACGTACCCAACTCTTAATTATATTTCTGTATTGCATCAGGTCTGTGGATTAGGAAAGTGAGATGTCAAGGGTAAATTTAGAGTGGGACTTCTCCGCCAAGTCCCCAATGCTCCCACCAGTAGCTCAGTATGAATGAGTCTGTTTCTTTAAAGACTTGAAGTAAATATTGAGTAGGGTTTCCTAGCAACATTTGTAAGGTTAAGTAAAAATCAAACTTGCCAGGTGTTGCTTCCAGAGCACACTAGCCTTTCTATTTCAACACTTACACTTTCAGTACATTATCTGCAGTATGAAATGCTGAACAGGATCTGATATTATTGTAAATAGATAATTTTGCAGAATCATATGTCCAATATGTCCAGCTGCAACATTTTTCCCACTTTGGGATGCAGGTTTTCTTTTGCTGTGTATTTTTATTGTACTTACACTAATGAAGACTAATCTTACTTGGCTTCTGCAAGTATTAGCTATAGATATGTGTATGTGTGTTTTAAAAATACAATAATAAAGGCAATGTTTATGTCTGCTAAAAAAATGTTCTTATTTATTGTTTTTTTTTAATAGTAAACCAAGGAGTCATGTGTGTCCCAATTGGTCTCATGAGTTTGCACAGGTCTGAGGTACAGGCAGTAGAATCTCTTGCAGAAATCTCGATTTTTCTTCAGCTTTGATTTCTAGTGCTGGTGACAGGAGAGCAGATCAGCCCAAATACTTTGTAGAGTGACATAGAAGTTGAGTTTTCCTGTTATTTTAGTCTGCTCAGTAAATGCATGCTCTCTCTATAGGTGCCTTGGGATGTGTAAGAGGTGGATGTGCCTGTGGTATACCTGTTGGGGGTGGGATAGTTCCCCCTTGAGAAACACAGGAAGCTGGAATTTAGGTTAGCCCAGGGTAGATAGATAGACAGATAGATAATGGAGGGGAATAAGGAGTGGAAAAATTTGGTTGGCTGCTTCCAGTCCTAAGTTTTTGAGTCTATAAATAGAGTCTATTGGAATATTTCTAGTTAGTTCTGGGGAAAGTCAGCTGCTGTGCTGGGGATTGGCTGTGATCCCAGAATGAGGAGGGGAAGGAAAAAAAAAAAAAAGGATGATAGGAAGCCTATTGAAAATCTACCAACAGACACCAATGAAATTGAGAAATTGGAAGATGCTGTATTTGGGCTTCAGTTTATTTTTCTGCAGCTTCTCTCAGTGCTGGATGCTCTGCAGAGTGGCTCTCTCTGTGTGCTGCTGTGAGTTTCTGAGTTAGCCAAGCCCAGCAGGCTGGTCCAACCTACCAGGGTTCATAGTTCAGAAGCCAGGGCTAAAGCCCAATAGCAGGAATTAGCACGGAAGTACAAGGAAGCAGCATATTATCCTCATTCCATGCTGCAGTGGTGAGCCTGAGCAGCCTGCCCTCTCTCTGGGTTAGATGCATTATGTAAAGGAAAATGGAGAAATGAAACCAAAAGTTGAATTTTCAGCTAATAAAATTAAGTTACTTTGTAAACTGTGACTTTTTCAAATAGACGTAGAAAGGTGTCGCTGATACTGTAGAGTGCAAAGTAGTTGAAGTATGTTATGATACCAGAAATAGACATTTAAGGGAGCCATGATGAGCTTTACAAACGGTTGATATGCTTTCTAGGAAATGTAAATGACACACTTGAAAAATATTCTGAATCGAGATTCAAACACAATGTACAGCTAGAGTATAAATAGCTAGTAAATGTTAAAAATACAGTATTTTTAGAAAGTGCTTTAGTAACAGTAATAGATAACCTTCTAGCAAAAGTCCCTCTACCCTCCCTGCCCCCAGCCCTGTAACCAGAGAAGATGGTTCATATTGTAAGAGGAAAAAGTAGCTTTGGTCAAATAAACAGCATTATGTAGGTAAGCTGAACCAGAGTTCTCAGGGGAGCGTTTATTCACATGTCAGGGTTCATAGGAGCTGAAATTATCTGAGCAGTAAATGAGCTTTTCCAGTGCTGAATTAATCCCAGAAAAGTCTGTGCTCACATTGAAAGTAAAAATGTTCATGACAACGATTTTGCTGCTCAGGCTTTGCTGGCAACTCGTTTTTTCCTTTGTCATTTTTCAGGAATTGGAGAAAGGGGTTGTGTTTAATGTTTATGGCAGGAGGAGAAGGGATAGAGCAGTGTCAGTGTTTCCCCATAGGTGCATGCTCCCTTGATGTCCATTCATGTCATGTTCCAGTTAGATGTTTGCTGCTTCCAGATTTTCTTCAATACTAGATAAGAAGGTCCTACCCATATTTAACTTGGTTTCTTTTTTTTTTTTTTAATTTTTTAATGAATGCATTTTTTTTCATCTTTGTGTTTGTAATAAATCATAAAACTTATAATAAAGCAATTTTAGCTCTGCATCAGTAGGTGCCTCAGTTTCTCTGTGTTTTCTGGAATAAAATCTTGCACTTAATGACTTTTTGAGCTCTCTTACTAAGCCTTTTTGATTATTTAAATGATAATAGCAGTAGAACCATTTTAGATGTTGTTGAGTTAAATGGACATGTATAGGTAAAAGTTTCATTGGACAAACAGAATAAGGTATTTTGTTGTTGAGGAAAGGTTGTTGATAAATACTTTGATTTTGATAGTTCTTGAAGATGATTGGGTAAAAAGGTAAAGAACTATATTTTTT
The DNA here is from genome assembly GCF_027579445.1 of Ammospiza nelsoni. Lineage (NCBI taxonomy): Eukaryota > Metazoa > Chordata > Aves > Passeriformes > Passerellidae > Ammospiza > Ammospiza nelsoni. Next base: position 53,827,700 of record NC_080636.1, read on the forward strand.
ATCTCATTGGCATGTGGGAAAACAGCTCCTTAAAAAAAAAAAACCAAAGAACTTCTTACCATTTGAATTACAGGGAGGAAAATCTATCAGGAGGTTGAAACCTGCCCTTGTGAGAGTTGATGACCATTCCCACTCACTTTCCATAGGGCCAGTACTATACCAGATGATGGCTGTGGGAATTAAAACTCCTAATTCATTGTGACCATGAATTTTGCCTTGAAGAAATGCTGAGAAACAACTTGTCTGTGGAGGGAGGAGGGGAAAATCATTCTGTGTATGGCCAAGGTAGATTTAATTTGCAATAATGCACTAAATTTGTGAAGACCTAACAGTATCAGCTATCTGTGTTGGACAGGCTCCAGGAATATTTCAGCTTGCAACTCCATTTTTCAAAAACTGAGAAATTGGAAACAGAAGATAAACAACACATTAATATTTTATTTCTTTTTGGGATAAAGTTCTGTCATGTGTTTGGAAACTTCATTGAAATATTGGTCTTGTTAGAAGAAGCAGCTCAGAATTGACATTAACTGTTCATTGTGCCACTTGTTAATTTGGATTTTGCAAACCAGTGTGATAAACTGATCTGGAATGAAACTGGAATAGAGTTCTAAAATTATGCTTGTAAATAGATCAGCAGATGTTTTGCCTCTTCCCAGAGCAGTACCTTTAAGATGTATGTCGCATACAGAAAAAACCCAACCAAAACCCAAACGAAGCCCCAAGACCCCTCCAAAAGTCAAAACAACTCTGGATTTAATGGGGAATTAGAATTCATATTTTCTGAAATAGCATCTGCTCAAAGTTTCAGAAGCAGGCAGAATTGTGTCTTTAGAGGAAGGATTTGATCTCGCATCAGTTAGAGTCCTGACAGCTTCTCCTGACACGTTGCTTGATGCATGGTCTGGCAGACGGGCTCCTGCATGGAACTTTTTTGCTTGCAGCAGTGGCCCCATTAAAATCAGTGGAACTGGCCACATAAAAAAGGCTGCTGCAGGTTGAAAGATTCCAGTGTCTCTAACTTACATCAACTGTTTTAGATTATGCTTTTTTCCTGAGTTGTTCTGGCACTTTGGTTCTTGTCATGCACAGCATACATCTTTTCACACTCCCAATGCCTGACTGTGATGGCTTGAATCCTTCATTATTTTGTGATTAATTGTAGAGATGCAAACATTATCAAATCAAAATACCCGAAAGGCCTCTTTTAAAGGATCAGCCTAGCTTTTTGATTGAGCTGCCCCACAAATTACTTATCTGGTGGCTGTGTGGTTTCTAACATCCTGCTAAATTTGGAACACATCCATTAAATACTTTCTGCAATATCTGGGGAATAGAAAAGCTTGATAAGTTATTTCGTCCATTGCTTGGGTCAAGCCTTGAAAGAGATGGCATTGCTGTGTTGAATCCATTAAGCAGGAATTGGTGGGTGAGCAGGATCATGGTTTGTGATTGCATTTGGGTGTTCAGTGCAGATTTCCAAGTGCTAGAAGTCCATTTTTTGTCTTTCTAATACATGTAAACTAATAAGCTGCAATAGCTACTGTACAGGAGAAATTGTGATGCAGGTGAGAAACAGCACAGCAAGGAGAACGCTTTGCATTAGCTCTTTTGTGCATTGCTACATGTAGTGTTTTTTTAAAACAGATTTTATCCCTTGGGATCTAATAAAAGGCTGGAGAGTTATTTGGTTTATAAACCTATGTGGTATATTATTTGGATATTCAGAGGGAAAAGGTCAAAGAATGTCTCCTGTGTTATCAATTCCTCAGTGGGAAACTATATTAAAAACTTGAAAATATAATACTATATAATTTAGAAACACAATATGTAATGTGGGTTGAGAGACAATTACTGTGTTGTATTTCTCTGTATTTTCCATTTTACTGAATGCATTTCAGCAACAATTGGGTTTTGGCTGTAATGCTATTTGTAGCAGTTTCATGAAGCTGCACAGCAAATTACTGTGGTGTACCAGATAAAATCAACTCCTCACTTCATTTCTGAAAGTCTCATTATGAAAAGCTCTTACTACTGGCTTATGCAGGTGACAGCGGGTTTTCTCCATGTTCGTACAGTTTGTGGAATCTCCTTTATAAATTTTAAAGCAGTTTTAAGATGGACATATTCTACATATCTAGTCTGTCATTTTTCAGAGTTTGTTTAGAACTGTGGTTAATACACAGACTCATAGAACATGTCTCTTTCTCACAAAGTACTATTGCCTGGCATGCAAATGTAACTTAAATACTCAGCAGCTAAGCCTGACAAGAAATTAAAAGTGTATTGTTTATAAGTTGCTTAAAAACAGAAATATGTTTATTGTCGGTAGCCTTCTTGGCATTAGTGTTCCTGTGCACCTGAGCTGGTAGGTATTTTCCTTGGTTTGATGACCAGCCTTGGAGTGTTAAATGGCTCACACTGACATATTAGGAAAATTAGGCAGATTGGATGAAAAAAAGGAAGTTTTGGCTGCTGTCAAATGATGCTTTATCCCAGGAGCTTGAGATAGCATCCTTAGCATGTGTTCCAAAGAGGAATTTTTGTCAGGAACCATAGTGATAGCATGAGGAGTAATGGGTACAAACTGAAAGAGGAGAAATTTAGGTTAGGTGTTATGAAGAAATTCTTCACTCTGAGGCTGATGAGGTGCTGGAACAGGTTGCCCAGGAACATTGTGGGTACCTCCAACCCTGGCATTGTTCAAAGCCAGACTGGATAAGGCTTTGAGCAGCCTGGTGTAGTGGGAGGTGTCCCATGGCATGGGGGGTTGGTACTAGATGATCTTTAAGGTCCATTCCCACCCTTAACATTCTAGGGTTCTATATATCTGATGGATCTGTTTAGAGAAAGAAGGCAGACGTGTTAGAAATGTGTCATAATGGATAGCAGTTTCCTGCTTCCATTTTCATCTGGCTCTGCTTAACATTGTTGTAGGGAAGTCTAGAAGTGAATTGTTTTATTTTCTTGGTAGCAGGTTGGTACTGGGAATTCCCAATGACATGCTGAAGGTGTTTGGGCAGCAGTCATGACCAACCCTCCTTTATCCTTGCTGCCCATGGGGACATCAGCCCTGCTGGTGGGCTTGGGTTCGTGGAGCAGATGTTGCTCTTGGGCATTACTGACTTCTGCAGATGTGTGGGAGGTGCTTGAAAATGTCTGAAAAGGCTGGAGGTATTTCTGTTGCTCACTTCTGGAAGAGGTAGAAGTTCTAGAGACAAAGAAGGGGTGTGTGGTTTGGGCATGTGAGGTGTTGTTTATGTCTGAATAAAGGTCCATGTTCCTTTTTTATGATGGAGTCAAGCATGGTTTGATTGAACTGGGCAAAAGAGATATAGGAGGTTGCTAAGGACTCCAGGTAGCTCAGGATAAAGGATGCTGAAGTGGAATCCATATTTATTTTGTGTTCTGTTTCCCAGAAATTTTCCTTTTGTTCCTGTCCCTGTCTATGGATTTCAGTCTTTCTCCTTTTTCCTGTTCACTGGTGGCTGAGAGTTGCCCTCAGGAGGAGCCTGTATCCTGCACCATATGAGGGAGGAATGTAAGAGGACTCTTGGGCAAATATGACCTTGGTGAATGGTGTCCCTTATTGTCACCTTCAGTTAAGACTCTGTGTGTTCCTTCAGACTTCACTTCTGGATCAACGTCCTAATGGCCTTTTAATTAGACCAACAAGGAACTGGTCTGTCCAGATTTTCTGGTCTCATCAGAAAGGCTTTAAGAGACTTTCTCTGCAGAATTTCCACTTGACCTGGATCTGAAACACGCTGCAGAAGTATATTCCCCTCTGATAAAGCAAAATATATGTACAGAAGTTTCCTGCTGATCATAGGTCAGAAGTTTCTCTGTCTTTGTAATCAAGAGGAAATTTTGGATAGAAAAATGTGATTATTTACATGTGAGATTCTATGTTGAGGTGTGTGTGTATGTTTAAAAAATATTTCTGTCTGTCTTCCTGGCAGGAGTGAGATGAGGTTGCAGCCTCTATGTGGCCCATTCCTCACAAGGGCTCAGGGGCAGTGCACCTCCTTCCTGCCGCGTCACTCCCCTGAACTCAGCAAATGAAGTTTTAAGTGCAACTTCTGTTTTCCATCTAAGACAAATTTTACGATTTCATAACATTAAAATTTATCTGGTTTTGGGAATTGGCTTGGAGTGGGTTAAGGTGGGTTTTGCTGCCACCTTTATTTATATAATACGAATGTAGTAATGCTTGTAAATAACTTTCCCCATTATGTAAACAACTCACTTTCCTGGTGATACTGACAGTGTCATGAAACCAAGCCTGAGGGGGTAGGGGAAAGTTTGTCTTGCACAACAAATTTCAGTTCTTTTTGCTGCTCAAAGTATACTCTTACCAAGGAGTATTAGAGAGCAGTGTTGTCTTTTTTGGTTTAATTATACCAAATTGAATTATTTAAACAAACAGATACTTTTTTAGAGCATTAGATAAAGTTTGACTATTCACTGTATGGAAGTACATTCTCACTGTTATTTTTATTTATGTGGAATTTGAAGTAGTTTAAGATGAGTATGTATTTTAGTACTTAGCCTTTTCTTTATTGTATTATTGCTCCTTCTCCCCCATAATGGCAGCCCTTTTTCAATTTTTATAAACCATGGTATTATTTGTAAATTCAGCTCATGAAGTGGGTATATTTTTGTAAGAAGAAGGGGAGAGGCAAAAAAGGGTTAAGATCAATTTTCATTTCATTATTCTAGCAGAATGATTTTATATAAAGCACGTATCAAACTATTGCAGGTCAGTTGTTCTGTTCTACTTTATTGCCTTTTTCCTTTCACCATTTCAGTACAGTACACGTACATATTTCTACTAATGAAATTTTAAATGGGGAACGTATCTCAAGTTGCTGATCACAGAACACTGAAGGGCCTTTTCCTCCCTTATTCAGAAAACTCTTCTAGCTAATTTCCTTTGTGTGTGTTGTGAATCCCCAGCAGGGCATAAATGTGTATGGCCACAATGAAGGATAAATTAAGAACTGCAGATAATACCAATCTTAGTCTGCCCTGTTTGTACAGCTCCTTATTTCTCCGGTAGACCTTGAGAAAGATTTTATTTACTTGCTAGGAAGTCCAGGAAGTGTAATTAAATGGCAATTAAAGCACAGAAGTTATTTCATGGCGCTATCGCCTTGCTTGAACTCGGGGAGTTTCTTTAAGAAAATACTGAAATACTGTGCTTGAGTGAGCTGCTGCTGCAAATGAGACAGGAATAAAAATTACTCCTGCTGGCCAAGGAAGGGATGCAGTTGGTTGAAAACTTGTGTGGTTTTGTAGGAATACTGGAGCAGATGAATGCGGACACTCAAAATACCGTCGTTGGAGAGATGATGTGTAGAGTCCGAGGTTGAAGCTAATGTGAACAGAATTAAAAATAGCAAGTATGACAGACCCATTAATTTTTGAACATAATGTATGTTTTGGAAAATAAAAACAAAAGCTAAAGTTTAAACGAGATTTGCCCTTGAATTGGTAATAGCATTCAAATGGAAATCTTAGCAATGTGAGGTTGCTCTATGGAGCATAAGAGGAGCTCCAATGAATAATTAAACAAGTGATAGCTAATAAAATATACAGCACATTGCTTCAAACTCAGAAATTGTAACTCTGCCTAAGGGATGAATGTTTTTCATTACTTTTTAATTGTTGCCAGTGTTGACCTTCAAGGTCTTTTTCTGGCAGATAATTTGTTATGGTAAGGATGAGATCATTAAGTATTTTAGCACAAGCCGCATGATGCAAATAGTTTCCTAATATTATAGAATGCTGATGTGGTAAGGGTTTGTTTTCTCAGGAATTTGTTCTCCATATTTAGTGATATTTGGGATCATATCTTAAAAGAGCAGTTTTACTGTAACCGTGCAGGACAGTGATCCTAGGTAGGATGAAAGCAAACACCACCAGTTTCTCTGGCAAGATTTTTGTGACGGCTTTTAAGTTGTAATAAAAAGATATTACTCTAAAGTATCAGCAAGGTTTTTTGGCTCTTAATGATATTTGTATATTCCAAAAACAAATAGCAACTCTTCTCCTTTGCTGGGTTCATGAAAGCATCCACATAGCAGCCTGCAGGTTTTTCCCATGCTGAAGCAAACCTCTCTGGCATCTGAGGCTCCAGGGCCCATGTGCAAGGAATTAAGTGTTACCAAATTTTGCTAGTTTTATACTGTAACTCTGTTTTTACTATTTCAATGTTTGCATAGGTAAGCACTAAAAATATGTATTGTGCAAACACCAAATGGTCTTGGATTTATGTTGACAAATTTTAGTTTAAATTCTCTACAAGTAAATCTTTAATTTTTTTTTTTTTCATCAGAAATGCTTGCTCAGAGGGAAACGGCAGTGGGGAGGAGCAAGCTAGCATATAAACTCTTTTCAATATTATTTTTCTAGCCTGAGGTGCTTGGAACAAACTGAATCAGTTGTTTGCTCAAATGTTTGTTGATAGAAACATTTATTGCTTGCACAGTTACGGATGGAAGATGAACAGAGCTATTGTCTTGTGTTCATCAAAGCTGTGGGCAGTCACTTGCAGGAAGTCTATAAATAATTCTTAGCATAAAATTTACCTTGGTACTGCTTAGAATCTAAAGGGGAAAGCCTGGTGATACGTGGGACTGGGGCAGAGGACTCTGGCTTGCAGGTCATCCATCTGCAGGCAGCTGCCTGCAGCAAGGATGCTTGAGTCCAGCCTGCCTGTTCCTGAGGAAGAGCTGGCAGGAGGGGAGGAAGGGCTGCCAGCAGAGCCCACGCTTGGATGGATAGTTAAGGGTGGCCAGGGCCAGCTCTCTGTACTGTGGGGAGAGCATGGGAGCAGTGTTGGGTTTGAGAGGCCAGCTGAGAGGCTCTGGCCAAATGGGGTCCCTCTGCAGTGGGGCAGGTTGTCCTGAGATGTCTGGGCGGTATAAGGGATGAATGGCAGGAATGGAGCCTGCTCCTCCTCAGCCCCATCCCTGTCCCTGCCCTGTTCCAGGGGCTCTCTGGGAAGAGGGTGTTGCAGTGGCTGGCTTTCCTCTCTACCAGAAATGGAGGGAAGAGGGGTCCCAGCTGTGTGCTCGGGTTGTTCCAGCCTCAGGCACGGTGTGCTCTGGTTTCCCTGCAGGAAATGCACCTCCACAGTTTGAGTTTTGGCACGCCTGTGCCAGCTTTCAGGGTTGGGTCCTTCTAAATCAAGGAGGGGCCCCAGAATGAGCACATATCCCTATTTCTGTTTTTCCTGGTGTTGCCCCTTATTCAGCTGCACATTAAATGAAAGTAGAGTTTTTCAGTGCTCAGAGGTGTGCAGCAGTGAAGTAAGTTGATATGAACATATAAATGGTGGTGTTTGGGTACCTTTGGTTTATTTTCAGAGATTTCCCACTTAAATGTAACTCAGAAAGATTAAATAGATATTTATCTATCTCGTTACTGATGAGAATAAAGACTAGAAGCTGTAGGTTTGTCAAAGTTACTGACAACATTAGAAGGGGAGGTACTGCTATTGAAAATGAGCCTTGTCTGTTACAGATCTCTGGCAAGGGAGGCATTAATGCCTGCAACAGTGCCAGTCTCTGCTGAGAAAGGAGTGATGAACATGGTGCACAGTGGAGGCCGTGCAGCCTCCCTGCTCTTCTCAGGATGTCCCATTTCCACAGAGGCTGGAGATAGGAAAAGCTGGGTGATGGAGCTGGCTGTGGACTCCAGACCCCTTCCCTCAAGGTTGGCTGGAGAGGAAACCACCACAAAGGGTTGTGTTGGAGTGCAATAACTAGTCCTTACTGAATGTTTTCTAGCCCCATTGGCACTGTAGCACTGGTGAAAAAGCAGAGATGTAAAATGGTGGTGAAGTAGCATTAATAGCTGGCTGTGGCTTGGGGCTGCAGGGTGTTCAGCAGACCCTCCATCTGCTCTCATGCATTTTTGACTTAGCAAGTGGCTGTAGCAGAGGACAAAAGTAAGAACTGGGAATTAACATGCCCTGAAGACTTACATTGCTGTTTGTTGGTATATGTTACTTGTCATACCTTCCAAGGGTTTTCTTGTTTTTGTCTTCAGCAGGTTTGCATTCCTGATATAAATCTGATATGCGTTATTAAGTTCAAACAAGAATGTCTGAGGCCATCCCAAAACGTTCTGTTTGGAACAATCACCTCAAAAGAAGCCAAATGCTGACTTTGGAGAAAGTTGTGATTTTGAACCCAAGTGATTCAGGATTTGAATAACATATTCTGGAGACATGCTTTCTCAAGTCAGCGAGGGAAAGGGCTGCTTGGTGCAGCATGCATAATGGTGAGGAACCGAAGGAGCTATCAGGAATGCAGTCTCAGAGCCTGAGCAAAATTAGGCATCATTTAACCATGTTATACACCCTGCAAAACAGCAGATTAGAAGTAATGGAAATTATTATCAAATCTATCACTGGATTAAAAATAGTGTTAACTCCTTAAGAGGAAGCACTGTTAATCAACTTGCACTTGAATGGGGAATTCAAAAACACTCATAGGCATTTTATTACTTGCAGGAAATACACTACTGCAAAAATCCAGGAGCATGAAGACAATTATTTGACATAGATTCTTATGTGGTAGAGAATTAAGATGCCTGTATTTGTTGCTTAACTTGAAGCACAGTTCATAGCAATGAACTTCTGTGTTGTTGCTGAATTTATTCACAGGTGAAACTAAAAATCACTTTAAAAAATCAAACTCAAAATGCCATAAATGACACACAAGATCTGAGACTCCTTCAGGAAACAGTCAGCAGCTGTAAAAGTGTCCCATTGACATGTAAAATATTCCCTTTACTTGTGAAATTGTTCAGTTAGCCCACTGACAATCCCTACTGTTTTTTGCATTTATTTCTCAAGCACTGCAAAGAATGCTGCTAAATTAGAACTGTGATTTTGCATGCTGCAATTAATTTGCATTATGCCTTTCAGAGGAAGGGAAGAAATTTGCCAATTGTGTGTTTACTGGACCTGTTAAATAGTGTCTGTTTTGCTAAATACGATTTACTCTGCCTATGGTGTTGTAGGGGAGTTATCACTTGTATTTGTCTTGCAACCTTGGGGCCTCCCTCTTTACCCCCCCGTTCATTTAATGATGGGCCAACTTAACTTGTACCTACAGTCTAATGAGGGACTAGAAATGTATTGAAGGATGTAATGATGATCACCTTTTATCTCTTTTGGCAAGTAGTTTACTATTTGTGTTTATAAAGTGAAATGAGCTATCCTAGTATTTACATAAACACATACATATCCATATGTATCTATCCAGTGTCTCTGTGTGAGGATAGATGCATGTATGTATACTGCAGCATTCAAAACTTTTTTTCAACAGCTTGAATTACATATATTAGCCCCCAGTTCGTGTGATCCAATAGCTCTTTCTTCTATTAAATCAGAGACAAAATGCTGTGTGGCAAGGGAGGAGCTGCTGTCCCTTTGGAGTGTGTAGTGCATGTGCTTGAATTCCTTCAGCATCTGAGTGGCCTGTGCAGCAAAGGCTTCACGTCGTCCCTGGTTCCCAGCTGAAGCAATTTCTTGCATTTCTCTTATTTTGAGCTTTGGGTGTTTGCACAAGCTGAATGCCTTTTTTTTTCTTTCCCTGCCTGTGTTTATATCTGTAAAGTGGGTGTAGGGAGAGCAAATGCCTGAAGTATCAGGAACTGAAACGGGATGTCTCAAGGCTGGCTTAAGGCCAAGATGAAATACATCTCTCTTGGCAGCAGGGGTGCTTGAGGCAGCCCTGTGATACTGGATAACTTTTTTTTTTTTCACTTGCTTAGTCCCATCCGTACCTCAGCTGACCTCCTTTGCTGGGTGCTGGGCAGTCCGTGCTGGGCCAGCAGGGCCCTCCTGGAGCAGGAGAAGCTTCAGGCCGTGGGCAGAGTTCTCGTGTGTCTGCCATTGTCCTGCCCTTGGGAGATGGCCTGTGCACCTGAGGAGAGCCCACCATCCCTTGGCACAGAGCACCACGTCCCAGTGAAGGACGGAGCTGTTGTCCCCCCCTTCTCTGCTGTGCTGACTGAAAATGGTGCCCACTGGGTTTGTGGTGCCTGGCCCGCTTGGCATCCGGGAGGAGCTGTCCCCCCGTGGCACTGTGCTGTCTGGCTGTCACCTGTGTCCCTGCCGGTGTCAGTGACAGGCAGCAGCTGTCAGAGCGGCTCAGCCTCCTCAGGACAGCGGCCACTTGGCCTGGGCTCGGGCAGGAATGCATTTATAGCACGCTTTGCTCTCTGTGCCAAAGACAGTCGGGCAGGAGTGTGGCTCAGGTCAGTGTTTTCTTAGGGGCCCTTCCAGAGAAATGCAGCACATGGCTGCAGGCCCGGGGAGCTGTGCAGCCCCTGTGAGCCCCGCAGCTGCAGGGAGCTGTGGAAGGCCCAGGGAGATGCTGCTCTGGAAGTTGTGCTGAGGCAGAAAGGAGAAGAAGCAAGGATTAGTGTCAATAAGTGGCTGCAAACAGTTTTCAAGGTTCCCCCTGCCAGCAGTAGAGCTGAGTGTCTGGCCTGTGCGCTTGGCACCCTTCCTCTGCAAGCTTTGAAAATGTTGCTGGAAGTTGATGCTTTCAATGCTGATTTTCCTTTTTTTTTTTTCTTCTTTTTTGTCTTTCTTTTTTCCCTTTCTTATTTTCTGCTTCTGCATGTGGATGCTGGCAGGAAGCAGGATTCAGGTGAGAGCAGAGAAGGCAGGGCTGCCAGGAGCTGGGGTTCCTGGGAAGGCAGTAGGGTCTTCTGCTGCAGCAGATCCAGAGGTTTGTGCAGCTTCCCTCTTCTGCACTCATTTCTTGCTGCCAGGGGCATGATCATCCAACCCCTAATTATTGCTGTCTGAGTTTCACCTTTCAGTTGTAAAGGAGCAGGTCATCGAATTTATGGTTTTAGTGCTGAAAAAAAAAAAGTGGGTCAATCAGGTATTAATAAGTTATTGCTTTAAAATGGTGATAACCTACTGATTTTTAATAGGTTTTAAATATTTTTAAAATTTAAAAAAATTAGGGAAAGCAGGGAAAGCTGCTGCAGCCTCTGTGCAACATAGTCATGCATATGACAGAACAAATGAGGGACAGAACCTAGTGAGCATTTTTTAACTAAAGATGTGAACATTTTTACTCATTCATTGCCTGGGGTGAAATCAATGGCATTTCATAAAATATCTAATTGAAATAATTAGTAGCGTAGTTAGAAGTGTCAATATTTTCAAAAACATTTCTCATGTTTCATAATTATTTCTGTAGACTATTACTACAACTATTCTTTAATAGCAAAATACATGTTATTGCCTAATTGTCTAAAATAATAATGCAGAATTATTTAGGTTTTTCCAGTTTTTCCAGCTCGTATTTTTTTTCATTAATTGTAACATTTCTATCTGTAGGGAATTCTGAAAACTGAAAAAGTGATTACTGGATTTTAAAAAAATCTTTTTTTTCCCCACAAAATTTTGCAAATACAAGAAATACAAATAAAAATTTCCATGTTTTAGGCACAGTATAAGTGGGATTTCTTTAAGGAATAAAAGCTGGGTTCGTGGGGGAACACTGACAACTTGAAATTTGACAGAACAGAAACATTCTTGTTTGTTTAAAAAAATGTTTCACTTTTATGCAGTTGACAAAGGACTGGGGTGAAAGAGAGGTACAGGAGAATGAAAATTGCATGCTGGTAAGATTAAGTGTGTACTTTGTGGGTCATTTGTTTGTATAAACAAGAATCTGTTGCTATAGCTGATGGCATTTCAAAGAGTCTTAAACCTTGAGAAGACCAACAAGAGTAAAAAAATCATGGATTTCATGCATTTCCATGGATTGAAGTGCAGTTCTTTTCTCAAAGGTCAGTTCTACCCAGGTCAGTTCTCAGGCAGCCTGATGGGAGGTGGGCTGAAGTCAACTGAAAGTAGGCTGATAACTTTCAGTCTGTTTTGGAGCTGAACTCAGGTGAATTCCTTTGTTCCTTAGAGGAGACACTTCAGCAATGTGTCAGAATAATTCCAAAAAGAAAAAAAATATTTTCAAAAATTTTTTTTTAATTTAGGCATTGAGGGAGATTTGTAATTGGACATGGTTATCAAAATATGTAAAAATGGTGCCGAGAAATGTGTTCTTATCTCATGTAATTGCTCTGTAATTGTTGGGGAGGGGAATCAGATTAGGGAGGCTAAGTAGTTCCAATGCTGAAGTTAATGTGTTTTTGCAAATAGTGAGTCTAAGTCTGCATTCCTTGAAGTCAGTGGGAGTTTTTGTGTTTTGCAGAATTGGAGCTAGTATTTGCAAGTTCTCAGCTTTATGTAAGCAAGTTTGAGTTTTTGAGGATTTTTTTAAGAATAATCAAAACTTTTAATCAAAGGATTCATTTATGTTTAAAATATTTTTTTAAGTAGGAAGTGTTGATCTTGAGGGTATAATTTATTTCTTCTTTTGTCTTTCTCTCCTACTCTCCACTATCTCTTTTCAAACTGAAATACAAAAACATTTCCATCAAGCTTAAAAATCAATAAATTAGTAAATGTTTTTTAATGCATAGAGATTTTTCTTGGTTTAATTTCGGGTTTTTTTATTCCTCGACTATGTTGTTATGAAACTCACCAGCACTTGCTTCATTTTATACCTAAAGTTAAAATATTTGTGTGGTACAGTAGGAAAGCATTAACTAGCTGTAGTGATTGAATTTTTTTGCCAATTACTACCTTTAAACTAAGATTTTTTATATGTAAAGTTACTGTTTTCTTGTCAATAACTTCATTTGGGAGGATAAGTTGTTCTTTAAAGCTGGTCATTCTTCTTAGTTCTTCCAAAGATAAAAAGAGCAGGTAAACACATCAAAATTTGTGCTGTAGGTTATGATGTAGATGAAGATTAGAGAGCTGAAAACCTTCTAGAGTTGTGCTTCACAACCATTATGGAACTTCTGAAAAGCATGCTACTTCCAGCAAAAATGGTTTCCTTGAATTTGGTACAAGAGCAAGTATTTTTGCTGCTGTGGAAGCTGCTTCAGTTTTGTTTCCATGCTAACCAGATTTGCACTTTGTTTGACACTCTGTGTGGTGCTCTTGCTGCCGGGGAGCTGCAGCAGCTCTAATGTATGTGTAGTAGATACTGTGTCTGTGAAAGCAAAACCAGCCTGGAAACAAAATAGTGATGGCTGCCTCCTATGAGACCTGCGTGGAAAAGTCCGTGAGAGCAAAGGAGCAAAAGCAAATCAGTTCTGTGAATGCAGAAATGGAGACACAGGGAAGTGGTTTTCCTAAAACCATCCAGGGGTGACCTGCAGGCTGGAGACAGAAAGGGGATTGCCAGCTCTGTATCTATCTGTCAGATTGTATCTCTGTGTCTGCACTTCTGCTATCAGCATCCCTGATTTTTGGTGTGAAAAGTAAGTTAGTACTTGTCCTGAACTTGCCAAAAATCTAATACTTGTCACAGCAAGATGCACGTCAGACAGTGATTTTCAGATCTTTGCTGGTATCTTTCAGAACTGGGATCTAACCTGAGACATTTAGTGAGACGCAAAGCTCATTTAAACAGGGCTGTTGCTGACTTGCAGTACTCTGAGCAATTTTACATTCTTAGCTAGGAGGGCTGGGGTGGGGATGATGATGGGGAAGACTGTCAAGGATTTGAAAATCACTCTTTCCAGCCCTTCCAGGACTGCAAGCAAAAGCTGTCTCTTTTTTGTACTCTAAAAATTCTTCCATTCTCTCCTGCTTAAGTTGCAAATTCATTTTTAGGCTAGAGAGATCATGATACCAAAGTTTAAAGATTGAATACCATTAAATTCAGATATTAAAAAAAAAAAACACTTAATTTTTGGGAATCGGGCACAGAAGTATGAGAATCAGCTAAAACTGCTGAAGTTGGGAGAAGAGAACACTATTCTGAAAGCAGGAATTTTTGGAAAATGTACTAATGCTTATGGGGATATTTAGAATATCTCCAGACATAATATGGGTAGGGTAGCCGTGGAATAGTTGGAAATTCGCTGAAAGTTTAAAAGCTACATAATGAAACAAAGGCAGGTCACATGGATGTTCACTTCTCATAGGTGGAACCAGTGCTCCTTTTATTTCTGTTTTAAGAGTGGAAGGAGCACTCAGGCTGTGCTTATTTATAATTGTTGATGCTTAACTCTCATCCATATTCTCTGTATTTACACATGTGCTCTCCCTCATAATGCGGAGTAGCGATTTTCTTTGTCCTTTAACAACTTGTTTCCTCTTCAGTCATGCTTTCATTCACTTCCTTTTGGCTCTTTCTATTAACTCTAGCCTGTTCTAATTCCCGCTTGTTGCTGCTTTTTACCCTGTCTTTCCTTTTCTCCCCAGCCCTTAATTCCTCCCATCATTCTGTTCCTCCTTCCTTCCTGCCTCCTGCCAATGGTTCAGATGGTTTTGAGTGACCAAGATGTGGGAATATTGCATGATGCATGTGGAATGGAGCAGTTATCCCCAGAAGTCAGTGCTTCTTTAGATTTCCCCACTGCTGGCAAATATCTACCTCTGTACACCAGGAAGCCTTAGGAATAAGCCCTTAGAAGATGGGCTTCCCTGTGTCACAATCCTGTGGAAGCCCTTCAGGAAGCGGGTGCTGTGCAGCTGGAGAGGGAATGAAGCAGTAATGTACACTTGTGTCATGAGGAAACAGAAACATGAACCAAACTGCTTAACCCAGCACCTTATACTTCTGCTGGAGTAACTTGATTTAGTAAGTTAAAATGTCAGTGCTGTGGCTGTAGCACTGCTATTTCCTTTCCCTGCCTTCTCGACAGCAACGACGCTCCAGGGTTTTTAAAAACATCTCCCAAAAGCAGGAAAGATCACGAAAAACATTCTCTTAATTGCACACAGTTTTTAATATTCCTGGGATCTGTTTTGAAGGGTGCATTTGACAGAGAGAAACCCAGCAGCCCCACACTGAATCCTTTGTCCTTCCTGCGGGGTGAAACAGTAGATAGCTTACTGTAAGTGTGGCTGCCTGCCAACCCGTGGCGCAGATTCTTTTTTTAATACTGTAAACTGGCAAGAAATCAAGAATTGCCGTTCTTCCTTTTATTTACTTTCCCTTCTGTATTAAAGAGCTCAGTAAATAAGAGAAAGTTAAATGTTGAGTGAAGGTTTCATACTGATTAATCATTAAATAGCAAAGAGTTATCAGTTCGGGGGGGGGATTTGCCCCCTTTTTTCCATTTCTCTTTGGTTGAAACTGGAAATATCAGTTGCTTCATCTGGAATAGATTATCACAGGGAAAAGTCTGTGCAGTTTGAAATGAGGACAGAGCAGAATGCATCCATCATGCATAGTTTAAAATAATCTGCAAGACTGCTTCTGATTTGATCCTTAGATGTACTTCCTCCCGATTTTCTTCAAAACTTGTGTTAATAATGAGTACTCTGTCTCTAGAAAAGGCTTTTTTGTAGAGTCTGCCCCCAGCCTCTGCTTGTAAGTATTTTCTTATTTGAACAACTAAGCTTCCTGAAATAGCTGCTGAGTTTTTTGTTTTGCTGTTATATTTAAAAGTGGTAGAGGGGTGTGGAGTTCCTTCTGCTGCTTCTCAAATCCAAGGCATGCCTTGCAAGCTACTTTGCTTTCACGCTAGAAACGGAATCGGCAGTGCTGCTTTCCTCATGGTCGCTAAATTATTGGCAAAATAATCCCCAAGCAAAAAATATAATGTTGGTATTGATATTGGGCACATTTGAGTGATTTATCTTGAGAGAAATGTATTTCTATGTGCATGATGCAGGAGGCCAAATTAAATTTAAAAATTACTGTTGCTGTTAAATACAGACCTAATGTGAAAAATTAGCCTACAACAGATTGTTTTAAATCCCAAAGCATACTGTGGTTCATTCAGAGGTCAATCTTGCTTAAAACATATTAAACATTTAATAATATCAATGTATATCTGTTGCTGACTTGATGAACCTGCTATATAGGTCACGTATGCACAGCTTTATTAAAGGCATTGTTGAAAGAAAACATGGATTCATGTTTTGTTTCTTTTTATACTTCATAGCTAATTGGAAATTAAGGTTTCTGGAAGTGATAAGGAATAGTTCTGCTTTAAAAGCAGTGGACTGTGACTGAAGAAATCTGGACTTGATCTGGCAGATTTCTTGAAATAACTTGCTTAAGTCATTAATTGTTTTGGGGGGTTTTCTTTTGTTTGGTTGGTTTCTTTTCCCTCTGAATTCTTCATCTGTAAAATGGAGATAATCCTGTTCCCTTACCAGATGGCAGTATGCTATGGCTAAATTAATGAATGTTTGTGGGACAAAGCAGTAACACTTAATGGGCTCAGCATAAGTATTCACATTAATGATTCATGTTAAAGAATGATTGAAAAACTGCATTAACTTGAAACTTGGGAGTCTGCTGTCCCAGAGGCAGAGGCTTAGTTTCCAATCTGCAGTGCCCAAACGAGGGACACAAGAAATATTTATTCAGGAAATTTAGTAGTTTACAAGTTTCCTTCCTTTGGTTCCTTCCTTCCTTTAGCTAGAAAGAAATTTTTTTTCAGACTCTGCTGGAAAAGTCTGGATTTCTGAAGTAAATTATATTTGAATATAAAAGGAATAGGCATATTTTTGTGGATATTTTTGCAGGTGATCTGACACAAAAATTAATGAGTAAATAAACTATTTAAGGATGATTCAGTATGAGAGATGATCCAAAGAAATGAGAGCAATTTTTCCAAGCAATTATTTAAAAAACCCAACTCGCTCCTGCAAAAGCACAGATCAGAAAATATCCCGTCTCAGTTATAGCCATCAGAAATCTCCCCTCCATTCTCCTTTTTCTTTTGAATCTATATTTTGAGCTCGTTCAAGACATGTAGGAAAGTTTTCTTGCAAAATGACAGGTAGAACTATCACAAACTTGTTACTATTTTAGGGGTGTTGGATAAGATGCATAATTATCTTGAGTATAGTTTCGGTTTTGCTGCCGTTTCAGTGTAGCAAGCTACAGGGAAAATACAAATTCAATCTTCAAGGATCCTCGACCTTAAAGGGAGAAGTAAATAGGTAACAACTCTACTTTCACTTACGTTTTGCAGTCTTTTTTTTTATAAACAGGGTTGTTTATTTTAAGTGTAAGTGGCATTAGTTTATCCCCGTTTTGTTATCCATATTGAGGGAAAATAAAAAAGTATCTTCACAGATACTTTTGGAGTTATAATGTGGCCGTGTGACTTGAGAGGAGTCTACTAATACATAATTCTCCTTTGATACTGGGAACAGATTGTCTTCAATAACTAGCAGATTTCTGTATATTTTTTAAAATGCAGGTTTAAGTGCTTGAGGTAACTATTAAATGACTTTATTTAATAAAAACCAGTGCACTGCAGTAGCCTTTCAGAGTTACTCTTGCCATGTTTGGATAGTTCTCTTGTGGATCTCAAAAGCTCGGGGTTTGTGCTCCTTTAACTATATATTTGGAAGAACCAGAAAATTGTTTTATCACTTGCTTCCTACTGACATACTCGGTTCTTAGAGTAACAATTTTCCTTGGCTGTTGCAGTGTGTGCCAGGAGATTGCAGATCCTGTGTCTGTCCATAGACTTGATACCTCAGAAACTGTCTTTTATCCGATATGCTGGTAAGGCAATTACCATGAGTCAGATGAACCCTCCACTCCAGGTTCCTTGTTATGGGTCAGGCCAGAGCAAGACCTTTTCTGGTCAGGGAGCCAGTCTGTGAATTAATGTCAGTGAGAATTACGGGTAAAATCCCTAGCCATGGCTGGTGTCCAAAATCAGTAGCAAGACTGGTAATTTAAATGTCTGACGCTCCTGGACAAAAATAAGCTGCTTGCGTCTCGCTCTTTCTTTCATCCTAACCAGACCACTTTGGATTTGTCCAAGTAAAACCAAGAGAATAAGTTTGAGGAGGAGGAAAAAGTGTGTCTTCCTCCTTCACTTCAGTAACTTCGTGTTTGTCCATGTTTTTTTCCCCAGCTCCTTAAACCGGAGGAAGGGTGTCGCACTGATCGTCTCTCAGCAGGTCACGGCATAAGCTGCTCCCTGTTTTATCCCTCTCATGAGGCCATATACCACTTGCTGCATTCACTCTTTCCTTTGCCAGGTCACGTTTGATTTTCTCCTCTTGAGCAGGGCTTAGAAGAGCCCCAGTCCTGGCCAGCTCCTCATTCCCTTTCCAGAGCTGGGGGCTGCTGGGCAGAGCGACACTTGCAGCCCCGTGACCTCCATGGCCGTCTCATCTCCGCTGCGGCACCTGCGGCAGTATCGGCCGCAAAGGGATTTTCTTTATTGCATTAAGCTTGCAGAGAGAAGATTTAGTAGGTGTGTCACAGTGCCATTAGCCTCCTGTGACCCAGTGTCTCAGCAAATCCTGCCATGGCTGTGTAGAATTTGTTTTAGTTTGAGCAAATTCATCTTCATTAGAGCCATTTTGAGGGAAACTGTTCTCTCTACCCATGGGCCCATCTTCTTAATTCTAGGTGGCTGGACCTACTGCTGGTATTTGAATCATTATGCCAGTCTTGAGTAACATCCCATCTGGCAGTGGGAAATTCAGAAATACAATTAATTGAGTTTCCTTATGGTTGTGAAAGCCTTTTTAACAAACTTTCACACAGAAACAGAAGTTTTATGCTTGTGGTAATAATGTTCATAAAAAATGTTTTGGTGTGCTTAGTGCAAAATAACATTTCAACTTCTGGAGGACAACCACAAAATCTATTAAAAAAATAAATGTTGGCAGACACACAGGCAAAGGAAATCTATCAAAGTTTGTTGATATTTGTCTGCAGTGCAGACCAGTTAACAAATTCTTTCCCTACGCGAATGAGCAGCATCTCGTCACAACACTTCAAAATCTTTAAATAACTTAAAGGCTCTTTTCTTTGATGTGAAGTTCACTGTGCAACACCTTGGTGCCAGGGAGGATAGTTAATTATTGTCTTTATTAGAGGCATGGCCTGATTTAAATATCTGTATAAAATGTCTCATCTGTGGCACACTGATACTGCTTGAGCTTTGAGTACCTGTTGCACGTGAGCCACCTTCAGCTGGGCCATATTCAAAATGAAGAAAAGAAAATATTTTACCATCCTTCAGATCCTAAATGGAGCTCTGCTGAAATGTCATTGGAAAAGTTGGAAGAGCTAAGCCTAGCTTGGGAAAATAGTAAACAAAATAGGATTTTTAGGTGAGGTACGAGTAAGATTTGCCTGTACAAGTAGAAAAGTGAGACCTGCTAGTTTAGACCAGCAGGTTGCCTCTTGCCAAATTCCAGATGACAGTAAATAGAAGTGATGTGGTCTGTGTCTTTTGGTGTGAATATCCCTGTTTTAGCTCTGACTGCGGGGTACTTTTGGGGGAAGAATTGCTCAGTCATTGAGTCACACATAGAATGGTTTGTGTTGGAGTCAACTTTAAAGGTCATCTAGTCCCCTGCCATGGGCAGGGACACTTTTCACTGACCAGGTTGCTCAAAGCCCCATCCAACCTGGCCATGAACACTGCATGGATTGGGCATTCACAACTCTCTGGGCAACCTGTGCCAATGCCTCACCATACTCAGCGCAAAGATTTTTTTCCTAATATATCATCATGCCTGTGCTATTGGATTCTAAACAAATATACAGGAGAGCCTTTTGATATCTTTGGAAAAATGATCAGAGGAAGGAATATCAATGTTTTGGATAGATGGATGTGCTGCAGTAATACCTGCTGCCCATCACTGAGGTCTGAGGTCCAGCCGCTGCCTTTGCTTTAAGGCGTTCATAGACTCGACATGCATTAGCTATTGGATAAAATGTGAACCTTAAGTGAAAGGATGTACTGCTAAGATAACCTTTAATTGCCAGATATGGGAAGGATTTAAGACCTGTTTCCAGCTTTTTTTTTTTTCTTATAGCAAATGTAAAAAGCTTTCCAGTTAGCTTGACAGTTTTGGGAGGGGTCTTGCCCTGAAGTTTCTGTTCTCCTTGTATGTTGCTTAGGAAGAATAAAAAAAAAAAAGTGCATAATTTTTTGTCTGTGAATGCCTGTTGATGGAATTTAATGCTGTTTAACTGAGATAATCAAAGGGTCAAATAATTTTGTGAATTGTTAAGTATCATTTTATCTTTAGAACAGTGACTGTGGTCCCTGGGGTTGATGAACAGCGATTGTTATGGTTCTTTTACCATCTGGCTCTGTGACAAGAATACCCAATCTTATGTTGCTCTACATGATGAAAAAATAGATAAATAAATAGGATTTATGAGTTTTCTTTACAAGGCTTTTCCACAGGGCAATTGATTTTATTTTAGTCTGTACAAGACAGACCAAGACAAGAAAAAAAAATTGTATTTCTCTCTCTTGCTTTCCCAGGTTCGGTGTAAATGAAAGAAGACTGATCTGTACTTACAGATCTTTAAAAATGCCTTAGCAATTTTTCTTTGGCTTTCTGAAGAGAAGATTCTGTATTGTTAATTTTGAATAAGGAAAATTTTTTTTTCAGTAATTTTGAATGCCCTTGAGCCCTCTTATGCAGAACTCTGTAATTCTTCATGACAAGCACCCTTGTCAAGACTTTTTGGGGTGGGAACCTTCCTTTTTAATTAGGTTGCAGATAAAGGTTCAGCTTAGTCATGTTAGCGGTGGAAGTTTCTTCAGTGACTTTTCCCATCAATTGTATACTTTATGTCAAGGTCAAAAGTATCACTGTTCTTCAAAAATTATCTCATAACCTTTTTTTTGTTTAAGGAAGCAGTAGTCTCCTTTGGAAGAGTCCTATACAAAAGATTAAATTGGTAGTATCAGAAATTCAAGATAAATCAAAAGGCTTTTTGTAAATGTGAAGACATTCCATTTAATACTAAGCTGCTTTCTCCTTTTCATGATAAGGCAAATGCAAAATTAAGTAACAGAAGTCAAGATCAGAAACATTTTGAAGGTTTGTTTGTTTTTAAAGTGTATTCCTCTTCCGAGGAGAATATGCTTCAGGTAAATATTGCATCTGTCTTGTAATGGAAAATCAACTTCTCATCTTACTTAAAAGGTGCCTTTGTACTAAGGACAATATAATATCATTAAAATAGTGTTTTGCATGAAGAGAAATGCAATGTCATGGTATTTTTAACTACTTTGTAAGAGCCAAGCTGTTGTGATGAGAAAATTTCAATAAAGTTTCTAATATTAAAATTTATTTTGCAAGTCTATAACCTTATTTGGCATTTGTCAGTTGGAATTAAATACTGGTTGTCTTCTTGAAATTAGGCTTAGAACTGTGTCTTTAATAATTTTCAAAAAACGAATATAATTATAGGTTTCTCATTATAACAATGGTACCAGTTGTGTTTTCTTAGTGTAGAGATGGTTAAAAGCTGGTATATTGGTCATCACAGATCAACATATATATATGTATAAAGTAGCTGTTTGTTGCATGAAAAATAACCAAGATTTAAAAATTCCTTAGAAATGTGCAGGTGACAGTTTCCTCATGTCTACAGCCTAATGTCTAAAGGCCTAATTCTGTAGTTGTGCCCAGAGAGCACTGAGCAGAGTGGGATGTAGCTGAGAAGCTGCTTGCGGAGCGATCCTGTAGCAACACCCAGCTCAGTCTCGGTCACCCTTTGGGCATGGCATGTCCTCAAGGGCGGCTGCTGCCTGCAGGAGGGTCACTGGTTCAGGAGAGTGGTCAGACTTGCCGGGCAAGGGTGTGTTCCATGGGGCACAGGTGTATCTGCATGAGCGTTCTGGTGTGGGTTAGGAGTGTTCTCCTGAAGCAAGTCCGCTCATTGTCCCCGCTTCCTGCCGACGTGCGCGCCTCGCCGAGCGGAGCGCGTGGGCGGGTTTCATTTTGGGTGCTGCTAAGCCAGAAGATGTTCCCACCTGGGAATACCCACTCAGTCAGCAGGGCCAGTCTGGTTCTAGCTGAAAGTGAAACCATCTGATGGAAGTGTGGACACTTGTCCTCGAGATCAAGCCCTGAGGAGCCGTGCTACTGGCTGTTGTCACAGCCCGACTGCTGTCACTGTCCCTGTCTCGGCCAGGGACTAACAGCAGGTGCCTAGGGAAAACAGTAAAAGTGCAAGCACAGAGTAGTGCTTTCCCAATATATTTTCCCAGCTTTCAGCAATCTGAATCTCACAAACTTCCTGAAGCAGAGATGGTATCTTTGGTTTAATAGCCTGTGATAGATTTTTCTTCCATTAGTTTGTCTTATTGTTTTGTAAACCGTGTGCGTTTTTATCATCCACAATATCCTGTGCAATGAGTCCTAAGGTAGAACAATGTATGTGTTGAGAAGTACCTTCTTTTTGTTTATTTTGAATTTATTACCTGAACATTTCATTTGATGCTCCTTTGTTCTTATCTTGTAAGAGACAAATGATTCCTTATCCACTGCCTTTATGGTGCTCCATTTATCACGGATCTCTTTGATACTACCTTGATTGTTTGTCTTCCAGGCTGGAAAAATCCATGTCTATTTAGTTCCTTGATCAGAACCCATTTGATACCTTTGATCATCCTTGTTCTCCTCTCTGCCTTTCCTTGCTCTGTTTTGTGTTTCTGAGACTGGAGGACTGCATGCAAGCTAGAAAATGTATTCATTGTGCAGTGTCTGTTGTTTAAA
Organism: Ammospiza nelsoni; assembly: GCF_027579445.1. Taxonomy (NCBI): domain Eukaryota; kingdom Metazoa; phylum Chordata; class Aves; order Passeriformes; family Passerellidae; genus Ammospiza; species Ammospiza nelsoni. The sequence goes on from NC_080636.1 coordinate 53,850,285, forward strand.
TGCTGGCTTGAGGGTGTGTTCTGTGGTGGTCTACATTTCCCATAATTTTTAACAGTATTTGCTTTTTTATTGGACTGCTGAAAGTAATCCATCAGTGTTTTTAAATGTCCTTGTTGAACACAAGATCTTTCCCTGCAGTGGTAACAGCTAACCCAGAGCCCATACTGTACTCATCGGGTTGGGGTTGTTTTACTCCCCACCACTCCCTACAATTCTTTATACCTGCCAACACTGAGTTTTGTCTTCCATTTTACAATTTAGTCTTTTGCTATGTGAGATCAGTTGCATTTCTCTCAGTAAGCCTCCATTTGTATTGCTGTGAGCAACTTGGTATCGGTAGGGTACTCTTTCTGCACACCATTCTTCCCTCTTCTTCAACACTTTTATCCAGCTGTGTCCTACAAAACTCCTGTGGAACACTGATAGCGACCTGTTTTCATAGAGAAACTGAATGTTTAATGCCATCTTTTCTTTCCCATCCTTTAACAACTTATGTCTTTGGAGATCAAATGAATGGAGTGATCTGGTCATGTTTGTCCTCACATACAAGGATTCTCCAGCAATGCTGGTGGATTTATGAGGCAATTGTTCAAATGCCATGTGGACTCTTCCCCAGCACGTGGTAGCTAGCTCTCTGTTCTTTGTAACAGTTCCTATCAGTTTGCTCAATGCGATGTCAAATTAATTATTTTGTAGTTTTCTGGATCCTCCTGAGAGGCCTGTTAGGAACTTGGCAATGTGTTTGCTATCTCACACTTCTCTGGTACAGAGATGGGTCTAAATAAGATTAACATGAGCACTAATAGCTCAGCTGTGTGTACGTGAGTTCCTGCTGAAGTTGAGGGAGCACCATCTCACACTTGTGCTCTGTTACCATTTGGTTTGGCTGTATTTCTCTGCTGACCTCTATCACTGATGCTTAAATTTCAGGCTGATTCTCAACCCAGAGACAAAAAGCCCTACTCCAGTCAGGGGATCGTCTACCTAACTTCTTCCATAGCAAGCACAGAGGGAAGACATCTTTTAGTTTTGTTGTTGTTTGTGGTTTTCTTCATTTGGTTTAATCCTATTTCTTCTTCAGCCTATTTAGCTCTATGTAGATTTATAGGCAGATCTGCGCCAGGGTTTCTTTTCAGACAGAGATAGGTTACATTACCCAGAGACAGAAGGGATACTCTTTTCACTGGGACAATCCATTAGCTTTCTGTTCCCTTTAACTCCAGGCAGCAAGAAGGGACCAGTGCAGAACTCAAGCCTAAGTCCCTGAGTGAACCTCCTTCAGTGATGCACTGGTGACTTGGAGAAACTTGATAAACTTTTGAGTTGTGTGGGCATTTTTTTGTTATTCATTGCTGTTTTGAATGAGTTGTTTGGGGGGTTTTTTTGGTTTTTTTTTTTTTTTGTGGTTTTTTTGGGGTAGTTTTCTTGGCTTTGTTTTGTTTTAATTCTCTTTAATATTTCCCCTAAAGACAGCTAGGAAACTAAACATGTCAGTAATCTTAGTGCAACTTTATGATTTCATAATTAAAGTCACAATGGCAGGAAATGCAGAAGTTTAAGTTTCAGTAGCAATATTGGCCACATATGGACTGTTTTAACTTCCTGCCTTTCATAATCAATTCTTATTTACGTACTTTGTGATCTACATTAAGAACTAAGAGTCTGGCAAAACCTGATCATTTTTATCCTAATGATGCTCCTGGGAAGTTGTGGGGAACATAAATTTTTTGGTTAAGAATTTAGTGCAAGAAGTTTAAGTGATTTACTGTATTTTGTGTATGAAGCTTATGGAACATGGGAGTGAATGCAGACTTCTGAGTCCTACCCCAAGGTTAACATGCTTGATTTTGTTTCCAGTAATATTTAGTGACTTTGCTGAGATTCTCTGTAAAAAAACTCCCTATAAGCAAGGGAGAATGAAGAGGAGAATAAAGGTGTTTGGATTATGAATAATTGTCCAAGAAGTCCTGAAGGTTGAGGAAAGGGTGGGTACTTCAAATTCTCTGGAAGACAAGGGTGTGGGCATGTCTTGAGAGAGGTCAAAATTGTCTCTGGGGAGACAGCAGGTGACTTACATGTAACTGTGGAGCTTTGTCAAGGGGACCAGGTGAAAATGTGCTGCTCTGTTATACACAAGGTCATTTCAAACTATGCTAATAAGTTAGAGATCATACACTGCAGGAAAGTAGGATATGAGATCCCTTAATGTGCTCTGTGTGTTAAAACAATAGGCATGAACACAAAGGGAGGGCAAATAAATAGGTTTGAAGCGCATTTTTGGTTTTGTTTTCAGCTGGTTCATTTAGAGGAGGCTTATTGGGAATCTACATGATGGGAATTTGAGTTGTATTGCTCTTCACTAACACAGCTGACAGGGCAGAAGAACCTGGAAGTGGAGAGGTTTGTGACAAACCTATAGCTGAAGAATGAGGCAGAGGATCAGTTGAAGACTGGCTTTGAGACTGAAATCTTTGAAGGTCAGAGGCTGTGCAAGAACTAAGGTTAACTTCATCAAGACTACTAGAATTTATGAGGATTGGACACAAGGCAACAGTTGGAGAAAGTGGAGTTGCAGGTTGCAGACCAAGGATCTTGGCAGGTACTTATGAGGAAGGTATTTGTGCAGTTGGCATGAGGCATGAATGCACTTATCAGCCTAGACAAGAGAAGTGCAGGTCCTTCAGGAGGTGCTTGCAGATGTGCATGGCTATTTGAAATCTCAGAAATCAATTTAACATTTTAATTTTGGTTTAGTTAATGGGTAATTTCTGCACTGTGTCAGTGTCAATGGTTAATTATTTGCACGTTTCATTAGGAGAGCAAAAGGAGATTGCACCTGGTCCTTGGCATGATCTGGTTGGTGTTGGCTGTCATGCTGAGCTGAAGTCAGAATTGCTTTTCTGCTTTAATATATTTTTAATACTGCATGTGGTTCTGTCGTGGCCAGAACATTCAAGTCACTGTGGGATTTTTGTTTCATTTTTAGTTGTCCCATAGTTGTAACTCAGCTGTGAGTGTATGTTCCACAGAGCCATTCCTTTTCTGTTGTCTGTCATTTTCAAGTAACCTCAAGTGTCACTCCTTTATATTATGAATGGTATATATTTCCAGTTGTGATGTAATTGTTTGGCTAGTGGCTGAGATAATGAGCTGAAGGACTTGAGCTGATGATCTCATCTTTCAGCCTGTCAGACTCTACATTTTTTTGCTAATCACTGCTCATAATGAATACTCACTTACCTAGAGTATTTCTTGATACTTCAAAAGTTTTCATATCAAGCATGGGGTGAATTTAATAATGAATCAAATGGGACTTTATATTATTTGAAAGAATTTTCTTGTACCTTTTTAAGGTAGATTATTTTTCTGATTTCTACGGTACTGATATACCTCCCTTGTTCCCTACATGGCTTTAGAGAATTCTTGAGCAGTGAAGACCAGACATAGTGTTTGATGAGGTAAAAAAAGGATTTTTTCTGAGCAGAGTTTACATCTGAATATGCAGAGCCTCTGAGTGCACTAAAAGTGCTGTATGGCATGTTTCATAAAACTGATATTTTAGTAAAGAAGGATCTCATATGACATTGCTTTTCATCATTGCTGCAAAACACGGACGTTCCTCCTTGGGTGGGAGCCACAGTACACGGATTTTTGAAATGAATGTTTATAAAACCAGAGTTTTCAGGTACTTTTTTTTTTTTTTTTTTTTTTTTTTTTTTGCTCATGTTTATTTTTCTGGAGTTGGTTGGATCAAATTGATTTAACTCTGCATGTGATATGTGGACTTTTAGGTATATTAAAGGTCTGCATTCATACTGGGGTGGATTTTTGACTGAGGCATCAAAGTTCACAATGCAGCTGCTGTGGTCTGCATCTGTAATCCATAGAAGCAGGGGGTGCTGCCAGAGGGTGATTTGCAGGTGCCTTTGTTTCTGTTCTCAGTGCACAGATAATGAAGAGGAGAGCAAATATCTTCCCTTCTTTTCTAATTCTGAAGTGCTGTCATCTTTTCAGCAGTGGGGTTTGGCATCCTACCTCCAGAGAGGCTTGCTCAGTCACAGCCTAGTCTGTGTAGGATGCTGTTCTCATACTGTTGTTTTTTCTTGTTAGAGCTTTGATAATATGACTGTCAGGTTGGCATCTTGCTCTGTTTTGTATCTACAACCAGCAGAGCTTCATTTTTGCATCTCTGTCATGTACTAATGAACTGAGTCTTGAATTCTGCTGTTGCTCCTTGAAAACTAAGTGCCAAATTTGTTTCCACACAAAGCTCCTTCACTCAAGATGTGAAGTAGATTCAGATGTGCTAGCAAATACACTTTGTGAAGTTTTTCTTTCCCTGCTTTCTGGCTACTGATGGAAAAATTTGATTGCAAACCACTTTCTGACTGTGCAGACTTCATCCATACAGAGGTTTGGAAGAGCAATTAGGTGGCTTTTTATCATCAATAAATAATTTCAGTAGCATATGGCACTTGGAAATTTAAACACTGATATAATACAAACTCCCAGAAGGTGCCAATATAGAGAGAGGTGTTAACTTCCAAGCAATTTTGCCCTTGCATTAGTTCTGAAATTGTAATATTCAGGAAAGATGTCTCTACTAATTGTATGTTGCTGATTGCTTTGTTTGCAGCATGCTCTACAAACCGGGCCACGTAACATTTGTAGAGGGACTGGACTTCTTGAACTTTGCCGCTCTTTCTAAAAAGGAATATTGAAAATACATTGAAGGAGTTTGCAAATAGCCTTGCTGTCATCAAGTGTCAAGTCTGGTGGCGGCCCGTGGGGCTTTTAGATCCAACTGTGGAGGACATGATATGGTTTAAGATGCTGTTGGAACAGCAGGGCGACAGAACACAGAAAGATTGTTTGAGAACTGAGTTGTTGGTCCATATCAGGCACTACATCCTCAATGCTGCTTCAGTCCTTCATTGGAAACCAAGTGCTGGACTGTTGGGATACAGCAGATTGCCTGTTTTTACCTTGTTACCCATACACTACTTATATTTGTTTTAGCTAAATTAACAGATGAGTTTAGCCTGCCCTTTGAAGTCACCCCCCACCTAGACATACTCCCAATTAATTGAGAGATGCAAGGGTGGAGTAATTCTCTCCTTACACTGCTTGTGCTTCTGAGTGATTACATTTCTGTAATTATTTACAATTATGTGAAAACTGAGCAGTGTGAGAGGCCTCATCTCTTGTAATACAGTCAGTGCATCAGGCACAGGAACCAGCCATAAGGAAATTATTCAGCTCTTGCATGAAGAACTGTGATTTCTCTTCCTAGATCTCAGTACCAGGGGTGGAAATGATTATGCCATAATGGAAGTGCAAAAGTTTGCCTCTTGCCTTGCAGCTGATGAGGTTTTCATGTAGCCCTTTGATAGGCAGAGGAACAGAAAGCTTTATAATTTTGACAATGGATTTTTATCAGATTTTATAAAAGGGGTGGCAGGACAGGGTTACCTCTGGTAGCAGGGAACTGGGCTTGGTTGCTTGAAAGGTCTCTCCCAGTCTTTTATTTTCTGTTTCTGGCTAGAGGAGAAAGCTGACCTGCCTGTGTGAGGAAGGTTTGTGTTGTCAACAGAGAGGGCCTCTGAAAGCGGGTTCTTCTTTTGCAGAAAAAAAATTGAAGTTTTTCCACAATTCCCTGTCTGCTCAATATTAATATACACTTGATATAATAAAATAATTTTCATGGTTTTATGGGGGAAAATTATTTTTCCAAATATTTGTAAAGGTCATTTGCCATTTAATTATCCACATAATCTACTTACATTAGTCTGTAACTCACAGTCCCAATAAATACTCAGTCAAGAAAGATTTGCCAGTGCAGAGAAGGAGCACTGAAGTGCTAAATAATATCTGAGCCAGCTAATAGCCAGTAGAAATAAAGCTTTTCTGCACCTTATTTAAATAACATAGAGTTTGAGACTTTTAACATAAACTATTCTATCTTATTTATTTTCCAAGGATTTGTATTTGCTCCTGGATTTTCTTCTCTTATAGGTCATTGAAAGTTCCTTAGAAGTGTTTTTAGGTTTGCTGTGCTTAATTCAGATATAAATCTCAATGGGGAAAAAATGGTGCTTCTGCTATAATAGTGATATACCCCACAAATGGAAGCTTTGTTACTGACCTTAAGGGGCTTTGATTTTATTAATCAGTTTATTATAGCTCACACATTCACTCCTTATTTCATATACAGGGATCAATTAGGAGCTGAATTTTGTCTTGAAATAAAAAAATAAAATATTTTGAGTGCTCCTAGGTGCCACTTTGTTTGTTTTTGTTATGTGTATCCTTATACATTCATATATATTTTATTGTAATTTAGATAATTTCATAAATAAAAGATAAAGACACATTTAAAATGAAATAAAAATTCAAATTATTTAAAACAGTAATACATTTAAGAGTAGTGAATAAACAGTTGTATTTGTCAAGTAAAGGGAGAATATATGATGTGATACTGCTGTGTATGTAAAAGATATCTTAAAATTTCCAAGTCGCATTTGCAATGTTTTGATTTAAGTAGAATGTCAAATAAGTTTTACAAAGAAAAGCTCATAGTACTTACTGAAATATTGATCTTGAAATGGAATGCATTTGTGTGGTTTGTAATACCCATTCTCTATTCCACTAAATATTATATTTAAAAGTATAAAATGCAAATGTATTAAGAAAGCACACTGTCAAAACGGTGGGAAATATTTCTATTTGGGTAAACTAAGAAAATATTTGCATTCTCCACTTGCCAAACATCACCCTTTTACCCAAAAAGATGAAAACATACTATCTGAGTCATTGTACTGCAGTTGCTAATATAATATTTTTCATTAAAGTGCTTAACAGTGAATGCAGGAACTATGAAAGTTTTTACCAATAAAAGAGTATCACATAAGGGTTAATGAGATTATGGATAAAATGTTAGTTCATAATGCTCTTTATATAATAAAGATACCCTTTGATATGAAAAAAGATACCCTTTGATATGAGAAAAAAATAACTGAAGATTAATCTTGAACTTCATCTGAATAAAAATGCAGCTTTGCTCCTTATCACTTCGGTAAAAGCTTTTTAACAGAATCCAACTTCTTTTTTTTTCCTTCCCCTAGCAAAGGGAGCTTAGGATATACTTGGAGACTGAATTAATTTTTCATGGCAAAAGCTAAAGTTGAAATACATGTTTGAAAAAATGATGACCAACAAACATTCTTGGGTTCTGTATGAGATGTTTCAGGGTATATTGTTTTGTTTTGATTTCAGGTTTTGCCGTAGCCAAGTCTTGTCTCTTCTAAGTCATATTCGCTCTTACTGACTGACTGATGAAACACATAAAAGCTCAATATGCTTCCACACTTGCTGGCAAAATTAGAGAAGTCTTTGGCCAGAGTCTGAGCCCCAGCTGTTAAGTCGTATCTAAACTCTTTGGAGGAAAAAAATGGAGGTCAGTTTTCAAAATACAGCTAACCCATAAGTGAGCTGATTAGTTACTTGTCTTTTAACCTTTTGAAGTAGACACACATTTTTTAGAGGATTGGCTTCTTAGGAGCTCCTCTTAAAACTTACGTGGCAGTATAAAGATGTAGTAAGCCACTAATTGTATTTTATGGCTACATTAAATACTTCACTTGCAAAAAGCCACAGAGATAAAATACCAACTGAGAGTAATGTTTTCATGTCATTTGGTCCCCACATGTATGTAGGCATACAGATACTGCTGTTTTGCTGGTAGTATTTCTAATGTGCTTTTCAAAATGGAATATAAATACTGGAGTATTTTCATTTTTCATGCTGTTTCCTGTGTCTGATCCCATGGGATGTGATGTAGAACCGCTAGTAAAGTTTGTTTGTTTTTGTAGGCTTTGGGGGGGGGTAGGTAGGTGGGGGTTAGTTGCATTTCCTTAAGCATTGTTAACTATGTGTTTAAATGTTGGAACTTGGGCCAAGAAATTCCACCTCATAATTACATTTGTGGTTTAGTGGCAGAACATAATACCAGTGCCTTTAATAGCAGATAGAGGAGAACACGCAAAAGAGCCCCCTTGTCACTTTGTGAAGCGCAGACCTCAGGGATAAAGATCTGGTTTGGATACAAAAATCACATTCCTAAATTTATTTTCAGTGCTTAAAGGAGATAATAGAACAAATGGTTGATTAATAAAGTAATTTTATAAAATTTCTTTTGAAATATCTTAATTCTGGGTTTTACAGTAATATGTTGGACTAATAATAATGAGAAGGAGGCTGTATTGCAGTAGGTTGTGTTGTTGACTTTCAGATTAGGTCTTTTCTATTTAGACAAAAAAGTACTGTCATTGCAAAAGCTGCAAAATGTGTGTTCAGAGTAGTGCTCTTGAAGCCCTGATACTTATACTATGTATTGAAACAAGGGTTATTTTTCCTTTTTTTCTTTGCATTTAATTTCTGGACATAGTAATTCATTACACTCTGTGTCTGTAGCTTAGCAGCTGTAGGGAGCACAGAAAATCAAGCCACCAAAAGAAGTTCTCCCACATTTAATGTGTGTTAGCAGCTGCCACACCACATTCAGTAGGAGCCTCCCAGCTGTTGTGCCAGAGGGGGAGCTCCCAGAGATGTTGTGATCTCACTTACCTGAAAGTCAGAATTCTCATTCTGGAGCCAGCAAAGGTAATGCAATGTAATAAAACACAGAGAGCTGTACCAAAGCAAGAAGTTAAATAATCCCCTAGTATATATTTGTTGCACAAGTGGACTGTTTGTGTATGGAGCAGCTCCATCCGAGGGAATTAGTAGCCATTCCTAATTCTACAAACCAAAACCAAAACTTACAAAGGAGAAGGGGTCTTTCTGTCCCAGCAGGGTCCTGTTGCAAGAGCCCAAGATGCAGCAGGAGCCCAAGGTGCAGGAGGAGCCCAGTGTTCATGGAAAGAGCAGATGATCAGTTCTGCACACAGATTTATTTTACTGAGCTTGTCTGATGAGCTCATCTCAGGTAGGACAGTTCCCTCTTCTGTCCAGGCATTACAAAGTATTGATTAGATAGTTTTAAAGTATGTATTAGAAACTAAATATTCATGGCCTTATGCAGGTATTACTAGTATTAACATGTGAAAAAATAATTCTTCACATATGTCTCAGGAGAATTAATGAAAAAAACGATGAACTTAATGCTAGCCTATATTCATTAATGGTTTTAGGATTATGTTGTTCTCATACCTCAGGTAGGTCTTCACTTTTTTGTTGACACAGCAACAGTCAGTTGATAAAGTCCAAGGATAGACTCTTAGGATCTAGATTTCCAAGGTAGCCAGACACTTGCAGATGACAACAGTCCTGGTCAAATTTTTTAAGGTACATAAACAGAGTGGATGGGCTTATGAGTGGTTAGGTCTCTAGCCCACTTACAGTTTTTCATTCCCTATATATGCATTTTAAGGTACTGAAAAAACTTGAAAATCCAGCCCTAGAGGCCACATAGAAGCACATTAAACTTTTGAACCAATATTTGTTACGTATTTTACTTTTAGCAGGGAGCAGTGTCTTTGTACCCTCTGAACTGTTTGGTCTTGCTTTGGGAGATGGGCTAGATTAGTCTCTCTCCATGTGATATGTATTTTTATAACAACAAGGTGAATTTACTTGGGAAAGCACAAGTTGTTGTAGGATTTGAGGCATAGTTTACCCCAGTCTGGGCTTAATTCAGCATGTAATTAAACACATCTTTAACTTAAAGCATATGAATAGTTCTAATTAAATTAATGGCTCTCAGTGCAGCTCTGAGTGCATGATTCTGCCTGCCTGAAACAGACTGTGGGATTAGGACCTTCATTTAAAGGGTGTGCTTTACGGAGTGCCAGAGTTCATCCCTGCCCTAACTAGAAACGTTAGACTATTGTAGCACCTGAGAATTAATATTATTGTTACAGGAAAAGATAAATGCCAGTTTTCTGTAGCTTTTCTGAAGTCTTTCACCTACTGGTTTATACAGAGAGTTGGAAAAACAGCACTGGTAAGTAATAACGAATGCGGTTTTGTGGTTTCCAGTCTGCCACATCAATGCTCTGCAAATGAGTTTGGTTTGCAGCAGGCACTGCATATTGTAAGCTGTTTCTGAGGCAATATTTAAATATACTTCCCTGGCAGCATAGAAATATAAATAAACATGCGGTGTTAACTTGTAATATTATTAATCTGAGTGAACTTCAAAAGCGGCTTACCAAAACTGCAACATTATTTTTGTTGGATTTCAAAGGAGATGTGCTGTACAGATAGCAATGTTTTATCAATCGCACAATGAAATCAAAGTGGCAACAGCGTTTGAAAAAGCCTTGTAGAGTTTTGTACTGATGTGCTAATCCATTCAAATTTTATTGTTAGCATTTCCACTGAGTGATTGGAAGAATTACCACATTAGGGGCCCTTGAGACAAGTATTATTTACATTTGTGTCAATGAATTTGATAAATACATTTTAAAATTTAGGGAATCGGGTGGTTAAGCTATTAATGAGAGTTCAGTAATATTAAATGTGAGAATATGATATTACTGCTTATGCCTGTTGTTATTGCTATTAATATTATTGGTTTTGTTGTTGTTTTTTGTTATTATTAACAGTATTATTATTGTTATTATTAAGATAATATTCCAGGTAAACACCCCCATGTTGCTTAGCTAGAGCTTCTGCATTTATTAAGTGATAATGATATTTTTGAAGAGCAAGGAAGAGTACATTATTAATTAATTAGCAGATAGATGACGACCTTCCACCATTTCAACCAGCTGCATTTGATGCTGTTGACGTCTCTCAAAGCTGTATTTTTGCTGCTGATACAGTTTTCCTGGTGTGTCAGGGAGTTTGTGGCAAACTGCTCTAATGGAATTTCCCTGCACATGGTGGCAGTGTGGAAGATCTCACCACACAGAAACAATACTTGCTCTATTCGCTTTTTGTTTGATAAGCCACAGTGTAAAGAAGTGGCCTTTTTTTGTTGTTGTTTTGGGGTTGGCTTTTTTGTGTTCATGCCCACTGATGAATAAGGTGCCTGTTGTCTGTGTGTATTTGTAGCATGCAAATATAACTCTGCTGTCACACTTCAAAGAGGTTGTTTGTGTGTCACTGTGATGTTTTTACTTAGCAGTGCTACCTGACTGGGTAAGTTAGGCTTGGAGTGATTAACTTCATAAACATTTTAAGTGCGTGTGTACTTCAGCCACAAGTGAATTCAAGAATGACAGAGTACTGAAAATCACACACACTGGGTGGAATGCAGGATTTCCACACCATTGTTTTGCAGAGTGGCATTGCGTTCACAACATTTGCAGTGCATTAAGAAAAGTGCTTAGCTGAATAAAATTAAATGTAAAAGCTGTCAGAATCGACCAGATATTATTAGACATTTTCCTGGTTTTCTTCACCACTTTTGGGTGTGTTAAAGACCCACCTTGCTGACATTTTTAAATAAAGCAAAGGTATTCAGTGGAGAAAATGGTAATTTATGCTACTTGTGCTTTATGTAGGAAAGGGTATTTCTTTCAAAAGGTTGCATTTAACAAAATCCTTATGACATGAAGGTTTTCTTGTTTTGATGCATGGGGTGAAAGTACCCCAGGAGGGGGGACCCCAGGAGAGTACTGTGCAGCTGTTGCCAGCTGTGTGTTTTGGCAGCACTAAGACAAGGGGACCTGCACCCCTCCATTAGTCTCTCTGCCAATAAAGTCACAAATGGCCAGAAATAATTGCCTATAACACAGCAGCACATGATCCAAAAACTTGATGGATTTCATAAACAGTTATAACAGTTACAGTGGTGTTTCTGCATTTCCTTTGGATTTTTTCTCTATTACTAGAAGTCTATTGATGCAGTTGATGGATAGTTTAAAAATAAGCCCTTTAAAGAGAAAATGACTGTGGCAAGATTAAAACACTAAAGACTTGTACTGTTTAGTGGGCTTCTCCCTTTGAGAAATATTCTAATAAGAGCTGTCCAATTAAGAAATTTTGTGGGGTTTGCAGGAAGACTGGTTTATTTCATTTTATTTTAAATAGAAAAATGAATGTATTTCTGTGGTGTGTTTTATACAAGGATGAGCAGACACATGTTCCTTTTCTCAGAAGTCTTCTTTGTGGGCTTGTGAGAGGACTGTCTGTATAACATTGGAATACAGAAATAAAATGTCTTAACAGTGGAGTTTGGTCTCAGTCTACAGACTAATCATGTTTGCTGCCTACACTGTATTTCCTGTGGTCGTCTGTTGAATTATGATCTCTGTCACGTAGTTTAGAAGTACCAATTGCTTTCATATGGTAATATGGAAAAGAATCATAGTTAAATAAAGCACTTCTTTGGCACTCACTCTTGGAAATACATGATTGTGTAATTCCTAGGCAAATTTGAGTTGTGTCTTTAGGTATTTTAGTTCTTTCTGCACTGTTGAACATCTCAGTAACTTGCTTCTCTCATAGCCCCCTTGTTAGCTCAGTTAAGCTGTAGATCTTTCCTCCTTCCACACACCCTTGTGTTTCAGGCTACTGAATTGTAGCTGACTGTTGTGCAAATGTTTTTGCCTTCCCTCTTCTTTAAAAACCTTTCAGGCAGAAGGTGGGACAGAAGAACCCCAATTTCACAGAGGGAGCCTGGGCTTTCCTGCCTTACCCCCATCAGGTCTGAAAACTGGGCTCACAATAAGGTTGAGAAGGAGCTCAGTGAGCTGAACTTTTCTTTCCATGCTTTCTTCAAAATACATTTCTTCTACCTCTCAGCCTCTTGCATTTGTGGTAACCAAGTGTATGGCTTTGGTAGCTGTCTTTTTGAAGACTGAGCATGTTGAAAGTAGGGCACACCTTTCTCCTGGACAGAAGCCTCTGTGTATGTGAAGGAGCAGCAGGGTTAAATCCTGAGTCCAGGACTGAGAATTACTGAAACAGCCAGCACCAGCTTTGAAAGTTGGTTTGAATCCTAGAATTTTCAGCTGTTTTGAGTTCATTAGCCTACTGGTCTTGCCTGCTGGAATCTTTCAGTCATTAGACCCCAGATCCAGCATCTTTGTCATGCCGTAGAAAATGATTCTGTAAGCATTTTGGTTACCCCCTCCAGAGAGATTGCAAGCTTCTTCCATGAATGAGCAGATAGAAATCATCTAACAGATACTTAATTGCCTGAAAGCTTACAGAAGGTGTAGCAAACTACCAAAAATTCAACAGTGAAATAAATAACTGGAAACATTACACTTTGGTGCACCTGTTTTATTTGAACATAAAGTTACTGTTTTGAAGAGTTTATGTCTATAGTTTAAATTGTGATATGTAAAACTGTTTTGTATTAAAAACAAAACAGTACATTCTCACAAACTGGGCATGTTACACCAGAACTTTCACTAAGCAGTGATTCACAGCTATCCTCAAAAAACTGTGTCATGAGAAGTTGTAAAAAAGTATCCTACTAAAGTTTCATTTGGCAAGCAGAAATAGCTCTGCTAGAATAAAATTTGTTTCTAAGTTCTGTCTAAAATGTATGTGTGGTGTGTTTGTAGCATATGCTGTAGTTCAACTGTATTTTTAATAGCTTTGTAACTGTTTTTCTCTCTACTTTGCCATATGAATTCTTTTTAGTTTGAAAACTGTTATGCTTGCATTCATCCCAAGAAAGGAATTATTTTGGGAAAGTTTAGAAAAATGTGTTTAAGCATTCTGTGAAAAAAAAAAAAAAAATCAGTTTGAGTTCTTAATGGTTGTAATTGAAAGTTTCAAGGATTAAAAGAACAAAGTCGCTGACCCTCCTGGAGTGGGAGGACATGGGATGAAGCACAGCTGTGGGTGTGACAGAGCTTTGGTCCAGGTAGAAGGATAAACTTGTAGAATAAACTCTCACCACAGCAATCTTGATCTCTAGTCCTAAGAATGGGCCAGGACTGACAAAAGGATTTTGTGTGGCATGGACTTAACATGAATGGACGTATGGCACCGTCTTCTGGGCTGTGAGTTGTGAGGGGAGACTTCCTCATCACAAGGATTTCTTCTTTTGTGTGCTGCCATACATCCTTGTGTAGGAAAAACCTTCTAAGAATCCAAGGAAAATCTAGCAGTCCTGTGGTCATGAATAATTAAATCTATAGCAGTTGCCTTTGCGTTCCTTGATTTTCTTCTCCTTTTTAAAGTTTTTTGGATGTTTTCTGAGGCCGCTCTTTTAAGACGCTCTGCAGTCAGGAAATTGATTTAAATTTCCATGGGAATTTCCCCTCTCAGGGTTCCTCTGGACACTGATGTCCTTCATGCACCCCTGGGCACCCCACTGGTGCCACCAGAACCGGTGTGGGAATACACACCATGGGCTGCCTGTGCTGTTGATCAAGCTTAAGCAGAGACGCCCAGGATAAACACACAGATGTGAGGACAACCTGTGGCATCTGATGGCTTCAGCTCAGCTCTGCTGTCAGCTCATTTCTGTTTGGTGCTTCCAGTGTTCTTGGGAGGAGGGGTGGAAGAGCAGTGTGGCTAACTGAAATAGGCTGCATAGGGGACAAGATTATATTGCAGGAGTGATTGCTTTCTAAATAAAGAATTTCAGTCTCTCTTGAGAGAAATCAGGAAAAGGACCATAAAGTTCCTGTTGTGCAGCAGAAGAGAACCATCTGCTGGAGTTATGAACAGTTGGCTGTGTTTAATGGCCAGTGGTTGATGGTCCCTGCCCTAACGAGGAGGAATTAGTTTGTTCAGTGCAGGTGATTGAAAGTGTAGAACAATGCACCAGAAATAAGAAAGGGAAAAATGAAAAGTGGATAAAAGCTGTTTTAAAACAGAATTGTGGTTCCACAAGGACAGTATTTTTCTGGGTTTTTTTTGTTTTTTTTTTTTTAATTATAAATTTCTCAAATGTTAAAAGGCACTTGCACATGCCATGTCATGATGTTGGTGAGTCATTAACTTTGTCTTCAGAGAGAAACATGACATTTTGGCACTTCCTTGTCTTTTTCCTTTCTTTCTTTGTGGTTTTCCGTTTCTGTTCTGCAAACAGTTAGGATGAACTAAAGCATTCTCTGTTTTCCACTAGGTCTCATTTGCTACAGCTTTCTGCCTTTAAATTACTTCTGAACCACAGAATCTGGCAGGGCTTGTTGGAAGGCATTTGAGGACAACTACTTGATCTGGAGTACAGCCATGTACGGTACTTGAAGGCATAGAACAAAGCAGTATAAATTGAGATTGTTTTACTAAATGTTTATGGCTCTTCCAGGACAGCCAGTAGAATTACAGAAAAAAAATCTTAATTAGGGCATAGCATGTAAATACTCACTTTTTATTGCATCGAGGAATGCTTTTACCTTCTCTGTCTTAAAACAAAGGCTTGTTTAATAGCTTTTCCTTAGTTGTGTCCCTAATCTAACATTTCTTGTCTAATTGTCAGAGCTCAAGTACATGTAAAGAATTGCTAACATCAGGGGCATTGAATAAATTATTTAAGGAGGACTGGCTAGGATAGGAGATGAATCATGCCTTTACAACCTTACAGCCCAGCTAAAACTCCATACTATAAAACAAGTAAATGCAAATATTAACAATAATAATAGCAGCCATTTAAAATATTTTGGACCAGTTCTATCCTGATATGCACCCACAAAGCCTCACTAGATCTTGTGTGCCCCTGCTATGCACTGTGGGTAGATGTATGCAAAAAGAAATGTTATCATGGAGTTGAGAAATTCAAGCCATGCAAACTGTGTTGCAAGGTGTTAAGTCATTTTTTTTCTTCTTATAGCCATAAAGCCTTATGGTTTTTCCTGCAATGAGCTCTGTGTCATAACTTTAAATATTTAGAAGCATGTTTTGAAAACTTGGCTAGTTACTTGAATGCAAATGAGAGGGATCAAGGTCTTTTGTACAGTTTTCCACTGGCACAAGAAAGTGCCCATGCAAATAAGGTAGATCAGGTTATTCCTAGGCGGGTTCCAATTTGCTCACACGTTACAGGTTGAAAATCACGAACACAAATGGAGATTAGCTTGAACACTTTTGGGACTTTGATAAACAGACAGTGCTGCATTTTCTGTGTGTGAGTGTTATTTCTTGTAATAAAAGGAACAAATAAGGGCACTCTAAGTGTATGGAACATCTTTGATTTTAATATTAAGATGAATCTGTTGCTGACAACAATATGTTTGTATTTAAAACACACTTTTGAGGTCTAAACTAACAGTGTGGTTATTTAATGTTTTAAATTCATAATACTCATTCTGTAATTTTGTGGCTTCCCTGCCATTGGTAATAATGCAGTAATGAAAATGATATGCAGCACTTGAAAGGTTAATGTTACCTGTTTGATTAAAATACAACAATTACACCTTAGAGATGGATGCTGGTAGTTTGTTTTCTGTGGTTCCTCTGTCAAGTCCTCCAGCAGAGGAAGTGCTGGCTTGTGAAGTGCCATCAGTGAAGTGCCATCAGTACCTAAGTGTCCCCCCCCCGCCCTCATCTCTGTATTGTGTATTTGCCCCAAATCATATCAAATGGCTTTTGAAAGGTCTGAATGCTTTCTCTTGTTGTGGATTTAGTGCACACAAAGCAGTAGATACACACATGAAGCACCCAGCATACTCCTAGGATCACGTCCCAGGTTGTATGAGTTCATATTTGCAGAAACGTTGTCTGTGAAATTGTGAAGACACTTTCCATGCATCCCTGTAACAATGTTTTCACGTGAGGAAGGCCAACAATGTTTTCTGTTTTCTTTGCATTGTGAGTTCCAGACAAAGGCAAATGCTAAAGAAAAAAAATGAAATGACAGGTTGCTGATTTTAATTCACAGCCATGCTTTTCTGCTTTAGTAACGGCATGGCGCATAATTCCAGTTCTCTTATACATCTTCTTAATGAGTAGAATATTTCATGGAGAAGGAGAATTTAGTTATCTTGTGGCTAACTGGGCAGAAGTTACTGTTGTGTCAGTATTACTAGAGTTACAGCAAGGAGGGGTTGCAGGGAAGGGAATCTGTTTGTGCTTTAGTGAAGTCTAGAATACCATTTTTCTTACTCTCTAAGAACAGGTTGAAATCTTGTGTGTCTTATTTCCTT
Source organism: Ammospiza nelsoni (assembly GCF_027579445.1). Lineage (NCBI taxonomy): Eukaryota > Metazoa > Chordata > Aves > Passeriformes > Passerellidae > Ammospiza > Ammospiza nelsoni. The sequence goes on from NC_080636.1 coordinate 53,867,342, forward strand.
GGGCCAAATGTGGAATTTATTTAGATCTCAGTCAGATACATAGTAACACATTCACATTCAGAAGTATGAAATTTCCCAGACTACTTTAAGTGATGCCAATTAAGTTCACAGCTACATGAGTCACCTAGAATAAAAAAGAGAGGAAAGTGACCAAAAAAGCACATAGCCATCTTTGCATGCTAAAGATTTAGGAGGTATGCCTGAATAAATACATGTGAAGTTTATTAATTTTATACTCTAAAGTGCCAGTGAAATACATGCTGATGAAGGGCTGTTTGATTTTAAAAGGTAATAAGCAAATCCAGATATATTCTACTAATATTAGAGGGGACACTTAAAAGGCATCAGACTTGGTTTATATAAAACAGGAGGCAAGACTGCTAAATGCATAGTTTTCCAGAGATGTTCCTTGTTTTTCAGTATGCTGTCCAACAAGCTGTATGTAGAAAGAATTCATAATAAGCATAGAAGTGGCCAGGTAAGGTTCACCTCTTAGCACAGGCGCTCTGGAAAAGGCTGTAAGTGTTACATGATGAGCAAGTTTAGCATAAGGAGGAAACGTTTAACAAAAAAGTACCTCTTTCTTTTTTTCTTTCTAACCTGGGTCAAAATTTAAAGTAATTTTTTTCTTGGGACAAAAAAAAAAAAAAAAAAAAAAAACAAAACAAAAACAAAAACAAAAACCCACAAAAAAAACCCAAAAAAAAAAAAAAAAGAGGTGTGTGAAGGTGATTTCTCCAAAGAGAAATTTGGCGATGTTCAATTTGTTCCCGATTTCAGTTGGACTGCAAAAGAATGAGAGTGAGAGGAAGCAATCAGTGTCATCATTAAAGACATTACTGTCCTGCCTGTACTGTGATACAGTGTCAGTGCCTGACTCAGTGTCAGAACTACTGTATATGGTGTAGAATTCTTTCCTGCAGGGTGCAGGCATACATTTATGTGTGCTGGCAAAATATGGATGTGGGTAGAATGTACCTGTAAAGCTACAGAGATGTGCACATGGGCTACTTTGCAGGCAAAAAGGGAATGAAACACATTATGAATGGAATAAAAGAAAATACATCTGAAGTGCAAAAGCAGGAAAGGTCAGAGTATTTTTGTTGTATGCTCTGACCTTGGTGAGGGCAGAGTAAAAACCACGTGGGATTTAGTGGATGACTGTAAATGAATGTGTGAGTACACACATAAAGGTAAGACCCAAGGAGAAGAATCAGTCTGGAGAAAGGGAATTCCAGACAGATGAGGCAACACAGGCTGAAGGGCAACCCCAGCTGCACGGTCATGAGGATGGGACAGGGAGGAATGCATGAGTGGGCAGTATTGGGATGATGGACACAATATTGGAGAGGCAGGATGGAGGGGGGCCAAAAAGAGGTTTTGAAAAAAACCCAGGATACTAAATATAAATGGGATTCAGACATTAACTGTGTCACTGTGATATAATTACAGCAGTTACATTGTTTTGGTCTGGAAGGACACAAATTCAGTCCTTAAGGTTCCAGTTTATGGGGGCTGAAGGACAAAGATAAAAGAAATAAATAATATGAATGGAGGCAGGAAATAACAAGATCACAAGTGGTGATGTAGGTGGAGCAAGTTGCTAATGAATTAAGTAAATAAACCCAGTTCTATTTAGTTAGTTTTAAATTTAGAGTAATTTGAAAAAAATCTAAAATAAACTTTCAAGCTTTTTTCTAAAATGAAACCTGAAGAGATTTGTGTTTGTTGGAAGTTTTTTTTTCTTAGATCTGCATATTCACTAATGTATTTTCAATGTATTTGTTAAGTTAAATGTGTTATCTCAAAGTCTATTAATTCATTTTAAAAAACTGTCATTCAGATTCCATAATGTGAATGTGTTTTAAATCCCTAGATAAGTTTATTAGGACAAATTGCATTTCAAATCTTGGACAGACAATGTCTTGTATCTATTGACTGGAGAAAAAAAAAAGGTGTAGAATAGCTGATTACTGCTGGTTGAAAAATGTACCAATCTAATTTTCAGGTGGTAAAAACATACTCATAATTGAATTTAAACCTAGTCAAGGCACTTAGCAGTGCCTTACTGACTTTTTCATCTCCACAGAAAATTGTGCAAATAATGAAATCACTTATCTCTAACATTTTGTAATTGCAACCTGTGTTCTTCAAATCACTGTTGTTGGTTTTTTTTTTCCCTCCAAGATCAAACTCACAGGTGTCTCACGCTCCCTTGCTTGCTCTCCGCAGCTGGCATGAATTTTCCCAGAAAAACTTTTCCTTGTAGCTGGTGGTACCGCAGATAGTTTTCGCGATGCTCGGCAGCTGCGAGGCTGCTTTGCACGGAGTGAGCTGCCCTCTCTCGGGGTGGGCTGGCTCTGCCGGCCGCCCTGCTCTGCATGGGAACAGGGAGATGGGCAAGGACGGGGCTGAGCGGCACAGGACCGGCTGGGGGAATCTGCGGCCCCTGGATCTGCGGCCCCTGGATCTGCAGCCCCTGGATCTGCGGCCTCCGGATCTGCAGCCCCTGGATCTGCGGCCTCCGGATCTGCAGCCTCCGCCCCACGGAGCCTGCGGGGCCGGGGGCAGCGGCAGTGCTGCTGCTTATCCTGAGCTCTGATGGATGGGCCGCTTAGTAATCTCTCCGTGGGAAGACCTGAAAATGTTGTTCGGCAGCCGACTGGGTCTCTCTGGGCTGGGTCAGGTTAGCGAGAGCTGATTTGACCAAGTGGTGAATGCCCCATGCCAGTCTTGGTGCAAAGCATGGTGCTTTAGATTTGGGGGGCTGCAGACGTGGTCACAGAGTGTGCAGCTTCTGGGCTTTCAGCCTCTGGGGGTCTGTTCCTGTCACTCTCCCCTCTCAATTCCTCTGGTGAGAAGAAGGTCAGGAGGATGGTGGAGGTTTGGTGGCTGCAGTGCCATGTCCCTGTATGGGAGAGCAGCTCCTGAGCCAGGGGAGCAGCCTGGGACTGGTGTCTTCCCTAAGCTGGCTGGGATGCCCTGGGGGCTCCCCTCCTCATACAGCAGAGTGAAACTTCCCCGTTTCCAGGTTCTTTCAGCAGTTAAAAAAAGGTAAAAATACTGATGTATTGATTGACTTGGCAAGTGGTGCCAGGAAGGTAAAGGTGATAAGAAGTGACCCCTGGGATGGTAGGACTGGATCATGGTATGAGGATGGCTCTTGTGCAGCCATGCCAAGCGGTGTTCTGTTTCTTTACCCTCTCTTACATGAACATCATATATTGGTTGGAAGCTTAAGACAGAGAATCTGCGAGATTTTTTATTGTTGTGGTGGTTTTTATTGGGTTTTCTTCCTTTCTTTTTATTGTTTGTTTAGGTTTTTTTAATAAGCTCTTAGACAGAAGTCCAAAATGAGATGTGACATAATATAGTTCTGGGGGCCTCAGGCTTTACTGTATTCCGAATAATGGTTGAAAGTCAGTGCATTCTGGTAGCCTGACAAAAAACCTTGATGGTTCTTTACCAGCCTTTCCACTGACAGACTTGTAGTTTGGTTTAGAGGTTTTCTGTTAACCTGCTGAAAGCTGGAGTTAAGCCCACCTGATTTGCCTGCTCCTCTGTGATAGAGATACTTTGTCCATTAAAAGCTTCACCAAACCACTTCAGGGTTTTTGGACTCTGATTAAATTACTTGCAGAGCCATGCCTTTGAGCGGGTAGATTGTTAAATGTTACCCTGTATCCTGTTCTGTTTTAATGCCACTGCTGCTTCATCTCCCAGTCAGAATGGAGGGAAATCTTGTGAGGGGCCATGGCCTGGGAGGTCATTGTTACTGACCTTACCTTTTTGGCTTTTTGTGGTTTCGTGCCTGATTAACACCAGGTTACCCACAGCCTTCGTAAGCACCTGTGCTGTTGTTGCTGTCTCATCTCTGCTTTTATTCCTGCTGCCCTAACGTACATGTTTATTTAAGCAGCAAAGGGCGGTATTTTGTTATGGCACGTGGGTGCAACCCTGTGCTAGCTCAGTTTAGCTGTCCTGAATAGCAGAAATAGCCAGTATGCAGGGACATGGGAGTATCAGGCTGGCACCTAGGGTGCTCCAGGGTGTTGGGGACGTGTCTTGGCTGCCAGCCTTGGCCATTGCTGGCAATCCCGCGGAGTCGTGCCAGTGTCACCTCACTGTAGAGATTTGCAGCAAGTCTTGGTCTGACGCTCCTTGTAAACCAGAACAAACTTACACCACTCCTTTTTGTGTAGATGTGACTTCTCTGTAGATGTGAGGTGTTTCCTCTGTTTTCTTTTTACCCCTTTGCACTTGCGTGCAGCCACCAATAGACTGCTGCCCTTTTTTCCTGTACCTGTGATAATATTTCTTGGGCGTTTTGATTAAATTTAAATAATGTTCCAATAGGTGCATTGATTAAATACAGTCGTTGGTGCCAGAATAGTGTCTCCCCTCACCCACTGGACTTTGTTCCCTTTTTCTGAAAGAAAAATGTGCTCATGGTGTTCAGCTTGGTTACAGTGCCTTGCTGCAAAAAGCCTGTGCTGTGGCTGAATCTACCATAGGGATCTGGTGTTTCAGCAAAAAGAGTCTGAAATGGTTTCATTTAGAGGAGGTTGCTGCAAACTGAGCTGCCTGAGGAGGGCAGGCAGCCTCAGGGCAGTATCTCCAGTGACTGCAAATTCTTCTTCAAGTTGGTTTTTTACTGAGTCCACTATAGTGTTGTTGGTTTGCAAAACAGCCCTTGCTTCTCTTTCCTTATTTCAGGAAGTATCATTTCTTTCAGTGGAGCCAGTTTGGGGATGCTGCTTGATAGCTTCCTGTGTTTTCTGAATCATGCTCTTTGCATGTGTGCTCATGCAAGAAGATGTGAATCAAAAAACACATGGAAATGCATCTCAGTACATTGCTCACATTGCTCAATCTGCTTGTATCATCTATGTTTAGCTTCTCTTCTACATTATCACTTCTATCCCTGAGGCAGCTGTAATTTATATCTGTTAATTATTTTCCTGCACCCTAACATGTTGAAAGAGGAGAGATTGAAAACCCAGAGAAAGGTGCTAAAGTGTAGATGAATGAAAATATCTGCTCTGCATGTCCAGAACTTAAAACGGAAGCAAATAGAAATAAGTTGTTTGGGATGTTATCTGCCTCTCTTTGTATGTCTAATTCGGTGCTGAGGCATCTGATGACATACTTTGAAAAGTGAGAATACGTAAGTGCCTGTAAATCACTGTGGCTTGACATATGAGACTACTCACGTCTTTTGGTTTGTAAATATGATTTATATTACGTTGCAGAGGATCTGAGAAGTCCTCCCTAAGCCAAAAATGTGCGAACAGTTGGCATCTGCAGTTTTTGGGCACATCGCTGCACTTAATAATGCTCCCAGTTTGGAATGTTACATGTTAATGGTTTCACATGCACGCAGTGCCGGTGCTCTTCTGCTGGTGTAAAACACCTCAGCACTGGCAACTTCACTGATGGGCCTTTTTTTGTTGTTGGAAGAGCATTTCTCAAAGGTGCAAAGTCCTGATCTGTTAGTTTCCCTACAACTTGTGATCTGTCCGGTGAATTGCAGCTGGCTCATGATACCAGGCAGCTGAGCGGGTGAGTCAGCCCATCCAGGCGCTCCCTGTGAGTCCGTCTGGGAAAGGCTGATGTGCCAGCACGGCTGCTGCCCAGGCTTCCTGTACACAGTCCAGGGCTGGAATCCTGAAGCGACATTTGCCTCTTGACACCGTTTATTCTGACAGGCTTAAATGTATGTGACACCTATTCAGAGTTTAAAATCGCTGCAAATACATCTAAAGGCAAGTTGGCCACGGCTGCTGTTGCTGTACGTGATGTGCCTTGTGTCTGGGTGAGTGTTTAGTCCTGTCCTCCTGGCTGGAGGTCAGTTCTTTAAACAGCTCAAGTTTTTCCTCTTATTGCAGGTTTTTGTAGCATTGGTAGTGGAAAAACCACGTGTAAATGCATAGGAGTACTTTGGGGACTGTTGGCATATAAAACTTGTAGTATCTTACTGTTTCAGCTTCTGCTTTCAGAAGTATGTCCCTCATTCACACAACTTTTCCAGGATAAGTGCAGTTTTGGGCTGCTTGGCTTATGCAGCATGCTGAGGGCAATGCACATCTGCTGTGACACCTTGTAGGGCTTCTGGGCTTTTCTCTGAGTGGTAGAGCTCATGGGCATAACACAGGTCACAGGACCTTACTGCTGCTGCCCAAGACTGGGGAAAAAAACAAGTGGGCATTACAAGGGAGGGTTGAAAAAGTAATTAAGGTGCCCGAGTATGTAAGTCTGCACATGATAGGATTTCCAGAAACACCCACCATTCCAGATGCACAAACAAGTTACAGTTCATCAGCTATTTATGGTAATTGCATGTGCATTATTCGCCCCTGGCAAAAGCAGGGTCACTTGAGTTAAAGAGCCAGCATGTGCAGTTACTGTGTTTGGCGTTGATTCACAGTAACTTGTTATCACACGGTATTTAATTGAGATTTTTGGTCTTTCCCAACTTTGAGCAAAGGTGGTGGTATATTTAAATAAAGGCTTTGTAGACATGGCCCATGGTGAGTGCTGCACTGAGTGCTTCCCCTCCACAGGGATGGGAATTGCAGCCTTCCCACCCTGCTGGGCACTGCCTCCAAAATGATTTCTAGCAGGAAAGTCCATGTCGTTGCAAACAAAGTGAAAACTTGGCTAAATGAGATTGGATTGCTGCATCTGGATTGGGACTGTTGGCAGTGGCCCTTGGACATGGAAGTGCTGCTTGTGGCATTCAGGGACTGCGTTTCCACAGATGGGGCCTGTGTCTGTTGGGAGGGTGGGAGAGCAGGATGTTGCCCGCTTCATCCTGGGAAACCATCTGGGATGAGGCCAGCTTTATTGTGTGTGTTTCTGGATTAAAAGCCCCCTTTATCATTTTCTTTTGGAAAATAGAGGAGCCTTTCAGTTTCTATCTGAAGAAATATCTCTGAATGGTTCAGGATGTTGAATTTGGGGCTTCTGGGATTCTTTATGTTTTAAGCACAACTTCAAAAACAGTGGGAAAAGCAGCTACAGTAAAAGCAAATTAAATTTGTTTGCTGTGCCCTTTCTGCTAAGGGCAGTTAATTCTGTTCCTGATTCATTATTTGCAAAAAGTTGTGTGAAAGCCTGAGTCCTTGTCTGACTCTCTCTGCCATGCTTAGGGGGACTGGAGTGAAAGTATAGGCAGGAATTCTGGCATGAGGCATGAAAGGATGCTTATATAGTGCTTGGGTCAAGAGGCAGGCATGGCACTGTGCTTTTGGGCCATGTAGAAGGCATATCACCAAGGAAGCTAAAGCCCCATAAATTGAAAATTTAGTTGAAAATTCAGCATTGATTTTTTTTTCTTCTATTTTCAATTTGACAGGCCATCAGCAGTCTTCATTGAAGCCAAAGCAAAGAGGAGGATTAAAAACTAAAAAACTTATGTAATTACATTTCTTGTTCTGGTGAAAGTTGTTTTGTTGTGACATCTCTGAAATCATTGGTATTTTGTAGCAGCTCCGTTGAGTTGGATAGAAAGCTATGAAATAGGATGTGCTAGAGGATTAGATTGGTTTATTAAAAATACTGTGGTGATACCATGCTAAAAGTATATCAGTATTAGCATTAGTATTCATATCAGTGTTTGTTACTTATAGAACAAACATTACTTACTTCATAAGTGACCTAAGCAAGCTTTTTAAAGTATAGCAATAAGATGCTATAATAGATGAAAGTGGGATTTATAAAAATACTCCGTGTCCATGTGGCTCCCTCTTGGTCTGACAATTTGCTTTTCCCAAGGCTTTACCTCCTGTTAGGGGTGAGATCTATTCAGCAAAAAGCTATGAAGAAGGGTGGCTTTTTCCTGCCTCATCCTGAAGGAAAACCTGGGAGGTTTGAGCTTCTGAAGGGGCAGCTGGGTGGAGTGTTTTGGTTTGGATTTTGGTCTTTTTTGGGTGTTACAGGTTGTTGTTGGGGTTTTTTTTTTTTTGGTTTTTTTTTTGTTTTTTTTTGTTTTTTTTTTGTTTTTTTTTTGGTTTTTTTTGTTTTTTTTTTGTTGTTTTTTTTTTTTTTTTGTCTGAGAGAGACTAGTTCCTATTAATCCAAAATTAAAAAGCAAAGAAAAACCCATTATTTTTATGAACAAATATTCACTTCACAGCTTACCTCGAATCTGTGCTGGGTCATTCATTAATTAATCACTGTTAATTTTTGCATCTTTAGAGAATTTTTCCTCCTTGGACTTGTTACTCCTGCATTTATTCTTTCAGCTGTTGATGTCCATATTCTTGTTGTATATGTGAGTTAATTTGGTTCTGTTTCTGAGCTCTTGCTTTTGCATAGTGCATTTTACAGTTTCATTTTGCTAATTAAGGGAAGGTGCGGATAGAGAGACCTTAAAAAGGCCCAGCAACCCAAGGAAGGGTGGAGACTCTAGCATCCTTTCAAAGGTAGTAAGAAGTGGTCTTCATCTTCTTTAATTTCAGTATTATGATGATAAAAAGATGGATGTGGAGAGACCTGGCTTCAGGCACTTTTGGTTTGTTATGGTTTTTAAAGACTATTCCATATAGGAAGCTTTTACGTAGTCAGAAGGAGGGATTGTATTTCTGCTATTGCTGGAATTTTATCTCCTGACTCAGTCTAAATAAGACATCTGCTTGTTTTGTGTTAATAAAATATTTTGGTAGCAGAATGTATTATTCTGGTTCTGTCCTAATTTCTAGGGGCTCGTTTGCAGTCAACCTCTAGCTAAAGAATGTTTACAGAGAATGTTGTAAGTCCTGAATACAGTAAATTTAGGTCATACTTCAGTTTTCTTTTTTTCTTTTCTTTTTTTTTTTTAAGTGGTATGGCTTAGAATAGGGTTTGTATTTTCAGAGTTGCTAAAGCTGTATATTTAAAGATTTTTTTTCTTATCCATTCAGTTTTCGTGATGTTTTTGTGAAATATTCTTGCATGGATCTCCTCATGGATCTATCCACTGTTGCTATGCATTTAAATTCACAAGTAGAATGGCAATTTTTTCATAAATGTCTTCAACATATATCACATAATTTGTTTTTTAACTGTTTTTAGAACTGCAGTGAATTTTTTTTTGCTGTTGTTAAAACCTAAACAGTTCTTGAACTGTTTTCTACTCTAGATCTAGTTTGGATCAAGATTATAGCCATCCAATAAACAAACAACCAGGGAAAAAAATCTTTGATTGCTTTGAGATACAGAAAGAGGGGGATTATTTGGCTTTTTCTTCCCTATAACGTTGTAGGAATTGTTAATTTTTTATTTGATGGAGCAACTAATATGCTTTGACATCAGAGCTCCAAAAATCTCTTTTTCTTGTCCATCATGTTGAATTTCCCACAGGAATCCTTAGTGTTTTTGTTATGTTCTAAGAATATATCAGAAAAGTCTTTTGTTGAAGTAGTAATATCAATAGGTTTCTGTAGCACCCATGCATTAGGCGAAGGTCTGTGAAATTGTAATTATTTTTGGAATTCTAATTTAGTTTCACTTCCACCTTGAAATAAAACCCTGAAAAGGTTGAGTAGGCTTTGCTGTATACTGTTCACTGTAAGAAAAAGAAAGTAATTAAGTTGATATCCAGCTGTGTGGTGGAGCGGAGTGCTGGAGGGAAGGGATGCCATCCAGAGGGAACTGGAGAGGTGAGCCTGTGTGGACCTGGTGAAATTCAGTCTGGGGAATAGCAGCCTTTCTATTGCTTTACCTGCTACTCATATATCTTAAATGTGTGTTTGATATGTATTAAGAGCAGCTCTGCTATTTCCAGAGATCTTTAACTTCAAAAATGTGTGTACTGAAGAACCATAATAGCATAAAAGTCTGATGAGGTTGTGCTTTGGCAGGGGTTCTATTATACAGCTTAGACGCTGTGACAATGTATAATTTGGTACTATTTATGTTGGTATTTAGTCACACTTCTAGAACTCAAAAAATGCAGGAAAAAGACAGACATATACTTATCCACCAGGTACCAAGCTTAGAGTTGGAAAACCAGAATATTCAAGCAGTTGCAGAGGGTCTCATTTCCTTTGTTTTAGCCCCTATGCAGTAATTTCATATAAAGGGTTCCTCAAGCTTTTTTGAATTTTGGAATTTTGCAGTGCTGTTTCTGCCTTATTTCTGACTGTTTGGTTTTTCAGTTTCTTTTGGCTTCTCTTCTGACTGTTTTGGTTTTGAGTCTTTAATCTTCTGGCTTAAAAGTCACCATTTTGCCACTTGAAAAGCACAGGCCAGTTGGAAGCTAGAACCACAGAATTACAGAATGGTTAAGGTTGGAAAAGATGTGGGTCCAACAGTTAACCCAGCTCTGCCACCACTAAGCCATGCCCCAAGTGCCATTCTTTTGACCCCTTCCAGGGATGGTGATTCCTGCACTTCCTTGGGCAGCCTGTTGTTGTCTGGCAACCCCTTCCATTAGGACATTTTTCCCAGTGTCCAGTCTAAATCTTCCCTGTTGCAATTCGAGGCCGTTTCCTCACATCATGTGGAAATAGTGCAGGACAGGTTTCACAAAGATGGAAGCTTCCAGGCTTTTTAGTCTGATGAGTTGCATGGGTATTTAACACTTAATTCAGTCAAAATTGTCTTTTGAGTTATGTTAAGAGCATCTTGTGAAAATTAGAATGGCAATTACATGTGGTTGCACAAGCAAAAGAGAATTGTCCTCAGCTTTTGTTTTCATTTCCAGGTTTGTTGTTTGAGTTTTCTAGACAAATGCTTTGGTCTTGCACAGTGCCTCAAAAAACTAGCAGTCTTCCTCTTTCCTTAGTCAAAATGTGTGGAACTGAGTCAGGTTCTGTGCGGGAGTAGCATATCTCATCAATGATTTTGTTTGCAGCTAAAAACAAGTAAAAAACTGAAGTTCTGTCAAAAAAATTAATTAGTTTGACAGGACTTACTTTTCATGAACTTGTTTGATATTAATTGCTTTAATTACTCGATGCTTATTAATTAAAGTCTTATTAATAAAATCCTAAATCAAACTTCTCACTATTTTGATGGGCTCAGTATTCAGATGACAGGCTATCATAAAGTTATTTTCTGCAATTATCGTTTCAAGCATTGCAGCAATCCTAGTTTTCTTCCAGGCTTTTGGAATTTCCCTGGTATTCTAGGACTTTCTGAACAGGGGTGTTAATAACTCAGATAAAATCACTTGAGTGTTTTTTGTTGTGAGTTACTTGGACCTAACCATCTGAAAGAGTTAAATGTTTAGAGCCGCTGTCCAATACTGACTGATCACTAAACAAAAACATATCTCTTGTATGTCTACTTTTTTTTGCCTATATTTTTTTAATTTTACTGCTTTTGCCTTTTTTTTTCATTTCACTTCTACCAGGAGTTCCACAATTTTAATATGGTACCTATTGGTACCTTTTTTTGTTTGTTTCAGTGAAGTTAAATGAGATTGGAGTTTTTTTTTAATTCATGTTAATGATGGTTTGTACTTCGCCTTTCTTGTATTTTAACACTTCTAATTAATAAAATTTCTGTTGGCTTCCATTCTTTTCACATGTATACCTGGGTGAGAAGCGTAGCTGGGAGCTGCTTTTTCTGCTGCACTTAACTCAGTTTGTCTTGCTAATTTTGCAATGCAATGTTTAGTATTAAAAGTTCCTAGTTACCATTTGCATCTCTAATTATGTCCTCAGTGGTTTTGTCTCAGAGCTGTTCTCAGTTTTACAGAAGTGCATGTGATAAAGTGCTGTGTATGGATTGCAGGATTGGATTTATTTTACTTGCTTGTGCGTGGACCACTAATTGTTACACTCTGAGAATTGGTGTCTTAGCCAGGGTGGGAGGCTGCAATACATTTGCTGCATATAGATCATTAAGGTTGCTTCCAACCCAAACCATCCTCTGATCCTGTTCTCTTTGTTGAAGTAGAAAATGGATGCCCAAATATACAGGGATGTTGAGCAGTGCAATTGCTTGTAGCACTTAAATTCCAATTAACGGGTGACTGTGTAAAAGGTTAAAGCAGTGTCTTGGCCTTTGCTCTGACAACCTGAGTCTGAGGGAGATGGTCATGCTGGACTGTTATTGTGTATTTTGGGAAGGATGGGTGTGGAGGGTGTTTGATCTTTATCAAATGCAGCTAATGTTTGTCTGGACTGCTTAGCTCCAGCAAAGAAATGAAATCCTTTAAAGGCCCCACACTGTCTCCTGCTTTTCTGTGCATCATCTCCTAAGCAGTCTGCAGCCATTCAGCCTTACCATTCCAGTTGTGCTTTTCTTTGCAATTTAAGGGGACTTTCCAGCAGTTTCCTTGTGCCCTTTTCTGTGGTAATAATTAGGTGTTTGTATTGAGAGCAAGGAGATAATGCTGAAGAAAAGATTGGGATTCAGACTGAGGATGATGGCATCTGGCTTGGTCTCCTGGTCAGGAAGAACTTTTGGTTGTTTTTTCTTTCTTTTTTTTTTTTTCTACAAGCTTTATGTGGATGGATTTTTTCATTGAAAAAATATAAAATATTTTTACAGAGGTTATTATTTATTTGTGTGTGGAAAGAGGCACTTAAACACTCCAAATAGTATTCAACACCTTAGAAGTTTTATACCATGAGCAAAGCAAAACTTTGGAAAAAGCCAAAAATGTATTGTCTTATTTTATTTCAGTTTTATTTTTTGATGGGGTTTAGCTAGTGGATGAGTTAATTCCACAGAGGCATAGAAATGTTTTTCTGCATATGTTGAGTACCATCCTTAGCAGAATAAGACCACAGTCCAGATTTTGACAAACCCTGATGAACTGCTGCAATTCTGCCTGTATGACTGTAACAGAAACCTAGGAAGGTGCTGCAGAGCAAAAGCTGACATTTGTACAGCGTTCTGCTTCCTCATCCATTATTTGCAAGGTCTCGTTTCTGAAATCTAAACTACATTTTTACATATAAAATACCTGCTTGACTGTATTTCGTGCTGTACCACTGCAGTTGAAGGACTTTTCAAGGACCAGGTGTTTTGGGGGAGGGTTGGAGCACTGATTAAAGCTAAGGGAGAATATGTTTTAGAGAATATATTAGTTAACACTGTTGACAGCATGGACCTGTTTCCTCTGACTGATACTGAAGCTATGTAACCTCCCTGCCAAGCCTGAGCATGTGCAGAAAATAAACATTGGGCAGCTCTTACCCCTGCAGTTTCAGGGTAGTGTGTTGGGATATGTCTGGATCTGCTAAACTCGCATCTCTAAAGCGTATTTGCTGGCACAGCAACACACTTGTGCTGCTTAAAGATGTTTTTAGCTCTGAAGAGGCAGTTGCTGCTGTCCTGTCTCAACTTCCCAAGGCTTTTGTAGAAATATGTCATGTGGCCACTGCTCACCTTCTTCTTTCATTTTCTGCCTGTGATTGACTGATGCCAGTCAATAGGCAAACTAGCTGGAAGTGATATTTCTCATAAATATGCATGTGAACATCCACGGTAAATGTTCAAGGCTGCTCATATTTTGCAGTAGGGAATAGTTCCTGTTGAGGCAGCATTCATTTTTTGTCTAGGTCACAACAGGAGGATTTGACTAAGTTATTTATAGTATATTTCAAAATAATAATTCTCTCTCCTTTAATGATTTATCACCTTAAATACTCTTATATTTCAAAGAGGCTCTTTCTCATAATTCTGATCTTTCTTTACAGTAAGCCATTGAAGTATATGGAACTGACCTGTATTTCTCTCTCTTACCTAATGTAAGGGCTGAAGAAAGCCAATAAAAAGATGCAATCTGTCATTTTTCTTTAGTGTTGGGCTGTTATTCATTTTTTAAAATGAAAAGCTGAATACTGCAATGGCTCCTGTATGGAATACCAGCGCAGCCAAGGTGCTTTTCAGTGGTGTGGGCCATCTCTGCTGAGGGGCAGGAGCACGTTGCAGGAGGTGGGTGTGCACAAGCACCTCTTCTCTCCTAATTTCATCAAATACTTCTCGGATTCCCACCTGTGCCACATGGAGCTGAGGCTTTGCACTGATTCCAGTGTTGAGCAGTCTGAGGTGGGGATGAGTCTGGTGAAGGAGGCAGAGCAAGCTCAAGCTGTAGAGCGCACTCTGTGTGCTCAAGATGCTTTGCTGTCAAGTTTTAGGCTATCTTTAATACTTAATCTTAAGAGTTTTTTCAGACTCGCTTTAGAAATACATGCCAACACTGAAAATTGAATATAGTTTCAGTGACAAAGGTTCATAAACCCAATGTGATGTTGGCAATTCCTTCCATTTGACATCTCTCTTCAGCTGGTCGGGTGATGTTTTATCTTGCTGCAGTCTGATTCTGAGGTCAGACAGTCAGGTTTCCTTCCTTCAGCCAGTGCTTCTTCATCAGAAATACAAATTCTTTAGATGAGTCTTGTCCCAGGCCCACTCTGGGCAGCTCTCTGGTCTGCAGACTGTGCTGACCCACTGTGCAACCCTGTTGACTTCAATGTAGATGCATTCAAACAGATTTCTTCCTGTGAAAAACAGTATTGCATTTGTTCTGGAGTGGCATTGGCTTGCACAAATAAATTATAAGATGTTTCTGGGGTTAATTTTGATTTATTTCTTTTTTATCTACTGGTGAGTAATCTTTGTGGTGCCCACATGAAGCCAAGTTGTTGGGTTCAAGGTTTGAGAATTTTTTCCTAAATGACAGCTTGGAGACTGTGCTATAGTTAATGCATATGGACTTAATGCATATAGATGTGTTTTATTTTAAGGAAGTGTTAGTTTTAAATTAAGTATTAGCAGTTAAGTATTCATTCTATGGCAGCAAATATGCACTGGCTGCAAGTTTTGGTTGGTGTTAGAGCATCAGCAAATAATCTCAGCCATAGAGAGCAAGATTTTAACTACTTGTAGCTTACACGAGCTGCTGGCAGGCAAAGGGACATCAGTTTTTGTGAAAAGATTGTGGACTCTTACTTGGAGATCTGTCACTGTGGGTGGATCTTAATGGTGGGTTAAGCTTTGTATATTGATCCCATACACTGAAAAGGTGTTTACAGAGTGTAATATTTTTTTAATATTGACATCTGAATATTTAGACTATATTTTAAATGTTAGACAGGGGAGACATGGTGAAACTTTGATAAGGTATTTACAAATCCAAGAAGAAATTATTTCTTGAGGAAATTGAACTTGAAGCTTTTATAGTACATTTCTGTTGTAAATTATGCTTGCGATGGCCAAGTGTAACTGGACAGCAAAATAATCATATCCATTTAAAATGATTACAAGAACTTTTTCTCTTGCTTTGAATGCAGAATTTGCCAATAATGAGGATTTAACCCTACTCAGAATAGTGGTGAACACATGGTATACACTTCAGTTGCTCTTTAGCATGGTGAAATAAGCTCATTTCTAGCAAGTCTCCTAATGCTGTCTCTGAAAAACTGAGAAATAATGGAAGTTTAGCAAAAAACATTATTTCTCTGTTTAAATATGTTCTCTAACTTAGAAAGTATCAGTTTTATGAATATTAAATTACCATTCAATGTGATTCTGTAATATGCTTTCTTCAGGCTGTGGAAATAGTATTCATTTGGCTTTATTCATCTTGTGGATAGAAATGAAGCAAATAATAAATTGGGAGTAATCTTTTTATTCTTTTGAAAAAAAAAAAAAAAGAAAAAAAAATTAGTCAATGCGTATAGCTTCAACCAGAAAAAACCTGTTGCTTCTATGGCATTAGCTGATGATGGTGAAATAACTGAGATGGTATTCTAACATTTAAACAAGGCTGTGAGAACTGGAGAAATCAACTTTCTAAGGGGAGCTGGGCAGCTCAGAGCCTGGGCTCTTGGCAGAAGCTGCTTGGGAGCCCAGTGGCTGCTGAATTCTGCTGAATCCTGGCTCCTGAGCCCACCACTGTGCAGCACTGAGCTCAACACTGCATGATGAACAAAAGCACAACTTCTTTAGCTGAGGTGTCTTCCAAGTGAGATCATATGTCTTTTTTAGAGTATAATAAAAAATGGAGGATCTACAGCTTCCCTTCTTGGCTTGTTTCTGTGGTTTATTACCCTGCTTGTTAAAAGCTTTTCTCCTAATTTGCTTACAGATACTTGTTTAGCAGCCCTTTAAAAGTCATTTTAGTATGCAGTTTCTCCTAAAAAAAGTGAAGTGACCTATTTTTGAATTTTCTGTTATCTTCAATGCTCAAAGAGTTCTTCTTTGCAACTCTCCCACAAATTGTGGAAGTTTGTATTGTGTATTGCATGTTAGTTTGCATTCAATCATTTCATATCTGACCCCTCTAAACAGATATATCTAAAGATTAGTAGTATCTGGTTTACTCCAGGAGGTCATGGTGAGCTCCTCTGGGGTGGCTCTTGCCCATTTTAGCCACCCTAAAGAAAGACAGCAGAAAAGGAATGGGGGTGCACTTTCATGGGTGGCACTCCTTTCCAGGTGGGTATCAAGAAAAAGTGTTTGTTGGTTGGGTTTACCAGTCCAGAGCACTGCTATATTAATGCTGTGTCCTCTTCCAGTCTTTAACTTCATTTTTAATCAAATATCCTGAGGAATATTTGTGATTTGAGAGCCAGATGTGGCAGCAAGCAGTGTGTCCCTCAACTGTAGCTGCCTGTGGATTAGTCTGTTGTGTAATGAGTACTTTCTCTGGTTGGTACACGGATAATCTAAGTTAAAGTATCCTAAAGAATATAAGAATTCATTTTTCAGAAACCTTGAATCTGTACTTACAGGTAAAGTTAGGCTCAGCCTCCATCACTAATGGGCTCTGTGCCTGTGATTTGAGGCTTGTCTTCTAAGAGCCTGGAAGCTTTTCATTGCATTGCTTTTCTTTTCTTGGCTTTCCCCAAAACTGCTTTTAAAACTATATTCTTTGGGGCAGATCTCTCATTCAAACTCCTGAATACAGGCTTGTTACAGCCTAGTCAGGCTTGCTAATCTCAATATGCATATCCCTAATAGTCGTAAATTAGGAGGATGCTTAAACAACCAATGGGCTGGAAATTATTTATTGCCCTCCCATGATACAAGCCTCTCATTCTGGAGCTGAGTAATCTGCTGCTTTCTGTTCAGTGTGCATGTCCTATGCACCCAGTTGCTGACAACTTAGCAAGGGGTCTGTTCTTTCAGGGTTTTCCTGGGCTTTCTATTCTTATTGTCAGTTTTGTTCAGAAACCATGTCATTTGGGGAAAATTGGCCAACGTCTTTATTTTTTCCTAATGAATTTCCTATTCTTTTTTTGTTCTGTTGCTTGTTACTTGGTATTCTTTATTTTATGGTGCAGCCTCTCATTTGTTACCAAACTGGCATAGGCTTTTACTCAAATTCTGGGTTGTTATTTTGCAAAGCAGAGCTGTGGATTGGAGTCCCTGTCTGGCTAATTCAGAGCTGGTTCCCCCTGTCTCATGGCTTGACCACTGGCAATGCCAATGCTAAGCTTACTAAGTTAATTCTTGCCAGGTCTGGGCATGACCCTGCAGGAAGCATTTGGGATTCCCAGTTGGATTCCCTATATTTGGTTGCTGGTTACTAATGCAGTACCTCAGTTGCTTATTTCTGCATCGGAAGGTGAGCCATGCATTTAGAAATTCAGATGACTTGTTGCAGGCTGTGGGAGGTCTAGAGCATGTCTCTTCAAAGCTGAGGACTTCCGTTTCTGGAGCATAATTCTCCTCATTTATTTGTGAGCTGCTTAGCTGATGACATCCATTCTCCAGCACAGTTGGATCACAGACTCCCCTTGGCGCCCCTGTGCTTCAGAGTCTTCCTGCAGATCTATCCCAGTGCAAGACCAAGTAAGCAACTGAGTCATCCCCATATGCAAAACAGAAAAAGAGCTTTCACATGAAACATCCTATGTATCTCATAACCTTTTCAGGAAGGTTGGAACCTGTAGATTTAATATTTGGAGGACGTGATTTATGGCACTCTTTTTCTCACCCTCTTTGTGTCACTGCTTCTCTAAAGGAAGATTTTTCACTTGGTTTTCCCTTTTGGCCAAACACCTGGCATTTGTGTAAGCAATTGGGGAAAACATGGGGAGAATGTGAATGTTTTTGGCAGTATTGCTTTGTGTGCTGCATAGTTTTTGTGCTCTAACTCTGCCTTCAGTCTGGCGTCCTCATGGCTGGTCAACTTAATCCTCAGCTGGAGAGTTTAGGAATAGTGGAGATGCAACCAGAAAACCAGAAAATGCATCTCATCTCATGCCATACTCATTTTTGCTGTGAAACACTTGACTGTGGATTTAAATGAAGAAAAAAAAAAAACAACAACAGACCTTAGTCTGTGAAATCCAAGTGGTTGGATTTGTGCTGTTCCTTTGCATGCCTAAACTTCAAGGAGTGGTTTAATATTCTCTGTTGCAGTTTTCCTTTTTAATTTTGAAAAGGAAACATTTTAATCACTTCCATACATGTGCTAATTTAAAAGGGTAAAATTATTGCATCATCATTTTATAGCACTTGGCAGAGAGACTATTCTTGCTAATTTTATCCCAAATCATATCAACTTAAAGCACTTTTCATGCAATCTTGATTTTTTTCAGTACACTTTTTATACTAAATGCACAATTTAAATGCTCTCCATAAAGATTCAAGTCTGAATGACCTTGTGCCTGTTTGGATGCCCTTCATTTTATCTGGTGCAGATTGTCAAATGTAATGTGGTGGCTCTTATGATAGAGTAGTCCCAAAAGTGATGGTTCTGTGAGAAAAATACATCAGGGTGACAGTGGTGTACGACAGAGGGAGGAACTGATGATATTTCAGACTAAAAAATGCCAAATAGCCTCAGTAGAAATTTGTTTGTAAAAAAAAAATAGTTGGGGGAGGAGAGCATGCCTCTCCAGGAATTGCTTTGGATTCATGAATTCAGTTTTGATTTGCCTCTTTTTCCTTTCCTGATGACTGCAAAAACTTTCCCAAGAAGAAATAAGCATTTGCTTTGAATAGGTCAAAAAGTAGCTCCTGTTTTGTGGAACGTGGGCTGTAACATATTCCTGCTGGTCTGAGTGCAATAAACCCCTCAACACCTTCAAGGTACAGAGGGCATTTATATAAAATCTCATCTTTATGGGTTTTTTTGGTTGCCTTGTAATTAACCATGGGCTCTTGTCCTTTCCCTTCCTTGGGAATGAGCTTCCTTCATGTCCCACGTTTAAAAGCAGCCATAAAGATGGGGCAGTTGGTGTCCTGTGCTGTTTGGAGTATGTGTTACGCGGCCAGACGTGGCTGGTTTCTGTCCTTGAAACAATGATGAAAATCCAGGGCTGAAGTTCACCAAGTTGGCTGTGCTTAGAAGGCTGCTTTCTCTCAAATTTATTCTTGCTTTCATTGCTTCTGGGTGAGGTAATGCAGCTTTTTATACACAATGAATCTATGAGTTTTCTCGGGTTTGATAGAGACATTAATGACTTTGGGGAAGTTTGGCAGCATATTAGCGTCTCTCTTCCTCGTCATTTGTTTTATTCCTGTTTCATTTTTGCTGTGGCATTATCTAATTTAAAGTAGCTTTATAACTTAAACCTTTTAGCGTATGAAGAAGAAAATCCTGTGCCACGGAAGAAGTAAGAATGCTTTCATTTGAAGCAAAAATGGTGTTCCCAGTGATTGGGTTTCTATCCCACACAGGAAACTAAAAAAAAATTATCATTTTGCTATTTGTGCACTGCAACTCTTGTACTTCCATTCCTGAATTTCAATTACTAATATTGTTTAAGAGTATTTGTAAACAAATCTTGGGCATGAGTTTATTTAGTCAGTCAAATGGTAGGATCTTTTACTTCATCTTTTCCAGACCATAACATGCAGATCTCTTAAAGACATACGAGGTATTTGTATGACTTAGAAGACAATTGTTCAGAATTCTCTGTCTGAAAATTTGCTTCCTGCAATGGCTTTCCATTCTGATTTCAAGCCCTAGTATATTACATATTTGTATCTATGGTGGGGGAGAGACAGAGAAAAAAAGGATGTGTCTGCCTTTGGAAATAATTCCTGTGTGAATCGCATACCTTCCTTCATTAGGGAACAGAATTAATGGAATGTTGTGTTTCTTGCTTTTGTAGCTTGCAAGTCAAACTCTTGTATATGTATGGATTTAGGCAACCTCCAAAGAAGATCTTTATTACCAAGTTTTTGGAAGTAAAAGTTCCTCAGAGTGAAGTTTATCTTTGAGGAAGTAATAAAATATAGTTGTGGCTTTTCCAAGGACTAATCTTCCATATGTGTTCTGACAATGTTTTAGGGAGTTTTGCTGGCAGAGTCCTTAGTATTTGATCAAAATCAATGGACCTGTTCCTTTTTTGATTCAGCTCAGACTGGAGGAGGAGATTTCACATTCCTCTCAAGGCTTATTTCATTAGAAAATATGTGAAACCTTTACCATGGAATACTGAACTCTGAGAAATGAAATACAGTAGTCCATGGAACTGCAAGCCTACAAACCTGAAGTCTCTCATATGCAAAGCACTAGAACCACATTTGTTGGAGAAACAGGTTAGATACAAAGTAAATGAGATTAAGTATTTGCCAGAAGTAATCCTACCAGATTAAGATAAAATTTCAATGGAGCCTTTGGTAGAGTGGCAGATGAAAAATATATAATTTCAAAGTGGAGAGGACTTAAAAAATCAAAAAGAGAGAGGTGTTGGATTAAGATTGTCTCATGGGGAGACACAAATGGCTTGTGCCAGAGAATGCTTATTAGTAGATAACCACTGGTCTTTGTCTTCTGTCATTTTCTTCTGCTTATGGCAACAGCTGAGAGTCAATAGTAACTAAATGCATGGTTGTGCATTTCCTTCATTTGAGCTTTGTCCCACTTCTTTAATGGGGTATCCAGTGCCTGTCCATGAGACTGATCCTTTGGTGGGATGATGATAATCCTCAACAGTGTGCTAAGGGATCTTTTTAGTAGGACAGTCCTAGTTTTATGAAAATATAAAGAAGAAAGACTTGGGGCACCATTAGACCACATACAAGTAATGTTCTGAAAATAAATAAGTTTAGCTATGCTGTAGGGGTTGTACAAGGTTTACTTGCAAACTCAGGAGAGAATCAGTTCTCTTCTGCCTTGAGAGTAGTAAAGCAAGGGATATCTGTCTGGGAAAAGGAAAGCTTATAGAATGTATAGGGGGTGGGTTTTGTTTTTAAATAAAGTTTTGGAGGGAGTAGAACTGATTTTTAAAGTTTTGAGGTTGCTTTTTTAAGGTGGAGATTAACACTGCTGGGACAAGAGTGAGTGCATATAGCTTGGGCTGGGTGCATTTAACCCCTGTAGATTAAAAGTCTTGTCATTGGAAAGGCAATGCTCAGAAACAGCTTTTTGAAGTGGTATCATAAGATCAAAACATTTGATTAGTTCTGAAATAAAGCTTGGGAATTTATGAAAGTGGCTACCTTGTGAGGTGGAGGATGGCACGACCCACAGAGTCTCATCCAGTTTCATAATCAGAGTTCTAAGCATGCAACAGCTGTGCTACAGCTAGAAGATAGTCTGTCTGCTGGTTTCTTCCATTCTGACACAAACAGGGAAAAGATGAAATTCAGCCTTGTCATTCATTACAATTCAGTAAGACAATACCTGTTTCACTTATTAAGAAAATACCCCAGAAAAAGTCTACTCTAGCACAGTTTGGAGAATTTAGTTATGGTCAGACATGTTGGGGTCCATTTGTATTCTCTTTTGTCTAAATACAACTTGCAAACCACATAATGGAACAGTTCAGGCAGTCATACTGGACAACTCGATAGCCATCTCACAGGATCACAGAGTATTTTGAGCTAATTTTGCATAGAATTTCAGAATAGTTCGGTGATTGTTGTATTACTATTTTTTCTAACATCCTACCCAAGATTTATATTTTTAATCCCAGACTGAGCAAGGTAATTCCTGTATCATTTCATAATTGTTCCTAATTTTACAGAGGCTGTAAAGTGTGAACAGGTTTCTGTTATGCATTGAACCGGTGTACCTGAATCTAGTGCTTCAGTTTTGATTTCAGGAGATTTCTTTTTCTGGGTTACTGCAATGACCTAGCAGAGATGGGAGGGAAAAAAAAAAAAAAAACCCTGATAGATTAATTTCATTCATTTTACTTTTGTGTTTTCTGTGGTAGTAAATTGTGTGGTTTTGGCTTGGTGCAGGAACATGCAGAATTGTATTTCTGGGTTGATTATCAACTTATTTTTTTCCAGTAGGAACTCGGTATGAAAAGGCAAAACTTTTACAGATGTTTGAGGAGCAAGGTTGAATGTGTATATATGAGTCTTATTTTTCTGCAATGCAGTTAGAGGGTTGTGCAGAGAATGTGGAAAACCTTTGGCAGAATTTTCAAAGCAGAGCACTCGTGCTGAATAGAAACTAAGCAGTCAAGGAAAAAAAAGGGAACAAGAGAATTAAAAAAAAAATTGCCTTCCAAATAGAGCCTGGAAAGCTAATGAGCATATGACATCATTTAACTAGTTATAAAAAGATTACAGCTCCTCTGATCCAA
Source organism: Ammospiza nelsoni (assembly GCF_027579445.1). Classification (NCBI taxonomy): domain Eukaryota; kingdom Metazoa; phylum Chordata; class Aves; order Passeriformes; family Passerellidae; genus Ammospiza; species Ammospiza nelsoni. The sequence goes on from NC_080636.1 coordinate 53,889,784, forward strand.
GAAACAGACCCTCCAGGTTTCTGATGTTCCCTAGATGAAGGAGGTCCAGAGTTGTGCTGCTGAAGTTTGTCCTTCCCACAGAGCCCCTCGGTGCTGGCAGCCAGGGTTGCTGCTGGTTCTCCTTAGGAGCAGCACCTGTTCCAGGGCTGGCAGCAAAGGCCTGAGCCTCATCTCGGCTGGGACAGGCAACTGCAGCCCGAGCTGGCCAGCCAGAAATAGTGCTGTGCTCTTGGAGTGCCTCCATCTGTGCTCAGACAGCAGGAGCTGCTGGAGATGACCTTGTTTGCGGCTTGCACGTACCTGTGGAGACCCGAGGGCCCCTCCAGGGCCAGGAGGGAGCTGTCTGCTGTGGGTACAGCACCCACCCCTGGGGCCCTCGGGCCACATCCTCTGCCCCTGGTGATCAGAGTGAGTGCTTGGTCCAGGGTGGATTGTCTCCTCTGTAGCCCAGCCAGGCACGGAGAAGACTGTGAGCATGTTTGCTGGTCCCCCAGACTATAGGGGTGCAATGGGACAGCAGCATTTCAGATAAAAGCCGGCACTCATCTTTGCATGATGCTCAGCTCTGGGTGCTGTGCATCTTCCTCCATCCTGGTGGAATGCTGCTGCCTCTGGAACCTTTCTGCTTCCCCACAGCAGGGCTTCTTCCCAAGGCCTCCATGTTTCAGCCTGAGAGCTAGTAAAAACCATGGAAACATCATTTTATTTTTTCAGACTTAATAATTATGTTTCAGGCTAGGAATGTATTTTTAGGAGGGGGAAGAAAAGAAGTTATGTAACTCCTGATTTATTGCATTGGCTTAAAGAGCTAGGGAACCTGGGATTTTCCTCTCTTGTCGTGGCGCTGGGAGCATTTCCCTTTATGGCAGCAGGGAGGCCAGTGGATAACTGTTCTCAAGAGTGATTCAAACTTTTTATAAATCTGCTGAATGTGTTCCTCTCCATCACATCTCGATTGCAGAGAGGGGAACAGCCGCTTTTGGGAGAGTGAGCCTTGGGGTGCAGACGTACCTTGATGTGGAGGGAGCACCTGGGAAGGCAGGGAAAGCATCCCTGTCCTCTCTCTGGGGGCAGAGATAGATTCAAGGCAGGAGGTAGATTTGTTCTGAATTAGAGAATTTTTTAATTGGTTACGTAGGAATTGTGCACTTATCTGTAATGTGTGTATGGAGGTAACTAGTAGTAACTCTGCAGAGGAATCCTGAAAGTTGGAAATGTGTTGGAGCAGAGACAGAAGTGAGTTCTGATTCTGCAAAAACAAACTTGCAGGTTAGGAATTGTGGTTGCGTGTGTGTGGCTCATTGGGAATAATTTGCATAATAGAAACAACTTGAGAAAAGCCGTGTGGAAGTCAGCATACGTTTTGTCTGCTTCATCTGCGGTTTGCTTTTATTCTTGTCCAGCAGCTAAGAACCAAAGAGAGAACTTCCAGCTTTCAGAGAAGGGACATGGTGGAGGGGGAGATACTACAAAAGAAAAATAAGTACTGGATATAATTCAGAAAAGACACGCAATCAAACTGAACAGATTGCTCAGGAAAAGATCTATTCTGTTGCTGAAATCCAAGAAAATGGGGGAAAAACAGGAAATAGTGAAATCTGTTATCGACCATCTGCTAAGCCTAGGAACTTGAGAACCATTCCCATGGCAAAAATACTAGATGGTGAACTTAATTTATATTTCATAATACTTAAGGTATAGTTACAAAAGTCCTATGGAGAATCAAGTATTGCTAAATGTTTAAAAGATATTTAAAGTCCTACTTAGACATCAGAGTATTAATTGGTTTGATGCCTTTTTTCTGCGATCTTCATCGATGGATCTAACAGATCGCGCCTTGTGAGGACGAGGCAGCCTTTTCAAGCTTTGAGGCGGAGAGGGGAAGCGGGCAAGGAGACAGTGGTTCTCCTCTTCCAGCTCCTGCCACCCTCCCCTTTGGCTGTTCCTCGTGAGTGTTGCCACCTCTACGGCACCATTACCATCCCGGGATGGGAATTGTTTGTGCGCTGTGATGTTCGGGAACCACGCGCTCCCCGTTCCTGGTGCTGCCTGCATGGAGCACACCGTGTTTGCTCTGGCCTGCTCTCTCCCTGCCTCTCCTTTCACACAGCACAGCCAGAGAGAAAACATCCAAAGTAATCCCAGCAGCTCGGGGGGCTGTGAGCAAGCCATGAATTCCCCTGCACTCTGCGCTCACAGTGACTCCACATGTGTGAAGGTGTAAGCGCTGTTTCCTGTAAGCGTTTTGGAAGGATGCAAATGGAGTTTAATTGCTGAAAGTTTGGATCAACGTGGCCATTCAAAGGCTATGTTGTTTGCTGGATTGTCAGTATTAATGGACTCGGTGTGCAGTTTGCAAATTGCCTTAAATGTGGGCTATTGGCTCGCACAGCTTTTTGGAGTCTTTTCACAATTCAAAGATAAAAGTGAGAGAAGTCTTTGGCAAAAGCATATGTTTGCATGAAAAGTATTATTATGTAGCATGTGGAAAAGTTATGATAAATTCAATTCTTCCTGGTGATATTGTACTTTCTTAGACGGATTGGTCATTTTCTGCCAAAACTTTCCAGCCTTGTTTGGGTTTCTGAAATGAAGGAGGCACAGTCTCCTTCCTAATGATAGATTTTTATTTTTTTTTTCCAGTTACAGAATGTACTTGAATTTTCTTTTCCAAATTTTCTCTCCAGGTAATAGGCTGTTCAGCCTGTGCACAAAGCAGGGTTCTAATAGGTAAGATTGTATAGGGTCACAAAGGTTTACAGTCACACGGACTTCTGAGACCTCTTAAGAAAGCAGGTGGAGTGAATTCCATTTCATGGAAGAGTGTTACCACCCATGTAGCTCACTGACCCTTAAAAATGAACCTTGCTGCTTCTGCTGACAGACTTGCTGTAGAAAGAGGCCATAAGTAGCAGTGAGGCACAGGGAGATGTTTGTGATGTCCTGGAGTCTTCACCGCTCTCCCTCATCTCATACTCTGTTCTAAATAACCCCATATTTTCACCCACATTGCTGCAGAGCTCTTCTGCTGCTCTTCCCACCAGTTGGTCTCCTCCTTTTTTCTGCTGCTGGCACATTTCCACCTCACCCTTCTCCTTGTAATCCTCTCTACAACCACTTGTTGCATCTCAGCAGCCTCAAGTAAAGAGAATTGTGCTGCCTGTCCTGGTCCCTTTGGTTCGGGTTGGGACCTTCCCTTCCTTCACAGTCTGTATTTGTAGCAAGGTGTTTGCAGAGGTGAGGTGGGGTTCAGGTGTCCTTCACCTCAGTTCAGGTGCAGCTGGCCACAGGAAGAATGAGATCCATGCAAAGGGAGGGAGGAGAGTGAACTTTGCTCAGCCCTCGTCTGCAGCTTGCTCAGCGCAGCTAAAATGGAGGGAGTGCTGCTGCCAAGTACTGCAAACCACTCCTGAGTGCATGCAAACACTGCTTTTAGGTGGGTTTGAGTGGATTTTCCCTCCGCTGGAAAAAGCACCACCTCTGGCTCCAAGGTTAATTCAAAGTCTGTACACTAAAACATGGAAATACTGGTTCTCAAAGGATCAATTGTAGGGAATATGAATACTGTCCAAACAGTGTTCTCCCTTCACTTTGCTTTTTCAGAAACATCCATGGCATTTTTCTTAAAACACGGATTCTTTTGGCCTGAAACACACCCATGTTGTAAAATGTTAATGCTTAGTTTCCAGCAAAGTAAATAGAGAAAATTTTTTGTATCAGTAAAAGGAGAGTTGTTTGGCAACTTTAGTTGTAGCTGCTGTTCCACTGGTGTTGATTTGCTGCAAAGTTTAATGCAAAAAGGGTGGTAGGAATAGTTAATATATTGTTTAACATTTTATGGTGTTTTGCAGTTGTAACTCTAGAACCTATAGTCAACCTGAGCACTTATCAGATGTTAGTTTTCATGAGGTTTTTGGGAATTTTGTTCTTTCTTTCAAATTCTTTCAGCTGTATCATCTGCTGTCCATAGCAGGGCAGGTGGCTGGACAGGGATGTCAGTAAGGGTAACTCATTAATTCAATAATCTTATGGAGTGCTGTGTACCAGCATTGGACAGTTCAGGTGCAGGGGGCCTTCATGAAGCTCCTGCCTCTTGGCCAGTTGTACTGCAGTCTGCATCTTCATGGCATTCAGCTTCTGTGGAGAAGTACACTTTGCAGATAATTTATTGGGTGATTTTTCTGTATATGGTGTGTGTATATATACGTATACACATACACATATACATATAATTTTAAAAAAACTTGGATGTAGTCCACATGTAAGCTTTGTCACACTGCAAGTGCTTACCTTTCTGCATGCTCTTAAATGCCTACTACCATGTCCTTGAGTGTGGAAGAAAGGGAATAAAGCATCATCTCTGCCACTTCAGCCCACTGCCCAGATGTACAGTTATTACAGTTCCTTTTTGCATACTGTAAATTATAATTAGTGCTTAACTATTCCCTAGCTTCAGCCAACACTGTCTGCTTTAAGAAACCTGTATCATGAAAGCAATTTCAGGTTTCAGTTTCTGCTTTTGGTTTTTGTGATGCTTTTGTTTGTTTGTTTGTTTTCATTTTCTAACTCTGAACCAGAAAACATTGCAGTATGAATGGGGGAATATAACTGAAATTTAAAATTGCACGAAGTCCCACTCTCCTTCCCCCACCTCCCTTGATCATAGGTTTTGGGAGGTGGGGGAAGGAGAGTGGGACTTAGTGCAATTTGCTAGTATTTAATATATTTAAGCTTATTTTTTGCCAAATTGCAAACAAATGTTCTTTTTTGAGGATAACATTTCTGTCAGAAGTGTGTGTGCCTCCTGGCTTGATCATTGCTCATGTTCTTGCTCTGGCTTTGTGGCTGGGAGCTGGTTTAAGGGAAGTGGTGCTGCCCAGTAGCTGCTCTGGGATGCTCTGTCAGTCATGAGGTGAATTTCTGGCCCACCTTGATTTTTGTCAGAAATTTTATCATGGCTCTTGGTGAGACTCTTAGGTGAGGTCTTTAGGGCTACGAAGCCAGAACTTTCCTGCCCATCCAGCTACTGGATTTTGTAATCTGAGATTATAACAATTATTTACACTGCTCACCTCAGTGATGCCATGGCTGGACCACTCTCCTGGAAGCAATGGTTGGCCCCATAGCAGAGAGCAGCTGCAGAGGCAGAGATTTGGGTTTGATTGTGCTGGCAGTCCCTGTAAAAGTAAAATTTTCCATGTTCAAATTGAATATTCAATTTGGCTATAATCAATAGCTTTTTAATTTCGAGGCTCAGAAACCAGAGTACCCTAAGTTAGAGGCAGGGCAAATTCACATCACCATAAACCAGAAATGGAAATGTCCCTGGAGATTTTATTAAAAAGAGCTCAAGATTTATCTGTCAATTTCTTTAGCTGATGAATAGAAATAAGAATCCTTGCAAAAGATTTCTAATACTGCTGTAGAATGGATGGCTTGGATTCTGTGCCTATTCTTAACTATACCAATGGCTTATGCCGTCTCAAAGTACTGATAACAGAAAGAAATCATGTCCTTTTGACACAGGGGAATGTTGGTTCTTTGGAATTTAGAAGTGCTTCACAGAGGGAAAGAGTTCTGTCACGTAGTTTGTTTGACTTTCTGGTCTTGCTTTGTGTTTCCCCAGGAACATATTGGTAGGTTGATTTTTGTTTTTGTGCCATCTTCCTTGAAATGGCCAGCCTGGGACCCTTTCCAGTATGCTTAAAGGTTATTATTTTCTTTTAAATTTCTCTTTTTTAAAGTATTATTTAGTTAATATCTGGTGAAGTGGAAGCATGTCACTGTCAGGGTATCTGATAGCTCTCACAGACCTTAGGAAGACGGATTCTGATTCTGTTGGATGTATGGGTTTTTGTGTCAGTAGAAGTTCCTTGTGACATGTCATTGCTGTCTCTCTGTTTGATGTCTCAGTGGTCTGTTTCAGGAAAAAAAAAAAATAGAAGAAAACAGGCTCCATATTTTATAGCCACTTAATCAGATCATTATTTATGCAGTAAGAAGGCAACATTAAATTTATAAGTAGCATAAAGTTGAGTTGATTTAAAGGCTTGTGTCCAGTATTAATCTTCAAGGAAACCAATACCAGAATGGAAATATTGCTGTGTCCCCCTGTGTCCATAATTACTTCTTTTAATATTTTATATTTTCCCAATTCCAAGACCTAGAAGTAAAGTGGTGCTATGTAAAACACCCAACCAACAAAGTATGGTACTGTATGTCATATGTACATACTTATGTTTGTTGTTATAATAAGGGTTTTAATTATATAAATTTGTACTTATGAGGGTCTGGCCATGATCACTGAACCCATGACCCTAAGGCAAAGCAGCCTTTGTTGTGCATGTGACAGCTTGGTCATGTAGACCCAACATCCAGGGCCCTTGTGGCCTCTGGTGCCAAAGCATCCCTGTGGGATTCCTTCCATCCAGCCTGGTGTCCTCAGCTTCTGGCCTGGCCTTTTAACTTGTTATAAGCTGCACCAGGCTTGAGGTGACTTTCACTTGTGATTAGAGATGATGCTAAAAACCTTGGCTCCCTCACCGAATACACAAGTCACTGGGAACATTTGGCTCACCAGCCTCCTTGGTGCTCTGACTGCCCACAAGGCATTCCTAGAGCTCATGGGGGCAGTGCTCCTGTGTTACCATGGCTGCCTACAGAGTTGTTGGGATAGAACCAAAACTGGTTTTTCTGCCTTTATGAACCTTCAATTCCTGCTCTGTAGTAAGCAAGTTTGCAGAATTTCGACCTTGATTTGTGTCAGAAAGCTGAGCTGCTAGTCTTCATTGCCAAAATTGTCTCTTGGCTATCCAAGGTGGATTTCTGAGATATGCATGTGTTGGTCTGTGCAGTGTCTTTGCATTTATCATTTAAAAATGGCAATGGTGAAGAACTGGCACTGTGTTGAATGTTGCATATTTATTCAAATATTGCATAACTTCTTTCTGCATGGCTGCCTGAAAAGCAATCCCACCACAGTGACTAGGTGTTAGTCCTGGATGTACTCTGTTGGGAATTGAGGAAACATTTAGGAAGAGGTAAAAATCATGGTGGGATGGGAGTTGGGGAGTTGTCTTTCTTGTTTTAACAAAACTGGTATCTTAACTTTTCTAAGTGTATCTTTTGATATTTGGGTTTTTTTGACAAATTTTGAACATCTTGTCTGGAAATTATCCTGTTCATTATATTTTTTTTGGAAGTAAAATACTGGCATAATTTACTGAAACCAATCTCACTTCCATCAGTGTAAAATCTGCTAGTGCAGGGTATTTTTGCTGGCTCCAGCTTCGAAGAGTTTACTTAAGTTTCGAGCTGTTAGTACAAACCCAACAGGTGCTGCCTCTGAATTATGGATGATTACACAGTCACTTTAGTCTGAATAAAGGTCTGGGAAAAACTGGGTTGGGTTATACACAGGAGTCAGCTTCAGCAGACAACCACAAATGCCAAAGACAGTGTTTTTACTTTAGTGCAGGCATTGCATATGTAATTTCTGACTGAATTGGGAGGAGATTAAACAAGCTCCAAGTTTTGTATTTAGATGAAAAAAAGACTAGAAGAAACCTGGGAAATTGTATTGAAAAATATATGAACATATAATGTGAATATACACAGTAAATTCAAATTCCATGATGACATACTTGAACAAAAAAAAAATTAGTAAATGCATTCAGCATTTCTTATTTCACCAAAGCCAAGATTATCAAGATGTCATTGTTGATAAATGAGAATAAAACTCAAAGGCAAGTTTCAGCCTCAAATGCACTTAGCTTTGAAATGGCCTAATGTGCCAATTCTGTTCTTAAAGGAAAATAGTTTACATACCTGACATCTGAGCCCTTTAAGTCCTGCCTGAAGATGTGTTTAGCATGCAAAGAGTGGAAGAAAATGTCTGAATCTTGAGAGAAAAGCTTGAGGAAATAAGGAAGGGAATACAAACTAAGGCAGTCACAAGAGAAAAACTCTTGAAGTGAAAGCTTAGAAGTGAGAAGTATATGTAACTTCTCTGGTCTCCTTAACATATTGAAGTTTAATGCTTCAATTATGCTGTAACACTACAGAAGGGGCAGTTCAAGCTGAAGTAATTAACAGATACTGACCAAAAACTGAGGAAAAGTCTTAAAAGCTCTACTGTATTCATCCCCAGTCATAACAGGGAGATGGAAAGAGAGTTAAGAATTGTTTGCAATTTGTAAAGTCTCCTCACATAGTTAGAATATTAGCTAAAAATGTAAGTAAACATCCAGTGAAGGGAGTGGCTTTTTTGCCTGTTCCAATTCATAGATGAATTTGCAGCAGAACTTGCGCAACACTGCAGGCAGTGCTCGTAACTCTTGAATGGGACATTCAATCCCTGTCTCAGTTGAGCACATTCAACTTCTAGCACTTGCAGATTCTGTGTATCAAGATAACATCCCTGTCAATTCTTACACAAATGTCTTCAGGGAGCACACACAGAGCCAGCAAGTGATATCTCTCTCCTGGGGAGCCAGTAAAGTCCCATTTGTGCACCAGTGACGGGCTTGTTTGGAACATCACCAAATATGTTTAATCCAAAGTAAAATGGAGTTTTGCCATAGACTGTCATGAACTTTTGCAGATTTTGTGTTTAACATCCTTCCAGATCTGTGAATTTCACTGTTAGGGGAGGGAGGGAAAAAAAAAAGAAGACCATACAAATTTCATGAAGTATGCATTGTATAAAGGATAAATGATTATAAGCATATGGTACCTTTCCATGAACAGACTTGCATATGCATAAAACTTTCTTTAGAAGTAGCCTTGGAAGCATGCAGAGCTTCCAAAATATCATTCAGACCACTAAATTAGACTTTCTCCTTTTCTTCCCCCTCCCACAATATTATGGTAAAATGGTAAGAGATAGAATTAAATTTACTCCTTAATTTCTTTCTTCTTATCTTTTCCCTCTCCCAAGAAATTTCAGGGACTCATTGTTAAACATTGTTGTACCCACTTTGGCTCCATGATGCATAAAGTGTGAAGAGATTGCCTTCAGCTGAAAGGCAAAAGGCTGGAAGATTATTAGAAAATATAGGAAAAGAAAAACTATATCAATGGTAGTACGCTAAGATGCTGATCAGACAGCTCAACACTGATTTTGTATTATTAGGAAAAACAAGACCAAATTATTGTTGTTGTTGCTGTTGTTATTATTATTATTATTATTACTGTTATAGTCTATTTTTTTTTTTCAGTGGGTACCTATATGACCTCTCCTGTATTTCATATACATCCTTTGCAGAGAATTCAGGAGGTTTGTGGTGAGAGAGGATCATTATTTTTCATGCATGTCATTTGTCCTCTGCTCCGTTAGCTCCCCTCGGCAGGATGGCAGCGAACTAAACCAGAGCTCTGGACCAGTTCAGAATTGTGTTTCTGTATCTAATCTGAGACAGTTTTGAAGTTGGCCCTAACAGGATTGGAGTTAGCAGCATGCAGCAGCTGAAAATGTCATACTTTGGCTCTGCTGCTGCTGGACTAAGTCTCACTATTGCCCTTTGTTGTTCTCACATAGCATTTTATTTTTAGGTGGCATTGTTTGTGAGGACATAGAGAAGAGAGGTGAGAGGGAGAGGGAAAGGAGGGCTGCTGGGCTGTCAACATTAATATACAGAAGTGAAGTGGTGAGGTGTTGGATCCCTCGAGTCATCCTTGGAGATCTGGCCATGTGGGTGGGTGAATGTTAAGATCAAGTGTGAGCAGTAAGTTAGCATCGAGGTGTCAGCAATTTCCAACACGGTTTTCCACTTGCTAATTTCTCTGCCTAACATGTCCTCCTCGTGCAGGTGATGGATATTCACGTGCTCTGTTGCAGGAAAATGTTGTTCTGATGGACTCACAGCAAGGGAGCAAGGGGGGGAAGATGCTGCAAAGTAAAGGGAGGGCTTGAGACAGGTAAACATGCCAGACGGAATTTCAGATGGGCTCCATCACGTTACCTTCCAGGAACAAATGTGTGGGATGCAGGAGTATTTTAAGCTACAAGATCATTTGGACTAACAAAGTGACATGCTTTTGAAACAACTGGGTAGACAGTAATTTAGACGGTTAAGTTCAGTTTGACAGGTCGTGCTTTGGTGTCACCCATCAATCTGATAATTTAGTTACAAAATATTTTTTGTGGTTTGTCCAAAATATCTCTGCCTGATAGAGTGTTAGGTAAGATGGCTTCTGGGGTGCTTTGTAAGGGTGGGAATGAAGGTCACAGCTTCAGGTAGTAGTGACTGTTTTACCCGTGTGAATTTCTTGAAAGACTTGAGGAGTGTAGAACACAGAAGCACTGGATATAATCTTTCTGTGCTATCAGTAATAGCCAGAGCACCCCAGAGCACTCTCGAGTTTAGAGCTGTTGATAGAGTTGATTGACTGGGACAGGTTTGCCATATTCTCCCCCACATCTCCCCATCTGCTTAGCATAATCAGAAGAGAATAATTTTGCTACTTATTTGCTTAAATGATTGAAATTTTGCCCCATTTGAGAGAGGAATTTCAGCTTTGGAGTGCGGTTATTTCCGGTAGTGTTGGGGATATAAAGGGAAGCTGTGGCAGAGATTCCTTACAGGAGGAGTCACCTGGAAGCAGCACCCAGTCCCTTTTTTCCCTGCCAGTCTTCAGACTTATTGGAAGCATATGCATGCCTAGGGTAAAAGAGCACAGAAATAATATAATGGGAAAGATTTGCAGGATTATCTTAACTACATTTCTGTCAACGAGACCTTGTTTCTTACAATACAATCCTAAATCCTTTCTTCATTAAAATTTTAAACCACTCAGCTCCAGAGGAAAATGCTTTGGTTCCTTTTCTCCTTAAAAAATAATGTGCATGTGTCTACTGAAATTGCACTGTTATATTTAAAAATACCTTAACAGGCTGCTTTCTAATGAGCAGGTTTTTTCTGATAGTGCAGTTTTTCTAGAGCAGTGGAACAGCTCATAAATAGTTAATTGGAGCCATGGCTGTACTTGTGCACTTGAGTAACAGCCTTGGTGAGGAACTTCTCAGTCGTGCAGACAGGCCACTGCAGCCTTATCAGCAACAGGAGCAGGATGTCAGATTTTCTACAGGAATAGGAGACACCAACAAAACTTGCCATCTACTTCTAATTAAGTATAGACTTGAAGTTCATTTGCTCAAGACAGCAGTATCCAAAGTAATCTGTATTTTTTTCTGTGAACTTCATTTTTCAAGGCATAATGCCCATTGGAATAAATTTGGAGTAAGTTAAAATGTAAAAGCCTTTTCTTTTCATACAAGGTCCTGGTTTCCTTCTGTATCATCTGGATTTCAGCTGTCCAGTTTATCCCTGTCATCTCTTTCACAGCATTGGAATTTAAATATTCATATCATGTTTTGTTAATAATGTGTCAGTGAATTGAATTACTCTCTATTCTTAATGAAAGCTCTTCAGGTTTAATGAGCAAAGAAATAATGTAAAATATAATAACCCAAGCCTTAATATTTTCTTGATCACAAGTCAAGCCTTCTATATAATTTATTAAAGTAGCATAATGTCCTTACATTTGAGGTCAAGATTTTGCAGGCTTAGCAGAGATTTTTATGCATAAGGGAAAGATGAAACTTTAAAAATATTATTTCAGCAGTTTCATAATTTAGGATTGTGACCTCATGCTCTAAGAATAATTATGGTGCATCACGATCAGCAGTTTATCAATATTCATTCATGGACTTAGACTCTCTTCATATCATAGTTTGTTGGGTGGGTTTTTTTTTTTTTCTTTTCATGCAACCATAGTAACTTTAAAATAGATGCTAAATGCCTTAAGGAGCATGGGCAGTTGCATTATTTGTAGATTGTGCTTTAAGCAGTATCTACAATATTTATGAAAGCCACTGTTCTTTCCCTGAATTTTTGTGCAGTTGTTATACCTTCTGCTGCCAGGTGGGACCAGTGTTTCTAAGGACCTGTCACAGTGATGTTGGCCAGCTCTGCTTGCACTGTGGCCGCCGTGAACTTGAATTTGTTGTAGCTGGAGGCGCAGTTCCAGCAAAAATTAGAGGCAGTAGGGGGGTTGCCATTGGTTTAAGCTGAAATCATAATGGCAGTAAAGGCTAAGTACAGATATGAAGGTCTGTGGCTGTAAGTTCAGTGCTGTTGCATCAATTCATTGGGAAGATGGTCAAATGCTGAGAACCAGCTGCAAGGAAAAGCTAAATCAATGGAGTGAACACTTCACCACTTTATAAAAATTTCTATGTATCATCTTTAATGAGGCATTAAATTAAGGTTTCTGACCTATCCAGCCAAGACCAGCAGGCAGCAAAACAGCACAAGCTCCTCTGACTGTCTTGTAAATACTAGAGAGAAGAGCAGAAGGCACTTCTTCTTCTGGTCAGATAGCCCCAACTGGCCTGATAAAGGCAGGACTGTTTGCAGGCATCAGGGACAAGTAGATGATTCCTCAGGAATTCAAGCATGCAGACATTCAACTCTACAAAAAGAGTAGAGCTCATGCCTTGGAAAATGGTGTATTCATTCACTTCTTGCAGGAAAAAGAAACTTCTACCTTTGCTGGAGTAATGGTCATCTGACTGCAGGTTTAGCTTGGTTGAGGAACAGTTAATGCAGTTTTTCAGCCAAGGAAATCTCAGAAAAGCTGAGACTAAAGGCCTGTATATTTTCTTTGTCAAGTAAACCAAAGCCTGTAATACCATTAATCTCAAGGGTTTCTTCAGGCTTCAGCAAAACTCAGCTGTTTGGGAAGAAGTTGAGTTGGCAGCTCTGGTGCGTGCTTTCAGCTGGGGCAAAGCATCACAGCTTTCCTCCTTGAGATGGGCACGAGGCTTCATCCCTGCCCTGATCCACCTTGATATCTTGTAGGCAGGGCTGCTTCTTGACCAGTTTGGTGTCTGTGCTAGGGGAAACTGCACCCTGTGTCACAAGGTTGGGGGAATTGAACTCTTTGCCTCAAGTCCAAGGTCATGCAGCCGATAACCTGCAGCCTGCCGCTCTCTGCCAGCCTCTGCAGCTGGTTCCTGGAGGGCTGAGAGCAGGAGGGACTGACTCCCCACGTTATTCTGCCAAGCAGCTTGGCCTGAACACTTGTGTGAGGCAAGCTTGAGGTGCTGCTTCATTTTCACTCTGCTGGGAGACATTCATGGGCTTGACATTTGTAGGCAATTTGTGCCGCTCCTGCAGCAAGTTGCCCGAGCGCTGCTGCACTTGACAGCACAGTCACCAGCAAGGGTAACAAAAGGCAGAGCAGCATTTGTGAGATTAAAGCAGTGTTTCTGGAATGAAAGAAGTGCTGAACTTCAAACAAGTGCTTGGTATGCATTTACTTTTATTAAAATTCCTCTGTATGACTCTGAAATTTGGATAACAGCCTTGCTTCTCCCAAGCATTAGTGAGTTCCTCTTGATCTGTCTTTGAGTGCTTGCTGGTGTAAAAAGACTGGGAAAGGTTTTGGCAAGTTCTTGCAAGTGTGTTTAAGCAGCTTAGAAACACTGTTTTTGTAGATATAGGAGCACAAATACAGATTTTCAAGGGAAGGTATGGACAGTATTGCCTGAAGCAGCTTTGTTTGGGCTCATTAAAATCAGAATGGCTCTGAGGAAAGTCCAGGAAATATTGCAAGAGTGTCTTCAAGGAAAGTCCACATTTGGAGTCCAAAACCACAAAAAAGACAACAGCTCTCTCCAGTGTGGTCAAGCTTTTGCAAATTCAATAACTAGACATCTATAGACAAGTGCAGAAGTGGAACACTTTATTCGGGGAAAACAAACAGGAATAAGTGAATCAGATGAGTATCTGATAACAGATAACATGCTGCAAAAAGTCCCTGGTTTACAGTAGCAAGTCAAGCAGACCCCTAGACAGAGCTTAAGGAGATCTTTATGTAACTGAGCTGTCTGTGTGTTCCCACCTAATAAGTTTTGAATGTCAGCCAACTCCAACTAAATTTGACAGTGGGTAGCTATTACAGCTATTCCATTTTAGCTGTTATCTCTTACCAGTTCCATTAAAAGAAGTGACTGGAAGGAGGAAAGGCGCCCAATTAGTGCCCCCACTAGAGGAAAGGGGCTAGTTCACATTTTTTTGCCTGTTAAATGTTGCAAGCAGGAAGGAGAAAGACCCAGGAAACAAGGCTTCATTATTCTTGCTCTTGAATGACAATAATTTTTTTAAATAGCAAAGCATTTTCATAAACTTTAGAGCTCTACTCTTTATTTTTTATATATTCTTTAGGAACATGAAAAATCAATATAGAAGTAGGAAGCTCCAGGTTTCTTCTGTCTTTGTGACAGCAGTGATCTCCCACACCAGGAGCTGCATGGGGTGAAGTGGTCTGAAGCCTGAAGGTGTATGCAGATGGGGCCTTCTTGGATCCTCCAGCTGTGTGATGAAACTGAGTTACAGTCTGTTTGCTGCAACTTTTGAATCCATGGCTGCTCAAAGCTTACTCTTTGTTGAGTCATCTTCTTTCTTCCCCAAATGCTTATTCTGCATATTGCACACCTGTTTTGAGCAGAAATAATTTTGGTGGCTACAGGAGGCAGGGTGGGGTGGGGGAGAGGCAAAGCAGATTGTTTTAGAATAGGCAGAAATTCAAAGCCAGGTTAAATGGGGTTTCAGCAACATGGTCAAGTGGAAAGTGCCCTTGCCCATGGCAGGAGGTTGGCACTAGATGAGTCCCAATGTCCCTTCCAACCCAGTCCTTTCAGTGATTTGATGATACTGCTTAATGAAGCAAAGAATGTGTCACCAGGTTCTTTGGTTTTAATTGGCTTTGTGTGGGACCCGTTTTGTCAGTGAGTAATAATATTTGTGGTATAACAATGAATGCAAATATTGCAGTCCTTGCTAAAGGAAATTGAAAGTCTGTGCCACAAACAGACTGCATAAGTGAGTTCTGGGGGGGGGGTGATGGATTAGCAAGTAATAATGTTTGCTCACTGCTATACACCTTGATTTCTGTGTAACTTGTATAAATTTATGCATAAGCACTTTGTTACGCACACTCATAAACTCTCTGTCTGCCTCTACAGTAGTGTGCTTTTGTGCATAAACAGTTAAACATTTTTTTCCTGACATGGGAGGGATGCAGGTATTTTTACTTACTGTACCAGCTCTTATTCCCACTGAAGTTAAATGCAAGCTGCCTTCCAAAATCAAGGCCTGCTATACATTGCAAGAGAGTTCTGGCAGGATGTAGCAGAGGATTTAGGAGATGAGCTGTGTTGGTTGTTGAACATAACTCTCCTGGTCTGTGCTTTGCTTAGTGCTCCCATTTTCCTTTGGTCTTTGCTGTCTGGGTTTCAGCTCCTCAGCCAGAGAGCGTGGTAGGTACAGTCCTGTGCATCATTAGTATGTGAGCAGTAGAGTGAATTTCAGCTGAATAAAAATGAATTCTTTGACTTGCAATTGTGAACGTTTCTAGTTTGCCTTGACAATCCTGTCAAGACAAATTTGAACTTTGTCAGCAATTGTGATTTCTTGTGGGAGAATTACCAAAAGCCTTTGCTCTAGGTATCAGTCAGTGATTGCAGCCCTCATCTGCTATTTGACCAAAATTTTCCATAGCACTCAGCAGGCTATTACTTGTCACTCTGACTTATAATGGAGGAGTATTTTAATTGATTTAAAAGTTAAAATTTATGGTTACTTAATACAGTATAGCTGTATTATATGTCAGCGGTTACACTTGCTGTGAAAATAGAGAAAGGGGAGTTGAAAGGACTTGGGGTTTGGAATATTTTTAAAACACATGCCATTGATTCTACCTTCCACTTTGAGGAGCTATCAATAGAGTTTTTATTTAGTTAATAGGAGCAGAGGTTTTCTATTATGTAATTATTGTTGATTTTAAAAGAGATTTTGGAATGTTAACTGTGCATCTAGTTTCTAAAATTGTTTCTTCCAAGATTCAATAGTGCTTCTGCTCAAAAGTCTTTGCTTTTATGCCGAACTTTGAATGACTGCATTTTGGATCTGATGCTGTTCTGTTTTGTCACCTCAACCACTCCTCTCTCATGGTTTCCAGGTGCCCAAAATAGGCATTATTATACATAAATCCAAGGGTTATGTGAAATTGAAAATTGTAAGTCACTCTGAAGGCTGTACAGTATGAGTGTGGTTGGTGCATTTACATACATGCAAGTTATGCATATGCTGGAGTATGGCATCAGCTGCTCTGGCAATCCTGTCTTCCTGATTTTTCTCATGGGTGCAAGTATGCAGTGGCTTTATAACTGGTGATGATGAGTTTAAACCCTCTTTTTCTCTGTGTCCATTTCAAGACAAGCCCTTTTGGAAGCAAATGAAGAGAGAAGGCACTACAAAGACGAGTGATTTGCATTTCTCTTCTCTCCACCTTGCCCATTGTCAACTTACCTGACTTTCTAAATTAGGAAGAAGTATGGAAAGAATATATGCATTCCTTCCATAGGAGTAGGATGGGAAATTGGGCTGTTGAATACTCATTTATGTATCTCTCTTTTGGCTCACGCTGCCTGACCCTCCACATAAACAACAGGCAAGGAAAACATAAGAACTTGAAGTGTACAAGTAAATGTGGCAGCCAACAGTATCACCACCAACGGGAGTGAACTTACCTTGGGGTAAATACAAGGGTAAGGCTCTCTGCAAATTGTCACTGTACGTGGAGGTGGGACAAGTGGGAAGTGATGTCCCTGTCTGAACTGGAGCTGCTGCTTGCTTGTGTGCTCTGCTAATCATCACAGTTTTTAAAAGCATATATGAAGCCAGAGAAGGCTGTTTCACCTGTGACAAAATTCACAGGTGGGACTGGAATCATGATTGCTGGAGGGGATCCAATTGCAAACTGTTGGTAAGCATCCTGAGAGGCAGAGAGACTGGGATTCTTTAGGCAAGACAGGAGTAGTAAAGATAGATGTGGAAACCCTTCTACTTTTAGGAAGGTGTTTGGTTTGGGCCATGAGACCAGGATGGGAAAAAAAACAAATTTACAAACTACCTCCATATCTGTATACCTAGAGCTGCAAGAGTCATCCTGTTTCATGTATCAAGTAATAGTGACATGCATTAAAACACAAAGAACAGGTTAAATTTCCTAAAAATGGGAAAATGTTAGTGAAAAGAAAGCCATCATTATTTCAAATAGTGGTTTTAGAAGTTGACAGATGTTTCAAAATAATGTGACTATTAGTCTTTTAAAATTCTGTTAATCAGAGATGATGGTAAAGTTGGAGTTTGGTTCTCACTGTATCATCTGAAGCCAGTGCCAAGCTGAAAACTTCCAGTAAAATATAAATACCTGTCCCTAATCTTATTAAGGATTATTGCTTTTTGATTAGTGAGATCATTTTAGGGGGTTTATTTATTTTTTACAGACTACTTTTTACAAGTGTTCACAGTGCTCCCTGCATCTTGCAAGATACTCAAGTCTGTTATTGTCAGGAATTTCTCTGATAAGACCTATGGGCTGGAGTCTCAGCAGTGAGTTGTGTTGGTACTTCATGCCAAGTGATACTGCGAGCTGCCTGTTGCTTTCCATTTTCCCCAAAGTCCTGTTTATGAAGTTTAGATTGGTGTGCAGACCTTCCTACTTCTCTTTTCTGTTCCTGTGTGGCGTTTTAATATAGCAAACACTACTGCTGTAATTCCAATACCCTTTCAACATCCACCATAATTTTGTCTTGGTGGATGGGAGGGGAGGGGGGCATAAGGGCGTTAAAAGACCAAACCCACCACTCCATTTTCCCCTTAGATTTTTTCAGATCAAGCAGTAATTATACATGTTGCCTTCCTAAGCCTGTGGGATTGCTCTTATGAGTAAAGGTCTGCCATACTGGGGCTATTATGTGACAAGTTGGAAAATAGCCTTTGTTCCCATGGTAACCTTTTTTTTGTGCTTTGGTGCATTTTTCCTCTGTGGTTTTATGGTTGCTCTGGAGGTTTTTCTATTGTGGTATTTTAATCCCCAGTAGACAGTGGATGGCAGTTCAGTTTACTTTTTGCTGTTATGAAATAATTTAATTTTGAAAAAAGTTTATTTGATTATGGAACTCTTGTAAACTTTTTATGTTGTGGTTAGGGTATTAATGGTGTGGTAGCTTTCTCTGTAAGCATGTCATGCACTCAGAAGTCAAAGCAAACAGTTGGTAATAGGAAAGTACGTCCAACTGGACCAAGCTGCTTCTGTTGTAAACTAATAGTTTTAATACAGTTATTCTTTTAGTACTTTGGGGCCAAGCTGTTGCCAGACATATCAGGTAGATTTTTGTCTGCAACGGAATGACGTTTCTTAAGGTCATTAACAGTCAATATTCTGGTCATCAATGTCATTTCAGGTTGATGTAATAAGGGTTTCATAAAATAAACTTTCAAACAAAGGAAGGTGGTTTTTAGGAGTTGCTTGTTTAGACTCTGAGGGAAGAACTTCAACTAAAGTTGAGAGCCTGCTTTTAAAAGGAGGAGGCTTTTTAAAGAGATGCTTTTATTACTGGTAGCATCTCCCTGCATTTGCCTTCTTTGTGCATTTTTCTCCCTTGCTTATTCAGTTTTCTTTGTCTCGGAATCCTTCAGTAGCAGAGCAATGTACTTGTGCAGTCTTGTCTTGCCTGAAATTCCTCATGGTTATGATTTCCCACTGGTGCCCCCATCAACAAGTGAGCCTCACTTGAATCATGGCATTTTATGCAGCTTTAAAATGTTTCTGACTGAGAAGGCAGCAGGGCCTCACCAGGTAAACACTGCTGTGCCCTGGTAGGAGAGTTACCAGGGTGCATAATGGCTTGCATCGTTTTCAGTAGTGGAAAATGAGATGGTGCTGTGAAAAATTGGATCTTCCAAGCTGTGTGTCTCCTCCTAGTTAGGGCAGGTGAGCAGGTGCAGGAAAAGAAAGGGTTAAATGTACTCCCTGCCCCCTCAAGCAGACTTTCAATAATTAACCAGATAATTTTCCAGATAAACTGTTCCTGCCTTATCTTGCTATACATAGCAATTTATAATCAGCAGCACAAACACCAGCATTGCATGCATTTAAACTGCACTAATTCTATAAGTGGGCCAAATATGAAAAGTTAGAGCAAATGCACTGTAAGGCTTACTGGAGTTCTCTGCCTTCCAAAGCCAAAGGCTTTATGCTGATAGGAGACTCCCCTTTTAGGTTAACCATTCCATTTCAATTGATAACTCTATCTATACACTGAAAAACCTGCAGAGCAAGGAAATTTTATTTCCCTGGGGCAGTTGTGTCTTGGTAGGTTGTGACAGCAGTTAGAGGAGAAAAGTGCCTTGCAGAAGAAAAGTAGGAGGATGTTATACTTCTCTGATCACTAAATCACTGGGTAAAAATTAGTTTTATTTCCCTAGGAAATAAGTGCTCCTCAGTTTCAGTCCATCAGAACACGCTTTCTTTGATGCTTAAGTTTATATTTTTCTGTAGTCAGTCGATTATTTGGAGGTAAAATTTGGATTGCCAACTGTAGTTGCTACCAAAATATTTCAGTAGAGAAGGTCAAGGAAAAGTCAAGGTTTACAGCTGGATGGAGGAAAGTGCTGAGTCCTGTCAGCATCCACTAAGGTAAATGGGAACTGAAGGAGCATAGCACACTTGCTTCATTTTGTAAAATCAACATATGCCTTAAGGTTAAGCTAAATACAGGAACCTGTTCACTTTGACTGCGGCACAGAACGCATCAGATTCTATTTGCCGAATAAACATTGGAACTTAAATGCTTTTTTTAAATCCTGAGTGCATATTTTTAGATTTGGTGGGGCTTGGAAAAAAGGTTGGAGCCTTTTCTATTAGTGCATGTCAGAGTTTGCTTGTTATCAAAATTAAGATCCAGGTATGAAAGTGTGATGTGTGACCCTTAGGCATTGCTAAATAAAGTAACTTCAAGTGAAAGCTGGAGCTGCCGAGGAAAAATACCATCCAGGTTCTCAGCTTGCTTTTTCTTAACTAAATGCACTTCCTTTCCAATTCCTTCATGTTCCATCATACTGAGCATTTCTTTAGATTAAAAAAGGTTGTAGTGTTTGAAGTTCAAAGAATTGAAGGTTTTCTCTCTTGGAATACAAAAGCTCTGTGCTTTAAAAAAAAAACCCAAGAAACCCTAAAGAACTAATTGAGGCTGACCACTAATTTAAATGTAATATTACAGCTACTGAATTCTATTTGTTGCTTGCTTGTTTTTCTTTAAAATATGCTCTCAAAGAGGGTAAATGTTGCTCTGCCTACTCTGGGAGTGTTGTTGCTGAGGCTCAGGGGTGGTTGGGTTCCAGCAGTCTTCCTCAGCTCAACATTCCCGAGGTCCCACATGACTGCCTTCTCCTCCAAAATTCTGATCATTTCATCTCTGCACCTCTTCACTCCTCTCTGCTTTCTTGGTCTGCTGACAAGAAGATTGGTTTATATACTCTGACATTTAAGAAACACTATTTTCCAGCCTGCTAATATGCTTTATTCAAGTAGTTATAGGAGAGAGACAGGGTTCTTTCCTGCAGTGAAGCTGTTTAAAAATTCAGGTTATACAACAAAAACTGATGCTGGTCAAACATCAATATTGACAATTAAAGCAGGCAGCATGGAGCAGAATCTGGGAGATGATAGATACATGGCACTGGGGGAGGTTGTGACTACCATCATTGTGGAGTGAATTGGTTTAAGAAATAATCTACTGGACAAGTTCTGACTAGTATGTCACTTTCTAAAGGAGTAATAGAATTATCTTGGACAGTGAAAATATTATGTGGACATGCACAAAAATAATGGAAGTAATGTGAAAAGGAAATGGTTTCTATGCTGTCTACTATGATGGCTGAGGGAACAATGAGTTAGAGAAAAGAAGGTGCTGGGAGAGCTGCTAAGAGAAGTAAAATGCTCTTGTTTTGGGCCACAGGTAGGTTAACTGCAGTATTTACAGTGCAGAGTTTACTACCATGTTTTTAGGTGCTAGTTCCCAGCAGAAGATGACTCCAGGGAGGTTATACTCCTTCAGAAATGAGATGAGAGGGTAGAAAAACTGCTGGCAGCCTCTGCATCTTGATTATCCTGATTATTCTTCCTCTTACAGTTACTTTCTTTTGTTCTTGTGGTAAAAATATGATTCTATAATCTCAAGTTCTTTTTACCTTTGTTTTTGCATACCTTTATTTATTGAGGTGTACCTGAGTTCCTTCTGTTTGTTTTACTGCCAGAAAATTTCAGTATTAAAAAGAAAAGTCAATGATGTGGAATTAAAAAGGACTCATCTAGATCTCATAATAATAAAAGCGCTTGGAACAAATGACTTTGGAATACATATTGTGGCTTATGCTTCTTTGGAGTGCTTCATTTTATCATCAGAGAGGCATCATTTGTTTTAACTGTGCTCCTGTATGACATCTGGTTTGGAAAGCATAATAACCTATATAATCAGCTTTTAAAATGCTGGATTATCTGTGGGTTTATTGACTCTTCTTTACAAAATCTGTTATTTCTAATTAATTCTCCATATAATTATTACTAAAGCGAACTCTGAGAGACACAAATGAGCTTGATGGCAATGGCTAGTCAAGGTCAGCATTTAACTGCCAGCATTTGCACTGTTAGGGATAATAAATCAGGCTTATTTTTAATCACATACCCTGCAACGTGACAAATGTTACTGGAGCCATTGAAGCAACGGTTTTCGCAATCATTTAGGAGATACATTTGGCGTTGTTAAACCCCTGTGCTGCCCTTGGCTGTAGCAGCATTGGGATAAAATATGCATGCTCTGGTGGATCTCCTCTGTTTGGATCCTGTGGAGTTTTATGGGAGGGGTGTGGGACTGTGTTTGCCTATTCTTGTTGTTGTATTAGAAATAATGAGAGAAGCATGAAAGCAACAACACCCAATCTACCTGTGGGAACCACTGGCTTCTGAAAATGGGAATGAGTAGCCAGCTCTTTGGCACTCTTTCACATTTCTGGTGTTTTCAGTTGTGAGTTTATATTGAAACTAGCTTGCCACCCACAAGGAATGTCTTGGCTCAACAACAGCCTGTTGTGTAAAAGTTTTTCTTAAAAAACATGGTAAATATCAGAGCAATAGGGTATATGCTCTGATTTGGTTTTGGGTAAATACGGTGTTTTCACTCAATCTGAATTTTAAGATTGAAACCTGCTGTGGCCCACATATGCCATTAGATTTAGCATGTCATTCTAACAGATATTTGGCACTAGGCTAGTTATCTTCCAGGGAGTCAATTGTAAAGTTTCTAATATTTTTTATGGTATTCATTCTTACATGGATCAACTCTTGGATATTCCAGAAGAGAGAATGACTTGTT
This sequence comes from Ammospiza nelsoni, assembly GCF_027579445.1. Classification (NCBI taxonomy): domain Eukaryota; kingdom Metazoa; phylum Chordata; class Aves; order Passeriformes; family Passerellidae; genus Ammospiza; species Ammospiza nelsoni. Next base: position 53,912,069 of record NC_080636.1, read on the forward strand.
GCTTAAGTAACTTGTAGTATTGTAACTAAACTTCTCATCTGGAGCAAATAATCAAACTTATCTCCAAAAAAAAGGAGCAAAAATTAAATTAATGTAGATATCTCTGTTATAATAAACTGAATTTAACACTGATATTTTGCTTATTAAGTGTTACCTGCCTATAACTTTTCCCACATGTCAGTTTACATTAGGCATTTTTACAGGCCAAAAATTTACAGCATGCTGATGTGGAAAATTAATGCAAAGGGAAATATTTAACTTGGAGCATGCATGAGAAGTAATTTCAATGTGGAGGGTTTAGTGTAGTTTTTCTGCCTATGCATATTATAGAATAAAGGGCTATGATGATTAATAAGAAGAATTGATTTAATGACAGTGATGAATAAATGAAATATCTTCTTATGTCATCCACACTGGATGTCTGGCCTTGAAATAAAGGCCAAGGGGTAGGTTCCTAATCAGTCAGATATTTTTCCACAATGGTGACTAAGGGGAGGCATGACAGCTTGAAAAGAGAGAGATTTAGGAGGAAAAGGTACAACCATCTGTGTGTGCCTTGTTTGGAAAGAAAAGCTTCCATGGAGAGAACGAGTTATCCTGAGGTTTAGCTTGTGATTTGAGCATTTTTTTGTGCTCAGCCTTTTATTATTTGCGCCACTTTACCTTTGTGTGAGGTATTACAGCAGCGTTTTGAATTAGCAAATACTCTGGTATTGCATGGGTGAAAGAGAAAATAAGAGATTTTTTTTAAAAATTGTTCATTGAAGGCAATCATAGCCAGAGCTGGCACAAGTTGGAGGAGATTGAAGTACCAACAGCAAATATCAATGTTTCTTTGCAGTAAGGTATTTGAGAACAATTCTTGTTTGATATTCCTGTTAAGAATGAAAATGCCTCATCTATGTTTTCATGTATTCCACTTTTAAACTGAATAAAAGAATGAGTTAATTTGATTTAATTGCACAATGTTAAGCTTCCACCTGTGATGCTGTGGCTGAGTAGCTGAATACATACTTTGTATTCAGGCTATACCTTCCAGCTGTACTCAAGTCTTCAGTGGAGAGGAGCACTGTATAAAATATGCTACAGATTGCGTCTTAGGCAGGCATTTAATAATAGTCATGGATCAACTGGTGTCTTAATTTGTCTTTGCTGACTTTTTTTTAACCTAATAATTCTGTGAAAGTGCAATTTTGTAGGGTAGCTTGTGTCTAAAAAAAGGTTCTCCCACCTTCTGCAAATCCTACATGACAATTTATTTTCAACTAAAAATAATACATAATTACATATATATATGCAGTATATATATAGAGAGAAGCATGTGCATGCGTATATATATAAAAATAAAAATCATGCACACTGCTGTGATACCCTGGAAACCTCCATTTCTCTACAGGAAAAGCTCTCTAATAAAATTACGTCTTTTTTAGATATAAAAAAAATACACTGACCTCTTTTAGGGTAGAAAGACCAGGAAAGTTTTTGCCAGTCTTATGAAGAAATGGGAACATGCAGCATCAAAATTAAAAATCCCCTGAGACATTTTGGTCTTACATCAGAATTGAAATGTTTCCCATCTCAGGCAAAATACTGATGTTTGCAGTGAAAGAAGGAGAATTTTCAAGGTGAGTTTTCCAGGTTACTGGCATTTTCTGTAGAAAGTAGACACCTTTTTAAGATTTTTGTTTAATGGGAGGTCTAATTTTTTCACGCAGCATGGAATGTGCTGGAGGGAGAAAGTGTTTTACTTTGTCCTAACACATCAGAGCTGAATACCAGCACAGCCTTGGCAAATCCTGGAAAAGTTACTTTTCCTGGGGGTAAATTAATGCAGTGTGTGCAGGTATGACTGACTGGAGCACACAGAACTTATTTTAACATGGATTTGGTGAGGCTTTCTCTCTTAACAGATGAGCTAATGCCATCACCTAGCAATTATCGAGTAGTTTGATGTTATGTAATGAGAGTATAAATAGCACAGGGACTAAAACTAGTAAATCTAACAGACTAGTGAGGAGACAAGAGCAGGAATGAATACTATTTGGAACTTTTTGATTAACATCTGAGCGCTGTCATTTAAGCAGACATTTAGATTTGATGTTGCACTGAAGCTGTAGGGTAGGGGAGCTGCGGTCCCTCATTTGGAGTGACATTTGAGCTGTGCCCTGTGGATAAATCACTTGGCCTCTGCATCCCTCTTTAAAGGAAGTTAGAAATTTGGAAAAAGGCAAAGGGTTCATACTTGAGAGTTCTTTAACAAGCTCATTATCTTATATTTGAATTAAGACTACCTGTGGACTTTGTTTCCCAGCGGCTGATGGACAAACAGCCTAGGACCTGCAGTTTGACCTGCCTGATAATTTCCCTGCTGGTGGGAAGTCTTTCAGGGTTGTTTTTGTAGTTGTTTGGCAGCGTTCAGGGAGATAACGTGTAAGAAATGCAAGAGGTCATGTTTACCTGGAGAAGAGAGGCTGTGTGGAAGGAGACTCTCTCTCCAGCCCCATAGAGACATGGAGGGATGCAAAACTTTCATCTCCTTCAGGATCTGGCATGTTTCTCCAAGCATGCCCATTGCATTAGGGTGGCATTTCTAGTTCCTGGGGGAAGGATACTCACAGGATCAGGAAATGTGACTTGTTTATGAAAAGCATTGTCCTTGAGAGTGGAAAATGTTTCCTAATGGTGCCCTGCAGTTTGAGACAGAGGTAGGTGATTGAATCAGGCTTGTAAGGTGCATCTCTGTACCAAACTTGAGGATGGTCTGAACCTCCAGTGCTGCTTTTCTGGCACTTTTCTGGCACGTACAGGCACATGGGAAAATCTTCTGCACTTGCAGAATGTACAAAGGCTTCAAAACTACATGAGAAGTAAGGTGCTAAATTGCAGGAATATCAGAAATAAGCTCATTAACTACTGCAGGGCTAAGCAGGAGCACAGACAGGGGAGTACATACCACCTTGCTGCACTATTTCATCGCAAGGCCTTAGAGCTTTGCTTACAGGTACTCCTTAGCTGTGAAGGCTTCAAACAAATAAAGAAACAGAAAGAAAATTTATAGCTGCCAGGTTGCTGCCAGAATGGTTTGTTTGTTAGTTAGTTTTTCATTTTCAATTTTAATCATCTGCTACCAATAAATTCCACTGCCCTTGTGGTAACTTCTCACATTAACATTGATATATTATGGGTGTTTTAAAACAGACAATAAAAATATTGCACTTACTAATTAAAGCAATTTGTGTATTCAGCTAGGCACTGCCAGAAAGAGTTGTGGTTTACTAATTGTTAGGTGCCTTGAGCAATATACCTGTTATTAATTCTTAATTGAACTTTGTATTATGGCTGGTGTGAATTGAAATATTCATATCTGCTTTGTTTTGTTTGATTGTTTTCACTCCAGCTCTTCATTGAGAAGTGTATCAACTGGATCTTCAAGACCTTCCAAAGTGTGTTTGGTGTGTGGAGATGAAGCATCTGGATGTCATTATGGGGTGGTTACATGTGGCAGCTGTAAAGTTTTCTTCAAGAGAGCAGTAGAAGGTAAGAAAACACAAAAAATATCAACACAAAAGACAAAATATTTTTTTTTTTTGTTTTATAAAAGAAATATATATATATAGACATATAAATTTTCGTATGTGTTTTCTGCTGTTGGTAAAATTCTATGTTGTTAATATGAAAAAAAACCATGTTGAGTGACCTTTACAGACTTTGTAAGCAACTTCATCAAGTGGATAAAAGGTTTTTAATATCTGATAATAAGAGTTCATGGCATGCGAAGGGCATAAATACTGTATAGGTTTTTGGAAGTCTTTCCTGATGAGTAAATGTTCTTACTACCACAGATGAAGTAGGAGATAGCTACTCACTGATTTATCTTCATGAAAAAACCCTAGAAGGAAAAAAATAGGTTCTTAATATGGTGTCCAGCTTGTGCACTGAGTGAGGCAGTGTGAGGTGTGATTAATTTCTTCTGTGATCATTAAATCTACTTCTGATGGCAATAAGGATTTAGCTCTCTGTTAAATAGACCTGGAGGGCTTGTGCGTCACTGAAGTCAAGGCTTCGTGTAATGTCTATCAATCTATTTATCTATCCATCATCAGAAGTGTCAATCTAATTGAAATTAACTTCCCAAAGTTATAAGGACACGAAAAGGTTTCCCCTTGCTGAAAACATCTTCTCTTAAAGTTGTGTAGTAGCTGACCTTGATGTCTTCATTCCCCAACTTCTTCTTCTTGAGCATTTAGTTGCTTGATATAGCACATGAACTTGAAAACCTTCTTTTTTCTGGCTGAGTGATTTCCTCCATGAACTTCCACACCACATCCTGGATGGCTCTTCAGGCACTCACATCTAAGTTGACCCCTGAATCATGAGAAGATAATTTTTGGTTAGGTGGTGGTGATGGTGAAGCTTTCCATATACATGCACACACTGTGTGAAGTGACAGCACCTTCTATTGTCTTCCTGCCTCCTTTCCTGCCTCCCAGGAAAGCTTCCTCTCCAGTCTTGAATCACTGTAATTTCAAGGTACTATTTGCCCAATGATCTCTTTTGCTGACCATTCCAACATAGCATGATGGATATTCTCATCCAGATTTACAGGAATTTATGAAAAATTACTAAGGAATCCCTTTAGGAGTTAACAGAGCAGCAAGCAGTTTTCAAGCTTCAGAAGACAAAATTATTAGGAAAGGATTACTCTCTGATCAGGCATAGAAAGACGTTTTTTAAATGTAAATAAAACTGATCAGTAATTACCGAAAGTTTGCAAGTTATGCAAAAAAAATTTTAAAATGAAAGAGAAAGCTACCCTGTCATCCCTAAAAATTTGATGTGCTTTGAATTAGATTAAAATACATTTTTAAGAGTCATTATAGTAAGATACATGTACCTACCAGTGGTATGTGAACACTGTCTAGATTTCTTGGTATGCACATGACTGAGTTCTTGATGCTACCAGTAGCATTGTTGCTAGGCAGACACACATTTCTGCTAGGCAGAAATTTTGTCTTGGCTTGCATTTTTTTTTATATATTGTAGAGTGTTGGCCCCAAAAGGGCATAGCAAAAACATAACACACATATTGGCTTCAAACATCCTGGCACAATCCATATAAATAAAAGTTTTTGTAGGTAATTTTGTAACAAGAGGTTTCTTGTAGAGCAATCATAAATTTTTCAGTTGAGGACCAATAAAAACCCCTTCCTGAGGTTTCCTATTTGAAATAATTGAAACAATTAAATATTTGTAGCACAGGGACGCACACATTTCTTTCATGATCCACTAAATGTTCCTCAGTTGATGAACATCCTTCTTTTTGTAAGGACCTTTAAAGGTCTCCTCCAACTCAGCCCCTCTATGAAGTGGGGAGACAAATTGGGTCAAAAAGCATGGAAACAGAGAAAAGAGGGATTTGGAGAGAGAGAACTCTGCACACTACCCAGCTTTTTGGGTCTCAGCTGGAATGGTTAACATTGTCAACACACCATGAACAGCCATTGACTGCCAATTCCTTCAGGCTCCTCTGAAATCCTACAAACCCAGAGAGATTATAACAGAAAATAAGAACTGTATTGGAATTTAAACCCAAGAAACTAAGAAGAACAAAGTGACTAAAGTTTGCATTTCAAATTATAAATCCGGTAGTTGTATTCCCAGTTAATTGTGTCTTGGAAGTTTCAGGAAATGTCTAATGGATTTAGCAGAAGGAGAGGTGCAGACCAAAAGGAGTACTAAAATGGGTTTAATGGTAAAATTTCAAAAGTAATTTCAAGTGGCATTAAATCCAAGGCTATAAATTATTCAAGTACTAGTTTTAGTATCAAGTAGGTACAGGCTTTTTGATGACTGACTGATGAACAGGAGAGTGGTATGAAGAAACATGATTTTGTCATTAACATAAATTTGATCTGCCTTGTAAGCATTAAAAATCTTTGGGCTGTAAAAGTGTTGGTAAATGGTGTCACTGCAAAAGTTAAGGTATGTACATTTAGAATACATTTTTACATAGGTTAATTTTATTCTATGGGTTTTTTTCTCAATTACAGATATGGCCATCCCTAAAGTGATTTAAACTTGAATTTGTGATCAATATAGAGTCATATGCTGAGAATACACTGTACTGTGAGGGAACCTAAAGCACCTGGCCAGGCTTGTCTTCTCTTTTTCCACTGAAGCAGCTTTCTCTAAGGAGAGTAGCAGGCTTGAAGTCAGAAATCACAGCTGTTCTTGCCTATGCTTTGCATTTTCAGTCTTCATTATGTTCAAGTTCCAGACAAGTATGAGGTAATCTCTCCTAAATCAAAATGTATATTGTTTTGTAAGTTGCTAATCTTTTATTCTTCCTTTGGCTTGGGAGCAAGAAGAAAGGAAGGCATTTTTTTCATCTTCATATGCTGCTAAAGACTACAGCAAAAATGACCATTTTCTTCAAGTTATTTTGCATATTTACTTGGAAATTTTTAGCTTCTTAAAATGGGAGCATTGAAAATTATATTGGATCAGTTATAAGGAAGCTTGTCCTTTTTTTTAAATACAAAGATGGGATAATTCAGTAGAGGTCAGATTCTGCTCTTGATTTCTGTAGCAGAAGGTTAACCTCACAGCTAGTTTTTCGATTTTAAGTTAAGAAAATAAGCTCTGAAGTAAAAACACAGGCACAACAACGGAAGTTTCTAGGGTTGTGGGGGTTTTTTTTCCTCACCTAAACTTTTGTCAGTTTAGAGTGGAGGGATAATTTGACTGAAGAAAACTTTTCAGTCTGATTTGATGCCTCCTGGATGTTGCTGTGCCCCTAAGTGAGCAGCGTAAGAACAAAGAAATCCTGCCTGTTTTTCAGAAACAGGTGCTTTTCCTATGCACTTCAAGTTGAAGAACTTCCCAAGGCTTTATAGGCCCTAGTAGAAGATAAACAAAAGCCTCTCTCTGTGTGCCTCCCTTGTTTATTTGTTTTGTTTTCATTTCAGTTGAAGTGGAAAACTTATCAAGGTATCAGGAATGCTAGCATACATAGCCCTTAAATAATTTGTCTAATTAGCATAACTTTTTGTAGAAAGCCCCTGGTGAGCAGGTAAGTTCACTGTATTGATCATTTTATAAAGCAATACTTTTTATGCTATATGAAGCTGAAGTTGACACGTAACAGGCGTTTTGCACACCATTTTGCAGTGTGTACAGCCATGAATTTTGTAGGTCTGTATTACTATAATTAATTATACATACAGTTCTTCACTCTCCACTCTTCTGTTCATTCACTGTAATGGAGTCAGTGTTTTTCCATAACAGGATGCAATTTTCCTTTTATCCACTTTCCTAAGGTCCGTGGCCTCTCTAAATTTGACATCACTCAGTATAGATGTCCATATGTTTTCATAGAAATTTTTATGTGGGATTTGAAGTTGACTCTGTTCCTGACCTGTTGCAAGAATCTGTTTTACAACCTATCAAACAGAAATATTAGGTGAAGAGCAAGCAGATGGGTGATCTGCTGAGGGCAAGTGAGCTGGTCAAATTCATGTAGCAGCTGCTACTCTTACTTGATATGCTATGGTTAATAGGTGTAAAATAAAATTTAAATAATTAAGTCATTGTAGGTTTGAAGCTGCCACCAGCCTTCCATGCTTTCATGGATATATGATAAGGACTTTTCCTGGGTTTAGCTCTGGCAGGCAGTATTGCTCTGTGAAATTAAGTCTTGGTTCCTTCTCCAGGCTGGCTTTAGTTACTAAGGGCTCAGAGTTGAGGAGACTGGTAGGAGGAAGGTGCTAAAAAAATTTGCAATGGGACCCCCAAAAAGGAATAAAAAAAATCCCCAAGCAGCAAGAGCTGAGACATAAGAAAAAAAGGAAAGACTAAAGAATCTAACATATATTGCAACAGAATATTTTAAAGTTGGGGAGAGGCGAAACGTGAGGGAAATCTTTCCTTTTGGGTCTTTGGAATACGTGAGCTGCATGGAAAACACTGTCCAGTGTTCAGTAAAAAACGCTGGATGCATTCAGGTGAATGTGAAGTGGAGCACCAGGGAGCAGGCAGAATGTGGTGGCGTTTCAGATGGAGGGGGGAGATTTGGGAACCACCAAGGTGACGGAGTGCCTTGCTTTGAAAACAAGCACAGAATGAGTGGGCTTAGCAGCTGCAGTGCCACAAAGAACATAAGTTGGTTAATAGCTGTGAAAATGATACAAAAAATATTTTATATCAAGGAAGCTGAAAATCTGCATTCATTCCTTTCCAAAAGCATTAATAATTTCTTCCCTCCCCCAAGACTTCTCAACATTTGCAGTTTTTTTGAGGGTAACTTATTTACTGTGTGAGCTGGTGTTGCTGTGGAGAGGGATAGATGAGTATGAGAATTTAAATACGGGCAGCTGTCTAGCCTTGAAAAACGCACGCACAGGGCTGCGTGCAACTATTCTTCCCCTGCACTCTGTCATTTGTCTTTTCTTCTTTGTTTTATGAATGTTAATTTCTAGCCTGCTTGGTCTGTAAAATAATATGCTCAGTAGGTGATAGCCAGCCTGCACAAGCACAGATACCCAGTAAATGGAGCATGGATGCAGTGGTAAGGTTGGTTTATCTTGGGCAGAAGCCTTCCACTTTGCAGAAGCCACAAATTCAAGCACCAAATTCAAGCACCATACAGACTTACCTTCTACATTCTGTTAAGAGCAGGGAAATTTTGGCGTTCATATGATGTGACGGGGAACTCAGTTCCAGTAATTTGTTATTGTTGTTGTTTTCTTTTTTAACACATCACAGGGTAGCATCCCAGCAGGTCAGAGTCGTCCTAGAGGGGGTGGCTCTGTCAGTGCATGCTGATTTAAAGTAGCCACAAATATTTGGCTAACAGATGTTCCAATGCTACAGCTATTAGTTCAGTGTTTTCTTGAGTATGTCAACTGCCTTTTCCTTAAAAAGGAATGGATCTCTTTTCCTAGAGGAAAGATAGACAGGGTGCTTCCTGGGAAATTTGTCTTCTAGGTGGTAGTTCCAAGTTGGCTGAGCCACTTGCAGAATTGCACAAAATGGATGTGTAAAATTCAGATGCACCAAGTATTTCAAGCTATCAGGGACGTATTCACACTGTCATGGTATAAGTAATGCTGGGAATGCTTATGTGGAGTGTTGAGTATACTTCTGGTCACCAGCATGTTAAAGACAGCTTGATTCAAAGTCAGGTAAACACATGAGGAGAGCTTTTGAAATTATCTGGGAAATAAAAATTTATCTTATGTCAGGTGATTGAATGCTTTTAGCTCTTTTTAGCTTACCCAAAAAGAATCTAAGTTGGGGCATGATTACTGTCTATAAATATTGCAGTTGAGGAATAGACAACCGAGAGGGAGGAGAATTTATTTTGAACTAAGAACTGACTGAAATAAGAGTAAATGGGTAAAAATCCCATTAGTTAGTTTGCTATTTTAAGAATGCTGTAAACCACCAAAAAAGAGAGACTTTTGTGGGGGCACTTTCCTAAAAAGAGTATGAAGGATTTAAGTGCCTACTTTGGAACTGCTCTTAAGAGAAGTAGCCAATGATATAATTTAGTTCTCTGTGGTAGTAAAGGATAAGCCAAAGAGGTCTCTTTTGGTTAATGCTGTATCCTGGTGAGGCTGGAGACTTCAGCTGACTCTGAAAATGGAGGAAGTGTGAGTAATAGAGAGGGTGGACTAACTAATAACATTTTTAGAATATTCCATTTGTAATGATGGTGAATGACTAGATCTTCACAGGAGTACAGAACTTCAGTTTTTAGAAATGGATGTAAATGGATGTAAGATGGATGTAAAGTATCTTGCATAAGGCAGAATTGCTTTGTATTTGTGCTAGCTGATTAATGTTTGTCTCCTGCAATGACTTTTCTCATTGAGTTCAAAAGAAGCTCAGGAGAGTGAAGTACTTTTGAAAGAACTCCATCCTACCCAGCTAAGGCTCTGTAGGTACCCCCTCAGGCCCCATCAGGTTTTTGTTGATTAGGTTTTTTTGTTATGTTGTGTAATACCTGATACAATATAACCAAAGGGATAAATAAAGCATGAGCGGACATTTAAATTGGAATTTGCAATTGGACAGAAATACATTGACAAGATCTGTATCTTAACAGTATAAAACATATAAAATATCATAAAGCATCCTTAATCAGATGCTTTAGCTCCTTACAGCTATGGTAGTGCTTCTTAAGACACATATTACTTTATAAAATGCCTTTAACTGCCTGCCTTGGCAGCCTCTAGAAGCAATGTTATAATTTTCACTTTTAGGACCAAATAGCACTTCCCTTCTACAACCCTTAAGTTCCTGAAAATTTTTCAAACCTGAAAAGCTCTTCCAGTTTCAGGATAAGTAGTTAAAAGTCAAAAGGGGATAATCCTGCAAGGGGCCTTCAGCACTCCAGTGTTAGAGATAAGGAATTTTGCAGTGTTGTGGCCAAAAGAAATTCTTAACAGATAAAACTGGAAAATAAATATATCAGGCTAGAAACAAAGCATCTTTTTGTGCCTCCTAATCCCATTTTAAATAAGGGGTGGGAAAACAGTCTTCAGACAAAAAAAAAAAGAATAAAAAAGAGAGAGAAAATGTACATACATATCTGTCTGTTGTAGACAGAGGGAACAAGGCATCTGCTAGCATCTCGGATATAAATAGAGTGGGAAAGGTAATGGCAAATCTCCCATTGCCTTAAATGAAGCCAGGATTTCATCCTTTTTTTGGAACACAGTTTTAGGTTGTTGAAGTTTGTGAGTGTCTCTGTTAGGTTTGAAGTCTAGACTTTGACAGAGGCAGTTTTGTCAGGGTTTTTAGAAATAATAATGGCCCAATGGTCAGCACTGAAGTCCACAGGTCTTTATTGTTTACAGAGAAAAAATTTTGTTAGACCAAAAATATATTACCTATTTTTAACCTACAAAATTATTTGGTGCCATTTCTCACTGTTGAGTTGCCAAATCCAGGGCCCTAAAATAGGGAACATGAGTTAATCAGTCCATTCCCACCTATTTCAAGAGTGATGATGATGTTTGGCTTCTGCATGTACCTTGTCTATGCTAAGAGCCATTAGAAAAAAGCAGTTTGGAGTTACTGCTCCTCGGTGGTTTCTTGTATTAGGTGCAATAGTGGGTTTCAGGGGGTTTGAGCTGGTTCATTTTTTTAAAGTTTGCTTTTATAAAATATTTTGGATAGGGGAAAAAAAATCAAGTTTCCAAAATCGTCACTAAGTATGAAAGTAATGAACGTTAGTGGCCTGCGTCTTTGTTCATCTGCACTGCATGTAATGATTCCTAATTCAGCCTTAATAAGACAGTCCCATACAGTTTTTTCCATTACACCTCTGCCTTGTTCATTGAAGAGATTGGATGGTGTTCAATTAATGAGCAGCTATTCAATGTCTTATATTCTTTTCGTAGCCCCATGTATGGTCCTGTGCCTTCACTGCTGATTACTATTCATCTCTTGCTCAGAATACATAATTACTCATTTCTTATAAAGCTTTTTTTGTGGTGATTTCACTAATATCTAAGTGCTTCACAAGCATTGTTTAATCTATAAGATGAGTGGTTATTACCCCTATTTTACAGTTGAGGAGATAAGGCACAGATTAAGCTCAGACATACCCACTGATTTGGGTTTCATGATTTATGATATTTAGGACCTCAGGGTCTAAGTACTTGGCATTTTATAGCTCTTAGTATGTCCAAAGTGCAGTTTCCATTGATTTTACTTACAGCTATGGTCACTTAAACCACTGCAAATCAGACTCTGGATCACAAGTTGGATATTCAGGAAACAGGAGGATAATTAGTATTTTTTCTTGCTTATTATGATAAAGTAAGCCCATGGCAAAGGAGATGCCAGTTCTACAGGGCACCTCCTTCATGCCTTCTTGACTTTCTCTCTTCTCCCTTTCTCTCTTTCTTCTTTAAATCTCTGTAATGTTTGTGTACTTTGCTCTCAGTAGCACATGAATGCGGACTTCAAGGACAAGAGTCCTTTTGACTTCAGTCCTGATTCATCCTAAATCACCATCCTCATTGTCCCCAGGAGAAGCTAGAGGTCTGGCAAGGCAAGGCCAAGGGTGTAGAAGTAAGACATAATGTAGTAAGAGACATGGAGAGTTAGATCAGAATTCAGGTTGTGAGGTGTTGGGAAGTCTAAGATTCTCACTTGTTCAGCAGCAGCAGTCAGAGCAAGGTTCCTAGGATGCAGTCACGTGCAGAACACATGGATAATGGTGGTGCTTGCTTGGAGCTCAATAGGTGCCTAAACCATTTGACTGGAGTGCATTTGGGAAGGCTGTAATGCAGCTTCTCTAGTACACGCTGGTACTTCCATTAGTGGGAACTCCTCAGGGCAACCTGTTTGACCATCCTCTCCATTTTAAAATAAATCTATTCTTGCTCCTCCTAAAGACAGAAGTGACACCTGCATCCTTCTAGTCTTCCTAACAGATTTTTCTTTCCTGATTTATTAAATCATAACTTTTTAAAAGGTCCATCTACAGATTTTCTTCAATGGTAATGCCAGAGGACCAGTAATAAGGGCAAAAAGCTGTAATGGAATTACTGCTTTAGGCAGTAGGTTTTTCTGTTTAATGAAACTACTCAGTGCCTCCCGCCTGGAAAAGAATGTCTGAAGAAACTCAAATAGGCTACATAAATGCCTCAGAAAATAAACGTGGAAAGGTTATGGTTTAGAAATTTATTCTAGAGATTCAGAACGTAGGCTGACAAGTCACAGGGTGAGAAAAAATGCCAAAATGGGAATAGTTTCTGCAATAGAAAGACAGAGACATTATTTTAAAACATAATGTGATGTCCATATTACAGAAAAAGAGTGTAATGGTGATTTTGAAGAAAATTGCTTCTTTGAAACTTTCAGGCTGTTCATGCAAGATGCCAACAAAAGGCTTTCCCATTTGCATGTTACTTGAATATTCTGGTAAATATTTTGAATATTTTTTTATTCGTGTAATTTAACATTTCACACTTTTTTTTTCAGAAAAGGTGTAATTACTTTTAGGGCATTTGTATCAGATCCTTACATCTCATTTCATTTGCCTTTAATTCTCGATTCTTGTGGAAAACCATACCCAGAATAGTGACATTTTCCCTACTCATTTGCCATTCATGGTGAATTTGCATTCATTTTGGGCTACCAGGCAGAAGAACTAGAGCATATTTCCCTCATTTGTACCCTGCCTGTTTATTTTACTTCCTCTGGCAATCAGTTTGTGGTGCTCTCCAGGACAGAGGACTGGACCTGATGTTTAGAACTCGCTGTTGCAACACCTTCTCCCTCACATAGCATAAAACTGATGTGATCCTGTGTGGTGGAAGGGACATATGACAAACAATTCCCACACGGTCACAGCAGCCAGGCTGATTGCAGAGCAGGGTGAGGGTGCTGGTAAAAAAGGTAACTTTGCTTTCCCAGGGACGACTGAGCGATGCCGTGTGTGTGAGCAAGGCTGGGGAACCGAGCTGGAAGGGTTTTGAACAGGAACAACCCAAACTGCCGTTTGAGGGTTTACAAACCTTTTGCATGCTCTGCACAAGTTCTCTGATAAGCCTCTTCTTGATTAGGCTGGAACAGCTTTTTTAATTTAAAGCTAATGCCTGTGGCGAAGAAGTGCAGTAGTTCTATACTTTCAAAACTTGGGCATTTATGCAAGTTTCTTATAAGCATTTTAGGAATCTAACTATACCATTCCATTTCTGAAAGGACATTTTTTGTCTTGGGTGCTTAGCTGTAGATGAGTATTATTATATGTATTTCACAGACTCGTGCTCTAATTTTTTTTCTAAGAATAATTATATATTTGGAGCAAAGCATTCAATTATTTATTCATCCATTTTACCACGTGGACTTAGCAAATGGACTTGTGTTAGCCTATACACCATATCATGCATGCAAATTCCACTCTTAACAATAGTGCTTGAAATTATGTAAGCGATAGGTGCTAATTTTCTCTGATACAACAGAATGATAATGATGGGCTATTGGGAAAAAATAATAATAAGTACTTCTTAGGTTGTGTGCACTGGCATACTAAACTATTCATAAAATTAAAAAAGGAGAATGAAAAGACACTAGCCTACTTAAAAAATGATGCCTTTCACTTGCAGTCTTTTTAGTGATAACAGGATGAGAGTATTCCTACAGTGATAGCACCATATTCCTGAAACTATCAGGTTGTGCACTATTTTGGGTGAGGGTGGTTGTTAATGGCTTCATCTGCAAGGTGTAAACAGCCAGACTGTTGAATTCCAGATGTTCAAGTGGTTTATAGAGCCCTGAGAACTACGAGTAGTATTTCATATTCCATACTTCTGCACTGTCATCGTGCAGGTAACTCTGTGCTGAATGTAGGGCAGCAGGCAATCTGTCAAGTAGACTATATTTTAATACAGCAACATTGCATGCAGCTTTATAAAATAAATTATGGTGCTAGAAAATAGTGCAGGCACTCGGACACAGTGGTTTACACTGAGCTTCATCTTTTCTTGCTTCCCTTCTATTTCATGAAGGAATCCACTTCCATGCAAGAAATTTAGAAAGAATACCTAGCAATTATTCCATGTAAATTATTCATTTCAAAGTAGGAAGAGGAAATATGGCAAGGATGAGCTCTTTCACTGACTGTTTAATAATAAAAGATCCTTCATGGAAAGCTTATGAAAAAATGAAGGACATAAAAGCACAAGCAAAACATATGTATTAGTACATGCTAAAAGCTCTGTGATGAGACAAAAGAGGCTGAGCAGCAGAGGGGTTTTGAACAGCATTTGGGTAAATTTGCTTACTTGAGCATCCCTTTTTCCATTGAGTTAGAAAAAGTTCCAGAAATAGAAAACTGAAGGACAGTATCATCTTTCTGAAATTCATTTCAGCCCTTCCTATTGCCATTCTCGCACTCTCTGTATTTTCTATTACCATTCCACAAAGAAAGTGAGAAGGTCCTTGTTACTGTCACCATTCTTTGTGTCCTTGAAGCCTTCAATAACAAACTCACGATGCAAGAACACCTGTTTCCCACAAGGAATAAGGTGGGAAATGCTGTGTGTGCTTCTATAGCCCAAGGTGCCCACTCACATTCCACAGGGAAAGGTGGATTTGATGTGTTGCCATATACTGCAAGTGGGACTAATCCAAAGTCCATATGCCAAGTGCATTATGGGGATTATGCAATCCTTAATCCTAAAATCAGTATGCCTGGGAATTTCTTGGAGGCTTCACTTTGAACAAAGGTTGTCAACTGAAAAAATGAGGGAAAACCTTAGAATTAAATATTTCCATCCAGTTGTGGGACAAATGTATGATTTCAGCTGGAATCAGAAACAAAGGTTTAGGGAAAGAGGGGAGAAGGGCCTCTGGCATCCAGTGAGGGGCACAGAGCAGGCAACAGCAAAAACAGTTCTGTTCCAGACATGGAGGTCACGCCTTACAGTGGCACTTGCCAATACCAATAAAGGAAGATTAAATTTAAAGTGAGAGGAAGATTCTTGTTCAGAAAAAAGCCCTGGTGCTCAGGCCCGTCATGTCTTTGTCACAGACTGAGCTGGCATGTGCATGTTTGGCTTGTGTCCTTCTGCTAGGCTTTACCTTTTGCTCTCCGCTTCCTCAGCTCTCTGGATCTCATGGGAAAAGGGTTTACAAACAGCAAATTTGGGAATGTGAGGAATATGTGTGACAGCCCAGGCATGAGGGACACAGGGGCCATGTGGCTGAGCCTGTGAAGGGGCAGAATAGCAAACCTGTTTAGAAGGGAGGGCAGTCAGGAAGGATTTTGGGGACAGAGATCTAAACAGGGCCACCTGCTGCAGTGCAGCAGCTCTCCTGGGGCATGTTTTAGTAGGCTGCTGAAGGCAATCTGTTGCTTTTCTTTTGTCCTTTACTCTGGGACTTTCCCTCGGTTAATATGTACAGTGCAGGTATTATGTTTATTCACTATTTAGTCAAATTTATTGTAAGTATTCATTTTTATTAATCAGCCTGTCAGGGTTTGGGGTGTTTTAGGGAGTCTTTTAGGTATTTTTCCCTGTATGTAAACATAGTGTACCTTTGGTTTCCTGGGAACCCTTGACCTCAGCAGAAGCATGGCTGCTCAGTGCTCGGTTAGCTGGGTTAATTCCATTTTGCACAACTATAACTAATGGCCATTTTAAACTGCCAGGAGCCCGCCGTGGGTTCCTCCTCGTGCCTGACCCTGGTGGGGAGCAGCGCATTAATCAGCACTCTCTGTCACGGTTTATTGCTCTGTGATGAGGGTTAACTGACCACTTCCTAGGAATAATGAAAAACAGAGGTCAGCAATCACTGGCTGAGCGGAGAGAGGAGCTCTTCCCACTTGTGCTTCTCCTCTTTCGTCCTCGGGCAGCGACAAATCTGTCCGCTCCACCACTTCAGCATGGGCACTTATCTTTAAAATTCATCTTAATTATACATCAATCCCTGTCACATGCTTACCCAATTGAAACAATCAAAACCACTGAGCCAGTTACCTAATTAAAGTCAGGGTAATCGTATTTGCAGGACAACATGGCTCTCTCTGGCAGAGCCTGCTTTGGGAGGGTGTTCTTGCAGCCGCAGCGTGGATGCGGCACTGGAGCTCCCCAGGCCAAACCTTTTGATGATGGCTCAGTAATCCGTGTCCCTCCCAAGCACTGGAGTTTAATTTCTGTGTGCAGATACAGCAGCTGCCAGGGTAACCTCACTTGCAGGTACTGATGGATGCTGGGTCACAAATTCACACTGAGTTTTATTTTTCTCAAGTCCGTGGTTTTACTGCTGCTTGTGGTTTGTGCAGGCCTCACACATGTGGGATGTCAGGCCAGCTGCAGGGCTGGGTGGCTTTGCTGGCCAGTGGCACCCATGGCAACGTGTGCAGAAGTTGCCCACTACCTGTGCAGGAGGTGTTTGAGCAGGGAATATGTCCTGGGAGCATTCATTTGTCTTTCTCCCTTCAGCTATGGGCGTGCTTGCTCTGCCTCTCAGCCTGCACTGCAGGGTTGTAGGGTGTGGGATATGCTCCTCTGCTCAGTGGTAAGGGTCTGAAAGCCCCATTCCCTCTTTGCAGAAAATTTTAGAAAAGCAGAGAATGTAAGTTACAAGCCAGGGGTTGTCATAGTTTCCTAAGGTTTGTTGCCAGAGGGGGAGAGGTGAAATGGGATGTGTGTGGGACATCCATCCCTTGGGGCAGCACTCCTCTGTCACAGCAGCACGACAGAGCCCTGTGAGGCCATGTAGGTGTCTGCTAGCAGTAACCTGGGGGACAAAAAGGCTACTGGGGACAGGTTTTTGGGCACATTTTGCATCCATAAGTTTTTATGGCTACCACTAGCTGTTTTAATACCCTGTGCTTACGGAGAGCAGCAGAGGGTGGCATCAGTCTGTTTTGGGCTCACCCCTGAGATAAACTCAGCAAGTCAAGTCCCAGGGACCATGAAAGCTTGTAGGCTGAGCTGGGAGCCATGGGTACCTGTTCCAGTTGCCTCACATGGGGACCTGTACCCCAACCAGCTGCATGTCTGCCTCCTTGGAAAGCAGTCTCTTTTTAAAATGCTCAACAGTCAGAAAATCAAGCTATGGGAGTGACAGGTCAGGCTCAGTGCATGAATAGACATTTATTTTTTGCCTTACTCTTTGCTTGCCTTTGATTTTCCAACCTGTGCTTCATTCCTCTTTCCTCCAAGCTGTTCCCTTGCTGCATCTCAAGAGTGTGATGGGGATTTTCTGCACGTAGTCCCTGTGCCAAAGCATTGCCTGGCACATGGAAGAGATGGCTGGAGCACAAGCTCAGCTCAGACCCTCTGCCCTGGTCCATGCTCTTTGCAGAAGGGAGCTCTGGAGGTTGGCAGCCAACCTCCACCAAAACCTTTGCAAATCATATCACGTACAAACTGCAACTTTTCAGTGTTTTATGCTGTGATCCGTTATAATTTTAAGTGATAATGTATGAGATGGCAAAAGGCACATCTGTGGTATCAGAGCAGTGATGCTTCAAAGGGTCTGTCTCAAAGTGTGAAGGCTCTTGAGCTTCTCAAATATGTCTGTGAAAAATGTAACACGGGAGAAAACCAACATGTTCCTCCCTACCCTTATTCACAAACTTACTTTGCACTAAGCTTCGTGCTTCTAGCTGATACATTCTTACTCTCACAAAATAATATTCAGCCTCAGGCTGACACACAGCATGGAAAATTTCAGCCCTAACTGCTAATGTGTGGTAAAGTTATAAGCAATAGAAAATGAGGTCTTAAAATGAGAAGTGTCAGGCAACCTTAACTATATGTAGACCTACCGTATTCAATGATGATAATTTGGTTTTTGACAGATTCCAACCAATTTGCAGATTCATTTTGACATATACTATACAGAGAAAGGGGAGGAAGTCGTCCCTGGAGTAGGACTCTCAGGCTTATAGGTATGATTTTGTAAGTAGTCAAAGCAGTGATCAACCACACAGTCATTTTACCTTCTGCCAAACCTTCAAAACTGTGCTGCATAGCATCCATTAAAAAAAAAAAAAATCATAAGGTAAAATCAAGGAACCAATGCACTGAAGCTGAGACCTGTTGACTTCATGCTGTTCTTATTTCATTCCATGAGTCTAAATGTAGTTAGCAGAAAAATGTTGAGTTAATAAAAATATTGCAAAAGTTGTAGCTTAAAGCTTGCATTGCTTGCATAAACAAAAGCCTCAGCTAGCATGCTATTCAGGTATGCATAGCCAGCACAGTTTTAGTAACAAATGCTGACTTTCCAGTAAACACTGCAGACTTCTATTTTGTCTCTCATTTATGGACTAAGGATCTGTCCAGGGTATTTTTCCAGAGCAGAAGTATGAACTTTGCTTATTTGGAGCATCAAGAAGTGGTTTTAAGCAAGCCCAAGCCAGGCGAAGGGGTTTCAGGGGGAGGTGTGGGGGCACAGGGTTACCTTTAGGATAACATTTCTGGGTGGCCTCACCTGCTAGTACAGGGGCTTGAGAATTTTGTGTCCCCAAACATGGCTGCTGGCCTGGAATGTTGCTTAGAGATTATAGAGCAAGCTGCATCCCAGCAGGCTTGTTTGCAGGCTGCCTGCAGCTGGGCTTTGCTGGTTTTTTTGGCTAGTTTTTTGGTGCTTGGTTGCTTGGAGGGTTTTTTTCCCAGATCACATGCAAAACCTATGTGAATGGTAATCACCCGTTCCCTGGATCAGGCTCTGGCAGCCTCTACATGACTTTTAAAGTGTCTTTCAGTAGAGCCCTGCTGACAGCTCAACAGTTACATAAAATGCTGCCTTCCTAAAAATCACTTCACAGCAATGTCAGTGTGTGAGGAGCTAAGCTAATCCAGTTACTTTCCTGCTGGGATATAATTTGTCATTTTGCAGAGCTGTTCCACCTGGCTTACACAGACTGGGGTAAAAATGTTTGCTTAGCCGTGTCTCTTTACCTGGACAGGATAACTTGGTGCTATATATGTTTGTGGCAAAGACTTGTGTGGGCAAAACTGCTTTTATTGAACAGTCCTGTTGTTTTGCAGATGATAAACTTGAGATGTGAATAACCCTTTTCATTATCAGCAGTAAAATGTGAAATTTCAAGCAATGCAATCTCTATCTTTTATGGTAGCTCGTTTAGACATAATTAATTCCTGGGAGGATTTTGATGGCATGTAGCCTAAATTTTTTTCCTTCCCTTGATCTTACTCTCTTCATCAGGTCAAAAATCTTTGGCTACTCGGTATTCTTAAGGCTAGGCACATGCTCAGGTGCCCAAGACAAAAGGGCTGAAGGCACGTGACAGGGGACTTGAACTCCGCTGTTATCATTTCCCATCTCTAATTATCAGAGGAGTTACAGGCAGGTAAAGGGCTACTTTAAATTTTCTTGGTAAATCTGTCCCTCTGCTTCTAATCATTTCCGTTCCACTTCTCTGGACTTCCTCCAGTTTGTTTATATCTTCCAGTAATGAAGTGCCTGAACGGCATGCAGTATTCCAGGTGTGGCTGCAAAAGAAATGCGTGAAGAGAGCACTGCTGTGCCATCCTGCCCCACTGTGCAATGCTTCTACAGAACAAGCCAGGGGTCTCAGTGGCACTTGATTCTCCTCTGACACATTGCTTCTTACATTCAGATTATGCTCATGTTCCTAGGTCTCTTTCAGTGGTGATGCTTTCCAAATTTTCCTTTGTTCCTGTGCCTTGTTAACTCTTTATTTTGGATTTCTCCCTTGATACATGCCGTAGCATTTTTTCTAACCACAATTTTACTGCTTGTTTCCTATCTCTGCTTCCAATTTTGCTACACCTCTTTGTATTATTTTTCTGTCCAAACTTGTGCTGGCAGCTCCTCCTCTTTTCTTCCTACTTCAATGACGTCCCTCTGATAGTTCACAGGATATCTTCACAGTGTGATAAACTCTGATTTTGGCAGTCACTTATCCTCAGTAGGAATTTGCTGTAGAAATACTTAATGACAGAATTGGTATAGGATCTTTTCATCATGTATATCTTGCCAGATAATAACAGAAATGTAGTGGATAAAATGAACTGGGCATTGTGCATCAATTAATAAATAAAATAAATTTTCTGCATGAGTGCATCTCCCATTGGTGTCTTCACTTTAAAGGAAGTATTTCTGACCTGCTGGGTGGCTCAGCATCTTCAGGGACCATTACCTTGGAACTGTAAGGAGTAAGGGTGCTCCTGGAGGCAGGAGAAGTGTGCTGTGCCCAGGAGGGAACTGCCAACCAACACTTTTTTTCTGCAGAGGAATATGGATTTCTTTTACTGATGGCCTGATTTTCCCTTTTACTCAGTGTAGACATCTGAACTTGGGTAAATGGAGTTTCCCTGGTTGCAGCAGCACTAATATAGAGAGGTCTTCTGTCTGTACCAGCTTCTCCAGGCTTGGAGGGGCTGTAATGGCAGAGCAAGTCAGGCTCTGGTTATCTTTTTGTAGGTCTCTATTCCCCTTCAAAAATTAGATCACTTCCACACTTTATCTTGTCTACTTCAACTTAGGTCTTCTGATTAACTAAAAGTCCGTCTGTCTCTTTGGAAGTCCCTCAAAAACCAGCAACCACCAATCTTTCCACATAACTTTTTAATTATTTCTGCATGTGAGTTTTGGCTGTGCTCCAACATTGAAATCATTATGCTGTTTCAGAGTGTAAATAAGTGGGACTGGATTAATAAATTGTATGAAACATGGTGCCACACTTCATTATAATCCACTTATCAAAGTGGAAAAACCTTTTAGTACATAAAGTGCATCTGCTTTTAATTTTCATTTTGATCTTTTCTTTGTGTATTTTCAGACACAAGTGCACATTTTCAGGGAGGCTTTTAATGCTGGTGCCTGGCAGTTTCAAAGTTACTTCTGAGGATGGCAAAACAGCCTACCAATTTGGGATGTATAAGGGGAAGCACAGGATTGGGTTATACTCTCACAATTATAAACTGGGGTGCAACACATCACAAGGAAATCTGGCATAAGCAGAGGGCAGATTTTGTTTCTTTATGTTAGTGACCTTTTTAAAATTTACATTTTCTTAATGCAGATTTTGTCCTTTTTACTTACAAAGTGGTCTTTGCCTTTAGTCACTCTCATTTTCCCGTGATAAAACAATTCCTTTTGATGCCAGTAGTGAAACTCACCTTTTCCAGGAGCTGCAGTTAAGCTCCTACCATGGCTTTGCACTAGGGGACCACCACCCTCATCATCTCTTTCCATCCTTGACCTCTCCTGCAAGCCTCAGCTCCAGCAGCTGCTCCTGAGGAGATTGGACTCTGTCCCTGGCTGATTTCTATCACTTTAATGAGCAAATTGCTCTATTTTATGAAGATTGGTCCAAAGTATTTTTGTGCTGTTGATACATTTCTTGTAAGCAATGACATTTCATTTCACATCAGTTTGTATTAAATAGCTGCTTGCAGGAAACTAAAATGAATTCAATCTGCTTAGTACTACCGGAATTCTAATTATGAAAAATGAACTCAAAAAAAAAAAAAGAAATCTGTGTCCAGACCTGCCCCTTGTGAAGTTAAATGGGAATAAACTGAGTACTTTCTGATTTTGTTCTTTTTAAATTAGTTGAATGCAGAGGGTGAGGATATATACCAGGGAGGAGCTGCAACCCTAATCCAGGGGGGAATTCTGGATATAAATTATATATTAATTCGCCTTTAGTTTTCGTTGAGCAAAAAAAATTTTGAAATAACAATTATCGCAATTAGGCAAAATGCTCTTTGAAAGTAATTATATTTATGCCTGAGTTATGATGTCCTTATGTCCCAAGATAATTATTTTTCTATTGTCTTATGCCTCCTTTTTCATTTTTGTTCTCAGTGGCCACCATTATTGGGGCTGAAATTTGACACATTCAGTTTTACCTGAATATCCATTCCCTTGCAGAAAAAGGAAGGTCTGATCCCTTCAAGATGTCACTCTGGCATATGAATTGTATGTCTGAGAAGTTTTGTGTGCTTTAAAAGATGTCTGGCTTGTTTGCTTTTAACTCCTAGTGGCAACTTTGTATGTTGGAAATGTCAGATGCAGAGCAAGTCATCCGTGGCTTTAGTTGTTCAAGACCTAGGATGATTCCAGTGTGAAAGGTCACCCCTGTGTATATTTCTGTGGCAAAGCAACTTGCAATTCCTATGGAAAAGGTGCAGAAATGAGGGCATGGATCCAGCACCCAGCATGGTGGCTGTCACCATGGCAGATTTATTAATCTCTTTTTTTATCTCTTAGAGGTTATTCTTGTGCCACAGTTGGGGTGTCAGAGCCACCATGCCTGGGTGAGGGGAGCCATGGGGGTTTTACTTGTCAGATGAGCTCCAGTAAAATTTGGGGTAATTAGGCAAAGCTTTGGTTCTTCATCAGCAAGATGCTGCTGTGTGATGCTTTGCTCAGCCTTTTGAGGTTTGATGAGCAAGCAAAGGGTGAAGTGTTTGTTTTCTGGTGCTGTTTAGGGGTTTTTGGAGCAAGGGTTGGAGGAGACTGAGACCTGTGGCTCTGCAGCCAAGAAATTCTGCACCCACTTTGGGGAACGGTACTTGGAAAGATGTGCTCATCAATTAAAAATGGAAATTGTGATTGTAATTAGTGTAATATCTGAATTTACACTTTTTGGTTTATGTTGTTATAGTATTTTAACAGTAAACATACTGTGAAATTTCATTATAATTGTCAGATCTTTTTTCTACAGCCCCCTAATCCCCTTTCTTCAGATTTATGTAGGTGACAGAGAGCTGAGGTTTCTGTTAAAAATAAACAAATGGAGAGAGAAAAAGAAGAAAATAAATAGGGAGACAAGTACATAGTTCAAAGGGTAAATCAGACTCCTTCTCAAAAAGTCAGCAAACAAATGCAGAGAATTTTTAAGTTCACTTTGGTGAGCATCTGATATTACTTTGGTCAACATTTCTGTGTTTGGGATCTCAAGAGACCCTGCTAAAAGGCTCTCTTGTGATGGTTTTGCTTGCAGCCTTTAAAAGAAAATTATTATTGACCAGGGTTCTAGTGGAAAATATTTCTCAACGTATGTGCTAGCAATATTTTAAATTGTTGCTATTATACATAATAATATTCATTATTATAAATTTAGCATATTTCCAGACTGAGCTGTAGTAAACTGTACATGAAAAATGCAAGAGAAAAATATGCTTTGAAGATAATGTGTCATTCACACAGAATAAAATTTGTGATCTGCTGAGCATGCTAAATGCAAGAACACAGCAGACTTGAACATCAAAATGTTTGCAAAAACCAAAGGGCAGCTAGTTTTAAAAACAAAAAATTAACAGAACATTTTCACTGAGATCAAGAGTTGGGGAAAGTTTAACTTTGTGAAACAAACAGTCTATTTTTCTAGTAATATCTTTTATAAGTAGCATGCATCTTATTGAAGGAGTCAGCCTGGAATTGCAGATTTTAAAATGGAGGTGCAAATCACAGAATTAGTGCTGTGCATCTTGATTTTTCTGTTTATCCTATGAGAAGTTATCTCTTGGTTATTACTGCAGAGAAAATTTGTTACATTAATATATCAGCAGGATGGTGGGGCAGACACAGAAGTTTGGAGGAATAAATGAAGTGTACCGGGCTTCAGGTACTTGCAAATACAAATATTATTGTAGAGGTGAATAGTTTCAGTACAGTGTTTACTGAGGGAGTCTGACTCAGGGAGCCACAGAGTCATTCAGAAATCCTCACATTACCAACTAGTGCTCCATATTCCAGAATGCTCCCCCCACACCTCACTCTCAAACATTCCCTCAAGTGAACTTGATATTTCACACAAATGTTATTTTACACCGAGTGCTTCCTGAAATCCAGTTGAAGCAGTGAGCTATTTGTAGAGCAGGATACTACAGCGTGTATCAGTGGAGCAGATTGGCTGACCACTTTATGTCAGCAAAAAATGGAAGGGCGTTTCAGTTGCAATTTAAGATTTTTGCATTACACTCATTTAAAAAAGTATTTTTCATACCTTTTAGACCATTTCTTGTACGTTGAGATTTTCCATTAAAGTGCCTGGAAATTTGTGGTATGTCAAGAATCCCTTATCAGATTTGTAGCATGGGAAAGCAGTATTAGCCATCATGCATGCAACATGATCTCTTGTAAATCTGCTTCTGAAGATAGCAGCATCTAGAGACTTCAAAAATATTCAGTTAAAATTAAACCAAACTGAAAATTTGGAAACTCACTGCGAGAGAAAATGCTGTAAAGTATTAGATATGTGATTTTGTCAAAACATCCTCTAAAGCTCTAATTCCACTCTCTGTATCACTGTATCCATTATAATCTAAAATGAAAAGTAATTGAGCTGAAAACTAGTTTCAAAACAGAAACAAAATTATTTCACTCAATAACAGGATTTTTTTAGTATTTGTAGATATTTTTCCTTGGTTTTCATCCAAAAGAGATTTCCAGTGCTGTGTGATTTCACTGAATCAGAAATGCTTTGCAAAGATCAGGTTTTTCTGTTCCTCTTCTGCGCTAACGTCATGCAGCATCTCTTTGACCACCTGAAAAGGGAATTATCTTGTAGTCTGACATGTGGCTGTCTTCAGGTTCCCAGCAAGCTGAACTGAAAGATGGTCCTGGGGATGGTCTCAGCACCACTTTTGGGCATATCTTGTGTTGATGGCTCAGCCTGTCTGAATGACAGGATGGCTGGAGCACCACACACAGGCTTGGAGGGGCCATTAAAATTCTGCAGTGTTTTTTGAGCATGGCATTAGAAAATGTGCACATGGACCTTAAATGTGAGGTGCTCACAAATATTCCTGTGCTCGCTTGTCTCGCTGCCATTAGCAGGTTTCATCCCTGCTGGATGGTTTCTCCTGCAGAAAATAGGAGCCTCTTTTGGGTTACATCCCATGCTGCCTTGCCAAATTTCCTCTCTCCTTCATCCCTCTCATCGTTGCCCTTTCAGTCTGCTTAAAATAGTGAGTGAGAATCATTTTTATAACTTCTCCTCTCCTTTGCCAGGGTCACCAGACCATTCCAATTGCTGTTGTTAGCCTGGTCTGAGCCCAGTGTGAAAGCCAGCTTCCAGAGAACATGAAGGAGCAGAAGACAGTCTCCATGCTAAGATTGGCAGAGCACTGGAGTCTGTGCTCTTAGGTGTGTTTGTAGGGAGCGTGTAAATGACAACTCGAAAAGTTTTGCATATAAAGTTTGCATTTTTTATAAAAGTTTTGCATTTTTGCATATATGTCTCCAGCATCTGGAGACACAACCGTCCTTGCTCCACTTCAAGGAAAAAAGGGGAATCAGCTTTGTATGTGTGGTCACCGTTGGAGGAAGCTCTGGTAGCTCATCTGTGAGCACCAGTGGGTGTGCCCTGCTTTTCAAAAAGCCCTTGCTGGATTTTGTGGACCCTGCAGGAAATGGTTCTGTTGAAACTTTGTTTTTGTCCCTTGCTATTAGTAATTTTAATATACTTTGCTTGAGTATATTCAATCTGTCGTAGCCGTACCTTTAACTGGAGTTATGTGCCCTGTGAAATCACATTTATTGGCTGAACAGAGGAAAAAATTCAATTAGAAAGTAAATGAGAAGGCTGAAGAAAGTGTTACAGAACAAGAAAGGGGTAAAAGTCTTGAGGATGAAAGTAAGTTAAAAAAATGGTTGGAAAACAAATTTTATTGAAGGAAAGAAAAAGGAGGGGGGAGTAGAAAGTAAGGAGACTTTAGAAAAATATCATTAAAATGGCAGATAATAAAGAATCCAGTAATATAAAAGAGTAAAGAAAGTGAAAGATATCTTGGGACCTAGAAGTAGCAGAAGGTAATTTGGAATGAGAAGCAGGCAGGAAATATCCCAGATGTGATGAATATTTTGCCAAAGTCAAAACAAATTTTAATTAAGCTTCTAATTTATTATAAAGGAGGGAAAGCTCTAAATTCTTTTTTCAGGGAAGGATTTAGATTATACCTAGGCTATAAGCATGCTGTAATAATGTTTATAATTGACCAATATTGTCATCTTGTCAGATACTGACTTGGTCTGCAGTCAAAAAGCACGTTGTCTGGGAATGATAGAGTCTGTGGAGTAATAAGGGAGATAAACCCTGAATTTTGGGAAACCCTGAGATTCAATATCTAAAATGCAAAACCAGAGTACTCTCTATGTAAAATGAAGGGGCAATATTTATATATAAGTCCTGTACCATGGCTGTGGCATTTATAAGCTTATTCTGCTACACATAAATCTCAGCATGAGGAATCAAGTTTATTAGTTTACCGTGGTCAGACTGGACTGGTTCAAACAGAGCTGAGGAAGTTAATTATCCAGTGTCTCAGGTGGGTCTGGCAATGAGTAACTAGCCCTGGAGAGAGGCACTGGGGCTGTGCTGGGGGGACAGGTCCTGCCTGAGTGTGGGGATGGATGGCCGGCTGGGAGGGACTGCTGTAATCTCTTTCCCAGGTTGTTCAAACCAGTTCAAGAGCAGTAAAACAAGGTTATGTAATTGACATGTGATGTAGCCTAAAATAGTGACTGCAAACATAGGCTGCTGTTGCTGGGCAGTTGTCAACTGCTTTAAAAAAAAAAAAAGGCGCAAAAAAAAAAAAAAAAGAAAAACCAACCCAAAACAAAAAAAAGCGCCCTCAACTGTGTAACAAATGGACATTGAAAGGAAAATGCAGCTCTCATTTCCATTGAATAGCAGGTTTGTTTTTTTTGTTGCAAGAAATGGGGACATTGTGATAACTGAAATTTGAAAAGAGATTCATCGTCATACTTATGTTGATATATTTGAGAGTACCTGCCTGCTGCAGATGGTGAAGTGAAAACCTCAGGTATATGCAGTTTGTCCCTTGATAGTGTGATACGACTCCTGTCAAACAGGAAATCCTTTTCTGGATGTGGAAAACCATTGTGGCAAGTCTTCACAGCAATTTTATTTGTATACCGGCCATAAAAAGGTAGAAATAGTTCATTTTTAGTAATTGAAGGAGCTTATATGGATACAGAGGCAAAACCTGGGGGGATTTCAGAGCTGGTTTAAAGGAGCAGATCACATAGCTCACTGAACACAAATGAGAGGCTGGGATGTGCACATTTTGTGATTCCTTGGTGTAGGAGGCAAAGCCCTTTATTAGGGCTATCCCAGAAAGCAGAAAAACCTGGTGTTAAGTTCTGTTTGCTGACCAGATATTCCTGAGATGAGAGACTTCCTTTAGAAAATCCTGATTATTTTCTGCAGCATATTTGCTTTCTCTTTAGCAGGGAAGGTCTGTGGCTCAGGTTGGAAGGGATGCACAGGCTGAGCTTGTGCAGTCTGACAGGCTGGTGGGTAAAGGGAAAGGACGGTGTTAAGAAATAAATGCTATTTATTCCATAAGGCTTTTATATGTATTGCTGCTGGGGAGATCATCTTCCCAGTTGGGAAATATTCCAGAAACTAAGCACTTATTCCAGCCCAGAAGCTGCAAAAGGGATCCTAGCTCTTAGCATGCAGATCTGCAAGGCAAGGCTGGAGGTGGCTTCCAGCTCCTCTCTCCTCAAACCCTGGAAGAAGGCTTGGCTTTCTGGCTGCCTGCAGGGAGAAGACAACTCTGCCTGCAATTTTCTGAGTCAAAGTATTAATTCTCATTGTGGAGGAAGAAGGGAAATTGGGACATTTTATATGCATTTTGATGTGCCTCAGTAAGACACTATCTTAGAAGCTGAGCTTCTCAAGCTACTTCTGCTTCATTTGGTCCTCAGCTGCTGCTCCTGGTTTCTCACTTTGCTGTCCCTTTGTGAGGCTTCCTCAGTCTTGGGACCCAAGGCACATTCCTGTTTCAGACGTCAGACCCCGAGTGGATTTTGGACTTTTCTTTGCCTCTCTCAGTGAATGTGTGTGTGGATCTAGGAGAGAATAAAGAGAGCTGCCTGGCCAGGTAAAAGCAGGAAAGAACATGTGGAAGGCAGCAGTGCCCCAGGAGAGGAGGTGGTCGTTAGTGACACACAAGTGAGCGTGAGTCAACAACCTAATGCCATTGCCAAAAGCCAGCTCTGGTCCAGGATTGCATTAACAGGGCTGCTGTGTGTGCAAGATGCAGGAAATAACCATTTTATTGGCCTTAGTGATGGTGAAACTCAGCAAGAAAAATGTGCCCTGTTTTAGGAAAGAGGCTGGAGGAGAATAGGAGGAATTGACGACAGATTCAGGAAACATGACCTGCGAGGAGAGATTGAGAGAACTGGATTTGTTTAGCCCAGCAAAGAGATGGGGAACATAAATCTTTTGATAGGCAAGAGATTGTTGTGAGAAGGTGGTGATCTATTGCTCTGAATGTCTAAGGGGGGACTATGATTATCTCTTCCTGTCACAAAATATTCCCATTTGGGGGAAATGTAAAGGGAAAAACCACAACTTCGGGGTGCCTAATCAGACAGACCTTGTAGGTTGTAGGGAAGTTGCAGAATACCTTTCCTCAGGAGATTTTAATACAAATAGAAAGAAAACTAAAAACCTGCCTGAAGTGTTAAGCTAGTCTTATCATGCTTCCATGAGTGGGCTTGAATTAAGCAGTCTTTGGGTCCTCTTCCAGCACTACGCTTTTCTCCTTACAAAATTTAACATTTGATCATAGTAGTTGCTATTTTAACAAGAGAACAAAAATGTAGAATACTCATTAATGACTTGCAATTCCTGACTTAGACTTCAAAAAACTGGAGGGAATTTCTTTTTTTTTTTTTAGGAGGAAGATAAAATATGTGGAATGTTTCAGAAATTTGTGATTTTCTAATTTTGCCCTAGACAGGAACAGAAATAATACTGACAAGAAATATCTACTTCTTGTTCCTTTTGCAGCCTTACCTATTGGGAAGCATGGCAGCCCTTGGAGTGCAGCAGGGCTCTTGCACACATACATAAGTTCATCTTAGCAAGTCAGTTTTGGGGACTGGTGACTCAATCACTGTAGTGGAGTTTTAAAATGGGGAAAGGCACAACTTCTGCTGTAGCCTCATTTTGGCAGTAATTCCTAGGCCAAATAAGAACAGCTTTTTCTCCTCCCCTTCTTTACTGCTGAATTTTGCTTATTCAGGAAAACTCAGTAAGAGGGAAGACTGAATTTCATGAATACTTCTTTTGTTTTCTTTTGCAAGCCTGTAAAAGCAGGGAATTATAGAATCTTTGGAGGTGAGAGGGTTGGAAACATTCAAATCTTTTTGTGTGTACATTTGGTTGTGTCATTCTGTGGTATGGCACAATAACCTGGAAAATGCAAACTTCAATATTCCTCTATCTCTACTGCTAAGAGAAAAGATCTTACTTTTTTCTTACTGTGTAACTGTGTGTTACCCATTCCTTATTTATTTAGAACAGGAAAATTTTCCTCGTATCTTTGGTATCTTTGTATTTCAGATGGAACAGGAATTAGCTGCTTTAAGTGCTCTTAATGATAGCATAAGTAAAAATTACTTTCATCTTAATGCATTTAGCACATGGGAGATGAGAATTCAATATCTGCTCTGTCACTTTGCAGCCCACTTGTGGGTGATTGAACGGGATAAAAAGAACAGCTGGATTAAGCTAAACACAAACTGCACAAGGCAGATCAATAAATCTCTTGAAAGAGTTGGAGATCTCGCAGCACAAAAACATCAAGCCTCTCTTCAGGGTGGCTCCTCCACCCCATTGAGGTCCTGAAGAGCCCTGGAGGTCCTGAGAGCACTGCATCAATTTCAGATATGTCAGATTTTGGTTTGATCCCGAAGTTGAGGGGCCTTAGTGGTGCACAGATGGGACGTACTGATTTGTTATGGGTGTCTTTGCTTTGCTGACTTACTTCAAAAAATTGGTTTATTTGAAATGAACCATATTTGATTGCATGGAAGAATGAAGCCTTTTTTTTTTTTTCATTGTAGATGTTAAATGAAAAACTGTTCATTATTTTATAGCTGTACTCTGCATAGAAGGTTTGTTGGAATGTTGATCTATTCTGTTTTTTTAAAGCGTTTTCAAGTCACTTTCATTAATGTAAACTTTATGATGGCTGTGGTTTTTAAGGAGTATCTAGAAATTAAAAAAATTGTGAAGATTTTGTTTGCTGTTTGCCTTGCTTAATAGAAAAGCTAGTTATAGATTTTGTACCATACATTACTACTCAGAGGTGCATGATTCAGAAATTGGTGGACCTTTACTAAGTTATGTTTTTCTGAAAGTATTTGATCTAGAGTAGATAGGTCACAGAGCAATAATTGCAGACTACTGAAAAAATTTGAAGGGTGATTTATGGAATATTCTGCTGTTGTGGGAATATTTCTTAGGAAGTCCCATTGTGACAGTGTTGGAATCAAACATTACCACAACATTTAAAAATGCAATCCAAGCAATTATCCTGGAGTGCGGAAATGGGAACTTTTGTATTAAACCCATTAGATTTTTAAAGCAGTAGTGAAAAATATTGACTTACCAGGTATACATTTTTTTTAGCACTAACTGCCTTCAGGGTAGCTCTGCAAAGGGGTTCATTTTGCAGTGTTGGAGCTGACTTGTCTTATTAATAGCCTGCACCCGCCTATGGAAGCCTAAAAATGGTATTGCAGTATCTGATGTACAAAGGACATTGTACGAGTACTGAGCAAGTGCACCTGCATTCCTGGCAGAAAATAACCATTTTTCCCTTCTCCTTCCAGAGAAAGGAGTATATGCCAGTATTTTTAAGGACATATAAACCATCTTTATGCTGTATATAATAATATTAAATGCTTTTGTTTTCTCCTTTTGTGTTACTTTCATGCCGTCTGTGTGGTAGTTCTTTACGAGATATGCTCAAGTCAGTTCAGAGCAAAAATATAAAGAGGAATTAAGTTGACTCTTTTCTTGCGCGTCCGTTTTTGTATAGATCACATCACAAAATGAGCATTGTGTGATACCCAGGTTTTCATTTTGTGATTAGCTGAGAATGTTTTCTTTTTCTTGTTTAGCAGGCCTACTTAAAGGCCAGCCGATAGATCCTGGTGCTGTCACCATATTTTACAACTTGATTTTGTGCCTTATGTTACTTATTCTTCAATTATTTTGAAGTTTTCTTCTTTTTCATCTGTGTCACAGTACTAGGTAAAGTCCCTTAATAAAACCTTTATTTGCCCATCTGCTTGTTCTTTAAACGTCTAAAGCATTATCTAAATGGTGATACCTTTGTGATACTACTGTAGCACTTCACTCACTCAAATGAGATCGTTTTTCTTTGTGTGAGATGCTCAGAAGAGATATCAGAAACATCCCAAGTTTCAGTTCACTGTCTAGATAACATTGTAAGGCTGAAAGGAAGACAGGTGCAGAGATAGGAAATGACTTAGCTGAACTTTTAAGGCAAATTCCTGAAGATCCCAAAGCAGAAGCCAAGTCTCCTGTGTCCCATCAATATTCTCTTTATCTTTCCCAAGGAAGCATGAGTGTTGTGGAAAATAGCTTGGCAGATATATTTTATGCCTCTTGTCCTACATCAGCTCTGTCCCCTTGTGGATCTGCATCCTCATTCCCTCACCCTGCACGTCAGCCCCTGCCCATTCCAGTGCAGCTCTGCTCCTGACTTCTTCCAGGGCTTCCTCTCCTCTCCTACGGCTGCTCTTTGCTTTGGTCATTGGCTGCAGCTTTATTTGCTCATCTCTTGGGTTTCTGCACATTTGTTCTGCCCTCCCGCCAGATCCCTGTGTGCCACCTCTGGATCAAGGCAGCTAAAACAATTTCCTCTCACTTCAGCTGTCACGCTACACCAGCCCTCGCAGTTTCCTTCATTCTTCCACATTACATTCAAGCACCAGGCTTTGAAAAGGCCGTGTGATGGTGCCCATGTGTGAGACACTGCACTGGTTTGTTCCCCCTGTGTTCCTCCCATGGAGCAAAATGCCTTTTGAGTCCAAGTTCTGAAAATGCCAGCCTGTTTCCCTGGTTGCCCTGGAGTTCCCTTCTGCATTAAATACCTGCTGCCTCTTCAGGAGTGGAGCTTCTGTGGAGCTTTACAGAAATTAAATTATACTGTTGTGATTTAAGCCTGGTTGAAGAGAGTGAAGTATATGGGGAAAGTTAACCTCAGCTGTGCATTTCTGCTGTATATCCTGAACTTCTTGAGCATGAGAATGTACTCCAACTTAGAGCTGTTAGATTGCTCTGTGATACAGAACACCTAAGAAGATCTGAAAAATCTTAAACCAATTGTTTGCTTTTCACTAGAAGAAAAATTCCAATCCTGTTTGGAAAAAAAAAAAAAAAAGTAATGTGATCTCTCTTGAGGGTGACACCAAAACTCCTTCCCAAATTAAAAAGAAGAGATGCTCATAATAAACACCCATGACAACTCACCAAGATCATTTGGAAAGGGTAAAGAATCGAATTTGAAGTGTCTTCAATAATAAGAATCTCAAAATGAGTACAAAATAGCAGAGACGAACAAATTGGAATTATGTAAATACAGGCTCTAATAATGCATTGTATTTTTGGTTCATTCAGGCCAGCACAATTACCTCTGTGCGGGAAGGAACGACTGTATAATTGATAAGATTCGGAGGAAGAACTGCCCAGCCTGTCGATTACAGAAATGTCTGCAAGCTGGAATGAATTTAGGAGGTAAGCAGAATATTAATAGTTCAGTCTCTTAATTTGATTAGGTGAAAACATTGGAAATGTGCAGCCTTTTTATAGTTCTGGCAGCTGCATAATCTCAAAAGTTTTAAGGTGGGATTATCCTGAAGAAGTGCTTAATAGCTGATAAACTCTATTGTCATTCTAAATTGGGGTTTGGATGTGCCTTTTTTATGGCACAGAAAAAAGAAAAGTGGGTGTTTTATGATGACAGTAATTTTAGTAGCATACCATAAGCTAAAAATGTTAATGTTTCAACTATTGCATAGTTTTTTTGGGTTTTGTTGGGTTTTTTTTTTGATGAGCATTCTCCTGAATACTGGAAAACGTGTTACACCATCGTGAAAACAAATTCACACATAGTGAAACCTCTGAACTTCTTTGGTGCTTATTCAGCATTTTTGTTGATTATTTTCTGTGACTGTAAGGATGTGCAATAATTTTGATGATGTTACTGCATTGTTCATATACCAGCAACAACAAGGAAAAATGTTTTCTTACTAATTGTCTAAAGCATACTGAAAACAGTGTGATAACAAAATTTATACGAGTTTTTTTCTGTTGTTTTAATCCTACTTTGGTAATGGCTATGTGTTTATTTCTGTGCTTCAATGGATTTCCTATCTCAAGCCATCATCTGAGCAAATGCTATTACAAATGCCTTTTTGCCACCACTCCTGTGTTTATGATGCTGTCTGTGAACAGGGATTGGGATACTGCTGCAGGTCCTTTCCCTGATGTACAGGGTTATTCTTCCCTTAGAGTGTTTTCACTGTACAGAAAATTACAACACGGTCACATTAATTCCTCCCTATCTCAAAATTCACTTTTTGTCGTCCTGGACCTATTCTCCTGGCAGCTGAGTTTATTTCTACAGACTGAGCTGCTTTGTCTTTCATCGGTTGTGTGCAAAATCCTGGTTCCTGCCTGCTGCCTTTTCCTACCTCCCAGACTTCTTTTTTCTGTCTTGTCTCCTGGCAGAAATACTCAAACAAGCCACATCTTACTTTTTCAGAGAGAGTAGCCCTGTTAGGCTCTCTTTCAACCCCCTTCCCAATTTTGAGATACTACATTGCACCCTAGGCCCCTTATTTCCTTTTCCCAAGGGAAAACAAGGTCAGATCGTGGCATGCTGGGGAGGTGACAGCTTTCCCTTGGTTTTGATCTGCACTGTTCAACCTAGCAAGGGAAACAAAATGCCTTTGTTTGATGAAGCAGGAGCTCCATGGCAGCAGCTCCTTCATCCCAGAAAACTAGTGCTGGAAATCATTTTGGAGCAGGGAGGTCAGCTCTCTGCAGTGCTGGGAATGTTGCTGCATCCTGCTGGCACCCCCCTGGATGTGCAGTGCCAGTGGAGCTCCAGCAAACCCAGGGCTTGAGAACCTTTGGAAACAGCAGCAGGGGACATTTATCTGCAATGTCATGAGTTCATCCCTGTGATGTCCAGGTGGGTTTCAAAGGATCTGTTCCCGTGATGTCCTCTGCAGAAAAGCAAGGCAGGAGGGAAACTGCCTTTTTTTTTTTTCCTCCCTTTTTTTTTTTTTTTTTTTTTTTTAATATTGACTGGGAATGCTGTAAATGAGGAATGCATTGAAAAATCCTCTCTTTCGTTGGAGCTTGGTAGACTGCTGGAAATCATGGTTTGTGACCTGTGTCTGTTGCAGCTTTGGGTCCCTCACTACAGGAAAGACATTGAGGTGCTGGAGTGAGTCAAGAGGAGGGCAGTGAAGGTCTGAAGCACAGGTCTGATGAGGAGTGGCTGAGGGAGCTGGGGTTGTTTGGCTCCTTAGGAAAGGAGGCTCAGGGGAGGCCTAATCACTCTCTACAACTGCCTGAAGGGGGGGTATAGCAAGATGGTGACTAGTTGGTCTCTCCTCACATGAAACAAGCTAAAGGATGAAAGAAAATGGCCTTAAGTGAGGTTTAGATTGGATTTTAGGAGAAATATCTTCACTGAAAGGTTGGTCAGACACAGAAGTGGTCTGGCCAGGGTAGAATTACCATCCCTGGAAGTGTTCAAAAAACGTGCAGATGTGGCACTTGGGGACAAGGCTTGGTGGTGGACTTGGCAGTGCTGGGTTAGCAGTTGGACTCTATGTTCTTAGAGCTCTTTCCCCAACTTTAATGTCTGTGACTCTTTGACCTGGAAGGCCAAATCTGACTGCAGTGTGCAGCTGGCATGCAGTTCAGATTTGCAGTTCAGCTGTTTCAGTGATTTTCATCACAGAGAGAAACTTCAGGGGAAATTCTCACTCCTGATTTGATCTCCTTATGCCACGTAAAGAAGCCAAAATGTGACAAAGGAGGTCTTCCCATCACTGCCATGAATGAGATGGCAGAGGAACAGTTCTGGATTTCCATGCTCTGCAGTGCCTTCTGCTTGGTCAGAGAGGGAAGGGCAGGCTGGAGGGAGAGGGGAGGGCTGCCAGAGACAGGTAAAGCACCCTCAGCCTAGAGGCAGCATTGCTGTTTAGAGATCCTCAAGGGCTCTCAAATCCTGCTGATGGACCTTCCAGCCTTTGAGCCAGCCCAGCTCGGGCAGGAAATGCTGGGAGCTTAAGGATTTTTCTCTCCTTAGGCCATCTGTCTCCAGTGGTGAGCTCTGCATTGGACATCTACAGAGGAGCAACACAGCATCTCAATTTTGGGATCTTCTGTGTGCTGTTGCAGGGCATTTCTGATATGTTGGAGATCATCACAAAAAATGGAGGTGGAAATGGCAAAAATATATATTAATTCATATTTGAAAATTGTGCTTTCATATGAAATGCCAAGGTTTGGTACTAAACATTTTTTTCATATTTAGCTTGAAGAGAATGAGTAAGGTCATATTATGAAGACTCATTGTGGGTTGTAGTTTCATGCAGTCAGTCTGTTTTGCCAAGCATATACATTACTCCAGTAAAAATGGGCTTTTACCTGTTTCTGGCTTGGACTTACAGGCAAAATGGGCAAGTATGTTGTTAGGTATTATGAACAGTAAGGAACTGGAGAAAAATGAATCTATAAATGCAACCTAAAGTTCTCTTTGCAGCAGAGTACTCTCTGTGCCTGTGACACACTGCACTGTGCTGTGCTCTTGGTGGAGTAGTGCCAAGCTCAGCTCTCACCCTCCAAAGAAAAGCAAATGTAAAAGCAAATCCCAAATTGTATCAGAGGTGCTGATGTGCTTGGTTTGTGAGAAATAGAGTAAGATGATATGCAAAATGGTCATCAGCATAGCTCAGGGTTGGAAAGTCTGCAAGTTGCTGAAACCATGGGCATTTATTTTCTACTTGTGCAAAACGATGATGTTTTATCCCCTCATTTAAAGAAAAAAAAAAACAAAATACCAAACTTCCAGTGGATCTAGAAGAAATGTTGCATTAGGGAACAAGGTCGTGTTTCCCATGGGCAGGAAAGGACTCTCCTTTGCCTCCTCCCCATGTAAAGATGGGAGTGAAGGACCCCAGGCTGCCCCCATCCAGCTCCTCCCACCTACTGAAATCGGGGGGTTATGAAGAAAATTTTGTAATTTCACAGTTTGAGATTTTCTTCCTGCTCTTACTGAAGATACTAATCTCTATAATGGAAAACTGGAAATCAGAAATAGTGTTCCATGTTTCCTGCAGCACGTTTTTGCACAATCTCTGATTAATCTACTGATCTTTTTTCTAAGAGTTTTTTTTTTCTCTTTTGGTAATATTCTTTCTCAGTATTTTTCAAATAGTAAAATAGAGTGCTTTTGTACTCTGTCAGTCTTTCTGTTTTGTTTTGATGGCATAACTTCTATTTTCCAGCATGCTAATTTTTTTTTTCTAAATTAAAAAAAAAATTTAGCTGGTGGCAGCATGCCATGATGAGGCACCTTGTAAAAAATACATGTAATTCAGTGATACAAAATGCACCTTTTTGTGAATGCTCAGCCAAAATAATTTGGCAGTTTTATTGTTTACCTCCTCGTTTTGTTTGTTGAAAAATTGAAGCATTTTCTAAGCTCTTACATCCTTTAATAATCTTTAGAAAATTATTCATCAAGTCAGCAAATAATTTACCTAATTATGTTATTGTCTCGATTTTTGTTTTGATTTTATAAGAAGCATTGCAACCTGTAATTTCTGCAAAGCTGAAGTTGCCAAGTATCACATTAAATCATCCTTCTCATCTCTAGAAGGTATGTGTGCGCTCTGCAGACAGCTATATCCCATTTGGCAAGTAGGACTCCAAAACTTTTTTGGGAATCATATTTTGTTGTTTTGTTATCTTTTTTTTTTAACTCCAGTGACATATGCTAGGCTTAATTGTTGGAAGAGATTCAGAGTGAGCAACTGCACTATGAAGGTATGCTGGCCCATTTTTGGTTTATGCTCTTTTCAAGATTCTGTAATTAATTTTCAGTTAATTACGGACCAGAACAATTTCACGGATTTGGGAAGTTTCTTCCAGCATGTGCTGTGATTGGATTTGGCCAGGCTCTTGCTTTCGCACGAGACGTTTTCCTTTGGCTCCCGCCTCGTGCTGCTGTTCCTCAGTTGCGTCTGTCCCCGTGGTCCCACATCTTGGCATGGGGTCTTGTGCCACCACCAGCTGCATCCTGTAAGGCAGCAGCCCCTGGGATGTGTCCCACAGAGCCTTCTGGTGTCACTGCCGTGTGCTGGAGCCTGGAGAGTGGGAATGTTTTATGTGGTGTCACTTGAGGTGACCACCACCCCACTTTCGTGGGCAGATTGATCCTCACACCTCGGGTGGGACCTAGTGGCCAGGCATCCCTCCCCGTTCTGCAAGTTCAGAGAAGGTTCCTCTTCTGCCATGGGATGTGCCATATGTGCAGAGGGGACAATAATGTGTGGAAAGATCAGCACCATGCAGGGCTGGAATCCTTCCCTGCCTTAGCTCCCCTGTGAAACACTGCCAAGACTTCCCAGCATTGGTATCCCACAGCAGTGAGGAGCAGCTTGCTGAGGGACCCTTTGGATCTGGAAGGGACATAAAATAGATTTCACCTTGCAAATTGCACAGTTCATCATTCTGTCTGCAGAGGCTGCCTGTGAAATCCGAGTCTTGGGTCCGCATACATTTACATATGTAAGACACTTGGTGCACAAGATGCTGGGTGTGATTTGTAGGCTTCACTGGCAGATACCCTTATTTTTTATACATTGAAATATTTCAATAATCTGAAAAATAGGTTAATTAAGATGACCAGTAATAAGATATAGTAGTTCAGCTTTCTGCTCAGCTTTCTATTTTCTGCTTAAGAACTCATACTAGTAGGGTTTTAAATTGCACTATTATTTTCAGTTACTGGAGCTTATATGGTTTATATTATCATTGTTCCTATCTTTTTGAGAAAAAAAAAGAAAAAAAATCTGAAAACCCGGAGAAAACATAAATACAGCAAAAGTGTATCCTCTTATTTTTCTGTAGAATTTTCTACGAACTGTGATTTCATAAATTTTAAAGGAAAATAAACCCCTTTGTGTAAGGCACAAGCAATTTGAGGTATACATATGGTTAAATTTTATTTTTCATTTAAACTTTAACTGCAAAGTATTTTGAAATGCCATTAACTTTAATGCATTTTTATTTGCATTTATTATGTAGCATTTTCTTCTGAGGGAATCCAGTCAATAATTTTTTAGCTTGAACATTCAGCTGGGTTTTTAGCAGTTGTTTCAACAGACCATTAAAAACACCAGCAGGCTGGAAAGGACCTTTAAGTAATAAACAATACTATTTAAGTAATAAGAAACAAACAAATAAATAATATTTAAGTAAGTAATAAATAAGTAATAGATAATTATAAGTAATAGATAATTTGCCTGTTGCTTATAAACCTGCCATTGAAGATGTTGTAGGAGCCAATTTGTTCAGCAGTTAACTTTTCCTGCTTTTGTGTCCATCTAACTCCACGTGTAGTGCTCTTGCCCTGCTTGTGGTGTGACCCTCTAACTTTCCAACTTTCATAATCCTCATGAATGGAATGTTTAGATTGGATGTTAGGAAAAGTTTCTCCACTGAAAGGGCTGTCAAGCATTGGAAGAGGCTTCCCAGGGAAGATGTTTTCCTTCAGAAACCATGTAGATCTGCTGCTTAGGGACATGGTTTGGTGAACTTGGCAGTGTTGGGTTAATGGTTGGACTCAATGATTTTAAAGGTCTTTTCCCACCTAAATGATTCTGTGATTCTTGAATATTGTAGATAACTATGAGAACAGTCACATGCAGCAACTATTAAGAAATTATTTGTGAATGACAGTTAAAAATGCAGAATTTTGAAGAGGACTGGTAATGTCAGAGTAATCTCTCGGGCATCAATTAAAAGCAATATTGAAAGTGTGTCCTTGGCATTTTGCTGATGATTTTATTCTGTTTGCAAAGGCAGTGGAGAAGATGCACTGTAGGAGTTCAAGAGCCCACACCTCACATCCAGCAGTCCCTGATCAAACTCTAATCGTGTTCATGCTTTGTTTTTTCATGTTTTCCTGATTCCAGCTCTCCCTTCTGCAAGAGCCCAGCTGCCAGCAACATTTGTCTTGCCTCCAGAAGCAGCCTTTCAGGCTTTTGGTGTGGGGCTGCTGGGCTCCAGACTTCCCCTTCTATCCTCTGGACTCTGCACTGTGCCACTCAAGGCACAGCACCCTTGGTTGCCAGCCCTGCAAAGGAGCTGTGGTATCCAGGCTGGGCTCCTGCTGGCAGTGTGTCCCAGCCTGCCTGCTGTCCTGCAGTGCTGCTGTGCACGCAGGCTCTGGGGGTGATTTTGGCTGTGCAGCACTCCCTGTGCAGGCTCAGAGCCTGCTCTTTCCCCAGAGCTTCACATGCTGTACACAGTGCCTTGCTTTGGTTCAAAACACAAGATGGGTGATCACAGTTTTCTAAGAGGAAGATTTTCAGCATTTCTCAAAAGTTGTTATGTGCAGCTCCTGGTGATGCTTTGTTTTTTCCTGAATCACCAAATTATCACTTCCACAGCGATATTATTATTACAATTTCCTTCCACAGTGCTGTAATTCCATATCCTTTTTACTCTTCCTCACAGTAAAAGCGTAGTCTTTGTGGTGAAAACCTGCCTGTGTCTCCTGTTCCTCTTTTTCCAGAGCTGCTGGTTGTCACCAGAACCCTTTAGAAACCTGCTCCTGTGGTTTGTGATGATGTGTTTCCATTACTCACTTCCCCATCACGAGAGAAGCTGTAGGAGCAGGAGGAACTTGTCCTTTTCACCGAGCATTGCTTCAGAGAATTTCCACCTGAATAACAGGGCATGAAGATTTAACTTGCCGTGCTTGCAACAACCTTGGCCAAAGCAGGGTGGGCTCACAATGCAAAATTGTGGGTTTTGTTATTCATCTTATTTCCTGCTTTTTTCTCCCCACCAATTCCCAATTGCATGGCTTTCCATTTTTTGTATCTGCGTTTTGCTTAAATAAGTGTGAGGTGTGGCAGGAATACCTGGCTCAAAAAGCAGCTCTTGGAGCCCAATGCCAACAGGTTATGAAGGGAACATTGGGCACATTTAAGCCTTAGGAGTACACAGCAGCAGGAAGCTGGTGTTTAACAAAGAGAGAGGCAAGGTGAAGGCACTGGATGGAGTGTTTCTAAACCACCCAGTACACATCTTCATGCACACTGGGGCTGGTGATTTGTGTGCTTTTGTGGTTCTCTGCCATCAGCTTTCCCAGATCATACAAATGGGTGATGGCAGAGATTTGCCATTACCCTGGAGAATGGTTGGTATTACCTACAGAGTGTTTTTACTAATGTTCAGGGTAATTTATTGAAGCAGGAGATTAACAGGGCTATACTCTTTTTTCTTTTTTAATGACTAATCATGAACTAGATGGTGAAAAATATGACCAAGATGGCTGCAGAAGATAAACAGCCTGGTCATATTTCACAGGTAGCTTTGCTGTTCTGGGAAGTGGGGGAGATAATTTCTAGAAGATGAGGGACAGACCAGCAGCATTCAGTGTATTAGGAGTAAGAACATTTGACAGAAATCTGAGTTGATAATAACTGGGGATATGAAAGTCATACAGATGAGGAGACAAAGGATCTCACAATTTTTGTTGCTTGGGGGAAAAAAAAATCAAGTGGGAGTGTGGTAATGACATACCGAGAAAGACCACAGAGGGAAGGGCAGCACTTACAAAGCTTAGTTCTAGCAAGAACAAGAATGAAACACTCTTTAGCATGAAGTGGAAGTCTGGGCACTCAAGATACAGAATGAGAGTTATGGCAGAGTTTGGTTTTGAAGGACTCTGAAACACTTGTTGGGAGAGCCTTTGTCTCCAATGTAAATATGAAGTTTTGTACATGGTAAGTGTCTGTCAGGGTTTTATCGTGTTGTGATCAGGATGGAGGGCACATAAATCATGTAACAGACATGGAACATTGGGTATCAACCCAAATAAAAGCAAGAGGGAAGACTTGGATGAGGAGTGCCTTGCAGAAGGCTGGATGGGAATGGGTGTGTTGGGAGGAACGTTGTTGCTT
This sequence comes from Ammospiza nelsoni, assembly GCF_027579445.1. Taxonomy (NCBI): domain Eukaryota; kingdom Metazoa; phylum Chordata; class Aves; order Passeriformes; family Passerellidae; genus Ammospiza; species Ammospiza nelsoni. The sequence goes on from NC_080636.1 coordinate 53,953,625, forward strand.
GGCATAAGGCAGAACCCAGTGACCATAGCCAAGAGTGCTCAGTCTGGTGCAGTCAAAATCTCTTCTCCAAAGTATCCTTAACTTTCTTTTTAATCAAATTATTACCAATGCTCACAGTTCAAGCTGCTGATGTTTCATTCCAACAGGTGTCTTGGAGTTGCAGGTGATCTCATCTTTGCATTTGTTGTTGACGTTTTACTGCTTGTCTTTATTTGATGTCAAATAGAATAATCAAAACCAGTGATGCATTTAGTAGATAACTCTTAGCTCAAGAATTATTGAATTTGCCATACGCTTGAAGAATGAATAAATAATCAGTAAAAAATGAGTTTTGGGAGCATCTGAAAAGGACTGATTAAGATTGGCTTTCATCAACATTATAATTTACTTTTGTAAGCTTTTTTTTAAGGCTTTGTTTATAGGATGATTTAAATATTTAGTAAATACATTTCTTTTGAAATTAATGAAGAAGTACAAGAGAGAGTTTTATATACCAAAAATGTTAGATGTGAGATTGTGTTATGTGATTTTGGGATTTAATATGCAATATATATGGGGGGAAATTTTCATACTTTAGCCATTTCTCATTAAAAAGCTTTATCAGAACCAGCTTGATTTGATTTTAACAGGAAACCGCTAATTGGCATTTGGTGAAAGTTGTTCCCACACAGGGAGGAGTACCCCTATGAAACTGTTATTTTTCATTTAATTATCACTTTGAGGATTGCTGAGAAACAAGCAAATGTGTTAGACATTTTCCCTGACAACCTAAATATTCCTGTAAAATGCACTTTGGATCTTGGCTTTCTTTTGTCACTTCTATCCGCTCTCTCTTCATGAATGCTTAGCCTGAAACTCAACTTAAAAAAGGGATTAATTCCTCTGTCCCTTACCCAAACACTCCCCAGTGCTCATCCCTGTCCCACGTGATAGACGGGGGGGTAACCTGAGCTTCACCCTTGGGGCAGGCCTCAATATACACAAGATTTGATCTGGGCTTTCACCTGAAGATTTTTGAGACAACTGCTGCGTGCAAACATTGGTGTGAGGTGCCACCTCCCTGCAGCTGTTTGCATTTCACTGCTCAATGACTCCAGGCCTAAGTGTAATCAGAAGAAAATGTGGTTTTTTTCATTAAAACATCTAAGATTTCTCATGAAGTGGGCATGTAATTACTCAGAATAGTGTTCTTCCAGAGTGGTTCCTTGTTATACTGAAAGGACATCTAGAGAAGGGTCCTGTTGAGGATCCAGTGGTAATTGTAATGATTACGTGCATAACAAAGTAGGGAGTAAATATGTAAATCTACAATTTGGATCAGAACTCAAAAGCATCTTTAGTTTCATTGTTGGAAACCAATGTGATGGCATTTTTGGTACAGACTAGGATGTTGAGAAGTGCAAGTTGAGGCGTGGGGAAATGGGATACCTGAGAGCAGCTGCTTGAGGGATGGCAGGGAAGAAAGGAGAGAACAATTGGGTAATGATCATGAGTTAAAGTCAGCGAGGTGAAATTGTTGCAAAAATAGGCAAAGTCTTGTGTGATGCCAAGGAATCACTCTGTTTCTTGTCAGAGCTGGCAAGTGTGGGCCTGATGATTGTGTCTGGTTTCAGCACTTCTGGGCAGGGTGGTGGGGATGGGGCAGCCTTGCAAAATTGTCACGTATGTTCCTGTGGCTGTTGGTGGGATTGCAGTACCTGTGGTACCTTTGTGAAGGATGTGCCTCTCATGTCTTCTGGGACCTGTCCAGTGTGAATGTCCTGTAGGTCCCTTTTTAACCTGTTCTGTTTTTTCGCATCAGGTCTTCAAATTTAGAAAGGTTTCTTTAAGATCTAAACTGAATCTTCCTGAAATTTCATATCATGTATCTGAAGAAAAGTGTGTACAGATTAGAGACTGTCCAGGGAAGAACAAGAATAATAACATGCTTAGGAAAAGAAAAAAAAAAGTCAAAAAACTCATTTCTTGTTAGTGTAGAAGGGAGAGGCTTTAAGTCTTTCAATTCAAAAAGTGGTGTAAAAGAGGACAGGAATGATAAGTTGTTCTTTTTGGCCACTGGGGGAATGATGGGGAGAAATCAACTTTACTGCAGACAAAATTGATGCAATGTTGCAGATGCTGGGAAAACACTGAGGGGTTAGTGGTGGGATATTGTGGAATTCTCTTTATTGGAGATTAATAACATACTGAGTTGGGCAAAGTTCAGTTGATCCTGCTCAAGGCAATTGGATAAACTGCTTCAGATATATTGTTTCTGTGCTTTACAGGCCTGTGCTCCAGCAGCATTGCACTGAATCATTTATTAGAATCTGTTCCAAACAAAGCAAAATGCAGACATTTCTGAGGTTGTTCTATAAGTAGCCAAAGTAATATTTACCTAGGTGCAGTCTGTTTTATGAGGAGTTTAAATCCAACCAGAATAATGAACCAAAACACATCCAGGTGAACATAATGAAAATAGTCCACAATAACCATTAAAATATGCATCAGAAGCTCTTTCTTCTATCTGTGTTTTACCTCCCTTTTTGGTATCCAGATGTAAACCAAGAATAAGAATTGTATTTATGGATGGTCCTGGCTCTTTGCAGGGTCTGGCTAAAGGCAAATAAAATGTGACATTTCCATAGATCAGATTTCATGCATGTTTACTCCTTGTCTTTAAGCTGTCCAATCCTGTCAGATTAAAGTGTTATTTATTAATCAGTAAACAGTATGTCAGACTATGTCATTGTTTCAGTTATGCCTTCCATTTCATTCCACTGAATTCAATCATTGGATTGGAGCTACTCATCCAGTAAAAGCTTCCTTCTTCCAGTGGAGGATAAGAAATTTGGAAATTTTCTTCGCTTTGTTAATTAGACTGCTGATTCCTTGCTCAACAGCAAGTTCTCTGTCACTTTCTCCTCTGGGTCACAGTTGTCAGAAACAGATTTTAAAATTTATTTTGCCATGTGAAGCCAGGACCTTTGTTTTCTTCCTTACCAGCTGCAGTCTTGCTTTCTTTGCATATTTAGGCAGACTACTGGGTCTCTTCAGCATATCCCAAACACTACTGCAGAAATCACCCTTGAAAGGCCTCTGCTCTGCAAGGGTCGAGTCCTTTTGGCAATGTGTCTTACATGATAAAGTAATTTTGTGCTCTCCTTTTAAGTCCCTGTACAAGTTGTCCCTGCTTCAGTAGCTGCTTTTCGTTTGCTTCCTCCCCTTGGTCTCTCCAGTTAAAGCAGTGACTCATCTGCTTGCCTGTGGGCCTCCAGATTTGTACCTGATCCTTCCTCTCACACATGGCACAACAGGAGTTGGACTCGTGGATCCTTGTGGTCTCCTTCCAGCTCAGGATATTCTGTGATTCTAACACTTGGGGTCACATTTAGAGGTTCTTTGTCTTCTGGAGCTACCTGAAAATCAGTAGTTTGCTTCCCAAAGTGGGCAGTGGGTTTTATGGAAGCTTTAGGGTTCTATCTCGGTTGTTCCTTCTGTGTTTCTGGAAGAAAATAAGTGTGCTAGAGTGCACTTTGTAGGGAAAATTGTATAATGCTGTAGGATCTCATTTGTATTACTGCTTTTCCCTTTATTCCATGCATTCCCAGGCATATGTCTCTGTGTATATATGAAGTCTGTATTATTGTCTAGAAAATTCTCAGCAAAATCTCATTCCCATTGTGCTAGACAGCTAAGCGAAAAAACGTCTGTACCAAGATAGCTCAACATTTTCATGTCAAGATACAACAGATTTGGGGGAAGGGAAAACACTATTTGTGGTAGCAGTAAAATAGCTAATGAGAACAGATGTCAGCTCATTGAAGTAAGTGAGGCAAAGTCACCAGGCAAACATGATGAAAAGATTCAGAGGAGAGAAGAGTGGCATTTTGATGGAGCATTTATCTGTACAAAGGTGGAGGTGCTGAGCGAGGGCCTAGAGAAGAATCTGCCTTGAGTCAGAGCTGCCTGGAGGGGAGAACTGGCGCCTTTGGTAACTGTGGTGCAGCAAGGTGCTGGAGGTTGTTTGTGGAGAGCAGAGGGAGGTGGCAGTGGCAGGGTGTGCGGGAAATGCTGAAGCATTTGGCATGGGCTGGGAGGGGGAACGCTGGCAGCTGTGGAGGCTGGGCTGGAGGGGGTGGTTGGAGCTCAGGTGTGCAGCTCGGGCACTGGAGCTCAGTGGAGGAGCCCAAGTGTTGGAAATGCAGGTGTGCACTGGCTGGGGTACAGAGGTACAGGTGGCCACAGTGAGTTTGTTTTGCAGCATATTGTCTACCCTCAGGCTGCCTAGACTGCTAGTGGTACAGCACACGCTTAGAAATAATCCCAAATTATACCTTGTCTGAAGTGCTTATAGTGATTTGCACCTCCCCTGCCTTGTCTTTTATATTTTGTGTATTTACTCTAATTGCTGCTTTCTCTTCTCTATCTTTTTTAAACATCCACCACTTTTTGTGTCCTCTGCTGTGTCCATTCTGATTTCCCCTCTCTGTCCACTGAGAGGCTTTACTAGAGGTAGCATATGTTTTTAAAATGTGCTTTTGATATCCCCTGTGGGTTCAAACATGCATAGAATATCATAAAGATCTCTTGGGTCAGGATCAGCTTGGTCCTGGCTCTGGCAGAGCTTTACAGATGTGATTAAATAAAAGTCTTAGTCCTCTGAATTGTGACTTTAGGTATACAAACAGTAAATGATTTTCTGATGGACATCAAGGCAAGCTCTGAATACCACCTTTAAGGAAAAATAAATTTAGATTCCAGGGGATTGTCCTTGCAAGTCTTGTGATTCACCCTACATAGAACTACGGCTTATTTTCTAAACTTCAGACTTGGCTTACTTTTTTTACTTTCAGAGTACTGGAAATGAGTGAATCTGCAGAGCTTTTAAAATTGTTCATCTTCTAAATTTGAACACTAGTACAATTCTACAAACAAGATACTACTCTCTTAGAAATCTACTGAATTAAATAATAATATTTATAGGGGCTTATCTACTATTAAAAACATTTTGTTCTTCGATGTTTCTGGATCCCCTTTTTTTAACAGTAATGTGATGCAAATTACTAATTTTGAGCCTATGAAAAATAGTGATTGGGTGTTGGAGTTCATAACTTAATTTGTGTATATTCCCTGGGCACAAAGGAAGTACATAATGTATAATCTACATGTATTATCTCCCTCTAGACCCAACTTGTGTAAATTTACTATGATATTTTTGAAAAGATAGTGTGGTAGTTTACCTACCTTATGGCTACCCTAAACCCTCAAGCTTTACCCTTAAAAATAAGGGATGCTATAATTTGTAGCTGATGTTCATGCTAATTTGTATTCCAAAGCCGCTTTACAATAGGGCCACATCCAGATAAATGTCCTGTTATTGGACCTAGAGTAGCATTCCCTGTTGCAGATGACTAGAAACCTACTCAGCATTTCACAGATGGCACAAAAATTCCCATCCTGAGATGGCAGGACCCCTGTTTCATCTTCAAGAAAGGAGACTTCCATGTGAGGGTTCAATAGTAAGGAACCAGCTGTCCAGCTGACTTGAATCTTATTTGTTCCACTATTTATTGTTAGAGCTACAGAGAATGGCTGTTGGAAGTGCCTTTTTAAATTCCAGGTTTGTGACTTTTTCAAATGTTACAGACTTTTTCAAATGTTACACCTCATTTCTTTTAATTGGAGCATAAGGACCACCTAAAATACTCAACAAAAGTCATGACAGATATTTGAGATTTTAACCTCTGGTATATCTGCAGTGTCTTTCTCTATTGTTTGTTTTTCTTCACCTATTGCTCTGTCTGAGGTGATTGAAAAACAGGAGAATTATAATACGATATTCTGGCTGCAATAGCGCTGAACAGGAAGGCAAGAAGTCCTGCAGTCACTGCTACACAGCCATTTGGATGAAACCCTTGTCCTAACCCCAGGCAGGCTTCAGGCTTCAGCTCTGTCGCTGGAAATGCCCCATGCTGGCTCCATCCCCTGGTCAGTGTGCAGAGCCAGGGATTTCTTGAGCGTTTTCAGGGAGTAATCCTGATGAGTGTGGCTTTTACTCTGCATTTCAGAGGTGGCTTAGTTGGTTTTGTAGCTGGTATTGGAGTGAGAGAGCAGATGTGAAAAACAGCTTTTAAAGAGCGCCTTGGAGTGTGTACTGCTCAGTTTGTATTTAATCTTTACTTGTTGGTTTCTGTGGGAGTTACCAAACCCGTTGAGCTACAGTGCTGGCATGGAGCCAAATGAAAAATACAGTTTTCTTCACTGTAAACATGACTGTCAAGCAGTAATGTTTTTCTCAGCTTCATTTTAAAGGCATTATAATGGAAGAAAATGAAACTAAAACACATTTTTATGCCAGTTTCATACGTGGAAGAATTCCTTTTTTTCTTTTAATAAAAAAAAGTATTGGAGAATAGAACATACAAACTTATGTCTTAAGTATGTTATCAGTCATCTGTGCTGCAAGATACTTGATGGAGTTGGTAAACCAACACTTTTTTTTACTCAGGTGTAGTTATGGTGCAAATGCATTTTTTTGCCTCTGTAAACATGAAAAATGTGTAGAGTTCTCTTTTTTTAGTCCTGTTGTGATAACAGAAAAAAACATAGTGCCTGAAAAACTTAATGAATAGTAGCAGCAAGCACTAATCTCTGTCTCTTCAGGCTTATTTTTAAACTCTGTTTTCAGTGTCCAGTGGCTCTGTTAACTCATTATCAGACATTCAGCTGAGCTTGCTCATCGGTGCTTTGCTTTTGGGATTTATTTTGTTGAAAAATCTGTAAGTCCAACTTTGTCTTTCTGAGATAAATACAAACCAGGACATCCTCATGTAGGTGCAACTGCACCACATGGGGAACAACTGCATTTTCATTTCCTTTTCTGGGCTGAACTTTCCAGGGTTGCCTGCTTTGCCTATAACTCCCTCTGTTTTATTTTGCAGAGTGAGGAAAATGCTTGTTTAACAAAATGATCAGCTGCTGCTTTGTAAAATGGATTTTTGGGTACTAGAGTTGAAAACGACATCTTGAAGAATGGATGTTGCATCCATGTAGCTTGATGCACCAGAGGATAAAAAAATCCTTCGGTTGTTCTTCCTTGTTTGAATGAGTTCTTTTAAGAATTTTGTAATAGCAAAGTAAGAAATGGGATTTGAACAGACTTATAGAAGGATCTTCTCACAATTCTTGTGTCTTGAGACAGATTAAGCTGCAGTGAAACCTTTGCTGACAGATACTTGTCTCACCTCTTCCTTATAACTTCAAATGGACAGCTATTCCTGTGTAGCCTGTGCTAATGCTTTTGGTCATTAGGAGGTTTTTGCATAGATGTGATTAGCTCAACAAAAGAACTTTAAATTTTATTAGGAGCAGTACATTTTTATTTGCATATTCAATTCTTTTATTAAAAAATTCAACTTGCCTCACTTGGTCTGTACGTCTGCAGGCATGGAGGAAATAAGGAATTCTCAAAAGCAGAGACATACATCCTGAAATGAATCAATAAAATTAATTTCCTTCACCTAATTTCCTCCAGCTCTCAGAAGCGAAAGTGATAAAAGTTAAACAAAGATCTCTGAAGTTCTCTGTAGGCTCTCTGAGGGTTGTTTGCGCTGAGATCAGCCAGGAAGATCCTTCATGGTGTGATGGAAATGACTACAAACTGATGTTGGGATTTTGGACTCCTTGCTCCATGCAGGATGTGCTGCAGTAGCAGGGAATTTTATTTTTAACTTTTGAACGCCTTAGTCAAGGAGCATCTCTTTGGGCACCTTCAAGATCTTACATTTGAGTAGTAACATCACTGTTTTCTGTAGCAGTGCCTCATGTTTACCCTAATAAATAATTTTTTCTGTTGAATCTTGGGATGAACCATCTCCTCTGAGTTCAAGGTACTATCCCAGCAAGGAAGTGTTGAAAACAAGGGGCTATTGTTGCACTTGGGTGTGCATTGTCCTGGCCTCTGGGCGTCTGTATCCTGCATCGCTCATTCCCAGCCACTGGCTCTGGGCAAGCAGCCCCAGTGTCCAGGAAACAGCGGCACATTCATGCTGCTGTCACCAGAAATGGTCTGAGGGCAGCAGCAGCTCTGCTCTGAAGGGGGGTTCTTAAAACATTGGTTTGTGGCAGAGTAATGAGGTGGTTCTGGGGGTCTCACTGGGGAGATTCCTGCACCGTAAATAAGAGGAGCAGGAACAAGCGCATAGAGCAAGCTTTGAAAGCATCCCAGGAGGAGGTGGCATGGCATGCTGAGCTAGAGTGGAAGTGAACATTTTGGAGAGGTGGAAGTTGTCCAGAAAGGATCCTGGAACTGAAGAAAAGGGGTTATATTTAAGGAAAGGTAGGGTAGGGGAATTGATGATGGGAAGAAACTTGAGGAGGTAAACTTGGGAAAGGATATGGACTAGGAAGGGGCTATTTGCAATAGTATTCCAAGTATGAGAGAGATAGGCTTGTATTTACTGATGCTAGTAAAAGGAATGTTGTAAGAATCAAGAGACAGGAAGATAAAAGTCCAGACAAGGGTTTTACCTGTGTCCAGATAAATAACAAAGATTTCATTTGAGAGAAGTTACCCTGAAAGATCTGCAAACACTTAAACGTAGTTCATTATTTATTGATTTTAAAGATTATTTGTTGTTGTTGTTCCGTTTCCCTATTGCAGAAAGGGTGATGATGGGTTTTTGGTTTGGTTCTTTGTGTGTGGTTTTTAAACAGAATTGTCTTGATTTTTAATTCCAGTTCTTTCCTCATGCTATGCAAAGTTGGGAATGCAACCCACAGGGAATGGCTGGCCTCTCTTCAAGGAGTCAAAGCACTGCAGTATTGCTGGCTTCTAAGAGTACTTAGTAAAGAAAAGTAGGGTGGGTAGAATTAAGGAAAAAAAAGGAAATTAAAAGAAAAGGAAAGGCAAATCACCAGAGGCATGTTGGTAGCAGTGAGAAAGGTGTTACACGAAGTTCAGTTTTTCTTCTTTAAGTGGATAAATATTTAAGCTTTAAATATTCAAGAGAAATGGGTAAAGCTGTTATGGACATATCAAAGCAGCAAAAGGAAAGGGGACTTGACTAACTTGAGCTGTTCAAAATGGATTGACTACATTTCAAGTTGAGGCAAAAGCTTAGGAGGGCTCTGGGTCTGCTAATATTGTGCAGATTTCTTTTGATGACCAATGCAATGCAGATCGTGAATTGCAGTCTTGTAGGTGATAAGTGATTACAGCTCTGAAATGTTTAGTTGGCACTGACCACAGTAACTAGGATGTTATATGCATGTCTGTATGGAGGCAGATACTGGACATTCTGTCATGTATAAAAACATCCAGTAAAGCAGTGAAAATGAGCTCAGAGGTGTCTTTTGGTCCTTTTTCCAGTGTGACAATGCTGCCAGCAGTGAGGTATTTCTTAAGGTCCTGCGTCTGTTTCACTGAAAAGCTTAAAGATTATACTTTGGCTTTCATTTCCTGTATAAAGCCCAGAAGCCCAGGGTTTTGCTGCCTTTCTGTACTGATTTGGTTTTCTCATTGCTCACGTTCACAGCCCGGAAGTCCAAAAAGTTGGGGAAATTGAAAGGGATGCACGAGGAGCAGCCCCAGCAGCGGCAGCAGCCGCCCCCGCAGAGCCCCGAGGAAGGGACGACGTACATCGCGCCCGTGACCGAGCCCTCTGTCAACACTGCACTTGTCCCCCACATGTCTGCTATCTCACCAGCACTTACTCCCTCTCCTGTGAAGATCCTTGAAAGCATTGAGCCAGAGATCGTGTACGCAGGATACGACAGCTCCAAGCCGGACACAGCGGAGTACCTGCTCTCCACCCTAAACCGCCTGGCCGGCAAGCAGATGATTCAGGTGGTGAAGTGGGCGAAGATACTTCCAGGTAGGACCGTGACTCATCTGCTGAGATGTCACTTCACTGTTTCTTGTAGTTCAGAGAAGCATTTGCTTTGTTAAGCAAATTGCATTGTTAATCCATGGACTGTGTTGAGAAAACCGGCAACTGGGGGGTGTGAGAGATGAACCTGTGAGAGAAAATAGTTGGGATTTTTCTTATTTTATGTAAAGTTTGTTTCAAATGTCTGTGATTGATGTTTAAAAAGCTTTCATCTTCAGTAACAGCCTCTTAGGAAGAAAACATGTTTTGTCACTGGAATGAAAAATTGTGGTTTTATTTTTTCCGAATTGGGAGTGTTGCTCTTGTTTGTGAATACTGGAAGAGTACTAAGCTATGTGTTTGGTGATGGTTTGACCAGCCCTTGTAGTTCATGGATATTTTCTGGTTTGATCTCTAGGATTTAGAAACTTGCCTCTCGAGGACCAAATTACTTTAATTCAGTATTCATGGATGTGTCTGTCATCGTTTGCCTTGAGTTGGAGGTCATACAAACATACAAACAGCCAGTTCCTCTATTTTGCTCCAGACCTGATCTTCGATGAGTAAGTATTCCTTAATGGCCCTTTTCAGTGCAGGCTGGAAGGATTGCTGTCTTTGTTTGGTTTTTCAGGCATACTCATAGTCTAAGAAAATTTCAGCTAATTGTGGCTTAAAAAGCAGCTGAAGTTTTAATTTTTTTCAGTGACTCACATTTCAATTGCCAAAGCTTTGATTACTGCTGTCCACTTCTCCTTATGTATGGGGATGTGTTCTCAAACTGGGACCATCCCACTGGTTTGAAATGTGACTGATACACAACCACAATTTATAGAAAAGAACATTTTTTGGTATCTACTGGAGCTTGGAAAAATATCCAACTTCTAGGAAATGTGAATGTTTAAATTACTGGGGTTTTTCAGAGCAGTCATATAATGGTGCTTTTGTTAACAATATACAGCTGTTCAATGTGTTTTCTTGACAGTCTTAATTACCCTTCTTTGCAACCGTGAAAGAAGCCAAAATGTTTTTTCAGTAATGAAACATAACTTCTTTTATGATGCATTCAGACAAAAAGAAGGATCAACCATTCTGTCTGAGTATGTGTTCCTTCATATTTTATGTTTGTGTGTGTTTAGTGCTTTGCTTTTGATGACTATAATTTAATTTCTGTTCCATTCTCCTAGTGTTTATTACAAGACAGTAAAGTCAAAAATCTAAGTGAATGCACAGGCAGTCAAACAGGGACTTGCATCATTTGCTTATCCCAGAAAGTTGAGGGGGTTTCTTTAGAGGTAAAAAGGAGACATAATCAATAGGATATGGGTGCACTTGGGGAAAAAAAAAAAACAAAACACAAAACAGGAATAGAATTAACAAAAAAATAACTTACCACTTAATCTCCTGATGCATTCTGAAATCTTTTTCTTGGAAAAGATGCTTTGTCACTGTCTATCTTAATAGTCTGTCTTTGATTTAGGAATCCCTAAATAATTAATGAGTATGAGATGGGTCCCAAAGCAGTGAGCAATATCAAACAAGGATTGTTTGGTTTCGTTTTTTTTTTTTAAGAGGGAGGACTGGTGATTTACTTCATGTGGCCGAAAATGTAGTGTCAGCCATTTTCCATGTTGAAAGCACCTCCATTATGACTTGAACATTAGAGAATTGTCACAGGAAAAAAAAAAAAGGTATTTGTAGCTAGAAGTAAGTGAAAATGTGAACTTTGAAGAGTTTAGGTCTCTTGGGGGAATGTAGACTAACAGTTCAAACACAAAAGCAGCTTTCCCTCATCTCAGGAAAGTCAGTCAGGGGGTCAGAATTTATTGGACAGAGAAATCAATCCTGCTTGCAAATAAAAGTGTGTGCATTGCTTGCTCTTGTTCTACTGCAGCTAGAAGCTACTTTGAGAATTTGAGATCAATTGAGAGTTTTATGCTGCAAGCCTTGAAGATAAGTGCCTGTAGAATTATATTGAGGTTGAGGTAGGGATCCAGTTGCAAAAAGGAGTGCAAAATTAAAACATCCCAAACCAGATATGTAATTGAGATAGTGGTCTGGTCTCCTGTGAATTTGGCAATATGCTCATTGCAGAGAGAAGGCAATTGCTCATAAATAGAGAAAAAAAAAAAAATGCCAGGAGATGTAAGAGGGGTACAGGGCCTTTTGAAGTAGTTAATCAGGGCAGAAATTTCGCTGGAGGTGAAAGAGTAGGACATTTGGTGTTCACTCTGAAACAGTGATGGACACATCTCTGGAACGTGAAGGGTTTTCTTTCACACACACTTGGCTTGTTTCATACTCACTGGGCATCACAGCAGGCATTTGTTCCCAGTCTCTCACATTGCCACTCAGAATGGTGGTTGAGGCTGCATTTGGAGTCTGAGTTTAGGGCTCTCTGGCAAAGCAAAGTTGTTGAGAAGCTGGCAGAGAGCCAGTGGAGGATGGCCGAGGTGGTCAGGGCTGACTGGGACAGTGAGGGACCTGATGGTGCAATGTGGATTTAATTGCACCCTTCAGCTTCCTTATGAGTGGTAGAAAAGATGAAGTGTTGCTTTTCATGGAGGTGTTCAGGGGAAGAATGAGAGTTTGAGATCCCAAGCTTGGAACAAGACAGTGCCTCCTGGTCAGCAGGAGAAGACATTTCCTAATGAGATGGCGAATCGGCCGAGCAGGTGCCCAGAGAGGCCCTGGAGTCTCAGTGCCGGATGATGTCCAAGCCTTCACTGGGCAGAGCCCCAAGCAGCCTGCTCCAATGACAAAATTAGCTCTGCAGAGAACAGGGGGCTGGACTTGAGACCTCCAGGGTCCCTCCCAAGCTTCTGTTTTGTGATTCTAAGTTAAGAGATGCAGTGCTTTTCCCAGTTTTGGGGTAAGGCCAGAGATTACTTACTGGAATTGTACAATACAGTTCAATGTAGAAGCCATTCCTGTAATACAAAATACAATACATATTGCTGTTCGTGAAGTGCTTTGAAACTTTGCTCTGAAATTCCTGAAGGCTGGTCTTACCTTTACTTTTTGAGTACCTTGAACTTGGAAATGTGCTGTGTAATTATAAGCACTGGCCTTTGTTTCTGTGCCATGGAGTTTATTAGACCTCCTTGAGGTTTACTTGGTGAAACTTTGAGTGTTTTACTGCCCTTGGCATTTTAGGACATTTATAAATTGATGCAGAATGAAAGGAGATGCTTTACAATGCCTTTCCTTTTACTGGTTTGAGAGAGTTTCATTTCTGTTATCATCTGGCTAAGATTTTCTTGGTATTTTTTCATATTGTGTCTGGAGAGGTCATTTCCTGTTTCTCCTACAAGAAAAAATAAGCAATGTCCTTGACCAGGCCCTTGGTGCCCCAGAGGGTTCAGCATTTTCCTCAATGAAAGTAAGTGAAAGTAGAGGTTGGCATTAGTGGAATTATGTGGCTTTGTTTTATGTTAAATGAATTTTCCGTTTACTCTTAACTACTGTGAATAAAAGGAAGTTGTAATGTTTCTGGAGGGCCGTGATATATGATCTTGTTTTCTTTCTTGTTCTGAAGGCCTGTAAACAAGGCCAATAACAAATGAGGATCTGTATTGTTAATAGCTGTTAAATGTAGTTTTGATTGTATAAATATAGTGCAAAATGCCTCCCTACTCATATGTGGTTTGATTTCCTGTTAGGCTTGTGGAAGGCTGGAAATATTTGTCTGCCTTCATTTAGTCATGCTACCTATCTAATTAAGTGTACTGTTTGTCTTTATGATTCAAGTATATATTCCATTGATTTAATTGGGCTTAGCTGAACACGAAGATTTTAACTGAGGGATAAGGAAATGGCTGCTCAGCCTGTCACTGAAATGCCTAAAAAACAGCCTGAAAAGAGGCATAAAATAGGGTGTTTTGTGTTGTGTTTGTTTAAGTTGTGGCATGTGCAGTTTTTTAATCCATCTCTTTTTGTAATGTAGTGGCTGTGATCAAAATTAATATTCTGTAGATACAGCTTTGGTTTTAATCCACAGTAAATCTTTAGAAGACCGTGGTACACGTTGCACCACATAGCTTGTATTGAGGGTAAACACTCTTAAACAATGACTGCTGCATATGGCATAACATTCAAAAAGTGTTGCAGTTACGTTTGTAGGCTGTGCAAACTGAAACTCAAGAAGTTGCAAAATTCCAAAATTAAGGTGGTCTGCAAAATCACAGTCTAAGCCCTTCAGGTGCATGCTTTGAAGACTGTATCCTTAACAAAACCCTTAAGTTATACTATCCCATAATATTTTTCCCATGTGATTCCTTTGATCAGGTTGGATGAGATGTAAGGATTATGTAGTAAGAGACTCTAGGAGGTTTTTCTTCATTTGTTGTCACTGAGGAAGCCTTACCTTGAATGGATCTAGGGATTTGGGAGAACAGAGATATTAATGGGGAAGATTTTCTTAAGACGTGGGAAAAGACTGTCCCTAATTCAAACCCTAAGCTCTGAGACTTTTCAGATTCCTTCTGCAAAAGTAACAGAAATCCTGAAAGAAAAGAAAAAAACAAAAAAAAAAGGTTATTTAACTCAAGGGAGGGAGAAAATTCCTCTTCAAGATTTAACCAAAGACTTAAGCTAAAATTTTCTAATCTAATTCAACCTGAGGCAGGCACATGTGTGGATAATCCAAGTCCAGAGCATTAAATGGGTAAAATCATACACAATTGAAAGCAGAAAACGAAGTAGTGCTGGCTGGAATGGGTGCAAGAACAAAACAAGGGATGTACGAATCCCCATGGTTTGTAACACCAGCTTATTTTCAGGGATTCTGGCTGAAACTCTGCAAAATACTCTTTACTGCAGGGAGCAGCCTTAAACAGGATTTCTAAGGCATGGTTCCGGAAGGTAGGGCAGTTAGTTGCAATTTCCATTGCTTTTTCCCTTACTGGATGAATTAATCATAGAACTAAAGGCTACCATGACTCTTTCCCTGGCTGTGCCCTTTTGAGGGAAAAATCCTCAACATTTTTGAAAAGCGGTGCCGTGACAGTTCATGTCTACAAGAAGTGAGCCCAGCCTTTCAAAAGCAGGAGTTTTTCTGTCTTTGCAGTGCAGAAGTCAGATGCCTGAATTCCAGAGGAAGGCAAGGGATGCTCCTTTTTGCTCAGGTTTTAACGGGCTCAGGCAGTTGCTGTCCGCCGGCTACTGGTGACAACATCCCAGGTATCTGCTTCCACCCATACATTAAGTCAGGGCATTGGCTGGCAAACTTTCAGAGGCTCAGGAAGGAATAAAAAGCATTTACAAGTTCAGTACTGCCAACAGAAACCCGGCAGGAGCCAAGACACGGAATGGCAGGGATCCTCACTCGCACAACGTGGGAAACCAGTGGGAGCGGTGGGACACGGGCTGCCTTTGGGGCCATGGCTCGTGCTCCCAGCACATCTCCTCCTCCCAGCTGGAAGCCAGAACTGCATCCCTCGTGGCAAGCTGTACTGCTTATCCGTTCCTTCCCCTGAGGAAGATGCATGGTGGCTTCTTACTTCTCCTTAAGGCAAAAACACAGCTGATGGAATTGATGATGAATATTAAAACGCAAGCCGTGCTCCTCCTCTAGATATTGGTTTGTGCTGGCATAAAGGCCCCAGAGAGACAACCCAACCCTGGAATTCCCCCACAGGTCTTGATTTATTTTTTGCTTTTAGGTTTAACATTGTCTCTCTGTAGATTTCTGAATCTGCAGCTACTTATGAAAAGACCGAAATTTCAAAATCATTTCCTATTTTTAACAAATCTACCCAAATTATCTTATTTACCATTCCAGCCTTACCTGGTTGCAAAATAGCAGTGATGTGGGATACTGAGACAGTTCAGTAATGCTGAGACACACTGTGTGGAGACACTTTAGTACCTTAAAGTACAGCATCAATATTTCAACAGTATTTTGCAAATGCACTGCATGACTAATGTGCTGTGTGTTTTCTTGCTCCTTTGATTTTCCTCAGTTTGTCATCCGCAGCAGAAAGAATAAATCACAGGTGCAGAAGTGTGCAGGTTCTGAATTTCCTGGCCACTGTACTAGATGCTGTCGTTGGTTTTTTACCCTAGTCAAGGACTTGAGGGTTTGCCTAATGAAAACCAGCACTAGGCATTGTATAAGGTAGCGAAAATTATTGAACTTGAAAAACTGAGTTCAAAACCAGAGCCAGCTTTCACAATCATTTGGATACGTTATGTTGTTTTTCCATCTCTGAAATTATTGTATTAGATCATATGCAGCTCAGTCCTTACAGTAAAAACATTTCAATAGAGACTGCACTTTACTTAATATTATGTACAAAATATTAAGAGCAGAATGTAATGATGGATATATATTTATTTTAATTTTTTAAAAATATGTACTATGTATGTAATTAACAAAGTTTACTACAAATTGATATAAACAGATCCTTTAAAGCTTAAGATTTTGCTCCCAGTAAAATAAAAAGGAAGTATTGCAAGCACCTCCCATGCTATGCCTTTGGTAATTGCCCCAAGCGTGGAGTTTTTAAATTTAGGAGGAGACCGAGGTTGATGCTGGCAGTAGATGAACAATAGAGAGTACAATTTTCAAAGAGACAGTTGAGGTAGAGCAAATGAGGTAGAGAGGAGCAGGAAAAACAGCCGTACAAGGGGATTTCTAGGAAGTTTCTGTGCTAGCACTGTCATGGGATGTGGATGGGCAGAGGATTTTGTAACATTGAGGAAAGCCGTAAAATTAAATTAAGGATTGCTATGTAGCTCAAGTGAAACAGCTTAGATTGTTTTAAAAAATCTTCATTTAATAATTAAGTACATTTTCTTGGTAAATAACATTTTCATTACATTCCTAAACTCCCTCATGATGTGCCAGTGGAAGCTGGGAACATTAGGATTTGGTGTTGTGTAAGGCAGTGCAGGGATGCAGCAGCTTCTCTGTGCCCTCTCAGTGCTGAAGCCTGTAAGCCTTCCTGGTGTTCTGATTTCTATGGTAGCAGCAGGAAGATAAATGTAATAAAATAAGCTGAATATTTATTATCACCTTTTTTTTTTTTTTAATTTATTTATTTAAGCTCATATACCTCAGGGCTTGGGGGGGATGATTAGTTAGATCATCTGTGAATGGTGATAAAGCCAATAAGAAACTTCACTCATTGTTCCAATGATTACTTTTTTGCTTTTATGTTTGGCAGGGTGATGGCTGTTAACCCTTTTGTCTTCCCTTGCAATCTGCTAATCCTGTAGTTTCTAATTTTGGGTACATTTTTGTAATCTCTGTCATCAGGCAGCCTCCAAATCCCTCATTTTCAATTATTATTGCCACAACCAGATTTGGTAAGAGTTGTCAGTGCTCATATTTGCCGATAAATTGTTTGTGCAGTCACTGGTCTTGTTAAAAGTTCAGCAAGCACTCCTTGGTGATCCTCCCTGCATGGTTTTTGCTTGCATGTATTATTTTAGTGAGGAATACTTAATTCATGCGAAGTGTCATTGCAGTGAAAAGTGAATATCTTCTCAGTAAATTTTTTATATACATTGTTACTACTATTTACTTTTTCATAAAGTGTGATTCAGTTCCCGTCCAGAGAAGTGCATAAAGGGATTTTGTTACATACCCACCCAACAGTAGTGCAGACAAAAAAAAGAAATTTTGGAAAACTGCTGTCATACCTGTACCTAATAGATGTATACATAATACATGCTTCAGCTAGATTTTCCAAGTCTTTAGTTTTGGGCTTCTTTTCTTTGTAAGCAGGTCATTGGTTGGGTAAAGCAATAGATTCGGTTTCTTTGCTTAAATTTCTAAAGGCTCTGCCTTTTAATGCCTCTATCTCTAAACACTTCTTAAATTTCTGAAGTGTTTTGCTTCAAATTGTGAAGCTTTAAAGGTAAACGGGAGATAGTGTAGTGTTATGGAGATCTGTGAGAATGGGGAAATGTCAGAAACTGTCCCTCTAGCAGAGTTTGTCATCCTTTAAATTGGCCAGAGAAAGTTTAAGATCAGGACAAGGGACTTTCTTCTTAATTTGCCCATTCTAGCAATTACTTAGGTACTTTCTGAATGTGAGATTGCATTTGGACACTTGTGCTTAATAACCCCTCTGTGTCTTTCTCTGTGAATTTGCCTGTTACCCCTTTGAATACATTTATAATCTTGAAATCTAAAATGTTCCGTGGCAGTTGCTTCTGCAATTTCATTATGCATATATGTTTGTTGGAGGTGTTTCTAAAGCAGGTGGCTGATAATTTAATGGAGTGCCACTTCATTCCTGTGTTTGCAGTAATAGTGGATATAATCCTTCTCATCCCATGCATGCCATTTATCATTTAGTTCTCCACCAAGTTCTGTTGTTTCTTCTGTGAGCTGAAGAATCAGTGAGTCAGTTTGACCTCCCCTTGTATAGATCTGCTAGTTGTCTGCTGTCCCTGGCCATCCTCAGCTCCTCCTCTCATGCTTTGTATTAATTTTGGGAGGAGACCAGACTGACACGTTAGATTTAGAGCACAGTGGATGTAGCAGCAAAATTACAATTTCTGTCTTGCTCTCAACTCTTCTCTCACATTTTTGCTTTTTTTTAATGAACATTGAGCAAGCATTTTCAAAAGGCAGAAGCCCAAAAACCTGTCCTAAGTTATGCCTAGGACTCTTTATTGTGTAATGTTTGTTATTTTGTATGTGTGGTGGGAGACAATTATACTGTCTGCATTGTCCAATCAGTGACTTTCCCCTTCCATTTTGCCAGCCAGCCCCACAGACTTGCAGGACTTTTCAGCAGTCTTTCACAGGCAGCTCTTGATTTCATCATCTGGAGCCATCAGCAAGCTCTGTCAGCTCCAGAGGTCTGATTTTTCTCATATGATGTATGAGCACAGTTCAGTGCCCAGGCCCCAGCTCTGTGAGACTTCCCTGGTAACCTCCATTACTTGTGAGAGATGTCCATTTGTTATGACCCTTGGTCTCTTATTTTTAAGCTGCTAATAATCCACAAAGAGACGACCTCCTTATCCCCAAGCTCTCTTTAAGAGCTTCCAGGAGATCTTTTTAATAGCTTTAAAATCCAACCCTGCCGTGATTGCATCTTTCCATACCTCCTGATGCAAGGCTGTGTGCAGGTCCTAGACCAGTAATTACCCACGCTGGCTCACTGACAGAATTTATTAGCGCCCGTACCCAAGCTGCATGCCCCAGTTTCCTTTGTGTGGAAACCAGGGCAGGGGAGAGGAGGAGGAGGAGGAGGAGAGGGTTGGTGTTTGCTTAGGTCTCACCCCATATGGCTGTGGGATGCAGCTAGACCTGGCATGTGCAAAGCATTTCCATCGTGCAGATCCACCAGAGTGTCCTCGTGCTATCACCAGAGTGCCCTCTCAGATTCGTGAGACGTGACCTCTCCACCAGAGTTGTGCTTTCTTCCCTTACAGCATGTTTGTTTATCAATTCATGCTCCTCTTTCAATGGTTTTGCTCGATATAGAACTGGAGCTTACTAGCCTCTGGTCTCCAGTGCTCCCTTCCCACCCTCAGACCCATTTTAAGAAATCAGTCACGTTTGTCGCCTTCCACGACTTTTATAAGGGCAATTTAAGCAATAAGCTGTACAGCACAGTTAGTAGTTCAGCAATTCCGTATTTAAGTTACTTTACAGCTCGTGGATGGATGCCATCTGGTCTTGGTGATTTATTACTATTCATTTTACTGTATTTTTTTTTTTCCTCATAAACCCTCTTCCACTTGCGCTTGAATCTGAAACTATTTCTCACACTTGCTTACTGAAAAGGGAGAGCCCTTACTGGGCTCCTCTACAGAGAGCACTGATGCAAAGATTTTATTTAACTTTACTGATCTTTCTCAAATGCTTCACTTTCATCTTGCTCATCAGTTGGCCCAGTGGATATTCTGGCAGATTGCCAGCTTGTGATCATTTCAAAAGAATCTGAGTGTTAGTTTTTACAACTTTAGTACAAAGACTTGTCCAAGGACTTTACATTTAGCATAGACCATAATTATGCTCTCCTGGTATTGTCCCAGCATGATTTTGGGACATCCACAAGCTTTTTGGGAGGGTTTCTTTTTACTTCTGTCAATGTCTTAGAACAGAGATTTGTTCCTTGCAGTTGTGTCTGAATGTGGTGCTGCTTTAATCTTCCTGCACACAATGAGCTGTTTGCTGGCATCTCCAAATGCCTCTCACATGCACAGTGCTTGCTTCTGCTACTTCCCCTCTAGAGTTAAATATGAGCGAAAGAAAAATTAGGAAGTCTTTTTTCTAAACTGGCATGAGAGGAAGATGTGCCTCAGTCGACTTCCAGAAAATGCCAGGCTTTGCGTGACAGCATGAGCAAAGTCTTAATTTTTGAGGCATTGTTGGCATAAAAGGAGAATTGCTGCTGCATGTGGAATATAGCAGTAATTTTGTTGATGAACCACTGCAAGTGACAATGAGCCCTGGCGGAATGGATGTATAAAACAATACCTAATGGGCACCTTTTCTGGCTCTCAGTACCTTTCTCTGATGAACTTTGAAATGGGGTATTTATTGCCATGTGTACATTATCATCACTTATTGAATGTGTTATTGAAAAAGCATTTTGGTAAAGGCATAATTATGTATTTTCTCATTTAAAACTGTGATTTGTCTCTTTTGAAATGCAAATGCTAACCGAAAGAGAGTATTTGGTATCAGCATTCTCCTAAGTGCATAATTAACTGTTAATACCAGCATATACTTGGGGTTTTTTGCTATTGATGTGCTTGGGATTTTAGGGTTACATAACTGGGTGATTATTAAGTTGGATTTTATCACAAGTTCTCTGCTAGTGATTGAGAGCTGAAACTCTCCTTTGGCAATCATTATCCATGGGCTGTTGCCAATTCCTTCGTTGATAGGCATATAACAGGAGGACACTTGGCTGGAACTTTAAAGCAGCTCTGAATTCCTTAGTATCGCTTATCCGGGATGGTATTCTCTAGGGTCACCATGATGATTTTCTTGTGAGAAAACTAATTTTCAGACTTGACTTCTATAAGTTCAGTTTAAAATTGGCAAGTTGAATTTAAAAATTACCAATTGCCTGGGTGGCTAAAGGCCAAAAAATAGCAGCTTAATGTCTCTAGATCTGTTTTAATGTGAAACTATCTTCCTTGTCTGATTATCAGTGTTCATGCTGGTGGTCCTGGGTCCAGTCATTATTTTGTCCTGGGTTTGGCAGTGCCCAAATTGGTGCAAAGTAATAGGCAATTTGGCTCCCTGGAAGGAGATGATTCTAAAGCTTTGCTTTAGGAGTCAAAGTGTTGGAGGAAAGAGGTTTTGTATCTTTCTGCTGTGGCTTGCAGACTAAGCAGAGATTAGAAAGTGCTGAATAAAAAATAAGTACTGAATGAAAAGTCATAATTGAATTTTGCCTGAATCCTGCTTGCATTTTGGCTTGGATTTTGATCAGTGTGTTAATTTAATGAGGCTGCTCCAGTACGGGTGACTTCAGTGGCATTTTTAATGGCTTCAAGATGGGACACAGGTGTCTGGGTGCAGTCCATTGAGCCAGAGGGATGCTCAGTGTTTCCTGCCCCTTTGCATGGAAGAATTTATTCAGGTCGTGGCATTCTGTCACCACTGTTGGAGCAGAATACTCCCTCAAGAGACAGTTAAGAGTTGTGACAATAGTATGTTTGTTTTTTTCTTTCCCCAAGAACCTCAAAACTTCTTCCAGTCAGAATGCCTTCCTAAGGCAGGTAAAATAATCCAGGCCAAGGGCTTTTTATGATTAGAGGGTTTGAGCCACTGAGCAGGGGTTTCTGTAATGCCATGTCCTAGTCTTTTCCCCTCTTTATTCTCAGTAGCTCTGCCTTGCCCTCAAGGTGTCTGGTGATGTTTTTACTCCTCTCTTCTGTCAAGTTCAAACTGACTTCTTTTGGCATGAGGGAAAGCATGCCTTGGTTTTGGAGGCTTCCAAACAGGTTTTGACTTTCAGGCCTTTGGCAGGTTTTCTTGTTGGGCTGCATTTGTTTGATTGGTTGTTTGTTTTGGTTTTGTTACAGTGAGAAGTGCTTTCTGAAGGTGCCTAAAATCAGTTTTATTGGTGGGCAAACTTCAAATGGATACAGGTTTTAGTCTAGCAAGGGAAAGGCTCTTGGTTGTAAAGTTGGAAATAGTTCTTACAGTGGTAAAAAGCATGAAATCAGAAGACACAACAACTATCTTTGACATCAGAGTTTGCTGCAAATATTTATTGGTCTTTTCCTAAGTATTTTCTGGGCTGCAGAGGCCTAGGGACTAACTCAGGTACATATTTGTTCCTCTGAGGTGTTGTGAAAGGGGATGATGCCTTGGCCAATATTTTCTTGGGATTATCAGCAAGTCACTTAAGTCCTGATGAAACCTCAACACACCCACCATAGCCTTCCCTTTATTCACTTCTCTGTCTAATTTGGGAAGATGCCTTATGCAGCAGCTTTGAATAGTACCCATGAGAAAGTAAATAAAACCTGGTATCAGGTTTGGTTTGGGGCTGAGCTTCGCCTGTCAGTGAATATTTCTTGCCGCATGGGTTCCTCTTTTTGGTTATGGTCAGTTGAGTTGCAGTTTCCATCCTCAGCGAGGAGATTTACGATACTGGGCCTCATGATGACTTAATAAATGATGAGTTACTTATTCATAACAAGCTGTTTCTCTTCAGCCTGCCTGCAGTTTCACAGGTTCTGATGTGGCTGCCTGGTTTCTGTGGAGATCACATAAGAGTATTATGAGATATATGGCTGGTTTGGTATTTAGGATCCCTTGTCTTAAATGTCTCAAACCATCCCTGCTCTCCTGGGGGACTGGTCAAATCCTACATATCTGTTGTAGCTGCGTGGCTCCAGTGGCAATTGGGCAGAGCAGTGGAAACAGGCTGGTGGCAGCAGTGGGAATGGCTGGTAACAATGGGAATGGCTGGTGGCAGAAGTAGGAATGGCTGATTAATGTGGGAATGGCTGGTGGCAGTGGTGGGAATGGCTGATTAATGTGGGAATGGCTGGTGGCAGTGGTGGGAATGGCTGATAATGGTGGGAATGGCTGGTGGAAGCAGTGGGATTAGCTGGCAGTGGTGGGATTGGCTGGTGGCAGCAGTGGGAATGGCTGATAACGGTGGGAATGGCTGGTGGCAGAAGTAGGAATGGCTGATTAATGTGGGAATGGCTGGTGGCAGTGGTGGGAATGGCTGATAATGGTGGGAATGGCTGGTGGCAGAAGTGGGAATGGCTGATAATGGTGGGATTGGCTGGTGGCAGTGGTGGGAATGGCTGATAATGGTGGGAATGGCTGGTGGCAGAAGTAGGAATGGCTGATTAATGTGGGAATGGCTGGTGGCAGTGGTGGGAATGGCTGATAATGGTGGGAATGGCTGGTGGCAGAAGTGGGAATGGCTGGTGGCAGTGGTGGGAATGGCTGGTGGCAGCAGTGGGAATGGCTGATAATGGTGGGAATGGCTGGTGGCAGCAGTGGGAATGTCTGGACTCCCTGGCCATCCACAGGGCTGCAGGAAAGGTCAGACAAAATGTGAGCTGGGCATTACTTTAAGCCTGTAAGGAGACACTCGGGGAACTTAAGATGGATTAACTTAAGGTGTAAAGTTTAAAGCGCATTATTATGAAGGAGGATTAAGCTGAACTGAGCTAATGCGAATGAATGAATGTATCTGAATGCGAATCCAAACAGCGGATTCAGAGCTTTGGCTCCACGCTTTTTGTTACTTAAATGTACTTACCTTCTTAAATGTCCCCATGAAGATATGTGCCCTTATATTCCTGATCTTCATATCCTCCATTTTTCATGTTGAGAGCTTCAGGAGCTGTGTCAGAGGTGGGTTTGGCTGGATGGGATTTGCCTTTTTTTTATCCCTCCTTTTTTTTACATTTTAATTTTTCCTTGTGATAGTAAAGGCATTTGTGATTACTTGATGGCATTTATTCTTAGCTGATGTGTTTGGTGAGGAAAAAAATTACTTTGCTCATGTTATGCTGACATGCCTTAATTTCTCTGTGCCTCTTCACTTTTATCATATTTCTGTTGCTTTATTTTGTTGCTGCTCTCAAGGTATTGGATATCTATAATGTCAGCATCCGAATTTTTCAAAAGCTCTGTACCCTCTTGTTCTACCCAGTGTGGGGTTGAAAACCAAATACAAAGTTGACTACCAAAACTCCCACAAAGTGCTTATCTTTCATTAAACAGAGTCATGAATTAACTAACATAATTTTTAGTTGGTAATATTTTGTAAATAAGTAATAAATCAACTTAATTGATTTTTCAGGTGGCAGACTGATTTCAAATAATGTGTTTGCTGTATATTAAAAAAATCACTTAGTAACTCATTCTGTGCATCTTTTTATCTCGCTACAAACAATGCCATCAGGTTTTCCATGAGGGTAAGCCTACAGATCAATATTTGTAAGTAGATAACAAAATGAATATTTAAAAGACAGAAAGAAATAACTAACAAAAAAACCCCCTGATTATAACTGAAATTCTTCTATTTAGGCAATCTCATATAAGCAAAACAAGTACAAAGAAAAGCAAAAGGCAGAAAAATTTGGATGTCAGAAAAAGGGCAATGTAATGTAAAAAATCAAGTTTTTGAATCAACACTTTAAAGTTAATTCACACAAAGAGTGTTTTGTCACTAAAAAAAAGGCATAAGAAACCTGAGACAAAACATTATAATGTTTTACTTTTCTTGCTGTGTGGCTTCTGGTATCTGATGAAAAATCTGTCACTTCTCTCTGTAGAGGTCAAACACAGGGATGGTGGCAGTGGCTTTTATATTCTCAGTCTGGAGGAACAGGAACAAACCTTGGTGTCCTGCAAAAGTAATGATGGATGTCATAGATGGCTCTTACTTGGAGTGCTGCTGTCTCTGGCCAGCTGAGATACACTTCAACATGTAGAATTTAAAATACAAATGTCCTTTATTAATCATTTGCCTTTTGAGTTTGGTGTGTATCCCTCAGAGCCTCCTGGGAGCAGTCCATGATGCATAATAAAAACAAATACGTATGGCATTACTCCTACTATTAAATGTAATTAGAAAAAAAAAAAAGAAGCTGGAAGTTCTTAGTCTCAAGAAAAGAGGGTGGAGCAGGGGAAAAGTGCAGAGCCCATCTAACAATGGGGAGTCCGCTTTATTAGTATTAAAGAGGAAAATGAAATTGCTCTGGCAGCAGTGCAATAAAACACCAGGAAGATTATGTCAGTCTTTGTTTGCACACAGTATGATTCTTCTCTTTCACCAGCCAATTTGTATATTTGAAAAAGCATTTGCTTGGTTAAAATAATGAGCTGAACTTCATCCAATTCCCCAATTATACAAAAATTTGTTAGAAGAAATACAGACAATTGGTTTTGAGCAACTGAAAAAAAGAGGAGTAGTGGCCATGGAACAATTATAGGGCCTTGTCTCCATACCTGCAGACACACACACACACACACACACATATATATATATATATATATATATCACAGTTTCTGCTGAGACAACCAACTCTCAATGACACTTTTCTTTAGCTGTTGTGATTTGAGATGGCAGCTTCAAAAATTTAGCAAAATTATAACTAATTCTGCCTGGAACTTGAGCAAGATAGGTTAGCTTCTCTCTTCAGAGAAGAGAGACAAGGTCTGAAGTGAAATTTATGAAAGTATATTTAAAGATACAAGTCACGTATCCTAATTATTTTACGATTTAACAAGCGGAAGTCTGTATTAATGAACAAGTTCATTTTTTTTACATATTCCTTTATTCCAGATTTTTTTAGATTACTAGTTTGGGAAAAAAAACACGTTTTTTGAATATTTCAGTGTTTGAACAGGAGATGTCACCTGATGGGGGAGTGTATCACCTAGAGCATGCATTCAGTGGGTGTAGGCTCGTTCCCCTGTTGCACCAGCTCTGACCTCTTCAGCAGGCACGCTTCCATCAGCCAGGGCAGAGCTGAGCAAACACTGACGATTCAAATACATTTTAAAACGCTTTTGCCGCTTCACTAATCCCATCAGTGACAAAACTCAAATGATTTCGTTGCTGTTCCTTTTCCGTGGTCTGCGGGGTAGCGAGGTGAGCTCAGCCATCCCTGCAGGGTGGTGCTGGGTGATGCCCCTGCAGGCTGTGCTCTCCCTGGTGTGTATTGGTGCCCCTGCAGGCTGTGCTCTCCCTGGTGTGTACTCAGGCCCTGGGTGTTGTTCCCCTGTCTCCGCAGGGAGCGGATGCGCCAGTCGGCGATGTTCGAGCTGTGCCAGGGCATGCACCAGATCAGCCTGCAGTTCGTGCGCCTGCAGCTCAGCTTCGAGGAGTACACCATCATGAAAGTGCTGCTGCTCCTGAGCACAGGTGAGTTGGGTCCGTGGTTATGTGGGAATGCTTGAAAATGTTCCAGCTCACAAAGAGATGCAGTGGTTTAACCAACTTGGAAAAAGCCAAACTGTTTCCAGCTGGGCCGCAGGAATAAGCCTGGGTTTATCTGCAGTTAGCATGGGAAGTGTCTTTGCAATTGGAGTGTGTTATGAGCACTGGAGGGACAGGAGTGGCCAGGTACAGGACTTTGGCCCCCCCCTTTCCGTAGAGGGACCTCAGACATGCCAGACAAGTGCCACAGCTGTGGGGATTGAGGGAAAATCTCTGCTAAGCATTCAAAGCCACCAGGGTTTGGCTGACTCAACGTGACCTTCAAAATGAAAAGATGTGCACTGCCTGTTCTGCAGAGCAGGTTGATGTTGTAATGCCAAGTGACTTCCACAGGCTTCTGAAAGTTTAATAAATGACAGTGCATGCTTCCTTTTTTTCTCTTGAGCATCATGCTTTGAGTTTTAAGACGCAAAATTACATCTTGGTGCTTGTTACAGCACTGTGTAGTAATTAGCAGATCTCTTGATCTTATCTTACTGAAAGTATTGAAAACCACCTGTCCCAGTGCAATTGTATAAACACACAGGCAGTTTGTACATTACTTTTCCATCAGTAACAGCCTGTAAACCTGTAAGCAAATGTTATTCTGTGGAATCCTGTTCCTTTTTTGTGGGGAACAGCTCGGTGACACCATGACAAGCCAGCTCTGTGGTTAAAGTGCCTGCCTTTGAGGGGGGACATGGGGCTGCAGTTCCTGCCAGAGCTGGAGGGCATTTGGATCCTCTAACAGAAACCTCATGGGGCTGTGAGTTTTTGGGCTCAGCCATCTCCGTCCCTTCCCTCTTCCAACTGAAGCTGTTCCAGCTTGCTGGGATTGGGAGAGACACCACTTTTTGGGGATCCTTTTGTGTCCTGGCCTGCAGAGTCTGACCCCAGGTCCCACTCCACCAAGGGCTGGAGATGGTCAGCCAGTGGACCGGGAACAGTGGGGAGGGGCTGTGCTCCAGGCTTGCCCTGAGGGGTAAATGGCTTTTTTTTGAAGGTTGTCACTCCTCCTGTTTCCAGAAGCAATGTGCTCAGGGAGGGTTTGGCTCCCAAAATGTTCTTGAGAGAGTGTCTGGATTGGAGATCTGCCTCTGCAGCATTTTAATCAGCCTTAAAGGGGAAGAATCTTTAGGAAAATAACCTGAAGGCATTCTAAAAATGCAGCAAAATGTCTTTAAGCCAAATATTTATTATTCTACCCTCTCTAGAGTGTAAACTAATGAGCTATTGCAAGAATCTGTTAGGTGAGATCAGTCTGGCCAATTAATTTCAGTGAGCTGGGTCTCTTTCAAATGCACATCATGGTCACTAGAAAACCTGCTAAAAATTGTTTGTTTTGGGAAAATCGGGATATTTACATTAGAGAGAGAGAAAAAGGAGAGCAAAATGGAAATGGAGGTGATGATAAAACCCAGAAAGTGTCAAGTGAAGGGCAGCAAACCTGGTTTTGAGTGCTTGCACCTTGCTTTTCAGTCTTATGACAGAAAACTCCAGGTTTGTTTTCATTTGAATTCTTTTATTGAATCATGTGATGAAAAGAGTACAAGTTATTCTGAAACTTTCATGGCGACCACATCAAGGAAGTTTCACTCCATTTACATGTGGAAGAAACCACACATTACAACTGAGTTGTTTTCTTGCTTTCCACAGACCATAGATTTTGGGAGCTTGCCAACAGTATTGCTGCATTTAATAAGTAAAATCAGAAACACTGGGCAAACCTCCAGAATTTCATGTTTTGCTTGAGTTCTCTTTATTTGTGGTCTTTCTTTCTTCCTTAATTATCTGGCTGGGGTGATAGTATAATAATTTTCAGACAGAACAGTAAAATACATAGTAGTAGACAAAGAAAGAGTGACTCTAACAGCCTGTAAGCACTGTATATATTAAAGGAGCTGTAAAGCCTGTGCATTTTGTGTGAGGGCCACAGCATGCTCTGATGGCTTTACTTATCTTGATTGGTGCCTCTGTGTTCATTCACCTTGAACTGAATTTGTAGATTTGTTCCAGACAGTTTCTTTTATCTGTCAGCTGACTGAGAGGGTTTGCATCTAGAATTCGAAAATTAAATGAACATATGATATTTATATTGTGATTGTGTGCTATAAATATATAATATTTACCAAACAGCAGGCAGGCTGGTGTGTAACCTCCTAGGCTTTTTCTAAAGATTCTTCCTTGTGTCCCCTTCCAGCACTTGGTGGCCTCAAGTCCTTGGTGGTACAGCTCCTCCTTGTTCCTCATTGCTAAATTGCCCTTGTAGATACTGATGCTTTTTCTTAAAGCTTCTACTCTGGAGCTATTTAGGGCAGTTGTTACATGCTTCTGATGTGATTTCAGTGGGATGGGGGGCAGTTGAGAGGATTTAGAAGAGAAGGGAGTGTATGAACAAGAGTTTCTGTCAAGAGGTTAAGTCAGGGTAAGCTGAATGGGAAGATCATGATTTTCTCCTTTCTCATTTTAGTAGGTAACTTCCCATTTAGCTTAATCTGACATAGTTTATTGACTTACCTAGGAAATAAAGTCGCTCATCATGTACTGACCATATTTTATTTTCCTTCTATGGACTATGCCTAAGAGATACAGAGGAAAAAAATCGCATTTGATGGTTAAACAGTGTTCATGAATTTGGATATTAAACCTCAGAATATTTTGAGTAATGTTGTTAATAATCCCTTTGGAGTTTTCATCATCTGATCCTAATAAGCCATTCCTGTTTGGGGCAGAACCTGCAGGAGTGTTTGCAATCCATTAAGAAACGGGGTATTGCTTTTGTAATCAGCCCTGCTGATATTGGTCACAATAAAAAGTATCAGAAAACTGTACTTCTGACCCATTTATAAAATGATGATTCCATGATCATGATTCTGTCTCTGTTTGGCAGATAGAAACTTCAACAGGACACTAGAAATTCTTGCAAGTGTCTGTCATGGTCAAGCACTGGGTCAGGATGCCTGTTTGGAAAACAGACTTCTGTTCTGTGCAGAAAAATGGCTCTGTTTTGTTCTAGATGCTATGCAGATGCTTGCTAACATTCAAAGAAATTTTAGATCTTACTTGATGGCATAAAAATGTGTCACTTGGTCTAGCATTTCTGCAGATAACAGCTGTGATTCTGTACCTTCTCCTCCTCTGCCAAGTGTGGGGAATCATTCAAGAATGATAAATCACGTTTTCAGCTTCTAACAAAATACCCTTGATCCATCTGCTTGGTTTTTATGTGGTTGGATTGTATTGAAAGCAGTTTGGACATGAGGCTAGCATGTGTCTATTTCTGAGATGTTATCTTGTCCTCTGCCACAGCTCCTGCAATCACACATCTGGAGAGGATGCCTGAATCGCTTGAGAATCTGTGTGATGTTGTTGATCCCTCACCAATGTCTGTAAAATTACGGACTTTGCTTAAAGGTTTCATTCCTTCATCCGCTGACTGCTGTAACTGTTTAAGTATGCACATCAAAAGAATAAGCAATGCAGTTAATACTAATTTAAGACTGTCTTTTCAATGACAGTTCCCAAGGATGGTCTCAAAAGCCAAGCTGCATTTGAAGAAATGAGGGCAAATTACATTAAAGAACTAAAGAAGATGGTAACTAAATGTCCAAGTAACTCTGGGCAAAGCTGGCAGAGATTCTACCAACTGACTAAACTTCTTGACTCCATGCATGATGTAAGTATAACTCCTCAGGGAGCGCAGAAAAGTTAAGCAAAAAATCTCTCCTTTAAGGTAAAAAAATAGTCTTTAATTGTGTTAACTGACAGGGAGACAAAAAACAGCCATATTCTTTTTAAAGGGACATTTGAGAGAAGTTGTTAGACGAACTTAAGAAGTTAAAATAAGAAAGTAGAAGTCATAAAGGTGAAGGGTTCAGGTTTAGTGTGTTACACATCCAACGTGCCTGACGTGCCAATAAACACGGAATTCATGTGCTGATCTTGTACAGCTGGGTTTGTAATCATGACTTTAAAAGATGCAGAGTCCTTGACACCATCCTGGGTGTTTGAAGCTTTATTTGAAATTTCAAGTGGAAGATTCCTTGTTGGGTTATTTCTGCCACCCTGCCTTATTCCAGCACAAGGTGTTTTACATGTCTCAGGTGTGAGGGGTGATGAATGACACAGGAAACTAAAGGTTTGGTCTCAAAGCACCTGGGCTGCTGATCCTCTGCCCACAGTGACAGAGTGCTTGTGGTAGGTGTGGTAGATTCCAGAGGGGGTGTCCATAATGTTGAGCTATTTAGCTGAGAGTGACCTGGTTCTAGCCAGTGTAAATGGTAAGTGCCAAATTTACCTCTGCAGCAGCAGGGCTGTATCTCCTTTAACTTGCTCTGAGGGAGCCTGCAGCCTCTACAGAGGAAACAAGTGACCCAGCTGGTAAGGTCTCCTCAAGCTGAGGGTTTTCCTAGTGCCCCCTGAGATTTCCCTGGGGACCAGCCCATTGCCTGGGCCAGCAAGGCTGGCACCCATCCTCTCCAGAGCTGTGCCATGGAGCAGCAAGTGATGGGAGACTCCTGGGGACAGTGAGAGTGACCTTTAGCTGTGTTTGGGTGCATGAGACGAGAGCTCTCAGCATGTTCATCCACCCTCCCAGTAAAATCTGGCAAACTGCGGCAAAGGAGAAAACTGCCCTGCTCCATCCTGGCTGGGATGGGGTTAGGGAAGGATCTTTGCTGCATGAAGAAGCTACAGCGCTTGCTTTCAGAGCCTGCATACAAATGCACATCTTTGTGCTCAAATTTCATTTTGCAGAGACAGTACAGTACAGTGCACTTCAGGTCATATCGGTGTAAGAACCTCAGGTCTGTTTACAGAATGTACATATGGAATTATTTTTCAAATATTGTTCTGTTGTTCATTAAAACATTGCAAACCTTAGTGGGAGGCAGGGGGAGTATTATTAGTACTGCAGTAATAGCTCATTTTTCAGAGATCAGGTTTCACTTGCTCAGTGCCAGCAAAGGAAGTTGTAGTGTTTTAGTGGAAAAAAAAAAAAGGGATGGGTGATAAAATCATTTGCAAGAATTCACATCTGAACCTCGAGGCAGCATAACAAACCCCTGCATTTATGAAGTTTTCCAATCCTCTTCAGGATAGGCAGTATGTGATTTGTTGCTGAAATTGGAGTGTTTGTGTGGTTAAGGTGACTGGATGACAGGCTCGTGCTTACTGAGAGCACTCCCATGTCCTACAGACATTTTCCAAAACACAGCATTAACCATTGGGAGCTGAACTAACCAGAGGAAGCAGGCTGCTCTTGCATTTTATTTAATTTTTAATTAAGCTATTTTTGCATTACTTTTGTTTTAATAGTCAAAGGACTTTTTAAAGAAAATCCCATTGTCAGCAGTCTCTGTTAGAAAGGCCGATTGTCTCCAAACAGTGCTTCCTTTCAGAGATGATGCTGGAGACTTGTTCAACAAGGGCACTTGTTTATTTTTTCTCTTTAAAATGTTTTTTTGGGGGTTTTTTTGCTTTTTGGTTATTGAAATCCATCAGAATAAATTTAGACTGGTGATAATATTAATGAGAAGTGAGAATTAATATTCTCTCCCCACTGCCTGTTAGTGCAGAATTTCTCTGTTCAAACGACGTGAATGCAAATTTTCTGCTTGGTTCCTTAGTCTAGGAGGAACGCTTCCTCAGCTGTCACCTGTGTATTTTTAACTTATTCCATTATAATTTCAGAGGGTCAGAATGTATTTGGTGCTGGGCAGTCTAACTGGAACTGAGGCCCCATGTTTACATGCTGCTGTAGTCTCAGCATTGGCATTGTCAGTGCAAGCCTGAAGGGGCTGGTGCACAATCCATGCTTGTTCAGCCCTCCTGCTGCATCCAGCTTGTCCATCTGAGCAGAGCAGCATCTCATCACTCATGGAATTCACTTTACCTGAGTGTGGGGGCAAGCAATAAAGAACCCTGCTCCTTTGCACCTCCAGACTTGCTTTCATCAACCTCATTTATAAAGACATCTATCTGAGGAATATATGAAATACAGTGTGTGGAAATATCAAATTACAGTATGCTTGGCTTATATAATATGAGGAAGAAAAAGAAAACCCAAACAAGATGGTTTTACATTGCTCAGTATGCTAAATCATTCATCCACACAGCAAACATATGTGCAGGTAGAAAAGTGCCAAGCTGAGGAAATAAGAAATTTTCAAGAAGGCCAGGCAGGCACTTAAGTATTTGAAAACATCAGCAACTTTATTTAATGATCCATAAAGCCTCAAAGCACCTTAAAAATAAGAGATGGAAAGCCATCCCGGGCAGACAAGATGAAGAGGGTTTTGTGCATGTGCACACCTGTGCTGGGCTCTGGAGCCTGCCTGCCACGCTCTGTCTGCATGGTGCCGTGGGGAAGCCGTGGGTTAGTGGTGAACATGGCAGTGCTGGGATAACAGCTGGACTCTGTGATCTCAGAGGTCTTTTCCAAACTTAATGATCCTATGATCCTGTATTTCCTTCTTGTAGAGATTGTATTTCTCTTATTTTGGGGGTCTCATGTGCATCATGTCCTGAAGAACCACAGTGTAGCAAGGACAGCGCTCCTCTCTACCTAGACTCCAAAAGTTTTGGTCTTGTGCCTGTGAATGGCCGTGGGCATTTCAGGGAGAGATGCACATGCAGCACTTGGATGGAGGTGAAGTGCCTGACAAACACCCTCAGGAACATTAGAAACAGATGTCCTGCACATGGTATCAAAAACTTCATCTGGATCCTCCTCAGCATCTCCTGTTGGCTTTGGCAGGAAGGGCTGTGTCTTGCATGGCAGGCCTCGTTTCATATAGAGACTGTGTAGTGTATGGTTAGGCAGTTTGTAGAACAAAAGCTGAATTTGGTTTCAATCTGGCTGATACTAAACAGGCTTTGAGTGAAGAGGGCTTTTGTTTCGATGCCATGACATTAAACCCTAATGTGAACCTTCCCCTTGGCAAGGCAGCGCCCTGCGCTGTCATTTGCTTGTTGACATTTTCTGCCAAAGAAAAATAAATTCTTTAAGGCTCATGCTGCTGAATAATTAATTTTTTATGGTTCCTGAAGGGAATACTTTATAGCTGAGGTGGATCTTTCCATAGGCTGAGAGCGCCAGGATTTCACTCGCTGAAAGAGCTGACAGTGAGAATAAGGGCACGGATCCTCCGGGGGCAGGGCTGCACGGGATGGTGTGCTGGATGCAGATGTGCCTCTGCAGGTTCCTAACCCCACAGATACAAAGCTGTCACCAACACCTTTGGGTACACTTATTTCTGCTACTGATGTGCCCAAGTTGTGTCCCACAGATGATGAGCAGTTTGGAGCCTCGTTCCAGTCCCAGTGCCTGAATTCTCTGGGTGAGCATTTTCTCTCTTTAGTGAGAGGATAGATCCAGCCTCTACTCCCAGAGCAGCAGCCATGTGGGAGTGTGCCAGGTGTGTGTTGTGGCAGCTAATATGCATCTGTCAAGTGAGAAATTGATTCCCAGCTCCCTAATGTAGACAGAAGCTACTCTGAGAGTTGTCTTGCTCAGTTGGTGATGGTTGGATCCCTCTTCCTTCACATTTGTTGGTGTTTGTTGGGGAAGAACCCCGCTACTGTTGAAGAGCAAGGGACACTTGGCTCAAAGTTTGTGCTGGCCAAGGGATGAGGATGTTTCATTGCTGTGTGATGCTGTGGGTGCATCCTCCAGGCACAGAACACGAGTTGAACTCAGGCTCTTCTGTGGCACGTCCAGGTGTCAGGTGCTGCGGTTTGTGTGTGCACATGGTTATAAAGGAAACGTGAAGAAGTGAGTGCAGTTCTTCAGTCAGATAAATAGGCAGAACCAGGGTCCATGTTTGCTCTGTCAGATACTGTTAGTGCCTAATCCATATGTATTTTATCCACCTTTTACTCCTTTCTAGCATGAGGCAAATTCTCTGCATAAGTATAACCAGAGGCTTTGTCCCGTGGTCTTCCCTTGTACTCCTTGTGATGGTGGAAGGCTTTACAAGGCTTTACTCTTGGGTCAGAGTTCAGGATTTCCTAGGCAGCTAGGAACTGGCCACTGTGAGTAACCAAAGGACATATGGATCTCCAAGAATCAGCCTGTAAGCCATCCCAGAGGGAATAACTTCCTTCCTGAGCCCTTGGAGTAATAATTATTTTACATCATGGGATTTTCATAGGACTGGGAGTAAAAACAAGTGTAGTGGCAATGGAATAATCAAGACCTGCTTGGCAGTGGTTTTCCTTAGCCTTCCTGGTTGTTGGAGCAGGAGTTTTGTATCCACTGCATGAAGTGGAAAAAGCAGGAAGGGACAGTAGTCCTAAATTCACCGAGGGCTCTGCTGGGTGAGGAAGGAGCTAGGTGGGCAGAGACCCATTTGTGAAAGGGACAGAAACAGGCAATTTGGAGTGTCTTCTTCTTTTTTTTTTTTTCTTTTTTTTTTTTTTTTAATATAGGAGAACATTGAAGTTTCTGACAGTAATAGCTGTAGCTAATAATAGGAAGAAATTACTCAGCATTGTGTTGTTACCCTACTGCTGTCTTAATTGCTGTCTCAGTAGGCTTAATCACAGAGATGCTCCTGATAGAGAAGTGACTGAGGGCTTTCATACCACACTCAGAGATTCTGAGAGAATTTGGAGAAAAAGAAGCACAGGAATGTGCACCCTTGCAAATCCAATGTTCTTACCATTTCTGGAAATGCAAAGGCATCATGGTGAGATTTCCAAACTAAAATAAATTCTTTTTGCTGTAAAAATGGGGCAAGTGCTCAAAGGTCACTTTAACTGTATTAACTTCAGGGACTTCATTAAAGGATTAATTTTTTTTAATTATGAAGAACAGTATGCATGAAAAAGTCCATTTTATACACACCCCACCCTAATAACAGAAAATTACATTTGATTAATACTCCTATTTCTCAGAGGTGCTCAATACAGCATGCAAATGCAAAAATTGATTAGGTAAGAATATCAGAATTGCTAAGACTGCTGTAGCCCTGGAAATGTTTGAAGCGCAGCGCACTGCAGGGGTGGTGATGAGAGAATTGGGAATTGTTTTAGTTGTGACCTTAACTGCACTGCCAAGCTGTAAGTCTTCAGAAGTGTGCTTCAGTAGCTGAAATAATTGAGATTGTAGAAGCCAGGATGTTTCTAGTCACCATTGTACTGCTTGTGCAAACAGCAGAGCTTTCACTCTCACTGCTAAATTGGAGTTGTCTGTCACACTGCTGGAGTGGGGGAGCTCCCAGCTTTTCCACCAGCTTTTCCACTATAAACCACCAGAAGTGGAGGGTAGGAGTGGTCAGCTAAAGTGTAGTCAGGAGTTCTGAGAGCGCAGGGATTTTACAAGGCTTTAAAGAACAACCAGGAGTATATTTGATCTAGGAAATTCATAAGGCACGTTCAGAGGTCCTGGATAGCTCGTGTTACCTTGCTTGTCACCTGCAGTGACAGTCACTGCAAAGACAGGGCTTGTGTGTTCCAAGAGAAAACAAACTTTTTGATATCCTTACTGAAGAGGGAAATTCTCTTTTAAAGGAGAAGACCATCTAAATTATTTACCTGTTACAAATCAAAACTCCATCAGATAAATGTTGTTTGGGATGCAGAAGCAAGTACTTACATTTCAAAATTAACATTGCCTGTGGGACTTGAGCTTTTCATCCTTTCAGTGCATCCACATGCCAAGGCTGCTGAGCTGGCAGGGGGCTGGTGCTTTTGAAAATGCACAGGAACATACCTGCAGAAAATAACCTGCTCATGGCTCAGCTCTTGGTCTCACAGCTTTATCTGTCTGACCTTAGCACAGTGTTTACATTTTCGTACTTCTGAGCTGGCTTTCAATTCTGCCACATTTTTCCTCTTTAGTTTAAATTAATGCTTTCCCAGTCCCAAAAAGCCACGCAGCTTTCAAGGCTGGAGTTTAAAAGAATGCTGACTGCAATCCCGTGGTCCTGGTGACACGTGGGGTCACAGGTGTGACACACGTGCTTCCCTGTCCTCCCTTTTTCTTTACGTGGATGATTCTTGTCAAGTGTGTTAAAGCTGATAGCTTAAGAAAGTGGAACAAAACTTTTAGCAGACTAAATAGGTATAGAAAATACATTATCCTTAGGTGTAGAATATATATTATCCTTAGGTATAGAAAATATATTATCCTTAGGGCTTCAACCCAAGTATGACATGAGGGGAGGGTTCTAGGGATTTTCTTTTAAACTGTTGTGCAAACTTAACCATTCTCCTCTGTGGTGAGATTCTTAGAGTGCTGTGCTACGATTGTACCTGTGATCACATGCTGGTTTTCACCCACTGGACTGCTGACTTTTTTATGGAATAGAGTCGATTATGCTTCCTTCATTAGTGTTATTTTTCATTTTCCCTGTCTGCATATTCACCAGACATAAATGTGTACTCGGTACTACTAAAAGGTTGCAAAGAAGTCAGCATTAGTAGTTTCTAGGTAGGATTTCCTGTGACCTGTCTCACTGAATCCAGAGGCTCCACACAGACGTGATGAGGTAGGAATTCAAGCTGCACAGAAGGCAGTGGGACAGAAGTGATCCCAACCCCCTCTCACATTCAGTGATGTGAACAAAGTTTAGGAAAAGGAGCACATTCACAGGGTCATTGTCAAGGCTTACTTTGCTTAGGGCTGGTGTTTGATGCCAGAGGCAGGGAGGAGGGAGTGCCAATCACACCAAGACACAGTTTCCTTCACTTTGATTTTGTGCTGTTTAGAGTATTTTTGGGACAGGAGATATGCAGTAACAACCTCCTCCTCATGGGTAAAGTGAACCGTTGAACATCAGCATTTTTTCCTTGAAAACCAGATTATGTCTATGCTACTTATTTAGCATGCATCTGTTTAATTAATTAGTGTTGCTTCGTGACATGCCAGATCATCAGCAGTGACCTAAGCCCCAGCAAGCAGACTCATGTAGGGCTCAATAGCAGCAAGTCATGTGTTTGAGTGATCTCAGCACTTCTCTGGGCTGTTCATAAACTGCTTACATGTTTGCAAGAGCAGCTGTCAAAGTCCTGAAAATGAGCAATAAGATATGGTGTTCCAGGATGGAAATGTTGCTGCCCATATTTTTTTATTCATTTCCTTTTCTGCCTTCCAGAAGTCCACCTTTATTTGCTCTATCTTTAACAGGGGCTTTATGGCAAACTGCAATTCTGCATGGTAAGAATTGAAATGACAAACTTATGTTTGATAAACTACACAAGCAGAAGTGTTTCAAGTCCTCTGCAAGGACATGAAGCATCACAATTAATTTAACACTTAGATTTTCAAATAGCAGAGGCTCTTTCCTTCAATCACAAAACAGTGTGTGAACTGCACTGGAAGTTCACACACTCACTGAAACCTGGATGTACTTCATTCCTTCACATGTCTTAAAGATTGGGAAGGTCCAACATACTGTAAGGCTTTAGGAGATGCGTTTAGGTCACAGCCACCAAAAACCTGTAGACTGTGTCTCTGCAAAACCTGAAATGCCACCGTGTCACGCAGCAGTTGTGTTGTTGAGCTGCAAACATCAGCTGCTCTGGCAGTTGTAGGCTGTGGGCCCTGGAGAATGCACTGAAGTTAACCAAATAATCTGATTTAATGAACGTGTATCCGGCTGAAGCTGAGAGATACAATAGTTTATGGCTGATTTTTTCCCCCTGGGCAGAAGCCTTTATTTCTGTAGACCTGGAGTTTTCGTGGTGGCCAGTTGCTGTTAGTGAAAGGAAAAGTGCAGCTAGGCTGAAAAATCAAATCTGTGGTCTCTTGGGTTTCCTTAGTTTGCTGATTTTTAATGAGTCAAGTAGCCCTTTGGCATTTGGGTTCTTTTGTTTGCTTTATAACCCCTGTAAATGGACTGACAGGTCAGAGTAAGATGGTATTTCTTGGAAATAATCAATTATCAGTAAGCTGTTGTTGTGTGCAAAAATATTGGTGTTTTTCCTAAAAAGTGTTTCTTTCTGTATTTCAGCTTGTTAGTGACTTATTGGAATTCTGCTTCTACACCTTCCGAGAGTCTCAGGCACTGAAAGTAGAGTTTCCAGCCATGCTGGTGGAAATCATCAGTGACCAGCTACCAAAGGTGGAATCTGGGAATGCCAAGCCCCTGTACTTTCACAGGAAGTGATAGAAAATGTCTTAAATGGAAGAACTTTGCCTTAAGTTTCCCTGTGTTATTCCACACCCATGAAGGACCCAAGAAACCATATTTTAAACATGCTCTTTACACTTGTTCAACAGTCTCTGAATAGTCTAAAATCATACGAAGGGTTTGGGGGAATGGAAAGCAGTTGACTCGGATTTGGCAAGACCTAGATGTTTGGAAATTACCCCATAACCCTAAAACACTTAGAAAATGTTCCTGTTCCTCTGGATGAAAAGCCATATCTAGTCAATAACTCTTTGATTTTGATATTTTAACAGATGGAGTTTTAAATATGCCATGTAGTTTCTGGTATTGTTTGCTTGTTTTAAAAGGGTTCGAGAACTAATGAGAACTTTTTAAAGCTTACCCTTGGTTTGCACATAAAACGTAAAGTCAATATGGGGCATTAATATTCTTTTCTTGTAAAAAAAAAAAAACAAAAAAAAACCCAAAAAAAATTACAAACAAAAGCTATATATATACACACACATATATACACAAACACAAACCCTAACGTGTAAAGTAATAACAGAACATTTGGTGTGGAATACTGTTATCCCCACCTGTGGCATTTGTTATCCCATGTTATCCCATCATAGATGATATACACTGTGTTAAGTGTCCATTTACTATTTAATTCAAAAGGATAAGATGTGAAAAACAAATGCCCTGGTATCAATTTATAGTATCTATTGTGCTGGCTTTACAAATAATTTTTTGCAGTCTTTTGCTGTACTGTACATTGCTGTATGTATAAATTGTGAAGGACCTGAAATAAGGTGTAAGGAACTTTTGTAAATGAGACAAAAAAATCTTTAATGGTTAATAGGATGAATGGGAAAGTATTTTTGAAAGAACTCTATTTTGCTGGAGACTATTTAAGTACTATCTTTGTCTAAACAAACAAGGTAATTTTTTTGTAAAGTGAAATGTTCTGCATGCATAATGAACCGTTTACAGTGTATTTAAGAAAGGGAAAGCTGTGCCTTTTTTAGCATCATATCTAATTTACCATCCTACAGTATCTGTTGTAAATAACCACGCTTAACCTTTTCAGTTGTGTTTTAAGCCTTTCTATTTCTCTCTCTATTTTCCTCCCCTTTTGTCTCTCTTGCAAGCATATGTGACTTGAGCACATCTTAGAACTCCTGCTTCATATATCTGTAGGAAACTACACAGTTTGTTTTGCCACTTTACCAAGGTTTCATTTAACAAGACAAATTATGGTCTCTCTCCAAAGCTTTTGCCAGCCTAATGATCTAGTGAGTTCTTGCCCTCTATTCCCTTTCTCTCTCAGGGGAACAGGGGCAAGCAACACGTTGAATGATTTTTCTTTTTTTACTAAGGTTTCCCAGATTGTTTGGTTTTGTTTTTTTCCTTTGAATACTGGATCTATAAAACATCTTAAAAGGTCAGATTATTATTTCAGATGGGGGAGATTGATCTCTGGTTATGCTGAAGGGAACATGCAGATCATTACAGTAAGTATATCAAGGAGATTTGTACTGGTGAGAGGGATGGTGAGGGATGATAAGGGCAGATAAGCTGAGTAGAATTTTTAGTGATAAACTAAAAGTGTCTGTAATTTTGTAAGCATTTTTGTAATAATCGGGATACATCCAAGAAGACAAATGTTCACACTACAAGTTCAACTCAGTTGGTCTGATTTTGTCTCAAAAATGTTTTCTCTAGAATAAGACTGCAAAGAAGAGAATTTTTGAGGTGATTTTCACTATTTCACAATTTATAAGCAACTACAAGATTTTGGAGTAGAATAGAGGACAGGTGAACTTTTCTGAGGCTCAACTGTTGCTACCATATGCTCATGTTTAAATAGAATAGTTTTTCAGAGTCCTAATCTGTAGTGTTCTCTCTGGGTGCCACTGGTATTTTTGAGCTATAGTGTGTCCCTTGGCCGGTTGGAATGTAGCATTTCTTGTCAATGGTGGTCAAATTAAGAATTCTACACCCTTTCTGAACTCAAATTTGGAGGTGCACTGTGGTGCACTGAAGACAGTCAACGCTACTTGTCTTTTTAAATGACACCTGCCTTATGCAATGGTAAATCTGTAAAGACTGTATTCAGAGAGGTTTTTTATATATAAATATATACATACATATATTATTTGCATTTTGGAAGTCTAATTCATAGGCAGATCTTTAAATACTGACCTGCACAGCAATATGAAAGCCAAACTTCCAACATGAGATATACAGCATGCAGACTGGTTGTTTACAGTAAAGACACAGTCATACATCCATCTATTCATTTAGTTTTTTTTTTAAAGTCTAAAATAGAAGATTTCAAAGCCAGGTTCTGGGTGAATACAGTCTGCAGCAGCTTTTTATATTAACAAAGTTACTGCCTCCTTTTCTGTCTCAGAGTAACTTTGCTTGACTAAAATAGCAAAGCCATATTCTACACTTCACTGTTAAATGCCTGTCCCAGTCCAAATTGTTGTCTGTTTGCTCCTATTTTTGTACCTTATTACTTTTAATCTTGGTTTGGTACAATTCATAATTCACAGAAACTTCATATAATTAAACACACTAAATTAGTTTTAAAAAGCAATTTATATCTTTATGCAAAAACGTATGTCTGTCTTTGCAAACAACTGTAAGCAGATTATAATAAATCCTTTACTTTAATCACCTGTTGTTTATGAAACCATTCATTGATTATTATTTTTTTGCTAGACATCATTGAAGTAATAGATACAATTGGATATAGATGTTGTAAGAGGCAGTATTCTCTTATCAAGGACACTTAAGCAGAATAGCCATCACTTTTTTTATCTAAACCTGTGTACAGAAAAAAGAAAAAGAAACCACAAAACCCAGCCCTAGTTTTTAGCTACCGGGAAGTTCTTTTGAATTTGTTTAGAATGAAATAGGCATTTGTCTCCTGCAAAATACAAGACAAACTATAACAGCTTTTAGAAAGTGGGCTTTTGTTCATCGAGCTAAATTATTTTGTTGTAAGAAGGAACAGGGATATGCAGCAAGAGCATTGTATACACGGTTAAAATGTAAAATAGTGTAATGTACTGCAGTGGGTATTTCAGGAATACTACACATCGTGCCACTGAGCAGTTTCACGGACTAAAATAGAAAAGACTTAAGTTTGCAATATCAAAAATCTTATTAAAAAGATACTTTACAATCAATCATGCAAAAAGCTAATTCACAGGGTGGTGTTTTTCACTGACTTGTTTAAACATTTATGAAATTAAAAAATTCTACAGTTAATGCACTTTTAATTGTTTATTAAAGATTTGACTTTTTTTAGAGCAATGTTTTCAGCT
Source organism: Ammospiza nelsoni (assembly GCF_027579445.1). Lineage (NCBI taxonomy): Eukaryota > Metazoa > Chordata > Aves > Passeriformes > Passerellidae > Ammospiza > Ammospiza nelsoni. Next base: position 53,995,294 of record NC_080636.1, read on the forward strand.
GGAGGTCAATGACTTGATAAGACAGACAGCAGTTCTGAGGCCAGGAAGCTCAGAGGAATGTTTAAGAATTCTTGGAGTTTAAATAGATTCCTGGATGAAAAAAGCAGCCAGCAGTATGGTGTAAACAGTAAAATCTATGCATAATGATGCATTTATAATTAGGGGTTTGCTTCTGTATGTTTAAAGCTTTTTAAATAAATAGAAAATATTGTTTGGTCTTTATGTTAATGTCTGCAAGTACCTATTTTTCTTTTTTTTTTCCTTTTTTTTATACAAATTGTACAAATATACACGAATTAAACTGGTTTGATTGCAAGTATTTCTTGCATTTTAATCTCAGCTAGCTGCTGGTGCAGTGATATCCCTAGAGGCAAGCCTTCTGCTCGTGCAGGAACAGTGCACAACCAAAGAGTGGGTTGGGTTGGAAGGGACCTTAAAGATCATCCAGTTCCAACCTCCAGCCTTGGGCAGGGACACCTTCCCCTAGACCAGGTGCCCAGAGCCCCATTTCACCTGGACATGAGCACTTCAACATAAAGTAACTTGCAATGCCCTGCAGCACCTCTCTCCAGCCAGGGGAGTGGTGGTTCCAGCAATCCCTGCCAGCTCCAGGTGTCGTGGCTCCGGGCAGGAGCAGCTCCTCAGGCTGCAGGGCAGGGAATGCCCAACATGAGCAGGGTGGTTCACTGCTCCTGCCTCCCTGGGCTTGGCAAACCACGTGCTGATACTGCTCTGGGCATCCCACTGGAAGAAACAAACCCTCAGTGGCCAGACCAGTCTGGGCTCCAGTTTTTGTTAACCTCCTGCTGCTCTTCCCATTGACTAAAATTAGTGAATCCCTCTTGCCCTGAGAGAAATTCTGTTTTATATACACAAGGTCTCCCCGTTGACCCTGCCTTCTCAGGGCCAGACCTTCTCCAGTTGTATTTACAGTAAGATAGCAGGAGTTTTATTGCCCCTTCTAACTATCTTATTTTGTTCTGGACACTCTCTCAGCAATTCACCACCAAGTTCTGCACAAAGCCTGGTCTGTGGTGTAAAGCCACCATTTCATTGCATTTTGGTCTTTTAATAACGAAGTTGCATGAACTTTTTTATTGCCAAAAAATCCCTGCACCTGCTTTCTCTTTGCTGAATTGTCAGAAGGAAAGAATAGTAGGGGATCAGCAGTGTTAAGAAAAATTTCCCATATGCTTCCAAGCAGATGCATCTGTCATTTGCTGTTCTAGAAATAAGACATGCTATCACTACTTAAAACCATAATAAAACTTGTAACCTGACCTCAAGCTGGGCACTCAGGTATCTGCAGAGACTAGGAGTTCATGAGGAGTACAATATTACTAAGAAATGAGTGGAAAAAATGCTCTTTCCTGTCACAGATTGTGCTTGGTAAACCATGCCCTGCCATAAGGTTTTTGAGGTGTTCTTACTTTAATTGTAGATGTTGACAGGGTGAAGTTTATTTGGCACTTATCTGTGGCTACTGCAAGGACAGATGAGGGCCGACTGTTGGACTCTGATGTAGAAAACAATGTCCAAGACACATTCAGCTGAAGAGGTGAAACTCCACTGAAGACTTTCAGTGAAACCCAGTTTAGCACTGGTGCATTTACAGCCTACACAGGCCCTCTGTCAGCAACTTTTCTCCTTAAACTGCAAACCAATTGTGAAATGGGTTAAGAGAACAAGGAACAGCATTAAGGAAGGCAAGTTTCTGCCCAAATCTCTTCTGTGACACAATTAGAGGCTTGGGTAGCAAAAGCTGCAAGCAGTGTGGCAGCTGTATTTCCATTACAGGACAGATAAATCAGCTAATGAGATTTTTCTTTCACTCATAAAAGACGGCATCAGAAGGAAACCCGCCATGAAGATCAGCTGGGACAAGAGTTAACCTTCAGCAGTTTGAAAACCCCAGGGTTTTGCACCCAGCAGAGTGGAAGTGCTGCTGGCCAAGGCACAGCACTGCACCCCGGCCAGTGACTTACAGGCTATAAATTTCTGCTGAGCCCAGCTGGGCAGGAGTCTCAGCTTGGCCATTAATTATTCAGCAAACACATCCAACCTTCATCCCCAGCCTGAGGGATTCAATCTTTGGCCCCACAATGATGGCAAGGCCAAAGCTATTTTGCATTAAAAGCCTTTTTTGTTTCGCTTTTTTTTTTCCTAATTTACACTAATTTTCAGCCCATGTCATGCATTCACTATCAGCAGCCTCAACTTTTGAAAACCAACGAGTCTCTGGCCGTGCCCACAGTAACCAGCACAGAGCAAGGGCAGGGAACCCAACCCAAGGATTAACTCCTCTGTGCCCCCAGCTGTGACAGGAGAGCAGTTCCATGAAAGAGGACAGAGGCCATGCCATGGAGAATGACCATCCTGCTGCCAGGCCAAGAGAAGGATCCTGCAACCAGCTTGCTCCAGATGGGACTCCCTGTCCTCCTTCCTGTCTCAACAGCACATTACTGCACTCCTCCAAAATCTACCAAGCCATGGTAGATGGCTACCAGACAAGAGGCATGCCCTAAAGGCCACCTTCAGAAAAGCAAGCAATCTCAAAAGCCTGACTTCCTTTGTATTTCATTTTTTAATCTCCACTTCCAAGCAGTCAGTACTGAGGGCATCGTTCACAGCTCTACTCAGCAGCGAGGATGAAGAACGAGCTTGGCCATGGCCACTGGGCTGTGCAAGTCTGTACTTGGCACTGGTGTAACTGGGCTGATGTGGAAACCCATCTGGTGGGTAGCAGTTCCCACAAGTGAATTCCTCAGAGGCACTGTGGTTAGCCTGGAAGCCAGATCTGATCTGGCTCAGCTCACACCACTGCCTTCAGACAACGGCTGGGACGTGAGAAAGTCTGGATTAGTGTTACCTCTGCTCAGTGTATCACTTCTCAGGAGAAAAGTTTTCTTCTTGTTTGGGTTCTGCATAGCTCCAGGAGTAACAGGAGACTCAAAACATCTCACCTGAAGGTAAAATAGGCTCACAGGACTGGATGGAAGAGACACTAAGACTCTTACTCCTTCTCTTTATGTCTGCCTTTTTAAACAACCTCAGTTATAAGGAAAAAAAGCCCCACCACCCAGAGCTAGAGCTGAGCATCACATTGAGAATTCGGGAGGACAGCAGCCAGAACAAGATCAAACATGCACTGCAGGTTTAAAACAACAACAAAACAAATGGAAGCAACTTCCAAAGCTTGAAAGCTCCAAGTTATCAGAGCTTCACCATCTGACAAGCCAGCATACCTAGCTGCCACACCTGCAAGGCTAACACCAAAGATTTATATTCTCCCTCTCCTTTCAACATTTTCTACCCAGTGGTAGCCATGAAAACTGAGTTTGGCACACAAACACCATCCTGCCTCCAGAATGAATCTTAAGGGCCACAGATGAGTTGATAGAGCTGTGGGCTCAGGCAGCAGGAGACCCAGCCAGGAGGGAGCTTTGCCATGTGAATGAATGTGAGCACAGAAACCTGCAGGCTGTTGCTGCAAGTACTGGTGCAGCTATTTCCTTAGCACTGAATCGAGGAGCAAATCAGTCAGAAGTCATTTTCAGTGCCTGGGTCCCTTAGCCAAGACAAGAACTGCCTAAAAGCTTTGGAGCAGGGAGTCATTGCTCCAGTACCAGGAGAATTCTCCAAATGAAACTCCTCCAAGCAATGAGGGTCAGTGCTGGAGAGCTGTACTGGCTTGGCCCACCATTGCTCCATCTGGAAGTGATTTGTGCATACTCCAGTGGTCTGTGCAGCCCAGGCAAAGGAACAAATTCATTGCATGGAGTTAAATCCTTGGGGGAAAAAGCCATCCCAACCCCACGGCAGCATTAGCCATTAACTGTTTACTAATCTCATTTATTAGGAAAACTTGCAAGCTAAGTAGAGCTGCAGTAAATGACTTGAAATCCACGGAGTCCAGTTTAACAAATAAGTGAGCCTGAATTAGCATGCCATCCTGTCACACTTTCCTGCATCCTCTCTATTGTCTTTCTTGAAGGAGAGAAAAATAGAGAAATTAATGATAAACTGCATGTAACTTTTTTAAGTTCTACAGATTTTGAGGCATCAATAAGACATTGCAGTGGACAATTAGAGGGAAGGAAGACAGGCAAGGTGAACAAGCAGCTAAAACAGACAACAGATAAAATGTTGGAATTCTCCAGTATGCAAAAGCACCATAGCCAGAGATTCTCTTTTCCCTTTTGGCTCGAACTTCCAGAGTTGCCTATTTTGTGTGAGGAAAGCTCCCCATCCCTTCTGGAGCCTGCTTGAGGCTGACTGCACAGAGCTGCCAATAATTATTTCATGCCACAACTTCCAGAACCAGAGCAAAATACTCTGCAACATAGAAATGACAAGTCAAATAACAAATAACATTTTATTTCATTTACAGTGATATTTTTGAGTAGCAAAGGAACCATGACATATAGGAGCCTGTAATAAAAGTTCATGTGTCTTATCTTTATAAAATAAATGAAATCATACACACAACATAAACGAATGTGCTCTTTGAAGACATTTGAAAAATGTCATGTCTTGATAACTATTATTCTTACTTACTGATGTCTGTTCTGCACTGGCTATTCCACTCTGAAATATAATTTAATTGTCAGCATGATAGCTTTTTTTATCCATCAGTATTTTCCAAACCTAAAATGATCATAGAATCATAGAATGGACTGGGTAGGGAGGGACCTTAAAGACCATTTATTTCCAATCCCCTGCCATGGGCAGGGACACCTTCCACTAGACCAGGTTGCTCAGAGCCCCCTCCAACCTGACCTTGAACACTTCCAGGGATGGGGCATCCACAACTTCTCTGGGCAGCCTGTGCCAGGGCCTCAGCACCCTCACATGCTGTTAAAAATGGTGGCCATCAAAACATCATCTCCAGGACACTGAGTCACAGATCAACCAAATACTTGACTTCAAAAGCTATTTATCTTGCACACAAACATACTACTACTGCTTTTTACAACTGAAAAAACAAGCCCCCTATTAAAAAATCAACTTATCCCTCCATCCCTCTTTCTTGCCCCCCCCCCGCCCCTATTCCAACCCTCAAAGAATAATTTTTTTCTAATTCATATTTGGCAACACTTAATGTCTTTATACAGATAAAATCTTCAATCCATAGTCCAGCTCTTCACTGATTAAAAGCAGTCACAAAAGTAGAGACAAGTGACTAGAACAAAAATCCATGGATACCATGTACACCTTCTTGGCGTTCAATGCACAAAGCTATAAAAACTGAACATAATTTTGTGGAATAAGTCCTCTCTTGCCATCTAACGTGCCTTCTAGCCATCCTGGCTCTCTGGAAAATTGCACTGCAAAAGAAAAGGAGAGAAAATTACTAAAATTACTGCATCTTTTTATGTTTGAATTAGTACTTTTCAGCTTTAGCTCCATGACACCAGGCAAAGCATCGACAAAAACGTCCCTTCATCTGCAATCACCAGTTTAAGAATCTGGCTAGGAAAGATAAAGAGGATTATTAGCTTGACTTAAATATAATGTACTTCTGCAAAGCCTACACGGTGAAATAGCTTTTAGGTGCAGGAGACTTCATTAAGGAAATAGTTAATGGAGCTCAGGACAGATTTATAAAATAGAAAAATTTGTGCCTTAGGGGAAAAGTCTGAATTCATATCAAACAGTGAAAAACACTTTCAGTAGGTGGGGCAAAACAAGAGCAAGAACCTGTCTTGAGGAGAAGTGATGAATCTGGAAGATCAGAACCACAGAAGCACAGCCCAGGACCTTACTTGGCATGAAAAGTAAGCACAGAGAGGATTGTAGGGGAAATGGAAATGATCCAGATGTCACTCCAAGTACCATCTCTTCAGAATAGAGCTGCTATTAGAAGTGACCCGTGGACAAAATCTGAATCATTCTTCTGATTAAATCCTCTCTCTAAAATTCAAATACATGGTGCAATTCACAAAACACAAAGCAAAGGCTTGCAAGCTCCTTGTGCCATCCTAAGTGTTTACCACTGCAAATCCCAAAGTTCATGCAAGAGTGTCTGTGAATATAAAATGAGAAATATTTCAGCTTGGACTCTCAATGCCCCAGAAGTTCCTCTGTGAGCAAGGGAACTAATGAAAGCTGACTTCCTGAATATATATATATTGACCACATTTGACAGGAAGTTAAAAAAGAAGCATAAGCCTCCTTTCTTTGGAAAACAGACTAGAAAGGCCTCAAATTCCCCTCTGAGTGTCTTTTAAGGATACAATACAGATACCTATTTACCTATGTAATTGCAAAATCCCACACTTTTTAGCAACCTACGGCACACTCTCCCATCCTAATTTATCCTCACAGTGCTTCTGAGACAGACAGTATTTAGGGAAGACATCAGACAAATGCTGAAACGTGCTGCCAGCCATGTCAGTGCTTTATTTAAAACACATTAACACATTGGGAAATGTGATATTTGTAGCCTTCTACATATCAGGGAAATAACAGTTGAGAGAGAGCAACATGTTAAGTCTCACTTCCAAAAGCATTATAAAGCTCTTAATTTGAGGACTTAAAAACGTACTTTTCCTGGTTTTTTCCTTGTGTCCTATTATTCTTAGACAGCTGTGCACAGAAACCACATTTTAAACAGCAGCTACAACTCCAAAGAACCCAGAAAACGAAACTGCTTTCAAATGATACTGATAATTTAGATTCAGCACGAAATGCTGGGCTTATCTCTGTAATAAATGTATTCAGCAAAAAGATTCCAAAGGAAAAACATGCATAGACAATTACCTTTGAGGATCTGTGCTCACACAGTAACTTACATTACTATTAGTAATTAGCAGGCCCTCCTCTCCCTTTATCCTTTCTGTTCCACAATTACAGAGTACACAGGCATTTGAAACTGCATGGCTGACACCAGCACAAACCTCCCTCCAGAAGCTGTAATTCTGCATTTCCAGCAAGTGCACCAGCAGCCAAACCCCTCCCTGAGGAATCCCATACCTACGGAGCACATCTGTGTTACAGGAAACAAACTCCCAAAAAACAAGACAGATTAGGAAGAAAAGCAACTAGAAAACCTAGAAGTAAGAAATTTCTACCTGCCCTTTGATGCTTAACCTTAATTTCCATTAGAAAGAGGGTGGGTACCACTGGCATGTGAGAGTCTATAAATCCAAGATCTGTTCAAGCTGAGGGAAGCCTTCATCTGAGGGGATCACACCGAAATTAAAATTTACCTAAAATTTACACAGAGGAGGAAATGCTTGAACTAAGCTGAATCACATCACTCAACACAACAGCAAACTTCCACAGAAATATTTTCCAAGCAAGTTTGATAAGATAATGGTGAACTCTGCACTCTACAGCAGGTTCATGGCCCAGCAGCTGGGTTTGAGTGGCAAACATCATAGACAAGACCTAGCTGGTACAACTGAGTTCTGGGCTTAGGAAATGAAATATTGCCCATGTACAGTACACAGCTCAGGGCCTCAGTTGTTGGCAGACAGTTCTTTTAGACTCTGGGAAGACTGAAGAAGGAATTATCACTCAATTACACCTAAAGCCACCATTTCTAGAGATCTTTAATTTTTTTTTTTAAGTAATTTTTTTAGTAATAAAAAGTAATAAGAAAAAGTAACACAGCAAAAAGTAATTCTTAATGTTCAGCAGCTGTGGTGGCTGTCACAGCAGGGAAGGTTTCTGCCCCCACTCCAATCACCTTGTGCAACAAGGGGTAAGATGCTTGTGTACATCACTGACTGCTTCTGTAGGCAAAATATATTAATGAAGGTGCCATCCAAAAGTAAAGCTGCTTTAAGCTCCAGTGATCCTATTTACTTTGCTAATCCATTTCTGAAGTACAGTGCACAACAGCATGCATTCCTTTAAAATCAAAACCACTTAACCACACAAACCCCATTCCTCTCTCATGCACAGCTCTTTTTAAACCCAGGACTATTCCTGAAAAAATGCCCTGCTCAAGAGAAGACATCTGTAGTGTCCCCTTTCTGTCATTTCTTCTCAGTCAACAACAATTACAGTTCTTAGCACTTTCTCAGGCCTGCCTCATTTAAAAATACCTTGATGCAGAAACTACACACTTGGCCTTAAAACTACAACTCATTACTAGAGCAATCATCCCACAGGACTAAGGCTCATGCTGGCACAGGACAGGAGGGGAAACACTCACAGTATAAAAGATACAGAGCAGAGAACTAAACAGTAAATATTTACAGCAAGATTTAATGAGTGTATAGCAAGGCTGTACAACAAGACCAAGCACAAAACCACCACTAAAAGCCACCACCTCTTAGGACAGTGCAAATAGCAGCCAAGTTGAGAGCTCAGAGGGGGACAGTGACCTCCTCAGCACCTGCTGCAAGGCCTTTTCAGCAGTCTCACTCGTGCAGGCAAGGTGCAGGGAAGAAAGATGTCTGAGCATCAGTACAACAGCAAGGGCTATGGAACAATCAACCCAGCTCAAATGGGCCAGCAAAGTCCATGGTCTTGTAACTTGCCGTGAGATCTGATTTCTTCTAATCAAGGAACACCATTAGGTCAACTTGGCATGTGCAGCATTGCCTCTTACTTTTCTGTATTCTTCAAAGGAAATAGCTTTGATGCTGCCAATGTTGTTATTTTCTAACTGCAAATACATAAAATTCACAAGCAGCTCTTCCCAGAGACCCAGTGCCATAAGCAGACTTTGCTCTGCTCTGGCAGCTCAAATGTTTCACAGGTCTCAACCACAAAGAGAGCAGGACTTACTTCCTCAGCAGTATTAGTTCATTGCCTGGGTGCCACTAACTTCAGCAGGACTGAATCAGACACTAATTCACACTGATTTCCACGTCTTTGTGGAAACTGGCTGTTTTGGGAGCAAACCTAACCTGCATGGTGTCTGGCAGAAGAGGGCCTCCCTTTCTCATGGATTGTCAATCAGGGTAAAAACCTCAAAAAGCAACATAAATGAGGATTACTGAGAGCAACAGAAATTTCACTGCTAAAACCACTACAGCACTAGAACTCACTTCCATAGAACTCAATGATGCTGGCCAATTTTTCATCAGGAAATTCAATGAAAGCAAATGTGCTTGCAAGCCCTCTGTGTTTAGAAACTCCTTTGGGTTTTTGAAACAATCCCTGTGGGTTGAGTTGATAGCAGAAATATTTATCATGCTTAGGGTTAGCCTGGAATTTGAAATTTCAAAACTTGCTGTTTCCCTTAATTATGCTGCGAGAAGCAGAATTATCTTGTGGACAGAACACAGGACTAGGAGTCAGGGGGTTCCTCCCCATGAATGTTTCCAAGTGCTCTGAACTACACAGATGAAAGGTGCACCAAGAAGTGGCTCTATCTCCATTTTTACCCAACAAAAGAACTATTTGCACATACAGTGCAATGCAGTATTTCAGGAGCACCACTTCTCTTTGATGTAAATCCTGGATTGGTCAGGACCATGAAGGCAGTCCAGAAACCACAGCATGAATCAGAGGGCAGAGTGCCTTGGAGTCAAAGCCAGGAACATTAACTAAGGCTGGCACTTTGTTACAGTGGGAGAGAGAGATGGGGATGACAAGGGCTGTGTGAATGTGGCTTTTTGTGCTCCTTTTGTACTTGGTGGGGATGATGGGTGCCCCACTTTTCCTTAGGAACAAAACACACTCTCAGTTTTCCTCATGTTTTCTCTCCCCTAAAATTGGATTTTAAAAATTGTAAAAAGCCTTGATAAGAGCTATCTTGACAAGTTTTCAGGAAGCCTTCCTGCTAGCAGTTCTGCCAAGGAATTTTTATTGTGTAAACACCATTTAACCTATCTGAAACACTTCTCCAGAGTGAAATTCCCATTTACTGACTTTAAAGCAGTCTCTTTCAAGAACCAGAAATTTAATAACACTTGGCTCCAAGACTGGCAAAATTCCAGTGCCAGGCAGTCTGATTATTCTTCCCCTGATTATTGGGAATATCTACCTCAACAACAACAGACATGCACAGCCAGCATATGTCTCTCAATCTCAGATTCTACTCTGCTTCTTCCCTTATGTGCCCTTATCCAGCTGCAAACTCTCCAAGCTTTGCTTGCAACCACTTGAATTATATTGTTATGTGCTGTCAATAATATAGCCTGTAACAACTGGGAAATAAAAATATTGGCACAGCCTAAGGCAAATTGAATAGAAGATTTAAAAAAAAATCTAGTGGATATTGTTCAGATTACATTATTCATTTCCCTACACAATTCAATTAAATAGAAAACTTTGCCTTTTCTTTTTAACTTACCAGATGGTGCCTTAGCATTTATATTCTACGGCACTTTAATGGAAGGACTGTGGGATTTGGGGAAGCACAATGTACATGCAGTACTGAAAACACCTGAATGTGAAAATGCTAAGGTTCTATACAGATTCTTATCAGGTGATGCAAAGCTTAACTTAGAATATTAGCAAATCTAACCATGGCAGACGGAGACAGATGTTTTCCCCCTGTTTAGAAACAGGAAATGGAGATGGGAGCAAAGGTTAAACTCACCTTCTTGCACCAATATTACATTTAGTAGCTATGACAGGTGCAAGACTGCTTCCCTAAATGCCATTATCCTGTCTGAGGCTGAAGCAGCCAGAAATATTCATCCAGAGTATGGACAGCTGGGACAGAACTGCTGCAATCAACATCTATGGACCAAGAGAGACAAACCAAGAACAGGGAAGGAAACAGGAAAAAGGAAACAAAGCAGGAAAGAGAGGAAAGAAAAAGGGAAAGAAAAAGAGACAGGATTAGAAAGTGAGAGAGGCCGGGTGGAGAAAGGAGAGACATATAAAACCTTCACTAATGGAAGCAGCACTTTTTAGCAGACATTAATTTAACAGTTACTTTAATGGTTGATACTAGCTGTATGTCAACTTGATTGATGCGTTGTCACTTTGATAGTTAAGGTTATTGGTAGAGCTGCAGAATTGATGTATTATTACTTTAATTCTTCATTTGGGGGCTTTATTAGGGCATATGGGAATTTAAATTGAGTAACTAAAGAACCTGAATTGATTCACTGCAATCTGATTTCAGCACAGACACAGGGGTGCCTGATACAGAAAGAAAAGGCTCACGTTGAGGCATTTCAGAGGTTTCAAATGTGGAGACAGGTCTGCACTTGGCATGAAAGAGCCATCCATGACATGAACTACTGGGAAAAGTTATGAAATTACCATTACATACAGTTACTGCCTTATTACTTGCATGCTCTCCCCATTTTTTCTGCCAATCCACAGCCTACCTGAGGGTGAGAGCCCTGCAGGGCAAGGACAACACCTGTGAAATAACCAGGATACAGCAGAACAAATTGAAAGTAATGTGTTTAAGGAAATGTGAGCTTTGCCATCGGAAATCTGCAATTGGGTTTTCCAAATGCAATCCATGCAACTTTTTCCCAGGCTTTGGACCTTATTTGTCTGATGACATGGAAAAAGTTACAGCTGAAACTTTTCTGCACAGATGCCAGAGTCAAATTCCATACTTTTTTTGGGGCAATCCAACTCTCCAGTTGAAAAACTCACCTGAGGCTGCAATGCACCAGATCATGGGGGCTTTGTCACCACTTCTGAGTTCTCATACAAAGATAGAATCTTAACATTGCTCTCACACAAAAACAAGACACACAAGGAACTACTTCTTGGGAGACTTCCTTACCACAAGCTAACACAGCCCTTGCTGTTCTACAGCAGAAATGGCTCTCCCAGACATCAAATCTTTTCCACCATGCACTAGATTTTCTTTCCTGTACACAGTTTGATGTCTGCTGAAGAGCCCTATCAGTCATGTTTTAAAAAACTTAAATTAAAATAAGTGGTGTTAAGGACTTTAAAAAGAGCAATCACTCAGCTAATTCATCTTTAAAAGGTTTCCCACCTAACTTGATTCAGACATGATTTGCCTGCAAGGCAGCTCTAATAGGAAACATCAAGAATGATTTTGTAAAGTGGGTGCAGGTAGGGAAGAACCTAGTGGGGACCCCAGACCACTTTATGTTGAAAAAAAAAAAAAGCAGAACTGAAGTCTGGAATATGCTTGCTGTTTACTTGTTTGGGGGAAAACAGAGGACAGGAATATCCTATTATATACACTATTAAAAAAAGCAACTTTGCTAGGCTTCCCATTCTGCATTTTGAGAATTGGTATTACAGTAGTCATTGGCATAAGGTTTAAAAACTAAAAGCTTTCCTATCAGTTTGAAGTCCCTGTGCATTTGCTGAAGGGTAGATCCATGGAAGCTCACTGAGAACAGAGTCTTGAGCACAGGATTCACCTTCTGGATTTCACATGTAATGCTATATTTGGATCCATAGAAATCATTAAACACAGGCCTTCATTCCACACCTCAGTGAATATTCTATTTTCTACCAGTACATGCACACACTAATGCAGACCTTGATCTAAATCAGTAAAAACACTCTTTTTTCCTCCATTGTTCACCTGATTTACCTGGCACTCTGTTTGCTTCAAAATCCTGACACAGATTTTTTTTTTCTTTAAAGGAAAACCCTTGTGTTATTTTACAACAAGAGTTCACATTTTAAAAAATTCAGTTTCACAGGCCAAGGTGTTTTCTTCTATTATTGAATAACCTTCTTTTGGTACTACAACACATATAAATGATGCTGAAAAATTATACCAGTTGGAAGAGTATTCACCCAAAAATCAAAAGCATTGCCTCACAGTGCTAAGGATATGTTAAGTAGCTTCTTCATACCAGAAAATATCTCCATCACCAACTGTGTGCCATCAGCAATGTTGGCAGAATAGCAGTCAGGCTTGTATTTTTATCCAAAGCCATTTTAGCAGTTTTGTCAATTTGTTTTTCATTGCTTTATATTTACTCAAGCAGTACTTACCATCTTCAAATATTGCTCCTATCTGAAATGACAATTCAGAGCTGTGTTCTGCTTCACATGGATAAACTGCTCTTGCTTTTCGGTGGGCAACACTGAAAAATGAAATTATGAATTATAGCAACTTTTTACTATTATGAAGACACTGTCTCAACCATTCTCTCTCCATTCACATTTGGAGATGACTAAAACTTTAAACACAATCTCACATGCATCATTACAGGGTTATAATTCATACACACAGCCAAAGCTGAAGCTTCACAGCTTACTGTTGGCATTTCTGAATACCATACTCCCAACTTTCTGCACACTATTTTTATGACAAACTCGACTTTCAACTAGTTACATTTTTTTCATGTGCTAGTCAGCAATGAACTCAATAGCAGGCAAAGTATGATATACTTCGAAAATTCAACCAGTAATAAGAAATAGGGTTTTTTTATCAAGTGTTGTGAAGAATTTGTGAATATACCTACTACTTGAACTACTTAATTAGAAAGACATATATTAAATTTGAAGGGAAAAACTAAGATGGTGAAGACCTTCAAAGAAAAAGTTCAAAATATTTCAAAGCGTGGAAAACAACATGGAAGGAAGCAGAAACAGGATGGAAGGAAAGCTGGACAAAAGAATGAAAGAAAAGAATGAAACCAAAGAGAAAGGAAAAATGTCTAGGATGAGAATCTTAAATCTGGCAAAGGTGGAAGAATCTGCATTTTAAAAGACTCTAAGAGAAACACTGCAAGAGAGAGACACTATGAATTGCCCACCCACTGTTAATACAGCTCTCCTGTATTAACCAGCAGACCACTGGCTCAGGGGACTGTGTGCCTTCCACCAAGGAAGGTGCCGAAAGGAAAAGTAAGATGAAGTAGGCATGTATTTCATTCCGTTAAAATTGCTGCCAGGCTGCATTTCCTGGTTTGAGACAATCATTCACATGCCACAGGAGACTGTTTTTGTGAAGATACAGAAAAAGGAGGCAAATAAAGAGCCAGCAGAAGTTGAAGTGCACACCATACCTTTCCACTGCTCTGTCAGTGCCAGGGGCAGGGCTGGGAAAGATGAAATTGGGTAGTGCAGCATCTGAGGCAGCCGGGTTAGCAGATGGAATGTTCATCCACGAGACCATCGACGGGCGGCTCTGAGCAGGACTAAGAGGAAATACATTCAAGGCAGAATTAAGAACATGAATAGAATTTCTTATCCTACCAAAATATTTGAATCTTTATAACTGGACAACCTGTGAGATTTTCAAATTCAAACCAAATAATATTGTCAAGCTGATTTTGCAGAAATGGCCACCATATGATTCTGCACTCCTCCTTGGAATTCTTTTTCCGACATGCCCTACATCCTAAGCTAAGGCGAATTACCTGAGATGCATGACATAGGCAATAAAAGGGCAAAATTCCCCATTCCTTATCTGATAAAGACAGACAAAGTGAAATTGCATAGAGCAGGCTATTATTTGAGCTGCCACTCTGCCTTTACAAGTTTTGATGAATCTATTTAAAAATCTCCTCAGTACTGTACAACTGAGAAGATTTCTAAAGAGGCTGCAGCTATTCCAGCACTGGGATCACGATGCTGGCTCTGGATTGAGATCTTCATGGAGCTGTGCAAACACTGTCTCAGGGGCTGCCCCCACCAATGTTGTTAAATTAATGGCTGAACACAAAGTTACCACAAGAGGAGAAGAAATAGCAGACAAAATTTAAAGCTTGTATTAGTAAACACATAAAGTTGTCCCCAACATAAAGAACATTTCTAATTTTATGCCTTAAAAGTACTGAAGGGTTCCAGCACTGGAAGGCTTTCCTTCATTGCGTGGACAAACAACAAATAGCCCAAAAACTGGCTGTCAGCATGTCTTTGGAACAAAGAGCTGGACTTCAAGCAGCTTCTAAGCAGAAACAGTATTAAAATCATTTGCACACAGCAATTGTTCCCTCAGAAGCAGAGACTTTCCAATACAGCATTTATGACTTTGTCTTACTCCAAGATTAATCTCTTAGAGAGCATTGATCTGAAAAGCACCATCAAAATCTAAGAACTCAGTCAAGAAGGTTTTTGTGGGAGTCTAAATGCACACCTAATCAAAATGGAGTGGACCAAGCAAAAAGAGGAATCAAGAATCAGCCCTATTATAATTGTAGATGAATAGAAGAAAGCAGGAAATCTAACTTAGATAGCTAATTTTTATCTTATTGTACACTGGGATATTTAATTTCTAGAAGAAATTATCATTATTTGTTGGTTTGCATAGCATAATTTACAATCAAATTCAACTTTTACAACCTCATATCTCAGTCACTCTAGCAATTACATAGTTAAGCAGGCATTTATTTTGTTGTTTTGTTTTTTTTTTTTTTAATTTAGTACATTATAATGTGAATTTCACATTCCTTATAACAAGACAATGGCTTTTCCTTTGGAAATGTATCAGATGGCATTTGAATAAAAACTGGAATTCACAGTTTATAAAACAGCATTCTATAGTTAATTCTACTAGTAAAAATGAAACTTAAATGTGTTGGAATCATAACCAGAAGGTTTTATCAAAACATGCTCTGCTTTTAAAAATTATCAGATTTACCAAATAAGGAAAGGAATCATAAGCATTAAACTGAATGATGAGCAGGATCATACTGTCTAGAAACATATTTTATGCTTAACTTTGTGAAGAGGATATCCAGTCATCTTTTCTGCCTGGGAATCTTCCATGGCACAATTTTTTACATCTTCCAATAATAACATACATTTAGGAGCAGCACCTATAGAATTTTAGGGTTTTCTTTTACTTCAACTTGTCTCCTTCCTCCCATTTTTACCTAATAATTGAAAAAATTTCCTCAAATAAAAGAAAAAACTTCAGCTAAAAGTGACTTCATTCATACAAACCAAAAAAATGAACACCAGCATTTGGATCATTTTCTCTAAATACTAAGAATAAAACAGCCCTCAGTGGTACTGTAAAGTTTATAAAGTTTGCCAAAAAGTAAATAATTTCTTCATCATTCCTCACTCATAATGTCTACATACAGAATTAATTTTAACTCAGCAGGTGAACACAAGAAAAAAGTTTTTCAAAAGTGAATTTAAAAGAAGTTTCCTACTTGCACAGACTAAACTCTTCTACTTAAAACAGTCCTGAGACTTAAAGAAAAAATATTTTCCTTGCTATTTATTAAATTCAAATCAGTCTCTTGGCAGGGGGTTTGAAATTATATGATCTTTAAGGTCCCTTCCAACCTAAGCCATTCCCTGATTCTGGGATAAGGATTGGTGTTAGGCTCATTTCTGAAACCTGTAAAACTACTGAAAACAGAAAAATAACACTCCAAGTATATTGCCAAAGGAGTATTAAAATGTCTCTAATGCAAAGTATTCATAATTCAAGAATATTCATCAAGTGGCCTTTTGTATTGCAACCTCAGATGTGTGGTTTGATTTTCAACAAATGAATATTAAAACTTGCATTTATTAAATATTTCATTGATGGATACATCATGGTAATCTCTGCAATTTACTCAATCGGCTCTAGAACAACACACACCACCTGCACCTCACACAGAATTCATGACTTCAAAGCAATGCTCAGAACAGAGAGAGCACAAAAGGAACCCTCTGACCCAGGGAAGCATTGGTCATTCTTAAGAATACTTGGAATAAATACCAGATGGTTTCTTGCTGAGACTTGGAGAGGAAAGAAAGAGGGGAAAAAAAAAAAAAAAAAAAAAAAAAAAAAAAAGAAGAAGAAAGGAGAAAGAGGTGTGCACATAAAGGAACAGGAGATGAAATGAAATGTTCAGTTCCATGCTATGGCATGTTGATTTCTCAAATTACAGAGACTCAACAAGAATTGCAATCTATCACCAAGTGAGACTACACTTGTCCTTTACCAGACAGGATTATATAGAAGCATGTTAAAATTGGCAGGTTTTCTACAAATCCTGAGCCACTCCAACAGTTGTAGTGGAAAAACACTCCAGAAGCACAGGTATGTGGAGTGCTGGGCTGCTCCCTCCCCCACTTTTTTGATGAATTCCCTTAATACTTTACAGCTGTAGGGAAAACACTGCAGCAGAATTTGCCTGTCACTTTAGGCTCCTGGTTACCCAGCAAGAGATCATGCTCCACCATCCAGCAGGAGACAAAAAAACCCAACACATTTTTCAACAGCAATAGCTTCCCCACAGTAAGAAGAAAGAAAACAAAGAAAAAAAATGTTGATAGCTTTAACTATTAAGCACATCCTAAAATTTATGGATTCAATTGGGTTTTTTTTATTTACTGTATTTGGTTACCTCAGGAACCATTTAATTCTTTTTACTGAAACAGAAGGTTTTACTCAATGAGAAAAATAATTTCCAATGTTGCGGTGTGTAAGCAACAAAAGGTTAGATTTTATTGTTTTTTCCTTGAAAAGGCTCTTGTCACAGCAAGGCTGCCTTGCTGTAAAGATCTGCACACCTTGTTTATCAAGATGATGCTATATTAGAAAGTATTGCGTGTGTTATCACACAGCATCTCAAGTTTAAGAAGGTATATTGAAGAAATCCTGAGGCTAAAATGAAGGCAATGCATTTTCTGTGGGTAGGAAAAAAAAACAAAAAGGCTGACATAACCATCTCTCTTTGAGGAAAAAAAGCTATTGTCTAGCATAGTGAACGATGGGAAAAGGGAGGAGGGGGGAATGGCTTTACTGAAAATAAGCTAGAGATTCTGCACTGATATTCAGAAAGAAATTTCTGAAAACAAGATTTTATTGGATGTTTATCTGGCTGGTTCCTAAGGTAACACAGCTAAAGAGCAGCCTCTTATCTTGAGAGCAAGGAAGAGAGTCTGTGAAAAGAATCTACACTGCAACTCCTGAGAAAAAGAGGGTTGTTTCAGACAAGTTTGGCAGCACCACGGCTGTTGTATCACAGTGTCTGGCTGACAAACTCAATGAAAGCGTTCTGAAAGGTTTCATTACAGGATGACAGAGTGTATCAAAGGGTGTTGGTTATTGATGATTCTTTATGCAAGCCAACAGTGACCACCACCATGTCTTTCTGCACCTGAAAATCCTCTGTGCCCTGGGGAGGGAGGAGCAGAAAAATGTGGCCAAAATTCTAAAAATTGTCATAGCTGCAGCAAAGCTGGAGACAAACAGAAGGCCAGAATTTCCCCATCTGTGTTCCCCCTGGAAAGAAACTGCATCCTCAACATTTCAAGTATGTGACATGCACGCAGCTTTCCTGAACCCTCATTTATACAGAGCACATCAGTCAGCACTGAAATAGAGGGTTTTTAACTTGGATTGTGAAGTCTCAGTGAGGCAGCTAACACATTAGTGAAATGATCTTTCACGCCAGTCTGGTAAATCCAAAGCTAATGTCTACAGCAGCTGTCCCAAGTTGAAGCATTTTAAATGATAATTCAGACAAAGCAAAAGTGAAATATGTACATCTATAAGCTTACACCTCACCGCTGCTCCTTTCAGGGGCAAAGAAATGAGGGGGCTGTGTTACCCTGGAGGAATGCAAAGAAAAGAAAAGAAAAGAATAATAACAATTTTTAAAAATTTAAAAAGGAAACTTTAGCTCATTCCAGCAATTGCATCCACACCCCTGCCTGCCCTGAGCACACACACCATTTACCCTGTGCTCACACAGCAGTGCTGCTGTCAAGCTCCCTGGCAGCCAAGGAGATGGCAAGGTCTATTCTGTACGAGCCACATGACTAAGTTACACTATGCCTGTCTCAAAGAAGCTGCAAAATGAGGGCTCTTGCTCTGCTTGCATAACGAAAGGGTACAAAAAGAAGTGCCTGCTCTGCTAAACCCGCTCTCAAAGTGCTGAGTCACTGAAGAGGTGGCAGCTGAAACAAAAACAAACTGCAGAATAAGCACAATGACCCAACAGCAGCTAGAGCACCTTCTTTCAATAAAACAGGATGGTGACATTAGATTTTATAATAAGTTTTCAAGACAGCGAAACCAAAGTCACTCATCCTTTATGTAAAACTGCAAATTCACACCACTGCCAGAAGGTACAAAAAAGAAAGTATTGCCATTTTAAGGAGACCAGACATGCAGTCTACTGATGTAGATATAACAAGGCTGATGGGAATTCACTCAGAAGTCAAACAAAATTGATAACTATCTCCAAGGCTCCTGTTATGTGCAGAACATCACTATCTCTGCCCATCCTTGCCATCTGATGGCTCTTTTAACATCAGGTTGCTCACCAGCAATTTGAACAGGTTGAGATTTCATGAAGAATGAGTAACATCTTCCCAGCATGGTCAAAAAGACCCTGGATGCTGCACAGCACAGATCTTGTCACCATTTTGCATATTGAAAACCCCAAAACTAGGTCCATAGTGTAGCACTTACATACCATTGAACTGAGTAACAGAATCTTTTACTGTTGGGAGAACCAATTAAGAAAAATTCATAATAAATTTTAAAAAAACCCCTCTGAATTATTTCATCTTCCATTAGTCCCTTGCACGTTCCTGAAAATCCATTTATATTGGATGCTTCCAATATAAATCCATTTATATAATGGTGCTTCCATTTCTCCTCTGGACTTTGAACACTTTGGTATTTGGACTGTCAGGACTGTACCCTGCATGCTCCTACAGAAGCATCAAGGTGAGATTCAGTTTGGAAACTATAAATCTTACCATTCTTAGCCCAGAAATGTAATTGCTTTAACAAGCCCTGCACCCACCTACACTACTGAAAATGTTTGAGGGACAGGAATGCTTTCCATCCCCTCCAACTGCAAAATCCCAAAGGCTTAGAGAGGGAAAGAAGAACAAGCAAGGTAAACAGATGCTCAGTATCATCTTGAGGAAGGGTATTCCATACCCTGCATCATAACTCCATCCAGAACAACCATCAAGTCACCATGTTCCAGCCCCCTGGAAAACCCAGACATCCTGCAGTCTCAGATCCCAAGAATGAACTCTCCAGCTGAGAAACAAGGCATGCATTTTCATGATTTGAATGAAGAAGTGATCATGCAGTAAGTGTAGGATACTTTCAACAAAAAAAGAAGGACTGACCCAATTCTGAAAACCCAGCACTGTGAGGGGTAAGTCTGTAATGTCTGTAGATAAGCCCTGGCACAGGGCATTGTACTGTAAGCACAAAGAAATCTCGTGACAACAAGGGGCCAGTTACAGCAACAAATCTTTCCTTATCAGAAAAAGGTCCTCAGAAAGATTAATTACAACGCATAGCGAGTCCAGAGAATACCAAGTGTTCAGCTTTTTTGGTTCATTCTGAGTTCAAGTGAAAAAAGACATAAGGCAGCCCACAGTATTTTAGGGCATGACTTGTAATCCACCTTTTGACAAATCAGTCATTGCAATGAGGGAAACCTGTACTAATCCATCAGAGGTGAGCTGCCATTACAGCCAGAGCTCTGGAAAGGCTGAATAGGACAGGATCATCAATAAATGATTCTGTAAGTAAATTCTATAATCAAACCATAGCAGCTGAAAAAAAAAGTTTCCCCCGCCCTGTTTTAATTTAATTACACCACTCCACATGTGATACTAAAACTGGCAATACCACCTCCTTCACTATTAAGAGGACTTTAAATTTCTGGACGTTGTCTTTACTTGCTTAAGTATATTTAGACACTGAGGTGTATACCCAGTTTAGCTATCACTGTCGTCTTCTGCATGTGCAAAGCCATAGTGGAATAGGGTGAAATTCAAGTTTTGTATCACTAACGTTCCACTGCAGGTAAAAGGGAGGATTGACTATAGCTCCACAGTTCAAATGCAATTTAACAGCTACCCGTAACTCCTTCTAATCCATATCTCCAAGCTCAAGACCATCACTACTATCAAAATAGTCTGGGGACTAGCTTAGAAAGGCTATCCAGCCTCTTAGTAGCTGAAATCCTGAACTCCTCTTAGGAAACTACATGTGTTGAACTATTAAAAATTTCACCACAGGAATAAAAATCTGAGTGATTAGGGTGTACTATTTTTCAGTGCCAATTAGGAAGGGTCATATCCTCCAGCAAAAAGCCAGCAAGCCTCTTGAAGAAAAGATGTGGCAGATTTACTTACTTTTTGGGCAAATGCAATAGAAAAATCAGAAATTGTGTAGGAGAGAGTCTGTATGGAGAGTAAGAGAGGAAAAAAGGAAGAATGCAAATGCTGTGGTTAACATTAAACTGAGATTGCTGTTGCTGCTCTTCCTTAAAGGGAAAAAATGTCCATACTAGTGGAGAGCAATCCTTTACTCAGCTCACAACTATAATTATGAATTTATTATGTTTGAAATCACCTTGTGCAAAGCATCCTTGGATAGAAGGTATTTTCAAACAGTACATATTTATGACACAGTGCTCCATCAAGTAGAAGTGGTAAATCACCCATCCTAGGCTATCTGGAGTTTGAATCCTGTGTCTACAGAAACTACTGCGTAACTTGGTGATTGACAGGGGAAAAAAAACCCCTACGTTCTACCATAGAGTGTATGTAAAAATAAAACGTATTTATTTTTAGTATTTGGCTCTAGATGGAAGTGTGAAGTTAAAAATAACTTCAGGAAAAAGGTTAAAGAAAGTTTAGGGTGCATGATAGTCTTAAAGCAGCAAACTCAGGTCTCCACTGAGAGCCACCCCTGCCAAGCATCACCCAAGT
This sequence comes from Ammospiza nelsoni, assembly GCF_027579445.1. Classification (NCBI taxonomy): domain Eukaryota; kingdom Metazoa; phylum Chordata; class Aves; order Passeriformes; family Passerellidae; genus Ammospiza; species Ammospiza nelsoni. The sequence continues at coordinate 54,016,813 of NC_080636.1, forward strand.
CCCTACTCACCCCTACAGCAGCACGTGACAACACAGGACATATGTCTGATCCACACAGAGCTTTCAGAGAAAATCTAGCATCAGGCAGACACACACACTTACAGACATGAAAACCAACAGCTTAACGGGGCTTCAGAATGGCACATATGTGAAACATCACCTTCAAGCTACACCGTATGCACAGCACATCTTAAATGCTGACGTGACAATTGAGCAGTCGGGCCTTTGTGAGATATCTCACATGGGTGGCAAAGCCTTTGCTCTCTTTGCTTCTTTCACCACTCTGGACATGAAGCCCCTCCTAGAGCCCATCAGGAGGTGAGGGTGTATTTGCTTCCATTTGGTGCTCACCTCACCACGTTGGAAGCTGTAGCTCTTGCTTTGTTAGGTGGGACAAGGAAAGGGCATGCATCACAAAAATTTCTGCCAGGAAACATCATGGTGACAACAGCTATCATTCTGGAAAAAAACAAGCTTCTTTCTTGAAAACAAATAGCACAAAAGGTATTCTTGCTACCCATCATGTACTCTTGCTTAAAACAAACTACTGGTGTAAACCAGCTCTTGAAATATCTGACACATCTTGATCCACAATGCAACAAGCCTCCCCTGGGAAAAGCTGCAAGCAATCTTCTGCCACAAAGAAGTCCCCATCACCTTGTTGACTGCATAACTCGGGAGCGATCGATCTCCGACACGGAACACCCATGTGTTACAAACATCAGCAGGAACCCGAGGAACCGGATCCGCTGGTGTAATTCCATCTCCCCTAGACTCACTATGGCATGTGCTGCAGATCACTGAACACCTGCAACACCATTTGAGAGATGATACTGTGGATTTAAGAAAGGGTTGATTTTGTCCCAATTTGGCTCAAAATACAAAACATTTTGAAATTCTGCAGAAACAGGTTTGCTCTTCACCTAACTCTAAGGGTTGGTCCATCTTATGAGAATAGTCTACAACCAACAGCCAGTGCTACATTTCCTGGAGCTGTGAGAGCTACCTGAGCTACATTCTGCCATCACTACACTGGAGCTGCTCTATGGTTTGGTTTGGGTTTTATTTATTAAGGCAGGGCCCTCTGAGTCACCCGAACTAGAAGGGGAAGAGAAGCCAGTCTGAGGTGAGAAAGCAGAGGAAAGAAAGAATGCAACGTTCACAGACTATTCTGTCACTGTCCAGGCTTGTTACAGAGGCAGCTCTTAAGCAGACTTCACAGAGAGGTGAGTGGAAGAAAGAAACTACTTTTGACAAATTATCTAAATGCACATACCATGCACCTTTATTTTTTCCTTCCAAAGAGAACTCTAAGTACTGTTTCCAACTGAGCAGAAAACCTCAAGCCATCAAGTCAGATTTCTAAAACACCAGTTCTGTATAATTTTTGATGAAAATTAATAAACAAACAAACAAAAAAAAAGCAATGTTCTTTCAAACACCTGAAGTTCCCTGGATATCCAAACTCTCTGGATAAAACCACCACTCCTCCTTTTATTCTCTGAAGTGACATTATCACTGTCCTGCTAAACCTGCATTCCTTAATTAGCTTTCACTGACAGTCCAGTTTTATACCAACTACAGCATCTTTTCCACACATGCACCTCTCTTTGGTAAGTACAATTAGTTGCTAATTCTACTCACTTCTAGAGGATAGTACAAGAAGATAAAGGAAGAGTAACTTCAGACTTCTACTGAAGAAACGACATTTATGGAAAATACCTATAAATCTGGAATTCTTTCAATACATATGAGAGAAAAAAACCTGTTCTAGTTAATAAACACTCAATAATTGCTCTATGACTATCTATATATTCTCATGTGTTATGTACATCTACACATACATTTTACTCTTGTTTCATCACCAGAGCTGGCTACTCAGAATGCCATTATGGAAAATATTTGTAACAGATCTTTTCTCCAGACCTGCTCCTTCCACTGTTCTTGGCACTAAAGGCTGGAAAAGTTTGTCTTGATAGTGGTTAAAGTCTGAATGAATAGCAAACCAGAGAATTCAATTCAAGTTCAACGCTGATTTAAAAACAAGTCATGGTCAGCTTTTTGTGTATCAAACCTGAACACATATTAGAGAGTCAGGACTAACATTTCGACGTCAATTTCTGCTAAATTTAAGTCATGCTCAAAGACAGAACACTTACAGCATCTACTGAACGTGACAGACTGCACTTCCATTGGAAACCAGGCACTTAATTTGTTAAGAAGAGATTAAAAATAATAATGTTCTTAGACAATAGCATCTGAGCACACACTCATTGCAGAGTGTTTATCCAAACTCAAAGCTGGGCCCAAAATCTTAGCACTATGGCATCTAAATGTACCTAATGTTTTCTTGAAATAAAACTAGGGTAAAACATCATATAGAGAATAAATTATATATTCACTGCTTAAATAAAAAAAAAATTAAAACCACTTAAAATGTTTAACAGGTAACCGGAAAATGAAGTAGATTTCACTAGAACATTTTTCCTACAGGCATTCAAGTAGGCTCTAAACTCCACCACAACACAAACACCTCTTTCTGTAGCAGAAGAAAACAAACACAATTATATGCAATTTCTAAAAATCACTCCTCACCAAACTGAAAAGGAAAATGTGCTTCACAATCATACTAGTGGAAACATCCCTAATATTCAGTTACTTACAGACTTGTTGACCAGCCTGCAAGATCTCCACTGTCCATGATAAGGTGATTTTCGTCCAAGAGGCCAAGGGGGCTGCTGGAGAATGCAGGTGTTGGGGACTGGGAAGAAAGAGAATCCATGCTCCCAGTTGGGGTGTCTTCTCTGGGAGAGCTGTGACTGTCAGCTAGGAAAGAGAGAACAAGTCAGGATAGTGAAGGAATTATCTCATAAAGCCAAATAGTCTGCCTTGGAGATAACGCCCTGAAATATGTAAGAGAAGAAACCTTTCTGTTCCATCTCCACTGGGTATTTTGGAGGACAAGAAATCTCCCAGTATTTCCCCAAAAGGTATCATTGCACAATTTCCCCCTACTGTTCTCACCAGGCTTTCTTCACATACAACATGTGTTGTGTTCCCAGTCCCGTTTCAGTTGTGTTTTATATGAATGAAAATGCTAAATTTTGGGGAGGTGTTTTTAGACAAAGGCAACACTTCTGATAAGAAAACAGTTTAGGCTATGCACATTTGCACATCTCCCTAAAAACAGTCTCTAAAGATAATTTAACATACATTTGAGTAAATGAGTGCTCTCAAATACAATAAGCACAAATCTTCTCAAACATGAAACAATGACATTTAGAAAGGTCAGAATAAGCAAGAGGTCTCTAACAAACACACAATACCCAAAAATGTTACTTTTATTACTCCTTTCTAATGGTGTTATTTTAAGAGAGTTCACTGTATTCTGATCTACTTGTTTTCTTAGGCTAATCTTAGGATATCACTTGAGAGGCAACATATTCAACATATTCAAATATGATTTATTAGGAAAACATTAAAGGAATAGCATTCCTATCCCAAGAACCATAAGATAAAGTTACCTCTGTGTCACAGAGGTTACTGCAAACCATGCTGACACATCAAGCCAAACAGCACATTCTTCACTGAAAAGCTCACCTTCACCCACCTAGCCTTTTCCTTTCAATCTTTATTTTTTAAACATCAGCTGTACATTTCATAAATTTGAAAGGAGGTGCATGAAATGAGGATGTTTGCAAGCATTAAAGTATCCAGCACAGCTAAGCCAGCAGTCTCAAATGGGGCCTGTAGCTGTTTTCAATATATTAATATTTAACAGTAATAAGGATCAATTCCAGCCACCCTTTACAAGGCTCCCTGCATCCCTTCCTCCATGCATCTTACTCCTAGTAGCACTCATGAACACAACCCATAAGCCTGCCAAATAACACCACCAGAAAAGGCTAGCATGCATTAGATACCACTGTCTTCACCATCTTTGTACAAGAGTTCTGCTCTTTTGGGGCCAAAAGTTTTTGGGGAAAGAAAATTAACAACTATGTCCTAACACAGCATCAAAACAATACAATCAAAAGCTGTTCAAATATCATGCTGTCTTACCAAGTTATATGTCCCATATATAGTAATATACAAGATGAAGTCCTGTACAACATTACTTTCTATTTCTAAATTAACTAGCATCTGCTCAGGGAACAACTGAGCTTAACTCTACTCCATCAACCTAAGCATTACTGTTGCAATCATTTAATTTATGATTTTTTTCTTAATTAATGAAAAGTTCAACACCACAGCAAAACAAATGCGGACAATGAAAAGCCACCTTTGATGGAAAAAATCCTCCTCATAACTCTGTCACAGCCTCAATTTCTTCTGCTACAATAGCTCAGAGTTAGCAAAGCCCTCAGCTGCTTCCCCAGCCATCTCATCCTCACCCCCATCCCCTCCCAGCAGCTCTGAGAGAACAACTTCCCTAGAGAGTAAAATGACATACAACTGAAAACAGTGAAATGATAAAAGTGATCATCTGGAAATTTCTCCCCAAGCAGCTGCTAATTTAAGGATCTAAATTAGCCCGTAGCACCAAAGTGTGATATGCTCTGAGGAGGAGAACATTACCTGGGAAAATGAGTCACTTGCACTGTGGCAATCCTGCTCACCTGGCACCTCCCCACTGCACCAAGGCCACGGTGCTGCTGCTACACATTTACAGAACATGAGAATCACAGGAGTGTCAGGTAAAAACTAATTCATTACATCTAATTTGCAGATGTATGTGTCACAGTGATAAACATCTGAAAGATCAGACAGTGGTACTGCAACCTTACTTTCTCAATTCCTTAGAACTGGAGTTAAGTCCTTTTAATCCATCCCAATTTCCTTCCAAAGCAGTAGTAGTAGCACAGTCTAGATTATCAAACAACATATACCATATTAGAAGGTCACATTTACCTTAACCATTCACTCAGCATTACTAAAACACATTTGAAAGGAATATTAATCTGGTTCTTAATATTACAAATATGACCAGCTCACAGCACCCCCTTACAGAATGCAGAGGATATTCTGTTGAATTGTTTCCCAGAACACACAAAAGCAGTTAAACCCCAAAACACTGAACACTTCAGTCACGCACAGCAGAGTCAACACTGGAGACTGTAGTATACAGGCAATCATGTTTGACATTATCTTAAATTAAACTGTGTGTTAAATCTTTCCTCAAATTTTACTTCTTCCTTCCTGAGCCAGTATTTTCTCACAGTCTGTACTGCACTGAACTCCCAAAACTAAGACTGGGTTTTGCACAGTAAAAACAAATCAGGTATTTAAACAGGAAAACGCCTGCTAAATTCTATGGGATTAAGTAAAAACCCTCTAAAAACATGTTCAAAGACACTTTACATTTCTGATGTCTTCAGTTATCTCCTTTTGTAAAGTAAAACAATATTTTTATTCAGGAAGAGGCAATTCTGTATAACGACAAATACAGATGACTAATGACCATCTAGCACATTTTCATTATTAAAAACAATATATGCTCCAAACCTAAATCCTCAAAATATAGGGTCATTGCTATGATTGCAACAGCACAAAGACCTCACCCTGTATGTCAGTGCCAAAAGTTCTGCTAACTTAAGAAATTACAGTAAGTCCTGTGCATGGCAGAGGCAACAGAACTGTGCCTCATTATCTCTTCATTCAGCTTAATAACCTGCTTTTGATTAATGCCCATTTCATATTGGGGTCAAACTACATCTTCCAAATAGTCATTGTCTGAAAACATCAGCAGATGATAAAGGGAATGAAGAATCAATTGGTTACTAATTAACAGACTTGCCAATCAATGCATGCACCTTCACTTTGTTAGGCTTTATTTTCAGGCATGACCCATGTAATATGCGCTACTAATTATTATACTACCTCTCATATCAGGTTTCTGTGCTGTGTGACAGTATTTCACTGATCTCCTTTTTAAGTTTTACACCAAATCTCTTACTGGAGGGAGGGATTTTGCAGCTGTGGAATCACATACCTGGTTTATAAAGCTGTTACAATTTCCCAGTGTTGTCTCTGAAGAGGCTACATGAGATGTGATTCTATGGGGTTTTGCTGTGGTTCCATCAGAATGACATTAATTCCACTGCTTACCCATACTCATCAGTCCCATTTGTACATCCAGGGCTGGCACTTGTTTTAGCCATTAATGTAAGTTAATAATATGATGAGTTGATTGGCCTCTGTGACCAACAGACTTAGGAGAGTCATTGTTTCCAAGGATATGCTCCTTTCTGTAATTCTGGGCTATGTTTTCCCTCTAAAATCTCTACATTTGTTTCTCAATACAACTACATTTATTTTGTTTGAATGGGTGCAGCTTAGCACACAACCATAATCCTACTGCCTGTTATTATTTGCAAGTCTCCTAACTTTGTCTCATGTGCAAATATATTGTCAAATATCTGTATTTACCTTTTTAAATACTGCTACATCATCAGCATTCCTCCAGTTGCTTCAACCTTCTTCAGCAAGCTACAAGATGTTTTAAAAATTAACATTGCCAAGCTACAGAACCTCATGACCAGAGACCTTTTTTCAGACAAGTTAGGTGACTTTGCATTATTCAAAATATTCACCTAGCAACAGACCTACCTGTGAACATCCATGTTTGATTACACATTGATTATCATAACTAAGTTCTTTTTGACACTTCTTCAGAACTTGTAACATACATTGACTTCTAGCTGTTTCCCCATTTTCCATCCCCTTGCCCTTTTCCTGCAGTTTGCTTTGTAGAACCAGTAAAGACCCTAAGCTGCTGGAGACCTGCCTTTTAAGTTTTGACATGTTTTGTTTCTTCAAGTGCATGTTAAGGACATTGCTGGAACTGAATCAGCTTTATGGGTTCCCTTTTACCTCAGAAGTCAGGGGCTCCTAATATTGATAGTCTAGTATATTTTACCACTTCTCTCCTCTCACTCCTCTTAATCTCCAGCATTGTTCTCCAGTGAGCAGCACTGTCAGGTCTCCCACTCCTATGAAAAAGCTGACTGCCACATTGGACTGACAGGTCGTTTCGAAGAGGAGCTCCAGAAACTTCCTACTCTTCTTTCCTACCACCTGAATTCTAATAAGCTCTTACCTTACAAAACATGCAAGATGTGACTGCCTTTAAAGCTCATTTATATTATTCTTTGAGCATACAGTCTGGTGTTCTTGGTGCCTTCACCTTCTCCTTCTAAAAATGTCAATCCCCCTCCTTTTTCTCTCATATTACACTCATTTTTGGGTGCCAAAGAGAGCCTGAACAGATGAAGGACATGAGGGTTCTCAGCACAAAAGCAGTAAGTCTATATGACATCTCACAAATTTCTGTCAACATTCCAGCCATCAACTCTTCACCTTCCCTTCGTCATATTTGTGGGAAGGCTCTGAGTGCCTTCAGCTTGGCCATCTTTCTAGAGCTGCCATCAAGCTGCTTCTACAATTCATGTCCCCATCCTACACAAATAGGTGTAAGATCCAATTTTACTATCAAGAGAGTTAAAACTTGTTTCACATTCTCACCACTTTTTGCATACTATTTAAATTTTTTGACTGCATGGATCCTTTTAAACTGTCATGTAAATGAACTTCTTGTTTCACTGATCTAATCACAACACTCATCCAAGCCTTTGAGCTTTCACTGTGCCTCTGCAACAGACAGCCTCTGCTCTGCCTTCATGGCTGTTCATGCTTCAGACCAGCTCCATCTTGAAAATAATAAATATCTTAAGCTGATCCTAACAATTTACTGGTGCGTCTAGCTGGTACTACTAACCCCTCAGTTTCTAACCCAAATATCCTCCTTCTTCCCCCCTTCCCTGCCTCATGTCACACTTTCTCATAATAAGATACCCCCAAAGTACCAGCACAGACTCACACCTACCTCATATGCAGCAAATACACAAAACCTTCAATTCCTTCTGCTTTTTATCTGAAGGAACTTCAGATAGTAAAAGCTCTCAGACCCTCCTTACCAGAAATCCGAACTAAGCTTCTACCTAACTGAGCATGACATGTCTCCCCACTGCCTTTTTTTCTCCTTTTTCCATCTGGCTAGTCTAAGAATATTTTTTGTTGGCATCCAAAGTTGAAAAAAAAACCCCGAAATACTTTGGCAGTGTCAATAATCAGATCCTTACTTTACTCTGAGAATTCTAAATAAGAAAAAAAGCATTTGTATTAAGGACGATGAAAAGCACAGAGTTAACACTATCACTTACTTGCTTAAGAGACAGTTTTCTTCCAACTTCAGCCTAAGTAAACTAATGAATTACATGTTTTAATGTTAAAAGCAAGACTAATCTTTAATGTCAACAGTACAACCAATGTCTACAGTTTAAGGGTAACCAGAAAATGAGAACAGTTTATGAAAGAGAATTTTTCTGGAGTAAATTAGGAATATGTAACTGTTTCTGTTGAGATACACAGAATATACCAAACAGCAGGGTCATATATGTTTTAAATGGTCATTGCATGGGCAAATTATGGTAAAATAAGAGGATAAAAATCCATCTCAACTTTGACACAAACAGTCATAGACAAGGGACGATGGGGACAATTACTGAGGAGAGTAAGTTAAAGATGCTGCAAAATCCCTGTTGCCACCTTCAAGTCTGCCATTTTCTGCATCAGGAGGTGGGGAGCAGCAGCTGCACTCTGTGCAGCCACCCATCCTCCCCCATCAGCATCACAGCTGCATCCCACTCTGAGACAGCAAACATTCCTTCCCCATAAATAGCTCATGTCCCACAATAATCCAGAAGTTCAACCAAGTAGAAAGTAGCTTTGCTTTTATACTAATTTATGGGTATGTACTATATTTTCATTTTAATAGGAATCTCAGATCGGGGACAGAAAAAAATATTGGTATCGTAAATACCCTTGATCAAGTAAGTATTTAGTTCCACGTGTTAGATCTTCAGCATCTACAGAAAACAGACACAAAAAGCATAACCAAAGTTTCCTCACACAGTTAATGAATCCTTAAATGATCCCATGAAGTGATGTACCATCTAGTCTGGAAAGAATTCAGCCATTCCTGGAAAGCTAGAAGCAAGTCCATTGAAGAAAGTTTTCTGTGATAGCCATCAGAGGAATCTGCAGTCAAGAAGAGCCTTTTCTAGGTGCAGGGCTGCCCTCTTTATTCACTGTTTACTGTACCACTCATCCTGTGGTAGGGAAACACCAGGGGCACTCAGATATTCTTCTACTTCTTCCAACTTTAAAAAGTTTTCTGAATTAATGAAGCCAAGTCATCTGTTTCTCAGTAAATTAAGAAGCTGTGTACTTTCATTTGTCATGCCACTAAAACTGGTGAATTGTTTATTACCTCCAGACCACAGAATCTGCTTTTTTAAACAAGCAGTTTCCAAATCAAGGTGAAAGTGTGATTGCAAGCTATTAGTGACCTATAATTTGGTTTAAAAAGTAACCATAGTGAATGCTAAAACTAAACAAGAGAATTATTTCAGTGCTCCTGAATAATGGGTATTTTGGAGGTCAGATTCCTGTAAAAACTCAGAAAAACAGATTTGTACTACCACATTCCTTTACCCAAAAGTACCCATTAATAACCCAGAGTGTAGCAAACCCTATACAAAACAGCCCTGCCCTGGTATGCAGTTAGTTCTTACATAAATTTAGACATCAGAGACTCATCCAGCCTCAAGCCAGCAGAACAAATGGACAGCAGACAACCCCCATTCCCATCAGTTTCATGCTGTCACATAGAATACATGCAGCAAGAATCTGATCCCTGCTCCAGCTACTTTTTTTTCTCTCAGACAAAATAATTAACACAATTATTTGAGCTGACTAAAGGTTTTCCTAGATAAAGACAAACTTTCATATATTTTTCAAATGTGTGCATGTAGCAGCATGCATGTGTTAGGCCCAAAGTAGCTTTCCTGCAGCAAGGTTGTTTTCCCCAATTCCATAATGGTTCAGATACATCAGGAAAAAGGAGGAAGCTGTGCTAGACGGAATTTGCCTCAAGACTGGATGATGCAACTCAAGAATTGTAGCCAAAAGGCCACAAGGTGTTTGAGTTGGGGTTAGGAAAGGGAAAGAAATGTGCTCATCTGCAAGTTAACTAGAGGCAAGTGGAGTTTGGGGACCATCATCCTGTCCTGGTCTCCTCCGTTTTGATTTTTTTGTCCATTTTTAAAATGCAAAGTTCAATTTTTAACAAGCATCTTTCTAGAGATGCACTTACCCGGTATCATTAAACAATTAGCCTGTAAAAATTAAGCAATTATTTTAATTAATATCCCCCTTACTGCAGGCCACCTTTCAAAATCAGAAGAAATACTGCTCAAATTATTTCACATCAATAAAATCCAAAAAACACATAGCCATTCACTGAGCAATCTAAAACTAAAATGGGTAAAGAATCCCCATTTATTCCTCAAGCTGTGGAAAAACAGTTCAAGACAGTCACAGATACAATGTTGGGATGTTAATTAATTCACATAATTAAATTTTGAAACAACAGAAATCAGATACAAGCCTGCAGAGGGGTTCCTCTTTTGATTTGTGTACACCATGATAACAAGAGCAGTATCTAACCTCAACAATTACTCATTTTTACCAGAGCTGGCTTGGCAGGAAACCACACATGATCTCCAGCCTTACCAGCCTGGCCAGATGCCAACCAATTTCATGGTTGAAAAATGCAACGATGAACTGAAGCTACTTCCTAAAAATCCTGACAAATACTAAGATAAACAGACTGTCCCATTGCTTCCATAGCTTTTTTGGTAGCACTGAGTTTGGGTTTCCACCAGTCCAGGCAACATTAACCTATGGTCCAGGTCTGTACATACAGAAACATACAAGGTTGTTCCCTCTAGTTTAATCCATGAGAAGGAGAACTGTGAAAAACCAGAGCAGACCAAGAAGGGGTACAATCACCAGGCCTAAAATTTCCCTGAGTCAGAAGCACTTCTTAAATACCATCAAAAACTCCAAGTCCATGAAAATATTATTCCATTTCCTTTTCTGTTTGGCTGGCAATTCAGGCACCAAGAAGCTCGAAGGTGTGCCTGTAAGGGTGCTTCCACCCCCAAAATGTAAGGTGTTCAAAAGCTTTTTCCCTGAGCTGTCAAGCAGGGATAACATCATGCTGTTGTCTCCTTTTCTCTTGCTATTAAGCTTGTTTCACGTGCAGTCACTTCCTATGACTTCTTAAAAGAAGTTTCTCACCAATAATTCCACAACCTGTCCACTGACAAGGACTAACTGCTACCACATTGTGTATCTGATGGGTCTCTCACAAGAAAGCCACTCTGAAATATTTTCACTGTGCTGCTGACACTTGGCTGTGCCTCCTTTCTCGTTTTGTTCACCTCTCTCCTTTTGCCCTAGGAGTGACTTCAGTAGAGGAATGGATCAAGCAGGATACCCATGGCTTGTTGAAAAAACTACAGAAAACAAGATAAGCAGCCCTTAGGGGAAGTTTTGTCAGTTGTTTCAATTGAACGTCCAGGTGACAGGTTTGTTGATCTCCCCTAAGAACGCCTTCAATCTCCCTGTTGGTTCAGCAAGTCACAAAAACAGCTGGGAAGGAAAGAAGTGACAGCAATGTGATTCACCTTGCACTAAGTGCCACTTTTAAAAGAAGAAAACAGAAAATTAGAGAGAAAAAGAAGAGCAGATAGGACAAAAACTTCCAGAAGCTAACAGGCAAACAAGAAGACATTTTTTTCTGACTGAATCAAAAACACTGATAGAGTGGGAGCAAAACAAGAAGAGGAATATTTTCTAACTTGCATATCAGCCCTATAAAAAGTTCACCAGGTCTCCCTTGCAAGATCTCTGCTATTGTCACCAGTGAAGAGAAGCAAGAGCATGTGAGGAAACCCCTAATTCAGTGCAATGCATGTTCTCATCCATAGGAAGGTGACTGAAGAGCTGAAGTCCTTGCTCTACTTACACTCTTGTGTGCTGGGTGAAAGAATTTACTTTTACCAGTAGAGGTTGGCCAGGGCACAGCTGGCATGTAGTAAAGATATGTCAGTGACTTCCATGCCTGGGATTAATGGCTTTTAGCATGCCAAATTGGCCTTCTTACAGCATTATCTGCCCCTGTGTGTCTGTGTGCAGAAGGTAGAGAATTAAAGAGATGAAGGATTATTACAGGAGGTCAGAGATTTTAATAATGTGTGGCCTCAAGGAAAGACTGATCCTGTTCCTTCTTTCAATTCAGATTCTAGTTTTAAGTCTATTCAAGTTCCCTGTCCCTGCCCTCTGACTCCTGTTCTATGCATGTGTGTGAACACGTGGATGTGTTTACTTTGAACATTTCTACAGCCTCTAGATTTCTTACACTGAAAACAGACAAGCACTGGCAATGGAACTAAGGCAATTCTCACACCAGCCATGAAGATCTGATACACCTCATTCAACGAGATGGTAAAGTTAGGAAATGTTTACTACATCATGACACAAATTTGATTTTTGCTAGCAGCACAGCAAAAAGATTACTCACAGGGTTAAAATGACCAGATAATGTATACTGTGCATGCAAAGTATGCACCAAAATTATTCTGTATCTCTTAAAAAAAAAGAAAAAAGTACCTTCTGTGGACCAAGCAGAAGTCAACTCTGATAGGAAAACAGGACCCACAATTACATAGGAAAAGCTTTACCTTCACTGGCAGTAGCTCAAAAATACTTTTAAGTTTGTATAGCACACAGCCTACTTGGAGCCATCAGGTGGGAAAAGCTGTGATGAATCACATAGAATTGCAGGAGCTACTCTTGCAGCAAGATGAAATACAAACTGTCTGAAATTCCACATGGCAAACAGCAGTCATCCTGATCTTCCCCTTATGACTAACATTGGTGCATTTATTTTGTGACAGCATAGCTGTGTTCTGCTCAGCTGTTAACAATAGCTTTGTAAGCAAGTGTTGCAGGGCCTTATGGCTTTTTGATATGCCTATGTAGCTGTAGGGGCCTGAATATATGTATTGTTATAAAGGAGTCCTTGTGAATATATATATGTAGTGAGAGTCCTATGTATTAGATAGGTGGGTCCTGTTGCTCTGGATGAGCTACAGCTGTGGGATCCTTGGTTGGGTAGCAGCTGTAGCTCATGAAGGGCTCTGGGATAAAAGGGGGTTGGGTCGAGAGCCCAGGAGGAGCCCCTGTGGAAACCACGAGGAACTGTGCTGCAGAAAGGAGCTGCATAATAGGACCAGCAAGAAGGTATGGACTTTAAGATGGGACTCCAGAAATATGAAATACAATAAGATAACAACAACAATTGGTGACCCCGACGTGATAAAGAACATGCAGCCAAGGAGAAGGTATGGAATCCCCCGGACAGCCGAGAGCTGTGGCAGCCGGAGAGCTGGGACAGTGGAAGATAGGACAGCTGAGAGCTGTGGCAGCCTGGGAGCTGGGACAGATATGGATATTGTAACTGTGTAATTGAGAAATTGTTAAAAGAAAAGGGGGGAAATGTAGGGGCCTGAATATATGTATTAGGTATGGAATCCCCCGGACAGCCGAGAGCTGTGGCAGCCTGGGAGCTGGGACAGATATGGATATTGTAACTGTGTAATGGAGAAATTGTTAAAAGAAAAGGGGGGAAATGTAGGGGCCTGAATATATGTATTAGGTATGGAATCCCCCGGACAGCCGAGAGCTGTGGCAGCCTGAGAGCTGGGACAGATATGGATATTGTAACTGTGTAATGGAGAAATTGTTAAAAGAAAAGGGGGGAAATGTAGGGGCCTGAATATATGTATTGTTATAAAGGAGTCCTTGTGAATATATATATGTAGTGAGAGTCCTATGTATTAGATAGGTGGGTCCTGTTGCTCTGGATGAGCTACAGCTGTGGGATCCTTGGTTGGGTAGCAGCTGTAGCTCATGAAGGGCTCTGGGATAAAAGGGGGTTGGGTCGAGAGCCCAGGAGGAGCCCCTGTGGAAACCATGAGGAACTGTGCTGCAGAAAGGAGCTGCATAATAGGACCAGCAAGAAGGTATGGACTTTAAGATGGGACTCCAGAAATATGAAATACAATAAGATAACAACAACATGTAGCTGCTTTCCTTTCCATTTCCCCTACTACGTGCCAGGTTACAGAAACACTTCCAAGCAGCAAAGTCAGAAATAGAAAGAGTTCAAGGCCAGGTTTCACACCTGCAACCTTGCAGTTCTGGGCTGTTTCAGCCCTGAAGACCAGTCTCGTAAGTCCAAGGCTTCCTCTAACATCCAGGTTTTCTGCTCAGTAATTCCAAATGAAGTTTATGATTTTTTACTTGTGTTTGGGGCAGGAAGGGATGGGGGAGGAGTAGAGAGAGGGAATATTGCTATGTAGCCATTACACGCATCACATTTACTCTGATAAAGTAATTTAATTGAAAGACGTAATAATTCATGGAAATTAATTTATCACCCAAATTAAGACACTGTCTCACTCCAATGCCCACCAAAAAGTCAAGACCAGCTACTTCTATTCAACACTAACATACCATTCATAACTGTGTCGTGAAATACTTCAAAGGGCAATATAAGTTAGCACAAAGTTTTGAAGGGCTAAGTAGCTGTTCTAATTTCTATTTCTTTTCAAATTCTGCAGAAGAATCTGTTTTCTAAATCACTATAAATATAGTATTTAATTTACAGCAGCAGCAGCAGGCTATCAAAAACACCCTATATGATTGCAGAGTGAGGGGATAGGACACAAATGCCCTAAAAAAAGAACAATGCAGCCCCCCTTCAACACTAATGTGCTATGTACATGTACGTGCCAAGAAGAAATTTTGGCACCTAGAGAGTATTCAAAGAGAATAAGGCATCAGCAGGCCCTGTGGTTTAAGATGTAGATTCTGGTTTAGAAAACAAGTTGTTCTGTCATTGGACAAAGTGCTGCACATGACCCATTTCTCAACTCCAGGTGTGACTTATGCAACTTGTCCTGATTCTCTGCTCATCCTGGATGGGCTGCATTACACAGCCTACCTTACACAGGACTTTTCTTCCCATATTGCTCTAACAGCTCTGCAAAAATGGTTTAATAATCTCTAAGTCTCTGGCACTGAAAATACAAGAAAAAGAATGCATCAAACAAACAAAAGAAATCCCAAACCTGTTGCATTTGCTACGAGACAAGAAAGGTACATTAAAATTTAAATAAAATTGTAAGGGAACAAAATTTTAAATCTGCATTGCCCTCTAGGAGAAATGTAAACAGCAATCTCCTCTGATAGACGCTGACTGCCCAAATGGAAAATAAAGACCCTATGACATGTTTAGAACGGGATAAACAACTTCCAGTTCTAGCTAACAGTCTTTCCCTGTCTGCATAGAGAGACAGAGAGGCAATGAAAAGTCATTTGTACATAGCTGAGACTGTAAGTCATAGGAGTTTCTGCACTGCTATTCACTGTAAAGTTCATTCAGATAGTGAGAGGGAAAGAAGAAAGCAATTTCCATAGATTAAAAAAAACCCAAACCCAACAAA
The DNA here is from genome assembly GCF_027579445.1 of Ammospiza nelsoni. Taxonomy (NCBI): domain Eukaryota; kingdom Metazoa; phylum Chordata; class Aves; order Passeriformes; family Passerellidae; genus Ammospiza; species Ammospiza nelsoni. Next base: position 54,032,292 of record NC_080636.1, read on the forward strand.
ATAAAAAAAAAAAATTAAAACCATTAAAAACCCAAAACCAAACCAAATCAAACCAACCAAAATCAAAACCAACCTACCACTAAAAAACAAATCCCAAATCTTCATTTAGAAGGCTAAAAAACATGGGAAACGGTCTTAATGTAAATCTCAGACAAATCTGCATTTTGCTGAAATAAGAACTTTGGGTCTAGGCCACATAGCAAAGTAGCTCAGAGTTCCCCATTAGGTCCAGTTCTACTTAAGAAACTAGGATGTCAAAAAACTTCAGAGTGAAAATTTAGTACTTGGCTTACCACAGAGCAAAGAAGAAAGAAGTTGAAAGAAAAACAGACAGCATCATCTGTGATACAAGTCGGTCTTTCAGGAAACAAAGATCCTCATGGTAGTAAATATAATCCTTGAATTGTTTGCAAATAGGTTTAATCATCTAATTGCCATGTACAAGGAAGGAAAAATCTATGCACTATCAGAATTCAGTACAGCTAATTACCAGAAGGCAAAATAAAGATTTTTATCAAACGCAGTGTGTGTTGTTCAGCTATTATATCTATCAATATTTATATATCTTACAGCCCTTTCTGGGTGGTTGCTGCATACATTTTCTGTGCAGTCAAGAAGCTTCTCGACTGCTAACGTGCTTTTAAAAAGAAACCTGGCCCGAACCCCGCATTTCCAATTCAAGCAGTGGATTCTGAAGCCTGTTGACTCCCTGGAGCAGCTGATAGCTAAAGACTTGTTTCCGCTTTTCTAACAATTTCCTGGTTTGCATAACAATCCTAAAAGAAACACACTCGAGAAGTTTTCCAGCACAGAGATTTTGTCTCTGACATAGTTCTAGTTTCAAGGCATAGAGAATATTTATATACAATTACCATAACTTTAGAGATATATTTGTCTACAAATATATTTACATATAAATATGTATCAGCTGCTTGTTTAAAACAAGATTATGATAATTTTGCCATATCCAGGAAACACAAAACACTGGCTTGTGCCTGGTGCTTAACTCATGCCATTGTGAATGGGGGGGGGGGCGGGGGGGGAGGGAAGGGGTTTAATGTTTAATTTCCTGTTAAAAACACACACAGGATAAAATCTTCCAAAGAGCAGTTATAAAATATGCATTTGTTAGCCAAGAAACTAGGTAAATATGGAATGAAGCCCAGGCTCACTTCTATTCCTTCACCCCTCTGCAAAGAAGAAAGCAACTGAAGGCCACAGAGCGTGTTTGGAGGCACTGAGCTCTACTCAAGGACTAGGTAATTCATGAGCCTGGCTGATGCACAGAGCCTGCAGCCACTGGGGCAGTGGCTCAGAGCATGCAGTGACACAGCTGGGCTCCAGGCAGTGCTTGTGCATGGCACACGTGCCCGAGAGCCATTGTCCCAACCACTGCCCACTGTCCTGGCACAGCGGGCTGCTGAACAAGGAGAAGAGCCATCAGCATGTGGCCAGCAGCTACCAACAGCCTGAGGATGCTGCTACCTTTGGTAGTGGCTTTACAGACCACAGAGGGTATTTTTTCAGCAGTTACAAGGGGAAATGTTATTGCCAGATCCCACCGAAATTTCACCTGCAGCAGTTCAGCCTTCACTATGGTTTTAATATGAACCATGATGTACTAGGCTATTGCGCAGTTCAGCCCACTACAAATCCCAGACAAGCACCAAGGTTCTGCATGAAATAGAACTATTACAGCCTTTAACATTCCAGCTCTTTGCCAAGATGCCCAAATTAGACAAGAATATGGACTGCATTTTGGCAAAATAGAATTTTTATAACAGTTTTCAACAGTAACACTGTATTTTTGGCTCTCAGAATAAAAACCCACCAAGTGCTTTTTGTCTGCAGTGTTTGGGTCAAAGTCAACTCATCAGTGTGCACCTTGCTCCATGGAGTTTGAGAAGCTGTGGTACTTCTTGGGTCCTGCTAGGATTCACATTCAAAATAAGATGTGAGCAGCTCTGTGAGTGGCTTCAGTTTAGCTTTGTTTTTCAGATGAGGATAAATTTATTATTGCAGATGTAGCTCAAGAGCTTTCTTAGCTTTTGGGAGCATATTATTCAAATTAACACATCTTAAGCTTTTTAAGCAGATACCCCTAAACATCTTCTAGTAAAGGCATTTAGTTTCACATTTGATGCAAGAAAAGACAGACACAGACTTTGTATCTCTCTGGTGAATCAAATCCGATGACAGGAATGCTGAATTTCTTGCTGACTCTTTGCAAAACTGGCTTTGAAACTAAAAACAGTCCTGAGTTTATTTCTAAAAGCTGCACTTAACAGCTGTCATAGGTATTTATGTTCTTGTCTTATGAAACCAACCACTGTTAACCACTAATTTAGTGACAGTTCACCAGTGAATCTCTTACTACTGCATGACTCCAAAACCTTTCTGTTTATTTTCACTTGTTGTAACTGGACTTTGTGCCCTGATCCCATGGCTCCTCATGTGAAAAGACAATTGGCAAAAAACATTAGGAGAGAGAAAAGGAATAGGGTGGAGGAAAACTGTAACACAAAATGAGCCCTGACTTGCCTCCTCAGTACTGTACATACCCCCAAGCAACAAAATTACAGGAAAATTATTTTGGTTCTGGCCAACACTCAGAATACATAAGATGTTATTATACACCCTTTGCCTCAGTGTGTGTTGCTACTGCAGACTCCACGCAAAAGGAAGACTCTTCTTTTTTTTTTTCCACTGCTTTTCAGTGGTAAGGCAAGTTGACAAGTATTTACTGCTAGTTACAGCAAGGTATTAAAGATTCAAGTGAAGTAGTGGTATTCTCCAGTGCCGTGGTGACCTGAGCCTTTAATCCAGACAAATTTAACTGTAAAGTGCATTAGCTCTTCTCATAAAAGATTTGCTTTAATTTTAGTTCTCTCTCCATTTATCTTATGGCTGTGTAATCTTCAGTAGAGGTCAAAGAGATTTCCCCAAAGAAACAGGAGCTGCTTTTTTTTTAGAGGAGAAAAGCATATTTAAAACAGTCCGTCCTACTTTTAACCGTAAGTCACAGGACAGTACTCCCTGCTGTCCTCTCTCTGCAGCTCTTCTTTGCATGTTCCAAAGCAATTAAAGCAGCGTGCATGTGCATCCACACATGTATACAAATGAAACATGAAATGAAAACACCTCCTGGAGATAGGATACACAGCCCATCTGATGCAGGACTGAAATTATTACTAACATCTTACCATCATCCAACTCCAGGCAGAGATTGTAAACAGCCAGAGGCCTCTTAATACGCTGTCCTTGTCTTCTTGACTGCCTTGGTGGGGCATTTGGAGGAGATACTGACATAGAGATTGGCTCAGGGAAAGTAGCATCAGGCAGGGTTTTGAAAATCTGCAATCAAGAACACAAAGGGTGTTAATTATTTATCATGACGAGCAACCTGTGCAATGCAACTGTAAACCATTATCAAACAACATTTGTTTTGGATTTCATTCAAAGCAGACAGGAGCCAAAAAATCCATTCCTTCAAGTTTGGGAGTATGCCGTGGGTTTTTAATGAGTGCTTTAAAAATAAATAAATAAATAGATAGATAAATATAATATGGAAATAACCAATAGCACTGTCTACCCATTAACCAAGCTGCCAATCAGTTAATTCAAACACAAAACATTTGCAGCCACACTTACCAGCTAGGATGGAGGGGAAGGAAAAAATGAAAGATACTAACTTAGGAACCAGTAACCAAAATGCTTTATAGCTTTAGCTAGAACCTGTAACGTTTCCAGAATATCCATTTTAATTTTCAAAGCTTGCAATAGCATTATATCAGCCATTTTAATTAAAGAAACACCACACTCTTGAAGAAAGCAAGGGGAAAACTTTGTGGGCAGGGTTTTTTAATGAGAAATACCATAGTAACACACCACGTGAGAATTTATTCTGTTAACTATTACATATTGAGACAATTTTACATTAAATACTGACATTCACAAAGATGCATATAAAAAGGATTGCATTTGCTGTCATCCTTTTATCTTTTGAGTCACGACCATCAGCATATCCCCACTCCACACAGAACACCACGTCATTTCTCTCTGAATTAACCAACAACAGATTCACTGTACCCGATAGCACTTTAACTGTCACATGAAGGGGACAGTCCAACAGTGCTGACTTACTACTATAAATTATCAGTGTGCTGGCATGCAATTTACCAGCAGCTTTCTACAAGTGATCATGGCATGGACAAATTGGCTTCATATGTATTTCAGCAAAGACAAAGCAGCAGATAAAGAAAAGCACAAACAGGAGCTGTGTCAGAAAACTCCTGTGTCTGTACAGCACCTCACAGCAATGCAACACAGTGATATAACAAGATGTAATGAAACAGTGTGTGATGTTCCTGTGCTCTGCAACTTTATAATATTTACTACAAGGACAAGTGGCAGAGGAGAGCTGTAATCAATATTTAAGGAGAAGCTTTCTCTAAAGTAGAAATTCATGCAGAAACTATAAAGGGACAACACAGATAACACATTTCTGGATAATAACAGCATGTGTCAGGTTCAGTATGACACTAAAAGCCAGACAGGTGAGAAATAATGCCATAAGCATCCTGTAGTAAGGCACTCAAAACACCGTGTTAAAAGTACCAGAGACCCTAAATCCCATCGTATCCTGGCCTGCTAACCCTGAATATTAACGTGTGGGAAGAAGATGACCCAAGATCCCAGGTATGCATTGACTTACAGACATGTAATCATCACTTTTGTATTGGCAGGTAAAAGACCGTGCTGGCACAAAATAATCAAGAAAGGACATATTCCATGAAAACAGTGAAGAAATTATCATATTCCCAAAACTGGGAAGCAGTGCATGTATGGTGTGCACAGGAAAGCTTCAGTGGAAACATTACTTTCCTTTCCAGTAAGTGAATGCTGCCATGGGGGAGGTAAAAATGCTCTAATTGGAAGTTCCCCATCCCAGCATTAGGAAAACTTTCTCCCCCTCCTTCACATGCCTACGAACAAGGGACTACGAGAGAGAGCCAAGACAGCGCCTCTCTAAAAACAAAATGTTTACAAAGAAGAGAGGAAGCTGTCCGACCTGGTTCTCCCCAGCACAGACACAGTGCTGTCACAGCAGCACTCTCGGGCAGTGACAAGGCTCTAGTTGTGCTCAGAGTTCTAAAGCCATTTCTTAAAACATGATGCAATACATAATAGTGAAATCTGATGTGCACCTCCATGGCACTTGGCTAACAGTACCACACTGCCCCCTTATGTGTAAATACAGGGCTAGATTGAGTAGGTTTAGGGATAAATATTTGCTTCTGAAACATTCAAAGGTACCAAAACTTGAAATGCCATCTTTTCCATGGACTAAGCATTGCATTTGGGCTCCCTGGCAAACAACTCTCCGCCAAGAGGTTTCAGCATGTTGTTTGCTATGCCACATTCCACAGCTGTGTTTATTTCTACAGCCTTATCCACAGATCTCTGCTGAAATTAGTGGTGGTGAGAAGAACAAGTATTTCCCAGGGATACTTCATAAGAGATGAGCTTTCTTGTGTGCTTCTAGGTGGCTTACAGAGGTGGCTGAGAATTTCTTCAGTGTTTCTTACTAGTCTCTCACAAATGTTGTAATATACTCCTTTAAAACTATTATCATGAGAAATTAGGAGTCAGAAAGGCAAAAGACAAAAAGACTTTTTGCTCTTTAAAGCAGTTCATAGTTGTGTTCATCCCTACTTTGGTATCGTTTTAGGCCTTTTTATTAGGAAAACAAAATCCAGCCCAGTCCTAACTAGACATTTTTCAGCAGCAGCAACATCTTTCTGTTGTAGGCCAAAGACTCAGATCATACTACAGTTTCGCTAAGGAGAGCATCTGAAAAGCAAGCAGAACATCAACCTCCACCTTCAGAAGTGCACATACAGCCGTCAGCTTATCTTTCTTGCTTTATTTTCACTTAAATAGACAAATGTGTTTCATCATGGTTTGGATATTTGTCTGCTGCACTGACAGAAGCACTGATAGGTCTGCCTGAGAATTGAGGGAATGGAGAGCTGCTTTATTTAAGCTGTGGGGAGAAATGCAGGTTTTGGTTTTATTCAAATTTGCTTCCAATCTTTTAACTATTTAAACATCACTGAAGATAAATGTTTCATGGCTAATAAAAGGTGTCAGCTGTGAGTGACCTGTTGTCAGAAGCCCAACGCATGCACACAGAGGACAGAATAGAACATCACACACACACGATATGAGCACCTGAAATGGCCCCAGCAGCGCTGAGTGCTGGCTGACTTGCACAAAAGCACGTCCTGGGACCACAGGTGAGCAAGTTTAGGAGTACTGTCCTGCACTACAAGCAGCTGCTATCAGATGCATGGCAAGGCAATCACACGTATCCAGTTGGAGGGAAACTCTCCCAAGGAAGAACAGATTGGAATGTGCTGTTTAAGAGATGATTGCTTTGCTGCTCAAAAACCACACCCCCTGAAGGTCAGATCTACCACTATCACTCATCTGCACTGCAGAAGTCACCACAGCTTAGACTAATTCCTGTAATAAAGACAAGAGTGAGGTGTGCTCATTGAATTACATCATTCTAGAAGCGATAAAAATATACTAAGCCAACCTCAAAGTTTAAAGATTTCACAGTCACCTCCAGTGTTAACACAGTTTTTGACACTGTGGTCAAACTGCATGAGATTTATAGACTGTCAGTTCTCTACAATTTAGTTCTCAAAAGCTCTGGCATCCTGCTATTGACCTACCTGGGAGTAAACTCTGAAGCCAAGTGTAACAATTTACACTTGGGAGAAGACTAATATATGTAGCACTCAAAATTTTAATCCAGCAACAAATCCCTCTGTTAGTCAGTCCCAGTTAGTCCACTACTGTAAATGCTTCTCTAGGTCTGATCTTATATGAAAGTAAAATTTCAAAGTGCACACCGAATGAACCAGAGGATGAATCTCAGAACCTGCAGCGTAAACGTTACAACAGAAAAGATGAAACTCTGGTGGATCAATTTAAAACTCTGGTAAGTCTGACCTATTTCTCTCTCTATGTAGGAGTATAAAATGGATGCTTTACAAGCCCAAACAAACCACAAACCATCTTGGGCATACAGCACTAATAACAGCTCTGTCTAGAGCAGTGAGCCCAAGATCATCCCTACATAGAACCATTCCAATTCCTAAATCTGTGTCCCACAGTGTCTATGGCAGCATTTCTTCAGAGTAATGAGCCAAATTCAACATATTATCGTACTGTACTCTACCAGCAGATCCACATGGCAGCAGCCCAAGCAATTTTGCCAGATTCCCCTTAATCTGCAACAACAGTGTTGGACTCTAGATCCTGAGCTCTTACGAGAACTGATTTTAGATACTGAGAAAACCCACGGCTGGGAGGATTCACCTTGGCCTATTCCACAAGTTTATGACTAGATGTATAGCTGCACATGGAAATGTAGATTAGATTCTGCTGCTACAAGAGAATACTGATTGTTCGTTCTGGTCTCAAGCAGAACTAATTAATGAATTTCAGTATGTTTGCCAGGAATTACTTGAGGAAAAGACCCAGACATCAGGTCATCTCTGTCTGCTTTGTTTCACTGGGGTAATTAAAATTTCCTCTAAAAATCAGTGGGAAGCAAACAGCAAGGACAGAGTGGGGTGAAAAAGAGGGGAGAAAAAACTGGAGGTTTAGTAATAGAACTAATGAAGATAAACTTATAAGAAATCAGTGAGATTTCTTATAAGAAAGCAGTGCCATGGTTTTGTTTCAAGAAAAAACCCCTATCACTCTCATAACACCAAGCATCCAGAACATGCATCTCTATCCTTGGAATACACAAAGGCAAACCAGAGCACCAAAAGTCACTGTGCAATGCAAAGGAAGCTAGGGCAAGCAAGGTTATTCAAAATTCTTTGGAATTCCCCAAGTGGGATAGGCTTCACTACTACATTAATATGTTGTGGAGAAGAGTATTTCTCACTATAAGAACAACATACATTTCTATTTGGGCAATTCCCCTACAATTCCAATTTGATTTGCCATTGTTAAATGAAAGATACAAACACAGACACTTCCACTAATGTTCATTGAATAATATAAAACATCTAGCCATGACATATGTACTGCTCTCCCCTTACACATTTTATCCCTAAGGTACTCCTTGCATTTCCATGACAACTGGCTATCATATATGCTGATCAAAGAATATTTTATACAGTAGCAGTTAATGGGATAGTGCAAGGGGAGCTTATCACCATGGTCTTTCCTTGACTTAGCTTCGTTTCAATGTAAGGCAAGCCCAATTCAGGTTAAACCCAGCAATCTGCACAAAACCAAAAATCATATATTTTTATTAGAGACAAAAAACACTAAAAAAATGGCAACAGTCTTTGTGGCTCACAGTTGTGCTCTTCCTCAGAATAATTTTCAACATTTTTTTCCTCTTAGGATAATGAAGACAGTGGCCATACCCTGCTTTTTGCCATTTTCTGAAACCAAAGCAGTCTTTTATGTCCAATTACAATTTTACTGTAGATATAAGAATTTCAGAAATTGCAAGGTGAAAACAAGCATCCTAAAACACTACTACAATAGTTCAGCCACTAATTATAACCACTAACCACTAATTGCACACTAATTGTAATCCATTTTTTAACAGCAAAAACCACATTCAATAAAATGAAAAGTTCTAGGGTTTTTATTCCCTATTTGAAGGGATTACAGAAGCTAATTGGAGTTATTAAAAGTTTAATCATAATAGAAGTTACAAAATATCAATTTCTAGAGTGCAAGGACAAAAGTTTTATTTCAAAACTGATTTCTGCACCAATTCTAATAATTTTATACAACTTCCAGAGTACTGAAATCTTTTTTAAAAATATCCTTTGTTATTGTAGTTTCTTACTAGTTCATAGCTTTACTTTTCTATGGACAATGTTAGGTCAATATGTTACATTCCTGGTTTTAGTCAAAATATCTATTTCTTTTTCATGTTCACAAACACAATTCAACAAAGGAATTCTTGATATCGAAACAGAATATGTGTTCAGTGTAAAAAATGTGATTACAGTTGATTACTTCTAAAATTCATATTCAATATTTTTTAAAAGTTTACAAAATTCTCCAAGAAAAATTACCAACAACTTCATCAGAATTCTTAAATAACTTACCTCGCAAATGTTACCATCATGTCCACTCCAATACAGATGTGCCTGCCTCAAATTAGTTATCCTGTCTTTTGCACTTCAACACTTGCATACTGTGAAGTTTGATTTGCTGTGCACTGCTTTCTGAGAGAGTGCACAAGATGCAGATTTTCTGAGGCTATGGAGGCTTGGATTCAGCTACAAACCACAAAGTACATTTATATACTATTCACAACCATTGTATTGGTGGGTGGGGGGCAGAATCAGATCTAGTGCTGAAAACTACCTGTGGCTCAGTCTCTAGAGGGCCACCAACCAGAGCCCATCAATAATGCCCTTGTTGCTGCCTGGCACACACTGTTGAATTGCAGTGCAACAGTGGATGCAGCCTGGAAAGGAACCAGGTATAAGTCAAAACAAGAAACAGGAATCATCCCTGGCTGTGAGCCAAACCACAAAGCTCTCTAAATAAATAAATTAAAATTGAATCCATCCAAGGCAGTCTTTTCTTCATTGCAGAGATATCATTTGCTGAGCCCATCTACCTGGCAGCTGGACCACCCCTAACTAAATGAAAAATTGCTTATAGGGATTTGTGGACACTCTGAGCCTCAATCTCCTTCTGACTGGAGTATCTGCTATCTCCTCTTCTTATACAAAAACAACTAGAGATCTATACAATCTGTAAACTACAAGAGTGACAAAGAACCCAGGAAGTTTCAGACAGACCTGATGTATCAGTAGACTCTAATAATTAGTCACTCATCTGCCCTGATTGCCTTGAACTGCATAGTTCAAGTTTTGGGATGAAAGGAAGAACCTAAAAGGCCTGCAAACACAACATTACAGTCTACAGGACAGCTGCAAAGGAGGGAAAAAAAAAAAAAGAAAACCATACCAAGGTTAAGAACGCACGTCCTTTGATGGCTGGCAAATTCTGAGTTTGTTGAGTCAGCCTTTCTAAAAGTAGCACTCCTGATACAAAGACTGCAGCTCTACCATATCACATCACACTCCACCTTTAACAATTAATGAGAAGAACACTCCTGATGCAGCCCATTCACTGCTATCAACCACTCCACTTCAGCCATCGAGGGCAATGAGAGAGTTAACCACATACCAGGCTGGGAATACCTCCACATTTGCCCACTGCACCAGCAGGAACAGCAGTTTCACCTTCTCTTCTGTGCTCACCTACTCTAACTCACATCAAGGAGAGTATTCTAAAAAGGTTACCTTTCCCTGTTACACACAATAGCTATGTATATCTTGTTTAGATACAGGAACTACTTAAAATAGCAGAGAAATGCCTCAAAAATTAAAAGATTGAATAGTCAATCTAATTACCTTGATTTCTAAAACATTACACACTTCTCAAAAGAAAATAATGTAGAAGCAGAATGTCTGCATATATTTTCTTTTACAAAGAGTGTGAGAAGTCCTAAGAAGATGAAAGATGGCACTTGGAAACCTAAGTCAAGACCCAGCAAAAACAACAACTATGGCCAAACACAGCACAGGTATCTCCCCTTCATTTGCAATAAATATATATATGTAAAAACATATATATACATGTGCATATACACACAAGACCACCATTCCGTATCTATATATATACATCTATTTTACTGCAGATTTTATGAACAGATAATTGAGTATAAAAACCCACATTTTACACCCTACCACACTGTCACCAAGCGAATCATCAGATTGAAATTACAAGATCTTCAAGATTATTGCAAATGACATGGTTCCAACTGCAGCCAACCTTGCAGCCTCACCAGCATTTTCTTTTTCACAGATATCCTTGCTGCCATTACAAGGATTTATACCATCATTGCTTTTTCAAGTATTTTTTGCTCACTTTTTTTGTTAAAATACATTTTTTACCTTGCATTATGACTATAGGCTCTTTGGAGATAAAGAACATGCTGTTCCACTGTATGTCTAATGAAATATTGATGCTTTATTAGTGCAAGAAGCATGCACTTGAAAATATTGGAAATAAAAGTATTATCAGCTGACTGCCACGTATTTTCAATACAAAAATATTTAATGGTTTGAAATATACTAGCCCTTCTGGTAAGGCAAAAGCTTTCTAGAATTCCAAAGAGTACATGCAAAACACATTATGTCACACAGTTTCTGCATAAGAATTTACTTTTTAAACTTTTCAGAAGCACAACAACTTTTCCCCCCTTCAAGTCCCTTGCAATATTTTACAGAATATTTTCTTTTACTAACAAGATTTTATTTAGGAACATCCATTTTGGCAGTCTCCATAAGGACTTCTCCCTTGCTGCCTCCTCTAGAACATGCAAGCACAGCACCCTGACCATCAAGACTGAAGCAAATATTAGTCACTTGAATTCCACTCCTTCTTCATCCTTTCTCTTTACTTACTTAGGAACATTGCTTGTGGGCACCACAAGATGACATCTCCATCACTTTGAAATTTTGTATGAAGTCAAGGAAGGTTCCCCCAAATTAACTGTAAATAAGGTAGGCAAATCAACAAGTCAGAAATCTATATAACTATTTCTATGCACCATGTGTTTGTAGTACAGCATCTCAGCAGGTCTCTTCGACCCCTGAGATCATGACTTTTGTTTTGATTTTCTTTATTAATATAATATGATTTCTCACAGTGCATGTTCTGTTTCTTTTGGACCAGTCTAGCAGCATACCAATCCAAGTATTGATCCAGACTGCCTCTAATATCATCAACTGCAGTCACAAACGTGAGTAGAGACTTGATATTCAGTCTTCTTACTATGCATAGACCACATTTAGAAAACTGGAGTCTTTTAAACAACAACAACAAAAAAAAAAAATTTGCAGTCCATTAACCACCACATGTATGTGTCCTACATGGAAGGGCTTTATGCTCTCTACAGGGCAGAGAAAGGATTTAAAGAGTTTGCTCACTCTGCAGTGGAACAAAAGAGCTGCTCTGACTCCTACTAGAACTTCTTTGTTGTGTCTGTTGCCCTTTCTGCTTGAGACTCAGCCAATGATTAAGACATGTAATTAGAATTAAGTTCACGAACAGTTTCAATGACACTTCTGATTAGTTACATGCTTCAAGTTCGGCACGTGCTGAATACCCTCCTGAATGCCTTCACGTGTTTTCACAAACTCTGTGCTAATGGAGATATTTTCATGTCATTTTTCCCCCCTCCAAGTCCAACGTTTGTTGACTTGAGAAACATTCACCTTGTGGAGGTTTCAAATTGCTGCACCACAGCGAACCACCATAATTACACTGCATTGCTTCTTGGTCCTGCTTTGCAGCCAAAGGCAACGCAACAGGAAAGCTGAAACAAACCCTCTTCAGTAACTCTTATGTGTCCTTTCAAAAGATCTGCTCTCTTGCCAAAAAACAGTATTAAGTTTATGTGGTGGTGTGGCATTCCACCCTGAAAAGCATTTACCTGCAACAGAGCTGCGGGATTGCCAAGGGGACACTGTGCTGCTTCATGCTCTAAAACAAACCAAGTTCACCCGCTTCCATTCCTTCTGTCTCACGAATATTGCATGCATTATGCACTGTAATACGTTTTAAGACAAGATTTTTCAAGGATTACTACATGAAGTTGATGTTGGCTTAAGAGCTCAGGAGTATTAAATTCTTCTCTTCCCTTTCTAGTTTAAAAAAGAAATCATGAAAGCGCCCAAAGTATGAAGAAAAAAAAAAGCATTTCATTAAAAAGATTCCCCTTAAAACTATTTTCAACATATCAAAGCTAAGCCATAGACATTTTGTCTAAAATACGTAAAATCTTTCCCCTTTATAGAAAGATTGATAGAGAAACGGTATCTGCCTTATATATAGGAAATACTGAGCTTTTCAGCTTGAGTGTCTTTGAGATAATTTTGCCCATAGGTTGTTTGAATTTGAGAAAAAGGTATCTTTTACAAAGCCTATTCCCTTTCCTCAGATTCTGGTCTTCCAGTCTCCACAAGGAGCTTCTAGATGTAGCCCCTCGCTTTTTTCCTTCTAATTTTCTTTCATTGTAATCTTAATCTTCTTTCTGTTTTTATAATCTTGCTATTTGTACTCACTATTCTTTCCTCCCCCATATGCTGGTTTAAATATTCCAGTCCCACTGAGATTTTTATTCCAACCTCCTCCCTCATCTTTTTTTCATTTTTTAGGCTTTTTTTTTATCCTGGTGCCTTTTTTTCCCTTCTTAAAATAATATTCAGGGAATTGAGAAACCAAAATGGTTCACATTAGCACTGAGGCATCTCTAAATGGCAAATAAACAAGCTCTTTGAATAGTGACATTCACTCCAACAACATACTCTACAAACACTATAACAAACAGCAAGATAAATGTGCATGCTCCTCATGCTGCCGTAGCATGATGGACCAACCTTCTTCCTCACCACAAGTCAGAGAAAAGACCAGAAGAGCCAAAATGTCCAAAATTTCCAATCTGTTAAGCCCATGGGAAGAAAAACTAATTGAAACCCTTGAAACTCATTTGGAGGAGGCAAAGAAGAGAAATCAAAACCTTTTCTTTGGGCCAAGTTGACTAAGACTTGTTATTAGAAGATTACCTAAAGGCCAAGATTGCTCCAGGCAGTGTACAAGCACAGCTGGAGTCAGCTCCTGAGCTTGGTACCTCAAAGCAAAATAAACAAAATTATGAGACACAAACATGAATTCCTTGATGCTTCTTTAGTGAAGGGAAAAATACAGGACACAAAATCTGGCTATCCTTCCCCCATCTGGCTGTCCTTTCCCTATAGCAATAGGACAGAAGCAAAGCAAGACATTTTATGGGTCTAATTATCCTCTGGATTGTCCTTGCTTCCACAGCAGGTGGTTCTGACAGTCCTGAATAAAATATCTCAGCTGGGGTCTAGAGTTTGTCTTTTTTCTTTCAAAGCAGAGATCTGCTTGTGCAGCTCACCCTCTAAGTGGGCACTGTGAAATACTCAACCTGAGAGAGACCTGCCTAGAACTGACAAAAGCTAAACAATTCCCTTCCTGATGCTCCTCTATCCCTTCCTACTCTTAATCATTGTGCCATTCTAATGGCATTTAAGCAACACATCAGGCTGTATGGTCTGGCTTCAGTGTTCCAATCTCAGCATTTTGCAAAACATCCCCTCCTCAACACACAGTAATTGGTTCACAGCCACAAATTGTAGGTACATATGCAGCCTGTAAACAAGATGGAAGTGGCGCTGACTGGTTTCTAGCCAGGAGGATGTACATATCAAAAAAGCTTAACAAAAAAAATAACCCCAAAAATAAACAACAATACCAGCTTATTCACTAAGCATGATACTCTTATCTTAGGGAAAGTCATTGTGTTCAGGTTTCCACACATTCATTGCACAGAAATTCTCTAATTAGAACAAAAAGTGATGATACTGGAATAACTGCACCAGGATTTCAATGCCAGTAACCCAATTATGTGTCCTAAAAATGAACAGTGATTCTCGTTCAAAAAAGCTATCCACAAAACACATAATGGGAATTGATGGAATTTAAAAATATTTGAGGAATCCTAACCATTTTTTACTGTTCTGCCTACTAGGTTTCTGTATTTATATCAGAAGTGCCGATGGCTCCTGCTCCTACAGTTGGAAAGTTTGTTGGTCCTTTCCTTGGCTACAGGGGAAAAGAAATGCCTCTCTGCTGAGTACCAGAGCTGGAAATTACATATGTACAGTGTGAAGGGTCAGTGCACCTCCATCTTGACTCCATCACTTTCCTACAATTGCAAACTTTGCTCCCATCAGCTGAAGCCACTAAAAATTAGCAGAGTTGGAGTAGTGGCTGAACAAAATACTAAAATATTTTAACCCACAACCAGTGACATTTCCTAGGACTTCACCAGGGGTATAAATAAAAATATCTAATGCAAGACTCTCAGAAAGTCTTAAATGCATATAAATTTAAAATAACAACATAAAATGAACGTTAGACTGGCAATGACCTTGCTTGCCTTTAAAAGCAGGTCCTTGGTCTGCCTTAAACGAAGAAATGTCACTTGTAAAAGCAGCATACTCAGTCTGACTATAAAATTTTTGTGCTTCAATGCTTCAACACACCTCTGCCTTTGTTATAAGCACACAGAGGTCACACATGGGGCTGCCTCCCATTTTGGAAGCAGGTCTGGAATGGGAGAGGCTGCTGCAGGCAGACCACTGATGATAAGTTCACTGTTAGAATTGGCAGTGAAATGACAGAAATCCCTTAAAAAAATTATACCCTTCTAGTTCTAAAGAAGGCATAAAACCAAGAAATTATGGAAAATGAGGCAGTATTATACTGATGTACTTTCCATTCCTCGCTTCTCCACATTTGCAGAGGAGCAAGAAAGGCCACTAATGTCTCAAATGTAAAACTGATGTCCAATTTTAAGAGACATGTGACTGAGCTGGCATGAGAATAGGATGGTGCTAATCTGTGGTGATTTGAATAAACACAACTCAACCTCCACATGTTATTAAAACATCCTGGCTCTGCTTGCTCTCTCTCGACTTTCTTTAATTTGTGTGGTCGCCTCAATAGCTTTAAAATCATGAGCTCAACTGCAAGGTTTACTTTCATTTCTAAGATCCAAAATTAATACCATGGCTTACAGCTCTTGGAATATTTATTGCTTAGAACTTGAGCCACATGTGCAGCCCAGTATTTTTCCAACAGAACAATGCCATATCTGCTCAGTGTGCGTGTGAGGACAGCATTACACCCTAAGTCAACTAAGCCAACAAAACCCACCATGTGGTCACAGCTATGCCAACAGCAGCTTTGCCCAGCCTGCATCAATCAGGGAGGGAGCATAATTACATTGTCAGAAAAGCCTGAAACATACATTATTTAGAGTAGATAACACTTGACTTAAATAGCCAATTTCAACACTGTTAACCTTTAAAGGAAATAACAATTTCAGTGCTCCAAGTACTTAAGAAAGGAGAGAGGAAAAAGCACATCTTGGGATTTTGCCAAAGCACTTTTTTTTTTTTTGACAGTAAGAATTAGGGAGATGCTGTCCATCTCTCAGTACAAAGTACCTTAAACATCCAGTTAGAGAAGTCAACTTAGACACATGGGACTCCCAAAGGAGTACCTAAATAAGGAGACAAGTAAATTAATTTCTCACTATTTTTATTTTTATTTTCAGATCCCAGATTACATGCAGTGATATCCTGGACAGTACCTTGTATATGTGAGGCACTCTAGTAACTGGCAACTTTAGTAACGGCAGCAACAACAATTTCTATTTTCAGTACTACCTAAAATACAAACGCTTAAAATAACACACATTCAGCTGAAAACAAAGGAAGTGTTAATACCTGGCTCTCTCAAAATGTTTTTTACACATAAAATTTAGAGTACAGTAAAGTCTTCTTTTTTACACTGGGAACTCTGAGGCAAAATGAAAACATAAAACAATTAATTCAGACCCTGGTCAAAGTACTTGATGGAAGAGCCAGAAATGGAACCCAGGCTTTCTCTTTTCTCATTTTGTATCACTTTTGCTCAGAAAAAAAGCAAATGCAAGATTCACAATGCAAATCTACTGGTGTACTATGCACACAGAAGCACTACCACTGCCATGAAACATGCATTCTGAATGTCAGTTCAGCTATGAACATGAATGATTACCAAGGATAAATAACCAAAAGCATACTGTGTATAGAGAATATTCTTTAGAATTAAACTGTTAGTCTAATGGCATGCCTAATTCCATGCTTAACCCCAATAAGGCTAGCAGATTGTTTCAGACAATGCTCAGAAAGGTGAAAATGTAGCAAAACGTACCTTCTCGTGATTTTCTATCAGGATTTCAACGACAATATTCTGAAACTTCAGGTCCATGATGGCTGCTACAGTTTCCTCCTGTGGCCTCATTAGGGTTGGTCCAAATACTACCCCTAGGTTTGCCACAGTCATTAGATTCTTCTTGGCATGTTTTGAAACACTTTTTGAAAAGAATTGAAGGAAAAAACAGGAAATGGGTTATGAAAAATTTCCATTGCTGCTGGAAATGGCAGTCTATGAATGAAAACATTGCATTTCCTTAATCTGTGTTTTAGAAGTTTGTTTTGTGCAAAGTTTCTTCAAATAAAGTCTTACTAAATTCTGGAAAACTGAAAAGCCATTCTTCCAGTGGCAACTTAAAAACAAAACCAGTCTCTTACTGAACTTAAATATATAAAATACGCTTAGCCTTGGACCAGGGCAAGTGTGAAACCAACTTAAATTTGCTAACAGATCTCCACTATTCCCTCTGCCAGAATTTGCAAAAAGAAAGTATAATGTTCCCTTTCTCACTTCAATCAAACCCTCAGCTGCTGGCAGGACTGCTAAAGTAAATACTTGTATGGCTTCATTAACGTCTTAGATTTCTGCCTTTCCCGCCAAAATATGCACAGCGTGAGTCAAATGTCTCGTCTGCCTTTGCACGTTTGGTTCTTGGGGCTGAGGATGACAGCATCAAAATGGGCTTCAGCTCCAGCCACACTTCACTAAAGCCCTTTGTAGCTAAAGAAAGGTAAAGACAAGAATTCTGACAAGGTAGGAAAGCAGGTCATAGCACTCACTTCGCTAAATGTTTCACCAGAATTTCCAGCATCTCTTTGTTCTTTTCTGGGAGTTTGTGGACTAAGAAGTGAACAGCATTGACTCGAGATTCCGGACTCCCACTTTCTATGGGATACAGAAATAAATATCTCAAAAAAATTAAAATAAAATAAGATCCACAGCAACATAAACCTTCTCCCACCCCTGCATGGAAACACACTGCATACACTTCACTTCACCACTTATGTGTCTCCAAACATAGCAACACTGAACATATGTGCTTGTTTTCACAAGTAATATTGTTCTCGAATTATCATCTTATTTACTTATTTTGAGAACTTGTCTTTCAGTCCACCTGCAAAAGGATGCCTTTGTTCATCTATTTTTAAAGTCTGCCAGATGCAGTTATTGTTTTGCTGCACTGCATCCGTGTGCTTAGAAATACACTGCAAGGTGAGCAGCGATGTTACTGGGTGCCACAGAGAAAAATTGTACTGCTTTCCACTTTAGCATCATTAACTGATTGTCCTCATGATTAGAACTCAGTTTTGTTGGTACCGTGCACCTAATGACACTGCATTTAGGCAACCTTGCATTGGAAACTGCAAGCAAATCCAAATGCTTAGAAAACCTAATGACCTCTGAAGACACAGAAGAATAAACATGCAAAAAAACCTACAGAGAATACTATGACAAAGGTTCTGAATAACAATGGCATCTCTAGTACAGTACAGAAATATAGATAAGCAAATAGCTTTTATGTTTGTCTGTTGCATGTCAAATTGAATAATTTTGGCCCCTACAGGTTTCATTGTACACAGATGAAAACAAGAACCTGTAAAAGATGAAAATAAACCATCTTCCCACTTCAAGCTGCATTAAATCACAAAATTACATCTCTGTAGTGGTTATAATGAGAGGAATGGAAGCATTTCTATTGCCTATAATAATACTTACTAGAAAGTGCAGGATGAGAAAAATTTATACATTTTTCTGAATGCAAAAAATTTTGACATGAGGACCACTGATCAGATCCCATTTTTCTCTAAGGCAACTGTGTTTGCTAAGCGTATTGTCTATAAAATACCACAATTTCTTCGTATTCATCTGTGCATAATGCTTCAGATTTTTTTTTCTTTGCATACTGTTGTAGATTTTAGGGCTGTATTTTATTCTTTTGCAATGAATACCCCTGCACAGATTGCAAGAAAAAAGGCTACCAAAAAGCAAAATGTTTAATTTCTAGTGAGCTACTCAAAATTCTCATGGAAAAAATGGGTCTTCTTTAAAGTGAGACTATTTTGTGTATATGTGAGATCACAAATTCTAATTAAAGAATGGCTAAACAATTTAATTACAAGATACAGTCAAAGTTAATATAATTTCAATCTATACTGATATGCATTAAAGAGAACAGGATTGAAGGAAAACCTTTTAATTTTGGCTCCTCCTCCAATGGTTTCAGGGAAAAGGATACTCCATGCTATTTCCAGTGTTGGTTTTTTATAGCCAACATAGGAAACAACACTGACTACCTATTTTTGAGCATACTGTAACTCAGATCTGCAATGTTGACCGAATTTCCCTCCCCAGAAGCAACTCCTTTACTAAACTGTTTACTACTCATGAACACTGTACTGTCTCAAACATGTAACTTAAACTGAATTCCTTTACTGAAAGAGACTATAATATAAAGAAAAATAAAGTGAGGAAACTGCTGGCAAAACTTCAGAAGTAGAGAAATTATTTTAACACTTTCCAATACAAACATGAAGACTCACCACATAGGTAAGGATGTCAACTTTTGTTTAAGCACTTGCCTGCTAGCATGTGCTTTGACAACGAATTTCCTGAGCTAATTCTCATTTTGAATTAAGGACCAGAAGAAAACACATTCTGCAGTCCTGGAAAGTCATTATAGCAATCTGAAGATGATAAAGCAATTGTCTCAAAGTTTATTTTAATTTTGCTTTCCACAGTTTGCCAGACATGCTACAGGCTGGAAAGAAAATCAGCTAAATATCTGTTTGATACTTTGCCAAAAATTTTCTTACACAGTTTCCCTCTATCCTCTTCCAAAAAAATTCCGTGTACACTAGATACCATACAACTGAGCTACAAATGCTGTTGTGTCTTCTCCAAGTCTGTATTTGAACTGCCACAGTGTAATCTGGCCTGCTCTTTCCTTTCTTCTAATGCGTGAGGAACATTGAAGCCAGCCTACACACAGAGCTAGCAAGGCACTGAAAAGAAGGGTCAGGCAGCTGTGCTTTGAGGACTCCAATGAGCTCAAATGAATGTACTTGCTTTTGCTAAGCTTCATACTCTTTATAAATGTAAGGCAAAAAAAAAATCACAGATTAAGTAGATGCTTATCATTATGCAATTAAGATAATAAAAATAAATGTTTACACTGGCTATCCGAAAGTTTTTCCATAAAAGTAAGAACTGTGCTAAGCAGTCATATTATATGTGACACACACTGGAACTAAATACTGATTCAAACATATTCTTAAATCATTTATTATTTCTTGTTCCTGTATTTTTACTGGGATGAAGCATTTTTCAGGAATTGCATTTGCAGAGTGCTCCTGAGGTCACAACAGCACAACAACAAAAGATTTCTATTTAAACTACAGTCATGTATTTACTGGCAGGAATGATGAATTCTCCATGCAACTCATGTGTCATCAGTGGCTCTGGAAGGCTTCTGCAAAACAAGGATGATATAATAAATTTAACTGTATTTTCTTCTAGCTGCATTTACTCTAATCAGGAAGCTTTTTTAACATTCAGTAGCATAACTCTCCTACTGGAAGCAACCATTGTTACAAAGGAACTTGAATTCAGTGATTTCTAGAACAAAAGGAAAAATTGGTATTATCAGGAAAATAAGTCTAAATGCATCCATTCACCTTCCATGAGCTGAAATGATGCCTCTATCATAAGATACCTTTCCAGTTTCAAATCAAGATTGTACACAAATATTATTCAATTCATTCTTTATTGTCATTCTTAGCATTTGAAAAGTGCTAAGTTAATGCCTTACTGGAAAGACACCAAGGTCTTAACAATAACCACCACCATCAGAGTTAAAGCCATTAATTATATTGACTTTACTGATGCTCATGAAATATTGCATATCTGAGTAAGCACTCAGATGGGAAATACTGTAGGGAAGAAATACTTTATTGTGTACACTTATACTTTTTTTTAATACTTTTCTATACTATGTAAGAGTTGCATCCTTAAGATACTTCTGCAGCACTCATTGATAGTGGTTGTAATAATATTTTACTTATTAAAAATAGCAGATTAAAAGTACAGTGTGTTACACTAGAGATGCACAAAAGTGTGACATTTTATGTTCTTAGGCAATTTAGTAAAATAGTTTTATTACGAATTGGCAAAGCCATTTGAATAGCTTTCCCCAAAACAAATAAATATGGTATTTGTACAAAATCAGCTCCTATTCCAAAACACAGCAAAACTAACTAGTGCAGCCTAACATATAGCATAGGAGAACTAAATTAAGAACTTATAATCTTAAAAACCAAATTAACAAGAGACAGCCTTACCGCAGATACTGCTTCATAGCACTAGTAATTGTCTTCACTTCCCAATCTACAGAGTTTTCCAGGTCAACTTCATTGCAGGTTTTTGAATCTAGAAAATAACCAGAAAGACAAAAGGGACATGAAAAAAGGGAATTCTAAATCAGTATGAGTTACATGAACAGCAACACACTGACTTTCAACACTACGTGTTTGCTCACATGAGCACAGAAGCAACATCCTTTTTATTATTATTCAGTGATATGAAGAAGACCAAATATCCAAATCTGTTTGTAAATTCCATGTTCATATTTTTTTTATTTAAACTATTTACTGATTTTTTTTTTTAATGAGGGATTAAAAACCACCCTCATGTAAAAAGATCTCTATAGCAATTGAAATTTTCACACCTCTAATTAAACAGAGAGATGTTCACGAACAGAAAGATGTACAAAAACAGTTTAGGGAAAAAAGAAGAAGAATTTTCTTTTACGCTTTTCTTTCTTATTTAAAGTGATAAATTGTTTCCATAGTTTTTCTTGTAAACTGTTGATGAGAACAGGTAAAGTGCAGCATGACCCTCTGCATTGTGTGAGAATGTTTTAAGAGGTGCTTCCAAAGTAGGAAAAGGAGTCTTTGCTGAATGTTTGCCTTACTTGATCAGTTTTAGCCACTGGACAAGAAATACTTGTTTGTTTGACCATTTCTCAGGACCACAGAACTCCCACCTTCTCCCAGGTTAGTTGGGGGAGCCTTGGAACAAGACAGACCAAACCAAAAGGTTTGTCTGATTGACCCATCAGGTTGAAGACTTTAACAGATCGAAAACAACACAGCACACTGGAATATTTTGCAATCAAAAAAAACCCTTTTGGCCTCAAAACAGGAAGCCATAGCTAGCTGACACAAGAGGAGAGCACATATATATGGCCAGCTTAGCCCTGTGTGTTTGCTGATTTCCTGTTATTATTTACTGCTACGTTTCTGTCAGTCACTGCAGTGGCTGATGCCGATTACGTGTGGACCCGTTCATACAATTCAGAATTCATTTGTTACTTGGCTTGTCAGACAAATGACAGACACATTTAAAAAATCAAATTAGGATCCCTGATTAAAGGTGCAGTCCTTTTACTGGGACGAAATAATTTTGTTCTAAAAGCTGTGCCAAGCAATTATTTCTGTAACTGAATATTCTCCCTCATTATATCAATTATTTAAATCTCATTTTAAAATACAGGTCAGATAACATTTTCTAGCAAACTGTTACTAGCCAACCACCACCCAAAATACTCAGGATTGTCTCAAATATAAGGTTCTTTTTTTTTTTTTTTCATGTTAGCACACTACTTGTTTCCACGTTCAAATTCTCTTTTTCAAGAAGAAAATTTGTCTCCTGAATTAATTAAATAAAAAACTGCCATCACATCAGAAGCTACAAAAACTAAGGGGGTTTTGTTACTAAATCACTATGTAATATCCAGTTTTAAAATAGCTGCTTCATAATCATCAACCTCCTTTACATTCAAAGTATGCACTCTGTTCATTGAAATTTGTTGATGAATTTTGGGAGGAAAACAACAGGCATCTGAATTCCAAAGCGAGCCTCTTAAAATAAAAAATAGAAAGTATTGTTGAAACATTTCATTATCTCTTGGAGGAAAAAAAAAAAAAAGAAACAGCCCTGCTACAAACCCCTGGTTTGATTGTAGAAGCCATTAAGATTTAAGGACATTTTCTTCATTTTTGGTTTGGCATTTGCTTTACATTGCTCTGTGCCCTTCCATCCAATAAATTTCACTATTCCTGCTCCATTCTCCTCCTCTACATCCATTTTAAGTAAGAACTGGAACTTGAACCAGATTTCAAGAAATTATTAGTCTAGCTTTTTTCATGCTACTTGTTCATGTAACAGCCACAGTGCACTCAAGGGCAACTTTATGCCTGTAAAACTAACTGTGCATGTTTAAGGAACAGCTTTTGACAGATCAGCTCTAAATTTTATGCAAATCTTTCTGACAATAAGGGAGCCAGAGCTTATAAAAACTGTCCAGTTCACTGAGTTGGTTAGGAGGAGACTCTCTTTGCTTTCATATGCAATATGCCCACTGTAGATGTGCATGTATACTGTCATCTACTGTACAGAAATTAACAAGGAATTCCATGCCATTGTTTTGAAACCTGCTAGTTCTGGGAAGGCAGAAGCACCCGAAAGCTTCCTGCTACATGTGATATCTGGTATTTTTCACACCAGACAGAATCAGAAATAAACTTGAACTCATCAGCAGAAACTGCAAGTGCTCAGCAGCCCCTTCCCACAGGCAATGGTCCATGTGAAAGCTGATCCATGCAGTGGCTTGTACAAAATCTGTGGAACAGCGTGTAGGGAATGAGGCACCTCAGATCTATAACGCCATCGATGGAACAGGAACTGGGCCCTGATGCACTTCCAGAACTGAGACTCCTGACAACTCACACTGCAGTGCTTGGAACACATTTCCATAATATTGGAAGTTCTAGCTTTCTATCCCTGTTTACAGTGAGGTATTTGGTTAATTTAACATTTTCCCTTAAAAGGTAGAAAAGTGTTTTCCTCACCAGATGCCTCCCTTTAAATTTAAAAAAGATCATTGCTGCAAAATAGCACAGTACCAGTTACAGGTATCTTCATGGACTAAGTTAATTGTAATTTTTTTTTCTAAATAGAATTATGTATTTCATTGGTAAGCTTTATTTTGCAGAGACTTAGCTCCACTAGATTTTTGCATTACAGCTGAAAATCTATGCATTCATAGTACTAGAAAAGCATATGTTGGTCTTCTCATACTCTTTTAACTCTCAGTCTACTTTCCAAAATTCTACAGAAAATAATCTAAAAAAGAGACAAAACTACAAATAAAAAAATTACATCCCTGGTTACCATTTGGAAGACTCTTTTCACACAAGGCCTTTCCAACTGTGAACTTCATGGTCAGTGATAGGTAGCTTAAAATACTTTGAAATCTTATCAAACATTTTAAAATACAGAAAGTTAATATGAGTTTTTTATGATTCTGAAAAATCTTTCATATAAAAGGGTATCTAAGAGTATGTGCAGAGACAAAGGATTAAAGATTAATCAGTCATTTTAAATTCTCTGTACCACTGTATATCAAAAAGGAACCCTCTTTGTTCTCCTCTGAGGACGGATAGATAAAGAGCAGAGATAGAATCACTTTCAACAAATCATCAGAAAAGAGCACCTGCCTGCACCCTTCTTCCTGTTCAGTATTTTGCCTCATCTTGATACCACTGTATTCTTCCTTTGTCAAATAAATATATGAAACTTGGGAATGACAAAAAGTGTTCCTGATTCTAAAAAGTAACTAAAAGCAGATGCTGGAATCCCCAGTAAACTCTTCCAGCTGCTACTGAGCCACTGGCAACCTGAGTCTATTTAATTTGGATACCAATAATGGCAGCAAGGAAAATCTGCCTGCCAGACCTGCACGCCCAAGCTAAGCCAGCAAGAACAAAACTGAAAAGCATCTTGTGATATCAAACACATTTAATCAAGGCTCTCTGAGTGACAGCACGTCATTCTTCCCATGGTCAATGGCTAAAGATGGTTATTGCTTACTGAGGCTAACCCCAACACAGATAAACAACTATGAAAATCTGTTATAGATCAGTCATTTTTATTAATCCCAGTTTGTATTTCCAAAAAGAGCCTTTTTTCTGTAATACTTTAAAGGTTTACTAATGGAGTACTTCAGGGTGCTGTTAATATTGATTAAAGTAAGACATCATAAATTAATATTTAGCAAGGTCATTATGACAGATTGATACGACATGCAGGTCCTCAAGTCTCAAGATGTCTTATCATTTCTGAGGAGACAGGCTGTTTGAAAAAATAAAGGAAGGAAAAGAAAAAGTCTTACAGGTGGCACTGAACTGACAGCAGCATATAATATAAAAGCGCTTTGTCATTCACATAATGTCTGGGGTAATGAAATGAATTCACTTTCTGGCTTCCTTCAGTTTGCAGTGCCAAAGAACACTGTGTTATCAGCACAGATGGAGCATGCATGGTTCTGGAGAAGAGCCTGGTGCAAACTGCAAACAAGCTTCTTTGCATACCAATGAATCCCTGAGAATCAGACCTTTGCTGTCAAGTGACAGGTTTGGAAGCTCTATAAAAATGAACTAATCCCAGTGGTCTTGTCTGACTGCATGTACTGTCAGTGCTCAGGACAAGAAATGGGGGAACATGGCACATTCTGCAGTCATGGCTACTACTTTGGTGAGAGATGAGGGACTTCATCCAGGTGCCATATTCATATTTCTCTCTTTTTCCCAACCCCCAGGGACAGCAGAGTGGCAAGAGAACTCCAGCCACTGGAATTAAAGATGCATCACAATTTCCAGAAAGAAAAAGGAGAAAAAAAATTCTGCAAATTATTTTAGCTAACTGGGTATAAAAGAGCCTAAGATGTTTAAGTTTACAAAACCAAATCCTTTCTCCATCTGTCTCCTGCCTCGACACACAGTTATTATTAATACAGATATCATATCCCTCCTCTTTAACCAAATAACTCTTTAACAGTAGGTTTAAAGTAACTCTTATTTTGCACAGTGATTAACTACAGATACATGGGTGTGTACACTGGTACATTCCAGACATGGGAGAAGGAAGGTGGAAACTTCAAACAATGAAGCAACCAGCTTCAAACATACCAAATACTTTGGTATTTTGAATTTTCTGATCAGATCCTTCAACTTAGGCTGCTTTAATTCCACTTCCACCAACCTTGCACAAAGCACAATCTTTGCTCCTACATATGTCTCATAGCAGTTCTTAATTTGTTCATTCCAACTAATCCAGGTCTTTTTAAAGTAGGGAAACTTACAATGATGCGGTGATTATTTGCATGGACTAGAGCAAACTACTGGAAGGTGCTTTAAAAACTAAATATTGACAGTAAAACAACATGAAATAAAATATTGAAAAAATAGTTGTAAAATAGAGGCATACCCATCAACAAACTCAGAAGTCTCTGGACCTTTGAACTCACCCCCACAACTCTGTACAATCCTTGGTCATTTATACCTATTATGTAAAAAACAGAAAAAAAAAATCACGAGATCAACCACAGTCAAATTCAGCATTAAAATTTTTGCCTCAGGCAAGAAATTATCTTCAAAGACAGAGAGACTACATAGTATTAAAAGTTCCAAGAACAACATTATAAATAAAGAATCGTTTTGTTACTCTGCTTTTAAGGTAAGTTCATGTTATATTTTGATAAAGATTTCATGTACCTCAATTCCACTTCCGAAACTGAGAGAAGAAGCAAACAGGGACAAAGCTTTACTTGAAAATAAATAAATAAATAAACAAACTACTGACTAATTTCAAATCTTTTAAATTGCACTTTGGGTACATCAACAGCCACATTCTAATAATGTAGGAACTGAACACACAATGCTAAATTAAGATTTCTTCAATAACTTTAACATTTCTTCCCCCCCGCCCCCCCCCCCAATGTGCAGTGACTTAAACACTTTGGATGAAGAAAAACCTTAGCCTATTCCCAGTCCTCAAAATCAGCACTTTTTCAAGTTTATAAATGCTTTCCATTTAAGATACAAGGCCTCATTCCAACCCACTGTGGTCCACATTGGAGTTACATCCAGAGGCACCACCAAAAGCTACTGAACAGTTTTTCTTGGGATGAACAGAGGAGCCATAACCAACACAGTATTTTCAGTCCCCTACTCCCATTCTATATGGACACTGGACCACTTTCCTGGCATTCTCTGTGCCCTTCCATCATCTCACGTACATTCACTTCTCCATCCCTTTTCTCCTCCTGCTTTTGCTTTCCATTACATCACTCAGTTTTATCCCCAGGGAAGTAAAATTGTGAATATAAATTGGAAAAAAAAAAAAAAAAAAAAAGAGAGGGAGAGAAGAGGCAGGGAAGAAAAAGGGCAAAATAAGGTAGTCTATGTCTGCTGCATTGTTTCAGAGCCTAGACAGTGGGAGGTAAAATACTACAATACACAGATGTTTGAGAGGCCTCATAATAAGCAGCCATCTACAAACACAATCTACCTTCATAGTCACACTGGCCTGGAAGAGTAGAAATGCCACAAAATTGCTGTTTCTACTCCAAGGAAATCTTTTCAAATAACAGATTATGTGGTATTCTTATTCAAAATATCCTTCAACAAAGGAAGAATTGTGGAGAATTCCCAGCTTCAATACCAAGCTGTTCCAACAGAGAGAAGGAAAATTAAAACCAGTCATATGAGAAAAAGTTTCTTCCCAAATAAATATTAGATGAAGTATGTAAAAATCATTAGCCTTTTAATGAATTACTGTCAGACAGAGCCATAATACACAGCAATAATTCTCAATATGGTAGAGGGAACTTGGCATTTTCTACCTCCTCCTCCTGCCTAGCCTTGCTGCATCTTTTCTCTCTCCTCTCTCGCCTTCCTCTTCCTCAGTCTGCAGCCTCCTTGGCCATCCCAGATTCCTGAGCCTGCTGAACTCCTCCCTGCCAGCACTGCTCCTTCCCCTGTCCCAGGGCTGCAGCTGCTCCTTCCCTTGCTTGCCCCACCTGGGTAAAACTGGCCCTTTTATCCTCCCAGGATGCAGGCACTGCTGGAATGGTGCTGAGCCTTGAGCTAGATGCCAGGTCCAGAGCTGGCTCAAATTAACAGAATAAGCCAGATCTCCTTTATTTTATCTGTGCTCATCCAAACACACAACTCAGGAGTATGCTTGCAGTTCAGCTGTGCACAAAAGAGTGAACTGAATTAAACCAAAGCAGCTATGGGGCCACAACACTGTTTTTCTCAAAATAGGAAGTTATCATCACAACCAAGTAAGGTTTCCAATGATCCCTAGAACAAGTATGATAGCATGCTATGCACCACTTGGAGACACTAAAAAAAACCTCAGCAATATAGTCCTTGATATACTCCAAACAAGAATGCACTACAAATCTGTCCTGAGAGCAGCAAATAGTTTTGCTTCAAACTTCTCAGAGGTGTCCAGGAAAATTCTGGTACAAAACTAACACCAAGCTTTGTCAAAATGCATCATACTTTTTTTATACAATGTCTTCTACTACTTTCAGTACCACAGAACAAGCCTTCTGCATCATATGCAAGATTAAAAAATCTGAGGAAATACTGTCACACTCATCTTTTGCTCATCTCAGAAGTTGATTTGTGATTTCCTGTGTTCCTGAGATTAAAACTGGGGGGAACCAACTGTGCTGACCCCAAACATACCTTTACAGGCTTCGAAATAATCAAGGTCAAACCACAAAACCTATTCCTCAGTATTAAAACAGACAGGATAATGCAGAAGCCTCTGGAAAATGGCAATATTGAAACTATGACAATCCTCCACAATAATCATAAGCCTATGATAGAGATCATCAGATAATTGATCAGTTTCAAATTCATCAACCTGAAAAAAGCATAGCTAATTGCTAGCAGACATCAAGGAGTGCAAAGAGGCATTAATATTTCAACATAGTTGGAGATGATACCTTTAACCATACTTTCAAATTATGTTTTATTTAAAATATACAAACCTGGTTTGAAACAGTCCTACTTCTGATTTAATCTGCACATTTCAGATCTTCAGCACATCCAACACTGATAATGCTTGGCATTTACAGAACACAATTGACAGGATGACTCACTGCAAGGAACAGCTCCCCACTGCCTGAAATGCTGAAGGGTTCAGACGCTGTGTCTGCCGGCTCAACCACTATTGGCAACCTGGAACGGTAAAGCCCCGCAGCACAACTTCCTTCATATTTACATTATCTCAAGATGTTTGGCTGCCTGATACAGAATTTGGCACAGGGACACAGCTTGTGAGGCATGCTTAAAAATATAAGGTATTGAAAGCAAGACAGTAATTTATCCTATTGTAAGCAAGGTACAGAGTAGGCAAGTTTATTTTGTGACTGGCATTGTACATGAGGCTGACACAGGCTTGCAATATAGCTGCAAATACAAATTTTTATACCAAAATTCATGGCACAGAAACAGCCATACAAGTGACACTCTGAATTCAAGGTAATGACAGAGGGTTTTATGTCACTTGCAAAGGTTTTCTACTCCCTCTTCACCATGTACTTTCTGCCTGAGGAGCAGCCAGCCTGGTCATGCAGCTCAATGCTGCCATCTCTCTCTGCAGCTCAGGTTGGCAGCTCCACCAGTACTAAGCTCAAGACAAATACCGCTCTGGCAAACTTTACCCATCACATCCCCTCAGAAGGTACAACCAGCTACTTGCACACCAAAACACGCACAGAGCCTTTACTAGTGGGGCATGCAGCTCTTTGATGTTTCTATAAACACCTAGCCCGTTCTATCATTCCCAGCAGAGAATAATAAATGAAATACTCCAAAGAGAATCCCAAAACGCTCTCTCCAAGACAAAACACAGATGCACATCCAACCAGCACAGCGCTCAGCATGTGAGAGATGGGATGCATATCCTGATGCCTCAGCATGTCCTACCAGAGAAGCATAGCCAATCTCTTGTAAGGCAATGCTGAATCAGAAGCTCACGTGCATTTTAACCAAGACACTGATTTTTGTGCTTCTATTCATTCAGAGCAAATAATTCCCTTCTTGGCTTTATAAAAGGGAACATAACTGAGAAAAAAAATGATCCAGCCATTGACAAGTTTATGTTCAATATCTCCGTTATGCTCTTCTCTCTCTGAATACCAGACTACTTCTGCTGTGACATGACAAGACTATTCTCAGTTTCCACCCACACTAGACTGTCCTCTCTTCCCACCCACGCCAACCTCACACCCATTATGATTAAAAGAGATAAAAACATGGCACACAAGCACAGTCTCTGAAGAAGCATCTGTCCTGTTTTCTCCTGCTGAATATAACTTGCTTTTGATGTGTTATCATTAAAGTAAAATAACCAAGTAAAGATGGTTTTCAAGGAAAAGTACAGGTAGAAAATTCTGCCACTTGAGAGATGGATTTTCTTCACCATACAACTATGTGTCCAAACTCTTTTGAGACAAACAAGTGAATGCTCTCCTGGCCCTCCATTTGTTTAGCACAGCAGACATCAGCAGAAGGTCCTTCAGAGGTTTTTTGCTTTGTTTTGGAGTTGTTTACTTGTTTTGTTTTTTAAATGCAGTTGACGTTAAGTTCAGAATCAGTAAACAGAAAATCATCAACGACTGCTTGAAACGTAATGGAAAAAGCAAGTGCAGTGAAACCAAACTAAGTAGATTGTTGAGTTCCTGGGAGGTAGCACCTTACCTAAATATATCCTTGGAACCCCAGGATGAGAAATATTAATTGAAAAGTGATGTATTTTCTTTCTTGAGTACTCTCTGAAACAAAATTAATAGACCCAAGTCTTTTTCATTGGTAATAACTACCATTCTACTGACTGCAAACCTTACAGATTCTGTGTACACAGGGCAGCAAAGGTGCCAAGTGTGCATAGACTTGGGGAACTTTAATTCTTCCCCAAGTATGTTTCAGGGCAGACCCCACTACGGGGAGAAGTGCTGCTACTCCATGAAAGCTCATAATTTGTCTTGAACAAGAGAGTTACACAAATACTTTGCATCATCTTACATGCCTCTAAATCAAGGCATAAAGGACAGAGTGAACTTAAACCTCCATTCAGTTTAACCTATCCACCCACAGCCCTGAGAGGGAAAAAAATAGGCAACAAAAACCATTTTTCCAAAGAACCATTTCATGAAGAAAGTGTTCACATTTTTTCCACAGTTGTGTTCTTGTTTCACTTTTCTTGTAGGGTATCAGAAAAATAAAAAAATAATCAATCCACAAAGAAAACTATTTGAAACATAGATATAAATAATAAATCAAAATACAGAAATATAGCATATTCCACACTGTTTATAGTAAGGAGAATTCATGAGGTATTGTAAGGTAGCCTGTAACTGTACTTTAGGCCAAAATTAGCCTTTTATTACATGAGCACATGCCACCCTTCTTATTAAATCTGCTTCATTTACTGTAAAGAGAAGATCCAGACTATACTGAGACAGGGTTTTGCAGTGAAGACAACTTATCTGTAGGATGCCAGCTTTATCTGCAATGTTTCCCAGCTCAAATATTCAGATTGTAAATGCCAGTAACTGAAATTTTAAAGTGATGAGACAGGCAAACTTATCTGAAAAAATATTCAAAAGAACAGAATGAACAAATATAACACCAGATAGAATAAGGCTTAATCTGGAATAACATCTTTAATGCATCAGACAGGACTGATACAAAAAGGTCTAAGAGAAAAAGGACTTCAGATATCTCTTGCTGTTTAAATGCAAAACTTTAAGTTTTGCTGCTTGTGTTCCTAATAATATTGTATAGTAAGTGTATGCATGGAAAACACTGTTTTTCAGTAAGATGCTGCACTGACAGCAAGCATGAACCTGCTCTTCTGTTCATCTTATTTAAGCTGGACTGTGATACACAGAAAGATTTAAGTATTCTGCCCTGTGCAATGCCAGACCTCCAGAAAAATAAAAAGATCCAGTTTGCGAAAAATTCTGTCCTTCCTTTGGGAGTAGGAGGGAAAGTCAACAATTTAGAAGAAAACAAAAATGCACACAGAGAAATTATAACATCTCTTTTAACAAACTGAGAAATATACAGTAACCTCACCTACTTTCAGGCCTTCCCCTCTTTTTTTAAAAACCACCACCAAACAAGCTGTTTCTCCACACAATGCCATGTAAAATGCAGTGAGCCTCAGCGTGGCTGGTCAGCACACACTTCAGCCGAGCCTCTCCAAAATCAATCCCAAATACCTCTTGAATACTGTCTGCACACCGACCTCTCCTCCATCTCCAATTCTGGAAGTACAA
This sequence comes from Ammospiza nelsoni, assembly GCF_027579445.1. Taxonomy (NCBI): domain Eukaryota; kingdom Metazoa; phylum Chordata; class Aves; order Passeriformes; family Passerellidae; genus Ammospiza; species Ammospiza nelsoni. The sequence goes on from NC_080636.1 coordinate 54,064,423, forward strand.
TGAGTATATGCAACAATAAATCCTGACAGCATCTTTGGCCCTGGGGTGAAACTAAGTCCATGAAAAGTACTTCAACACTTTTTGTTATTCACCTGCCTGCTCAGCTCCTCTTCTTCTGCCTTAAGAGACTGAACAGAAATGAAACACTGAAATAAATTACTCTGTTTGAACAGCAAAGCAAAGGTGCAGGCAATGCTTACAAAACACAACAGGTTTCTCTCAGCTTTTGTGCACAAAAACTGGCTCCCTTTGTCAAGAGAAGTGCCATTCCCCTCTTGTGAGCACTTCTGGCTCACAAACACATTTCTTGAAAGAAAGCCATGCATAAAAGGACAGACTCCTGTCTTGGTCGGTGTAATCAGTGAAAGGTCTTCCATGGTAAAGTCTTTCCTAGAGATCTACAGGAGGCTTTACCACCTTCTTCAGCAGACCATCTGCTTCACCCTCTTCACAAACAGGTTGGGTTGACCATTACCTCGTGTTTCAACAGCACTGATGCACTTTTTGATGATGGTGAACCCTATCTTATCCAACTGTGCACCTACAAAAGAAACAATAAAAAGGGTTGAAGACTTTAAAAGCACCATTACAATTATGTCTTTCACTGAAAATAAGGCTGGACTTAATCATAAAGCTTGTACTTTTGAGGCAAAACTATAAATATTCTGAAACTGGAAGAATACATCACTTTTTATAGAGAAATTCTGCTTTTCTCCTTCACGAGCCTGCCTAGCTGAAGGAAAGGCTTGTTCTGGTGATAGTGGCTTCAGTGAATCTGTTCACAGCAGCATCCTTTGAAGAATGGGATCTCTGATTAGTTACACATGTTGTTGGCAGATGCAAGATGGAATTTAACAGTACTTACTGCAACATCGACAACATCTGAGAGAGTTCACCAAATGGGACAAGGAAGTACTTATGATGAAAAAACATAATTATCAACAGCAGGGCTTTTACTGAGTCCTACCCTCAGCCAAAGAAATTCCCACACTAAAGATACAGGACACATGTATATCATTTCACAGCAGTTAATGATCTGACTACATGAAAGCAGATGCATGAACAGGACAACAGCTGAGCTCCAGCATTCCTTTGTTGTTCCTATCTTACTCTTTTTCTTCACATCAAAACTTCATTTAAAAGCTTATGTTGCAAAACTGCCCTTCCCCCAAACATCTGGCCTTCTTGCTCCTGGGGACCTGGTCTTGTACCATAAAAAGACAAATCTGAGGAAAAATTTGTATTAATAACACTAGGATCCAGCTTGAATCAGCAATTTCAAGGTTTTAAAAAAGCAAGCATAAATTGCCTCATAATCAAAGAAGGATACCTGTTTTCACTCTTACACTTCACCAACAGAAGAAAGCTAATGTTGTGTAAAGAAAGCCATCTTTTCTACTTCCATATTTTGGTTTATATTTTAAATGTAAAAATTCAGCTTTTTTGCTGATCTTTATCTTCAGCTGCAGCTGTTTTTAAAACCATACCTTCACATTCTAACAGAAATGTACACACAATCTGGATTAAGAAATTGTGATGCATTTACATAAAAATTCACCCTTGAATCAATTTCAGGTATGAAGCAAATTGGCAAACCAATCAGACTGCTTATGTCCAGTCCTATACAATATGTACTGAGTTAGTACGAAAACCTATTCATTAAAAAACTAATTAATTGCTTGTAATTACAAAAATTACAAGTAATATTCAAAACTCAATATTTAAAAGCAAAATGATTAAGGGGAAAAAAGTTCCAAAAGGGGAAAAAAACCCAAATTATCTTTGTCTTTCTCAATTTTAAAACATTAACAAAATCAGCCTTAATGCTAATTCAAATACTTACTTCCCTCTCGCTTTGCATTCGCTTTATTCAAGTTGACAAGAAGCTAACACAAAAAGAGTAAAAAAGACAAATTATTTTAAAGACTTTCATGAAACCAGGAAAAGAAGATACTCTGAATCTCAATGCTCAGTAGGCACAAATACAGCTGATTACAGCCAGAGCACAGCACCGCCAGAAGCTCTCACAGCAGGACCAGAGGTCTGTGCCCCCCTCAGAACAGATACAGCCCCTGAACTGGCTGTAGCCAGATAACTGGGATTTATGTGCTCCATCTTCCTATGTTTCTCTCCAGGTTAAATTCCCCCAGTTTCAAGGTCATTTAAATTATTAAGAATGTGATGATTCCTGGGACTTATGTTCCAGTTTGAGTTTCCCAAAAGTTTTCAACTTATTGGGGAGTGCAGCTCAGCCAACCTGTCATGGTAATAAACACCTCTGCAAATGAAACCAGATCAGTGTAACAATGAGGTCAATCAAACAGCTACAGGGGCAGACACGTGACTGTGTCTTTGTCTAGAAAACCCCATCATTCCTGGCCCACAAGACCAATATATTTATCATTGTAATTTATCATTATAATAAATAGTGTGTTTCAATTCAACATTTCAGACTTGCTTCCTGATGAGAGGCAGAAATTAAGTAAATTCATGTACAACCTTAGGTCCCATTGACAAGAACTTTTTGATCTGGTTGTAAAGAATAAAATAATAACACCATGTAACTCACTCATGCTAGTTTTGCCACTGGAATGCAGCATGTCAGCATAAGACTAAGTGAACATGCTAGACATTTTCTACAACACCAACATTATCATTGGGATGGGAAACCATTTGTAAAAATTGATGCTGTCATTACAATGAAAAATTCTCATATCAGCATTAGCAGTTATCTACACTGAGCTTTACCAAGTTACTCATCTCTCCTGAGTTTTATTTCACTTTTATCCTTTATTCATTGAATCTATCATTTTGCAAACTACATAATGCCAGTTTATTAAAGTATAAATGGGATCAGAAAGCAGAGGGTGAGAGAATTCCCCACTACACTATAATAAAATATTTTAAAAATTATGCTTACAGCTTCTTTTCCATCCAAGGCTTCCATCCACAGCTTCCTGTCTTCCTCAGAAAATGCCTGCATGGTCACAGGAACTCCAGGCCTGCAAATGTACCAACAACAGAAGGTAACTGCATTCATCAACAATTAAAAATTGGTTTTCAAATTCTATTTCCAACTACAAGCAAAATTCCATTGTCCTAAAAGTCAGGGTTCATTTTCTTTTGCTTAATAACTGAACACTGACGGTCTTGAAAATAAAAGGTATAGAAGTGATACATGCAGTAAGAAATAGGGGAAACAGAAGGAAAAGGAAAATTAATGTAATCTGCAAACTATTTCAAATAGCTCATTGTTGATCACCTGCTGATTCCAACACTTGCTGGAGTTACTGAATTTTGTGAATTGTAAATAAACTTGGACTCGCACTGTTGTTAGATGAAAAATGGGATTTGTTAACTCAACATATGATCTTCATCTTTAAAGTACCAACAATGATCATAGTTTGCAACCATTCAGTTCTTTTCACTAAATTACAGTTCTCAAGGTATCAGAGTATCAACCTAGAAGCAATACATCAAACTCAACATGTGCTGCATGAAATATCATTTATTTGTCTTCAAAATAAAGTCAAAGGAAACAAAACCTCCTCTCATTGTCCTATACTGGAAAAAAATTAAATCTAGGTAGTATTTTAGAAGGATAATGCTCTTTATCAATAAAATAACTTTTTCCTATCCTAGAAGACCTCTGCTCTCTCCTTAAGATTTAAATTTCCCTACATTTGCTTCAAGTCACCTTCAAGTAAACATGATGGAGAGTACTAGAAACAGAAAAAAAGTATCACTTCCCAGAGATTTAACCAGAATCTTAGCACCCTGAGAGCCATAAATATCAGAATTTAAAGAAAATACAGCCATCTCAGCATTCCTTTTGAAAGAAAAATATGCAAATTTTAAGCTAGCTCGAAGTTATGCCCAAGTCACACACAAGGCTGAATGTTCGCTACCTAAAAGTCTTCCCTAAAATTTTACAACCTTTTCTCCTTCCAAAGCACAATACCGAAGAAAAGCCCATGCCAGCTGTCAATCCCTGTGCTATTTTTTAACTTGGACAGGCTGAGGGATAAGTGTGCCCTGAACTGATACCAAGGAAACAAGCTAATGGCCTGCAGCACAGAACTAATCTCCATGGGAACATCTCAGTACTACACACATATATTATTAAAAGAAAAATGTCTGATATCAAGGTCACAGCAGATCAAATTGTGTCTATTATATCAAGACAGAAAGAGGAACTAGATTGTTCCCCCTTTTACCAGAGAAGAGAATGAAAAAGTGTTTTGCAGGATCAAGGAAACCCTGCTCTCCATCCATCTCTGTATTAACTCCAGATACCCCACTGAGCACATGACACACAGAGGGGGACAGACTGACATTTCTCACGCTACTTTTTAGCAGTTTTATCAGACTCAGTTTGAAATCTGTTATCCCTACTGACCAATCAATACACTGACCCAAGAGGAGCTGATGTCTGGAGTGCAAATCTTTACTTCCTTTCATACTGTTGGGACACAGCATTAGAATAAATAAACCACATCCTCCTCAACTCAAACATTCAAGTTCAAACCATGCTGTAGAGTGACAAAAAACATCATCTGAGCTGTAAATGAGCATCTTCTCATCTGCCACGTGGGCTAGAAGTTTGCTGCTGCAGTGGGAGTTTCACATCCCTTTACCCATGGCTTGTTGTAGTAATGAACATGCCTCTGGCCAGTCTGACTGGTCACACAAGCTCAGCATAGATTCTGATTAAAGTTTGATCACATAATCACAAACATATCTGCAGATCATGAGCAATCACAGGACAGGGGGACCTGAGAGCATTAGCCCTGCTGCTTTTGAAGTGAAAAACACTAAGAATCTGATGCAAAAAAATACAAAAAAACAAAAAAACAAAAAAACAAAAAAAAAAAAAAAAAAAAAAAAAAAAACCAAAAGCCCATAAAACTTGAAGACCTACTATATTATAAGTTAGCATGTGGTTAATTGGTGTAAATAAGGAGCAAACATATAGATTCAAAGCAGCTCAGAGGGGGTGGATGCAAAATCTCAGCAGCAATTCACTAATTTATATCTAACATTTAATTCCAGATACGATCCATTTCTGTACCAAAAGAATGTAGCATTACCATGGCCTAATTTATTCAGAATACCTTATGAAGCTGAATACCCTCATCTTCATAAATGAAGGAAGACTAGAACACTGTTGAAAGACAATGCTTATCAAATTTTGAGGTCTTTTAGAGAAAAAGATTAGCAAGTCTTTTCTTAAGAAATAGAGCAACAAGTGGTGCTTCAAAAAGACAGTGGCAACAACACTCAAGAAACAGTGGATGATGATACCAGGCACAAGAATCTTCAAAATCCCAACAACTTTATTTCAATCTCAAAATCCAGCATATCTCCTCAGCAACCCATGATTTTGGAACAGAGGAATGTGATACAATGTGGTCATGACTACATAAATTATTACTGCAGTCAGTCTTTCACTACAGCTCTATGTACTTCAATTTAAGCCATGTTTCTTCACTATGATAACTCTTAATAGTTCCTCTTAACTATCTCTGTGCTTTTCTTTAGCGTGAGCTCAGGCAATGTCTAGATTTCATTTCAGTTCCTCTCTGTTTTTGCAACACACAGGTGAGGTAAAACCCAGTGAGCCATGGCAGTGCTTGCCTGCTCCTCCAGTGACCATTCCCATTGGAACTCTGACTGAGGATTGAAGAAATCAGAAGAAAAGACAACAGCAATTTTGCAGCAGTTTTAATTACTACTTAAAAGAGCTTTTCCTAGGGTGCTTCACAAGCTTACCTGTCTGAAGCTTCTAAGTCAAAACAGAATCGCCTGTCTATTGTATCTGCATTTCTTTTGGTACAATATGCAAGGACAAAGAGTTCCGCATCACCCTGTGAAAAGAAAATTTTTATAAGCTTGACCCAGTTCTTGGAAGTTTTTATAAGCTCCAGTAAGCCAGCTGTACAAGGCAAGTTAGGTAAATTTATATTAAATGCAAAAGCTATACTGAAAACTGACACTTGCAAAAGAATCCGCCCATGTTTGCAGTTCACTTTTCTACACAATAACATAAATACTATGGTCATTTCTGGGACATAAATCTAAAAATATTCAGTCCCCTTCAGCTGGTACTTTACAGAATGACCCAACACCACAGTAAGTTAAACTAACAAAAATATTTTGCACTGGTTACAATAGAAACAATCAAAGAGCTTTTTCCCATTTTATGTCAGCCACAGTGATTTCCATATAAAGGCCATAGTAAAAGCTACACCAATGAGAACAAAGGAAGTGTTCTTTACCATCTGTAACATATCTTACAGAACCAATTCTCTCTTTCTTCGAGACCAACACCAGGATCTTATCTTACCCAGGAATCAAACTCATCTGTGAATGCTGCCTGAGTTGTACCAGATTAAATCAGGATTAACTGCACATTTTAATTATTTCTTGTCTTATTCAGCATCTCCAGACATAGAAGGGTGCCACTAAAGGAGTAACTGCAGGGATTTCCAAATGGGAGATCTTTTAATACAGCAGAAATGGCTTCATAGGTATTTTAGAATGCTGAATGCTCAGTCACACATACTACATGCTATGCAAGCTAAAATGGCTTATTACAACTACAGCAAATTAGGATAAAAAATTAATAGAAGTACTGAAGTGATTAAGGAAACCAAATACCACTTATTTTCAGTACATCAGGTTTTCCAAAGCTTTTGAAAGATTCTTCCAAATTCAATATATTCGTAAATACACAGACTCCTCAAAATTATGAAAGTCATGTCTCCTCTGCTGAAGCTAATAGGATATAATAACTTGATAAAATTCCAACAATATGATCTCCTAACCAAATTTGAAGGCAGGGCATGCATTTACAGGCATATTGACTCAAGCCTTAGTTTCCAGATTCAGATATCATTTTTCTTTGCGACAAAATGCATTTTATCCCTATCAATACATTCATTTTATGTGTCATATTTAAAAGTAATAAATTCCCAACTATTTCAGTAGTTTAGCCATTTAAAGATAAACAAAGTCTTGGGTCTTGAATATTTCAGATGCTTTTAAAGATAGGTGAAATTACATTCAGTTATCAGTACAAACTATATTCCTATCCACTTTTCTATTTCTACTTCTAGTATTTAAATCTCCAAAAGAAAACTCTGAGTAATTTAATAAAGAAATTTCTAGGTCTGTTATATTTTCCTGATTTATATTTTAGAAAGTTAAGGACCTCATAAACAAGATTCTAAATGGTGAAACATTCCATGTTATCTGTGCCAGGTCCTCTTCTCTCCTAAAAGGATGCAACTGAAAAGTCTGGAGAATTCTATTAATAACTTAATAGAAGGTTAATGTCCACTACTTTAGGTTAATGTCCTTTAATGGCAGACTGAATTGCTGAAGGAAAGATTCAAAAAAGGGGCAAGGAGGGTAGAGGGGAAAAGTACTTGACAAATCTTATCTGACACATTTTCTGATCTTAATACAGGACAAGTGTAAGAGTAGAATACATAAATATACATACAAGTTTCCCTCCTGATCTGTGTTCAAATGGGATCATGGAAAACTTCTTTGTCTCTTTCCTGTACATGCAATAGTGCTTCACCCAACTGGAACCAAAGGGAGCAGGCCCTACATAACACAAAAGCAATAAATAGTATGTACTTTTTCCAGTTTCTCCATTCTGCTTTCTAAAATGATATTTAAGAGCCCTAGTTAATTCCTACTAATGCAGTATTTAAAGCAAAGGTACAAATTAACAATATTATACATCATACATCATACTCATGTTAACCACTGCTTATTATTCTAAAATGCAATACATGTTGTACTTCACTCTTATGCTTAATGACAAATGGAAAGAATTATTAATGTATCTTTCTCTCTCTACTACAGATAAAATAATTTTTCCCTATACAGCAAATACCCCCTTGAGACTTTATTTAGAAGAACACAGAAAGCTAAATTTATACCTGGTAAGTTGAAGGTAAATAACCACAGATTACCACACATCTGTTACAAGTTCTAAACAATCTCATGATTAAGGTCTGATCACACCAGAACTCTCTCCTATAATCAGTGCGTACCCTAGACAGAAAACACTTCCTTTAGAGCCCTGCTCTACTGCAAATAGTATTGCTGAGATTTGCATCATAATGCTAACTGTTCAAACTTGGATTCTGACCCTTTGTATCTCTGCACTTCTATTACTTAACTTCTCCTAGAAAACAGGTCTGCAAATGAATCTTTTCACTCTATAAGGGCAAACATCTCGAAAACATGATTTATGCAAAATGTTTTAAAATAAATAATAAATTATAATAAATTGTCATTCCTTGAGCAACAAGAGCTCTGCATCTTGCTTGGCGTTTCTACTAGTGTGAGAAAGATTTATAATTGTTTGAAGTGTTGACAGGATATGATTTATGCAACATGCACCTTCACAGCAAGAATTTTAACACCAGCTACCTAACATATAGTCTGCTTTATTTGACCCTATCATCACAATTAGGTAATGAAAGTGTATCAATGAATCAAGGAAATGACACTCAATTTTATCATATTCAACAAGCCAAATTTTCAGAGGCTAACTTGACAACTCATCTTGCTGGCTGACAACAAATGTTTGACAGTTCTGGGGGGGGGGTCATTAGTGAGGAACTAAAAATAAGATGAAATCCATTCTTTGGTCAAACAAAACTTCCCTGAATTCAGACACTTTTACTAAAAACTGCCACATGTTCAGCTCAATATTCTTTTTATGAGCCAGAGTAACAATGCTGTTAAAAACTTTGAAAAATATACTTAGATGACTCTTTAATCAACAGTAAATTCTTTGCATCATCATCATGCTACATGTAGAGGCAAGACTTGCCCATATGCCCAATATGGGCACTGTGGAATACAAAATACCCCTTACTTTTTTCCTGTACGTAGAGGTAGCCTTCCATCGTGAAGTGATTTGCTCTTTTATGTTCCTGAGGATTTCTTCTGATCTTGTTCATGAGCTCCTCTACCTCTGACCTTGTTCCTTCAAAACGATTTCGTGTCTAAAACGAGACAGCAAAAACTCTTTGGTAAGGAGAGTGGGAAAAAGACTTTTCCTGGCTGATAGGAGTCATGTACTGGGCTTGCACAGCAAGGCTACAGAGAGGGCCTCTGTGAGAAGGTGACAGAAGCTTCCTCCCTGTCCCATGGAGCCAGTGCCAGACAGCTCCAAGACAGAGCAGCCATTGGCCAAGGCTGAGCCCATCAGTGGCCATGGTAGAGCCTCTGGGATAACATATTTAAGAGGGAAGAACCACACAATGCCAAACGCAGCCAGGGAATGGAGCGAGAGCATGTGAGAGGAACAGCTCTGCAGACACCAAGGCCAGTGTGCAGAGGGGCAGGAGATGCTCCAGGTGCCAGAGCTGAGGTTCCCCTGGAGTGCCTGTGGACATTGGATAAGTCCAGGGAGGACTGTCTGAAGTGAGACAGACCCCATGCTGGAGCAGGGGAAGAGTGTCAGGAGTCTTCCCCCTGAAGGGGAATTAGCAGTAGAGGAATCGTGTGCTGAACTGACTATAACCCTCATTCTCCTGCACCACTGAGGGAAGAAGGGAAGGCTGATGGAAAAGTGTGTTTAAGATTTGGGTTCTATTTCTCATTACCCTACCCTAATGTGGTAATAAATTAAGCTGAATTCTCCCAGTCAAGTCTGTTTTGCCTCTAATTGGTCTGTAGTTGGTTTCCCTGTCCTGTTCTTGATCCACAAACTCTCCAGCTAAGGAGGGCAATGACAGAACAGCTTTAGAGAGAACACAGAGCAGCAGGCCTCTGGCATCCAGCCAGGGCCAACCCCCCACAAATAACTACAAAAAGAGACAATGATCCAGGCTATTTTAGGACATTTAGTCTTAAAGCATGATTCCCATATATGTGTTCACTCTCCAAGTTTTCTGGTATTCTTCAAAATCAATGTGAGATTTAGATATCAGCTGCTGTGACTGTGGAAAGCACACTAAGACTGCCAGAGTAGGTTTTGAAACAATCCACTGATCTGTTCAGAGAGAAGTGAAATACTGAGTGCAAAATATTACTACATATATTGGCTTAATTCATGAGACTCTTACTTGTTGACAGGAAGTAGAGAATTTTCTGTGGTAATTGAGGAAAAAAGTGAAAGGAAGGTCATCAACAGTGTATACAGACTGAGACTATATATGTGCCAAATGTTTTGACCACACACAAGAAGAAGCATGCAAAAACAACCTAAAAAAACTTGGAAGTCCAGTTGATTTTTATTCCTGAATGTCACTTATTCCAAAGTCTGCAAGCAGCAGGAAGAGAAATATTTATCAGAATATTAGCAAAAACAATCAGAAAGTAAAACCATGCCACCCACAAATTACATGACAGGACTACACAAAACAACAGAGTAGCTCACATCTGACACAGGAAACTCTTTGGTTTAGTCTGAAAAACACTGGTAAGTGGTAAATGAGCAAACAAAACCACAACAATCATGGTAATAACTGGTTTTCTCTACATATGCACATGTCCAAGCTGAAAACACTGAAAAATACTTTAAAATCCAAGCTGGTACATGTGTTTTGAGGAAAGCACATAGTTCCAGATGTGTCTTTTTGCTTTCTGAAAGCACCTTTATTTTTCTGAAAATGCGGCCTCACCTGTTTTATCTTTTCCCCAGGACAAGCCTACAGGATAGCACAACTTTGGGAAGAATCAGTTTTCTAGAGCTTGGGCTACAAGGCTTTTTCTTTCCTTCATTTGAGGGGGGGAGATGGGCAGTGAGAGGAAGGCAGGGTTTGTGGTATGGTGTGGAGAGGAAATTCATAGGACAATTCTCACAGTAAAGACAACCTGAATGAAAGGAAAGGCAACTACTACAGCTATACTGGCAACTCTTAAATCACTCACCATTTCCAGCTAGGCTATCTCTACTGCATCTTGTACCCTTCAATTTCTAACCCATCAATCCAGTGTTCTGCCAGCAGCTCAGCTGTACCACAGGCAGACCCCAGTTCATTTTTCCTTTGGGATGTCTTGTTGATCTTCAGCACAGAGGAGAATGTGTCCTCTCACAGCATTTTCAAATGCTTCCTTCTGTTCTCCTCTTACCTTAGATAGTTGTTGAGCCTTGTTCTGACTTCTCTCTATGGCCTCTATCTGTCCATAAAACTTGAGCTGCAAAGCTCAAGCTCTTCAGAATCTGGTGGGGCATAGGTGCTGCCATTCAGTCAATTGAAAATGCAGCTGCTGAGATTAGCTTACTTAATTACTGCTCATCACTTCTTCAGATCACTGCTCTGGCTCTTTTCCATCTGTATTCTGAAACCCAGCTCTTCAAAACTGTACCAGAGTTTCCCTCTCATGTTTCAGCTGGCATCAGTTCCCCTCTAAGCTGCTCCTCACTCTGTTAAGCACACAGAAGAAGCAAGTCTGGCCTAACATTTTAGCCACAAGCACTGACTTCTGCAACAAATGTCTGCTTACAAAGTTACCACTAACCAGGTCCCTTTCTCAAACCAAATAACAGCTCAAAAGGAAACTTGACACTTGAACATACAGGAAGAAAATGAAAGGAATGGTATGGTGGCATATGAATCACGTCACTATGCATTACAGCAACTGTAATCCTCCCTTCCGCCTCCCTGCCAGCTAAGCCATTTCTAAAAACAGACTGTCCTCTCCAAGAAGCAGTTTCTGTGTCTTAAATCCAGATGCCCTCAGAGGTCAACAAAACAAATGCACCACCAGGAACTGATTGCTGGCAGTAAGGTGTGTGGTGTGCTTCCTACCAAGAGGCCTCTGGCACACCCAAGTTCCTCTGAGCAAGATTTATTCTTCATAAATCTCAAAGAAGCAAACAGACCATCTGACCAGTAACTCTGTCAGTCCCACTGCTCCAGCCTTTACCTTGTTTCCTGCTCTCCCAGTCCACATCACACGGGGAGATTTGGGATGAGGGCACACTAAACTATTGGTGGCCCCATTTACCTGTCCTTGAAGGAACAGATCATTTTGTCAAATACACCATGGGTGCCAACACCAAGTCTCCTTACACAATTCTGTACCCCAAACCAACAGGGATGTTCTTGTTTGAAAGGGCTGCTGCAAGACAAACTCCACACTGCTATGACCAGCTGGTTTTCTTCCCTTTTCTTAGTTATGGATAATGTACCCCACAGGGAAATGACCCTCCACATGACCACCACATACTCAATTCCAAAGTACACCCAAAACACTGAAAACTTCATCTTTCATTTACCATACTCTGAATTATCCAGTGTTTTATGCATTTTTAACAGACTTAATTCATTTTAAGTAATCCTTGCATTATTTCTATCTCCAAAAAAAAAACTAAATAAGGAGTGGAGGCCTTTTACTTCATGCTTGTTTTTTACAGTATTATTAGAACTTACAAAGAACTCACTGGAATTAGTGATGATTTGTTCAGTGATGTGGTTGGTTATCCAGAAGATGGCACCATATCCCCAAAATTCACAGGCAATGCACTCACATGGAACTCTTAAGCGTTGGCAATACAGATAGTGCACATGCAGCAACTTCACCAAGTGATTTTACTCACAAAAGTAGACTCAACTTACATTTTGTATATTTATCTGCAAGGCCGTTTTGTAATGGTTGAAGTCTTTAGCAAGCTCATATCCCTGGTGATAGAAAGTGCACAAACCCTGAAAAAATGATAGCATCTGAAATAAAAAAAAATACTTGTTAAAACAAAAAAACTCCCCTTTTCTTCAATACAATTGCTGCACATAGGCTTTTTTTTAAAAAATAGATTACATAAATATTATTTTAAAATAAATTTCCATTAATGCCTACACTTTATGAGTACTATTTAAATCTAAACGATGATCTATGTATACAGACATTCTGGATGGTCCTGTCTGGAATTTCACAACTGATCTCTACTTTCCATTTGACCATAGGAAATTATATCCCATGTTCCCAAACTTTCCCATGTAACTTTTTCCTACAACTGCTCTGATACCAATGATGTCTGGAGCACATATTTGTGCACAAGGAGGTAATGAGCATTCTGTCCTTTCGTCACCATTTCCCTGGTCATTCCTCTCTCTGCTCATGACCACGTGCAGATGACTGTCACATCAGCCATCTGGTTTGCTGCAAGAAGGAAGCTTTGGCCATTGCTGCTTCTTGTGCACAGATCTGACTTTGCGTCAGAACCAGCAAGTGACCCACTTAGCATATGCTTGCTTCAGTATTTCAATTTAAAAGAACAAACAAGTTATACTACACTGGAAGTAGCATGAGGTGTAATCCTGTCTAACTCTCCTGTTTAGTTCAGGTTGCTGGAACAAAGCAAGTGAGACATAAAAGAGCAATGTATCTAATAAAAGTCTGAAGTCATATTGCAAATAAAGCATTTTCAACAAATGCAAAAAACCCATAAATTTTAAGTATTAAGGGCAAAGGAAGTAAGAATTCGGTACAAAGCTTTCTAGTGTAGTGTAAACTTCAAGTACAAATTAGGCAAAATACAGCCCCATCCAGAAGGAGCTTTCAGAAATGAGAAAGGGACATGTTGCAAGATCATAATTTGAAGATTCATTTTTCTAGTCTGGCTCTGAGGAAACTTCAAACAGTCTGAAACACAATAATCAAATGCAAAACTATTAAGGGTTACAAAAATATTTTTCAAAAAAAGAAAAAGCCAGCATATCTACACTAGAAAAATGCCACACAACCCCTCTTTTCACATCATTTTGCCTTTCTTTAAACAATGCTAATATAATTGCAGCAATTTATTGCCCCTTAAGTATTTCAGCAATTTTTTTCACACAGAAATTATCTCTATTAGAATAGACAGTTCTTAATAACTGCTTAATGACCAGCTATTTTGATTAGGGTCATTTTAAACTTTTCTTTCATTATTATATTAAAGCAGTTGTATCAGAATAAAAGGACAAACTTGGCCCAAAAGCACAGACTTCAGAGCATGAGAGAATGGAAGTTGCTTCTACAATCCATCCTCCATTTATTCTCAGTATTACACTTACTGTTCTCTTGTTGTTTGATACATTTGTATTTAAAATACCAAGCTACTGCACATTTCAGAAAAATTTCTGAATAAGTTCTTCTCATAGATTTAAGAAAGTCTCATCAGTGCATACAGCATAGCCACCAAAATCAAATTAAACCCCTTGCTTTCTGCACAGATTCAACTGCAAGTGAAATTAAACATATCAGGCTACCCAGGAATGGGCTTCTTACCCAGCAGCACCCTCCTAATTGATTTATATCTGCAATTATTTACTAGCAGGCCTCTAAGCCCAGCCTTCATAATTAAAATTAGATTCCTTGCATTAGTCAGCAATTACATTGCATTGGTTAGAAAACTCAAGGCAAGAATCTTGACACCAACATCTTTTTGATTCCTCTACTCTGTCTCACAGTGTGAATTGAGGTTTTTGCAGTACCATAAAAGGTTTCACACATTTTCTGAAAATCAACATCAGTGGCTCCAAATCAGTTCTTATTACTGAGGTAAGGTTTGACATGCTTGGTTAAATTTATCTGCACTAGGAATCTGTACAGCTGTATCTGTAACAAGTTAGTTTAAATTCTGTTAAGTCACTCAATTGATTGTGTTTTCCAGAAAGCAAAGCTTGGCCTTTGACCAAATGCATTCCTTCTCCATCCCCTATGAAAGGTAGAGTAGGTTGAATTCCCTGATACTCACAGGCTCCACACACTCAAATTTCTTCCGCTCCTGGATCTCCTGCAGCTTGCACACGTACTCAAGGGACAGCTCATAGAAGTGTTTTCTGTTCTGCTCCACTTGGTTATCTGCCTGCACACAGAGCACACCTCATGAAGTTTCACAGACATTGTGCAGACAGCTTCAGGGTAACACACACACAGAAGTGGCAAGCAGACAACTTTCACCATATTTGAGGGATTTGTTACAACATAGATCATTCCATATTTTTAAACGGCAGCAGCAATTCCCTTTCAGTACATAACATATGTTGTTTTGAATCATGAGGCTAGACTTTTTAGAAAAATTCCAGCAACACCTCTTTAAGCTTCTTTTCTAGGGAATCCAACTTTTAACAGCATTGCAAAGGTACCTGTCCAAACAGAGAGTGGGAGCTAAGAGCATCATCCATTAGAAAAGGGAGAAATCATCTCTCCAATCAAATTAAGGAAGAAAAAGTTATTTTTGAAAACTACAGTTCTGGTGCTGTAAATTTTACCCTATAACCCAAATAACTGTTGTTAAATAGCCAGAACGCTGTTGCACCCATCCCACACCTGTGCTCACTCTCACTGGCAAGAAATGCAATGGAAAAAAGTTCACTTATTGGTACAACACTCCACAAGTTTCCCCAGAGCATCCCGTGTCTAAAAATGCAGCCTTTCTACCTGCAGCTGATATTTAGCACAGCTTTGCAGAAATACCAACACCATATTGATGCTGAACAGCTACATTTCAGCTAACACCCATCTGCATATAAATATTTCACTTTCTAGCATCTGCCTATTTTTTTATGAAGTTGTTATTTAAGGTACATGTAGGATTCATTTAAATTAATCTTAAAACTTGGTAATAGGAACTGTTATTAAAATACATTAAAGAAAAGGTTACTCTAAGTAACTAACACTTAGGCTTTGCCCACAAAGATAAGACAAAATACATGTACAGTGAATTACCAAAGGAAGTGGAGAAAGGGTTAGGTGAAAGGACAAGACTTACTATCAGACTCTCTCTTAAATACTGGGCCTACGTACTTCAGGCAGAACAGTGACTGCTGTGCTTTAAGAGGATAAACCAAATTAGCTTTAAGAGAGTTTTGCCTTAAGACCTGCTTGGCTTTACTGCTCTGTGCTGGAGAACTCTCAGCAGTTAAAGGGGCATAACCACAAATGCCATTAAATAAATTGAGCCCTGATAAGTATTTCCGTAAGCAAATATGTTTCAACAAGCCATGTCATTTTGATGCATCCCATAAACTGTGGAATTGTTTGAGTTGTCAGCCTATAAACACAGGAATTGTTTGAGTTGTCAGCTAAGCTTCTAATCATATATACACGAAGGGTACCACAACACCCTAGAAAGAGACTCTGAAGTGGATCTTGGAGGACATCTGGCCCACCACATAGTCCAGATGTGATAAAGATTCATACTTTATCACATCTCTCAGTTTTTTGAGGCATGAGCCTCCCCATGCACCCAGCAAGTTGCATTGCAGTTTGTGCACTACTGAAGGAAGAGAGAAGTGAGAAACACACCATGCTTCAGTAAAATTACAGGAATATCCCACCACCAGGAGAGTTAAAATTTGTGTTTATGTTAAGACACACTCCACAACATGGCATGTTTTTCATCAAATTTTTGTCAAATTTATCCCTCACTATTTACTCCAGTCAGGAACTGACACAGCTAGACATGAATAAAACTAAATTATATATATAATTGCACATATATACATATGCAACTATATACACCTGTTCTCTAAGCTTATGCAAGAAATTGTTTCCTATCTTCTCTGACAACATGCCCTAAGGGCCTTTTTTCTTATACAGTTATACTTCAAAATTAAACACATAAATGTGAGAGCCTGACTGAAGAATTTCAGAATTTTTGCTCATGAAACTTTGAAGGACATTTAAAACAAAGCTATTTGCTCATTCTAGATTTCACACATGCTCTAAAGCTTCAGGCTATATTTGAGACAGCTTCAAAATGCCTCTTAGAGTCATTATGTATTTTTCCATTGAGGTTAGGTCTCATTTCAGATTTGATATCAAGAACCCATATTTCATCAAGTGATCATAATCAGCCCTTTATCTTTTTGTCTGCGTCAAGTTCTTTGGCAGCTGATCAATTTGACTAAAGTGCAGGTCCTGACACATGAGCCATGCCCAATAACTTCACTGGGACAACTCAACTCCCCAAAAGACATTTCTTTACACATTTGAGGGTCTATGCTGCAAGTGCAGCATGGTGAAGTGACATCTTAGTGAAACTCAAGAGTAGAGAAATTCCAGGGTAACTTTGCCAGTAATATTAACCATGTTTATGAAAAATGGCATAGAATGTTGGGGATGGGGTAGAGGGCAGGGACAGGAGTTATCCCTGAGGAAAACATTAAGGTTTTTTATAGTCTAAGCATTAATAATTCTGACATAATTACATTTATCTGGGAAAAAAGTCCTCCTGGCTATAGCAAGTCTCTACAAGATTTCCCAGCAGTCTTTTCACATACTATTTGCTGTTGCCCTAGAAATAAAAACTATTACAAATAAATTGATGATGATAAACCCAGAGGGAACCAGAAGGAATGCCAGGCAAAACAAATCTATCAATTATAAATTGTCAACAAATTTTTTATAGCACTACTCAAAAAAACACCAAAACAAACCTTCAAAACATGAGAAAAAGCAAAGGCACAAACCCCCTTTATTTGGGAATAAAAGTATTGCTGTCCTCTGCTGCAAGTGTTAGCACAGGACATTCAGTGAATACTCACAATGCAATGTAATTACATGAATGATAAAGCCTTGTAAGAAATTCAGAGTTTTTCACATTATGTTTGCACTTCCCTCTTCCCCAATTATATATAAAAATGACATGAGACTCAGTGTTTCATACACACAAAACCCTTGATTCAGAAAATGGTGGAGGAACTAAGTTCAGCAAATACTGATTTTCTCACCAACATTTCCAGATGAGAAAATGGCTTTGTTTTACCACTGAGAATGCCGTTTCTGCATTTGCAGAAGTATATTTACCTATCCCAAAGTCTTCAGCCTGCATTAAAAAAGAGAGGCAACAATACCTCTTGTAATTGTAGCTCTTTCTTCTTAGCTGATAAATTCAAATGTTTTTCTAACAAACTGTAATTCTTCTCTGTCTCTTTATCAAACTTCTTCTTTTCCTCCTAGATGCAGAAACAAAGTAGCAATTATGTCAATATAAAAGTCTACTATTTTTCTTCTGTTAAAATTCTAGTTCATCAGGAAGAAAGAGGAAAAAAATTCATAGCTCCAAAAAGCAGAGAAAAATATGCTCCATCTCATTTTAAAAATTAATTTAAAGGCTAACTTGGAATGAAATCCCATTGCATCATTATGGTGCAGCTTATCACACAGATGCTTACATCTTCTAAGTTAAAAAAGAAAAAACCTGGCTTCTTCTTGATTTATTGCATTTTTCATTACTTTCAGGCATCATCCAGACCACCTTGTTTTTGAATAAAAGGCATTACATGGAAATATCAGTTTCACTGAAAAAATAACTTTCTAAAATTGACAAGGGAGAAATTCCAACAGCTCGAAACCCAAAGGAAATACACCTCTATATTTCATAGGATTTCTTCATTTTAAAGCTATACAACAACCTCAGTGCTGAATTCCTATTTCTACCAGAGTTTTATTGTGCCCATGACAAAAACCCCCAAAAAAAAGAAAAAATATCCATAAAACTTAATATCACAGTATCAAAAGAAAAAACTCTCACATACAAGTAGGAATATCATTTGCACAGTGCAAAACTATTTCTCTGACCACCAAATGCAATGTACTAGAAGAGGGACAGTCATTACTTTTTTTAGGAAATCTGAGTTTCTGAATCTAATTTGGTAGAAAATATTGTGAAACAAATTGATTCCTCGGTTCCTCTGCATTAGTGCAAAAATCAGTATTCATGAATTCAACAAACCAGTTTTGAAGCTACTTTTAGCATATCTAATTGCAGTTGAAAAGAACCTCAAATATGTAAAATCAAGTATTTAACTACATATTCAAGAACTGGCAGATTTAATCATCAGAAAGATACTAGTTAAATTAAAATATTTTTCCTCATCTGTAGATTTGAAATCACATATAGATGTATTCTAACCAAACCCCTGGTTAAACTCTACAGACATAATTGCTCTTTTTTTCTCCTCTTAACCTTTCATTTTGAACACTACTATATGTACTATATTAGAAGAGACACATTTTTGCTCTCTGAACCATCAGATTCTGAAGATGGCAGTACATTAAAGAGGCTCTTTAGGATTGCTTCTCAGCAAGGACTTCTACCAGAATTTTTTCCCCCACTCTGACACTCATAATTTCTTTTAAAAAATGAATCTTAAAAAATATTTGTTATCGACTGAGAAACACGAACATATGCATATAGTATCAGGGTGATTAGAGATAACATATTAGCAACATGGGGGATTAGGAACAAAGTGCAGGAAAATAGGTGAATCTCTGTGTTTATACCAGTAAAATTTCCATTGATGTGGTGAATATTTGAGTGCCCCCCCCCCAAAAAAAAAAAAAAAAAAAAAAAAAGAGTTCTCTTAACTTCTTAACAGACAAAGCCAGAAACTTTACACACATAGTTTGGGATTAGTGCAGCAACAACTTTCAATAAGGGGTAATTCAGTAAGTGTCTCAGCTTCCAGCTCTATGAAGCTAAACTTTCTTCCCCTTCCTTTTCTTCAGCTTAACTCAGACCATTTCATCAGCAAAGGGATGTAATATACAGAAAAAATCTGAGGCAGCAGATTCAACTTTTATTTTTTAATGGTAAAGCATAGATCTTTCCTAAAGCAAATACTACACAATGTTGCAGATATATTTCACCACTAGATGCCATAGGTTGGTTTTCAGAGCTAAGCAGAGTTATATTTCCAATGTCAGTGTTTTGATTATATTGAATAAATATTCAGTTAAGAATATTCCAAGAGCTAAATATTTTTAGAGGGTTTTTATTTAAACCTTATACAATTATGTAAGACTTCTATTTAAAGGTTTAAACAACTTTTTTTGACAGAATTCTGAAAAAAAAAAGTTTCTATCAGAAATAAAAGCTACAGCTTCACAGAAACAGTATGCAGGGACACAAGGAAAGAAACATCCATCCAAACAAAATGGGAGAAGTAGGCTTTGTGAATTTAATTTGTGTTAGAAGGATCAGGAAGAGAATTCTCACTAGGAAATGAGTGAAGATATGAGATAACTTAAAGCATTAGGAGTTCTCACCCCAAAACCAGCAATATTCTTTAACAGCAAAAATACTGCTGAAATAACGCATTCATTACACAGCTGGTTCTATGACAATGGGTTACATTGAGAAAAAATTCTCTCTTTCCTTGCAAGACTGGCTATACTACAGACCAAGTTTTTATTGTGCGTTGGTTGGGTCACCTAATATGCTTCTCTCAAGTCCATAAAATTGTACAAAGCTCATTGTACCATTGAACTGAAAGGATTTATGATCCACAGAGCATTTTCAGTTCATGAACACTGAAATCATATGCAGACATGTTAATCATTCCTGCCAAAGTCAAAATGCACAGTGCTCTCATAAGTGAAACATTGTCTTAACATCACTAAATATCACTGGTGATGAAGACATGAAATTGTAAAATAAACCATATGCAGGTATTTTGAAAATGTATTGAGTTTTACAACAGAAAACTGTAATAAAATGCTGGTTTCTTTCTTTTCTGCTTTTTTTTTTAATAAGCACTTAAATTTCTCACCCCAAGGAAGGCAGGCAGACACAAATTTGTCCTTGTTACTTTTATCCAAATCTAATATGTACTTAATGCATGATTTTCACTTAGCTTTTTTTTTTTTAATATTCACAACTTAGTGACAATCTTAAAAAAAATGACCAAATGCTTTTATCAAAAATACTTTCAATGAGATCTTGTCCTCAGCCTCTTCATCCCTATTATTCCCATGCATACAGAGCCAGTGAGTCATTTATTCAAAACAAAAAAATAAATAAAGGTAATTCTCGCTTGCAGGTGGCAAAAATGTAGTTAAAAGCATATGGATGAGTGAGCTCCTTTAGGCAGTTAATATTTTTCAGCCCTTGGTTGTGCAACTGCAGGCAAATACAAAGCAGAACAGGGTTACCCATTAGGAAGGGGGGGAAGGCTGTTAGCAGACACAGGAGATAAGGGAGGTGGGGAGAAGGAAGGGAAAGGACACATTCTTCTCTTCTTGACACATTCCATTTGTTTCTGAAGCAAGTTCTCAAAGTAGAAACAAAAAAAAAAGTGTGAACAAATGAAGCATAAACAATAGCATGTTTCTGCCAATTACATGTCATTAAAATGCAATCCAAGTAGAGAAATAAAACAAACTTATAAAGGAAAAGAGGGACAAACCTTTACAGCTCCTAGCTGCTCTTTCCTAAATCTTTCCAAAGGTTTGATCAGAGTTTCAGTAACACTGATTGCCTGAAGAAAAAAAAGCATGGGTTAGGTTTCTGCAGCCAGATTGATGAGTCACATCAGCAACAAAAAGTAAAAAGCAAGGAAGCTCTGAGGTAAAATAATAGAAGCATGCAAGTTAAAACTTCTAACTAAAAAAAAAAAAAAATCACATCAGAGTTCATTCAGGCTTACAAAATTTCTTAAATCAATCCACTATCAGGAAAATTAAATTAAAACAAATGCAAAAATTTCAGAAATTTCCAGATTGCACCCAAAATTGCAACTGCTTCATTTGTGGCAGTCTTGCAGATCAGGTTGAAGGCCTCAGTGATGGAACACCAGAATGACACAGAGGACAAATAAGCTCCATTTGGGGGATGCAAAGATTTCTGCAACAAGAAGCACTACAGACAACTCTGGAATAGACTAGTGAGTAGCAAACAATAATCTTTTAAGGCAGTTAAAGCCACTAGGCATTCATATAAATCTCCAAATATTACCACACTTAAGTACATTAATAAGACCTTAAGCTAAATTATAAAATCAAAGAGGTGCAAAGCCAATAAAGAAGAGGTTTATTGAGATGACTGGGTGAGCATCCACCATTGCACTTACAATATAAAGTCTCATGGCCATTGCAAAAAGAAAAAAGGAGGACACAACATTCCATCATAGAACAGAAAACTGTAGCTTATTAAATCTGAGCAGCTACTAATTCACATGAAATTTCCCTGAAGATGGAGCAGGGTTCCATTTGGCACAAACAAGACTTGGAATTTTAAAAACATTTTTTAAAATTTTTGAAATATTTTATATTAAAAAATAAAAAAGTTTTAAAGAATTTAAATATCTGAACTTTCAGGAAAGGCTGGTACTTCTTGAACACAGCAGCAGCATGGAAAAGATGGCAAAAGCATTGCAGGTGGAGCAGACCTTTTGGTCTGTTCTAAGGCAGACCCACAGAACAAATCATGCCCAGCACTGGGCTTAGCACAGCCACTGGGCTGGGAGGCCAAGAGTTCAGGCAGAGCTCCCTGGAATCCCCTAACATACAACAGAAACTTTCTCTCTCTTTCCTCCCCTTTCTCCTCCCTTTAGAGCGAAAATCTTCAGATAAAACATCACAGGCTTAAACCAGCCTTCTGGAACACTTCAGAAAATCCTTATCATGAAACACAGGGATGTACCCGAGATCTGGCACAACACAAATCTGACTGCTCCCGCCCATCCCTGCAGCCATGAGGGATTACTGTGGGAGTCATGCTGCCAATTCACTGTAACCACAGCAACCCACATGTCTGCAGGGCCAGCACAGCACACCAACCTGCAGCTAACTGGAAACCCAAAGGGCTGGCAAGTCTGGGCCAAACTGCTGCTGCACAGTCACCCACAGAACAGCTACATCCTAACTTCAGAGCACGTTTTCTCAGCACAGAACTTCCCTCTGCATCCAGCTCCTGACTTTGCCAAAACCATTTTAAAGCACCCTTCAGTGCACCCTTGGGAGCAACAGGAAAAGAACTCTCAAGTCAGAGTGGAGAGCCTGGAAACCCCACAATCAGTCCTTCTGTACTGGAAAACTTTAAGTTGTTCTCTGTTCTAACAAAGTGAAGGAGAAAACTCCTCGGAAGAAAATTCAGAGAGGACAGCACAAGCTTCCACGAGGTAAAGCACCACAATTCCTGGAATAATTTCAAACCATTTAGAGGTAACAACTGAACACTCACATGGTTAGAGGGTTAAAAATAATTAACAAATATGACAAGTTGCTTATTGGATGTTTGAACATTTACACAAAAAAGTGTAAGGTTAACACGCATTGAATGTATGCTGAACACAAAGTCCAAATCAAAGAAAACCATAGCACCTTGATGTAACAAAGGAAAAATACAAAATAAAGAAAAATATATACATAAAAGGCTGTGTTTCATAAAACAGCAGGGCTGTAAATCCTGCTACTCCTGTGCAGTATTAACCATGGGAACCACTAAAGGAATTTGTTTGAAGCAGAAAATAATCTTTAAATCAAAATGGGATGTTCTCTTCAGCAACTGCCAACAAGCAGATTCCACTGCTGCCAGTGGGATGGTATGTCAGTAATTCTTTCATTAAAAGAAAAACAAGCTTCCCCTCCTTCCAAAAAAGACATTTCTCATTTTGGACAACTTAGACTTTTGTTAACAGATGTATCCCCAAGCGCCTGCCATGAAGGTACTTTATGATTTGTCACCCCCTTTACTTTCTGTGCCTGGGTTAAATAACAGGACTCTTGATTACTTCTGGGTGGAGTGAAGTTTTGCAGAGCTTTGGTCATTCTCACAGAGCTTCATACCAGCCCATATATACGAATACAAGACTGGTAAATTCAACAGTGAATTACAGAGATGTTCTTCTGACTGACCAAGCACATAATTAAAATACCTCCAATACAAGAATAAATAGAGACTCATTCCTGCAGCTTTCCAGTACACAGAATCCATGCTTGTCATGAAAAATTACAAAAAAGATGTATTATTATTTATAGAAAGAAATTATTTTCACTGCTATTCATTCTTAGCTTATTTATAACTCGGAAACTTAAAACAAGTCTTTTTTTAAAACTGTAGATAAAAAATCAGCAAACAAGCAAGAGATTACCTAAATATATTTGTAATTATCACTTGTACTTGTCTTCAGAACTAGAATCATGTTAAAATGGAAAAGTTCCAGCAAAAGTTAAACTAGGCATTTAAGTTGATTAATACGAAACTAGATGTTCCTTCCTTTTTCAACTTCTGTCTTGACTCTTACATTCATTTTCATCCCTCTTCTTCTCTAATCCTGACAGATTATGACAGAAATGTACTATTTGAAACGACATTTTAAAATCCATTTTTTTACACCTCTCATCTATCCAAACCTACATGAAACAAATATATATTCAATTATATCTGGCAGGCAAACTGTGGCACACAAGTCATAAGTGAACCAAGCTAACTAACAAGGTCATGTCTCAGGTAACAGAATTTTAACCAGCTTTGTGAATGTCAGAGTTTCAGGAATGCCCAGAAATGTTTAACCCAATGTGCGCACATGTCCCGGGCAGACAGTCCCAGACTGCTCAGGCTAGTCCTGCTCTGTTTGCAGCACCTACAGAAAGGTCAAAGAATTAACTGAACTTGAACATAAACCTGGCAACAGCAGCAGTAAAGTCATCAGTGCCATCAGCACCTCAGAAGATCACTCTATCCAACATTTCCCACATCCTGAAGCATGCTGTCAGCTTTGTGTATGTCTATTTCAGATGCCTTTACAGAACTCCACTTGCTCAGCAGAGAAGTTGTACAGATCATAGATTAAGGGGCCCCAACCTCTCTTTCCAACTGCAGCCCTCAAAGGCACAGGTAAATCCATTAGCAAGCTCATTCACAGCTGCTGGATACTTTCTCAGTCAGGTCAGCAAGACCCAACAGGTCACTGAGCAGTCAGTGGCACTCCACAAGATGACTCCATTTAGATTGTCACTTCTTCCCTTCCCAGAAAAGGTTAGAGTACAGATGTTTAAGGACAAATTGCTTCCACCAACACCTCCTCCTATGTACGGTTATCTGACAGAGAACACCAGGCACCAGCATTCAGTGCTCCTCTTGCTTTCTCCTGCAGCAGGCAGGAGCAGGTTCTCTAAGTTCCCACTCCCTTTCCAGGCACAAGCAGGTTTATACTGCAGAAGAGGAAGGCTGCTTGTACAGCCTGTAAAGGAGTAGCAACCCACAAGAGCTCTCCTCAAAGTTCAGTGGCTAAAAAGGTTAAACCAACCTAAGTTAATCAAAGTTTGTTATTAGACGAATGCAGCACTGGCCTCCCAGCCTTCAGCCTAAAAATATCATTAGAGCTCAGCCTTTACTGGAAGCACTGGAAATTGCACACTGCTCATCAACAACTCTGGTGGTGAGGCAAATACATATCCTGACTCTGCTCCAGTCTGAATTGATGCATTCTCCCACAAAAAAAAAAAAAAAAAAAAAAAAAAGGTTTAGTGAGAAAGAAGAAAAATTAAGCCATAAACATACACCTTCCTGCAGCCTGCAATGCAACACAGGAACGCTGAGCTCCCAATTCCACCTCGGGAACTGGAATGCAGATTGGATGCCTTGCATAAAGGAGGGGGTTTAGTTTCTGAGCATACCAACTGGACAGATTTATTTGTAGTCAGGCAGGATTGTTGATTGTCCCTCAACAAAGCTATGAGGGAGGCCAACATGTCAGTAAGGCAAAGCCCATGAAACAGAGCAAGTGTCAATGAAACCAGATCTGGGAAGGAAGCTTTGCCTTAGTGAGTGCAACAGAGAAGGCAGAAAGGAAGACATACCTAGCAGGGACTCAATAACAAAATAGTTGACAGTGCTGCTAGATAAAGAAGTTCACTTTCCAATAAAGATACATGCCACAACAGCTGCTCTTCTACTTACAGAGGATATGGTTGTGTTTTCCCTAAGAAAATCTGAGCCTAATAAAAAAAAAAAAAAGCCAATTCTGACACCTCCAATGTTGGAAGAGAGAAAAATATATAAAGAATATTATTTTACCCAAAAAGCTTTCCTACTTCATATAATGATTTGCTACTGAAATTTCTCAAAGCATTAAGACCTATGCCTTAAACCCTGTACTATTAAAATTTGCAGATACAATTCCACTACTGAAAACATCAGATGTTATTTGCAAAGCCTGAATCTCTATTCTTTCTTTTCCCACGAGAATATGATTTGCTCTTACAGTTACACATGCCCCCAGTTAGCTGCACAGCCAACACCCCTGCCAGCCCTACAGACAGAGGTGTCTCTCTATAACCACACCTCAGCACTGGTTTTGCATTCATCTGGAGCACTGATGACTGCAGACAGTGCAAACTACCCCCAAGGCTCATTATTTTGTTTTCAAATCAAGTTTTCTTCTAATAAACATTTCTGGATTTTCTCCCTGCTCCAGAGCTTTCCCTGTAGCTTTACAGTATTAGACACTGAAAGGGCCTCAGGCACACATTGGGAATACAGACATAGGAGTTTTTGGTTTTTAGAAAGCCTGCAGTACATAGACTAAAGGATTTGTAAGGAGGTCTCACAGCACATTAATACTTGTGTATCTTTGCATGTGTGCAGAAGCTATAAAAAAAAAGTGACATCCATTGCTGTGGATTAATTTGCTGTGGAGGAAAACATCTGGTAACAAGAGAGCCAGGGGGACCAGTGATACACCTCACCTAGAGACAACATATTTTGTTGAAGCACCAGGAGGCATCTGTAACAAAACACATCACCTCCCTCTTAGGTGTTCCAGAGAAATACCCCTCAGAGTTTGGCAGGAAGACAAGAAGTTTCTCAAACTGTTCCAAGGGGAATTTCCTAGACCATTGAGCCACTGCCTCACAAGCTTCAATACAGGCAGAATCCTGTGCTCTGTACTTCCTAATTCCTTCACAAGCAGCAGCCTTGCCTTACAGGAAATTGAACAGCTGGACTCATGAGTTCACCCTTCTACAGAAAAGTTGTTTCCTGTTCACCTCCTGGAAGTTCATGACTCACCTTAAGGACAGATAACTAAAAGGGCCTCCTATGATCCATGTGCTGTGCTGTGCCCTACTCTGAAATGTTGCCCTCATTGAATTCCTTGTCATGAAACTGCTGGCCTCTAAAATCAGATTGGTATCATAAGGAAACAATACACAATTTCCTTTTTTAAACAAAAGATAATTAAATAGACAGTAGGTTTTAGTAAAGATTATTTACTGAAAACTATTTAATAGTCCTGTCTCCTGAGTAAGTTTATTCTTATTCAATACATTCCACTATAAAGAGAAAAATACTACAAAGCCATAATTATAACAAACAAGAAAACAAAATAAAGAGAAACAGACTTTCACACACTGCAAACAACGAGTTTTCCCCATCTGCAGTGAAGGAAATCTGGGGATAACTCCTCTAAGGAAGGCCTTGCCTCAGCAAACACCAACACACCAGAACATGGTCTGGTTTTTGTACCATAGACATTATATGTCCTGACCAAGCAAAAAGACTGCTCAGAAAAGAAAAATGCATAATTCCCATTTTCTTGGTGCATGGCAAAGCTCATCACTGAGCAAAAAGATGCCTCTGAAAGTCAAGGAGTCCAGCAGCAAACAACAGCATCAGTATTCAGTCAAGAATGAATTGCTCAATTGTCAGCGCTTTCCTCCAGAAGAAACAGTGCTGTTATTAACAACCAGCAAAATCCAAACTGGTGACAGCTTTACAATGCAAATTCCAAACATTTCCCAATGATGAACTAACAGAATGAAAATTCTCTAGTGAATGATGCTGATGCATGTGAGACCACAGAGTTATCTGGAAGAGGAAGCCAGTGGTAACAGGACTTGTCAGCTGTGTTCACTCAGAGGTGGGAGGAACACACCCAGATCTGGTTTTGAACTTATTTTTTCTATTGTACAGGCAAGTCATCTTTGGTTTATAGATTGATGTGGGCAAGTTCATATGTAACCCACAAAACTATTTCAGAAGACTGTACATGACATTCAAAACCCAACAAATAAATGAAACATTCAATGTCAGAAGCCACCAAATCAGAGTAAGATGTGGCTGAAATACTCATTGTTCTACCTTCGTGTTCCATATTCTGATAATTACAGGATTGTCATCTGGTCTCATGCCCAGCAGAGGAAAAGGGGAGGCTGGGCAATGAGATATGGCAGCAGTTGTTCTGCTTGATTCTAAAACTGGATAATGTTTTATTAAATTAGAAAAATTGCACAGAAAAGACTGTAGATGCTGCAATTAAGGTATTCAAATGCTGTTCCTGAGACATGTTGTTTCATCTGTGCCTCTATCTCTGCATCTGAAATATTCAATGTACTGCTGGCAGCCTAATTTTTCAGAAGTGGTCAACAATTATGTCCTTTCCATTGTCTTGGCAGATATATTTAGCAGTTTGCACTGTCAGCAGACTTAAAAGCATCTGAACATATGGAGCACTACCTAATGCCTTGAACTCTTGTTGAACAGATCTTGAATGCATCACACATCTAAGACTACTGGGTACTTTCTTACTCCAGATCAGTGAGTCAACTGATTGCTCCTTCACACAGATTTCTTCAGACTACTGTCAAGTGAGATTAAGATTTACCCTTAAATACTGCATGAAGAGTGCCAAAGAAAAGATTAGAAAAATTAATACCACCATCTTCACAGCAGAGTCAGCCGCTGAATTGGATCCAGACACAAAAGTCACTGGACAAAAGGTAACAGAGTTGTCTATTCAGAACACTGTGTGTTAAGTGAGCACTTCACCTGTGAAATAAATACTCATGCACTTCCATATCTTATCATAAGAGGGAGTTTAAGTAAGAATAAATAAGTAAATGTACATATGTGTACAGATTACTTAAAGTATATCTTTAAACTTTGGAGTGTATACCTTTGAAAGCTTACAATGTCTTTTAACTTGTGAAAGCACAACTGAGAAACCCTCTCCCCCCCTTTTTTTTTTTTAAGAAGAAATAAAAGAAAGACTAAAAGAGCGATCTCACAGGGATATCTCTTTAAAAATCCATAGAGAAACCATTTCTTGTGCTCCTGATATATGCCAGGAATAACTCTGCTTTTCAGAGATGCTAATCTGGATTTGATTCTGCCAAGCTGGCAAAACTGACAAAGAATGCAAATGAATTTTTTCAGAGGCCAAAATTGCAAAGATACCCATGGCAAAAGAACAAGATCTTTTTTTTCTAAAAAAAAAAATAAAAAGGAGGAAAACGACTTTAAAATATAGCTGCATAGTACCTTTCCTCTTAGGACATCTGAAGGGATAGAAGTGTGTGAAAAATGTAGCAGGAAACAGAAGAGAACGTATCAAAGTAAAACAACTTATTTATACTGCCTTGGGAAATCACAGGGAATAGAAGGTGAATATAATTGTATCAGAAAGCCTATACAAAGAGAAATGTAATGGAGTGAAAAGAAAATAGATGAGTGTGCAGGGGCAAAATTAGAAAGAAGGTAAAAACCATTTTATTTGGCAGCAGCAAAAAAAAAAAAAAAAAAAAAAAAAAAAAGCCTAAGGAAAAGAGGTTCTTCATATGTATCTGAAAAGAGAGAGGAAGGAAGCTATAAAACCATTATTGAACTGAAATGAGTGTCAAATCAATGATGGTGTATAAGACAACAGATTTTAATTATCTCCAGAAGGGAAAAAACCTCAGTTAAATTACAGCAAACTATCCAACAAAGGGGGAAAACAGGCCTTCAGGGGAGTAAGCACTCCTTAAGAGCCATTAGAGGTATTCCTACATTACACAACAGAAGTATTAACTGCATTCAAGTCAGGAGGGGCTTTGCTTCAGAACAGTTTAGGAAGTCAGCAAAGCAAACTAAAGGGAGAGGAAAACAAGGTCCCAAAGGACGGTAGAAGAGCAAGCATAGCAGCAACTTAAAAGCAAGAAGAGGAGGAGGAAGCAGTAATTCTAACATAAAAGATAGAAGGTCTAAACACAGTGTAATTAAAATGAACAAGGAAAAATACAGATGCAAAACACCACTTAGAAAGGGTAACCATAAAAATACCACTATGAAGGAAAAGTGATCAGTTTTATTCCATGACTACTGCAGAAAAATTCTCAAATGTTTCCCAGCTTAACTTGTAGCAAAGGAGACTCAGTGTGAACAGGAGGTGAAAAAAATGAAGACTAAATATGAGACTAAAGAGAAATCCATGTTCCTGTAATTTTTTTAAGAACAGGTTAGACCAGCCCTTGACAAGAATCATGTGAACTCCAGAAGCAGATAAACTCCAAGGAGGACAGAGGAACTCCAAGGAAGAAAGCACTCAAAGCCAGCATACCAAGCTGACCATAGCAGCAGTGCCAAGCACTGCCAAGATAACTGAGGGAACAATGCAAGAGCTATCAAATTTGGTTATGACTTAGCAAGACTGGAATCAACAGGGAAAACTAATTAGGGGCAAGCTGGTTGTTTAGGAGTAGCTGGGATGGAGAAAGGGAGGTGTGAAGGAAAGGACCAACAAGCACAGTCTAACCAGGTAACGCTTCTCTGCTCACCACCACAGCTCAAATGGGGGCAGACAGTGAACCTGCTGTTCTCAGTCCCTCACAAGAATCAAAGCTCCTTTCTGCTGCCAGGAAAAGTGGGGCTGGGAGGGAGGGTTTGGTGCTCTCCCTGGCAAGCAGGGGAACAGCTGGGTACTGAGACAGAGCATCTGAGCATCACCATGCTGGGCCTTGCTCAGCCTACCTTTTCCTACCACCTTGCCAAGCTGCCTGCCATCCCTGAACATCCACAGCACTTCTGCAGTGCCAAAGGAGCAGAAACTATGTCCTACAACTCCATTCACCCTCAATGTCTAAAAATAATTTCCAGAATATTCTCAGGGACAAAATTATCTATTTCTGCCCTGGGAAGTATCACCAAGCTACAGCACTACAGAAAGATGTAATTTGGTTTTTTATTGACCACTCTGTAATAATTTCAGTGAAATGTTTGGATTATTGCCAACTTCCCTTTTTATATGGAACTAAATCCTTTGACACCTGGAATATAATTTCACCTCTGAAAAAGATGGGAGAAATGATGAAACCATGAAGTGCAAGATCCCATCTGAATGAAATAATATCCACCAAATAAGTATGCACCAGATAAATTTACCTTTCTGGTCATCATTCATTGTAAACACTGACAGCAAGTTTTATGGACTCTGGATTCACTACAATTTCAGAAAACCATGAGAAGAGGAGATGATGAGCACTTACTTTGAGTCTAGAATGTATTTTAAGTGGAAATTTGTTTCATTTACAATGCGGTTCTGAAAAAAAGAACCCTTTGCTCAAGTATTTAAAAAACCAAAATGCACAGCAGTGTCTGAAATGCCTTTTGTCCTGTAATTATTCATTGATTTCTTTAATATAACTTTATGGGCCTGAAATTTGCCTACCTGTTTAACTACACATTGGCACTGAAGACAGCGGTCCAAAATCCTCTGGTTGTCTTCAAAATAGTAAGGGGTGAAATGCTTAATAATGAACATTCTTAACAAAGACTGAGGGCTTTTGAAAAAAAATGCTGCTATATACTTTGCATCTTAATGGAAAGTCTTTGGATCCCTGACCTCATTCCAAACATCTGTGAATGCAACATGTCCTAATATTCTCCATGGGAGTATCTCTAGAGCTCATGCCACTGTTAAAACATCCACTGAGAAGTCAAAAAAGAAAAAAAATAGTCAGAGGAGCAGATGCTGGAAATTATCTTTTCCAGTCACCACACAATCATTTTCTCAGAGACTTATGGCCATTGTTACATAAGCTCACTCCAGAAATGATACATAACATTTGCTAGGCTACAGATGAAATAAAAAGGCCACGCATCTGGTAACTCAGTGAATATATTCTGTTTCCATTTGGTAATAAATATTTTCCCCATTACAATTTATACTCCCTGTTTTTCATCAGTCACAGTTCTAACAAACTGCATTTCATCCTTTTCCTATCAAGAAACTGACACAAGTTAGCTTTCAGTATGATAGCACCTTATGTGTAAGCATGGGCACCATACCAAAAAAGTAAGTTAATACAGTTTCATGGCATTCAGTTTGAACAATGGAAGTGTTTTACAATCCAGACAGACAGCACTGGATTCCACACAGCCTGCTGTGGTGGTGATCTATCCCTGCTGAAGAGCTGTTGATTCAGTCGCTGAAATGTGCCATGGAATTGTTAAGTCATCCCTCAAAAGCCTGACATCAAAATAATGTGGCAGCTCATTAAGTATTTTTCATTATAAAACTTCCTAAAGATTTTCATTAATTAGATTTGTGCAATTCAATAAAATAAAGTACAGTTATGGATGACAGGAAAAAGCAGAGTAAAGACTATACTGTAGAATTATGAAAAGCAAAAGAAGTACTGAAACATACTTGAGCCAATCTCTATAATTTAGCAAAACAGTTCAAAACACTGAAAAAGTGTCTCTCCTGTGCAAAGACAGTTTTTAGGAAAGTGTGAAGAACCACACTGACCCTAATTCAGACCCGAGTGTAGTTCCAGAACAGCTTACCAGAACAGAACACACCACTTACAAGGAACAATGACTATTACTGGGATCAGGACTGGAAAGAGAAACATGGAAAAAAGAATTTTTCACAAGTTCTTTTATCACTTATCTACATAATCCTGCACTGCAGGCACAGCTTCTGGCAGAAGGAAGCAGGGAAGACAGCAGATTAGTCTCAGCTTCCTCTCAGTGATGCCAAGGGATCACTGATTTCCAGGAAGGCAAAGATATCATCACATGTCAAATACCAAGAAATGCAATTGCTATCATGTCAGATCTAAGCTCATGTCCCAGATGGAGAGTCTGGCCTGACTCAGAAGAAAACTGGGTACACAGCAGCTGCTCTATGAATCACTGCTCTGAAACAAAAGCTGGGCACGCAGCTGCTGAGAAGAACCAGAAAGAAACCATCGAGAAGGAAACCCCCATCTTCTGAAAAGTCAGGAAAGCCAGGTAGCAAGGTGTTTGGCAGAGCTCTCAGCCCCTGCTCTACATGTAGCCAACGTGAGCCATAATTCACCAATTACACCCCAAGCAATCACAAGCAACAGAACAAAGAACAGAGAACTTTTACACAATAGAGCAATTGTCTGCAGCTCCAACCTCTCACTGAAGCTCAAATAGAAGGTAAAGGTTTCTAAGTCTGCTGCTTCATAAATACAACAGATAGCATCCCAGATTCACAAAAGCATTGAAGCTAGAGCTACAGAGAAACTGGATCCAAAGCTGGAGAATTGCCAAAACTTGAGTATCTCCTGCTGCAGCATTAACTCTTTCATTTTGCTTTTTACTGGAAATGGTAAACAAACTTATGGTGGTTTTCCCATTCATCCCAGCCATAATTAACCTGGGCATGACTATTTTAAACCAACTCATATTTATCCATCCCTACCATACAGATTTCTTCTTCAATGAGAAGGTGTTGTCTGCACTCTAGACTACAGAACCAGAGGCTGCACAATGAGAGCTCCCAATGTTAAGTCAGTGATACTAACAAAGCAATTTCACCTAATGTTGATCTCTTTGCTATGTGCACAGCTTTTTAAATCTTTAATTGCAACTCACCAAAATTTCTCTTTGTTCTTCAAGATTTTTTAAAAAGTTTGAAAACTCATGAAGTGAGGCATCTGTAATATAAAATAATACAAAGAAAGTTTAATCATGTTGCAGGATGGCATTGACAAAATATAGCCACTCATAGTCATTTCTTACCTACCTATGTATCTTTCATCATCAGTCTCTGCATCACCAATGAATTCAAATTTAAAGTCTCTCAGAGAATGGGCAAATTTTCTCTGTGCTGCTGAAAGGTCTGCAAGAAAAAGAGCATGGGTTGAAGGGTAAGCAGTCATTTTATGTAGGCCAGAAGATCTGTCTATGCCTAGAATAACCAACTTTTACAAGAAACTCTTAACACAGGTCTGCCTAAGGACACTACAGGACATCCAGTGTTGCCTAACCCTCTTCTGATAAGGCATTTGTCACACAGTTTTCTTCATGCAAAGCTACATAGTAGAAAGCACATGTGACCATGTGTATAGTGTTACATCTATCCTTACAGTTCACTTCAATTTAGGGCACATGAAAACAAATCTGTAATTACAGAAGTTAAGGGCACAACACTAAGTTGTACCAGTTGTCTTGCTCTGCTAACCTAAATTCACTCCTATATTCATCAGCACAAATACACATCTTGGAATTTTCTAGGTACTATATATAGATAGCTCTGCTAGTGAAACCTTTATAAATATACATAAACCAGATAGAATAGAATTGTTGCACTTGAACTAGAAATTCCATGGAGTTAAACTCTGCCAAAAGTTAAATTAATTGCACAGCATTAAAATTAATTTTATATAATAACTGTTTTGCAATAGCTATAAAACATTTCCAGCAACCCAAATTTAACCCATTAACATTTGACAATTTGAGGTCAGAGGCTGCACTCTTGCACTTCCCAGGAAGTAATCAAACTCCATATTCAGTCACAATATCATCATGATAAACCCTCCCTGAAATTCATAAAGCTGTAAATAAACACTGTGCACACAGTTTTCTGTTGCACTGACATGTGCAGGTTGGGAATGTCACAAGTTCTGGAAGGATGCAATTGTTCTGGAGGGGAAAAAAAACAAGGATGCATGTCCTGGTACACCTCTACCCAGTTTGGAAGGTTTTACTCACATTTTTGTAGTCAGTCAAAGTTAAAGACAATTTAAAGTACTTAGTTAATCTATAATCTTTTTCTTATCACATGCAGTTCTGAAGGGTTAAGAACTCTTTTAACAGGCCAGCTAAGCATTTTGCTCTTTAATATTAACAGGCACTAAAAGATTACCAGCTTGGTCTTTTTTGTTCTAGTTTTAGGAGGGAGGTAATTTGTTTTGGGTTTTTTTTTTCTTTTAGTTTGGGGTTGGGTTTTTTTGTTTTGCTTTACCAACAACAAATTTAAAAAATCACCTAATTTTATTACCAGTCCTGCATCTGACACATCATGTACTTTATCACATGTCACTGAACTGGAAGTTCAGTTCAACCACTTAAAAGGTTAAGTCAAATATTCTACAAACAGCAAAACAGTCTAAAATGAAAAAAAAAAAAAGCTTTTTGATCCTTTTCCTTTCTTTTCACCCATTTCTCATTAGCCCTCTCCCTGCCCATTGTGTAACAGAGCTGTTCCCTCCTAAACCTGTGCATGTACCCTCCAACACATGAAGTAGCAGGATGCTGCACAGGGTTGAAATAACAAGGATGAGAAGGTTGAAGGAAGCAGTAACCTAACTCCCCTGTGAAAGGAAACATGGGTGTTTTAATTCAAATATCTCGTGGGCTCAGCAGCTGTTCATAAAGCAAACAGTGAAAGAAACAAGTTCTGTTGACTGTGAAAGTCTTAAATATGGAAAATAGCAAGGTTCTTAACCATCTAATGTTACACTTATTTGTGAGCCAGGTCACAACACAAGGCTGAAAAGAATTTATTTATGGGAGAATGGTTCCAACAACACTCACTCTCCTAAACTTATTAAATTTCCTCGAATCCAATAATCCCCTCCCAAAGCCCTGTCACATGAGAGTCAGCCCCATGCTAGAGGAAGAAATTGTTTATTATGTTTCTCCTACTTGTAGAGGTGAAGCATTCAAATCATGTTGAGCAAGGTACATTCTCAGAGACTCATGCAGCACCACACACCCACAAAACCCCCATTTCTCTTCATGGACTCAACAGGTACAATATTAGTGACTTTATGGGCCTTTCTAGAGTGCCATCAAACTTCCACCTCTCTTGTGACAGTGACAGCAAACAAAAGTTATGGCCATACCCAGACTCTTTCAGTGCAAAGTCCAACATCTACAACAGCTTGAGAATGGGCTGAATTAAAACACTCAGCCTCTCACAGGATCAGAAACCCACATTCCTGTATTTCTCATTACCGAACCTGCTCGGGGATTGGAAATTACTGACGCAAGAACTGACTATGTTGTTGGAAGCAGTAACCTTTTCACACATCAAAGATATATTAGCAGAGTTCCTCATTAAAATCATGAAGATACATTAAATTTTTGCAACATATTTCCACAGATAATTTCTGAAATGCTTAAGAACCATTACAGTAAATTTTGGAAACCATCGGTGAGTGGGAGGGACTTGGGGATTTGGGTCACAGAATAACAGTCTGATGGGTCGAGAGAAGCTGCAGATACCTGACTATTGAATCAACACCTGAAAGAAAACAACAAGGGGTTTTCTGGATTTTAAGAACTTGGCACTTTCAACAAAACAAGTCACTGGAGCAAAATCAAAACTGAGTGTCAAGCAGCAATGGAGGAAAACTTTCTCAGAAGGTCAGAGCAGGAATACTGATTTCTTTTTTGCTAAGGCACAGGAAAAACTTAGGATGGTGGCTGGAAACAAACAAGAAAGGAAGATAGCACAGCTTTGTGGTGGATTTTCTTACCATCTGACAAACTACAGCCACAGTGAGATACCTGAGACCACCTCAAACCTTGCACTGTGGGACAAGCAACATCAAACTGCTCTGACAAATTCCAAATGTCCTACACTACACACCCAGAAGTTCACCCAACTATAAGCATTTATAAAAACTAGATGCTGATATCATTGTAAGTACCAAAGTGTCTGACTATTGTGCTACAATTTCAATGCTGAGCATTGTTGCTTGAATTAGAAATTTCATAAATGTAACTTGGCCTTCTTCCACAATGTGTCAGAAGACCTTTATTAGAGCAAAATTATTTGTCTGGCACTGACAGACACATCCCAGCATTGTTCCACACCAGCATGACAGCCTGCAGGACCAGGGTGTGTTATTTAGCAGACTGTAAACCCGAATGGACTCCAGCTAAAAACACCAGAATAAAACAGCTCTTGAATACAATTAGGTATCAAACAGCACGAGCAGTTAACTGGTTACGTGAATATTGCTGTGGCCTACTGGAGAGTAACTATTTTTTTCCGTTTAATCTCCACATTTTACAAAGTAACACCAAACTGAAAGATAAAGGAAGCAGCAATAGGGCTGTTGCTTGTTACAAGCTGTGGTTATCATTGAAAGGGAGGAACAGGGCATTCAAGATCAAAGAGTGCTTTAAATATCAACCAAATACTAACAGTGCTGAATACAATGCAATCCCGGCAAACCCTAAGGCAGAGTCCTTTCAAAGATTCACCTTCTAAAGCACTAAAAGAAACTAAGCATCTGCTAAATGTTTTGACCAAAAGGCTGAAGACAGATTTCCAAGGAGAGAAGGGAGGGGACCCAAGGACACCAGGGCTTTTAATTTTTTCTTTGGCATTATTTATATCAGTACAGCATTTAATTTTTTCTTTGGCATTGTTCATATCAGTACACCGTACTTCTTTCATGTTTGGATGCAATTATTTAAAAATACAGCAGAAGAGACATGAGCAGCTGCCTGCTTCCTCACTTTGCTCTGAAACACCTTGGTAACAAGTGCTCCTGTGAGCTTGTCCAGTGCCAGATGTGCTGGCAGTAGCTCACACAAAAACCTTGATATTTTTTCCATTAGGATTTGAAAGAAAATACCTTTGCTCCTTATCTGAGTCGAGCTGAGCCAAGGTGACACCATTAGTTGCTGGGTGGTGGCCAAGCCTCACTTAACAGCACCAGAATCCAATGATTCCCTTTAAGATCAGTACTAATCTCAGTGCTAGCCACACAAACCAGAAGTCTTGCACTAAGCCTGAAAATACTGCTTTCTACAGCTATTCTGGAGCTCTTTTGGAAGGCAGAAGAACTACACCCATTTGTAGGACTGTTAATATTTTTCCACAACAATATATACATTTCTGCATCAAGCTTTTAAGAAAGACTGGAATTACATCACCATTCCTCAATCCTAACTTCAAGTTTCACTGACTCTTAAGAGATACACTCTGGGAATGACAGATTTCCAGCAGCTTTATTTAACATGGATTAAAACTGCTCTGGTTTCATTGAACAACATCCTCCCTAAAAAGCTAGAAGGTTAGCAAACACTTAGATTTAACTATCAAGATCATCTTCAAGCTATTTTAAGGACTAATATTAGATTTTCCAAGGTATTTTTTTTGCAGTGGGCCAAGATCAGGCAAGCCACACACCATTGTGAAAAAGGCAAGAACAAACTGAGGCAGAGTTGGCCTCTCCCCTTTTCTTCCCAGGCATCAATGTCCTACAAGACCCAACAAAGCAGCTTCAGAGGAACAGAGCACTTAAAATAGTTTGTCCAAGAGCTGCGGTACAGACTCGTATGACTGTACTCATATTTTTTTTATATAAAAAATGCACCATCTCAACACTTTAAAAGCAACTCTGTGTTCCTTTTCTGTGTCCCCTTTCACAAGGTGAAAAATGAATCTAATATAATCCATGACACTGAGAACATGAACAGGATTTAGTCACTACCTTAGCAAGGTGGATAAACAGGATTAATTTAGTAACTTAGCAGATGCAGGCCACGTGGCAGAATTCCTAAGAGCGGTAACACATTCCAACACCCTAAAACTAAATAAACTTTTTACTCCTCATTTTTATCTGATAAATATATTGAAAGAGCCATCAACAAAAGAAAATTTACAATGAAACTAAAGCACAAAGTTACTCATTCCCATCCAAAACCTGAATGGAAATAAAGTTCAAAGTCTAAGGGGCTTCTGGAGTCCCATTTTAGTCAGGTCACATCACCCATGGCAGCTCACAGGTTTCTGAAAGCTTAGCAATTTTGGCCATGAGGATTAAAAAGTAACCTATTACTGACTTGTCAAGTCGTTCAACCTCCCTCCCCCCTCTCTTCCCTGCATAATACAGTGCATTTGGTCAATCCTACACCTTTAAAACAAATAAGGAAAAGCTCAACCTCTCACCATTTCAGTTTAATCCAAGCAGCATCCTGCTCATGCTGGTCCAAAGTTGTCTCCAGCTGTCAACAACTTCACACCCTCCTCATTCATATACTCAGGTCTAAGGCAACTCCACATTAAGTGTACCAAAATTAAAAATTGTTTTACTGTTTTGGAAAATCCCTCAGAAATTTTTCCAGGCACATAAGTAGGAGTTTAAATTTTCAAAATACAACAAAAAAGAGGGATGTCAGCAGAAATGTTTCAGGAAAGGTCTTTCAAAGATTAACTGGGAAAGAGTTTTTGCAAGGTGAAAAAAAAAAACCAAAACAGATGCAACAAAATACTTTGCATCAAACAGAAAAAAGGAAATTGCAAGAGTAAAATGAAAAACAAACATCTCTCAGGTAATTTATATGTAAAAACTTGAAATCAATAAGAATTTGAGCAATCTTAATCACTAATGGAATTTTTCTTCTTGACATAGATAAGAACCAATGTCAGTCTTCTACTACACTAAAGTTCAGATTTTGTCACAACTCTCCAAACTAACGACAACAAAGAAGCCAAAAACAAAATCATATTTTTAGTGTTCAACCTAATAAAAAGAGAACTACTAATATAGGGGCAATGAATACCATTCCTCCAAACAGTGCCTCTTTCAGGAACCTACTGCTCCCAAATGTTTCTTCCACAGTGCTGGACATTCCCTATTACCAGTTTTACGGCATGCTGGGGTCATAAATTGTGGTGTAATTTTGGGACAAGTAAAACCAGGCTATTTAGTCTGAACACGTCACATTGTGTAGCACAAAAGACACATTCTAACCTCCCCAGTTCTTAAAAGAGAGAACCCAACTCTTGCAAGAATTTTATGATTCTCCTTCTTTCAAATGCATAATCCCATGGTCTAAATGCCACTACTCCCCATATCAATCAGAACAGGTAAGCTAACAAATCTTTCAAGTGTCAGCAGAGTAGACTAGTTTTTTCATAAATACACAAAATTGTTTGGATGCCACAACCTCCAACCATTCTTTTCTTCTACAGAAAGTACACAGCACAATAAGATAAAAATATATATCAATTTATTTATCAAATTTTTTTCTACCTCTTTTTCTCTAGTTCTACAACTTTTATCAGTGAAAGCAGACTTGACTCATTTCTCCTCTCTCTACCCTTGCAACTACAAGGGTATAAACTCCATAATCCTCCACATCAAGAAACATGCAATTAACATGTTAATTACCACATATGAAATAAAGTAGCATCTTAGGAGAGTATGGGAAAAGTGCCAAGTGCTGCTGGTATTGTCCCTCAGCTGCACCACACCTTCTTGGGCTCAGGTTATTTGCCTTTTTAGCTGGATCTCTGAAATCTGCCAGCAGCCTTACTCCACCCTGCCAAGGGCATTTTCCTCTTTGCATCAGAGGCATTAGGCAAAAAAGCACGTTTACTATCTCAGCAACGACTGAGGTTTTTCTAAAGCATCTCCAAGAAGCTCTTAGGAAAAAGTGTTCCCACCCTTCTGCCAGCTCAGATGGTGACTACATCTTTCAGTTCTGCTTTTCAGGAACAGCCTAAGTTACATTATGAAAGCAAAAGAGAAGCTCCATTCCTGGTCCTACAATCCTGCAGATAAATTCACTGCTTCAGTGGTGTAGGAATATTCCTGCAATCACCCTGACATAAGACTTGTACCCCAAAGTCTCTGCTGAAGAGCCTTGCAACTCCGAGGGAAGCTCCTGTGAAGCACCACAAAGATAATCTGTCTTCAAAGGAATCAGAACCATCTTCCTGATCCCTACAAACTCTGGCCTCTAACAAAGAAATAGAATGAAAGAAATAATAAATTAGAAAGCAAAGAATAAGGAAAAACGAATTTGTAATGCATGAAACTGCGAGGGCATTCCACCAAATTCACATGGTTCCCTAAAATAAAAACCAGCAGTTCAGGATTTGCTGCAAAGGTTTCCCTTTGCCATACTGCACCAAATGGCAGCAAGACGGACACCACTGTTCTACAGTCTGTTCCCAAGAGAAAACTCTTCATCAATCCAGAGGCAATGCGGGAACACACAATATCAATTACTTATACAATCAAAAGTTTCCCTGGTAAAACTTCCTACAATATATGCAACTGTTCAAGTAGCCCAGACCTGGGAATTGCCCTCCAAAAGTGACTGCATTAGACAGTGTGAGATGAAAAAATTCCTTTCAGAGACCAGGATTTTACTATTATTAATGTGAAGATGCATGAATTCAGAATGTGAGATTACAACGCTAGTAACAAATTCTGAAATGGAAATTAAAAACTCGTAGAATTTATAAAACAACTCTGATCACTTAATAAATCATAGATTTCCAGATGTTTTATTCTTCAATTAAAATTATTGACAAACACCACAGATTTGAGGGCCCTTATGCATTACTGCTGTTCAGTAGCAAGTAAATCAGAAGACCAGACTACTTAAGGATGAAAAATTGTGCTAGTTAACTGAAAACATTCTCAACTGGGAAACTCCATAAAAGAAATAAAGTACTTAGAAGAAAAAAATTTGTTTATTCTACAGATACTTATTCAACATCAGCATTCTGAACGTTTAAATTCTGGATCATTGCTTTCATTCACAGACTGAGTTCCCAGACAACTACAACGCTTACATAAAAAAGAATATATTGTGCTGAAATACTGTTTTGATTGCAAAAGAAAAATACCAATTGACTGTTGGTTAGAAGCTAAATTTTGCCATTATGGTCTGCAATTTATAAAAGAGGTTTGTGGTCCAGGGACAACCCCACATAATCCAATCCACACTGTGAAAATGGGCAATGAAGCATTAATCCCACACAATTCATCTTAAGTGAAATAATCACTGAATTCAAAGCACTTTTCTAAACCCAAATAACCAACAGGACACATGTACCTTCAGTCAGCAAAATTTGCTCATGGCAGTCAGGTCAAGTTGTGGCATCAAACCAGCAGAGGTCCTGACCCACCACCGAGGCACGGAGATTCCCCCTTCCAAGAAACAGGACTGGCTTCATTACTTGAAGTCTCTTCTTGCAGAAAGCACATGTCACCAAAACTTCATGTGGTTGGGAAAGCTGGAGGGGAAGCCCAGCTCAGCCTGGGACAGGAAGGTCACAACAAACACACCAGCTTGCAGGTTTTTCATGTGCCACATCTGCTGCCACTGGGCAGACATCACCCCAGAGTTCACATCCAAGAAATATTTCCAGCAAGACCTTTATTTTGGCAGAAATGTCAACATTAAATACCTTTGCAGGAAAAAATATCATTCACATGTTTTTCCCCTCTCAAAACTTTGTCACTTGTATGGAATTACTGCCTAAATATTTGCATATGTAGAGAAAAACCAAGAAGGAGCTCAAACTTGCATGATACTGTGATTTCTCCACAAGAAAACACGTCCAAACGTGCAGCCAGCACAACTGCACACCTATAATTAGGGTGTTAAATGAAAGGGCTACCAAATACTTCATCATCAGTAAGCCCATACAAGGCTCAGAAAAATAAAGTTGTATTTTCACCAATTCCTCTGCTCATGAGTCATGAATGCTTAGCAAAACTCTTCCAGTACACAAAGACTTGAGACAGCACAGCTTCATTCTCCCAAGTGCAAGAGGATTCAAGTGGGAGAGGAGAGAGGAAAGCACAATGAGAAATCAGATAAATGAGCAGCTGAGATCTATAATTCAACACATAATGACCAAGTGCCCAATCCTTGGGCTATTTATTTCCTTATTAAAAGATGAATCTTCAGCATCAAGAAGGACAGAATGACCACAACAGACCCTCAAAGATGGAAGAGTTCAAGAATAACCTTGCTGCAGCTTGACACAGAAGTGAAATCAATCCAAGTTTTGACAGAGAAAACAGCTGGCAGCAACTGTGGTGCAGAGGACAGCCTGTACTCCTGTCATATATAGCTTCCAGAAAAAGCAGTAGAGAGCATAGCAGTGGGTAACTTAACATGATTTTTTTTAGAATTTGAGTAAATTTTTTAAAAAAGCGCCTTATTCCACATCTTTCCAAAACTGTCAAATATGGACTTAAAGTGAAAAGTGCCACAATAGTTGTGTGTCAAAAAAAAAAGCTTTTCTGATAGCTCTGAGTTGTTTCTGACAAAAAACATA
Organism: Ammospiza nelsoni; assembly: GCF_027579445.1. Taxonomy (NCBI): domain Eukaryota; kingdom Metazoa; phylum Chordata; class Aves; order Passeriformes; family Passerellidae; genus Ammospiza; species Ammospiza nelsoni. Next base: position 54,107,238 of record NC_080636.1, read on the forward strand.
TTAAAAATGAAGCTTTTAATTAGGTCAGACTAAAGTCTTACATGAACACAACACAATATTTCAACATCTTTATTATGAATACAAGTTTTCTTTATATAAACAAAGTTGCAGGAAGCACCAAAATACACAAAAGTTTACTTTAAAGGATGAGTTTTATACTCCTCTTTCCCTGCTCTCACTGTTGCTCTTTTAAAAAAGTTATTGCTAGAGAAAGCCCAGATGTTCCAGCCCCATTTCACCTGCCAGCTTCTCCAATTATTGCAATTTATTTGTCTGGGCAAAGAATAAAATTATTGCTTCTGCCACCAATAACTGCTAAGAGAGCTTAGCAGGAAATACTGATTTAAATAGTCAATAATGTAGTGTGGTACATGCCAAAGGAGAAACTTCACTCATCTTTGGTCAGGATGGTTGTGCAAGAGTTGGACTCTGGGCAAAGAAATCCTGTAATCCTTCTGACACTTCCAGATTAGAAATTTTACAAGAGGCCAATTAATCAAATGTAGGCTGATAATGTGCATTTCAAAAGTGACACACAGTAAAACTCACTGACTCTGACTGGGAAAAAACTTTTGACCTTAAAGCTTCTGGCACACAAGCATGTGAAAGCCTCCCTGCTTTGGGTTTCCATAGGGTACATTTCTCAAAAATGAGTTTCCAATCCCAGATATCAGTGGCACTTGGTTCCTGAATCAAAGATCACTAAATGATCAAGAAATAAAATAACTGAGCAAAAGCAATTATAGATAGGCAAGAGCAACCACCATATCCTCATGAGAAGAACAAGGCATGAAAAAGAAACATCTTGCAATCCTACACAGTAGGAAACATAAAACATTTCCATCTTCTAATGCAATTCCATATTTCATTCTGTTTTCAAACAAAAAGAACACTTACAGTATATAACACAGTGAGAATCTTTTTTATATCATTTATATGCTCCATGCTTTGACACAAGAATTAGCTAAAATATACTATTGTGGTTTTAGGGAGAAGTCAAGCTGGTTTTGTTTCTAAATAAGCATAACATACAAAATTTCTGAGTGAAAGCCCAAGCCTCAGTAACTTTTTGATTTTTCCCTCACTTAATTGTTCCAGCTGCATTACTAGGTATTGTGCATTTTGCCATAAGATGTTCTCATGAGAGCAGATAAAGCAGTTTCTTGCCCAAGACAAACAACACCATGAAAGAATTCACAACCTCCTTTAGAAACTCTAGTGTGTATCTCCTGCAGTGGAAGTGACTATTCTCCCCACTCTGATGACATGAGGAAGACTTCCTAAAACAGAGTAGGAATACAGAAGTTGAGGACTTGGTTCAGTCATGTTTGAGTTTCATTGGTGGAAGCTGAGGGAAAAAGAAAGAGCCAGCATTTCCAAATTGAAAGATGTTTTCCAAAGTGCTTCCATTGCCATTTCTGGAGTTGAGGCATTATTCAGCTTGAGATAATTTGTTTATAAAACAGAAAGAATTTATTTTTCCTTTGTCTCTCTTCCCTGCATCCTGTAAACAACAGTTCATATTCAAATAGTGTTCCTGCTTATCATCAGCTTAAGGATCCACAACCCTGCCCTCATAGCCCAGACACACTTGAACACACTTGAAGCTTTAACTGCACATCACAACAAGTGAGAAGCAGACAAAACCAGAGCAGAGACTAAAGCAACCCATGGCTGCCAGCAAATGTTGTCAACTTAATTTAGCCATGTGGCCCTGTGGAGCTCGTTAAAGAAAGATGCAGGACACAATTTTTTATTGGACCAAACCAGAAGATCCCAGTTTATTCCCGTGTCTCTTTATACGGAGTTTTTAAAGAACATCCCCTGTCTGTCCCAAACTGGTCAGTAACAAGTTGTTACCCTGTATTGATTGGTCACTCAATCCCCCAGTGTGTACATGCAGAATGGGTTGTTTGTGACATACTGTTTCCATTTCTCTACCTAACGGTGTAAAAGCAGTTTATACAGGTGGCTAGTGTTTCTCACAGTCCTAGAGTTCTTTCTCAGGGAAAGCAGGTTGTTTTCCACAGTCCTGGAGTTTTTCTCAAGGAAAACAAGTAGTTTTTAACTGCTGCAGCACTGTTCTCTGCTAAGAGCTGTGAGTTTTCTCATGGCTTCTGTCAGCTCAAGTCAAAATTCAGTTTGTAAGGCCTCTGGCCTGCTATTTCACCACCACATATGTGGGTTCCCTTCTCTAGAATGTGACAAAATGAAACAAAAAAACCCCAAAACATTCTGTCAGGCTAACAGCTGGAATGAGAAGCTGCTTGAATTGTGACAATCTATGTTATAGAGTCATAGAATCATCTTGGTTGGAAAAGATTGAGTCCAACCAAAACCTAACACTTCCAAGTCCACCACTCAATATGTTCCCGAGTGCCAAATCCACACAACTGTTAAATACCCCCAGGGATGGTGACTCCATCAATTCCCTGGGCAGCCTCTTCCAATGCTTGACAACCCTTTCAGTGAAGATTTTTTTCCTAATATCCAACCTAGCCTTCCCCTGGTTCAACCTCAGGCAGCTTCCTCTTGCCCCGTTGTTCGTTCCTTGGGTGAAGAGACCAATCCCTACCTGGCTACAGCCTCCTTTGAGGGAGTTATAACAAGGGTCAAGCTCTTCCCTGAGCCTCCTTTTCTCCAGTTTAAAAAATTCAGCTCCTCCTCATAGGTCTGAAGCAGAAGTTCTTTCTCTTGCCCTTCCCTGGACATGCTCCAGCCCCTCAATATCCTTCTTGTCAGGAGGGGCCCCAAACTGAACACAGGATTTGAGGTGCAGCCTCACCAGAACAGGGGGACAATCCCTGCCCTGCTCCTGCTGGCCACACTAGTGCTGGTCCAGGCCAGGCTGCCACTGGCCTTCTTGGCCACCTGGGCACACTGTTAAAGGTCCTATACTCACAGAGGAGCCCCAAATTCCGAATTTGGGGAATGATAAATATACCAAATTATATATACAAAGACAATACATTACACAACAATCTGAAGGAAAAGCTCCAGCTTTCAGCAGTGAGAGCACTGCATCTGCACAATCCAGGGAAGGGACACGTACCTACTCTGAACTGTCCTGCAATACAAACCCTGCTGCCTCCTGCACTCCAGCTGCCCTGGCTCTGTAGCTCAGCTTCAGCACTCTCTGGTACAAACTGTCCTGTCTGCTCACAGAACCTGAAATGCCTTTTATATCTGATTATTTATTCACAGATCAGGCTTGGAAGCAAGCAGAAAACAATTGAGATGATGGAAGAAAACAAAGTATTTAACTAATACAAACACCAAACAGAAACAAAAATTTGAACAAGGCATCACATGTGAATTATCATGACAACTGCAGGGTATAATTGCTTGACTAGGTCTAGATTTTATCAAATTGATAGGGAAGATTAAGTAGTTATCCTCTGTTTGTCTCACTCTTTGCCATAACACACATTACCATAAAAAAGAAAAACTTGAAAATATTAGCAGTTAAAATTATCATCCAACTTATCCACTGCCATGTGGTTAAGTTCATACATTTAGAGTACAAATCAACAAGAAAACAATTTGCTTGGATGACATTCCAGTGAAAAGGGCTCTTTTGTAAACTGCCCTTAAAATAATAACCAGACTTAAACAGGTTTCTTTGGATTGCACTAAAAAGGTGGTGCTTAAATACTCTCTGATCTCTGGTTTGGAGCAAAAGAAAGGACTCAGTCTCAAGTGACCAAGCCTGTGTCTTTTGAAACAGAAGATGACCATACTGCTACATGGAAACTCCTGATCTCTGAGGAAACAAAAATCATAGGCTGTTAAGGAAAATTATGCGCTTTAGTTTTTAAAATCTTTCTTCTGGACATCACAGACCTTTAGAAAAACAACCATTTTGTTTATTTGAAAAAAACTAGGAATTACTCTGGACCCTTTCTCCTTTTTTTAAAGCACTCTAACAGGTGACAGGAATGGTCACAGAAGAAAAGAAGGGTATTTATTCATCTATTCCTGAAAACATGCAAAAGTACTTTAGGAAGGCTGGGCAATATTGCAGAGACTTACTTATAAAAATAAAAAGAACCTGACCTTGATGACTGCTAAGAGGGGAAGGGAGGATTTTATTGGTAAGAGGGAAAAGGGAGGATTTTATTTATTTTTTTTAGTCCTCTCCCTTCTCTTTGACCTTTTCCTTTAAGAAAACAAAGCCACGTCTTCCCTAATACAATACCCCTTGCTTCCTTACAAGTTTTACATTACATTTATTCCAGCTGCAAAACAGAAACCTTTAACAAACCATACAACCTTTATCAAAACAGACAAATTAACTATGAGATAAGAGTCACTCAAGCAGCAAAGAACACCCTAAGAAGTGACCTAAGTAATAAAATGGAGCTCCACATTTCAACAGACATGGGAGCGGCAGAGTTGTTAGACAATGTAACATACATATTTCTCAAAATTACACCTTTCTATCTGGCTCCTTCAGCAGTCTGTTTCTTCCCACACTCAAGGGACAAAGAAAACCTCCAGCTCAGGCTAACATGAAAGAGACACAAGCTTTCCATAAGTTTGAAGTCATAAGCTGAAAGCAAGAGAGGGAAAGACAGACTGACCGCCAGTGCAGTGGTTACTCAGCCAAGGCAGTCACAGGACCACCCAGGTTTTACCTACAATTTAGTATTTACCCCCACTTAAGCACCTAAAATAGTATTAAAAGAGACATACTATCAAAAGCATCTTGTTCTAGAGAACTGAAATAATTGTATTCTCCTCCTTTCCTCCCTCAGAAAGATTAAAATCCAAGAGAAAGCATTACAAGAACTACTTGAACAAATTCTGTCCATTGTTAGGTAAACAGCAACAGTAACACCAGACATAAAAGTGTCCCCTCAGGTTTTGGTCTCTGGTCTCACCACAACCATGATCAGTCTTGCTCAGCTATAGGGATTTAATCCCCCCCTGCCTTTCCAAGTGCCGCTGTAATCTAAACACCTTGGTTTTAAATACACACAGGAGAGACACACACGCTGATGTACAGCAGCACAGTTATTCTCCTTGGACATTCAGCCGTGCCTTCTACATCAAAAACAAAGCCCAAAAGGAAAGCAAACAAACAAACAAAAAAAGCCCCACTGGGAGAGCAAACATTTCACAGCTGGGCTCCTTAATGGGAGAAAATCATCTATTGGCATACTTGAAAAGTCTCTTCTTTCCCCTGAAGAACCACCATGAATGACCACAGTATCCTTGGACCCAGCCACAACACATGGCAGGCTCTTTAGCTGGCAAAGCCTGGTCCTGAAATTCTGCTACTGCTTCTCACAGGTAGTTTCATACGGATAACTAGAGGAATCCATGGAGAAGATCTTTTTAGCTGTGGGAACTACCTTTACGAGAAAACTTCCAAGCACCTGGAATAACAGCAATACATTGTTGTTCCAGAGCAGTGACAGATGCTCTGACATGTCAAATTCAATCCTGCAACAACAGCATGCTCAAGAGCTACTCAACACACAAGTATTTGAAAAGCAAACATAATTAGAGGAGTATTGTGAAGCAGTTTTCACATGGTAAGCTTCTGAAAGGCTGTCAGTAGTTTTCTGATTAAAGAGAAGAGCCTGTCACAAGACAAATCAAGTATATTTTCATTTGCTCAAACCTTATTTTGGATAATTCCCAGCTCATCTGCCACACAGACCAGAAGGAAGGAGTCAGGAATCCCAGTCTTGTATCTCATTTGTGCTGCACTGCTGGTTTGTAATTGTAGGACTACCCATGAAATATCCACAAAACAAACCCCACACCATAAATGTCAATACAACCTCACTACACCACAGGAACTGGCCTCATTCAATCTACAACATATGAAAATAAGGCAGCAAAACACTGGAAACCCTGAAGTGTTCAGTGAATGCATTTGTCAATGACAGCTGGAAAAAACATTTGCTGATTTCTGTAGGACACAGGGGATTCTGAATGAGTCTAGTGATGTAAACCAGAAAGTTTCTAACAATTCTGGTCCATGGCAGACTGCACAGACAAAAGTGGTCCATCCACATGTGGTCCTCAAAACCACAGGGAATGACCTAGTGTACGGTACTGGGACCAGCAACTCTCCTACCCATCTCACCATATAAACACAACATTTTTAGGTTGGGATAAGTGGAATAAGTATTGAAGACAAAGTGTCAGTTCAGATCTTCATGCTTTTTCTTCTGCTCCTCACAAGCAAAAGCTCTTTAGGATTGTTGCAAAACTCTGCAAGATGTGTGAAAGATCCCTCTAAGACAACTAAGGCATATGCCTTAAAATTCTTCCTCAATCTTATTTTCAAGTCCCAGTTAGCACCAACAGATAATCCCTACACTGAATGTTCCCAAATGCATTTCTTTCTTCATTTCTTAACATTTCTTCTCATGTCCTAGTTTATAAATAAAATTATTGCTGAAGCAGGTGAAAAGAAAACCCATTTTAACACATTAGCTGTAGTATTTTAACCTTAATTGTTTTTTTAAGCATTAGTGTCTACATGGATGAGTCAAAATCAGGCTGTAATTTTCTACTTTGCCCATTTAAACCAGCACTTTGCCGAGCTTTACAGGAAGATGCAAACATGCACACTGTAAACTCAGTGAAAAGCAGCTGCTCAAGGCCCAGGGCGCTCCAATCTGTGCTGAGTATGTGCAGCACAACCCAGTATCAAAGCCACAGAGCCAGCAATCAATTAGCACCTTCCAGACCCTGGGGAGGGAGGGAGAAGCAGATGGAGCAGCTCAGTGGTGCTCAGCTGCACAGCCAGACCACAGGTACAGGCACGGCAGGTTTGCACTTCCTCCTACAATCACCATGATTTAGCACTACCTGCATGTTAAAAACATTTCAGTATCATGGCAGTATTGTTTCTTACTGCCCTGAACAGATGAAGGCCACACTGGCACAGAATCTCAGACAGGATCAGTCAGAAGCTACGTAACAAAGAACATTAAGCCTTTAAAGATGATTAGCTTCAACAAGTAAGGCTGCTGTACTTTTGAATTGGCACTTTCAGTCACAATTACCCTGCTGCCAAAGCTTTAGAGCTGTATGTCTGTGACTCTCCAAATGCAGTCCCCTGGACCTCCAGTAACCTGCAGAACCTGTTAAATGTAGTTCAACTGCAACTCTTCTGCCTTTCTACCCAAAAGACCAAAGTCCATGAGAAACTTTGAGGGGTGACACCAGCCAAAACAAATGTGGGGAGGAGGTTTTGAGTGGTTGCATACGGTACAAACACCACAGCAAAAAAATTAAAACATTTAAAAAAAATTTTTAAAACCACACACACAAAAAAAATCCAACAAAACAACTCAGCATGTGCAAACCTGTAAGTGCCACTTTATCTTATGACAGAGGTATTTGGCAATGCTAATTTAAGAGCAAGAATGCCTAACTAAGAGAAATGCAACAGACTCACTGACTTTTATTTACCTTTCTTCTTATTCTTGTTGACTGAGAGACAGATGAGAAAATCCAGAAAATCCACATGACTGCTGGAGAACAGATATCAAGGATCTTTGCTGGTCAGTAGTAACACTTCCCACACCAGCATTACAACTGTAACTCTCTGTAAGTAATAGATTTATTGAAAAAAAAAAAAAAAGGACTGTAAATCATTGTAATTGTTGGGGTTTTTACCAAATTTTTCTACTAATGTCAGCATACTTGCAACTACAGCACAAATGTTAGTTGGATCCATAGCTAAGACATAGATATTTTGTTTACATTTTGCTTACATGGCCACAAGCATTTTCTAGTTATCAACAAAGAGAGCCAGGACAAAAGCCTTTCACTGAACAGAAAATTGATCCTGTCTTTTTGGACTACCTGAAGAAATTTCAATTTAATACCAGGGGAATAGGGAAGAATAAGGAAAAGCAAAGGCAGGATATAAGCACAAATTGAGAGCACAGTGGTCAGACTCCACATGTAGATGGCTAATTTTAATGATCTATAAAAATGTACTGCTGGATACACAGTGTAGTCTATTCAAAATATAAACATGCTCAAATCAGACCTTTAGGGCCAAGTTGAAATAATCAATTAGTAAACTCACTTCTTCCAATTCTATAATCTTTGTTTCATCGTGTACTCTACAGCATTGCAAGAAGTCATACTTTAGTCACTATCACATATTTCATAGAATCATAGAATGATTTGGGTTGGATGAGACCTTAAAGATCATGTAGTTCAAAACCCCTTCCATAGGCAGGAACACCTTCCAGCAGCCCAGGTTGCTCAGAGCTCCATCCAGTCCGGCACTGAACATTTACAGGGATGGGGCATCTAAAACTTCTCTGGGCAACCTGTTCCAGTGCCTCACCACCCTCACAGTAAAGAATTCTTTTCTAAAATACAATCTAAACCTACTGTCTCTCCATTTGAAGCCATTCCCCTTTTTCCTGTCACTACATGCCCTTGTAAATGCTCTCTCTCCATCCTCCTCATAGGCTCCCTTCAGGTACTGGAAAGCTACAATTAGATCACCGTGAAGCCTTCACTCTTCCAGGCTGAAAAATCCCAGTTCTCTCAGCCTTTACTCATAGGAGAGATGCTCCATCCCTTTGATGATCTTGGCATCCCCCTCCTCTGGACTTGTTCCAACACGTCCATGACCTTCCTGTGCTGGGAGCCCAGAGCTGGATGCAGCACTGCAGATGGGATCACACCAGAGCAGAGAAGCAGAATCCCCTCCCTCCCCTGCTGCCCACCATGCTTTGGATGCCCAGGACACTCCAATAATAAGCACACAGCCCAACCAAGTGCCTGTGACCCAAAGAAATGAAACTTTATTTTTCCCTCTTATTTTCATGCCACTGGAAGATGCCACCTAGCCATGATACAAACATGAGAACCCCTTACACAAGGCATCCAGAAATTTACTGCACAGTGCTGCACTGAACAGCATCTTGAACTACGCCTGTACCACAAAACATCAAAGACCATGAAGCTGCTCCCCACCTTCCTCCACCCCTTCATTCAGCTGAAAGCAGCCCAGCAGTGCTGCAGCAACACAGCAGCTCTGAAGAGCAGAACACAGGAGTCCAGGCAGATCCCTTGCTTCCACATTGTGAAGAAACAGCAAATACACTTCCCCTCCCACAGTCAGTTTCCACTTCAGAAACAAACACTGATGACCTGTAGTTTCATTTACTGCTGTCGTGTTGTTCCTGGAGCATTTATCACATCCAAAAGCCTGAACAAAGTTCAAACCAGGATGATAACCCCTACACATGTGACTGCTGGGTGTTTGAGCTGGAAAAAGGCCAACACACAGCCAACACTCTGCCCTGGTTCACCAAGTATTTCCAGAAGTAGATCAGGGAAAACATAATACTGCATTTAGTGCAAACAAAAAAAAAAAACAAAACAAAACAGTTGGAAACACAGAATTCACTTCCCAAGGAGCAGAAATGCATGCAGAGGAGCTGATAGCAACTAAAGCCAATCTTATCTAAGGCATCTCAAAGTCTCTGCATACATCACTTCCCATCCTGATGGTGGGGGAAATAGATTTTTAAAAGCGCAAAAGAACAATTTATTTTTTTGAAACACCAACTGAGACACTATTTTGGGACATAGTAGGATTTATTTTCCAAGAAAGACCATGTATTAGAACCAGTGAGCTGGTAATTTGATCAAATTGCATGTTCAACAGACATCACTAAAATCCCTGATCAATGGCAGCACTACCTTTATTTCTGCTACCCCACCACATACAAATGTCATTTCACAACTAAATGTGGGACCAAGATGAAAACACCCATTGCTGGGTTTGTGCAAATCCTGCAGCCATGGGAAAAGGACCACCAAGGATACACAGTACACAGGGAGGAAGCACATCACACATCACCCTCATCCTTTTAAGAACCACAAGGACAAACTGATGGCCAGTATTGCAAGGAAAACTGGATTCAAACATGAAGCAACTCTGACCTGCTGCTGGCTGAAGCCAAGTCATGAACCCAGAGTAAGATACAGACAAAGTGTGACTCTGATGATATCATTTATAGCAGCCCAGCAGCTGGCAAATGCCACACACATCCATGTCCTCTGCACACATCAGCCTGGCCACAGCCCTGGAAACACATCTTCCTCCCAAATCAAACTGGCACCTGCATGTTTGCAAACTCCAAGCTGCAAACTATCTGCCTAGCTTCATATCCTTGCCACTGTTCGAGCATCCCAAGCTCAAAACAGCTGTAGTTAGGCAGGAATATTGGAGGAGCAGGGGGCAATGATTTCACACTAATGAAATGCCCTGAGAAAACAAACAAACAAGCAAACAAACAAATAAATAAATGTAGTGTATGTCTGCCAGTACACAAGTGAATTGGGATAAATTCTGTTTAAAAAGTAGAAATAAATACATTGAATTAGGAAAACTGGCTTCATGCACAAAACAATATAACCAGGCTCAAGAGACTTTGTTTCATGTTCCAGCCCATGAATAGACTTTGATAAAGTCACTGACTCATGCTGTGCCCCAGCTATTACACAGGAAGGTACCTCAGCCTCTTATCACCAGGATAAAATCTATTAGTGAACAATACACTCAGCTATTCAGGTCACCACATCTCCCTCTCACCACTTCTGCTACAGGTACACAGGTAATGAAACAGGGTACAGCTATATCATTAGAATCTTAAATGCTTGGGTTTTAAAACAGTGGGCTGAACTTACACGGATTATATGTTAAAGGGAGCATTAGTTATTCTTCAGGAAAAAAGATGCATAAATCCACAATTAAAACCTTTGAAAAGACACCTGTATAATGAAAAACAATACTTTTGAAATTGAGGAATCTATCTTTTCAGGCAAACCAATCTATAGGCACTGGCATAATCCCAATGCAACCTGAAGATGGAAATATAACAAATATTTAATCAAATCTTCAAATACAAGAGTAGACAGCCACTATAAATCTTAACCTTGATGACTCTATACAGCATGTGTAATGAAGCAATAGTTTCAACTACATACAAAAAACTAGTATTCTCATCACTAGTCTTCACTCTTTTTAAAAGCTGAATGACCCAAACATAACCTCAGAGTAAGCCAAGTGCCTTCATGTAGAATTTTCCTTTCTTAGCTGTATCTCACAATATTTTTTTAAAGTTCTCTTTAATACTACAACCAAAAAGGGATGATGACGATACTGCAATTTTATACTTGTACATGTTCGACAAATGCTGTAATTTAAAGTGAAGGTCCACTGCAAACTAATTGTCAACAAGTTGGGGGTTCATTATCCAGATCACCAGATTCATATCTGACCTAGATCACAAGCAACTAGATGGTTTAATCCTCTAGCTGCCAAATTCTTCATCATGCTATGAAGACATGCCCATCAAGTCATATTCACACCATCCAAGTATGTGAGACAAATCAGGAACTACTTATTAAAAATTTTAACAAGTTACCAATTAAGAGGTTATTTTAGGAGCTTAGGACTCATGGAAGCTAGAAACAGTTTAATTTGCTTATAGCCACACAGAAAATGCTGAGCTTCCTCCAGCATTTTCTGAGTGTTATTCCCTAGCTAGAGACAGAAGATGCCACAGTTTCTCTCTTGCAGTACTGACACAATCCAGCTGATTGAGGGAAGGGAAATCTTGCCAGGCATCAGGCAATAAGTTGCCCCATCCATTCTGCACACACACAGTTTAGCTAAGTATGAACTGGGGAAACCAGAAGGCATTATAGCACTTCTCAGGATATCTAGGCATCTTCAGGGGAAAACAATAAGAGTTGAAGTCTGTATAAATAATACTCTAAGTTTTTTATAGCACTAATTCTGTCATGGATCGTATCTTCATTTTCATGAAGTAAGAAACTACCTTTCCCTGATAAGTTTGCTTTATCCTTGGTTAAAAAAAAGTCTAACAACATCACAGAAATCGGAGAGAAACAAAAGGACAACAAAAGGAAAAAACAAGAGAGCTAGCAATACACTGGTGGGGGCAGGGGGAATAACATCATTACCAACTCCTGTGACACAGCTTAAATAATACACTGTGATACAGCCAAACAGACCAAATAAGAATAAGATACAAACATATGTTACAGTTTATCTTCTATTTATTTGAAAAAGCAGTGGGTTAATGACTCCATAAACCAGAATTATCACTTCTCCAGGGAAGTTCAACTCTAACATCCCATGGACTGGACCAAAGGACTCTCTGGCTGCTGCACAGCACTGCACTGAAGCCATCCAGCAGCCAGATTCGTATAATAAGGAACAGGGTGTGACAAAGCCAGGCTATCAGCTGGAAATTGCTTTAGACAGCTGCAAACTTAGGTTTGCTTTGGCTTTCTTCATGCTTTCAAAGAGGCTTCAGTCACAGACACTCAAGTTCTCTCTGTGTCCAAGGCCTGACAGTGTTAGAGAAAATTGGAAACACAACATGCCCTTTCCAAAACCTACAGATGACACAAGCCACAAGCTCACCACATTGTTTTTATGCTTTGTATATTTGAAGTTTCATTCGATTCCAGGAATTTCATAATTCACTCTGTGGCTCCAAGCAAAACATCAATAGGCAAAGTTGTTTTGCTCAATTGGTGCAACTCCTGCTACCTGCAGGAATGTGCATTTCAGAAAAACACCACTAACTGCTCCAATTTATTCTTTCTTGAATTGTGAACTTTCTTTTGAAGCTAGGAGAAAAAAATAAAAAGGTGCAGCCAACCAAATTAAGCAGCAGAAGAAAGAATTATGAAGGCAACTGAGCAACTGGTCACACTTGGTTGAAAGCAACCACAACTATTTCTAACTATATCCATTTAGCGTGTTTGCCACAGTAACCCAGAAAGACTTTTCCTCTGATAGTAGGAAATGAAAATTAAGAGAATCTTAAAGCTAGAAAACAACAAAACACACTCATTCAAAGCTCTTTTAAAGGAAAGAAGAGAAGAACTTTTACTTCACGTTGCATCATGTCCTTATCTTCCCTGTCCCCTCTCTTAGGAATTTGCCTATGATATCAATAATTTCTGAATTACTTTAAAGCAGCCCTCTTTCATTTATCAGCAATATAAATATATTTTCATTTCTTAATATAAATGAGCAAATTTTGATCTGAAGAACACAGAAAAGCATTAAGGGAACAGAAAATAATTGTTTATGCTTTTCCTTAAACTCAAGAGCCAGCATTTGCACATTGCGTATTAATTCTGCAGAAATGATGCCCATAGAAATCCCAGGTTGCTTAAAGGATTCTTCCAACAGTTAGATGATCTTGGTCACGTTATCTGCAATTTCAGCAATCACAGGGACACTTCTGCACACTCATGTTTTAGTTGCTTTTTCTAAATTGCATCCCTCTCCAGTCATTAAAGAAAGCAACAGCAGCACCTAATACATTGCATGACAGCCTCACTTAATCCAACATTATAATCCATCTAAAAAAAAGGGAGACGGGAGACACGAGGTCAGTATTAAACTAAAGAGATAGATGGTTAAATGTTGCTGTTCCTCAGCACTAGGAAGGATTGACAACTTAAGCTCATCCTGGGACTCTCAGATACTCAGAATTACAATGTTTGAAGTGTTTCACAATGTCTGCACATCTCCCAGTCTCCTTTTATCAAACAAGGAAAGTTTTTATGCTTTAATTAAATATGTAATTTATATATTTGGCATAGCAAAACTATAGCCTTTTATTTTAGCACAGAATGGATGAAGCATCTACACATTTTTTTCTAGATGTTCTTTCTGCAATGCTCCCTTCCCAAAAACAACACTGGCAAACCAATACAAACACATTTACTGCTGACAGGCCATGATTTGGCCACATGACTGTCCTGCCTGTATTTCAGGTATTAGCGGGGTCAAATCTAATTATCAGAGACAGCTTGACAAGGCCTTTCAAATTGTTCAGGAAAGGTTCACTTGCCAGAACCCTAATGGAAGTCACGGTCTATAAAAAAAAAAATCTCACCCAGTTCAACTGAGCCTTGCAGTTCTGCTGACAGTTTTGCCCAATACATCACTTCACATAAATAATCTCAGTCTAGCAATCCTCTGTGAGTACTGTGAGGAATTTAGTGACCCACAATGTGTAAGAAGTACTGCCCTCAATGTTTACAGTCAAATGAATGAGGTTTTCTTCCTACATGATGACTGCAACAGAAATTACACTGGTATTAATCGTACAAATTATAAAAGCTTCTGTATGAGTACGACAGAGTGCTTCAGGCTATTCTGCCCTTCAAATCCTGCAATTCAAATAACAACCCTGTCTAGCAAGGGACAGCATATCAAAGAAGGTGTAAGGACTGAATTACAAGTTTTTCTAGTTAGTGGGTGTTTCTTCCCTTCATTTCCTGCCATGGGTGAACGGTACACAGATACCAGGATGCAACACACAAGCACACATACAAGTGTCTGGAGTTCATGGGAACACAACATAAGCATAACTCAGATTACCACGATTTTCATGCAGAAACAGCCATCCAAAGCAATTAAATGTTCAGGCAGTGTTTCAAGCAGAAATGTCTAACTTAGGAAGATAAGGAAAATTACCCAAGGGGAAGCATGTTAGCATATCTGATTAAGGAAGTGACCAGTATAGTGGAAAGCAAGAAAGGAAAGTACAATATCCACTTTCCTCAGAGACCCTAACAGAAAAGTTCTGCAATAATTTATACTTCAAGTCCTTTGTTTCTGTGTACAGAAATGATACAATAATTGTTTAAATAGAAAAGACAGCTACATCTTCCAGGGGTAGAAGCAGAGCAGGCGGGGAAAGCAAATGTTCTGCAAGGGCACAGGAGAGCTAACAGGAGGGAGTTGCAGTGCCTGAGACTTTGCACCAAAAGCTCCAGCACAGGACAAAGTCTCTCACAGACAGTTTCTAGCCCTTAGAGAAGTTGTATTAACCAGGGAGCTTGCACTGGCAGCAAGAGCTAGTATCAAAACCAGCCCTAGTACTGAACGCATCAGTAGCTTTTCCTCTGGAAGCTCCAGAAGGGCTTTTCTATTTTCTACCATTACAGCTTTCCACTAGCTGTGTGCAAGACCCTGAATACAAGCTTGCACCCAGGTGGACAAGGGCCCTCAGTACTGTCAAGTGTTTGTTTATTTTTCATCTTCTTTAGAGGCACATTTAAAGCTGGAAGTGCAACATATGTTACTGACCACAAAACGCTCACCAAGTACTGTGTAATTGTGGGGTGATGCAAGAGAAAGAAGAGATGCCCTGGGATGTCAAGAGACAGAGTCTGATGAGAAGGAAACCTTTAAAGAAAAACAGAAACAAGATCAGATTCACTCCTTTCAGAAGACCTCTCCGTTCCTGTGGCCAAAACCCACAGCAAAACATTATGGCTTTTCTCCAGTCCAGTCCACTCTTTGAAAACTAGTGATTTGGTCTCAAACTTATTTAGAGTGTAGAGTTGGCAGTAACAGGCACTTAATAAAACAAACATGAGTATCATAAGCTGATCCTCCCTATTTCTACATTGTAGCAACTTATACCAAAATAAAGCAAAACATACCAAAGACCAGTGTAGGATTCCCAGACAAAGATAGTACAGTAAGTTTTGAACAGTGCTCACAGTTGCAGAGATTATACAGAACTGAGAGCAGAAAATGGATGGTGATTTCCTAATTACAGCCCAGTAAATGAAGAAATTTTTCCCCCAAAAAAATAATTTCTCGCAGTAAAAGATATATAAAATCATCATTTAATCCTTCTGTATTTAAAACTTTATTTACAGTGCCATAAAGACAGATGAGACAAATAGTTCACATACAATCAGCTATATGGATCCAAAGGGAAAGGAAAAGCACTCATGTTTTCTTTCTCATGTATGGTTGTGGGAAGGAAGAGGGAAACCTTCCCCTGATATGTCTCAATCCCACAGCAGGCATCTGCAAATGGGAACCTCTGCATAAACAGTCTTCTTGTATTCTTGGTCTGATGTCAACTCAAAGCACAACCATCCTCTTGCCCTTATTAGTAACAGAGATTAAGAAATACTTTATAAGGCAAGTAAAATTACTAATACAAAAATAGCTTAAAAATTTTAAACTTTATGACTCTTGGCAATGTACAATTAAACTGGCTTGCTGTTGCCCATTGAAACTCCAAATCCCGCCTGATTCTCAATTTGTTATCTTCTTTCCCATTGGTGGAAATAAAAGGCAGACTGGCTTTACATACATTCTATATCTTCACTCCTGGTTTCCAGAGATTCCCACTACTCTAAGACATTTATCCATACATAATCAATATAAAACAGTGGAACCAAGTAAGATTTAGTTCATGCTTCATTTAGCAGTTCAGTGGGAGCCACCTGCTTTGTGTTAGGGCAAGACTTGAGCTAGGATTCATTTGCAAGGCTTTCAGATTTTTCTTTTTTTTTTTTTTTTTTTGTTATTAGTTACCATTGTCAACAGACAGACAGAGAAGGATCCAAAACTTCAGTCAATTACTTTTAGGGCTGGGTAGCAGCCAGCAGGAATGCTCATTGCTGGGTTCAGCAGAGGTTTGCCAGATGATGAGAGATGTTAGAATCAGCAGCGAAAATTTCCTTTCTTGGCTTGTATCTGCTAAAGGCTACAATCACCAAATTAGGGCTAAGGATGGGTTCAGAAGAAAAAATTTAGAGCTAAATTTAGGACTGGTGTCAGTAGTAACCATCTGTAAGGGCAGAGACTGAGTTGGGTAGGGCCACTGATAGGAAAAGGAGAAGACAGAGTCAAAACTGGCAGTGAGCTCCAAAGGCTCTGCTCTGTGTGAGGCAGACTGAAGCGAGGAGCAGCAGAGGCAGCACGGAGCCAAGGGACACTGCAGGGGCTCAGGGTGGCACAGCCAGCTGCACCTTCAGCCTGAGTGAGCTGCTCAAGGTGAGCTCTGGACAAGCCAAAGGCACTGTACTGTAACTAGGCAAGCGTGTGTAGATTGTTGCCTGACTGGATGTAGCTCTGGAACCAATTGCTGGATTTGGGGTACATTTCCAACCAGCACAAGCCAAAACATTCAAAATTCCCTCAGAGCACCAAGGTAAGAACAGTCCCATGTCCTCCATATTCCAGAAAGTACCAAGAATCAAACAGATGGCTTCACCACCTCGTTGGAACATTTAACATGACTGCACAACAAAACTGAGCATTTAAAATCCAACACTCTCTCCAAATCTGCAAGAACCTACACCGAAACAGTTCTGATCACTGGTTGGGGGATTCAATGGGCAGTCCAAAACTCTCACAGTTTACAGCCCAATCCCAATGTCTCCAGGCTGTCTGACAAAACAAAATATGCCAATGCATGGGTAAAAAGGTTAAATGTCAGGGCCTCCTAATAACTAACTCTATCTCCAGTGAGGGCTTGATGTGCAATCCTATCTAATCACTTGGCCTCTCCCTTCAGCCATGTGTAAACAGAGCCACAGCCCAACCTAGTGCACAGGATGTTGAAACGTTCCCATCCAAAATGCTTTAAGCACTTAGAATTTTTAAGTGCTATATAGGTTAAGAGCTTTGTTTGTTTATTTTTAAGAATAATCTCATATTAATGTGCACATACTTCACTTGACAAAAAAACACAGTGCTACAAACAGAACACAGGAAACCATTACCAAGACTTTAAAATGGGTTGTGACTTGGGTGATCATAAGTAAATAAACTTACCTTTAATTCTTCTGATGACATTTTCTGCATATAAATCCTTCTACTGGGTTTTTCTAGTGGCAACCCCAAATAAGGAGCTTCATGCTATCAAGAATCCCAACCACACCAAGCTGTTCATTGCAGGAGTATAGGGCAAAGCAAGGAATTTCCCTCTGACTTGAATTCCTAAGTATCTGGTATCACTAAGAGTATGCAGAAGAATTAGTCTTTGCCAGACAGACGTGCTTCGTTTTGCTGGGACACAAAACAACAACTCTCAATTCCCTCTATTCACATTCATTACCCACTTACAGCTGTAACTATGTATCCTCTTGAACTGAAAACAAACATTAAACCAGCTCACACACAAACATCATTATAACTTAAGAAAACAAACATTAATGGAACTGTTTACGACACCAAGGAATCCTCAGCTCCCTATACTGCACATACCACTAAAACATTCCCATGGGCTTTGATCCAAAAACCACAAGAAGGCCATCAAGTATCAAAAGGCAACTTGAGAAAAGTGACTGCCAGCAATCAAATTCAACATGTTTAAGCAAACAGAAAACACAGGAAAAATTAAAACAAATTCCCTCAATAATGCTCAATAAGTGAATGCTATCATTCAATATTAATAAATATTATAATGTTATACAAAACAGTATTTTTTTTTTCTTTTTCCTCCTGGGAAAGGTTAGATAATCCATCACCTGAAAAGGCTGAGGTAAACTGCACTAGAGAGCAGTATAATGGGTCCCTCTCTGGAAGGAAAGCAACTGGGAATAAGCAAGTATCTTAAAGAAAGCAAGTAAAAAAGAAACCACACCACACTCCTCCCCAGAAGAGAACTGGCGTGCTCTCTTCCTCTGACATTACTAAATACTGACATCAATTTTTACAGAGCCACAAAAGAAATGTCTTTCCCCCTTCTAATTGTTCTGCTGTGACTAAAACTTCAACTGACATTGGCCACCCTGGTCTGAGGATATCTTTTCCAAAGGCCAGCAAGAAACTAGAGGCACATGTTCTGAAGAAGATTTGATTCAGTCATTGTTCTCTCCTACAGCTCTACCCTAAAACCTCTTAGGAAGCATGAGCATGTCCCCATGGTAGCATGTGCTAAATGCCTATTAGACCTTTCCTGTTCATCCCTAATACTTAAACTTGAACATTCACCAGAGTTTGCTCTATAAATGTTCACCAGAGAGGCAGCTGAAGACATCAAATGAGGCGACGAAGGCAGCAATTTCTGCTGACTACAGCAGGAATCTGAAAAGTTACATTACTCAGACCTCTCAGAGGGAAGACAGAGAAAGAAGAGACAGAATCACCAACCACTGAGTTCACGTCAACTATTTTCCAATCAAAATTCCTTCCTGGCATCCCCTAGTGCCTCTGCTTGTCACTGGGAATGCCTCCCCAACACACCCATCCAGGCACTCAGAACAAAACTCAGCAGCTGCTCCTATCTCTCTCAGCTACTACACTAATAATAGGGTCTAGGAAGCAATGTTCCAATAAGGCTGTTCAATAATGTCCTCATGATTCATGAGATCACCTCCAGACCATTAGTAAATATGGAAATATTCTATATTTAAAATGGAAATTGAAAGAAAGAATTTTCTTTTCCTGAAACCCGATGAAAAACAGCATCCTTATTCAAAGATAACACTCTTTAAAAGATAAATTCTCTTAACAAGGCTTTGCTGTCAAACCTGACATATCAAAAGCATACAATCCCTTTCATCTGCTCACAAGTCTTCAAGATCCTAAAAGCAAGCAAACCATAGCTATCACTACAGGAATGGAAAGCACATGCATAAAGCTTTATTTACAAAAGGACTGAAATGGAAATAAATGTTGATAGAATTATTTGAGAGTTATTTGACATTTTTGTGGTATCAGAAGCTTTTGTTTCAGGAGGGGCTTTGATTTCTTGTTTCAGTTACGTGTTGCTTACAAACACAGTAAGTTCTACTGAAAGAAACCTTTCTCTGTACCAGAGAAAAGTGGTGGAGGAGGCACTATCAGATTACTTGCCTGTGTGGTCCAGTTGCTTCCCCCATCCAAAAAAAAATTGCTACTTTTCCTGCCTGACATCTTAGTTCCTAATTCCATTTTTAAATGCATTGATGGTAATTATGCCAAGCTAATTTCCAAGAAGGTACTAAAGCCAGATTCTTTCTAAACACTTTCATTTCAAAAACAACAAAAAAAAAAACATGCAAGAGGGAAAAAAACCCTCCTCAATGAAGCAAGCTTAGCAATAACTTTACCAACCTGAATTAGTACATCCATGAAGTGTTATAGCAAGGTTGGCATACCTGTTTTTCTTCACATCTGCATGCTTACTATTTAAAAAAAGTGAATGATTAAATGCTAGAAACCTTAGAAAAGCCAAACTGCTGACTGAAATTTCCACTGGAATAATCTGCATGGCAAGGGCAGAACAGCTGCCTTCTGAGCTCATACTTCCATGCCCTCTGTACTGAGATGTCCAGCCCATGACTGCAGGAGAACATGGAACATCCTCCTCTCGGATTCTGTATTAAGCTAATTTACTTGAAGAGGATAAAAACAGTTTATAACTACTGTCTAATTCCAATCATGACTGCAGAAAAAGAGCAGCCTTCCCTAATCCAGAAAGGACTCATACACAACACTTCTTTGTGACATTTCAATATTCATTAAATGCTTAGCAGATTAATAGCCCTAAATTTGAAGCAATAGATTAAATAGTGCTGAAAAGAAAGATATAAACTAGTGAGAGGTTTGCCCAAAGCTGCTCACAAAGTCACTTCTCTAGACACAGCTTGGTCTTTCATTTATAACATAAAATTATTCATGTATATGAAAAGAGAACTAATTTTGCAGACATGAACCATGACCACTATAGAAAAATCCTCAAGACTGGCAGCAACCTTTTTGCAGCACCTAAAATAAAAAAAAGGTGCCCTATATAAAAATTATGTTGCACCAAATTATAAGGTATTTTTCTAAATTAATAAAGAGGAATTCATACCTAAGACACACTCTAATTACAGATCTATTACAGTGGGTAATGAAGGCAGGAAGGGAAATGGAATTTCCAGGTAAGTGAAGACAAAGAATCATTTCTCTTGAGTCTCAGCTGCATTTCCCAAATAAAATTTGCGTCTTACATATCTTATACTACATTTACAGTGTAATATTTGTACATGCACAATAAAATTTTGTTTGTTGTGTGTGACTGACCTTTCTCACAGACCTTCAATCTGCTTGTTTTCAGGTCTCAGCCAAGGTAATTTCTAGTCATCAATACCCTCAGAGATGATTGCACTACTTGGCTCACTAGGTTCCAATCTCCTTCAGTTTTGCTATAGGCCCCCAGCAAAGTTCATCTAAATAGAGTGCCAAGTTCTATATATGACATTCAAGGATGCAACACAAACATTTCCTTAGTTCATTACACTAACTACACAAAAACTTGAGCTGCATGTCTGGAACTTAGAACTACTACTTCACAAAACATGGCAAAAAACTGCAGTGAGAGGAGAGACACAATTGGCAATAAATTTCCATGCTTGACTAGCGAGTTCCCAACCCCTCAGGATGGCAGCCTTCCCCCTCAGGTACAACAGAACCTCATGGGACAAGCAGTAATGGTGTTGGAAGACACCATTATAAGACACAAAACACATAAATGTGTTTTGCAAAACAAAACAAAAACAGCCATGGGAGAGAGAAGCATTTCTTTCAACATCAGGTTTTCTTTTGCTGGTTTTGGCTGAGATAGAGAAAATTTTCTTCATAGTGGCTGGTATGGGGCTGAGTTTTGGATTTGTGCTGAACACAGTGACAGTAATAAGGATGTTTTTGTTATTGCTGAGCAGGGCTTACACACAGCCAAAGCCTCTTCTAGTTTTTGTATAGCCTTGCTGGTGAGAAGACTGGGGATGCATGAGAGGTTAGGACAAGACCCAGCTGGGACAGATGACCGCAACTGAATGAAGTTTATATTACACAGAATATGCTGAGTTGGAATGGACCCACAAAGATCACGGAGTCCAGCTCCTGGCCCCGCACAGCACCATCCCCAAGAGTCACACCACGTGCCCAAGAGTATTGTCCAAATGCTTCCTGAGCTCTGTCAGAGTTGGTGCTGTCACCTCTTTCCTGAGGAGCCCATTTCAGTGTCCAACCATCCTCTGGGGAAAGAATTTTTTCCTGATATCCAAGCTAAGCCTCCCCTGACACAATTTCAGGCCACTCCCTCACATCCTGTCACTGTCACCACACAGAAGAGCTCAGTGTCTGCCCCTCCTCTTCCCCTCATGAGGAAGCTGTAAATGCAGTGAGGTCTCTCCTCAGTCTCCTCCAGGCTGAGCAAACCAAGTGACTTCAGCCACTCCTCATATGGCTTCCCCTCAAAACCCTTCAGCACCTTTCTTGCCCTCCTTTGGATGCTCTCCAATAGCTTAATATCTTGCTTATACTGTGGCACCCCAAACTGCCCCCAGCACTCAAGGTGAAGCCACCCCAGTGTAGAGCAGAGCAGGACAATCCCCTCCCTTGCCCAGCTGGTGATGCTGTGCCTGATGCCCCCCAGGACAGGGCTGGCCCTCCTGTCTGCCAGGGCACTGACTCACATTCAACTTTCCATCAACCAGCACACCCAGGGCCCTTTGCAGAGTGCTGCTCTCCAGCCTCTCATTCCCCAGCCTGTCCATACACCCAGGGTTGCCCCACCCCATGGGGAAGTGCAGAACCCTGCAAGTGCAGAATCTGGCACTTGCCCTGGCTGGACTTCACCTGGCTGGTGATTGCCCAGCCCTCTATTTTGTCAAGGTCTCTCTGAAGGGCCTCCCTGCCTTCAGGGAGTCAACAGCTCCTCCCAGCTTTGTGTGATCTGCAAACTTGTTTAGCATCCCTTCCAGTCCTGCATCCAAGTTTTAATGGGGATGTTGAAAAGCACAGGACTTAAGATGGAGCCCTAGAGAACACCACTAGTGACAGGTCTCCAGTGCACACCCTTCAGTCCAGCCCTCTGTGCCCAGCTGTGAGCCAGCTGCTCACCCACTGCATGCTCTGTTTGTACAGCCTGTGCAGAAGGACCCTGAGAGACACCAGCCAAGCTTTGCTGAAATCCAAAACCTTTACATCAGCTGGCTTCCCTTGATCAAATAGCTGCATTTATTGTCATTAAAAAAAAAAAATCCAGTTTGATCAGCAGGAATTTCTATACCTGTGGTGTCATGCTCCATATATAAAGAAGGGAGAAGAAGGAGGAAGTGGGGGAATGTTTGAAGTAACAGCATTTGTCTTTCCAAGTAACCCTTACAGATGACTGGGCTCTGCTCTCCTGGAAATGACTGAGCACCTGGCTGCCTGCCCATGGGAAGTGAAAAATTCCTTGTTTTGCTTTACTGATGCTCACGGCTTTTGTTTTCCCTGGGTAGAGAACCCAGGAGTTCTCTAGCTTTCACCCTTCTAATTTTGTCCATAGTCCCACCAGCTGGGAGAATGAGCAAGTGGCTGCGTGATTCTCAGCTGTTAGCTGGGTTTAAGCCATGACACTCCTAAAAATTAAAAAAAAAAACCCAAAATATAAAGGCAATAATTCTAGGTAGTTTGATTTCTTTTAGCAAAGATGCTGAATCTCCTGGAACAAGAAAACAGCTACAATAGGCACAACAGAAATTTGAAACTGTGCATTTTGAAATGACTGAAAGCATAAAAAGAAGCACAATAAAAGAACAGGAATATTACCACAGAGCAAGTGTTTGAGAGCAGACTGGACAAAGTCAGCTTTGTTCCTGAAAAGCTTGCAGGCTGAGGAGTTGAACAGGCAAAAAGCTTTGGAGAAACAGTCCTTTGGCCCGTGACTGAGTTTGTCAGTCAGTCCAGGCCTCTCCAACAGAGAGCTTACAACCTGAGATTGTAAGAGGAAAAAGGCATGAACAAGTTACACTGTTTTGCTCTCAGAGCACTGATGCGCTCCAAAGGCTGACACTATGCAGCAGTCACAGTCTGTTAATGCACATAACCTGCAAGCTCAGCCCCAAAACAGAATTCTAAGAACTGGGACCCACTGTCAAAATGATATTTTTACAAGTTTGTGTCAAGTCCTCCATGATCTGGAAGCTCCCTCCACCTGTTTGCAAGACAACAGGATTTTCTTTTGAAGAAGCACATCCTAAGCAATTACACTTTTATGTAAAACTGCTACAAGTTTACATATACTTTTTTTTGCTCCAACACATAAACATTCAAATATTAGTAATATTTTTCAAAACAAGCAACTCTAATGACTGACAAAACCACAGATTAAATCAAAACATTTACATCAGCTGGCTTCCCTTGATCAACTAGGTGCAAAAAAAAAAATACAGTGTTCTCTCTCTGCTTGGGAAAACATCCCAATTTTTGAGATTTGATACAATAAGGCTTAAACACTTGGTGTATGACAAACCTTATACTCCTCAATACTTTTCATCACTATTTAATCTATTGCTTCGAATTCAGGGTTATTCTAAGTCCCCATGCCTAATGGAGGAAGCCTAATGGAGGACATGGACACATTCAAAGCTAAAAACCACTCACTAGCAACAAAGTGGCTGAGAACCTGTTCCTGGACACCACACACACTACAATGTCCTTTCAGGCCCAGCTCTGGTACAAAGCCCTGCTCAGTTTCATCCTGGATACTCAATTTTCCCTGCCAAATTAAACAAAGCATTGTTTTTCCTCTTCAAGGACATGCAGTCCCAAGCAGCCAGGTGCACATACAAAAGCTGACAAGGACCCAGGGAAGCTGTAACAAGGAGATCTACTGAGAGACAAAGCCCATCTCTGACCCACCTATTGAGCCAATAACCTCCACCTGCCCAGTCCTATCATTTAAAAAGGCAATAGAGGGTTTATTCAAAGGTCTGGGCTGTAGTAAAACCATAATCTGTTGAATAACACTATGATTTTCTATCCCTGTAGATTATTTTCCCCTCATGCTTCTCCTTTCCCACAAAAGACAAGCTTAGCATGAATGATTTACAGGAACTTCTGATTTGGCCTTGGCCTGTGATGGCCACATAGCTTTTGAGGGCCTGGATGTTTTCTCTCTATTTTTATCCTGAAAGATGAGCAAACACACAGGATGGAAAAGAGCGACAAAGGGAGGAAACAAAAACAGAGCCGAAGGAGTAAAAGACAAAGAACATGGTATCTGCAAGAAGCTCCATCCATAGTTAGAATCAGGTATGGAAAAACAGCATGACATTGAGGTTGTCTGTCAAAATTTGCCACAATTATCTGTTTAGGAAAAGAATTGGAGGACAGTGTAAACCAGGCCACACACTTCCCTTTCCAGTATCTTATTTCCAGCGAGATAACAAGACACACTTTGGACAGAAGGCACACATTTATCCGGGCTGTATAATATGGGGCTTCATAAATTACTGCCCTCTCTCCATCAAAGTCACACCCGGAGGAAAACAACCTCCACAGGAGCTGCTGGGATGGAGTACAAGTGCCTGCTTCAACTCATTGCAAAACTGATGGCTGAGTTTAAATTTGGCAAGGAAGATGGTTTTGACTTAGCAACAAGGCAGATTTTAGATGCTGATTAAGATTGACAACTACAGTGGGTGGCAGCAACCACCAGCAGAGAAATGTTACATTCCCTGAACAGTACTTTCTTAAGTTATTCTGCCAATATGTGCCCAAGTTTATCTGATCATATATTTTACACTCATTAGATAATCCAGAAAGCATTCATTTGCTCCAAGTGTCTTAATTAGCCAACTCAGAAACTTGAAGACATTTAAAAGATAACCAAAACACTGAGCATATTGTAGTATCTAAAGGACAACTGTCATAGAACAGCAAATATGGTACTGAAACTCAGAAAAGTGGCATTAGACACAAAAGGAAGCCCCATCAGACACGAGCAAATCATAAAAATTATCTCAAGAAGCCACAACCCACACTATCAAAACACTAAGCATATTGCCAAGATTCACATGCTGTGAACTCTCTCTCTGAAACAGCCAAGCCCCTGGTTTTTAGGTTAATGTGCTAAGTGTTGCAGCAGTGACTGAGGTTGGCACTGTAAAACGAAAGCACTACAGTCAATGTAAACCTTAGACATTAATTACATCATGTCACAAAACAGCTGGGAAGGAGGAGACAAGCACTGGGATGCAGCTCTGCAGTGCCAGTCCAAACATGTTTGCTACTTCCCAAAAAAAAATAATCACCATAGCACTCTCCTTCCTGCCCCCTTGGAAAAACATCTGGGCAGAAAGAGATGTTCTGCCTCAAAAAAACTGACCAAGTTATTTCAGACTGGACTTGAGGAGTGTTATCAGTGTCATAAGGTCAGCTTGCTAAAATTTGCAACATTTTTGCAATACAGAGCTGGAAGGCACAGGATAATTTTAGGAAGAGCATACACCTACAGCTTAGCAGTGGGCCTATTGTTCTTAATTTCAAGCAGGTGTTGGCACTTTACAGACTGTAGGGCAAATGCACTCTTTTCTACAACTCCTTAAGATAGACAGATTCCACAGGATTCTAAAATTACCTTTATAAAGTCTTGTCATTTAAAAAAAAATCAAGGAAAAAAACCATCTCAACATGATCTACCAGACAACATCTCTAAAATCTATAAACTTATTTCTGTGGTTTTGTCCCAAAGACTGACAATTACACCTATCAGTGATGCTCTCTTTAATGACCACACACACATTTTATCTAAAGCTGAAAAATGATACCTTTCCCCCCAAATTATTAAAAGACAAAATAACTTCATTTAATGACAGTTTTTCCCATCTCTCAGAACTAACAAAATCCATGTAAATTCATGAATTTTTATATTTTCTGCTCTCACAGATGTTCAGTAGCACAACGCTCTGCTTTCAATACAGAAAAAAAAATGAACAGTGGAACATCTACAGGACAAAGACAGTAATGAAGCTAGTTAGTAATTCAAGCTGAAGAGATGAGATTCAAGCTGACAAACTGGCATCCTCCACAGAATGAGCCTGACACTTTTTATAGCTACTGACACAGTAACGAATGCTCTACTTGGGGTGGAGCTAAACAAAATGTTCTTTAGAGTACTTTCTTAAATATAAGCATTTCCCTGGTCCTTGTACAGAAACAACTTTATCTACAAGCAGAAAAGAAAAAAAAAATAAAGTGCTGTCAGAGTTAATTAGGCCTCAGCTGTGGCAATTATCTTGATGGGAAGGGAAAAGCAACATTTTTTTATGTTATAATCAGCAACTCTTTCTTAAGGGAAATCTCTATTAGATGGGCCCCAAAGTACCTGTTTGCCTTAGTTCTCTAATGAGCTCAATGATGGAAACAATTCCAATAGAAAGTTGAAGATTTTTAAAGGTACACATAACTCAGTAGCCTTTGCAATACTGCCCTTGAAGTAATTTTTATCTAACGTGGCCCTAGCAGAGTATATTTCAATTTTAAATCTCAGAGCATTCACATACAACATTGATTTGCTCATGGTTATCACACCTAAAGCATGCCTTACAATAGAAATAAAGCCTGGGTGTGAGTTACTAATTGAAAAATAAAATAGCTTTTTAAAATGCTAAATATAAAGATTTATAAATTCAGAGGTCTCACTGAATTCAAGGCAAAATAATCAAATATAGAGCTCCAACTAACCTCAGCTGACTTAAGAAATTTTGCACACAAGTTAAACTAAGACCCTCTTGCAATATTCCCCCCTTCCCCATTAAGTAAAATGGCATTAAGTTTTTACTCAACCTTTGGGTTCTACCTAAATCTTCAGTGAATGCCCATTTCTTGTCTAGAAGTTATTAAGAAGCCCTATATTAGTGGTTTTCTCTTACTTCTTTGACATGTACTGGAATGTCAGTAGAACATTTTTGTTGCAAAAAAAAATTCCTAAGACTTTGAAAGCTGGCACACATTACACATGGTTTCATAACTGCAGATTATATTAAGGAAAGCTTTAAAAACTAGACAATTAGTGCTTAAGAAAAAAAATGCACCACAGCTTAAGTGGTCTGAGAGGTTTTTATGTGGTGTTATTATTATAAAAGCTGGATTACCACAGCTTCTATATTTACATAACAATATATACACCAAGTCAGGCCAATATCTAACTAGACCAGTGTCTGGAAGGTCAACCACCACCACACACCAAGAGAACTGGCCAAGAAAAAGCATAAGGGTTTGGACAATTCAGATACCAAACTGGGGCTTGGGACTGGATTAGGTTCTTCAATCATCTTTGTTAAAACAAATACTCATCACTAACTCTGTATATTCCAACAAACTCTTTCTACACATAAAATAAAATTGGTTGCCATTTTGTATGCAGTCTGGAAGAGTGCAAGAAAGAACTCTTCCACGAAAAACACAAAAACAAATGGCAATAAGAAACAGTCACTGAGTATGCTGGGCTGCACTGGATAGCCAGGATGCCCAGTGCACCCAGTACATCCATCTTCTGTCTTCACCAGCCCATCACAAAGTCACTGCAGCTGGTTCAAACAGAATTCTGCTCCAATTTGAGCCTAAATCCAAGAATGGGGAGGTTCTGCTTTCAGGCACATGGAACAGCTGTGAGCATGCACTCATGAGTATGCTTTGCAAAGGCCCTGTGAGAAAGCCAAAACCTGTACTCATTCTGACTCTTCCTACTCCACTTGGCATCTCATTAGCAGCGACAGCTCCTGCTGCAGGTATACAAAAAAAAAACAAAAATCTTCAAAAAATATCTCCAAAGCCCCCCAAAAATCTCACACGCATACAAAGAGGCCTAGAGTTGGATCAACACAGGGAGAAGAATTCAGACTAAATATATAGTATTTATCCAGTGTTGTATTCTTTAGCTTCCAACAAATGGCACTGCAGATTTTTCGGAGCTCAGAACTAAACCTCTTAATGTTCCTTTCATGATTCAGAATAAGGATTCTCTTATCAGGCACCTTTAAATTCACTTTCACTGAAGCACAACTTCCTCCATCCAGAAGTTATTTATAAACCATATTGATCCTAACTTGTTTAACTGAATTGGAATCCCCCAAGAAATAGTACGTTTCTATTTTAAAAAGCACAAGTGCATACCACTTGTATTTACTGATTAGTAACAGTAAGGAAAAATGGGTTTGTACTCCTTTTAAACACATTTAACTGTCATAAGAAAAGGAAGAATCACCTTTTGCTAACTCATCTTTACAATATTTAGCTTGAACTAGACAACTTAGTGATTCAAAACCTTACACAGGAAACAGACAACTTTGAGTCACTCTTGTTTATCTCTCTATCACATTACTGAAACTACTGAAACTTAAAAGTGTAAAGATACACTTGAAGTATGCTTGACTCTGGAAATTCAACAATTTAAATACGCAATTTTTTTTTTTTGTTCTCTTTTTTAAGTAGTACAGTCCTATCCTAGCAAAAATCAATTCTTCTGAGTTTTAGGTGAAAAATACAATCTCATACGACTGAGGAGACAAAGGGAAAGGAGCCAGTGAGAGGATCCACATTGTGTTACTGTTGTACCCTGCAAGACAATGATAGTTCCTATGAATTAGAGGGAGTGGCAGCAGTATCTGCTATCACATGTCAAGATGTAACCCAGTGCAGGCAGCATCAAAGTCACTGACAAGGCTGTCTGTCAGGCAGGAAGAGGGATCCAGTCAATTGCATCAGTTATTCACACCTAAAGAATCCCCTTAACGTTTGCTGCCAGCTTTACAAGTGAAATAAGGAAATTGCTAAGGGAGTGAAATGCTGAAATGCAGTGTCTATTGCAGTCCCACAAATTACACATCTCCCACAAATTAAAGAACAATAGTGCACCTACTATGTTTTATACTTTACACATCACTCAGAGCAGCTTATCACACTCACATATCAATTACACCAAGTGCAAATCTCATATTTTACCGGTTCTAGACACAGGGAAATATTTTCGCTATTATCGAGATGATATTTTTCGTTCAAAAGACTAAAACAGACAATTTTCTAAAAATTGTCAGCAACTGTTGTTTAAGAGGCAATCATCTAAGCTCACTACACCCTGCTTTATTATCACATTCTCAAAATTGCAGTCAAATTCTTTGTGCAGAAAATGCACAAAATAGACCATTCTGTCTAGACCACTTCTGAAGCTGGGTTTTTGGAACAAATACTAATCCCATTTGGTTTCCTGACAGCAAATAAATCAAGTTCCTCAAAGAATTTAGACGATAACGTTTTCTTCTGGAAACACAAGGAGGGCCAATATCCTAGCCACTGGGGTTTTAGTGGGTTTTAACCACTGGGCTCCCTGTGCTTCCTCTACTTCAATTTGTCTTTAAATGTCTGTTGAACAGCGGCACTCCTTCACCAGCACCAGCGGAAGGCAACTGAGCTTCAAACCTGTCACTCAGGGCACTCTAAAGAGGAGAGGCAACTGCAGAAACCTGAAATGTGGGAAGAAGGGTCTAACCTGTTTGTACTTTTCAAACAAGTATTCTGAAGATGTTTGTTAGAATAAGGTACAGCAACTAAACTCAAGAATAAACCTGAGACTCTCATCTCAGAAAGGAAGGCAGTGCTTAGACCTGAACAGGCAGGATCTCAGACAGCCTCTCTAAATATTACTCATGGACTAGCCCAAAGTATTTAATGGAGTCCTCCCAGGCCAGGTGGCTCTGGCCACCACACTTGGCTTCCACCACACACAGGAAAGCACCCTGAGCACTGCACACAAAGCCAATTTAGCAGCACAGGATTCTGGTATGCTGTGGACACCCAGCTGTGGACAGGATGCTCATTTGAGTCAGGGCTTTCCTCACCACAGCCAGCTCCACGCTTTCAAATTAAGTTTTGTACACATTACTGTACATGAGCAACTGAGAGCTTGGGGCAGTTGCCAAAATAATGTCTAGATGCTTGAGGAAGAGAAATTGAATTATTTCCCTCTACTGTTCTTATCCAATTTTGGAGACACTTTTTTACTTTATACCCCAAGTTAAGATGATTTATACTGACACTTCAAGTCACAGATTTGGAATAATCCTCCAAGATCACAATGTGCAGTAACTGAATGTAAATTGGCCAAAGAATAACAGTTACACACCAGTGCCATTTGATACGGCATTTTCTACTGGAGACAAATCCAGAAAAGAGTGGTTTTTATTTATAGAAATGAGTTAATTCTGGTTTTAAAAACTTCACCATATCCAGGCAGCTACACTGATCAAACCACCAGCCAAAACCCTATCAGTTTAATGGAAACATCCTGACAGCATGGTTTCCTGGCTTCAGAAGTTTACCCTACCATAGGTGCTGTGCACTTCCGAGAACAAAGTGCCAGAGCACTATTAGTGGTTTATTTGAAAATTGGTATAGCAAATCATCCTACCACATATTTAGGTGACTACAGAACTGTGTCTTATGTTAAATGGAAAAATACATTAGCACAATAAAATAACAACAAAAATACTAAGAACATGCATGAACGTGGTTATTCAAGGCAAAAAAAACATGATTCCCACATAAAACACATTATAGCTAGCTATTTATATACACTGTGTATATACTCAACAATTAAACGCAGCATTAACAAAACACCAGCACATTTTAAGAGGCCAAAGGCACAGAACCGGTAACCAGCGCTGTCAGCACAAAACTGAGTCTGAAAATTCCTGAACACACTTCTTTTGACAGAGGCATTTTCCAGCAGCCTCCCCACAGGCTGCAGCGCACAGGCACGCCACGGTTATGGTCAGTACGCGGTTCGCGGCCGCTCAGCTCGCAGCGCACCGGCAGCACCTGGCACCGAGCGCTGCCGGCGGATTCACACGGCAGCCGGGGCTGCTCGGGCTCGGCACCGCCGAACACAGCAGCCAGGCCCGGCCCAGCAACCGGGCAGAGGCAACAGGAGTGCCCCGGCGCTGCCACCGCCTCCATCCCTTATTGCCCTCCGCGGAGAAGGGCTGCAGAGGACCCGCGTCTCCAAGCGGCTGATGGGGAGCCCCAGGGAGAGGCTGGAGAGCGCCGTTGCAAAGCTCCGTGCCACAAAGGCGAGCGCCGCCGGCTTAAAGGCAAAGCTCCCGGCGCCGGGCAGCCGCCCCCGCAGCTCCCCCCGCTCCCGCCACTCACTCTTGGTCGCGGCGATCAGGTTCTTCCCATCCTTCAGCAACTCCTTGATAAACTTATTAGTCTTCTCCAGCTCGGCCTCGTGGGCTCTCACCCGCTCCCTGAACCAGGGGCTGTCCAGGTAGCAGTCGCTGAACTCCAGGGGCTGCAGCCCCATGGCTGCCGCTGCTGCCGCCGCCGCGCCGGGCTCGGCTCCCCGCGAACCGCAGCACCGCCGCCCTCCGCAGCCGCGGCCACAAAGACGGAGCAGCAGCTCCCCCCTCACACGGCTGGGCGCGGGCACAGACAGCCGAGCTCAGCGGATCCGCCCTCCCGGCAGCCCCGCCGGGACACGCCCGAGCGGGGCGGACAGAGCCCGGGGCCCGCCCCTTCCCCGCCCCTTCCTCGCCCCTTCCCCGCCCCTTCCTCGCCCCTTCCTCGCCCCTTCCCCGCTCCTTCCCCGCTCCCCGCGGCGGCGGCTCCGGGCGGGGCCGCCCCGGTGCGCCCGGTGCCCGGGCAGGGCGGCTCGGCTGAGGCGCTGCGGGCGTCCCCGAGCGGAGAATGGGAGCAGGTACCGCTACCGATAGAGCCCTGTGCTCCGCATGGACACCGCGGCAAGTCACCGATGGACGGACACCAACCCCGCCAGGGACAAGCGCGGGAGGCTGCTCCTGGGACCGGACAGCCCTGGCTCCGTGTGTAGCCTGGAGAACAGAGCAGCGCTGTGCAAAGGACCTGGGGGTGCTGGTCCATGGAAAGTTGAATGCGAGTGAGTGCCTTGGTAACCGGGAGGGCCAACCCTGTCCTGGGGGACATCAGGCTGCCGATCAAAGGAGGGGATTGCCTTGCCCTGCTCTGCACTGGAGCGGCCTCACCTCGAGAGCTGGGGACAGCTTTGGGTGCCACATTAAAAAAACGGCATTAAGCTATTAGTGTCCAAAGGAGGGCTACGAGAATGGTGAAGGGTTTTGAGGGGAAGCCATATGAGGAGCAGCTGTAGTCACTTGGTTTGTTCAGCCTGGAGGAAACTGATGAGAGACCTCATTGTGGTCTTCAACTTGTTCGTGAGGGGAAGAGGAGGTGTGGGCACTGATCTCTGTGGTACCCAATGACAAGACTTGAGAAAACAGCATGAAGTTGAGTCATAGGTGGTTTACTTTGTGTATCAGGAAAAGGTTTTTCACCCAGAGTGTGGTTGGGTACTTGAAAAGGCCTCCCAGGGAAGTGGTCACAGCCTCAAGCCTGACAGACTCAAGAAGTGTTTGGACAGTGCTCTCAGGCACATGGTGGGATTCCTGGGATGTCCTGTGCAGGGCCAGAGTTGGACTCAATGATTCTGATGGGTCCCTTCCTACTCAGCATATTTAATGGTTCTGTGACTGTACCAGTCATTGGGGCCCCTGCATCTCATGGAATCCTCTGTGAGCTTTAGGAAGGGGCTGAGCAGGCTCTCAGAGGGAGGATGCACAGAGCAGCACATGGGCTGCTTGAGCCAAAATTGGCTGTGGTGGTGGTTGTCTACCAGCTGAGAAGGCTGGTGTTGCTCACCCTGTCCCACTTGTGTCTGCACATGAAATACTCAGTAAAGGAGATAGAGACTCACCTTCATGTCTTCATTCAATAAACTACTACAGTCTTGTGAACAAGAACTGTGGCAACAGCAAGACCCTGAGAAGACCACTCAATGCTGAATTGTTTCAGTTAAGAATGTTAGGAAACTAATGACGAAGGCAGAAAAGGCTTATAGTTATATTTGTGTTTATAATTTAGCTATAATTCATGGTTTCAATGGTTTGACAATCCAGAGTGGTTTCATGGGACTTTTTCAGATGATTGGAAGGTATATATATATTAGTCATGAGTGTCTACTTTGGGAGTCAATTCAATCTATTTTTTTTCTGTATTTTGGCAAATTGGGTTCCCTTTCCCTTCTGAGATGAAGATAACTGGTGGTGTAACTATCAAGCTTTTTCTGTATGACCCCATGCACTGACCTGGAGAAGTCAAGTATGGAAATAGGTGGGCACTTTACAAATCTCATTTTTAATTACTCCTGTTCATAAAGCTGTATATTGGGAAGTATTCAATTTTGCAAACATTTGGGTTTTTTAATACCTGTCCACTTCAGAGCCTGCTTCAGAAACCAGTCTGAGGATATGTGTTACTCATCTGGCAGCAATCACAGAGCTCAAGTGAGTAAACACAGCATTTCATGATCAAAGAGCAAGATAACATCCTCATTGTTCATGTAGATAAGGATGGTAAGAAAACACAATTACGTAAAGACAGGGCCAGGGAGAAGGGGCTTGACATGAAGGCTCATGTGTAAGTGTAGTTTCTGAAAGTAGTCTGAAAATGAGGGTGGCCCCTCCAAATGAGATGCCACCTAAACCTGCAGATGATCTGCTGAAATCACAGCAGACCAGGAGGGGCTATTGAGAGCTGATCCTGAATGTTCAGTTTTTCAGCCAAGTGTTCCACCTGCTAGATGACATTATCTGCTGGTAGTTATTTTCTAATATTACTTAGCTGAGAAGTTTCTATGCTATTCAAAAATCAGTTTAAAAAGAAAAAGAAAACCACCTTAAATAACAAACAATCTTTATCTCTGTTTAGATTACCGAAGTAGCATTTCAAGTATAAGTATGTCTTCCATGGATAGTTTGTTTACTTTGTTCTGTAGTGTTCTCCAGCATTAAAGTTAGAATAATATTTTTCTTGGCTGTTTTTAGTTATTTTAATTTCCCTATTATATTTTCAGTGAAGTGCTGTAAAGTAGTGGGGTCCCATGCTTTGTGTGGAGTTGCTTGCACTGAAATAAAAATTATTTTAAAAACTGAACGTTTGTCTTAGTCATGGGGATTTTTAGCTGGCAAAAATACCCAGCAGGTCTGGGACAAATTTAGATTTGTCCTACTATGACAGGCTTATCAGGGGAAATTGGTCTACCTGCCTCAATCATGTGAAATAAAAATGTATTCCTTTCTAGTTGTAGCTAAGAATAGCATTCAGTCCAATTTATATACATAAAAATAACACATTTTTTCCCAGAATAAAGAAAGTAAACTTCTATTTACATAATAAAACAAGAAAGCAAACTCACTACTAAATTGAAATTCTACACTCTTTATCCAGTTAATCAAAACAACATGCTGGATTCCTACCACCACAGTTATTAAATATATGTTTTCCTAAACTTGACCCACAAGTTCAAAATACTGTCACACTCTGAAAAAGCAGAATTGTGATTTAAAACAAAAGATGGAACACTGAGGGGAAATAATAACCTATTATTTATGCACAACAATTACCTATGTAATGAGCAATAAAAGGAGTTGCCCTTTTACCACTAATTACCACCACTAATTAAGGCTCCAAGTGGCTTTGTATCAGAAAAATCTCTGCTTTTCTGCCACTCCCTACTCAAGGTCATCAAATTTTACAGCCTTCTTGTAGCCTCTTTTAAGAGACTATGACACAGATTGACTATGTGAAGCTGTAGCAATATCCTGTCCATAAACTGTGTATTTATCTTTGCTTTGGTTGTTTTCCTTTGACATTCTGTGCAAGCATGGTTTCAGGAAATACCCTCTTCAAGTAATTTTATACAACAGGCATATACACCAGCATATCATATGTTTTGTTCCATCTTAACTTCCTTATGTTATTTTCAGATCTCCATTCTGATTTTTATGGAAGATGATATTCTGATGTGTGGCTGATTGTGTCTCCAGGCTGCATGTTAAGGAGAAACAGGTTAGAAATTAGTAAATTTAACTTTCAGTTTTACTGATGTTTTGTTACAGAGAATTGATATCAGCTTCCACCATTTCCAACACACAGCTGTGTTGTTCAAAACATCACTAGCAATAGCAGCCTTCCAAGGAATTATAATTTTTTTTTGTCTTTGTCTAAGCACTTTCACCTCTGTCATGGGTTTAATAGAGGGTTTAAAGAGTTTCCTTCTAACTCCCATTTTGCTTATGACTGTGTCATCACAGTTGACTTGCAAGACCTTAGGGGTCTGATGCACATGTGAGATACCTCGAGGCTGCATGCTCCCTCTCCTTGCATCCATCAGCAGTTCATACATAAAAACAGACTCGTCTGCAAGCACTCACCATGCAGACCAACATTATTTACTCTACTGTCAGCCAATTTGATGATTATTATGGAAATCATGTATATCTCTGATGGGCATTCCTTTCTGTCACTCCTTTACAGCGCAAGCTTTACCCAACAAATTATTTTAGAAAGCAGCTGTATGTTTTGTCACTGTTATAAAGTATTGTGTCCTGGAGCTACTTTTTCCTGAAGTGTTCCATCACAAAGTTGTGAGTATGAAATTCACAAGTATCCTCCCCAGCCTTTGAAATGAATCGACTCTTGTGAATTTCAAGGGTTTTACTCTGCTATATTTTAGTAATCTTCACAAATAGGTCAAATTAGCACACAGTACTATTTCATTTATGCTTAAAAATATGCCCTATAAAGAATTTATGCTACCCACTAGCATTTATTTCCTCTGACAAAAAATACAGCTGAATTAGTTTGGAGAACCATGGAGGACCAGAGATAATTGCCCATTACAATATTTGGTGCAGTCCAGCTCTTGTTACACCTCACTGACCCCAGGTGATAATTGCATTGTGTTTTTTCTCTTGTTTTTGCTCATGATGTCCCACAGGTGCTAACATTTTCTTTGCCTCATACTATCATCGTCTAGATGGAAAGCATAATTAAGCCAAAGTCCAAAAAGGTTGTTCCCTATCTGTAACTAATTTAAAGTTCACAGCTTTTTTTTGGCTTTCAAAACTGAATGAAGGCTTCTTAGTACCAATCAATAAATTGATTAAATATATATCCTCCTTTGGAGCTCAGTCCTCATATGAAGTATTTGATACTTTTTGATACTGATACTTACACACATCCTCATGGACTTCATTCAGCCCAAGTGCTTTACCAAGTTATGTTTTTTCTAGCACAGCTCACAGTTTAGCTGCTACAGCGTTTCATTGAGACTCATGCTCCCAAATCCGTACGTGCTCTTTTCATCTTGTTCAAAATGCTGGCCTGGCATTTTACACAACGCTCATTTGTTTCTAAAAGGGTACGCACACACAATATGCACAGCTGTAAAAGCGTGGAAGAGCTGCATTCATGCTTTGAAACGGGAAAGTAGAGATGAGCAGCTTCCAAACGCTTCATAATTAGTAAACAATGCCGCGGCCTGTTCCTGCCGCAGAAGTAGGACATGACCGAATGAACTCTGCCTTTTTAGAGCCGCACTCCGGGGCTCCGAATGGGCCCGTTCCCGAAGGGGGCTGTCCCCGGAGCAGACAGCTCCACAGGGAAGGTAAGCGGTGGCACAGGAATGGGAGGGGGCAGGATACGGAACTCGGGAAATGGAGCAAAGCTCTGGATTTTGCTCCTCGCGGTCTGCGGCTGCCGAGCGAAGCTCTCAATCAAAGGTCCAAGAAAAGCTTGTTGGTGACTTAAAGCCGGTGTTGTTCTCCCCTGAGGTTCTCGGGAACTTACCAAGAGGGGAATTAAAACTTAGAGTCAGGAGCACCGTGACTACAAAGCAGTGAAGGGAGGCAGTGCTACACAGCGCTGGGCAGCATTTAAGGTGGTGGTTCTTCCATGCTGGCCGAGCAGCCCTGAACAGCCCCGACCGCCAAGGGACAGCACCTGGCATAAATGCCGATCCCTTCCACAGCCCTGCGCTGGCACGAGCTGCACTGCCAGCTTCCAGAGGCTCGGATGCGGGCCGAGAAAGGCCGCGGGTAATGAAAACACCTTTACCGCAGCACCCACTGCCGCCCGGCGCCTGCGCGATGGCTCCGGCCCGGCAGCGCTATGGCCGCGGCCTGGGAGCGCCGCTCCGCGCACGGCCCCTGACGGATGGCCTGGAGCCCGTGACTGATGGCCTGGAGGCCGTGATAGATGGTTCTGGAGCCCGTGACGGATGATCCTGGAGCAGGTGATGCCCGGGAGCGGGATAAGCCCCCCCTTCCCCCGCACCTGCCGGGGCAGCCCCTCGGCCGCGCTGCCCCGGCCCCGGTGCCAGCGGCGAGACCTCCCCGGCTCTGCGTGTCCCGCGGCGCTTTGGTCTGCGGGTTGTTATTTATTTTACTGTATTTTTAAGAAAACAGAAAAGAAAAAGTCTAGTCGTGATGGTGTTGTGTTTCTTGCAGTCCCTCTCCACGAAACCTTCGTGTTCTTCAGCTTTGGGACCCGTCTTTTCATACTATAGCCGTGCTCACCTGCGTGTCTTTAAGAGTTACAGCGGTAACACAGGCAAGTATAAAAATGTGCATATTGGTTCTGGTCGGTGTTTTTAATGTTTTCTTAATGGAAAACATCGCTGTGGTGCCGTGTGTAAAATAACTGTGAACTCAAGCTCTGTGAGGCTTTGCTTATGAAGATGCTGTTGTTCAAAGAGAAGAAATTTAACCTGTAGATTTTGTGGTTGACTGTGAAATTTATTGAGTGCATAAACTGCCAGTGTGCCACGCTGTCTGGTCAGAGACGGGCTAAAATGTCTGTTATGTATATAAATTTTGCAAAGCCAGAAATGTAATCTGTTTCCAGAACACTTGGTTTAACCTAGATGCGGTTCACACTTGACTTTGGAATGGTGAACCCTCAGAGCTGATGGAATTATCAGTAGTGTAAAGATGTAAAGGTGAGATGTTTTAAATCTTTAGGACTTAGTGGGAGAAGAGATGTCTTTACTAAATGCCAGTGAAAATGGAAATGTTTTTTGATCGGTCAACTTTGTGTACAAACATTTTGACCTGCAGTATATAGTATGTGTGACCTTTTTCTTTTTTTTTTTTTTTTTTTTTTTTTTAGAATAAGTGAGTATTTACATCCTTCAGAATGCCCAACTCCAATGCCAAACTTCATTCTAACCACAGGGCTGGCCGAGAAGCCAGCAGACGGGAATTGGTTTCCAGGTCTTTGCAGAGTGCTCAGCATTGCCTGGAGAACCAGGATTTTGGAACTGCATATGCTCACTATCTCCTGGTACTAAATCTAGCTCCTGAGTTAAAAACAACTGTCAAAGTAAGTGCTCTTCGAATTACTTGGAATTTTATTTATTCTAATTCTCTTGAGGTCTTTGTGACATGTTTTGATATTTGTTGCATGTAACTGACTTCTACTGTTATTAAAGACAGAATTGGAAAATCAGTAATAATTGGGATGGCCAATGATTTCTTTAATAAGCTCGGTATGAAGAGAGTTCACAGAATCTTCTTTTAGTCTCTGTGTGTCAATGGCATTTAATAAAAACAGGGCCTTGTTAGTATTGGAGCCTGCATTAATATACACACATATTAATGTGCACATGTTAATGTACACATTAGGGCTCTCAGTAAACACTGCTGGGTGCTGATCCTCGTGTGTGGGTGTCCAGGTGTATGCCAGGACACCTCCAGATGTTTTCAGGGCTCAGTTCCCTACTTCTGACAACTCCCAGCACTTCAGTGGTCTGTGCTTTATTTTCTAGGAAACATTTCAGTTTACTCTCTTTAAATGGGCAGAAGAACTGGATTCTCTGGCACGGATTCAAGATCTGTTTAACTGCTATGAACAAGCCCTTGAGCTGTATCCCAATGATGAAGTGATCTGTAACAGTATGGGAGAACACCTCTTCAGGTTTGCAGTGATGTATATTCAGTGTTTGTAAGGGTCATGTTGTGAATACAAATGCATTCATATATGTTTGTCTTAAGTAGCTTAAAAAGAGTAGCCAGTGCTAAAATAAATGTTGTTAATCACAGCAACAATGGGGAAAAACCCCACCATGTTTTGTTGTTGCTCAGGTCTTCTAAGGGTGGAATTTTAAGACTGAAATCATAGATGATAATCCAGGTTTTAGTTAGGTTTCCTTTTTGTAATTTCTTTGTTTTAAAGGAACTCCTCTCTGAGCATTGTGTTAAAATGTATACAAATATTGATGGATTTAGGGCTTTTTTCAGTGCTGTCTGATTTGAGATTATGCTGTAGGTATCGTTAAAACTTGATTCAGATTCACAGTTTGATTTCTTTTAATTTCTTTTTTCAAAATTGGCACTTAATGCAAAAGCTGGCAATTCAAAATTTGGTGGTTTTGCAGGATGTTCCAGTTAAATAGAGTACCCACAGTTTTATAGCATTCTTGAGTTTATAACATTGTGTGACTAGATTGCAGAGCTGCTGCTGTCATGTTGTTGCAGTGAGTTCTTGTAAATTAAACCTGTTTTACTTTGTCAAAAGATGCAGTAGTGGATGAAGGTTGGTGCACACAATGCTGTTTCTGAGCTGGCTTTGCCTTTTACAGTGTCTTGATGTAAAGCTATAAATCATTCTTTTTCATAAACTAATGGCACTGTTTCTAAAGATAATTTTTCAAACTAACACAAAATATTTCTGTTGTCTTTTAGCTGACATAAGACCTCTTTACAGACCCTCAGATGTTCACAGCTGCATGCATACTTTCCATTTGTTTGTCACTTTTGCTCCTAGGATGGGTTTCAGAGACGAGGCAGCTGGCTATTTCCACAAAGCAGTGAAGCTCAACCCCGACTTTGCTGACGCCAGGGAGAATTTCTACCGCGTTGCGAACTGGCTGGTGGAGCGCTGGCACTTCATCATGCTCAACGATGCCAAGAGGAACCTCACCTACCTCAGGGCCATTGAGAGCGCTGTGCGCTCAGGGAGCAGATCTGTCCTGGATATAGGAACGGGAACAGGCATCTTGAGGTATGCCACAATGCATGTTACACAGGAATTTAATAGAAAAGTATTGGTTGCCTGACAAAATTTGGCTGAGAGTGGAAGAAATAACCGCTTTGATCCTTTTATGGAGACAGAACTTAAAAAAGCAAGCAAAGCTTACAGAAGCCAGTGAGTCTGGAGTAGTATTTTTTGAACCTTTTTTCATTATTTGTTGCAGATGCTTTTTGTGCCAGTAAGTGCTGCTGAAATTGAATTACTCACGTGGGTTTTGAAGTTGTAATGTTATTTGTCCTGTCTTTAAATATTGACTGTAAAGAGTGGATTCAGCATAGCTGAGGGAGTGTCCTTATGCTAACTGTGGTGGTTTTTTTTGCTGATAACATATCAAGAGGGTATCAACTTGTGCAATATCATTGTTCACACAGGAGATACCAGTTAATCTAAGGATGGTTTTTAGACTTGAACTGGTAGAAATGTGAAGCAGATGTGGAGGAGGGGAAAACCCCTGATTATTGTTTTTCAGTATGTTTGCAAAAAAGGCGGGAGCATCTTTTGTCTATGCCTGCGAATTATCCAAAACCATGTATGAACTTGCCTGTGATGTGGTGGCAGCAAATAATATGGAAAGAGAGATCAAACTTCTGCATTTGAAGTCACTTGATATAGAAATTCCAAAGCACATACCTGAAAGGTACGTTGTTGCTTTCTCTTCTGGTGGTATTTTGAGTTTGCTCATCATTTCAAGAAAATAGGAAATGTCTTGTGACCTAAACAGGAAGTAACACTTCTGTGATATTGCTCAAAATGTGAGAAAGTTCTCAGTATCTTTTATGTATTTAAGGAGCAGAAATGACAATATGTTCTTCAGATCATCCTAATTTCTATTGGTAGACCAACAATGTCCTAAATTAAGGAGTTTAATTCTTTGATGGTGGGAGCTTTGGGGCATATGTAATGATACTGCAGCAACGGGGAAAAAAATAGATTACTATGTCATAAAAGTAATTTTAACACACTTTTACACTTCTAAGATCTTGTGGCTCACTTCTGCAGCTTTTGAATAGAATCGAGTTACTAACATTTAACAAAGTTGTGGTCATGGTACAGGCTCATGATCTGAAATGATGAAGCTCCTGGTTTAGGCCAATCAAGCCTTGCCTAATTGGCTTGCCTAATCATCTGAGCTACTGTAATGCATGTATCCCTTTAGTGCATATAATGAGTTACTAGATGTCAGCTATTAATAAATAACTTACTGCTGTTCTGGAAGTGTCTCCTCTTATTATGCCACATGTTTTCTCGTTTAGTTCCAGAGGACTTAAGATTTTAGAGTTGTTAGTCTGTGTCAGAATTTTTTTGTGCTTTGATTATAGTTTTGGGAGTTTTAATTCCTTTTTATGCACATGCATGAGTGCATACTATTGCACAAAATATATATTCTGCAGTATCATTGGCTGTATGCCCAGGCTGAAACATCTTCCTGTTTTGGCTAGATTCTTCCCACACAACTTATTTATAAATGCTGAGCAAGAGGCTTTACAGTAAATTCTTGCTCAATATTTGCTCTCTTTTATCTGCATCTTCAATAACTTCTGACTACAATTCAAAACACATAATTTTTTGGAAGAATTAAATTGTCCACATGTACTGAAACTCCTGGTAAAAGTTTTGCTCTGAGCTCATCCTGGCAGAGTGTTTGTTGCACATCATATTTTTCTTGTCTAGAGTTTCCTTGGTTGTCACAGAAACAGTCGATGCTGGCTTATTTGGAGAAGGAATTGTAGAGAGCTTGATACATGCTTGGGAACATCTGCTTTTACAACCAAAGGTGGGTGATGTGGGTACCTGTGCATGTGCACACATTCCAGACATATGGGAATGAGAAACATTTGTCTTCTAAGTACTTCATTCCTTTTGGTATGCTAAAAATGAGTGATCTGGGCTTGCTCCATGAATTTGATTTTGGTAAGTGGCAGTGAGGCAGAACTTTCATTGTACTCCTGTGAACTCTGTGTTCTGAGTAAACATGTGTTTGCAAAGCATGTTTACCTGATGTAACCTTCCTTCATCACAGATGGTTCACTCTTAATCACTGTTCATTCATTTATTTTTAAATCTTTTTTGTCCCCCAGCTTTGTAAGCAAAAGGGTTTGTGTGGATTTTAAATGTACAGCCAGAATAGGCAGAAAATGCTGAATAATGGTAGAGTTATTTGGGAACACTCAATTATGATTTGGTAAATAAATTTATTTATTTTTGCTGATTTGAACCTTTTTGGAAGACTGAGCAATTCCACTGGGTTTCAGATTTTACTTTATATTTTGTGGTTTTGCTAGTACATTAAGCAAAGTAATATTACAAAGAGTCTTAAATAGCCTAATCTCTGTTAAGCTAATATTCATCCTAAGAGGACTTCTCTTTATTTTGTCCTTGCCTTGATTCCAACTCATTTAAAAAGAAAGTTTTAGCTGGCTGAAACCTTTTGTGTTATACTGAGTTGAAACTGATGACCTCTAGTGTTAAGTACGGGAATGATGCATAAGGGAAAAGTCCTGGAATGTTTCAGTGTAGTCTAACAGTGTTTCTCAATCTGCATTTTGTTAGAGTTACACACAGGAAGTAGTAGACTTGAGAGAAAAGCTGATGCCTGGTTATATTGAGACACTGTATTTAAAACACTCCTTTAATGGTCAACAGAATGCCAAAGAGTAGTGACTTCTCCAGTCACTAAGAACTTAGCAAAGTTTTGACTGTCACTTGAATGGCTCACTAACATGTAATTTAGGCTTCTCAGTAATGGTAGAAATAATCCACTGTCTCATTGCATGTTGTTGTTCATGTTTTCACAGCCTAAAAACCAAGACATTAGTGCTGGAGACTATGGCAGAGTTATTCCTGCAAGTGCTACAATATTTGGGATGGCAGTGGAATGCAAAGAGATACGTAGACATCACAGGTGTGTTTAAACTCTAGCACAGCTTGAACCCACTTTTTTTATTTGGGAAGAGAGACTGGTTGTTTTATTGACCATTTCCCATTTACTTTGCTCTTTATTTTTTGAATGGCTGATTATCTGTTTAACAAAAAAGATTTCTGCTCTCACCATCCCCACCCCTTTTCCAGGCTTTTTTTTTTTGCCCCACCTCCCTACCCCTTTGAGGTTCAGATTTTCTGGACCCTTTAATCACACAG
This sequence comes from Ammospiza nelsoni, assembly GCF_027579445.1. Lineage (NCBI taxonomy): Eukaryota > Metazoa > Chordata > Aves > Passeriformes > Passerellidae > Ammospiza > Ammospiza nelsoni. Next base: position 54,150,889 of record NC_080636.1, read on the forward strand.
TTATGCTGAAATACCTGCCTCTAACACATGCTAAAGAAATTTAATTCCTTCATAGTAAAATTACTTCTTGATTTCTGAATTGGAAATTCTTGGATTAACACTTGGCCTGTATCCTCATTTTACCCTCTTTATAATCTGCTCCATACCTCACTTCTGGATCTGAGCCTAGATCTAACCCCTGTAAAGCCTAAGTGTTGATAACCCCAGCTGTCTTTATCTGTCTGAATGTTCTTTGCCTAATTCTGGACTGGCATACAGTAGAGTTTCTTTGCTGAGTGCAGTTCTGACTGTGTATCGATTGCTTTCATATTTATTCCAATCTTTTAGAACATCATCACTGTATGGAGACAGTCTGTCTGAGAAGTTTGGACTAGGGGTATTTTGTTTAGGATTAATATGGTTGTAGATTAGAGAAAATACTAACTTCTAGAGGAGCTCCAGTGCACTGGATTAAAAGCAGCTGGGCTGCATCAGTGATTTCTCTAATGCAGTAGATCTGGACAGTGTCCCGAAAGAGAAAGAAGCTCCTGTGGTTGATGGTCACAAAACAGTTTCTGTTATAAGTTAATTATTCATCAGTTAGAGGAAGTTTTGCCTTGAAACTGGGCATTGACCATTACTTACAAAATTTAAATACAATGAAAGTTAATTTGCTGTTAACTTTGGATTTTTGAATTGATGTTTCATTTTGATGAGTGGCAAAGATCAGGTGAAGTGATGGTCGCAAATTAATTATATGGTATAGGGAAAAAAGTCACTTTTAAATTTCTTACCTTTATAGTTTTAGATCCCATTTTCTCTAGCAAGAATTTTAAGATTGTTATAACAAGTCCTGTTTTTATGTAAAACACTTGCCTGTTCTCAGATTTAAACTACACAGATCACTTTAAATTACTCTGATGTTCGTGCCTTCACATTTCCTCAAGTGTTTTCACAATCTACAGGAGAGCTTTGGGGTTTGGATGTTTTTTTCTGAGCAGGAGGCCTAATGAAATAGCAGTGTACAAGTGTCTCTTTTCTCATTATTTTTATATAATATAGCAGTTTCTGCCTAAGTTTCTGCCTTGAACAATTAATACAATTTTTCTTTGAGCTTTTCCTCATGATTTTATTTTTTTTTTGAGTGGTTAGAAGTAGACAGAGAGCCCAGAATTGAATGAATACATGATTTTTTTTTCCTGAAGTACATTTAAAAGTGTGTTTAATTTCTCATCAAACACAGATTCATCTTGCTGAGAGAGAATCAGCAATTGTTGATAATCAGTCAATTGTTGTTAATCTTGCATATCACAGCCATCTCTCTGTGCCTGATCTGATCTTCTGTTTTGTATTCTGTCTCATTCTTTCAGCAATTCTAAGTTATGCTTTATGGCTTGTGCTCTGATTGGTATTGGGTTTTTTTTCCTAGGATATGATCAAATTCTTAATATGTATTGGGCTTTTCTTTAGTTTCTGGTGACAGCATTCAGTTCTGATTCTTCAAAGTGAGGTGCATTTTCTGTGTTTTAGAGCTGCTCTGAACATGACAAAAACACCACAGAACTGTTTTGGTGTTTTTTAACTTCTTTGTTTTAACACTCTGTACATTTAAAAATAATTAGCCTAGGGAGAATTTCCTTTAGGTTTTTGGTCAAATTACTTGGAATTTAATTTCTCCTGTGTTTGCCTTTACTCCCAGAGTGGGAATGCAAGAAGTTGCTGGTGTGTGCTTGTCCAATTCAGTGCAGTTCTTCAGTCCCACATATGCTGCTGCTGGCTCAGAGGAAACTGTGGAGCCCTACACCACCGAGAAGCTCAGTCGTATTCCTGGGGGTTACAGAGCCCTCACAGAGCCCTGCCAAGTCCTGACAGTAGATTTCAACGATCTGCAGGTAATGATTTTTTCTAAAACCCTTCTTAAGTAGTCTTGTTATGATAGTGAAAAGTCCCATATGTCATTTGGTTTTGGGTTCAACTTCAGAACAGTTCACAAGCGCAAAGTTGGCAGGGCTGCTCTGAAATCCTCTGCTGGTTTTGATGCTTGTCTGGTTGTGTGGTGATGTGATTCCTCAGACGGCAGTCTGTAATTTTTTGAAGGTGGACTTTTTTTGTTTATTGGGCATAGCTTAGGGAACTTCATAAACTACCTCACTGTAAGATCAAACAGCTGCCAGCCTCAGCACAGGGAGGGGAAGGAAGGATGCAAGAGATCCATCCTAAATGATTTATGCAGTTATAGAGCTGACTTAGTTTATCTCTCTAAAGTCAGTCTTCACAAAGCTCTTGAAGACAGGAGAAAGGCTGTATTTTTCCATCTGGCATAAAAATGTAAATGTTAGTGGGTAAGTGTAAAAGAGCAGATGAAGAAATTGTTCTATTCAACCATTTGATTCCACACTTCAGCTCCTTTGTCTCTTAGGGTTTTTCTAAAATCTAGTAGCATAATTTTGTGTATTTAGCACAAAATACATTTGGATGTGTATGCTAAATAGGCCTGAACTGGAAAGCAGGGAGCTCAGCCCCTGCAGCTGAGCTTGCTAAAAAGATGATACAGCTGATCTCTGGTGTGCTTCTTGCTCATTGACCTGTGGTGAGGAGCTGGTATTGAGTCAGAGCCTAAAATAGATTCTGTTATATAAATGAAATTATTCTTGGCTGCTGCTTGGCCAGGAGTTGCAGTTTCTGAATCAATAGCTTTTCCTAGTTGGCTTGTCTGACATCCTGAGATGAAAAATGAAATAAGACAAGGCTCTTCAGTATACTATGGGGAGCAATCTCTGTGACCTAATGTTGCTTCTGCTTCCAGGGTCAGTAAGGAACTATTGCTCTCATCTGAGAGATGTCTGCTCTTAAGCATCTGCCTGCTGGCAAACATGTAAAGATAATTTTAAAGAGTAAAGAACAGTGTTATTCTTTAAATCATGTTTCAGAAGTGCTCTTTTGAAGTTTTGGTTAGACTAATGGAGTGCTCCTGTCATGAAATGTTAAGATATTGTAAGTAAAAAGGAAGAAATGCCTCTGTTATGAATCACTGATGCAGTTGGGAGTCCTTGGTTACTGTTTGTTGTTACTTTGTCACTGGGCAATGTGGCAGTTCCAAACACTGGTAGGTTACTTTCAGTATGGATTTTTGTTTTGGGGCTTTTTTAATGTGTTGTGTCGTGGCCATACCTGGATGTTCAATCAATGCAGCTAAAAATGAGAAAAAAATTGTCTTTGTTCCTGTTGTAATAAGAAAAAATTCTAATTCTCCTAAACTTAAAAACTGTACAGAATTACCAGCTAAGAACAGAAATTCATGTAAGAAATCACTTAGCACTAGTAAGGTAATTTTGTAAGACCTATTATCTAAACTCCTATTTCAAAGAACTAGAGGGATGTTGCATTCGTTCTGCTTGTGCTAACTGTCCAGACCTAAACTGGCAGAACTGAGGAGAAGGCTTAAAATTGAGTAAAACAGTGTTTTTCAAACTGAGCTGTAGGAGACATCAAAAACATCAGTACAGATCAGAGAAATAATAAGTCAGAATTCACAAATAATAATAATTTCAAAAAAGCAGCTGCTTTATGGTGATTACTTTATGGCTGTTGTTATTAGCAGCGGCTCAGTCCCTCCCAGGCAGGGGAATGAGGTGTGGCTGTAAGTACATTTGTACCCAGCCAGGTGCTGCCTGTGTGCTGGCAGCAGATCAGTGCCACTGGCAGGGGAACTGTTTACCTCTGCAGCCAGTACTTAAAGCACAGTCTCACTTTCAGGCCCTAAAGGGACTCTGCTTTTGCCACCAGTTACAGATTTGGCTCTTCCTAATCCTTCATGAGAAGTTGTGGTGTGGAATATGTGAGAAATTGTGGATCAAGGCATAGGAAATTCATTCACTGCATTCTTGCTGTAGATTTTCCTTCTGTTTGTAGGTCTTTCTCATTCAGAGGACATGTGTGGCATTAAATCATTTTGGGGTTTTACTGCCTATTCCCGTGCCATTGCTTTATTTCCGTTGCTCTCTCTTAACAAGACTACTTGATGAATTGCCATCCTGATGTGCTACAGCTGTTTAAATCTGTAATTGGCATAAATAATAGGAGAAGGTTTATAAAGTGGCAAATGTGAGAAATAAGTATGGGTTAAGCAGCATGGCAGAGAGCAGGGAAAGCTGAAATAAGCCCTCAAATGGGTTTTTAAGTGATGGCAATGTAACACTGCAGTTACTAGAACCCACTGGATGAGAACCTTGGGCCTGCTGCTGTTGAGGAGTAACCAGGAAGAATACTTCTAATATCAAATACACTTCTGTACCTCTCCAACTCCCCAGAAACCAAGAACCAGATGCATGCTTGTGCTCCTGCTGTCTTATTTCAAGGGGCTTGATGCCAGCAAAGCTTCAGCTGGCTGCTCTTTCCTTCACTAGCTGAGGAGGTACCAAAAGGATGACTGGCAGCAAAGCACTTCTGTTTGAAGAGCAGTGACATCTTACTGTGAACTTTGTTATCATTCAGTAATCTTAACTTGCCCATTGCTCAGTCATCTCAGTTGTGAGAAGAGGGATAGACAAGCTCTTGGAGAACACAGAACAAAGAGGGAAGAATAAGAAACCCAGCAAGTGACAGCTAGTCCTGTCCTCAGAGCAGGACATGAACTTTTCTTTTGCCATGTGTATTTTAAGATTGAAATGTACAGAGAACAAGTGTTGACATAAGCAGATCAGGAAGTTGATAAATGTTTTGGAAGGGCTGTTACTAAGTAGAATGGCTGTGACTGAGAGAACCTTTGGTCCCTTGTGCTTGACCTCCTGTTAATTGGTTTATGCTGGAACTAAAACATTAGGGCTGGTCCTTTTGTGCTTGTGAATGTTGATAGCAGAAGGTAATTCCTGAGAAAAATAAATTTTACATGGAAAAATACTTAATTCCTGTTACATATTCAAAACTTTGTAAAGTATTGGAGAATTTATAAATGATCCCTTTAGGATAGACATTAAGGTGTTCCCAGTAGTGAGATTGTACATGCCTGAGCTTTTACACAAGGCCTACAAAGCCCAGGTAAAAACACCCTCAGATAAAACAGATAAAACACCCTCAAAGATGTTTGATTTCCTGTTTTTATAATGACTCTGCAAGCCTGTGTTTGAGCAAATTCACAGTACACAAATTTCTAGAACTGATTGAACACAGGTTTTAAGTGAAACATGTCCCTGAGCACTGGCTTGAGTTCAGCCAAAAGCCTGGCTCTGTTTTTATTCATTCTTGTAAGGTAAGCCTTGCCAGTCTGAAGTCTTTCTTGCAGTTTTCACTGGGTTTAAATGTGTGTGTTCTTAGATGTTTGCTTCTCATGGATGCAGGCTGTCCATGTGGGAAATGGCTCTTGCATGTGGGAAGACAGTTCCTATGCTAATGAGTACTAATGATGCTAATTGATATTGTAGAGGCTTGGTAACTTCAAGTTTCTGTTGGGTGCCCTCATGGATTGGTGCAGAAATTTTGGATTATTTAGTTTAATGAAACCAATTTTTATTTATGGAAATAAACTCCCCCACCTTTTTTTCTCTTTCTGCTTTGGTCAGGAGCTGAAAAGCCTGGCAGCTAGAAAGCCCTGGAAGCTCAGCCTGCCAGTCACTGAAGGAGGAATATTGGATGCTGTTGTGGTGTGGTTTGTACTGCAGCTTGATGGGGAGCATTCTCTCTCTACAAGTCCCAGTGAGGAAACTTGCTGGGAACAGGCTGTGTATCCTGTGCAGGGCCTCCTTGGTATGTCCTGTGGGTTTGCTTCTTGTGGTACATGAACTTGGTTTCATTTTGGGGTTTTTTTTTTCATTTTGATAAGTTACCTTATGTCAGAGATTAGGAAGACTAAATAGGATTGGAAGTTCAACAGCAAGTAGCTAAGAGGTGGTTCCTGATCATGTTTCTAGTCTGTAGAGCACAGTCCCTTCATCAGGGCTTGTTTGTGGGACTTTGCTGTTAAGCAGATGAGATCTGGGAGAAAGCTTTTCTTTAAGTTGGGTTTTTTTCTGTACTGAATTTAATGCATTGTGGAGCATCTCCAAAAAGTGAGGCTACTGACTGGCTCACTAGCAACTTAGGAGAGGAATGGTGGGCAAGGTGAGGTAGAAATTGCTAGCTGCTACTGCCACAAAACCAAAACTAAACATTCCTACCTACCCCTTGAATCCCTTGTGGGATTCAACTTGAATGCTCTCCACGTACAGACATTGGCAGTGTAATTTTTAACAGTCTACTTCTCTAAATTTTAACAGTCTACTCTATCCACCCACCTTTATTTTCCTGTTTCCTAGAATCTTAGAATATCTCAAGCTGGAAGGAACCTGTAAGGATCATAGAGTCCAGCTTCCTGCTTCTTACAGAACTATCTAAAATGAAATCACCTGTCTAAGAGCATTATCCAGGTGCTCCTTGCACTCTGGCAGACATGGTGCTGTGACTACTGCCCTGGGGAACCCATTCCAGTGACTGATAATCCTGTGGGTGAAGCACCTATTCTGAATGTCCCATCTCAACTTCCCTGATGCAGCCTCATTCCATTGCCTCATGTGCTGTCTCTAGTAGAGAGGGATCAGCACCTTCCCCTCCACTGCCACCCTTGAGGGGGCTCTAGAGAGTGATATCTTCCCTCAGCCTGCTCCTCTTCAGGCTGAACAAAACAAGTGCCCTCAGCTGCTCTTCATAAGCCTTTCCCCTGAGGCCTTTCTCTGTCTTGGCCACCCTGCTCTGCACACACTCTGATGGTTTGATCTCATACTGTGGCACAGATATGAACAAATGAGATAGTGGGGTGGCTGGGTTGGTTTGTTTGTTTGTTTGCTTCAAGCACCATAATGCACTTCAGTGATGTGTCTGTAAAGTAACTGACACGACTTTTTAATGCTCTTTTGCCAAGATTATGCTGTGAAGACTGGAGATTCTGTGATGATGGAAGTTTGCTGCCAAGACTGCTACTTGAAGATCCAGAAGATTTCTTCCTTGCCTTCAGAGTGTGGGATGGATTTCAGTGACAGAGATGACACACTGAGTTTGGGCAATGAGGCTGAATTATGTAATGCTCTGGCTGGACTTCAGACAAGCACCAAACAGGATGGCAGCACTCCAGTGTGTGTGCTGGAATCCACAGAAATAGCCCTGCTGAATGACACAGCTTACCATGAATGCTTTAAAGCTGCCATGAGCAAAGTGCTGCTGTCATTAAATCCAAGCAAGGACTTGCACTCCATGGACGTTGATGGGCATGGCAGTGGGATAAACCTCCAAGAGAATCAAAGCACAAGCTCTCTAGGTGTGGATCCTGATGCTTTGTACATTTTAGATGTGTCTGAAGGCTTCTCTATCCTGCCAATTATAGCTGGCAAGCTTGGGCCAGTTAGAGCCTACAGTTCTGTTGAGAAAGATCAGCATCAGGCAGCACTTCATGTCATTGCAGAGGCAAACCACTTCCCTAAGGAAACACTAGAGTTTTGGCTCAGCCACTTGGAAGAAGAAAGTGTGGTGCTACAGAGACCCAAATCAGACAAATTGTGGAGTATTATTATCTTGGATGTTATAGAGACATCAGGTTTAATCCAGCAGGAAGTGATGGAAAAGGCTGCAATATCCAGGTAGAGTATAAAAGGACAAAAATATTCCTAGGAATCTGTAATTACCTGAAAAATTTTAAGAATATTCCTTGTAACTATGTAATTACTGTTATGTTTCTTCTGTAGAAAAAGGGTTTTTCCTTGGATTGAACCTCCCAGTGTTCCTGGCATGACCATTGTATACATTTTTTTTTTTTTTTTTTAAGCATCAAGATTTCACCATCTCAGATTCCTTTATTTTTTTTTATAGAATAAAAGAATATGGATGATCATATTCCTTGGTCTGTCAGAAGTTTGCAGGATAACAAAGAATAACCAAGGTAGCTTTTAGTGCAAGTTAGAAAAGCCCAGATTCGGGTACATGTCAGACGGTTGTTGGAACAAACTGGTCCTGCTGAAAGACAAACCTGTGGTGTGAGAACAGCCAGGGAGGCAGCAGCAAAGCTGCTCTTCCTCACCGCAGGAGGAGTGGGAAGGAAGGCAGAGGAGAAGTAAAGTAATGGAAATGGGTAACTAAGTGTGAAATGGATTTATCCCCTTTTGTGGGCCTAGGGAAACGTTGCTGTTAACCTTTCTGTTTAGTGATGGCACGTTATGCCTAGGAGCACTTGACTTCAGAGCAAGAACTAGTGTGCCTTTCTTAAATGTATTTACTGTTCTCTCATTACTGTTGATTGATCAGCTTTACAGGTGAAATCCCTCTTATTTTACAGGTGTTTACTTCACAGTGGAGGGAAGATTTTCCCACAGTATGTGTTGGTATATGGGATGCTTGTAGAATCAGAGTCTCTGTTGCTGGAGAGTGCTGTTCAAGGAACAGAACCAACCCTGGGGTTTAATATTGCCCCTTTCATCAACCAGTTCAAGGTAGGAAGCTGGTGGGTGGCTTCCAGGCATGGTTTCATAGCTGCAGCTGTTTAGATTTGGTGTGAACTATAAAAAAACACTGTTGAAATTATCAAGAGAGGTTTTGTGACCACACAGGGACCTTGAGATAAGCTAAAATGGGTGATGTTTGTTTTAGAACTGGCATGGAAGTTTTGTCCTTGTTACTGTACAGAAGAATGACTGTGCAGTTACTGTTCCCAGGCAACTGTATTCCAGTGTTTCAAAAGGGATTAGAGGGCTGTATTTTGCCTTTTGTCTATCTCTGATAGCCATTCCAGTAATTCCTGGCAACCTCAGTGTTATGATTAAGTTTACTACCTTTTCCCTTTGTAATGGCTGTGGCTGCCTATTCTTTCAGGTACCTGTTCGTGTGTATTTGGATCTCTCCACATTACCCTGTGTACCCTTGAGCAAGCCAGCAGAGCTTTTAAGGCTGGATCTCATGAGCCCTCTGCAGAACAGCCCCAGCAGAGAAGTGAAGGTGAGTTCTGGGGTCCAAAGTGCATTTAAATACTCTTCTGCAGTGCTGCTTCTTAATTGCTCCTGTGGGCTAAACAGGATTTGTCTGCAGCTGTCTCTGAAAAGGACTGAAATGGTTTGAACTACTTCCTTGAACAAAGTAGCATAACTGATCATTATTTTAAATACTTTTAGGTACAAATTTGTAAGTCTGGCCGGGTCACTGCCATTCCCTTCTGGTATCACATCCATCTAGATGAAGAGCACAGCTTGGACACATCTGATGAGTCCTCACACTGGAAACAAGCTGCAGTTGTTCTGGATGAGCCCATCCCAGTTCAGGTTGGAGATGAACTTGTACTTGATGTCCAACACCATAAAAGCAATATCAGCATTACAGTGAAAAGGTGAACAATGTCCTGTGTGATTTGTGCTTAATAACCTATGCATAAACTGAATGTTCAGAACAACACTGCTGTTACTTTGTAATAAAGTCTAAATTTTATTTACTGATCAAAAAGGCTGATTTGTTGCTGTAATAAGAGATACCTAGGTTCCACTGGTGGACTAGAATTTGCACTGTAAGGGTATCCTACCAAGCTAGAGGAGGTATTGTCTTCAGTGCAGCACAAACCTGATTGCTGGCTTGTGTAGTGGCTGCAGCAGTGGGACAGAGTTCTGCTACCAACTCAGCTGTAGTGAGGGGAAAAAAAGTACCCAGGTTCCTGTTCTAGCCATAAACAGCTGTGGCTGTTTGGGACAGAGTCCTTGTTTCTCAAACTGTGATTCAACTTCGCAGTTGCCAGAGCCTCCTACATCAGTGTATTGAGATGTTCCCCTTGTGGGAGGACTGAACAGCATTCCAGCTGCAGGATCACTAATTAGTGCTGCACACAGAGCGTTCTAAAAAGCTGTAAAGGACTGCTGTTGGGTAACTCAAGCTATGTAATGGAAGGTAAAACTGGTAAACTTTTTAGAATCCCCCAGAAATTTTTTTCTAGGAATACAATTGGAATTAACTTATCTGTAGAAAGTTGCATAAAATACAACTGTCACTGCAGTGCTCCTGACTACCTTCTACAGCATTACATCCTGGTATAATGCAGGTAACCAGTTCCTTCTACTAAATTTGTACACAAGTGGAAGACTAATAAAAGCTTTGAACTCAGCACTGATTCTACCTCTGCAGAGAGGAGGAAGACTGTTAGCAAGATTTTTCTGTAGCTAAGCTTCTTTTTAATGTGTAGTCTGTTTAATGGAGAAGAGGCAATTCTGTGATCTTGCCTTAACAGCAGCCAGTATAAAGAGCCATCCAAAAATGATTCTTCTGTAAGTTCTGGGCCTGCTGAAGCCATTATATACTCTTCATTAGGTCAAACATTTCAGATAGTTTAACTTATTTCTATATATCAATTTCTGTGAAGTCCACTCAGTTTAACTTCAGGGACTGTTAGAGCTGGAGTTGTCCCAGCCTCAGCTGAACCTGCACCTGAGAAATTGCTGTAATAAAGCTGCTTTTGGAAGGTTGGAGGAAACATGTCCATTTTATTTTTTTCCAAAGTAGAGGCACAAAGTAATGTTTTCTGAAGATAAAGTAACTGGATACCATCCCTTATCCAAGGGGTACAATGTGTAATGAAATGCAAGTGAGTTAGAGTATAGGACAGAGGCTTTTGATACTACATAAAACACAGTGCTTCTTAAACCCAAAACCATGATCCATAAAATTTTAAGTTAGTCTGACACAACTAAACCTGGTAATGCTGATTTCACCAGAGTGCAGTTGTATAGAAAAGTGTTTACATTTCTTGTGCAAGAAGATCTCTGATAAAGACAAAAACCTTACAGAGTAGGTTAGGTGTATTTATTAAGATTTTAGTAATTAAGATGAAAGGAAAATTGCTACAAGACAAATGAAAGACATTCTAGTCTCCTTGAGTAAGGCAAGAGCAATCCTCAAGACTTCTGATCAAAAAACTTGGGAGGAGATTTGGCATAAAACAACAGAGGAATAAATACAGTTAAGAGGAAAATGAACTATTTGCAAATTAACTTTTTATGTAATTGTGATAGGTTTTGCTGTGGAATACTGTGGTAGTGGTTTTCAAAAGACAGGGTAGGTATCATTGCAAGATTTGTATTTATTTTTTAAATTCACTGGCAGTTTTTAGGGAAAGGTACAATCCTATAAGCTGCTGCAATTAAAAAAAATAACTTTTCTCCCAGAAAGAAACAAACAAGCAGGAATATTATATTGTGCAAATAGAATAACTGAATAATAAAAACTTAGTAGCTTTCAATAAATACCCTGAAAGAATTAACCAAGACACTTAAATAATCTGTTTTCCTATCAAAGTCCTCGCTGAACCTGTTTTACACCAAACAGACGTAACTTCAAGTATTAAAAAATGTCTCCAGAGGTTTTTGAAGAGTTAGAGCAGCTACTCTGCTTGCAGCAGCCCTGCTCCCTCAGATAATCCTCCTGCCCCTGCCCCTTCTTACCTGTACAGATGCAGGAAATGAGGTTATTTCTGGTTGTGCTGCAGTGGGCACTGAGGTCCCAATGCACTGTGAACCTGTACAAGTTGTTTCGTTTTAGAGCAAAGCTGGTACATGCATAAGTGAGACCTGGGATCATAGATTAAAGATTCTGATTCTTCATAAACCCAAACAAGAATTCCCTTTACAGTACAAGCCATGAAATACTGAAAGCACAAACTCTTGCAGCAGTTCTACTTAAGATCCTTTTCTGCTATGACGATGGTTGTAGTCATGTACCATTCACACTCTTAAATTACTGTAATAGTAAATCAAATTGATAGAAGGTGAACCGTTTAAATAAAATCTTTAATTGCTTATTTACAACAAAGGCAATGAGTTGGCAAATGGAAAATCATGATTTTCACTTTCTCACTAACTTCAGATACAGCAAGTACATACTCAGCTATAAAATATGCAGCCTAGTGAGTAAGGCGCAATATTTACATCACACTAGTACTGCAAAAGAAGCACTTAAGATGAATTTACTGACAGCCAGAAGTTAAACATTTATCCTGGAAATGCTAACAATGCTGAAAAAGAAACTTAAGATCTTGTCATTTAAAAAGTAGTGCTCTACTGGTTTGGTTGTTTTTGTCAGATTGCAAACATGCAATAATAGTAAAAATCTGATAATGGGATAAAAACAAAAAACTGACATTGTCAGTTTTTGCAAAGTAACATTTTGATACAAGTGTACTGCTTCTTGGGCTGAAATCTAGCCCTAGTAACTCCAGTATTAGATTACTACATAGTTTTACCTCAGCAAAGGTCTTCTCTGGGAAAAAAAATAGCTATTACATTTGAATCCAGGCTATTCTAGAAGCATAATACAATCACAGACAGACACAAATTTAAGAACACAAATTACTACACACAGAAGATATCCTGCTTTAACAGCTTAAAAAAACTTAAGTGTTAAAGAACTTACTGCAGCCCAAAATAAAGAAATCAGTTTTGTTTTCTACTTCCTTTTCAATATCCTTCATTCCCCCTCCATGTATTTTAAGGTAAGTAACCATGATTCTTATTTTAGAAGGCTAGGGAAAAGAATAGTCAAGGTAAAGTATTAATCCAAAACCTACCATCCTGGCTGTCTCTTCTGGATATAAAAGACAAACTATGAGCTTCAAAGACAACAGATACACCAACCACATGATCTGGGCATGATAGCAAGGCCTGCAGGGAATGTTTTCTTTGTAGAGATTCTTTACTAGTGCTTGGTAGTAACTATCTTCATAAGGGACTTGATTTAGCTATGTAGGAATGGGAAGAAGGTGGCATCTGTACAGAAGCTATCATTTCACCCATTCACATTCCATTCAGCACTGGCTATGGAAGTTAACCATCATTAAGACAAGCAAAGTTAACACAAACAGTTTTTGCTACTGCTCTCCTTAAAATACATTCCTGAAATTAGGCTTTCCCATTGCTAGTAGTACTTGCACTTCATTTTTATATGAGCAGATGATTTTTTTTTTAATGTTTCTTTTGCACTAATGAAATTCAGTGTAACTTTGATATGATGTGGAAGCATTTAGCAGTTTAAGGAGATGATGCTTAAATTTATGCAGAAACCTTTACAGTGTGCGTGTTTCATATCCATGGGGTACTCACAGATGCTCACATCCATCATAGATTCTGGATTCAGATGTCAGTTATAGCCATGCCATATCCTCTTCCTGTGCATGCAGCAGCTTTCCCAAGCTCTCCAACTTCCATCCTTAACAGTACATGTTAACAGGACACGTGTGGCAAGTATGTAATGACTCCTTGACACATTCAAAGAAAAGGCAAGTTTAACTTTTTTCCAGAGCTTTCTCTGCTAAGTTATTCTCTAGTTCAGGGGATTCCTCAGCATCCTGACTGGCAGAAGGGTTAAAAATCCCATCCACTGCAGGGGCTGTCGTCGGTGTTGTGAGAGGGGTCACAGTGTGTCCAAACCCCTGATAGTGACCCATGGGTGAAGATGGCATTGAAGAAGCATCAGAAATTGGGTCTTGAGTAGATGAAGACAGTAAACTTGTATGCTCATTTTGTTCATGATCCTCAGCAAAAAACATTTTCCTTGGCTGGCCCAAAACTGTCCTCCCTAGAATTATGCAAAATGAAAAGATTTTTTAATCCTTCCAACACTAGTCTTTGAACACAGTCATGTTAAATTAGAAGATAAGTCTTTGTTTTGTATTGGTTTTACATGGGCATTGTTAATTTTAATACAGAAAAGTATGTCTTTCCATTTAAGAGAAAAACAACTTACCCAACCTTTTCTTGTTAAAAGAAAAATTAAAATCTAGACTAAATCAGTCAGGAATTCTGGAAAGAAAAAAGTGCCAGATAAACCATGAAATCCTCTAGGCATGCAGCTGCCACTGAACTGGTAACAGAATGTTCTCAATAAAGGTGGGCAATAGTGTGACATGAAGCTGGAAATACAGATGCTGTTGATAGATTGTACAAATCCTGTCACTTACCCACATTTCGAACCTGTTCGGAGATATCTGCCCTTAGGTCAGAAATATCCCACATTGCAAGGAAGGAGTCAAAGCATGAGCCTTCTTCAGCCTCTTGAACATAAGGTTTATAGGAAAAACTGTAGTGATGTGCAATAGCAGCCAGAAACATCTCCACACAAATGATAAAATCCTGCAATGACAGAGATACTGACTTAATCATTCACAACTGGAGAAAAATAGTTCTGGGTTTCTTCTACAACTGAAAGGCTGCAATTGCCCTGGGATACTGACACCAGCTACTTTTCCACCAGGATATTCCTGGCAGCTTTCAGAGAGCTACACACACAGGACTTCACTTAAACAGATAATTTAACAAGCAGCAGCTCTACAACGAATACCTGCAAGAAGAAATGTAAGGATATCCAGACATATTTCACTGGAGCACATTCCTTCTGCCATGGATATAGAAGTGTTAAGCATAAAACTCACATGGGCTCATTGGCTGAAACTTAGCCCTGCTTAGAATAAATCATTACTAATCAAGCCTGTGTTATTTCCTTCAGTATTTCCAAGTATTTCCTTGAGATCAGCTATGTCATGTTACATATAACCATTTCTGCCCAGAAATAACCATCTGCTCCTACCTGTAAGCCTGTAGCCACAGCTTCCACACTTTGCCAATCCCAGGTGTGTTTCTCAGAAATAACACCAACCTTCACCAGCAATGCAATGAGCACAGCCTGCCTATAAAGAGATTTTATTATAAGAAATCTTTGTATTAGAATTGTAACAGTAGTGCCAAAAATCTGCAAGCAAATCTGGTCATATGTATACGTAGGAAGAATCTTAAAAAAAACTTTTCTGTTCATATACTTAGATTTTAAGAGGAGGAAACAAACTTAACAAGAGATGTCATTCATCCCTGACCCTAAAGACCAACAGAACAAAAAACTAAAGGAGTTTGTTACTCCAGTTAGTCATTAGAACAAGTTCCTTCTCTTTCAGGATGTTGCTGTAGCTCAGAGAGTAATGCTCTGATAGTCAAATACACTCCCTCATTAGCAGCTAAGTGTAAGCAATGCTCAAACAGCAATTTTTATTTAACTTACAGTAACTTATTTTGAACAAGTAATTTTTTTATTTTTAAAAGGAAATTAGTTTTGAAATAACTGTAAGTAAAGAGTCTAAAATAAGTTATGTTCTTGAGAATCACCTTACAAAAGAGCAAGTCTAAAAAATAATTTTAAGTGAACAAGACTGCTCTCTCCAACACAGTAGCACCCTCTTCCCCTCACTGCAGCTCACTAAGATTACGGGTAGACATTCTAAGCCTTCAGTAACAAATCCAGCCTTTTTAGCTCATCTACAATCTGCCCTGAGAGCAAGAAGTAACAAGTAAAAAATCCACTTACCAGAAAGAAACAAAAACTACCATCTTCACACAAAGGAACTTGCCAACAGGCTGGATAGGGTTCAGTTCCTCACGCAGTACTTTGTAAAACAGCACCAGACAATACATGGCAAACTGACAAGGAAAAGAAAATGAATGAAAGCTTTCAAACCCATGTTTATTTTGTGAGGGAATTGTTACACCATCTCTAGTTAAAACATGTATCATAGCATGAGACAACCTTAAAATGCTATCTGTTTTTTTTTTTTATTTATAAAAAAAGACTTTCTGTTTTAAAGCCTTTTTTTTTTTTTTATTCCTGAAATTCCAATAATTTCAACCAGGACACAGAAGTTGGTGCTGCTGTTGGGACTGCTGTGACAGCAGAAAGCAATTACAGCTTCTTCTGTGACAGTGACCCATCAAACACAGGGGTGGCAGCAGGAGGAGGACAGAATTTCCAAATGATCCCAGTTGTTATGCCGTTCTGACTCCTGCTGCTGTTGGCAAGAGAAGTAAGAGCAATCCATAGACTCCAAAATGAAACTCTCAATTTTAGAGGCTGACATCTTACCCTGACATTATCTGACAGCTGACCCAACAAAAAAAAGATGTTGGGTAGGCCAGACTCTCAGCACTGCACACACCATTTCCATTTTTTCCTGTGAATGTTATCACCATTTTTAACACAGAATTTTTAGCATATTGATTCTTTGTATGAGTGCTGAAGGGAAGCAAGTGGAGTCATCTCTTACCAGAGAGGGGCAGGTCTGCAGCTCTAATGCCTGGGCCAGACCACCTCACCCATCAAATAATTTGGGGTAGAAAGGTGCTTACTTAATAGAGCTTCATTGTAAAAATAACAAAGTTTTAGATTATCTGGTTTTCCAGTTTTTTCATATATAATATTTAACGGACAGCATTTTTGACTTAAAATAGAAAATATTCTACCTGTAAGAATTACCAGACATTTACACAATCACTGCCAACAGTTCACCTAGAAGATTCACATAATACTGATGAATTCCAAGAGCAGAAAGATGTACTCCTGATACTCACTAGTTGTGACATGTTGTTGAGTATAACTAGGTAAGTCCATGCATTGTTGAAGCTGAAGTTTCCTTCATCATACACTCCCACCAGTTCACAAATTCTGGAAGAATTTTTAGAATTAATCACTATGGAGTAACAGATCACTTCCCTCAAGTGCTACATCTTCACTGTATCAGTCAATCCTTAGAATTCAAAACCTCTTCTGGTACTCAAATATGGGCACTGGGGGCCTGCACAAGAATCAGTTTCCAACAGCATGTGTATATATATATATAAATATAAAAAATAGAAATATTTATATGGATATTCATCGTGAGTAGCAACTTTTTTCACAATCTCACAGAATTAACAGTAATGACCATCAATGCAAAGCTCATGAAATTAAGCTTTCAGTATCATCATGCCTGACTGTCTACTGTTCCTTTACAGACACAGGCTGTATGATATGAAGGCACACAGTCAAGCTTGACACATGTGAAGTTAAAAAAATTCTAGAAGTTACAAGAAATCTGCCTTTAAAAATTCTCAGTTGCTGAAGTCAATGAGAAAAAGGGAGGAGGGAAAAAGAATCTAAAACTTGAGATAATAAAAATGTTTTTCCCACCCCAACAGTGCTTCACATTCTATCCCACTGATTACAGAAGCTGGCATTAAGTATTTATGATTCCAATTCTGCAAATAGTCATTTGCTATAGAAAAGCCATAAAGAAATCGTAAGTTGATTCAAATTGTTGGGACCCATTTAGCATGCAACACGAGTCTGCTTCCAAACTGCCTTGATCCAATACAAAGGGCATGACAATTCTTTCCAGTGTAACTCAAAATCATATCCTGAAGACCAATATTAATTATTTATCAGTGTACTTACAAAGCAATGATGGTAGTAAATGGTCTGACAACAGTGTACTGCAAAACACCCAGTTTACATCTAAATAATAAAACTCTGAAAGAGAAACAAAAAATTAATTGTACAGGGATTTAAATACAATTCTCTTATGGATGAGTCCTATTCTCAGTAGATTTACTAAGTTAAAATTTAATTTGATGGTAATTTCAACTTCTACATCCAGGACTTAAGATGTTGCATCATATAGTGTGTATACACAAAATACACAAAAGAGCTGGATTTTTACAGACATGTTACAGTAAATATTCAACGATTCACTTATTTTAGCCATGAAAAGCTTCTGGCTGGGCTAAACAAAGAGAATGCAATTTTTGCTGTGTTTGAAGATGTAAGAAAAACTTTGAGTCTAAATATAAGAGATTTAAAAATCATAATAATTACCCTAAACCCTTAAGAGAACCAAAGCTCTTTGCCCAGTATGGCAAACTGTATAAAGAAGCTGTGACCACTGAAGCCCACCTTCCCTTCCCCTCACCCCAAACAGCTTTATCAAAATCAAAATCTCCTGAGAGAGAGAGGTATTTTATCAGTTTAAGCATTCAGAAATAGACAGTATAGATGCATAAGGCCTTTTACCCTTCACCTGAAGTAAAAACAACAGGCTACCCAGTCTACTCCCAATTTCACATGAGGTTTTTGGCAAACAGCAAAAGAAGCAGATTCCAGGAGAGGTTTTTTAATATTTTTAAAAATAAGAAAGCTTCCTTCAGCACCCCCTGAGTCAATCCATGCATGTTAGTAACTAAGTCAAATTCACAGGATGTTTTATAGCTAGACTGTCACTCATCCACAGCTGCTTTCAGCAGAGGTTCACAGCTGACCAAACACATACAAGCCATAAACTCCCTCCATCAAGCAGCAATTGTTATGCTGCTAAAAATGAAAACAAAATGTTTGGAACTGCCTACACAGGCCAGAGCTTGAAGATGTCATGATATACTCACTCTCCCATAGCCCACGAGGGACAGCAACAGAGAGGGGGCAGATGTCTCTGCTGATCTTTCGCCTCTATTATTAACACCAGGTTTGGGTACCGGTTGGTTAAGTAATTTGAAAGAAAAACCATAAAGTTATAGATGACATAAGCTTCATAGCATTCTCGACATGTATCCACATATATTGCAATCTTGGGGTATTTCAAAGCTATCCACTGCAAGAAGAGAGGTACACAAGAGGTTATGTGCGAGAAAGACAAAAGGGATCCCAACGACAACACTGCTTCAGCAAGCTCTGGAGCCAGCAGGCACTGACCAAACAGGGCTAAGGGGAGAGCAATGCTACAGCTACAAAATAACACACACAGCTGAGTTTCAAACCAAAACCCGACTTTTTACTTTTAGTGAAACTGGTTATTGATCAGCTGTCAGAGCTCTCAGTTTCTGACTATCACAATGCTGTTGTACTGCACAAAGGATGTTATCCTTTGTCCCCTGAGCCAAAAAGGAATCATTTTAGCACTCAGCATAACTCAGGAAAGAATTCTAGTAGTAAGCCTAACTTGGGTAAGGAAGGTACAGCACTGAATTTTGAGGCAGCTCTTGGATCAGTCCTGTTCCCACTTCTGCTATTAAGATGGAAGGCTTAAAATAAGGGTCCTGTCACACCCCCTTCCACATCCATCATAAAGGATACTCAAGGACAGGGTTAAGAAAGGTTATCAAAAGCAACCCCAAATCTCCAAAAGAAGAATGTGGCATGACTAGAGCTATGCTTCTGACTTACTCCATAAACAGGAATGCCCAGAAGTTTCTAGGACTACCCCTCCATGCAGCACAGTTTCTGCCTGACACTGTTTTCCCTCACTCCCACAACAAACAGAATTTGATTGAGCTGGTAACAGCAAGGGAACACTTACACTGTCTAAACTGTAAATCGGCACCATCCACAGAATCCTGTTACAACAAAAGAACATTTTACATTACTAAAGGTATTTTTAGTCTGAATTAAATCCAGTATTTGTAGCATAGGTAAAACGTGAAATATTACCTTATTATTGGTTTCTGTAACTCGGGTTGAGTATAATGGACTAAGTGTTGCAGTATCCCCCAGAGAGATATTGGAATAGTCATTAGCAGAAATATCCCAGCGATAAACCATGCCTTGGTATGAATTCCAACCTTGCAAGATCAAAGTTTCAGTCTTAATACTGTCAAGTTATTACAAGTACACAAAACATTTCACAAAAGCAGAGTAATGCCCAGTACTTCATTACTGAAACCCACAACAGGGTCCTTGTTTTATGTATATGGAACTTGTCCTGATTAGTGCTGCATTACAAAGTTTCTGAAAACCTGTGGATTTAAAGTCTTTTTAGCTTTAAAATCAAGTTTCAAATAGTAATCAGTTTTCATTTAACAAACTGAAACAGATATGGATGTAGACACATAAAACCACAATGTCTGCTAAAACACAGGGTTGAAATTTTAAATCAAAGCTCTCTGAAAAACAACTAATGATCCTAAGTACCAAAACCTGAGAAACATGGGAGACTTGTCAGTTTCCTTTGATGAGAATCGTTTTTCTGATCCCCTATGTTACATCAACATCCCATGTCTCCTGTTGTTTTCTAGTTTTACTTCTGATCAGTTTCTCTACAAGTATCAGACTTAATGGTAGAAACTTGGATATAAACACCTATTATGCTGAGCATGCGTTATGCATCAGAACAGGAATTTAAACCAGAAAATTTTAAACACATTCAAGTCAGATCTTACTGTCATTAAGTCCTGAAAATTATACCCTGAAAAAACTTACCTCCAGGGCCACAGACCTGTATCACAATGAACAACACATATATTTTAAGGTTAAAATTTTACTTCTTGTTAGAGAAGTGATGTGATCATATGTGTGTAATTCACACACCACAGTTACAGTACCACCAGCACGAAACAGGAGCATCTCTATCCACAGAGATGCTCTACTAAATTCTCCCAAAACAGACAGAAATACCTTTATGAATGCCAGCATTAGAACTAAGTTTCAAGATCTAAGTTCTGGGATGAACTTACAGAGCGAGCCAGACTCTTCTTGGTGGTGCCCAGCAACAGGATAAGAGGCAACAGCAGGAACTGATGCCCAGGAAGTTT
Source organism: Ammospiza nelsoni (assembly GCF_027579445.1). Classification (NCBI taxonomy): domain Eukaryota; kingdom Metazoa; phylum Chordata; class Aves; order Passeriformes; family Passerellidae; genus Ammospiza; species Ammospiza nelsoni. The sequence continues at coordinate 54,171,228 of NC_080636.1, forward strand.
CACCTGACCATGAAGAACTCCTTTACTGTGCAGAGACCTCACAGTGGGACAGATTGTCTAGTGAGGGTGGGGAGTCTCCCCTGCTGGAGATACTCAAGAACAGTCTGGACACGACCCTGCTTGAGCAGGGAGGTTGGACCAGGTGATGCACTGTGCTCCCCTCCAACCTGACCTGTTCTTGTCACTTTGAGACTCTTGGCTGACTTGAGTTTCTTGGGAATTGTACCAACTGTTCAAACACCAACTATTATGGAAACAGAAGGGGAAAGAAATACTGCTGTGCTCCTCTGAAGTTCACTAGGGCTTTAGCAGCAGGACAAATGAGTCCAGCAGCATCATGGCACTTCTCCAGCCTGTCCTTTCAGGGAATGGGTCAGGTTGGAGGGGACCATATTGGGTCATCTGGTCAAGCAGAGTCATCCCAGAGCACATGGCACTGGATTGTGTGCAGATGGTTCTTGAATACCTCCCGGAAGGGACATTCCACAATCTCTCTGGACTATCTGTTCCAATGTGTGGTCACTGCACAGTAAAGTTCTTCCTCATACCCAGGTGGAACTTCCTGTGCATCAGTTTCTGCTGTTGCCTCTTGTCCTATTGGGGGGCACCACGGAGCAGAGCCTGGATCCATCCCCCTGGCACCTGTGATTTCCACACTTTTACACTTTTCCGATGAGGTAGCACATTTATTTCCCCGCCGCTCCCTCCCCGGGGCCGAGCCCGCTGCCCACGGCCCGGCCGCGCCGCTCACCTCCAGCTTCTGCAGCTCCCACACGCAGAGCGGCACCACCACCAGCAGCCCCACGATGTAGAGCAGCACCACGAGCGGCCGGATCCATCGCCGCCAGTTCCCGCATGTGCACGGCATGGCCGCGCCGCCGCCGCTCCTCGCACCGACCTCAGCGGGCCGGCAGCCCCTGCGGAGTGCGCATCACCGGCGGGGCCGCCGCCTCGGCTCCGTTTCCCGGCTGCCCTCGGTATGCCGGCGGCGCTCCCTATCCCGGCCCGGTCCCACCCCGGGGCGCCCAGCCCAGTCCCCGCGGCTCTTCCGCCCGGCGCCGCTTCCGGCTGCCCCGCCCCTCCCGCCAGCCTCTCTGATTGGCTGCGCGCCCTGCCCATCACCGCTGCCCCGCACACCCGGGACGGTCAGGGGGAAGCGCGCAGACATGCCCCCCTCAGCTTTGGGAGGGTTGGTGTGTTCCACCCGTCCCCCCCCGCTCGGCGGCAGTGGGCTGTGCCGCGCTCCGCAGCGGCTGGAGCTGAGGGAGGGAATGAATATCAGGGAATGAGCGTCAGGGAATGGCCGCGGTGCCGGATAGCCCGGAGCCGCTGCTGCAGCTGCCCTGCCCGGCACGGGCCTGAGCGGTGCCTCCCTGGGGCCGCCTGGGGTGCGCAGTGCCCTGCAGAGCCGCACCTCGCTATGCCAGCAGTGGGTTGTGACATAGCCGAGGAGTGAAAGCTCCTGCGGGCGCACCAGTAATGCAAAATTGCAGTGATTGCAAAATAACGCAGAACAGGTGTTAAACTGCAACTGCTTGTTGAACGTTTGTTCGCAAGTGCCGTGTAAAAGCTGCTGGCTGCCAGCCGAGCCCGCAGCGGTCAGCGGCAAACACAGGCCCTGAGGGGAGGAGCTGAGGGCGCAGGTGGTAATGCTGCCTAATGGCCGAGGAACTGCAGCTCCCAATTCTGCAGGAGGCAAATGCCGATCTTATTTTGTGCTGTCACTAAAACGTGCTGGAAGAACCCCTATGAATGAAGAGGTGCTAAGGAGCAGGACCTGTTATTTCTGTGGAGAAGTTGTAATTGACATGTAAGAGAAGGGGGCGGTTTCCCAAGCAGTGTCTGGGCTGCCAGGGAGCAGCACTGCGTGGCACTGATTCCATCTCCAGAACACACATATTCTTTCTAGCTTTCAGCGAGAAGTTACTTGTGAAATACTAGTAAAAACCAAGTGGACAGAGTTCACTTTCACTAACTATTAGGACTTCTGACATTAGAGAAAGAGTAACAAAGCTACTCCCCAGAACTTGCAGATAACAGCTGTATTTAGCAGCATTCCCTGCTACTGGAAAGACTGATGTGAATTATTGTTGGTATCAATCATTATGTACATTCTGCTCTCATTAATTCCAAGTTTATTTAAAGGCGAGTTATGTCAAAATATAACAAACTGGGATTATGGAACCCTATAAAAATTTTACTAAATTAAAATGGCAAAGGAAACAGACTATTTTATAATTGTGGCTGGAAAATTATGTGGTACTTATTGCACACATTAATTATATTTTTGTTTGCCATTTGTTTCATAGGTTTAATCATTTTTTGTTCTTGTTTTGTGTTATGGAAGTGCAGATGCATGGTTATAACCAGGCTGTCCCTCTTGCCTGATCATCATTTCCCTGTGAGATGGTCAGTAAGGATTAATTCTCATACAGTGAAAAAAACAGATTTCCCCTCAATTATGGTAGTCTCACTATCAGCTCTTTGATGTCACATCCAACAGCAAACACCCAGTCAGTCTATTCTCCTCCCTGGTGCTTACACCACCAACCTTTCCAGAGCATTTTTATTTCATTTTATTAAAACTTAACGACATTTAAAAATTCAATTTAATTACTTTTTTCCTTTCCATCATTATTTCTCCATCAGAGGGCTGTCACCAGTTATAAGAAATTGATCTTTGTTAGGGAAATGCTGCCACATATTCTGATTACTTCCTTGTTTCTTTTGGAGGTGATCATGTAAGAGAGTGACCGAGTTTTGGATCCAGAAGAATCTGCAAGCAGCAGTTTGGGTGGTAACTTTAAATGCCGCTTCTTTGTTTTCTTGGTCACTCAAATTTGTGCATGGTAATTAGCTGGGAATTTTTAGTTACCTCTGTAGGTCCCTTCAAATCTCAACCATTTGAATTATGTCATTCATGGGAATAAGATTGCTGCCATATAGTATGGGACAAAATATGATGGGAAAAGTTGCTGCTCAGCGCCTCTGCAATAAAATTTTTTGGCTCTGACAAAGATTACAGAAACAAATCCTTCCCATACCCCACCATCTGTGAAAAAAGAAAACTATCATGCGGACCATGACCAGAGGTCCCTTCCAAATAAAAATGTTTTCATTAAGCATAAAAATACATTTATTTATACAAATAGTATTACCTGAAGAGCTCCTTTTCTCCTCTACCTATTTGTTGTCTTATATATCAAGAGTTCTATTATCATTACAGTGCAAGCATTCCATATCTCTAGAGTTTGGTACCTCCTCGATGTTTCTCACAGACATCTCCTCTAAGCACTGACTGTCCCTGGTCCTTGCAGCAGCCATCTGACTCCAGATCCCACCAATCCACTCTTTTATAACACTGTTCTTATTGGCTACAGGTGTGGCCTGTTAACATCAGGCCTGCTCCTGATCTTTAGTAATTGGTTCAGCTGCAACTGGTAGATAAAATTACATTCTATACCACCTTCATACTGTATCCCCCTACACCTGTTATGTGTCCTTCTGCTGAGAAGTTAAGAGCTTTTTACTGAGAATTCCTTATGTTAACTGTTTTATTTACAGCAAGGATTCCTGAATTCTGATTGGAAATTATTCCAGAAAATAATCTCTACTTTAGAGAAGTTGGCAGTATTGTTCTTAGGCTGTACCTGCTGTAACAGCCACTGTCAATTCTCATTTAGGAAATGTTTGGGGACTGACAAAAACCCCTCTGTTATCTCTCACCTTGCAACTTTAAACAGCTTTAAAACAGTGTATGTACCTAGCTGGGCTTGCTAACAAAGCTGAGAGTGCTGGAGCCTCTCCCTTCTTTCACTCCCCTTCTCAGGAGAGAATTTTTGAGACCTGCACAGCGTTGGAGGGAATGATGATTCGCCTGTAGGTGGGGCACAGGGACTATTTCTGGGCAGCTTTTCCTCGCAGCCAAATTAAGATGTTAGCACTGGCAGTAACACATCGAATGTGAGTCAGGCAGCAGCAGACCATGAACTAAAAAATGGGGATCCTTTTAACTGACTTCTGATTTTTGAGCCTTTGGAAAAGCCACATAATAGTAGCACAAAATCTGTTTCTCACATATAATGATTTTAAACACTTCAACCATAAACAAACAACCAAAAATTTATCAGGTTATAAAATTGCCCTAGAACAACTGAAACTGATTCAAGAAGGGGAAAGAAATATGTGAATCTAAGAACAGGAGGGTCACTGCCTTCCTTCCTTCATGGTATCAGGTTCTCCTGCAGAAGTGTGCTGCCTGCTGATTATTGCAAATATTCAGCAGGCAAATTTAGACTAGACTAGAATAGAATTATTTCATGTGGAAGGGACCTACAACAGTCTTCTCGTTGAGAACTTTAATGCTGACCAAAAGTTAAAATATGTTATTAAAGGCCTTGTCCACACACCTGTGAAACACTGACAGGTCTGGGGCATCAACCAGCTGACCAGGAATCCTGTTCAGTGTTTCACTCCTCTCATGGTAAAGAAATGCTTTCTAAACCTGCCCTGATGCAGCTTTGAACCATTCCCAGCTGTCCTTTCACTGGATGCCTGGCAGAATAAATCAGCACATCCCTTTCTACTTCCTCTCTTCAGGAAGCTTTGGAGATTAAGGGGATCACCTTTCAGCCTCTGTTTCTCCAGACTACACAATCATGGGGTTCTTAAATGCTCTTCATAAAATGTCCCCCAAACCTTCTTTCACCACAATTCAGCTTATGGAGCCTGTTAAGGTTACAGCACTGCATTCACAGGCCTGCTTCTTTAAAAGACACACACGTCACCTCATCTTTTCTATGGAAAATATGTTATGAATATAACAATACCAGAGAGTGGGAAATATGCTGAAAGGTTTTGCAGCTATACAAAATTGTGAACACAAAATTGTGATCTGGGAGAAAATATCTTGAAGATTTTCCATGTCTGTATCCCTTACTTCACAACCCTTCCCATGTGAAGTTGGTTAAAAATCTCTAAATGGGACTATTATAAAATATGACAGAGTTAAACAGCATTTACTTTCCATTTTCTCTTGATTTTTGTCTGGTTCAACAGACAGCTCTGATTGTGCTCCATGCTTGAGTGGCAAAGCCACTTATTAAGAAGCTGTAATAGATGTATTTTTGATGAGTAAATATATCATTTTATTGATTAGCCTGGTACTTAGTAATATGCACATATTACTAAGCTCATATTTACCAGGTAAAGCTGTCCCTATGAAACTGAAGTTGTTTTTTTCCTATTGGCAAATGAAAACAAAAGAACAAACCACACTACTGTCCATTGCCTTAAATTGGTTAAAATTATGCATATTCAGAAGCACATTTTTGCTTTAAAGATTTATGGGACCAATTGTAAGGTCTTCTGTGTTTCTGAATTATCTCAGTTGTATTAATTGGTACACACTTCCAAAATCCTAACTTTAGTTTTTGTTACTCCGTACAGGGAAGGAAGAAAAGTGCATGCACTGAAGGAGGCCACAAGACTATGCAGCTGTGACTGAAGTATAGTTCAAAAGCCATGGAATAGTGTGAGTACCCACTAGGATGTGCTGTCGGCCTAAAATTGAAGCCCTGGCATTTAAAAAACTAAAATTTCAAAATTCTTAAGTGTGATGTATACATAATCCCCATAGTATTCTCATCTGGAGATTTCAGAGAAGTACAAAATACAGGGGTTTGTAAGAAAAGGCATGGGGCGGGGGGGGGGGTTGAATGATAGGCAGGCAAATTTTCCTGTTGTGCCACTATTCTTAGCTGGCATACTTGAAGTGAGAGTTTCCCAAAGGAGTGTCACAGCCATGACCATATTAAATTTATTCAGTATCTAACATTACAACTTCTTCAGCTAGGAATTTTTGTGCAAAGGTGTGGTCCCTGTGCCAAGACCTCCTGTATATATCACATGGGCAATAAATGTAGCAGCTTTACACACAGAAAAATATGAAATGTGTTCTATAGTGAGTTACTTGTAGTTTTGCTCTTTTTGCCTGTTGTGAGTGTAAACATATCAAACAGTGTAGAGCTAAGATTTGTGGAATTAAACTGCTATATTGTGTTACTGGGTGTAAAACAATGTACATTTATCAAGATGTAGAGTTCTGAAAACCAATATGATGGAAATATTTGATGGATCATTGCTAAGGCTTGTGGTTTGTCATTTCAGTAGTACTGACATTTATCAGTTTTGATACTTTAGCCTAGAAATGGTTTCTTATGTAAGAATTTTCCAGCACTCCGAACTTTACAGTGGGCAACATACAGTGCCACTATTATGTGTATGTAGAAAATAGATTGAGAAGATGTGCAAAAGAACTTGGGCAAGAGTCTTTTTTAACTGTTCAAACCTAGAATGTTATATGAAGGCCTTGGTAGCTCACAGTATTTTCATGCCAGCAACAGTTTTTTCAGGCATCCAGAATTTTGGAATTCCTTCAGCAACAAAAGGAGAAAGAATCCTCCTATTAATTTTCTTCTGGATTTTCCATCTTAAAAAACAAAGCAGGGAGTGTAAAATGTTAAAGATTCCTAAAATACTTCAATGTCAGTGTAGTACAGACAGTGCTTCCAGTGGTAGTGATTAAGTGATCTAATAAGCCTTTTCTTTATTTTGAGTGATTGTCTAACTGATGCATCAGGCTGGCATAGTATTAAATATAGTCTTTGCAGTCATTCCTTTCTAATTCCAGACAAAAACCGAGTTTTACTGGAAGTAAGCTTTGGTTACATGTTTTCTCAGTTCTTTACCCATCAGTGTTGCTAATAGTCTACTAGAACTGGAAAGTAGTGCTGCAGAGTTTTGTGTATAGTCTGAAAGGTGCCAAATCTACAACATAAACCACTTGAAAAGAAAAAGGTCTCGGTCAATTAAAACCTGTCAACAGCACAACTCTTCTTTCTGACCAGCAAGATTTTTTTCTCCTTCTGAGGGCCATGAACTAAGTTCTAGTCTAAAAGCCAGGAATTCCTCCATTCTCATTCTGATACTGACTCTGTTGTAGCCTATGGCAATTTATCACAATTTTTTGAGTATGTAAAATGGAAATATTTGCCCAGGGGCAATATGAAGATTAATTACTTAATATTTATAAATTGTTCTGAAAATCAGCATTATGCAGATATTATGATTATTTCTGAGCTCTGGATTCTAATCTGGGATGAGGCCCAGAAAAGGACATAAACAACTGATGCTCAAGTCAGGTGGAATTTAGATGCCGTGGGTCAAAATTGCAGTCCTGAAAATGTCTACACATCTGCCTCAAAACCCTGAAAGTTCATAAGGTTGAGTGGAAGCACCAGCATTTTTTATTATGAGGTGCATTTTGTACTCCAGCAGTGCTTATTCATGCTCTCAAAGGTACTTAGGGCCTAATAGGACTCAGCAGCTTTTTAATTAACTCAGGCTAATGCCCAGTAGGTGTCCAGAAATGAGGCATTCCTCTTCATGTCTCCCTGGAGAGTTCAGTCCGGTAGGTGAGCTCTGAAAATGCTGGCCCCACCGTGGAAAAATATTTCCCTTCAGACTGTAGCTCCATGCTTAGAACAGACAGAAACATGGATGGGGTCCAGGTACAGTTCCCTTGTCTGTCTCAAAGGATCCAACTCCTCTTTGGACCATGCTTCAGTCAGCAGGCAGAAGATGTTTTGGAATGTAAGAAGGATTCTTTCCTCTTCAATTCCTCTTTGCAAAGAAAATACTCACTAGTCACTGTTAGTGTTGCAGTTTTGCAGTTATGGCACTATTGATGAAAAAGAGGAATTATTTTGAAAGCTTACAGAAAATAGAGAAATATTCAGTTCTGGAGAAGCACAAAAATAGTTGTAGGCGCTGGGATTAGAACCTAGTGCTCTTCAGTGAGTGCCCACTTATATTCGTCTGCTCTCTGTACCATGTGATGACTTTGTGGGTGCACCAAATGAAAAAAACTTCCTCCATGCTCTGTATAAATACCCTAACCTCTGGATTCAGTTATGCAGATGAAAACCAGATGGTGTGGTACTTGGCTGTGCAGTGCTTTGTCTTCTTCCAGATCTGTCCCAGGTTTGACCATAGGGATCTTTCAAATATAGAAAGACCAGACTCCTCTTCTCTCTCTTGCCTTGTTCCTCTGTTTCTCTCCAGGCTTGTGGTCAGTCCTTAAAATGAACAGACAAGAAGCATAATCTGAGCCTGACCTTTTTCTCCAGAAGTCAAAGAGAAAACTCCTTGTGATGTTCATTAAATTAGAATAGGGCTCCAAGTATTAATGGAAGAAGAATTTTTGGGGAAGTTTCTTGTACAGTACCCATTATGTAAAACTCCTGCCTTTCTGCTCCAAATTCTCAAAACCGCTATTGCCACCAAGTCAATGCCTGCCTCAATACTTTAAAGCAATGTAATTGAAAGGCAGTTTTACAGTAATTTAAACTCAAATGTGCTGAGATATTGTCTGTTGAGTGACTGAAAATACAGCTAAAAAGGAGGAAAGAGAAAAATAAATAGGCTTTTCTTTCCAGAATACATGCATGCTTGTGCTTTATCCTAGCAGGGATATGTTTAGCAAACATATTTGTAGCAGCTTGTGTCCATGATAAGGCAATCATTGTGGCACAAAATTGTGAAGACAGTTTTTACTTTTTGAGAAATGTTGGTATAAAGAAACACAAAGAGTTGGAGATACAAATGGACTTTAATCCCTGCCAACATGTAAGTAGTGATGTGACTGCAAGAAAGTCTTCACACTAAATACATTTCTAAACATCTACAGATAGATAACTATGAGTGCAAAAAAGCCCCAGTTTTTCAATAATCAGTAAAAACGGTAAACTCAAATATTTTTGTTCTAAATGAGCATTTTTGTTTGAACATGATAATTTTAGAGGTTTTTTTTTCCTGTGTTGCAGCCTAGAAAAATCCATGAAGCAGACTGAAACCCCCTAAACTGGGCCCCCGGAAAAAAAAAAAAAGGAGCTTTTCCATATTTCAAAGTGGCTTTTTAGGCCTCTCAAATCTTTCTGGCACATCATTCTCAGACCCTTATGGACTGGGATGCTGCCAAACAGCTTTTTTCCCACAAAACTTTAATAAACTTCGAGTGCTGGACAGAAGAGTGGTGCAATTCCCAAAGAGAGATTTCACTACAGGATTCCAAAATGTGTACCATATAGAAGCTACCCTCTGAATGAACCCAGCAATACTTCTCCTTGGATTTCTTAGAAATACAAGAAATGCAGTTCTGTGTCTTACACTGGTTTTAGCATTTTGCATTTTTCTTACTACCAATATGATTCCTAGCATTGTTTTATAAATTAGACATGCTTATTCTAATGCAAGGATACTTTAATTTTTCCAGACATGAAGCCATACTTCTATTTACCTACAACCACATGAAAATACTTCCAACTACAAAGTGTTTAGACACAGATGAAGAAATTTACATGAGGTGACAAAGAGAGAGCTACAGCAAAAAGATTCCCATTAGTCACCTCAGACTCCTAGTCAGTGCTACAGCTGCTACTCCAGTTGTGGGCAAGAACACTGAACCTGATTGTTTCAGTTAATTGATAGAGTGTTTATACATCAATACACTTCAATCATTTATGCAGCAGGGGATCATTATCACTAGCTTGGTCCTGTTTTCTGAGCCAGCATTCCCAGGTGCAGGGGAGCACTCCTGTAGATTTGGCTGAAAGTTGCTTTCACGTAATTCAGAAAAAAAAAATTGAGTCAAATTTTTAACTCCGTTCTGAAAGAAGACATTGACTCACCTTGTCATTTTCTGGTCCTTACCCTGCTCACTCAGGCAACGCTTCCACTGACCTCCAGGAATAGAGTTTAGTGTGTAAAGCAGCAGTTAATTCCATTTCAGTGTGAGCTTTGCTAGAGTGAAGAGAACATAATTACTTCAGCCCAAAAGATAAATTAATGGAGGAATACCCATAATTTACCCAAAACGTACTGATTCTCTCTTCACCTTGGTGAAGGCTTGGGCACTCTACCAGAGAAATGTTGTTGTATCCTTATACTGCCCAAACCTGGGGGCCTACTTTGGATCCTCATGGGTGACAGGAAGGTCTGGTTCAGAATATCTCCTTTAGGCTTTTAGATCCTTTTCATCATTAGCACAGAGACAGCTCATCCATGTACAAAACAGAGCTGGTCAGGAATGTGTTAATTTTACATGGAGAGTTAAACAAATCTATTTTTATAACATGAATTTTTTCCTGTATGATTTCTTAAACAATTACTTTTACTGTTGAAGGGTCTCTCAAGTAGTGGGCTTGTTCACTCCCTAAACTGTATGCTACCAAAACACAATGTTTTAAATCACAGTTGTGCAGTCTGAATGCAATTATTTCACATATAATCACACTATAGTCACAAATTAAATCCTTACCTTGTGATGCTTAATATCTCCATGTATTAATCCCAAACACTTCTCTTTCTTGATGCCATAGTTCAATTGCAAGCACATCACTTACTTGGTGATCACAGTCACCTGAAGGTCTGTTTCCATGATTCCATCTTCCCATTAGAGAGTAGCTTCTGATTATCTTTTTTTAGATGCATTCTTATAATTTTCTACAAATTGATGCCATTTATCTTCTGTCTTTTTACAGCTTTATTCTGTTCCATTATGTTGTTATAAAATTAAATTGGTTTACTTACTTGTTTATAGCAAATCCTTTTTCTTTTCTAAATCCCTTTGTTTTTTTTTTGAAGTAATACTGAAAGGTGTCAGGCTGATTGTCCTAAAACAAATTCTCCACCTCTTCTGGATCATGGACAGTAAAGACAGACCTGTAAACTCCTATACCGTTAAATTTCAAACATTTCTTAATTTATGCATTTCAAATTTGACTTGAAAGGGCTTTTTTAAGCAGTGTTTGCATTAGTGAAATTTCTAATGCAACACTCCTGCCACTCCACAGATAAAAATGTATGGTTTGGGTTTTCTTTCCTTTTCTTGCAAGGATGCAGTTTTGGGACTAGAAGCTATTTTGTGTTAGATTCCTCTTAAAGGCTATGTTTTTTAATTAGAGTCCAGAAGAGGCTTTGTGTTCTGGACCTTTGTTCCTTTCTTAAAATTCATAATGCAAATCATGACTGCCAAAACTACACTCGATCTATTTCTGAATTAATTCATTTGGGTACCTGTAACCATGAACTGCAGTTGCATGCCATAATGTTTGCTGTGCTGCTGAGCAAAGTTTGGGCTCTCTAGGCCGAGCTTTTTGTCTGCATAGTGGGATTAAAAATACTGAATCTAGATTAAAACTACTTTGACTATATCTCTTTTTATCTGTAGTTTGACAGCTCTGAAACAAATCTATTGCAAATTAAGCATGAAAATCTTCTATACTATGTGCATCTAAAAGTTTAAAATGCTGTTATTACTCTTAGCTTAGCGTAAAGGCTGCATAAAACCTTTTTATTCCTTGATTATGATTCTGAAGAATCTTTGAGACAACAGTCATGGAAAATTGATAGAAAGCTATTCCTAAAGATGGAAAACTCCTTCCAATGCAGTCTTTAATTGTTTTTCCCTTGTTAATTTCTCGCTGTTTCCTATAATCACCTGAACTAAAACGGTCACATTTTGATCACTTCATCATCAGAAACTACCTGGACAATTCAAAGTATGTTCACATAGGAACTTTTTGTTATAGGGTGCTAATACTTAAGGCCATTTTTAGGCATGGGTAACACTAAATTCTGAAGTGGAAGCAGTCAAGAGCACAAATTAATTCATCCTGCTTATTGGCAGCAATAAGTCAACAATAAGAAAGGATCTCAGAGAGAAGGACAAGATAACAAAAAGATTTCAAGGGCAAACTGTAGGCACCAAGTCATAGAAATTGGAATTTTCAACTTCCAATTTCTTTATCTTGTGCATTACATTATTTAGAAAAAATTTCTCTTAACTTTGAATTTCCAGAGTTCTCAGGGTTCTGTAGTTTGGATAAGGAAGATCAGTTAACACCGAAAATTTCTTGCAGATTACTGCTCACCATCAAACTTGTAGGACTAAACATTATAAAAGTTGCATTTTTAGTGTTCCATAAAATGGTTGTGCAGCCTATGTTGCCATGGGCTTGCAAGGCATGGTTTTGAAAAAAAAATTATTAAAGTATTTTTACAACAGGCAGTTAAAGTAGCATTTGGAACAGATTTTCAGCTCCCTAGTGAGCTCAAAATTGTTCTTGAGTTGTCTTGTTTGTTTATTTGGGTTGGTCACTCCTTTCCATTTTCCATCTTAGCACCCACTGTTAACAAATCGTTGCTAACACATCTGGAACTGTTAACCAGTTCTGTGCGTACCATGGCAAGTCAAAGTAGCCTCACTTGAACTAAAACATAAGCAGTACCTTTAAATTAGTTGTCTGTGTTCAGTTTTGAGACTCAACCTGGAAAAAAGTAATCTACTATTACCAAATGGATCTTCATAAGAACTGTGTCAGGTTGGCTTAGATAGAGAGCACTCCTTTTCTTGTAACATCTAATTATTTTTAATGCAATACATTTTCCATATTCTTTTACTTCATTTGGTTTTTTGCATACAGAGCAATGCTTATGGAATCTCATCCCCATGGCAAAAAAACTACAAAGTGGAAATGACTGTACATGAGAGCTCTTATATGTTGTCTTAAATATCTAGAGTTCTGTTATCATTATAGTGCAAGCATTCCATATCTCCAGAGTTTGGTACCTCCTCGATGTTTCTCACAGGCAGCTCCTCTAAGCACTGACTCTTCCTGGTCCTTGCAGCAGCCATCTGACTCCAGATCCCACCAATCCACTCTTTTATAACACTGTTCTCATTGGCTACAGGTGTGGCCTATTAACATCAGGCCTGCTCCTGATCTTTAGTAATTGGTCCAGCTGCAACTCTTTAGGGGATAAAATTACATTCTATGCTACCTTCATTTACCCACACTGTATCCCCCTACACTTATACAGGGTTTAGTTAGAGCAAGCTTTGTTTTCCTAAAGCTTAGAAAATGCATCCCTAGAACAGCTAAATATGTAATCAGGACATGATATTTTCTGAAAGGAGGCAGATCTCAAATGCCTGCATATCAGGAGAATTGTAAGGGTTTTAAGTTTGACTCAGCAGGGTAAGCTCCCACAGAGATATTTTTGTACGTATGGAATTCTTCAGGAATACAGCGTACTACATCCCCTGCAGTAATAAATATTGATCCATGGTTCCTCTGACATAGGATCACTACACTTTTGAGACGTATGTGCTCATTCTATAATATGTCCACATTGATTTCAGTGTAGGCCAGAATTGGTTCAGTAAAACTGATCTGCATAATTGCAGCAGGCATGTCAGGGATACATAGTGTGAGGATATTCAAGCCAATGGTCTTTTCCCAGTATTTGCCTGAACAGGGACGAGGACACAGCAGTAAGAACATTGGCATAGATTATTCCATTGATATCTGTGCAATAACTGGTTTAAGTAAGAGTCACAGTGTTTTGGAGGAAGGACAGGCTCAGGAAAATACTCTGGATTTTCAGAATATCAGTATTCTACAATGGAGATTGCTCCTCAATTTTCCTTTTCTTCTATTCTGTCTCTGTTGGTGTAATGGAGTGAGGGGAGAACATTGTTACCTCTGACTTCATTTACTAAACTGATTTTATGGGAAACAAAGTGTGCTAAGGTTTCTTTCTTTGAGGCTTCTTTCTTTGAGGCTTCCCAACCTGAGCATATGAGATGATAATTTCATAATTATTCATCCAAGCCCCATAGAATCTTTTACTTCTCTCCTGCTTAGCTGCAGTGGGCTTAGTCATGTTGGCACAGTTACCATTCCAATGGGCTCCATCACAAATTCTGACTGAAATCCCCATCCTACTGAAGTCAGTAGGTTCAGCACTTTATCCCAAGTTACTGCTTGAAACTTGACATTACTTTATTGTCTAGTTTTCATTTTGATTGAGGTGTTATACTGCTGAAGTAAATGGAAAAGAAGATTTGTTGCGGGGGGACATGGTGTATATTACTAATGTACTTTATATGGAAGAACAACCACTGCTTAAAGTTCTGCCAACAAATGCTCAAATTATATGTATATGCATATATATGCTAATTTATACAAATGATCGTAAAAAAGAACTAATTCAACACTGCATTCCTTGATTTTGGAATAGTCCTTGGTATTGCTGTTGTTGCAGGTCATTTGTGGTCAAGAAAGCCATGCTAGATATTATGACAAATGTTAGTCACAGATTTTTTTGCAGTGCAAGAAGGCAAACTGAGTAAGCATCTCCCTTTCTTCACAATTATCTCTAGTATGAGGTGTGTCTTGAAACTAATACTTTAGAGAAACATTGCAGGGAAATCAAAGAATCTTGCATTGGAGAGTTATAGCTTCCTAATCCCCAGAATTTACATGTATTTTATATAATGGAGTGTGAAGATTTATTCCCCTTGTAGTATTTTATTCCAGCTCATGAAATGTGGAGTTTCTCATTCTTGTAAACACTGCTCTTTCCTGAATTAGCAAAAGTGGTATGCTTTCTTTTTTATCTATTAAGAAAGCAATGTGTTTTCCACTAGTAGTACTGAGCTGTAATCATTTGTCCCAAGAGTACTCTTTCAATTTTGCTTCTGTATTGGAATATACTGTGTATATATATCTGGAGATGAATGCTTCATTAACACTGGAAAGAAAGCTAATCGAAGTGTATACTTTATTCAGAGGCAATACGAAAGAGACCACTGTACAACAATTTTAGAGGGGGAAAGGCAAAAAAATCTTGAGACACAGACATTTCAATAAATATGAAAAGTGGCTATGGAATAGTACGGTGGTGCAATGATGGATTTCTCATCTTCCCCTCTGGTTAAAACATGTTGCAGGAGGTGTGTTCTCTTGGAGAGCTTGGAAATGCTTCTCATTAATTGTTCTGGATGCTTGATTCAGCAACTTCTCAATCTATTTGCTCCCAAGGACTAAGACAGTGAGATTGAAGTAAAGGCCTTATTCTGAGATGCACCAAATCATTAATTTCAGAGCAGTTGGCAGACACTCAGTTACTCAACAGAAATGTGGGCAGAGTGCTCCTGAAGTTCAGATTGGTTTGGGGTTTTTTCCTTACCAGTTGTAACACTCTGTTGAGCTTTTTTGTTGTAATAATAAGCTACTGTAAGTAACAGGACTGCAAGACTGTGACTCAAGTGTCAGCTCAGTTCAGAAGAGTAGTGTTTGTACAGGGGAAAAGTGATTCTAGATGAGATAGTAGAGGTCAATTAATTTCATATTCCTTTAGAGAAACTGGAGATGACCTACATTTTTTTATTTAGTTCATATCTTCCTTTCCCACACTTGGACTCATGATAAGCTGTATTTCTTTTGGAGCCACATTTTAAACATGCCTGGATTTGGTATCTTTTTTTTTCCCTATGCAACGTGAGAGCTGTTTCTGGTCTGTGAACTTTTTATATTTTATGTCTTCTTTTACTCTGATTTAGGAGAATTGCCTTTATTTAGTCTTTGAAATAGTGAGGAGTGTAAATTAGGAATACTTTGTTGAGGCAATGCTTAGCAGCATTGATTGTATGAAAGAAATTTGCAAGGCAATGTTAGCACGCTGTCCCGGCGTTTCTTCTAATGAAAGTGTGTGCTTTGCCTCAGGGATATTTAAGCAGGCATCTCTTCATACAAATGCAGCAGAATTTGAATTTGTACCATGTCTTCTCACACACTGAAACCCATAAGGCTGCACAGAGTCAAATTATACGGTAACAAGATTGCAGTAAATATGTAACTGATGAAAGAGAGGCATATAAAAATAAAATATAGAATAAAAAGAAGCAGCAAGTAATTCCATGAGCAATGGAGCTTACAAATACTGGCTTCCAAGAATGTGTGGGTTGTGGTTTGATTCTCAGATGTCTTACAAGTTGCATGTTCTGATCAAGGCTTTTTCTACATCTGTAATGTTTGTAACATCTTTCTATCAAGTGAATTTGTTGTTGTGCACAAACTATATTTCAGAAATTTTCTGCATAGAGCACGAGTAGAATTTTGTTCTTCCTGCCGTCCTGCAGTTCTGGTGAAATTCTCTGTAGCTTCTTAAGGATGATAACTCTGTTCTGTAAAATTTATTGAAATTGCACAGGGGGGTTGATAGTGGGTTTGGAAGGATGGAGGTACAGACAGGTAAACACCTGAAACTGACTGTAGTCAAATCAAAACCAAACATATTTAGACATGAGGGTAGCATAGGTATCTTTTCTTAGAACCAAGCTAATAGTTTTGTCAGGTGAGATTTATGATGTACTTTTTTAATGCACAGGAGCTGGCTAGATCATGTCTGAAGCACAGAGTTTGATATGTAAATAAATAAATGCAGACATAGATATAAGTGAAAAACCCATGTATGCTGTCTCCTTGAAGTAAATAAGTATAAAATATACCAAAGAGGAAATGTTTAGTGAGGGAGTTTGAAAAAAAAAAGCATATTGAAAACAAAGAGAACAGCTGTATTCTAAAACTAAGTTAAGAAGTGAGACTGTCAATGAAACCTTACACTGAGTCGTCTGACAAAAGTTGGGAATTCTGAAGTCCACAAAAAAAAAGATGAATGTGACAGTTAAATGGATTTTGATTGTGATGAACAGACAAAAAGTTTATGAAGTTCATCTGAAGCTTGTGAATTAGACCCTGTTATCTGCAGAGAAAAGCTAGGCTTAGTTCAGTTGAGATTGATGCAAACAGCAGGATTAAAAATGTCTATAAAATAAGAAGAGAATGGAAGGATTCTTGTGGAAAGTTGTGCTGATGTAAAAGAGAAAGCAGCTTCTATGTGACACCAGAATTGTAGAATACTTTTGTTGGCCCTTTTGGAAAGTCAGCTTTTTTCAGAATTGAGGGTAGATACTGTACCAGGAGGAATATTTACCATTCTCAGTGTGAAGAAGAGGAGAGAATTAAAAAAGTACCTTGGGAAGTTTTTCAGAAGCATTTTCCCCTCATCTCTGCTGCTGCCACATCACAGCACCCTTTGTTCTTACAACTGGTTTGTGAGTGGGAGCAGCAGCCACCAGTAAAAATACAAAAAAGCAAACATGGCAAAAAAGAGTATGAGACCTCCCAGGACCTCACTTTCACTGTTATTTAAACTTTCTCTGTTCTTCCACAGGCTGGGGAAATGGAATGAGGGTCACCAGTTAGTTTTTGCAGGCTCTGATCACTAAGTAAGATCACTAAAATAATTCTAAAGGGTTCTAAAAAGTACCTCTCTCTTCTTTTAGATAATTTACCCTCTTCTTTTCATTAGTTAAAAAGTTTTGTATTTTTTTATGCTGCTGCTTAGGTCAGTCAGCATTATGAGGAGTAGGAAATTAGTTTTTCCATCTAGGCTGAGGTGGTTTGAAGGATGC
Source organism: Ammospiza nelsoni (assembly GCF_027579445.1). Taxonomy (NCBI): domain Eukaryota; kingdom Metazoa; phylum Chordata; class Aves; order Passeriformes; family Passerellidae; genus Ammospiza; species Ammospiza nelsoni. Next base: position 54,188,611 of record NC_080636.1, read on the forward strand.
TTTGTGTGTCGTGTATCTCTGCCACATAACGGAGCAAGCTCTTGGGTTTAAGGCAATAGATGTTGGAAATGTTAATCCTGGAAGGAAAAATTTTAAATTTTCATGACTCACAGTTTGCATCAGTGCTTGTAAAGCATAGAAGTGACCCATTTCACAGTCTGAAACTTTTGCAGGTAGATGGGGCTTTTTGGTAGAAAAACACTAAACTGACCTAGATTGTCTCAATTGCTTACTGTCTTTTGTAGACAGGTAGAAGCATTGTCTCTGAGCAATCACATTACTGGTCTGAAGGTGCATGAAATTTTTTTGTTCATCTAGCCATCAGGTAAATAGCAGAAAAGAGGAATGCACACAAAACTTTCTCGTGCCTTGAAATAAAGGAGGAGCAATTCACAACTTAAATCCATTCCTCATGTATTTTTTCTGTTTACCTTTATCACCACCTCAATACATTCAGTCAAAGCAGCAGGGAAGATTTCAGGATGTAAAGAGATTCAGTAACTCAGTTTTCTCAAAGGAGAGCATTGTCATTCATTTACTATGATTTCTGATACAGTTTGAGGATGAAATGTTCTAAGTAAAATTCAGCCAAGTCTCATTCCATACCATGCTCTTAGGCTCTACCACAGAGCACTGTCAGAAGACTGTATTTAGGTTTATAACATATGAACATAGATTTATATGTATTTATACAGGCATATATGTCACGGAGACAAAAGCACACAAAAAATACACAAACCAATTTAAAGAACCTTTTTTTAAATATACTTCAGAAGATTTGTGTGAATGTAAACATTGGGGAAACTTGTGCAGCAGAAGTCACTGTAGGCACTAGCATTTTGACCTCTTAAATAGAACTATGCAGGATTCCATGTTTCACTGGAGAGGAAACGGATGTTTAAAAATTTGTGGAATTTTGATTACTGCTTCTTACCTTAGCACAAAAGATGCTATAAATTGCCTAACAGGTTTGTACATGAAACATATTATAGATGACACCACACTATTGAGTTCTACCATTTAATGAAAGGCTACCTATTAAAAATTTTTATAGGCAAACTGAAATCTCTTGCCGTGTAGCCTTAATGGATGGAAATAATAAGGAAACCATCAGTTTACATATATGCAAGCAATAGCTTCTATATATTTTTAATAGCATTAGTATGGTTAACAATGCTGATAACCTATTAAACCCCATTAAAATCTTTGAGTGTTGTGTAAGACAGAACTCTGTAAGAAATAAGGCACAAAATATCCTTCTGCACATCCAACTCTTACGGACTTCCACATTTCCACATTCATTCTGACTGTAACATCATGTTCAAAATGTGAAAACAGAGTGCGCAGCTGCTCTGATAATAACCATATTCTCAGAATGCTGTGGACAGCTTTAATAAGGTATCACTATGTTCCACTGACCCTCAGCTTAGATTTAATGCAGCTATAGTCTAAATAGATTAAAAGGTTCATATAGTTTAAGAATTAACGTCAGGTTAATAAAAACACATTGTAAGGTGCCCATCTGTGAGCATCTTCCATTCTTTTTGCTGATACAGACTGTTTATTTTGTACAGAGCATTAGAATAAATAACACTGTATAGTACTGTATTATTAATACCTCTTTTTTTGGTATTAATCTGTGCTTAAGTGCCAAATGTTGATGCTGTTTAAATGGTCTCTTCCTATATTTGAATACTGAAGTGCTACAAATGTGAACTGCCCAGCTAATGTCCTAATCCATTGTAACATAGGCAGAATGCTGGTGTGGACCAAAACATTTTCTAACATAAACCTGAAAAACAGCAACAACAACAACAACAACATGCAAAACAAACTGGTGCATGGACTTTATCCACCACAGAAATAGAACTTAAAAGACAAATGGGCAGAGAGAAAATATAGTCACAGATAGATTCCATTTTGATATCTTCTCAAAAGTTCCAGAGTGATTAATTCGAGGTGACAATCAGGTATAAAGATTGCATTGTACCAGTCACAGACCCTGGGCAGTTCCTGCCTGCTTCAGAAGAACAAAACCACCTGTATAGTTCAAGCCAGTTTTTTGTGTCATAATCACATCAATGTCCTTTTCAGAGGCAGAATTACCATCCAGTGGATCTCAGTTCACAGGACATCACAGCTACACTCACTCCATCTACTCAGTCACCTCTAGAATTAGGTACAATGGTGCACATGTCTGAATTCATTATGAAACAGTCACTGGGCTTCCTGTTGTAATAGCTTTGTAGTGACTTTTATTTTCCTGTTTCATTCTGAAATGGTGTGAGAGTCCTTAATTTTCAGTTTATGCTGTCTTTATGGCTGCTTCGGTCTGTATTGTGATTGTTTAGTTCTTGGTTTTTCCACTGAATGCTCGTTCCATTCATGGGCACTGAAGTCACCAAACTCTTAGACTGGGAGCAGCAACAGCAAAGACATGACTGAAAATGAATAATAAATAAATAAATGTTTAAACAAATCTCTCAGTTCTATGCAGATTGCCAGCCATATTTTTCATTCAGAAATGACAGATAACAGATTCTAGCTGAAGGGAGTGCTAGCTATATTCAGGGAAATTTTTATCCTGGAACATAAAAAATTGCTGTGATTGAACATCACAAGTGCAGCAAATTAGACCCAGCCCTGTGCCTCTTATTTACAAAAAACTTTCACAGTGTGAAAAGGGAAATTTGTTTCACTAAGGTAAAGAGATTGAGAACTTACAGAATTCAATACATATTGTTAGGTGCTGGGTTGATTGGGTTTTCCCCTTCTTTATCATTGTACTTGACAAACTTAGGGATCAGCATGCTGCTTAGCATGGAAGAGAAAAAAAAGAAAAATTCCCCAGACCATGACGTAGGTCTCTTCTCACATCTTAGAAAAAGACAAAATTATTTTGGGAAAGGTTCAGTAAACATACTGAGGTGAACATCTTGCACAGTTAGGAATAGAAGCTGATTTCTTACTTATCATGTGAAAATGCTCCCTTAAAATATTTTGTAAATCTGAGCAGGCTACAGACAAACAGGTATTCCTTCCCTAAGTGTAACAATTCTTCACTTTTTTCTCAGTAGTTTGGATTCTGCCTGTTCTCAGACTTAAAGTTTAGTGGTACAGTCCTGTCATCCTTTGGTTTTCATTGCAGATAAAGCTATTTCAGTCTTCCATTTCATTAATTTCTTTACTCTTTTTTTTTTTTTTTTTGCTTTCTGTTGTTGCCTTTAATAGGTGGACAGGGACTTGCAGAAGCACATTGTCATGAGGAAATTATTTTGGCCTTAAAATATATTTGCATGTGTAGGAACTGGAAAAAGCAGGTAGAAGACATAACGCATATTTGACTGCCAAAGTCAACTCAGGTGCCTGATTTGGTGTTCAAGCCTGAAAATTTCAATCGTTAATGAGATTGTTTATTACAAGCAGCTTGGTGTCATCAAGAGTGGAAAATTGTTGTCAAGCAAATTCTATTCCATGTGCATGTCACGTGCAGATAAATAGTATTTACAAGAGCATGTCTGTCTCAGTTTACACACATGAGGACTATGTCAAACTTATTTATTGGTTTAATATTTCAGATGAAGTGGATTGCTTCATCTTGGTAGATGTGCTATGTGAACTGAACTGCTAGCTGCTCAACCAGACAATTTGTATTCTTTCATTCCTTTGCAAGCCTCTTCTCCCAGCTGTTAAAAATAGATAACAGCCAAGTGGTTCAATACAGTGAGTAAACTGGACATAAAATCTTATCAAGAGAAGCTTACCTGGAAACAGTTTTTAAACTTCTTGCTCACAAAATACAGAGCTATGGGGTTTATACAAGAGTTCATGGTTGCCAGGTTGATGCTGATGTAATCCAAGGGCAGCAAGAAACTAGGAAAGAGGAAGACAAACTTTTAAACAGTTCAAATGATACAGAAGCATCTGTTTTCCTTGTGGTTACAGCCTCTTCTGCCACAAAAACTCATTCTCTCTTACTTAACTCCCTCAATCTAATCTTCCACCATGCCATGTCTATAATAACCTATCTCACATATGTTAATAACCTGTCTCACAGATGTTCAGAAAATCTAGAGCAAAGTTACTGAAATAATGATAAACAACATTTGTTGAGATTATGCTACCCCATTAAAACTGAAGCTGCTGAAAATGGGTGCAGCTTAAAATTAATAAACACCACAGTTGCATTGCACAGTGACTTTCCTCATAGAAATTCTAAGCATATAGCATTATATTTTTCAGTACAAAGTATTGACATAGAAAATGAAGTACCTGAGCAGTTCACATCTGCTGGGATCTCTTTCATTGTATACCATTTTCTTCAAAATCCGGCTCAGATGGAGAGGGAACCAGCAAAGAGCAAAAATCACAACTAAACAGAAAACTGTCTTGGCAACTTCTCGGCGCTAGATAAAGGAGATAAGAGTGTATACTGAGTGCCCAATGCATCCTAGCAGGTGATTGTAGTTAGTAATGTTGGCAGAAAAGCCAGTACTACAGATAAATTGTAAAAAGTTTCCCAAAATGAAGCTTTCAGACTACCTGATGTACTACTCTTTTTTAATGGGGTTTGTCATGTTCTTGATCCTGGCCATCCTCAACAGAACCTGCTCATCACTGAGGCTGGGGCAGCTGGGCACACAGGTATTGGTACTCCTGGAATATTGTAGGATTCTCTCTGATATAGTGTTCTATAACGGGATACTGCCCAGTATCTTGATTTTGCTATGTGATCCTTACTGCGAGATCTTGATATTCTCAGGTAAGTAGTTCCTCTACAAACATTTCAGAAATTTCAGAAAAACAACTTAATCTTTTAATACTTAGGAAATAATTGCAATTTAATGGGTTTTTTATGTGGCTCTAGAGAGTTACAGATGTTTTCGTGGGATTTTTGACAATGCATACCAGCGGTGTTTGGTAGGCATGGGTTTGATAAAGAGAAGCATATGAAGGGGTAAGGATTCCATGTAATATAACAGTGACAAGGACTGCTAGGCTCTGTCATGAAAGAACTTGAAGTGAAATAGTGATTACAGTCTTGTTAGGCTTTGAATATGACTTTTATAGTTTCCTCTTTTTTATAATAGCAGCTTTTATCAAAATATTAAAATATTTGTGATTAGACTTTTATGTGGAGAAGTACATAGGAAGGAGGGAGGGAAGGAAGGAAGGGGGGCAAAAGGTGAGGGTTAAAAAGATAAATATTTTTAAATTGTGGCATAACGTCATGCCGCAGCAGCCAGTCTGAGAAGCTTAGTGGGCACTGCATTTTAGGACAGTGGATTGCCCCTCCTCCTAGTACATACCATTCTAGTTCTACTGGGTGGAGTAGCCTGTGTGTGGCCCTAGAACACACTGTGTTGCAGTCCCAGGGCCTGATGAGGGAAAAAAGTGGAGAATCTGCGCAAGGGGAGGATTTTCCAGTCAGCCTTGATCTGGAATGAAGCAGCAGAGGAGGAACCTCTGTGAGAACTCACTCTGATGCTTTAGGGATTCACATCTGTGAACATGGAAGTTAAAAGAGTGGAATTTGAAGGGCTGATATTAATGCAGGGGAAAAGCTCCAGACTCTTTTTTAAAGTTCAGTTAAGTGTTAAACATCAGCCAGCGCTGCCAAACCAGCAAAGAGACCCGGCGGTTCCATGAGCGACTTTGTTCTGTGATCATTTGTTTGCTCTGTTCTCCTGTTGCTCTTTTCAAAGCAGCTACAGCAGTGCTACTGCAACAGTGCAATAACCCTGAGAAGCAAAATCCACTCTTTTCTAAACTAGGTTATTCTCCAATTGCTTTTTATATGGAACTACAGTTACATATCAAAGAGTGCCAAAAGGAGGGAGGATCCATGGAGTCCTATCTTTATAAAGAAAAAGAAACATTTTTGGCAAATCTTTGTAGTTAAATTTCAAAGCATTTAGCCAGTAGTGATTTGAAGTTAAAGAGAAGCAGGGCACAACAAGAAAAGAAAGAAAAGGGTTAGTTTCCCGAGCATACTGTCTTCAATGCCTCCTTATACAAAGATTTAGTCTTTTGTTCTAGGTTTAAATGAATGCCTTAACATCATAAATAACCCACATCCTCACTTTCCACTTCTGTATTTTACTGTATTCAGGTACTTTGAAATATTTCTAATGTAACCCACAGAGAGAAGAACAATATTTTCAAGCATTAGTGTTTCTAATATACTTACCTGCTTCAGGTGTTCACTGAGAGCAATTCTCAAGTTGCTGTTTCTTCTGTTTAACATTTCACAAGTCATTAGCGTATAAAAGATGGCAGTACATGCCAGCGGCATGCAGAAATAGAAACCAAACAGCCACCAATCCTTTGCATCTTTGTAAAACTGCAGAGAAGGAAGAGAGCAGATATTTTCTTATGATTGAATGCAAAATACCGCAGAAAGGCCTTGGAAAAGCCTGACAGCTGCTACACTGGTATCTGTCTGTTTGCTTATTGTTGATCTCTTTTTGACCAACATCAAAATAGGAATTGTGGGAGTATAAACATTTACAGACAGCCTGCCTGTACCTTTGTTGCAATCTGTCTCGGGTTGGAATTAATTGTTTTTGGTTGTACTTTCTGAACATTTATATTAATTCATGAAAACTGGAATACAGCTGCATGAAAAAGACCTGCCCAAATGTAGACAGTGTCAGTCTGAGATAATGAATCTTACTAAAAGCCTGTCTCAGGAAATGCCATTTACCTCTAAAGCTTCTGTCCTGATGCCAAAAAAGGAAAATTCAAAATGTCTTGTAAGTTTAATCACCTTTTGTTATCAGTGAAAAGGTTGGCAGTTGGTTTGCTTATGTACTGGGCAGATAGGAGCCACTTCATAAGTGTTTGTCTGATATGTGCAAAGCTTAGGGATGGCTTCCAGTGGTACAGTTACTTTTAACCCCTTCACTGCCATTTCCACCATTTGCCTTTTGTGACGGGACAGTGAGGTATTGATAGAATAGCAATACTTTGCTCTATGTAATTTTAAGTATTAGCTGTGATGTAAGCAGTGCTGTAAGTTAATAAATTTCTGTATTGTGGGAAATACTACATTTGAGAAAACATTTAAAATAGCCCTTTTCTGTAGAGGATCATGTTTTCAGCCTTCAGAAAATACTGTATCTTGGTTTTTAACTGTTATGCTCAGCCAAAACTATGTGCTGAAATATAGCATTTCAAACACTTCCTGTGTCTAGGTTATTAGTATAAAAGGGATGTGTCACTCTTTCCTCCAGCTTGTTTGTTCTTAGAGGATGTGCTCTCGTAACATCACAGTTCCCACACCAAATGTCAAAATTCTTATGCCTGAGGATTTTATGACTCTTGTTTGAAAAACTCAAACTTTTGACATTTTGTTTACATTTAAAACCAAATAGCACTACACTTCGAAAGATGAAAAAAAGTCGATACAATTCATATACTGGTGTTTGATGATGTTACTTTAAAAATCTACTTCAGTTACATTATGAAGTTGATTTACTAAGAAAAAGGGAATGCTTTTGATTTTTTTACCTCTGCCCCAACACAGCTGCATGCAGAATTTGCTAGTTTAGATTATGCTGCTGGTTTCTGGGCCACAATCCGACCTCACTCTGGGACGCTGTGTTGTGTTGATTAACTTGTTTCCTCCTCCTCATTAGCCTCCTCTCCTCCCTGAGAAGGGGGTGCAGTCTCCTGCATAGCTGCACTTTCCTTGGGGGCAGAATTTCCCCCTCTGGGAGCAAAGATTTTGCCAGCAGAAAACCAGAAAACAATATGCCTGATATTTGAGGAGTTTGCACTGAGGGCAAATGTAATTACTGCTCCTTCTGCAGAGCACAGGATTACAAATACATGGAGACAATTATCTTTTCCATGGCAAATTCTTTCAAGTCAGCCTGGAATCATGTTGGCTGGGCAGCACAACAAAATGTGTACTACGTGAATCCATTCCATGTTTGCAAGGAAAACTTTGTGTCCTACAAAAAGTGTTCCAGGCTCCATGAGCATTGCCTGTTGGTCAGGAAAACACACGAAAGGTCTGTGTCACAGCCCTGACCAATTCATCACTTCTGGATGAGGAGTTGGCCTCGTGGAGTTACAAAACCTACTCTGAAATGTCTGTAAATGATTAATTGAGGAATCTGAGTTTCACAAAGCTTACATCAATGCACAAAAATGGGTTGATTGAAGAGAAGTAGACATTCTTTTGTTTGTCTTGAAAACCCACATGGAACTGGTTTTCTACAGGAAATGTGCATTTTAAACAAGTTTCCTAGTGCACTTGGCCTCTTGGGAATCATGGTCTAGCATGAATATTTTAAATCCTTAAAAGATAGCTTTAAACATGAATAAAGCTCCTATTAAAAACAGAAGTTAATAACAAATCCTTCCTGAAGTTTAGTAATTGTTTATTGTGGTGTTTGTGGTAGTAAATACTATAGTTAAGGTTAAAATGGTATTTCCACTTTAATCTCATGTTTGTACTTGCTTGCAACACATTGAAACACAAAGCTCTCCATTTTGACTGACATATCCAACATTTACTCTAAACTTGGACAATAACTCGGTTTGTTTCCTTAAAAATCAAACTGCTGTGGGAAGATTGGCACTTCTGAATTATACTGAGCCAGTAAGAGTTACTACTTCCTGCTAGGAAAACAAACCAAGCTATTCTACTTAGAACATTAGGAACAGAACAGTAATCATTAGAGTTAGCATGTCTATGGAAGACCTGAACTATAATGGTTTTGAGAAAAGGGAAAACTGTTCTTTTTCTTAGGGAAAAAGGAAGTGAAAGTTGTCCAGGCACATTTGAGGAGAAAAACAGCTATTAGAGAAGGGGAATTTTGCTGCAGTGTGTTATTCATAAATCACAGTCTTTTAACTACAGTTTCTACTGTCATATAGGCTGTGGAGTCAAGAAACAAAAATATATTAAACTCTGGGAAATTCCACTCCATCTTTACCTGCATTAATTATTTCCATTAGGAAATTCCTTTTGTCTTCTCTTTCAATTATTTCATGCTCTTTTGGCCATCCCTATAGTCTGTGTAACCCTACCACAGTTGGGGGTGTTCCTCTGAAAAAGTAATCACCCACACTTTTTATTTTCTAAAATTCCTTGCTCCACTTTACATTATCCTTCCCAATTCTAAGCAAAGTCATGTTCTGGTCCAATTAAAGGAGAAGCACCAGACATTCAAAAAAAGAAACTTATACTCTATTATGAAAAATTCTAGTCCAGAAAAAAATGCTGGGTTTTCTCAAGACTGAAGACCTGGTGCTATCTGCCTTCTCTGCAACAGACCAGAATATTGCTCTTTAATTACTGGATGAATGGTACCTGGCCTTTCACTGTAATCAGAAATTTAAAATAATTAAGATATTTTCTCATTGCAGGGCCATGTGGAAAACCACTATGGCCCTATGCAGTAATCTATTGATTTTGTAGTGACTTCTCACCTGAGCTGCTTTGCAGAAGTTGATGTGGGTATTGACAGCTGTTAATCTGCAGGAGCACAGAGGGTGAGGGGTGGGAAACGTGCCAAAGCAGCCTGGAGTGTCTCAGGCCCTCCTCTTGCTCCTGAGCTGCTGTATCTAATGGCAGCTAACACTGCACAAACACCTGGCTGGAGGTGTGGGACTGTCAGCTTTGTAGTCATGATTCCTTGTAAACTAAAGGATTATTTTTTATTTGACTTTAATGCATGTAGCATGGCCCCACCCTTTTCTTTGTGTGCCAAGAGAGCTGACTACTGCATACAGAAGGATGACTAATCATGGTAAAACACGTGTTTTGACATTTACAAGCTCACAGGTGTTGTACCTTGAAACTCAAAACTTTTTAAGGCTCTGGCTACCCTGATACATCTCTTGACTTTTAGCAGGTGTGAATTGGAAATGTCTGTAGTAAGAATCTTCAGTAGCAAACAAATAAAAATGCAGTAAAGCCCGATTTAATCTCTCTGGCTGAACACAGAGAAAAGTCACTGTGAACATAGGATCCTCTTTGCACCAATACACATTAGAATACATTTTGCAGTTTAATGCATGAATAAACTCTATTATCATCTGGTATCTTAATTGTCTAACCCACGTACTGTGGGTTCCAAAAAAGAGAAGACAGGATGTTACTCACCAACATGAAATCATTTGTAGGTTTGAGCATGCAGGTAACATAACTTGCATCCTTGTATTTGAAAGGTACCACAGCAAAGCCAATTGCTTCTGGGATGGCCAGTATGAAGGACAGAAGCCAAATGGAGAAAATTTCAATAGCAGTGATCATGGGGATTCCAATCCCCTGTACACGGCTCCAGGATGCAACTGCTCTGTACCTGAAAGAGACACGTGTTACTTTCCAGCCCGTGGTTTCCTTCTTAAAACTTCATGGTTCAGTGTCATATGGCAAGTAAATTCCTAAAGCTGACATCTGAGACTTGTATTACTTGTTTTTTTCTGCCTATTGCAGGGCCTCTGGCAGCTATCAACTTACCTGGGCCATAACAGGGCACATGGAGGGCTGGAGAGCAGAGAGCCAGCTGCTCCTGTTCTGCTTGGCTGTGGGATTGTGTGGAATTCTGCTGGGTGGACTGCACTGATGACTTCTAATCAAAGTAGACAAGGTTTGTGAGGACAGACTATGTCTTTCACTAAAGAACTGCCATAACAGAGGGAAAAAAGCTCCCAGGCACACAGCCATTCTAACAGATACAAAGCATCCATCTCCTTCAGCTACCTCAGCTGTGCAGCGGTGCTACCCAAAGCTGTCAGCTTCCAGGCAATGAAACACCGGGAAAATATTCTTGATGAAGTGTAAATGCATTTGTTCTGTTTATACAGTTCAATGAACTGAGAGGATCTTTCTTCTCTAGTTGTCTCTCAGTTTTCAATGAACTTGAAGAAATTTATTAGCCTTGAGACCTCAATCTCTCTGCCGCTCTGGTTAGAAGGTTGTAAAATTATTCAGACAGATAAGCATAGGATACAAAGTGCAATCCAGTCTATAAACTAAATTTTCAGTAATAGATTTAACTGTTGTCCTACAATTACTGCAGTAAACTAATTGCCTAGCATTTCCAACAATTTAGCAAAGACAGAATCAGTGGAAAGAACCAATATTATTTTTGATCTTGTAATAATCTGAAATTCATTCTGGAGAGCTCTCTGTCATTAATGAAGTAACAGCTTCTGGACTGTTAATGATGTAACTGTTCTGAACTTATTTTGTTTTCTTAAAATAATAGCACCTTTCTGTTTGGAATGATAGTGCTGCATGGGTATATCATGGCATCCACTGATGAAATAATCTTCTTTGGTTAAGGATAAAAAAGTCAAGATAGATTATTTGTCTGCTTAAAAAAATATCATATTAAGAAGGGAAATACTGGATTTGGAATTTTTTGGGATCACAGAATCACAGAATGAACTAGGTTGGAAAAGACATTTTGAGATCATCAAGTCCAACCCAGATGGAAGGAATGAGGAGGTTCCGATGGGGAAAAAAACATTTTTTGAGTGCTACAGGACCTAGGCTACAGAGATCAGGAAAATTTGGTTATTGAAAGGCTTTCTAAGCCCTGCTTTAACCAATACAGTAACACTGGATTCACACACAAGTAATTTCTTCTGATTTTTTGTATCACATCCTCTTTTTAGTTTGGAAGCGTGCTTATTAACTAAATGGAAGACTTGGGAATTCCGTCCTCTGTAACCTCAGTGTTAGGGGAATGACAATGCCTGAATGCAAATCCAGGCTTAAGCCCCTCACAAAAACTTCAGCAAGCATTGTTACCCAATATCACTGGCAAGTGTCAGGGGCTGCCATCACCCCTGCAGAAAACAGACTGGAAAGCTTTGCCTTGATATCTACAGCAGTGTCGTGCACAGCACAGTCACAGGGGAACAGACAGGCTCTCCAGGCTCTCAGAGCATCATTTCTACAGAAATGTGTGTAGAAATACTTCCAGCATAAAAAAGCAAACTACAGTTTGGAATTGCACATTAAAAATAAAAACACCATCTAAAAAGGCATCCTTATCTTCCAAGAATGTGAAAATGGGAGGTCTCTGAGATTAGAATTCTGAGACTATCTAAACAAATTGAATTATAGTGGGAGAACTAAAAAAGAAATATCCAGTATCTAAGCTTCTTACAAATATCCATATTAAAATCCAAATTTAATTTTAAATAATTTTTCTGTCATATTTCTTTTTGCCAAATATTGAATTCTAGCTTTCATCACCAAATTAAATATTCATTGAAACTTAACCTTTCACACAAATGCTCAAGTATTTGTGAACTTTGGAAATTTAACAATCAGTTCAAAGTTTACTTTCTACAGACTGGCAATTTTGCAATCATTTCTGTCAGCTGAACAAGGTACTATCCTATCCTTGACTGACTGATGCTGCTAGCAAACAGGGGCTTGTACACTGTATATATTTTTCAAGTAGCAAATGTAAAGCTTGTTTTATGTTACCTCTGGAAATATAAGAGTAACAAACAATGATTTGCAAACTGTGAATTTAGTTATTTGCTTTCTTTCATTTCTTTTGAGTTACATCTGTTTTGCACATGAGGAGATCACTATGCATAGTGTAAGGATTTGGGTCCTGTATGTATTTTACTGGGTTTTTTTTCACTTTGCAATTCAAATAACTCTCAAATAAGGGATTGTTAGCTGAATATTTTTATTAATATTTTCAGCTAAAACATAAGAAGCTCAGTAATTGGATCAGAATTTGCTGAATGTGCATTAAGCTGCAATTAGTCTCTTTACTCACTGCTGTAGGAGTGATTTGAAAAATAGTGGTAGTAATAATAATTTTAGTAGTAATAATTTTTCAGGTGGGTGTTTTGTGGGTTATGTAATACAGAGGATCTTTGTCTAGCCACAAACCTCCCACAATCAAGAGTGAGAAAGTACTGCAGGGTTTATTTCCCTCATACTTGGAGAACATAGGATGTCTGCCAGGGACTTGACATAAAATACGTGCAAATGCATTGCATTTAATTCCTCACTCTAAACTCTGTGTGAGATTTGTCTAACTTTCCTTTTGTTCTGTTTATTTCCCTCTTGTCTCCAATCATGTCTAAAATCATGTTTGCTTTTTTCCCCAGGTCCCTTCCTGTCCTCTCCTTGATGTTGTGGCCCCTCTTCTCACTCCCTTTTTCATTTTCAACTGCTCATGCATGTGCTGTGTATTTGTACACATACACACAATTAAATATTTTTCACTCCTATCCAGTTATAACATGCTTAAAGCATTTATTTCAGAAGGACATCTTGTCTGGATCTGAGAACATCAGTGGGTGCTTTTGTTCCCCGGTTCCTTTTAACTTAGCTTAGAAATTAGGTGTTAATTAGAAAACTAGGTGTTCAAATGGCCCTGTCACATAACAAGTGTCTGTTCTGTGAGTATCATCAGCCCTTTGTAAGAGTGAAAAGCAGTGCGGGAAACATAAAGGACAGGATCAAGCATGTCTGAAGCAGCCAGTGTCAAGATGAGTGCCAGGACAGTTCCTAAATGTCCCTGCTGTTGCTGATACAGAACTGTTCTGCTTTGTTATTAGCACCACAGCTGTTCTTCATTTTATGCAACTATCTTCATATAATAAAGCTCTTGGGATTTTATTTTAGTGGCAAAATCTTGACTTGTCTCATACACTTACTGTGAGTTGGTCCAGATAAAAATATCTACTTTAGGATTACTGTTCTATGCGCTGTGCTATGCAGAGGAGGCAAGAAGAGAGTGTATGCACGTGAAATGAGATCCATAACTTCACTTTTCTTCTTCAACCCATTTCTTCATCAAAATCATTATGCCCAAGACATAAGCAAGAGTAAAAACTCAGGCAGGAAAATATCCTTCCTCTTAGTCACACTCAGGCACTGTTTGGAAAAAGAGTCACACTATCTATCGTCACCATCGTGACCTGGAGTTTAAAAACGCCTGGGGGGCATCTGAGGCAACTTCAAGTGGGCTTCCTCCGAAGGGTGAATGGCTGGCTTTCTGCCGGCCTCTTAAAACCCTCTCCACATGTGAGTGGCCATTGTTCCCCTTGGGCATGCACAGTTAAACCTTAATGCACTGTCAGGGCAAGTCACTCCAGGGCAGTAGTAATGAGGCGAGTTTCACAATAAGATGTAGTTAGCACAGGGATTTTCCTGATAGGAGAAAAAAGAATCCTGTTCTAACTTAAGGCTGTAGTCTGCAACAGGGATAGAGAGTCAACAACGACTGAAAATATGGAGCTCTGGATTCACTCTACCGATTAACTCCATCTTTTATGTGCCATAGAATGCAGTATATAGAGGCCCAAAATAATTATAAACAAGATAATTTTCAGGAGCTTTTTAAAAGCAAGAATTAACTTGCCCATAGACCAGAAACAGTCCAGCTGTGACAGCACAGTGTTTCATATTTACTCATTTTCCATTCTAGAAAGCAACCATTAGCTGATGTGGAATTCTGTGCCCTACTTCCAGTGTCCAACCTAACTTATTGAAGGTGCTCTGCGCTCTCATGGGGATTGAAGCTAGATTCAACTCTTGTTAGCCAATATCAGAATCTGGCTCTATACATCTGTTTTCTAACACACATCCTCTGCAACCACTTACGAGAGTAGCAACAGATGATAAAGAATATGTCCTTGGCAAAGTGTCTAAGCTAAGGGAGGAAATTAAATAGTCTGAGTCTGATCCCGTACCAGATTTTATACTCAAATGGAAACAGGATTTGGTTGTTGTGAGGATTAAGAAATCAGTCCTTGTAAAAAAAATATATCTACAAAATGGTAGCTTCAGCTGAGTTAGTTCCAAGTTATAAAAATGTATGTGACAGTGGAACTTCATCTAGTGAAACTGCAGTTGTCAGAATTTATCTAACAAACTATCTGTTTCATGTGCTTGATCTATGATTTATTCCTTAGAGTGATCCATGGGATTTTATTTATGGTGGACAGATATTGTTTGAGAAATAGAATTGGTTTTGTAGTTCTCAGACTCAAAAAATGGAAGTAGAACAGTTACCTGTATTACCTTTTAAATTTTTTTTAAATTTCTTTTTTTAATTATGGCTTTGGCTAATGAGGTACTAATGCAGTAAGGAAATGTATTTTAGCTATGAATACTACCAAATGATTATCCACTGCAAACCTTATATATCAGCTTTTTCTTTAAAGCCAAACCAAAATTAATTTTAAAGCTTCTTGCATCCCTGTACTAATACACATACTGCATTTTATTTAACAGTATTTTCTGTATTTAGGGGTAATATCCCAACTGATATTTTGGAGTAGAACACAATCAAGTAACTCAAGATATAAAAGCAACTTTTACAGAGGTCAAGTGTTCATCTGCTATTGCATTTTATGTATTAAGAAAAAATAGCAGAAGCATTAGTTTTCAAACTACTTATGTATCAAAGCAAGTTTCCAACATATTTTTCAGTAGAGCTCTATTAGTTTTGAAAGTTATCAGAATAAACCCTTGTTTATTGTCCATAGGCAGTGAGTTGGAAACGTAATTTTTAAGCCTAAATATTATGATCTTGTTCAAATACAAAAAACCCCCCCTGAGTTCATATGAAAGAAAGAAATCTGAATACTGAGTCAAACCCCAGTAAATTGTTGTCTGGTAAAAGAAGGTGAAATAATGCTTTACCAGAGCTTTTAAATACTTTTAACAAACATGTAAGGTTCATTAGCCCAGGGACTTAATATTATACTTTGAGCCCCAAATGTGACGCTTGGCATTAGCCAGAATATAAAGACCAGAATCTAAGTTATATCTGTATTGTAATCTGCCTGCTAAGAAGACCATGCTTAGTGCTCCCAGATTTAGGAAATCTGCACGTGCAAGAACAGTGGCAAAAGAGTAAAACATACTGTACCTGTCCACACTAAGGGCACACAGGTTAAGGACTGTGATTCCCACTGATGCCTTCTGGATAAAGGGAAGGAATTTGCAAAGAAACTGTCCAAATTCTGTATTTCCAAAAGGCCACTTCTGAGCGAGGAGCTAAAGAGAAGATACAAAATAATCAGAATATTTAAACAGTAACCTAGCAAGTATGCCACAATTGTAGTTATTTCCTGTCTTAGACGCAGCCAAAGTAACCTTGAATTCTCCATAACTCAAGCATATCCTTGGTACTGAGTGGATCTGGGAACTAACTGCTACTGTGGAAGCACAGAAGGTGGAAGTTTACATAAAATGTTGACCTCGTGGTGTTGCAATAGTAAATTGCACTGTTGAAATTTTTTTTTATTGTTGTGAACCTGCCAGCAGTCCTGAATAATGAAAATCCAACTCAAGCCTGTCATAAATGGTTGTGATTGCCGTGTCCCAGAACCAGGAAGTCACAACATAACTCGGGGTCCATAATGAAATACCTCAGAGCCAAGTCCTGGTGCTGCATGCAAGTAGATTCTTGTCATCATAAATGTACCATTGTGTAACTCATGGCAACATCAGTGCCAGACTCTGAGGAGTGTGAAGAAAACACTGTGCAGGCATAATTTTTTCCATATTGCATTTTAAAGGACAACCATGCAAACATGTGGGCTTGTGCTTCAAGGCAGCAGAAAGGCATCCATTGGAAAGATGGGAGTGACTGAGGCTTAGAGTAGTGTTTCCAAGGAGGCATTTGCATAATAAATATTAATACAGTGATTCATGGGCACAGTTGTGAAGAATTAGCATGTAAGTCGTAATATTTCTAGCTATAACTGTTAAAGCTTTGAACTTGTATTGGAACTGGGCTTTGATAGCAAGGGTACACACAAAATACAGGACACAAAATTCTTCAGGGTAATCAAATCTACAATTCGCTGCAGAGTCGCAGAAGATCACCCTTTACATGTGCTGATAGTGAACTGGCAGATTACATTCAATATAAGAAAGTGTCATAAATGAAAAATTATTGAGTCCATAGCACTGAGCCCTAATTTAGCTATTTTAACGTAAGTAAGGGATATTTCAGCCCTTATGAATAGTTCTATTGAAAAACAAAGTCACTAAACCTCCTCACTCTTGCACTACCGTTTTGTTCATCTTCTTTTCTAAGTCTCTGCTTCTGAGACTTTCTTAGCAATAGGATGTTCATGTTTTGAGAGTTAGCTTTTCAACCACAAGGACTAGAAGTATTTTTTAGTAGAAGCTTAGATCCTCAGACACACTTATTTGGTAAAAGTGGGTGTGTTCTAGCTGTAGAATTAGAAAAACAAATTCTGATCGTAACTCAGGACTATAGTATTCAAAGCAAACATTTTATTTATATTTAAATTAATGTTAAATTGAAGTATGCTAATAATCACTACCTTTAGCAATACAAATGTTATCTGTGGGAAGTTCAAATTCTGTCTTTATCTCAGTTAAGGTAGGTGTTACCTTTCTGGTTTTTCATACCATGAGTTTTTCAGAGAACTTTGCTGTAGTGTATAGATGTTTATCACAATATTCTACCTTAGTAGGAATTAATCTTCTCCTCATAATCCTGCTGTGGATTTTTTGCACCCCCTCTGTTTTATATTCATTCATCACAATGCTGAGTTACTTGTGATTTTGTCCCCCAAATGATACCTGAAAAATGCTGGAAGCAGCTATGCGCTCCACATTGACTGCGTCTCTCTAGGATTATGTGAATGTAATTTGATTATTTGTATTTCAGGACAGATTTTAGCAACTCACAGCTTCCAGCCAGCTGGGTGGAAACTGTGGAAGCACCTTTCGTATGGTATCCCAGTTTAGGATAGTCACATTTGGTGAAAGTCAATCCCATTTTTCTTAAAAGGCTAGGGATTGGATTGCTAGGATTGGTGATTTAACTGCAGTCAGTACCTTCAGTAGCAAAGGTGATAAGTTTATATCTGCAAGCTCTTGATTAGCTCCTCTGATTCTATCTGTATTTAGAGACTGAATGAAATACATTTCAAGTTCCAGCAGAATTTTTTTTCCAGATAGGTTTGCAATAGTGTAACGAATGTTTGCAGAGCATATTCTGCATTTTGTCTAGAACTCTCATATGAGATTGTAGTTTTTATCACAAAAAAAAAAAAAAAAAAAAAAAAAAAAAAAAAAAAAAAAAATTGAAAAAAGAAGGGATGACCAGAACCCATAGCAATTCAACCATGTTTTGGTCACATGGAATTTCACCTTCAAACTCTTGGCTGGGTTTGGGTAAAATCAGAGTAGTTCTTAGTCTGGAAAGGCTAAATTATAAATGGCACTGCCATGGAAAAGCAGCTCTAGCAGACTTCTGTCAATCCCCTGTGCCAACCAGAGCCCCAAGACCCATTTATCATTACAGATCACACTTGAAAAGGCAACTGAAAGGCACCTATTCATTTCAGCCCCTGACTGTGGCTGTAGCTACACCAGAAACGAACAAGCACTTTGTAGTGACTGCGAAACTCTGCTACTACAAGGCAAATATTAGCTTCAAAAAGAAAAGGGTTGTACTTGAAAAAGGTTCACTAACTCATTACTCCTCACGGGGAAGCTTTAGCATGCTTCCAGCATGTATGCTTCAACCCCACACCCCAGGAAGCTCTCCTTTTTTGAGATTAAAAGTATTTTATTCCTTTTGTTTCTTACACTTGCCACTAATTGAAGTAATCTCAGTACCAAATCATTAGACATTCTTTTCAAGTGGATTTTAATCAAAATCCCTGGGACCAGAAATAAGGTTTTTTGATTTCAAGATTCACTTTGCAATCATTTCTGGGGGTGTACTCCATTATCACTCTGCATCAGCTATGCATTCATTACTTCCCCTTGGATAAGGTGCCAGTTTTTTTCTTCTGTAGATATTTTAGTCAGCAAATCTGATCCTGTCTTTAGTTTTATTATTTTTTGCATCAAAACAAGTCCATTTCCCTCTGTCCTGCCCTAGCAGGTATGGATATTTCAGAAGGAAATAAGACATTTATTTTGTATTAAAAAAATGAACCCAGGAATTTCATTTAATTAATCCTGGTTTACTTAGGTGCAATACAAGAACTGGAACTTCTGGCTTTGCTCTTTAAGTGCTTTTGCATATTTTAATATCCAAACAAAATGATTATAAAATTCTAGAAAACTACATTTTATCTCAAGGCTCTAGAATAGAAGAAATCAGACTGATTGCTCCTACTTGTGTCCCAGCTCTCTGAGTTGTGGAAGTGGATTGTGCTTTTGCAAACCCACTTACAAAATCTCTGAGGTTTCAAAATAAGACATGTGGCAAAGAAAATGCACTTTTCCCTTGTGCAGTTTGCAGCTGAAGAGTATTTCATACTGTGGTGCAATTCCTGACAAAAGAGTGTGGTCAACATGTATTTTTGCACTGAAATCAGAAATCAATACTGCTCTTGAAAAATTTCAGCAAAGTGACCAGACAGCCACAGCTTCCTTGAGCATCCTCCCTTCTCTGCTGCTTTATATGGCCTCTCTGCCCTGAGCTGCAGCTGAAGACAAACAAGACATCAGCACTGAGAACATTCCTTTGCAGTGATTTTTAAATGTCACTCGTTGATTTTATTCTGCTGCTGCTGCTATTTTCCAACCCCCCTCAGTATGGTAGCTGATGTACAAAACATCAAGTCCCACAGTGCATCCCAAGCAATTTATATATAGTCTGGAAGAGAGAATGTTGTAACCCCAGCACATGAGTGCTGCCCATGTGCAGGCACAGTGTTTATCCCATGCCAGGCTGGTACTGTGTGTTTGCAGGCAGATGATGGCCCTGGAGCTCAGCCCAAAATAAATGGGCTTGGTTGGGTGCTGGATCAGAACCGGCTCTGAGCTGCTCTGCTAAAACTCCTTCAGCTCAACAAGTGCATGTCAAGAGGTCCCCTCTCTCTGCCCTGTGGCATTGAGGATGGCAGCAAAGGCTTCCTATCTGACCTTTCCTGCTCTGATTTCATCCTAGTGCTCTAGAGGCTGCCTCTTCCTATATCCAGCTGGGACCATTGTTGTGCTGACACACAAGATGTTCTTCCCAGAAACTGAACTGTGTTCCTTACAAGCAGTGCTTGCCTCTTATGCTGCTGCCATCTAGGACACTGTCCCAAGTTTCATGGCATTTAAATGTTCCATGATACTGCTGGAACAACTCTGGCACAACCATGGAAGTCAGCTTCTATTCTGTCTTCAGGAAAAATAGAAATATGCTCTTCATTCCACAATTGAAGTTACACTTGGGCAGTAATGGAGAAAGGGACCAAGCCAGCAGATTTCATCTGTATAGACACAATCCAGTTGTGTAAGTGACAAACATCTCCTAACTGGGGAGCAGCAGTTACAAAAGCAGAGTAGTCTGTGGTGATTTTCTTTCCTTGCCACATAGCCCAGAATAAAAGATAAGGGAAATTCTTTTGGTTTTGTTACATCAGCACATTTGGTGTTGCTGGCTTTTTTTTTCCCATTTATTATTTTTTTTTAAGGCTAGTTTCCTCTAGGCAATAGTGAGCTGTCTGGATAAAACTTAAATTGTGTTCTACAATTATATATACCCTTGTCTGATTCAAGGCATGGGCCAGACAAGGTGTCTGGTGTTTTGGGTGGAATCCAGGTGATATCTGGCTCAGGACAGAAGTGTCTACGTTCTGTACCACTGACTTGACTGCATTAAGTGACAAAAGATGATGGTTCTGACTGAAGTGTCTCACCTATCTCTGATCTGTAAGACTGCTTAGTTAGGAATAAGGATGTATTGAGTCCTCAGCAGTGATATTTTGGTTGTGGTGACTGAACAGGACCCTTCTGTCCTCATAAAACGTCATAGGGTCAGAATTCATTGCGTGTTTTCGAGCATTTCCCTTCTTCCTAAAACCCATATATACAGGAGAGAATTGCATTGCTGGACAAGGCTCATCCATTTCTTGCCTCACAAGTCACCTGTGCTCCACCACTTTGCAGGAAAGAGGGAGACTTGTCGGGGGGGGAGAGGAACACAGTCTGTCTCTAAGTATTCCTTCCCACTGCTGAAGTGAAAAACCACAGATTTTGAAAGCACAGTGACTAGAGGAAAACAAAGAACGAGGGTAGCCTTTATAATACAGGACATAAGATCAGTACTGAGTATATGGTGAGGTGATTGTTCAAGCTTCTGCCAGCTTTGGGATAATTTGTTTATTTCCCTATACTTAGATTCGCAGCCCTGGCATGGTAGAGAAAACACACTGTATCTCTTCAATTCTTCTTTGCAGGAAATACATTCCTGATTTTGCTACTACCAAGAACTGTCTTTCTTCCACTTTGGGTGGATAAAAGACTGACTGGTTTTCTTCCTGGAAGGAAGAAAGGTTATGTGGGGCTGCATGAGAACCATGAAAGACATTTTTACTCTGAATTGCCCTTCCAGAGTAAAGGTGAATGTAGCAAAGGGTCTCATGCCATTCACTGAACCCCTACAGTGTTTTCCTCCTGCTTAGGCAGCTATGGAAGGGAATGAATAGTTTTAACACAAGGGAAAATAGATTATACTTCAACACATCCTGAAAAGTAAGGAAACAAATGCCCTGGTTTTGCAGCTGAACATTCTTTCTCAACTAACTGAAAGAAAAAGAAATCCTAAGGTTTAGGTTCTTGTAAAAATGCTTATATTTATTACAAAAATGTACTTAGCAGTAAAGCATTCCTAACAACCCTAGGCATCTCCCCTGTGGTATTTTTGCTGTTTACAAAGCAATATTACTTTCCATGGTGTTGGCTATCTTCCCATCCTGTTAGGTAAACTGTTTCTCAAGCTGAGCTGCTCTTCTTCAGGGAAATGAGCTGCAAGGTGTGCTTATGTGCATGGTGATTTGTTGAAAGGAATTTTTTCAGTCCCTGGGAATAATATTTCTTTTGTTATTCTTCCAGATGTGTTTTCTTTTGTGTGTTGCTAAAAAGAGTGACAGGATTTCCAAGAAGTTACTGCATAAGCCCTGAATATGCACAATCAAAACAATTCCTTGTTATCAGTAGAGTTCAGCTGGTTGAGAAATAAAGACAGAAACCACACTAAAATATTCTCTTAAACTTAGTCTCTGAGCACTGTACACTATTTCAAATCCACAGACCAGCAAGGCAGGCATGAGATGGGGATTTGAAGATGAGGGAGGATCTGTGCATTGATGGGAGCATATGTCCCACTCCCCAAAGAACAGCCATGAGTTAAAGACAGAGTGGATCTTGAGCTAAGACCTAGCATATAAAATCTCTTCCTTGACTGCTACCCTGGCATGCACATTAAACACACTCTGCTGGAAAGCTGCAGTTTGTAAATAGAACAGATTCCTGATGGATTTCTGTTCCCTGCTCCATTTTGGGAAATTTCTGCCTTCAGGACTCAGTGATCAATTCTTGTGCTACCTCTGGGTTTCTGCTGTGTTTGGTCACTACATGGAGATGTACCCCTGAATGATAGGTCCTGTGTGGAGCAGGTTCTATGGATTTCTGCATCACACTGGGCTACCTATTCATTGCTTCTTGGAATCCCCGGTAAGAATTTATTGAAAACCAGAATATAGCTGTTCAGGGGCCTCAGAATTTCCTGCTTGTGTTGATACTTCATTGAGAAATACACACTACACATATGAAAACTTCTGCCTTTAAAGAAGGGTATCTTTCCTAAGTGCCCTTACCGTTTTTTGTGCCGTTGGCTTGGCTTTATACTCCTTTGGTACAAAAGATGCTGCTTGTTCTATCAGCTACAAGATCAGTGCCAATGTGGTTAATTAGCATCCTCATG
Source organism: Ammospiza nelsoni (assembly GCF_027579445.1). Taxonomy (NCBI): domain Eukaryota; kingdom Metazoa; phylum Chordata; class Aves; order Passeriformes; family Passerellidae; genus Ammospiza; species Ammospiza nelsoni. The sequence continues at coordinate 54,211,314 of NC_080636.1, forward strand.
TAGGTATAATTATTAATTCTGTTGATGAAGGTATTCAGATATGCCAAATAATTTTTGATTCAGAAGGGATTGCTCTGACACTTACACACGTGCTCTGATGCTAAAAATGTCCATGACTAGAAATGCTTTAGGTGAGTCTTCCTTTTCTGAAGACAAAATGGATGAACATATTTGCTTGCTGTCAGGTACCTTCTATATTTAGATTTTTAATGTTCTGGGTGAACTACTCAGATTTAGATAATGTTGCAACTAAAGTAAGCATGGATACCAATTACCAAACTAAAAATCCCCCAGTTTTATTCAAAAAAACATCTCCTTGAGCTGTCTGAGCAGTGAATGCTTGATTTTTTCCTGGGTATATATCTTCCACTTTATAACAGTAAAATGGTTAAGAAAATTTTATTAAATAAACAGGTATAAAGCTGCCTAATTTGCTTCATCTACTTTGTAAACTAATGGTTGAAACAGTTAAGCATATTCTGATCTAAGGCAATGCAGTTTATGTCAGCCCTATGTAGGCCAGTTTCAAAGAAATAGAACTCATTTTTATGTTTTTCTCTAAGGTGCATGAAACTGGAAGCAGAGACAGCTCAGACTTCCCAATAACAGTTAAAACTTTGCCATACTAAAGGTGAGAGCCTTGGTGCAGAGTGTTTCAAGCTCCATGAGCTCAGGCAAGAACAGTGGACAGCAGTGTCTGTGGTGAGTACCTGCTGTTGTTCCTGTTGCTCCGCTGTACTTCAGCCATGGGAGCAGCAGCAGGAACAGCCATAAGGGTTTGCCTGAGCTCAGAGCAGCCAAGGCAACAGTGGTGCTGTGGCCATTCTGCTGCTGCCTTTGTACTGCCAATGGAAAGCCTTTATGGAAAGCAGCCCTCTAAGGAAGTTTTTTTGCATTGCATCTGAATTTATTTGCTAAAAATATACATGGCAGTGATGAGTAATGCAGGTGATCAGCAACTTTCAGTTATGTGCCAATGCCACCTGATACAAGAAAAGGAACCCATCTCATCGTCAATGCCTTAACCCTACCTCTACAGCTGTGTAAAATAGAAAACTTTTATTTTCTGCTCGTCTTTTTCCTGCGGAGAAATAATTCTTACTGATACGGGGCTTTAGGCTTTGACACCTTGAAAGTCTGAGATGGTATGTTTTGGGCAAAGAGGAGAGTATTTGGCTCCTGGTGGTATAAAAATGTGATTGAAAATTAAATTGTCTTAGTTTGGTCTATTAAGGTTGGATTTATAACTGTCACCCTTCCTGTAAAACTCAGTTTATTAAGATTTTCACTACTGATCTGATACTTCAAGTGGATATATTGTGGTAATTAAGTGCAATGGGGCTTTAATACATCCAGAATGTCTTCAAAGGACAGTAAATATTACTCACATTGCAATCCACTTAACAATAAGGGGAATCCACTATATAATTACAGTAATTGGAGAAAGTAAGGAGTGAGTTTTTGAGCCTACTGTACCACAAAGAAAGGTTAAAAACATCAAACACCTGTGACCACATCTTTAGTTGGTATAAATTACATAATTACTTTTTTCCCAGCATCATATCTTTGTTAATTGTGTAAATGCAAAACAGAATAAAGGACTCAATTCTCCTGGGATCTTACATTGCCAATTATTAAAATTTCATAGCTGCTTCTTTTTAAGGGTTTGAAAAATGGATTTGAGTACCAGTAGCATTATCTACGTCTCTTTTGAAACTAGTATCAAAATAGTTAAGGTTCAGGAAGGTGATTATAACTATTTCTGATATTCAATTATAATTACAGGTATTATACATTTTGTTCTATGCAATGTGGTCATCTTAACACTCTATTATTTGTTATTTTAATATGCAGCTGAATGCTTATTTACTCTGAATTCAGACCTGTTTTGTTCTAAAAATGAAGATCTGGCCTGAAAGTTATGAAATGTTTGAAACCACTTATATGTAGGATACAAATATATGGCTCAACATGAGGCTGACTCTGAAACGAAAAGAATCTTTTTAAATGAAGTTCAGAAGTTCAGGTATAAATTACTTTCCAAAAAAAATAAAAACACTTGAATTTTTTCCCTAAAAGCCTATCACTTCAATTATCCAATCATGATATTTGCAGGGGCCACCTTTCACAGCGTCGCTCAACAAGAGGAGATCAAAGGTGACACAGATTTTAGGATCCCTAGTGGTGCAAGCAGGAATGGCATTTAACAAACTTTAAACCCAACTCCTAATGTAAGCATCCACATTACTGAATGGTGCGTATGAAAAATGGACAACAACAACAACTACAACAACAACAACTACAACAACAATAATAATAATAACAATAACAACAATAATAGTAATTTAATTTCTTATCAGATGTACCAGAGCCATCTTATAAAGCCATAAATGCTTCCCTGTGTCACAATTCTTGCAGCAAACCTCAGACAAGGTGGTTGTATGTGGTAATTTATAAGTAATTTATTCTGAAATTCAAATAACTGAAAAATAATTAAAAGGTAGAATTAAGCTTTAAAGTTGATTTGAATTCTTCCTTATTACATGTGGAAATTGACAGACATTGGTGTCAAGTGGTTGCAGTTTTGTTCATAGCCTTTATTTATCCAATACTTCTCTGCAGCACAAAAATAATTTCTCATGTAGGCTAATGAAATTTCATTCATCAAATCAGAACCATAGTTCAGCTTATTATATAAGATAGACCAAGACAAATGCACCTATGGAATTCTGGGGAAGTGACAGAAAAATAATAGAAAAAAATATATTGCAAAATAATAAAGAGAATATTTTAAAAAGTTTGTTGCTTTCAACTAAAATTCCAAAAAGTTTTCAGAAGACCATCAAAAGGCAATTTTGAAAGGCATAATTAATTCCAGATTTCCATTCCTCTTTGCAAAAAAGAAGCAGAGCTCTTGAAAGGTTAGAAAAAATTGTGAAATAAAAATTCTTGTTCTTTCTCAAACTTAGCTCTGAAAAGAACTCATGCCATTTTTCCTTCAAATGTACTATCAGATATACCATGAGAATTGAGAACTCTGCCTTAGCAATTATCCATAAAGACGTAAGGGTAATTTACCAGGGAGGAAACTGTAATACATCATGGGAGGTGCACTCATAGAATCAGTGAATGGTTTGGGTTGGAAGGGACCTTGAAGATCATCCAGTTCCAACCCCTCAGCCCTGGGACATGGATGGACAAGGACACCTCCCACTAGCCCATCAGAGCCCCATCCAGCCTGGCCTTGTGTAGGCTCTGAGTCCAGCTAAGAGCCCCAGTCCGATGTCCCATAAGGCATTCACCCGGCTGTGGAAGACAGGAGAATCTCAAATCAGGCAGAAGCTAATCTTTCTCATCAACTTGTTAATCCAAAATACTTTACAGAAAGCTTATCAACAAATTGACAATTTACCTTCCCAGGTGGCGTATTGAAAAGTGTAAACTAGAATTTCCATTAAATCACATCCATAATTATTTACAGTCACCCTAGTTCAAATTAATGTTATATTAAACCCAGTTAAAGTTAAAAGACTTATCTGTAATATATACAACTGGAAGATCAGGACCAGGTGCTGCATTTCACCATAGATAATATCACAGAATCACAGAATCATGGAATCACTGGGCTGGAAGAGACCTTCAAGATCATAGAGTCCAACCCGTGCCCAAACACCTCAACTAAACCATGGCACCGAGTGCCACATCCAGTCTTTTTTTAAACACATCCAGGGATGGTGACTCCACCACCTCCCCGGGCAGACAATTCCAGTACTTTATCACTCTTTCCATAAAAACCTTTTTCCTGATATCCAACCTGTATTTCCCTTGGTGCAGCTTGAGACTGCGTCCTCTCATTCTGTCAGTTGCTGCCTGGAGAGACTGATCCCCACCTGAGCACAGCCACCTTTCAGAAGTTGTAGAGAGTGATAAGGTCACCTTTGAGTCTCCTTTTCTCCAGGCTAAACACCCTCAGCTCCCTCAGTCGTTCCTCACAGAGTTTATGCTCCAAGCCCCTCTGAAGCCTCATTGCCTCCTCTGGACACACTCAAGCGAGTCGGCGCCCTTCCCAAACTGAGGGCCCAGAACTGGAACACAGCACTCAAGGTGTGGCCTCACCAGTGCCAAGTGCAGAAGAAGAATGACCTCCCTGCTCCTGCTGGCCACACTGTTCCTGACACAGGCCAGGATGCCCTTGGCCCTCAGAGCTGGCTCACGTTCAGTCTGTTGTGGACCAGTATCCCCAGGTCCCTTTCTGCCTGGGCCTGGTCCAGCCACACTGTCCAGCCTATAATGGTGCAGGGGGTTATTGTGGCCAAAATGCAGGACTCGGCACTTGGACGTATTAAACTTCATCTTACTGGACTCTGCTCATCCATCCAACAATTCCAGGCCTGTCTGCAGAGCCCTTCTGCCTTCCAACAGATCAATACATGCTCCCAACTTAGCGTCATCTGCAAATTTACTAATGAAGGACTCAATACCTTCATCCATGTCATCAATAAAGATATTGAATAGAGCTGCCCCAGCACAGACCCCTGAGGGACACCACTGGTGACAGGCCCCAGCTGGATGCAGCACTGTTCACCATCACTCTCTGGGCCCGGCCATGCAGCCAGTTCCTAACCCAGCACAGAGTGCTCCTGCCCAAGCCGTGGGCTGCAGCTTTTCCAGGAGTGTGCTGTGGGAGACAGTGTCAAAGGCCTTGCTGAAGTCCAGGTGCACAACATCCAGAGCCTTTCCTGCATCCACCAGGCGGGTCACCTGGTCATAAAAGGAGACCAGGTTGGTCAAATACAACCTACCCCTCCTAAACCCATGCTGGCTGGGTCTGATACCCTGGCCATCCTGTAAGTGCTGTGTGATGACATTCAGTATAAACTGTTTCATCACCTTACTGGGTACTGAGGTCAGGCTGACTGGTCTATAATTACCAGGATCCTCCTTCCCACCCTTTCTGTAAATGGGTGTCACATTGGCCAGCTTCCAGTTCTTTGGACCCTCACCAGTGAGCCAGGACTGCTGGTAAATGATGGAGAGCAGCCTCACAAGCTCATCTGCCGGTTTCCTCATCATCCTGGGGTGGATCCCATATGGCCCCATGGATTTATGAACATCCAAGCTGCTCAGCAGTTTTCTGACTGCCTCCTCTTGGACAACAAGGGGACCATTCTGTTCCCTGACACCATCTACCCACCCAGGAGGACAGCTGTCCTGAGGACAAGACATCTTCCCACTAAAGACCAAGGCAAAGAAAGCATTAAGCACTTTCACCTTCTCCTCATCTGCAGTTACTGAGTTTCCTCCTGCATCCAGTGGAGAACAAAGGTTGATCTTACCCTTCCTTTTGCTGTTATATTTATAAAGACATTTTTTATTATCCTTTACAAAAGTTGCCAAATTAAGTTTGAACTGAGCTTTAACCTCCCTTAATTTTTTCCTACATGCCCTAGCAAACCCCTTTAATACTTCCTGAGAGATCTGACCCTCCTTCCAAAGCTGATACATCCTCTTTCTATTTCTACGTTCCTTCAAAACCACATTGCCCATCCAGACTGGAAGTTTGCCTTGTCAACTGATCTTTCAGCACACAGGGACAGTCTGTTCCTGTGCCCTCAAGATCTCTGTTTTGAAGCACACCCAGCTTTCCTGGACTCCTTTGTCTTTAAGGGCTGCTTCCCATGGAACTCTGATTAAGTCCCCTAAACAGGCCAAAGTCCACCCACTGGAAGTCCAATGTAAAAGTCTTATTGATGTTCCTCCTGATTTCACCAAATATCAAGAACTCTATAATTTCATGATCACTGTGCCCCAAGTGGCCTCCAACCACCTCATCTCCCACCAGCCCGTCTCTATTTGCAAACAGCAGGTGTAGCACAGTCCCTCCCCTGCTGGGCTCACCCACCAGCTGTGACCAAAGTTGTCCTCCACACACTCTAAGAATTTCCTGGGCTGCCTCTTTTCTGCTGTGTTAAGTTCCCAGCAGATGTCTGGCAGTTCAAGTCACCTGCATGAACAAGGGCTGGTGATCCTGAAACATTATCTGGCTGCTTATTAGCATACATTATCCACCTTTTCCTCCTGGTTGGGTGGACAATAACAGACCCCCCAGTGCCTCTTTACAAATGCAATGTATGCACACAGAGAGAATTTTTTTTCCACTAATTAATTCGAACTTTATGATCTTGTCCTATGAATACCTGTGTTATAATGCAGTTATGATGTCAGTGTTACCAAGATGCAAAATGCATGTTTTAAAATCATTGTTTCCTTAATTTTAAAATCTAGTTTGAAACCACAGGGCACCAGTTTTTATAAAACCATGCATTAAAATGTTTCATTTAAAACACATGTAGATAAAAGTCATTAGAATCCTTAGGGCTGAAATTGTGAACAACATTTTTTCTTAATTATATGACATATATATTATATGACTTAGTGTTTTATTTACAAACAGAAACACTTAATGTTTCTACTGAAAAAAGAAAAAACAAGTCAGATATCCTGTTGGCTATGCACCTGTGTACAATCCACAAAGAGACAGGTACACGCTTACAAAATTCTTTGATGATTTTCTAAGATGATTCTAAGTTAATATCAAAGAAACATATTTAAAAAGGGCTCAGTTCTGTTCATTCAAGCATGTTGTGGCTTGAATTATATTAGTAAACATGAATTGCATCAGAAAAAGCACTGCTTTATGGCTTTGTTTAATTAAATTAGAAAATCAAAACGTTGGGACAAGATAACTTTATACTGGATAAAAGAATTTCTGAGGAGCCTTTTTACACTTTGACAAATCCAGACGAAATTTAATATTTCAGAAATGGTCTGTGATATAATTGGAATAATTTTGAGACTCTGCTATTAATGAATATTAAATGAAAACCTTAAGGCTCAACTTAACTGACGTAGTATCTTCCTTCAAAGTCATAATAAGAAGACTGTATTGCAGGGAGTATTTTCTGTAAAAATATAAAGTAAGGATTGGATAATATAAAAATAGCAGCTAGTTCATCAAGGAGGAGAACAGCTTATAAAAAGCCTTCCCTCATAAATTCTTTTGCTAGCTGCAGCAGCTATGAGAAATGAAGAGCTCCTCTGAAATGCCCAAAGCCACGCTTTGGTTAGGAGCTAAGAGCTGCATTATCTTTAATGGGAGATACACTTTTTATTAATGGAGGTGAGACCTGAGAGCAAGGGGTTTGTTGCAGAACAAAAAGGAGTTGTATTGTTTCCTTAATTGCACTATTCACTGAAAAAAGAGCACTAAATAGAGGAGGAAGCCCAGAGAACAGCCAGGGAACTGGTAAGGAGCTGCGGCTGGAATGGGTGGTGGTGTCCTACCTTGTACACGATGATGGGGATATCAATGACGATGTAGATAAGGTCTCCCAGTGCCAGGCTGGCTATCAGGGCGTTCGGGCCGTTCCTCATACACTTGTTCTGGTAAATGATCCTCAGCAGTGTGGCATTCCCAACCATCCCAATGATGAAAATAGCACAGGACACCACGGTGTTAATGTATTTGAAAGTTTCAGCAATCTTAGTCTGCTGGGAGCATTTGACAGTCTGGTTGGACACGGGCGGCTGCATGGTGGTGAGGAGAATGGATTCCATCCCTGAGAAGGTGGAAAGGGGGTTTCCCGAGTCGCTCCGGTTGGAAACGTCTCTGTCAGAGCTGTCACTGAGGACAAATCCCGGCACCAGCAGCAGCAAGGAAACTCTTAAACACAAGGCTTCCATCCTGAAGTCCCCAGTGAGCAAATTCAATGAAACAAGATCTTCGCTTTTTTCTTCAGTATTTCAGTGAGATATTTCTCATTTTTTCACCTGTGGAGAGAAACTGTAAGCAAGAAAAGAAAAGAAAAGGAAAAAAAACATATAATCAGTACAACAGGTAGTCTAACTAACACGTCCTGTTTCTCATTTAGAGAAGGTATCTCAATGTTCAGCCTCTGCAGCACACATGTATAAACACCTGTTTGTACTCACTGTGCTGCTCTGAAATCTAGATTACCCCCATTACCTGTCTGACAAGAGGCAAACACAAAAAATTCCTTAAGTGCTAGCTTATGCAAATAAGGTCCCACAAAACCCTGCTGAGACAGAATTTGTATAGGGATGGAGAAAATAAGGTTGATGAAATTCTAAAATATAGTCTTGCAGTCAACCTGTCTTGGAGGCTGTTGAATGGTATTTCAGCTAAAAGAAGAACTTACTCATTTTCCTTTGGAAACGAAAGGTAAAAGCACTACATTAAAAATTAAAGGTAGTAAATTAATAAATTTCTGAGTATTTTTGAGGTACTGCAACAATTAGACTTTATATTATTTTTGTCTGATTTATTACCTGGATTTCAAATGAAAACTGATAAGACATGTATCTCAAATCAAAATCTGAACCAGATCCAAAATCTCAAAATATTAGGAGGAAGATTTTATAGTCCTAGGATAGGCCTCTGGCAGGAAAATGCCTTCAAACTCTGTTATCTTGTTCTGAATGTAATTGCAACTCATACTCGGTACTTAGCCACAGTGAAGTTAATAATAAAAAATTAAGCTCTTTAAGGACAAAAAAATACTTGGTTTAGTATTCTAAGCAACAACTCATGTCATTTCCAGGTAGGGAAGAAAGCATCATAGAATCCTGCCCTAGTAAGTGTGACTGTGACTGCCTGTGTGTAAGCACTGCCACAGGGTTTGTAGATACCAAACCTCCCCTGAAACCAGGGATGCCATTTAAGTCCATTTGCCTGAAACCTTGGTTTAATGTAAGATTAAGATTTTTTTACATGGTTTATATCTGCAAAACAAGACAAAGTGCTGCAGTGTTGACAAAAGAAGACTAGCAAATAAAGTATTTATAACTCTGATTTCCAGGGACTCGCCTGAAGTATTTGGGAGGATCCTTTTAAATAAATGAATCTAATTTCATTCCCTGTGGGGCTGTTAAGTCAGAGTTTATAGCAAGACATTTACCAGAGAAGGAGGGAGAAAATTTACTGATAGTACTTGTGGAGGAGGCAGAGTATAAATATTTACTAGTATTGCAGGCTCCTGTTGTATGTGGTCTGTGGAAGTGTGTGTGTATCTCTGTGGAGCAGCAGATGCGATGCTAACCCGAGTATTCCCGTCTGGCATGCAGAGTGCTGTCCCTCACAGACCAGGGATCCACCTTTCCATCCTTGTCCTACTGTATTTGAGATCAGCAACTGGCCAACTGTGAACTCCCAGGGACTTAATTTCAAAGTTTAACATACTAAATAGTAAATCCTTCTTCATTTAATTTAATTCAGTGCTGGTTATGACAGTATCTCAGGGCACTTAGCCGCAGCATGGTGCAAGTGTTTTCACTTTAGGTTTCTAAATCTTACTAGAAAAAAGAGATGCTTGACTGTAACTCTTTTCAGGCAAGGATTAATACTTGTATTATTTTCTATGATTACAGTTCCTCAATTTACATATGGGAAACATGTACCACTATTAATGGTTTTCCCAAGTAAATGTGATAAAGCTATGAACAGAACCCACAGCCCTATGTTTTAGTAGTTACATTAGTTTCTTCCTTAATTTATGACCCTTTTGGTGAAAATCTGATGTTTGTATCATATAAACATGGTGGCAGCATGGCAGTCATGCCGCCAGCATGCAAGGCTGGGAACAAAATTGCCAATTACCATCTCTTCCCTCTCCCGGAAGAAACTTTTTCCTAAGAAGCAAAACGAGAAAGTTTTTAATAGGCTAACTACTAAGGGTACTTTTTTATAGCTTCCTGACAGCCCTTCATTCCTCTGTGCATATTTTTAAAGTGTTTATCTTGTCGCAGAATATAACATGCAGCCGGCCTGGTATGAGTACCACACTGGCATCCCTGATAACTTTCTGTGATAAGGTAATGTAGGATTGTCCTTCACACAGGCAGCCTGGGTACCTGGAGGGTGTGCGGGTGCTCTGTAATGCGGGAGCCTCCCGCCTGTGTTGTGCTAATGGATGTGGGGAACTGAATTCCTGACTTGCCTGGAGTATCAAGCCACAAAAATTCCCATGCCGAGGTTCGCAAGAAGAGACCGTACTAGTGGAAATGAAATTGTTCCAAAGACCAACTAAAACGTTAGCAGTGCTTAGTGAGTGTAAGGCAGCTGAGATGTGAACAGGAGCAAATGAAGCGGAGCAGGGCAGGAGGGCACTGGAGGGAACAACGCCGGCAAGGGGGATTCTCCGGGCTGTTCCCAGCGAGCGCTGCCGGGGAAGCCGCCCGCGGCTCCTTCTCCAAGGCGAGAGGAAACACGCTCCTTGCTCCACAGCGAAGGATCGATTCCAGCATGCACTGGCAACCAATGCTGCCTGCCCCGCAGCCTGTATGGAGAGCCTCCGGCGAGATCCATATATTGTTAAACTTTATGGAATAACAGTTCCCCCAAGCTGCCTTGTGCCGTCTCTCGTTCTCTCTCCCTTCCCGTCTCTCACACGCTCACACCCGCACACAGAGGTGCACCCGAATCCCTGTGCGGGGCGTTCCCAGCGGTGCGGAGGTGCCCGGGGCTCGGGCCGGGCTGTTCCCGGCTGTTCCCGGTGCGGGATGGGTTCGGGGCTCCCGCAGCATCCCGCGCACTTCCTTCCCCCACCGCGCCTCCCTCCCCGCCCGGCTCACCCTCATGCTGCCGCCGCCGCCGCCTCGGAGAATTCCTGCCGAGTGGCTTTTCCTGGGATAGTCTTACCAGATCCTCCTGCCTGCGTCTGACTGGGTGGAATTGAGAATCCCCACCTCCGCTACAGCAGTGAACGAAAGAGACTGACGGGAGAAGTCGGAGCGTCCCCTCTTCACTGCCCCCTCCCCCAATTAAAACAAACCTCGAGCCCGAACTGAGCCCCTGCCAACGTTAAACACAAAGGCTGCCTCCCGGGCACGGGGGAACACGGAGCTCCTTAACTCTTTCCTCGCTGAAACTGAGCACAGCTCCTTCGCTGGACTCATGTGAAGCACAGCCCCGAACCCACTGCTGTAGCTGCCTGCTAATGGCACGCAGGGTTCTCAGCAAGGGTCTCTACCTGATCGCACCAGACGGCAGAAGATCCATAAGCAAAAATTGATCCATGAGCAAAATCAGATTTCCGTGGGAAATCTGATGAAATAAACCTCTTCTGCTTTGCGTTTGCCCCGGGGCTGGTGGGGATCAGTCTCTGAAACAATCGGTAAAATTGTGTGTGAGAGTTTCAAGAATGCTGGATCCGTAAACAGAAACTGCTCCTGAGTGAAAATTTCTTTGATCCATCCAGGACACATCTTGCCCATACATTTTAGTCCCATTTACAAGGATAATAAGAGTGAGGCATTTTCTGTCATGTCTATGTTTCCTATTATTGTTCTTCTGTCAAGACAAAGGTGCAAAAAAATCTGTGCAGAAAAAGTGGAAAGTTCACTTACACCTAATGATATTTTCTCACAATGAAAAAAAACCTGTGTACCAGAGGGAGCAGCTTGTGCAGGAAAGAGTTTCAAAATCCCTTCATTCATGCCCGCAAGTTTATGAAATTTTGAGTCCTTTGTTGAATTATTTCAGGTTCCTCATTTCCTGGAAAGTTTTCAGCTGGTTGTGCCACAGAAATTATTTTCTAAACATATATGCCCTTCTTCTGAATAAAAAAGGCAACCTTCCTAAATAAGATGTAAAAATATGTTGTCCAAAAACTGCAAAAGCAGACTGAAAAGAACAATAGAAAATGTGATGCTAGTGGCCTGAAGAATTAAAATATCTGGCACTAAATCATATATGAATTTTTTTTTGAGCTTTTTCAGTTTTGCATAGATAAAAGTATGTTTCTGTAATATGTTTGAAATCATCTGATAAATCTTGAACAGAGAAAACCAGCAACTGGATCGACTGGATTAGCAGTGCTTTATTACTTCTAGAAAGTCATCTCAGTTAAATGAAGTATCAAAGCATAGGATCTTTCAAGGAACATACATATTCAGCTGAGAATCACAATTACTGTTTGCAAATCAGGTGGAAAGTTTAATTCAAAATCTCAGGTTGCTATGAAGTTCAATAAATGCTGATAAGCCACTAAATTATCTATATACTACTAAAAAATTCTTTACTGTTTTGTCATAGATGCTTAGTATTAGTGATTAGCTTTGTCAAGAGTCATCTTCATGATAAGTTGTTGGAAAAAACATTGAAAAGCTAGAAAGGCTGTTCTTAAAGACCATGTGCACTTTATGGAGTGCTTTATTGAATGCAACTCTTAAATCTCTTGTGTGTTCTCTAAACATTGTTAATACCCAATTCCTTTCTTGGGGTCATTTGACCTTTATGTCTAAACAATTAGATCTGTAACCAAAAAAGCAAAACAAAACAAAGCAAAAAAGTATATTTCTTATCTCATTCAAGCACACATTTCTTATTCTAATTCATAATAACATGATTCCATGCATAACTGCATTTACTATTACATGAAATAATAGTAATCAAATTTCATTTGATAATGAAATTATCAAATTCAGCATGCTGTTAAAGATCTATTTCTCGACAGCCTCTGTAACCGCTTCTTTTACCCACAAAAGTAGTATTAGGTATTAGAAATTACTGATCCATTGTTTTTTGTTATTTTTATTGTTGCTGATTTTTAAATGAACCTTTGTTTTGTCTTTAATCTTCTAGGTGTCTAAAGCTCAGTTGATATCTTGTCTTAAACTAAGATAAATTCAAAAACTGTATTTAGTGGTTCCTACTTTTATGGTGTTCAGGAAAGTAACATGGAATAGGAAGTTTTCACATAGGAATTATGCAAAAACTGTAGTTGCAAATGCAGCTGACCTCAGCTACTGGGAAAAGTGATAAAGTGCAGTTCTTTACACCAAGATATTTTCATCTCTTAGAGACACTTTCAGCATCATTGTAGGACTGCTGTCGTGCGTGGGGAAGAGTTGACTGAGAACTCTGTACCAGTCTCAGCACAGTAAAAGTGTTTCCTCTGACCTCTTTACTGTTTTGTGTCTTCAACAAACTGCTTAGCTTGTCTCACATAACTCCAGAGATCCAAAGTAAGGGCAACGTATCAATCTCATTAGAAAAAAATCCAATTGCATTTGCAGCTGGAGTCAAGAAGACTATCAGCAAATATCAGCTTTTATAAAGCTATTGATTTCCATGAAGCCTTCAGGTATTAGAAAGAAATACTTTCATTTTATTGGATTGAAAAGTGTGTTAGCATATGTATTTCCCATTAAGCCACTTACCTGCCTAGATTTGGTATGAAATAGGAACATATGATCATCAAGTTGTGGAGTCCTAAATTAAATTGCTGAGATTCAAATGACCAAAATCAAAACCAGGCATAGTCTATAATTGGCATTTCCATAAACAGTCTTTTGGTGGGTTTATAATCTGTAGCATTTTCAGAAAATTGGAAGTTACTAATGAAAAAGGTTGCAAATATCTAATTATTCTGAATTCTTTCACTAGATTTCTGACAGAGTTTTTATCAGGAACAATACAAACAATAATAAATTGGAGCCATTTGGAGAATTTGGAAAAAAGCACCTAAATACTTTGGTTACAATACTGGATAACTGTTCCACTTTGAATTCAATATCTAGGTCTAGTGAAAAAGAATTCAGGAAATCCAAAACTTCTCATGGAATTATGCTAATTTCAAAAACCTTTGCTGGGCAGGTTCTTCAACTTTTATTACACCAGTTCAGTCAGAAGTTGCACTTCACTGAACAAAAAGAAGAATCATCCAAACCACAGCGAGTGTTTCTATCTTGTGTAGATTATCTTTTCTTCGACAAGAGATGAACCTACGCAGTTGCTTTGGAAGAATTCAGTTTAAAATGGCACCCTCCAGAAAATCTAAATACATTGAAACTCAGGGCTCATTAATTCCAGTGATCACTGAACCAGTTATTTGCTTCTGTTGCATAACATTTCTGTTTCCCAGCAGCTGATTTCTTTAAATTGTATCTCTACTAATGCCATATCTGTAACTCTATTTATGGCCTTAGCACAAATAAATCCTGTTTCTGGCAAGGCTGTCTCGCTCCTCCCTCCCTTCTTGCCCTCTCCTTTCCTCCCTCCATTTTCCCCCTTTCTGTCTCTCTCCTTTGTTTCCTTCATGTCAATAGCAAATTTTGGCAATTTACAATAGGAATTTATAATTCAAAGAGAATTATAGCCAGAATACTATTGTATTAGTTTATTCTTATAACTAGAAAGGTGTTTGTATCAGAACCGCTGAAATGTTGCTGCCCTTAGACTATGGGAACCTGAAGCTGTAAAAGAATCAAAAGGGATAAAGGATTGAAGTTTAAAGGACAAAACTGACCATGGATCCAAACAATTAATACAGGAACAACTGCAGGAGCTACTGCACCCCAAAAAGGAATATTAGTCAGGAACTGTGGGTTGGGTGTATCTAAATTTTGCAGAATCTTGATGGAAAATTTGAGTAAGAAGTGAGCTTCCTGGGCCTTTAGTGTGCAGACTGGAGAAGTAATAATATGTGGTGTTAATTCCCTTCAATTGCTGAGCATTTCAGATTCCTCTGGGGAGCATTTACCTACTCTGTTAAATGCAATGGACTAAGAACATTTCAGAGAAGACTTACTGGGAGAAGCAGTGCTGTTGATCTTCATTTCCATAGATGGAAGCCCTAATTTTCAAGGTCTGGGTCTTATAAATCTGTTTGTTGGCAGGCAGTAAAGAAGAGAGAATCAGACTCTTCTCCCTGATGCTCAGTGACGGAAGAGGAGGCAAAGGACACAAGAAACGTGTTCTTGAAATAGAAGAAATTAAACTTGAATATAGGAAAAACCACTTTCACTCTAAGGATCATCAAGCAGTGGCACAGGGTGCCAAGAGAGGCTGGAGAATCTCCATCCTTGAAGATGTTCAAACCCCAGCTGGACACAGTCCTGAGTAACCTGCCTTAGGTGGCTGGGCTCTGAGCAGGGGCATGGGCCAGATGATTTCTAAGGGTCTCAAAAGTCTGCAAATCTATGATTCAGGTGAGACTTCCATTATGTCAAGAGTATTTTGACCTGAGCTCTGGAATTATGGTGTTCAAAATTCTTCAAGTTATGTTGTTTGTATTGGGAACTGATGTGGTTTTGAATT
The DNA here is from genome assembly GCF_027579445.1 of Ammospiza nelsoni. NCBI lineage: Eukaryota > Metazoa > Chordata > Aves > Passeriformes > Passerellidae > Ammospiza > Ammospiza nelsoni. The sequence goes on from NC_080636.1 coordinate 54,226,432, forward strand.
GAGCGAGCTACACACACACAACACACGCACACAACACACACACGCGCACACACATGCGCATACACGCGCACACACAAGAGTGCTTGTTAGTTATTGTCCTGTGGCAAGTTGGATACTGTCCAAATAATGAGTGATGGTAACTGAAATATTAGCAAAGAGTGTACTTTTAAAATATTAGTTCTCTAAAATTAATAAATTATTTTCTTCTTCACTTTTGAGGCCAAGATGCCAAAATGAGTGACTGTAGGGAGCATTTGGGGATCTTCATCCCCATTGTTTCAGGCAACCCTTAGCTGTGAGCTAAGGAGCCTGCTCCAAAAAGACCAGTCTTCAATGGTAACAGATAAAAATATTTCTACATGAGCCCCTCAATATGCAGTAAAATACATATGCATAATATATATGCATGAAGAAGAATAAAATAGCAATATGTCACAGAAGATGCCTGTTATGTAATCATGAAATTATGCAATCATTATAAACACAAAAAAGAAAAAAAACAGAAGGAATGAAAACCAGATATAAACTAAAATTTGATTTAAAGAACAGCGAGAGGAAGAGAATGTCTTAGATTACAAAATCTTCCCTAATTTACAAAAGTGTCAATCTGCATTTGCGGATGTGAGCCTGTGCAGATCACAAATTCTACGATAGAGGAATGCTGTTCTGATGCCAGATGCATCTTTTATTATTATAAGCACTAATAAAATTATCTAGATAAGATAGTGAGATATTAGAGTGCCATTTTATCTTAATCTAAATAAGGTTAAAATTATTTCTATTGGCTACTCTGTAGTGAAGCTGTTTTTCATGGAAAACCCTGACTCATCTTACTTCTTTCTAATGTTTCTACATTATCTAATTTTTTTGTTAGTGTAACTAAAGCTGAGTTGAAATAAGCTGCTTGTACATTTACTTTGATTCAGTAAAGTCTCCTTTTATATTATTTAACATTAAATAGCATAAACTATTCTACATTTTATCTTACTCTAAGCTATATATGTAGGCCTATTTACAGACTTATTGAGTAATAGATTAATTATAAACTTCTGAGTGTTTTTATAGATGTAAGGAATTCTCTGCAATGCAATTTTGAGATAAATGATCAAGGTTTCTGGAAAAAGATTCACCGTTTTTTTCTGCTATCTAGAAAATATTGTTGGGGGGGGATACAGTACTGGTAAATGAAGGTGGTATAGAATGTAATCTTATTCCCCAAAGAGTTGCAGCTGAACCAATTACTAAAGATCAGGAGCAGGCCTGATGTTAACAGGCCACACCTGCAGCCAATAAGAACAGTGTTATAAAAGAGTGGATTGGTGGGATCTGGAGTCAGATGGGTGCTGCAAGGACCAGGAAGAGTCATTGCTTAGAGGAGCTGCCTGTGAGAAACATCAAGGAGGTACCAAACTCTGGGGATATAGAATCCTTGCAGTATAATGGTAATAGAAATCTTGATATATAAGATGACATGTTGTTGATTGGAAACCAAAGCACATATTTAAGCAACTAATGCAGCATTAAGACAGAGTGAATGGAAAAATCTAGATATGGAGTACTTGAGACAGGAGGAGCTGATGGTTCTTTAGATTTTGGTGATAAAATCTCAATCCTTTAACAGTGCAGCTGGCTCCATCTGAAGATTGGAAAGACTGGTTCGGAATATGACTGTGTTCCTGGCTATAGGATTGGTATGATGTGCTGTCTTGTGTTGTCATGGCCTTACTGTGTCCTGGATTTCCACTGCAATGGCTTTTACCTGGTGTGTGGATCATGTGTTTTTATGGTGTTTGGCTGTGTTAGTGCAATTCAGTCATACTAAATTTCAGAATGGTCAAGAAATCTGATTTTTTTTTTTTGAGGATTCAGAGGGCTGGGAGGTAATTAACCTTGGCTTCCTTCATTCATCTTCCACTCCAGCTTCTTCATGGGGAGCCTTGTCTCTTCTGCTGTGTTCTGTCTAAGGAGAACCCTTCCCTCCTCCATGTGTGGCTGGTAGTCCTCAGCCACTGACATCAGTGATCATCAGCCATCTTCCTCTTCCTGATCCTTGTCCTACTGGGGTTCCTCCAGCAGCTGGGATTGTGCCCATTTCTTCATACACTGAACAGGAAATGGTTGGATTTTTCTGTTTTACCCTTAATCCCAGTCACAGTGCTGGGGCCTGGTGGGGTGAGGACAGGCAGACAAGCAAAGTGGGAGGACTGTGGCATCCCCCTTGGCAGCTGGCCATCTCTTGCTGCTCCCTGACAGAGGGGGAGTATACTGGGAAGAGGGAACAATTTTATGGGTCTTAGTCCAGGTATCCCAGAGAAAAGGTCCAACTCACTTCTGCTGTCTTTGGACAGAAATATTTCTTTCTCTGGTAACAGCAATTTTATTTGGTCTTATAAAATAACTTGAAACTGAAATGATTTCCATGTGTCAAGCCACTGTGTCCTCTCAAATAAAAGGAAATGATGACAAGGTAAACTAATGATTCTGTTAAAATATACTGGCATATAATAATAAATGTGTATTGTTTAATTTTATTTTTATTCTTTTGACAGTCACTACTTAGACGTTGTTCAGATTATGAAATGGAAATGAACAGGAGATATTGCTGCCAGTCTCCCTTTCCTGGCTGACATTCCACTACAGTTATACATGCTCTCATTTTATGGCACTGAATTTTTGTTGTAAATAAAATACAGAAGCAAGTATACAATAAGTCCTTTGTATCAAGCTGTTACAGGAGACTATTCTGCTTGTGTAGACTTAAAAAATTAAATTGAAACTGATGCAATTTCTGGGCACAGTAAGGTCAAAAATTATAGTAGCTTTCTATGATAATTCTTATGAATGTAGGTCAATAATTAAAATAATGTGTTTTAGGTATCAAGCAACAGTAAGCTCAGGTTTTGTATTTTTAACTAACAATTATCCTAGTCACCAATTTTCATCTCCTCTAAATTGATTTAATGTGCTATTAAATTAAGCTATTTAGGAAGGAGGTTAAAAAATACAGCCAATAAATGCATGCAAATAGAAGTTTATGTACTCTTTGAACTAGCAAGTTTATTATTTGCATCATACTTTCCTGGGGAAAAACATTTGTAAAAATGTTTTCCACTTACTTTCAGATGTAAAACTCATGTTTTCTAACCCATGAATAAATGGTGTCTGCTCAACTTAACTCGGTCAGATCTAAGGTGGTGGTAATGTAATGTTCTGTTTTCCCCACAAAACCTCTGTAGTTATTTAGAATACTGGATTATATACTAAACCCCAGGAATATTGTTGTGAAAGAGGTGCTGAAAGCATCCAGATCAAGCTTGTGGTCATGTGTTATTTCCTGTAGACCCCTGAAGTTAAAGATTTCTTTGACTGTGGGTTCTTACAGCACTGTTGGATCAGATTTTCAGCTGGTGTAATCAGGTGTAAATCTCTTGCTGGAAATGGGAATACATTTATTTGTATTTTCAGGGAATGATCATAGACAGTGTAATTCTTTTCAAGTCACATTAGTGGACATTGAAGGCAACAATGGAATCATGTGCATGTTTCTCAAAATATACCTGAAACAGAGCAGCTGCTGTAATTTTCTTCAACAGCTCATCCTACTTCGTAAGAATTTTGATTGATTTGGGTATTTTTTTGTACTTCCTGAATTTTTAATGACTATTAATTTCCTATGGGCAATAATAATCTAGATAGGCAAGTTTTCAATGATTGTTGAAAAAAGTTGATAATTAAATTTGGATTCTGAAATAATCTCTAGTTTGAAATATTCACCTGAGAATAAAAATATTTAAAGAAATCTGCATTCAAACAGGCTTTAAACTGAAATAAAATTACTTTGTAGATGAATTCTGAATGGGCCCTACAGCTTGACTGAGGGCATTTTAAAAATTAATTTAAAAATGTGTATGTGTGAGGTTATATTGATCACATAAAGTTTATAAGCAAAGATAAAGTTATTTTTAAAATGTAAGCAAATTATTTGGCAAATTATTTGTACAGGCATATGAAAATTGAGTGGGCATGGCTGTGTTCTTGTAAATAAAATAGTTTAGCTGTTTGGCATATAGTCATAGTGAAATATCTGGATCAAAGCGTCAGCAACTGCCTGTGGTTGAGTTATAGTACACAAGTAGCTATCTTCTTTTCTTTCTGTTTCCAGCAGGTGATATTTAGATCTCACCTATACTATTACTTTGGAGCAAAGAAGAACAGAATTATGAACTAGAGTTGAACAGTATAGGACAGAAATACCTTTTAGATTTAGGTCCAGAATACAGTAGCAGTCTAGGAAAATGCAAGAGTATAGCTTAGAACCTTTATTTTACACCTTAGATTGAACTTTATTTGGGTCAGAACCTGTGAGATGACTTCTGGAAAAAATAGGGAAAGCCGTACTAAAAACCTCAATATTATTTGTTGCAGTTTGTAATGTTTTCTTGCAATCTTGCAATATACTGAAATACTTAAGGGAGTTGCTTGTGAAAAGCTCCAGGTGAGATCTTTCGGTTTCTCCGAACTTTTGAAGTTCAGGTCGAAAAACAAATCTATGAAAACTGTCCCACATCTGAGGAATGTTTGTTAGCACCTTTATTCCTAGATAGATGCCCTCAGATTAAAGAAATTTACTCACCTTTGTGGTTCTTTGAATACACATGCCTGTATGTAGATATCAGATACAGAACACTAGATTTCATGTAATGTCAAAATTCACAAATGCAAAGAAGTCTTCCAAGTTATGCAGAAGTAGGAACAAAAAGTGTGTGATTTTTGCTGCTAGAATTTGGTGAGACTGAAGGGAAATGAAACAAACAGATGTCCTAGGAGCTGTCAAGACCTAATAGGTCTGGTATTAATAGACATGTCTGGGCCAAGCCCTCTCTAGAGATAGTAACAATAATTGTTGCCTCCAGATAGTCACATACCTCATCTCTTCAGTTTTCTAAAGTGTTCAAATTCTCAATTGTTGTTTTTATTTTTTCTTTTAGTTAATCATTACTTACTTTAATGTATTACTTATTTTAATGCTTCTTTTAATTTTATTTTAAATTCCCACCCCTAATGAGGTGTCTCAACATGTAATGGATTTTAAGGGTTTTCTTGGTGAGGAGTAGGAACTGATAGTTTAATTCCTTCTGCCCTGGAGGGCTGGTATGATTTGCAATACTAAGAAATTCTAGTTTGAGATGTGTTTGGCAATTTCTATCAGGGTCAGGCTGTCTCCTTCTAGAAGTTTGTCCCATGATAGTACCCCGTGCCTCCCATTGTCACCTGAAGGTTCTGTCAACTATAACTGACAAAGCATCTCCCATGCTCAGGGAGGTGGGTGAAAAATACAGTGTCTCCTCTTCACTTAGGACTTTGGATGTGTAATGATATCAACTCAACTTTTTAAAATTTTATTTCTTCCTGTAGATTGCAGCAATTTTTAGTCTCTCATTTAACCGTTGTTAAACCATTTATGTGAAAAACACATTGACCTAGTTGGGTACTTCAGTTTTGTATCACAATGCTCCTTTGTGGAATACATTCTCAGAAGAGCTGCAAATGCAGGTGAAGAAAGGGAGTGACACACATCATTATTGTGCTCAAATATTGTCCCTGGCTGAGCTTCCTTGCTGAACAAGTGATGGCATCACTCAGTCTGTAGGGGGATACAGTATGAAGGTGGCATAGAATGTAATCTTATCCCCCAAAGAACTGCAGCTGAAGCAATTACTAAAGATTAGGAGCAGGCCTGATGTTGAGGCCACACCTGTAGCCAATAAGAACAGTGTTATAAAAGAGTGGATTGGTGGGATCTGGAGTCAGATGGCTGCTGCAAGGACCAGGAAGAGTCAGTGCTTAGAGGAGCTGCGGGTGAGAAACATCGAGAAGGTACCAAACTCTGGGGATATGGAATCCTTGCACTGTAATGATAATAGAACTCTTGATATATAAGACAACATCTGTCACCATCTTAGGAAGGTTCTTCTTCCAAGAACTTTTTTGTGCCTTCTTATTCTCTAATTTGCTTGTGCATTCTTAAGTTTATCATATTTTCTTTACTTCACTTGATTATGTCCCCTGTCATGACCTGCAGTATTCTACAGGCTAGACACTGTATTTTAGGATCCATACTGAGGAGTGAATCATTGTCCCCTGTTTGCTGAGGCACTGCTGCAGAAGGTACCCCTGCAGTGTATTATTGTCTGCTTTAATTTAGCTCTGCTTCTCAGAGGCCATGAGCTTCTGAAAAAATGTTCTGTTACTGTATTAATTACAGGCTTATTGGCAGTGTCCTGTTTAGTCACCTATTTCTTGACCAGTTATTGTTAATGTTTTGTACTTCATTGTTTCAAAAATATACTTCTTGAGATTAACTTTGAGTAATGGAGAGCAGAGATACATCTAAGCCTCTAATGAAAACCACTGTTCTTCTTGGAAGGCAACACACATCATGATATGCATTGCATTTGTCTGGAAGGCTCAGGGTTCATTGCCATTTGCTTTATTTATGCATCGTAAGAAACCTCAGAGAAATATTCATGGACTGTGTTGATCCTGGAAAGCATTCAAAAGACTGAATTGTCAGTTTAACCAGATCTTTCATTGAACATATCTAATTCTCTCCTCCCTGTACTCACAAACATTCATGGAAATAAAGCTATCAATATTTTTTAAAAATACAGTTTTTATATGTAACATCGCTGTAGATGCATGTAACATTCTCTGTGGCAGTTCTGTGGGTTGTTTAAAGACATAAAGGATTTTAGGGCTTTTTGAGTTCAAAATTGAGTCAAATTTTTTCAACCACTTAATGAAAACAAGCTGGTATTGAGCTTTTAAAATGGCTGGCACTAGGGAAAAAAAAATCTTTGCGCAGAAATTAGAACATTTCTGCAAGTCTGTGGTATTCTTCTAGGGCATCAGTAGGAGGAACCAGTATACAGAATCTGCTTTCTCACTGCTTTGAAATAAAATAGCTCCTCTTCCAGTTCAAAGTAGGCCATGAACAAGAATCCTCTGAATGTAGTTAACCAAATTTCATGTGGTGCTGCCCATCCATTGCTTGTCATCAGCCAGAAGCTGAACAGATCCAGCTCCTAAAGCTCTGTTTTGGGAAGAAAGATTGTATTTCTAATTCTCTTCATGCCAACTCCACCTGATGATAATCCCTGCTTGCACTTGGGCATTAAATCAGCACAGCTGAGTTGGTGTGAAACAAATCAAGAGAACCTTGGCCAGGCCCTTTGTCTGTAAGTGTGGGCAGTGAGAAACAAGTAACACTGTACAAAAGAGATACCAGTTCATGGCTCTGACTCTGGGGGTTGTTATCAAACTCAGGAGTGTTTCTCAATTATTTTTATGTTAAAACTGTGGAGTTCTTCTTGGGAAGAGCTGGTTAGCTAGTGTGTGCTGGCAGTTGCTTAAGCTTTATAGAGAGGAGGAAAAATTTAAACAAACTGTTTAGGTTACATGCTTTCAGCTTCCTGTTTTGCACAGTTTGACTTTTCCTTATATTTTTATTTGCTATTAACTTGTGAGTATTATTCTGATGAGCCTGGATCAGTTGTGCTTTGCTGATATGAGTTTGCTGACAATTCTCACCTTGGCATGTCTCACTTTTATGTTGAGATCAATTGGTTGAAAAAGTTCAAGTGTGGAAGACTAACTCCTAAACAGAGGGAGAAGCTTTACCTTCTTTTTTTTTTTTTTTTGTTTCTTATTATTTGTATATTTTCTTTTATTGTACTACTGTGTTTGTTTATGCTTATATTACTTCCTTCAGTGTGCTGATGAGTGCTGAAGATTCATGCCTAATCACCATGCCTGATTTTCAGCTTCTAAGTCAGTCTATAAAATATTGAATTTATTTTATTTATGACTGTGATGCATGTGACTCTTTGGTGGGAGGCAAGTTTAATTCAAAGTGTGTTTCTTGAAAGGAGCATAATAGTTGCGGAGCCACAATCTATGATTAGAAGGCTCTCCACCAAATATGAAAAAATTACCCCAACTCCAAATCACAGAGAGAGATTATGAAAACAACTTCACAAGTTGTAGGTTTAACATCTGCCTAGACTAAAATGTCTAAGTTATTTGAATAATTACTGGTGAGCAAAGAGAGTCTTTTGCTCTTGCATATGTTTTATATAGGAAAAAACCTACTTTGGATGAGATTGGAAAGATTTTTCTCTTTCCACTAATCTGTGCCAGAATCCAATTATAGAACACATCCCAGTAATGGCAACAAATAATAGTTATAAGAGGAGAATGCATGCTACAATTTGTTGTTGCCAAATAGGACCCTTTAATAAGCCTGGGTTTTCTCTTTAAAGTGATGTTTTAAAGGGTTTTCTTCCTCATTTACAACTAAGGAATTGGTACACTTCCAGCATCTTGGTGCATTTGAAAGTTAATTAAAGCAAGCCTATTTTTTCTACTTCAACAGCTTCTTCCTCCTCTAAATAAAATATCTGAAACATATAAGGAATGAAATCCTGACCACTTTGAAGTCACTTGGAAAATTCTTTTTGTCTCTCAGTGAAGCTAGAATTTCACCCCATGTGACTCAAGTATTACGTTATTCTAAATTGCATTGTGGAGGAGGTTAGATTGCCATTTTATACCATTTTCCTGTTTCAGACTTTAAAGTAAATTCCAACTGACATCTTGCTTGAAGCCCTTAAGAGATTATTCTCTCCAGCTTCTCTGCCTTGTGACAGAGGTCTGAGAACCAATATGGGTTTTTTGACATTTGCGTACTGAAAAACAGAAGACCTCATAAGTATTCATGCTCCTCTGACTGTACACCAAAGAATTTATACAGAGACTGCTTCTGGAGAATTGGGAGTGTTTTCCGCAAGAAAAAAGCGGCAAGTCCAACAGTTATGATTCCTGGAGAGTCAGAGCTCCTATTTCACTGACTTTGCATTAGAAGCTTTAGGATTTCCCACCACTGATTACAAACTTATTGCAGAGGAAGGATAGGGCACATTGAATTTTGATTTGTGCATTTCAGGTAGATTAGCTTCTTTCCATTTATTTGCTACTGGTTGATTGATAATCTGGAAATATTGTGCTTTTTTTCTGATGACTATCACCACAGCATGCAAGATTTTGGGGGTTGACAGTAATTCAGCAGCCATAAAGAGCTCTGTGTTGGAAGGGACACTCAGTGGGTCACAGCTGTCAAAGTGATGACTTTAGAGGCCTGCTATCAGTAGGACTTAAAAATCTCAGCAATTTTAATGGAGCTTTTGGAGCCTTTTAGTTCTAAACCCCTTTTCCTCTTCTGTGTCTGGAATAGAATATTCTGTGGATAATAGACTACAGAACTGGTAGCCTGTCCAGGACAGATGTAAATCATGTCAATGTTACTGACTATATATATATTTTTTATGACCAGGAAAGTAAATGGTAACACTTCTGAATGTACATGGGATAAAATATTGGGCCAAACACAGATTAAGAGAAAAGATAGTAGACATCTCAAGAAAGAGGGTGAAAAGCTCAGGATATGTCTTGCCAAGAAAAATTATTTGTGTTTCCAGGGCTACAAGAAGCATAGTATGCTTTTTACTATGAAGCCAGTTCAAATTCCTTTCAATAAAGTGACATCCTGTAGAGGGTACCCAGTAATACAGTCCATAAATAAGCATGGCTGGAGAAAATAAAGTTGATAAATAATAAATGATAGCTTGTAATCTATAGAACAAGTTTATATTTGAATGTTTATATGCCATGGGAAAAATGTAACCTCCGCCATTGAGATGAACAGGGTTTTTTGGTCCCTATACCTGGGTTATTAGCTCACAGCCATTATATTTTCCTTTACTTCCTGTCCCTTGACAGATGTAATTAAAGTGGTAATGTATACTTTAAAATATATACATATAGTTACTATATCACTGCATATATCCCATGTGTATGAAGTTTATATAACTGGATAAAGAAAGAGTCAATTTTTCTCTATGCCATAAAACTGGTATCATAGAAAATCAGTTTGAGTCCAGGATGAAGAAATTTTTAGTGGTCTAGATTCATATCTGAGGTTGGTTCAGAATGCAGTGGCATTGCCCTAAATAACAAGTCACATACTGTGACTTGTCAGAAAAGTTGGTAGTAAAGATCTTAGTTCACCAAATGCTGCCTTGCAGGTTGCATTCATATGAGGGCACCCTCTGTTTTAAACCTGATGAATTCTGTGGATTTCAACTAATTTGGTTGTCTGACCTTGCAAGTATTTTGTCAATCCTCTCTACATTTACATTGATAGTCTTGCTGTAGATTTTGACAGAAATAGGAATTTGTAAAAATTCTCTTCTTTCATTTTGGAGAATCATCTGTGCTTCTGAGAAAGCTGTAGAATTCTCCTATGGTTATGTAGTGCTTCTCAAGAATGTGTTGCCCCATTTCGAAATGAACAAAACTGGCCTGGAAGCCTCAGGGGACCAGGATTTCCTGAAACTGTTCTGTCTTTGATGGAAATACCCTTCAGACCATCTTTCCCACAGCATTTTGGTGCTGCAAGGCTTGGCTTTGTCTAAAGAAGCTTCATGAACAATCAAAAACATAACTTACCAGTTCTCAGACTGAGCTGATGTTGAGAGTCAGTGAAATTGGTTTGATTTATGTTCACAGAAATACTTTTAAAATGTGTTTTCTTGAGGAGAACACTTCTGAATCCAGAGCATAGACCTTGTTGTACCTGTCATTAGAGCATTTCAGTAGTTCCCTGTTTATCTAATGTGTGTAGTTTGTGTTCTTGCATTTCTACAATTTTTGGATTTTTTTAGCTGGATTCTCCCCATAGAATCTTGCCTCCCACTGGAGTATTTAGATTTTTTGTAAACCAGGACAATCAGAAAGGACAAAAGTAAACAAGACCAACAGTACTTAGTCAATGTTTGAGTACAAATATCAATATAAAACAGATCAGACTTGTAGAATAGCTGGGGTTGGACAGAGCTTAAAGATGAGTGCAGAAAATGCAGTATTTAGATGCAGTGGCATGTGGGAGCATTTCCCACGGATTCAGGGAAGTTCTGCGGTGCTCTGGTGAAATCCCGAGAGTTCTGTTTGAGAATGCATGTTCCTGCTGTGCATATTGCATTTAAGTTTTATTTGCTTGCCTCTGTAAGTAAAGGTTATCTGTTCTCCTTCAGAGATGATATCTATGATGATATACCTAATGTCCTGATTTGCATGACCAAGGAGTGTTTTCACAACATTTAAATGTTGGCAATGAACATGCAGAGGTGTCTGCACTCATCCCACCCAACTGAAGCACCTATGCTGGAAGGGTCATCTGTCTGGAATCTTTCCTCATCATGGGGAGAGAGATCTTTCTTTGCTGTGAAGGCAAACCCTAAATCCCTGCTAAGATAGGCACCTACATGTGATGATTTCAATACCGTCCTTTCTGCCTTCAGCCATTTTTATTAACATATTCCTGCTTTGTCTAAGAATTTATTTGTTCAGTGTCCAACTTGGTGTGAGAAGACTTTGTTAGGTGTGTCTACTAACTCACAAAGAGTGCTGATCCTAGTGCCAAAGGACTTGGAACTTTTAAGGAAAGGGGAAGAGATACAAAATGATTCACACATGATGTTACCTACTTAGAGGTAGTGTCAGATTTAAAGGTGCCTCAATCTTGCTATGTTTAGGGAGATGACCTTTGAAGTTTTTGTCACTGTGCAGCTGAAATTAGGCATGTGCAGCTGTTAATAAGTTATGTGCACAGATGGATGTTTGCCAGGCTTTAACTTATGAGAGTATTTTTTTGCATAATACCCTTGTAGGAGTGTATCTTGATCAGATGCTGAGAGAGTAGGCTGAATATAGAGAAACTGGGAAAATATAAAGAAATTGTTTATCTAACTGATAGTACACTCTTTCTGCTTTTGGGTTTTTTGGGGTATTTTTGAAAAGAAACTTCAGTGATATGTATGAATTAGAGACTGTATTTGCACTAATTTGCATCTCTGTGCAAAATGTGGTTTTTCACTTTGCCACTCCTCGTGCAATATTTCAATGATATATGATTTTCACATTCTGCCTGCCATCTTAATGTTCCTAATTTGCTGAGAAGTCCCTTTGTTCTTTATTACTTGGACTCTCAAAGAGTGGCTTCCTCAAAACATTAAATTCCTAAACTAAATTTATCTGTTTATCTATATGATATATTTGTATCCACTTCTGCTCACACAGATTCACAGAATTGCCAAACCATGGAGTGGTTGAAGTCGGAAAATAACTCCTGGAGGTCATTTGGTCCAACCCTCTGCTCATGCAGAGCCACCTGAAGTGGGCTGCTCAGGGTCTTAAGACAACATCATAGTCAGGTGTATCTTCTGACAATCATTAGCATTTATATTTCCAACTGTGTTTGTTGTGAGTAGTGCTCAGAATTTTAAACAACAGCTCATTACTGCATTACTTTTTTATTTTGAATCTCTAAAAACCACATAACCACACTTGGGAACATTAACAATATCCTATTCTTGCAATTCAGTAAATATCAAGTTATTGGATCTTGAAGAAATGGTTTTAGGTATTAAACTCTCAAATGTAAGCTGAAAAAAACTAGAAAGACTAGCTTGAAATAAGTATTTGTTTCCTTCTCTCTGATGGCAGTAATAGCTTCTGTAAGATGCTGCCAGGTTACATTTAAACAACTGCAATATAGATCCTGTCATTCACCTCAGGAATCATTCCTGGAGTTGGTTGTCCCGTGGAAGCATTTCAGTTCCAGGACATCCTTTTGCCCTCACAGAACTGCTGCTTCATGTATTCTCTGAAAATGTGGACACTCCAAAGAAGTTGAAGTTCAGGCTTGCTGTGCATAGCAGTAAGAATAAAGTTAAAAGGCATATTGTGAATTTTGTTACCAATTGCCTTTGTGGTTTTTTTTTTTCCAGAGAAAAAATTGCAAATACAGAACAAAAATTTTTTGTTGGCACGTGTTCTCATGGTTTTTCATGGTAATGTGAGCAGAACTTACTGGTAAAGAGATTTGTCTTTCACTGAGCTCCCTGCTTTGTTCACAGATTATATATTGTTAATGGTGCTTGGAGGAGAGTGGCACTTCAGGTGTATCTCTACAAGAGGGTCATAGTTATTTTCATTCATCCACAGCAGCTTTTAAGGGTAAAAGCTCTGTTGGAATCTTCAGTGTAAACATAGCAAACTGAATGTGTGTGTTTGCCAACTCCACACTTCTGCCTGTGTAGTTATTGCTTTTCCCATATACAAAAGGTTAGTTGCAAGTCCAACAGCCTTATTGAAATATTTCTGAAATTAAATGGATTCTAGTCTTTGACACAGACTTTGGATGATGTTGTGTCGTTTTCCAACTTCAGTAGTAATGCTTGGACTGCCATTGAATTTATGAAATGACTAATGTGCTATGTAAAAATATTGGTATAAATCATTGCTTTCTGACTTTCCTTCCTTGTTAAATAAATCCAATATTAGGAGAACTCATAGCTGTATGAGACAAAGTGAGTATGAGTGTGTGTCTGTGGCCAAAGAGTGGGAACCAAAATGTGACTGAAACAGAGGAGTGCAGCTCCAAATGTACAGCAATCCATGGATCACATTCTGATTGCAGTCTGTAGGTGCAGACTGTGTCAGTAGCACCAGTTCTGGATTTACAGTGATATCCAATAGATTTGAATTGAAGCTGGTGTGAATTAGGTCAGAATTTCAGAAATGGTCAGTTAAAATTCAACTTTAAATTTGATACTGGACATCTTGCTTAAATAACCTAATATCAACTGGGATGAACTCAGAATTACATCGGAGGTTAAAATGATCCATGCTCAACCTGTTTAAAACTTAGGACATAGTATTAGGATTTTTAGACTGGCTTGGAGAACATGTGGGAATTAGCATGCAATTATGGATCAGAGCAACATATGACTATGCTGGCCAATAGCATGGACTATACATACATTTGATTTATTAAAATATACCAAGGTTTCTATAACAGTTATGCAAAAGTCATATTTTCATTATCTTGTTTCTTTAACTGTATTAGTACAGCAGGTAGTAGAATGGGGCTTTTCCCATAATAAAAGCCCAAGGGCTTTTATTGGACACAAATGTCTACACCAAGTGCTGTTAAGACGTTGTTGAGCTCCATGTCATCTAGATCATAAGCACAGGTATGTATAGACCATACATTTATTTTCTTAGGAGATGTAAAGGCTTGGCATGTGTAGTAGATTTAGTCAGTTAAGGTGTCTTACAAACATCCTGTGTGTGCACATTTGAAATTCCCACCTCCTAGGTCCTCTTCTCCAGACAGGTTTGAAACATATCACATTGCTCACATTCATTTGTATAGCAAAAGTTCCACTTTTTAAATTGCCTGTGTATTGATAACATTATCTGACAATTCTAATACTGAAACTGCAAATCAAACAGTGTGTTTGTTGAGCAGGCAGTGCTATATAAATGTGTTTATTACAAAAGGGAAGGGTTTAACTCTTGCTGTAGTGGTTAGGGTGGCATTTTTAATTTGGCTTTGGTATCCAGAATTGTTCTAGCTTTTGATGTTTTCTTACTATTCTTACTCTGATCAGGCTACCCCAAAACCCACTGGGAAATGTGTGTATTTTTGTAAATACTGCACAAATACCTTTGGTTACAGAGAAAATGGGGCACTGGGGAACAAAAGATGTCAAGGTTGAGTCAGCTTTGGCTAGATATCCAGATGATTTTGTCCTGGAAATTGAGCAAGAACAGTTGCCTCTATGAATTTTTATTACCTCTCTGTGTCAGCCAGATCAAAAATACTGTAAGAGTAACCTCTCTCACGATCTTTGTCTCAAGTTTTTCCCTCCTTGTTTCTTTGACTTAATCTTTGGCTCCTTTCTTAAAGGACACAGTTCATACTGAACAATATATTATTTTGAAACATGTATAATATATGCCTTTGGCTGTAATTTTCAAAGAGAGCTTGTATGAAGTAGTTTTCCTGTTTATGAAATTCTTCTGTTACAATGTGGACTTGAGTCAAAACTCATTTCAGGTATCTGAATTCCAGGGGGATGTAAGCATCTCACTTCTTTATCTTTCTGAAAGCTAGGCTCAGTGGTGATCCAGAGGCAGGAGCAAGATATGGGACATGTTGAAGGAGAGCTGGAAACAGCAGCTTTAGATGGTGAGAGTGGTGATACAATGGAGAAGGGATATAGAGATGTTCTTGAAGGGCATGTAAAGATGGGTCCTAGGTGTTTGCTTTTTGTGCAATTGGATGCCAATGAACACTTTTGTTGTAAAAGATGGACCAGGAGAACATGAGGGAAATTAAAGAGGAATAACTTTTATAGAACTTCATATTAGAAAGTTAATTGCTCTACTGAGGCTACAGAGAACAGCTTTTAACAATATTCTTGTAAAAATTGGTTATCCCTTAAATTCTTGAAATAATGCATCTCTGAAATATTTGAGGCTTTCTAACTGATATTTATCCAGTGAATAAAATTCCTTTACTACTGTTATCAGCTATGTTGCCACTTCTTCTGCCTCTTATATTCATGCTGCCTGGATGAAGGACAGTTCCATTCATAACTGCTTCCAGTTCAGAAAGTATTCACTGAATTCTCAACTCATAAAGGACTGATGCCAGACTTCTTGTCAACTAGTAATCTCCATTCATCCTGCTGGTTAAAAGTTTTGAGTGCTCAAAGTCTGGTTTTCTTAAACTTCCTGTTACTCATGGTAACTCTGGGTCTGCACTTTTGATGACAAAACATGCTTTCAGAAGCTTTCAGATGAGAAATCCTCCTGTATTACAGTAATTTTGAACTGATTTTATATTAAATTGCTGTTAGGCAATCATGTAAAGTACTTATTGAGAAACGTCTCAGTCTATAAAACAAAAATCCTGCGGTTCAGTGCTGTTCTGTAACTGATGTCCTGGTTCTCCAGTCCTACTTTTTTTCTCTTCCCTGTTCCTTATTCTTTAAAAGGAAATTGAGTATGCATTTAGGAACAGTAACTAATTTCTCTTTTGGGAAAAGTAGAACAGGGTGAATGAGCAATTAGTTCCTTGGCAATATATGTTAGTCTTAAAACAACTTTTTTTTCAAGAAAAAAACTGCCTGCATTTGACTGGGCTGATTACTGTTAGTTTCCAAACATTGCTACTCCTTTTTTTTATTACTATTATTTTCCCAGCCCAAACATCAACATACCTACTGGAATATTTCTAAGAATGGAGTTATGTCATCTCTTTTTTTTCTGGATACCTGGCCAAGGCTTTTGACAATCAGTGACTCATGAAACTTAGCTGATTTATTCTCAGTGTTTTCATGGCAAGCAGTGTCCAGCATTGTGTCCAGGCTTTGCAGTTTGGGAGGCTCTTACATTTTAAGCAAGGCATTGAAGTGAAAAGACTTTATTTCTTTTCTTACTTAATAACAGGTCCAGTTGTATTTTCCTCTTCCGTGCAACTTCTTGGGAATTTAATGAAGAAAAAGAACACCAGTGCAAATTAAATCACAGCCTCCCAGCAGCATTTGCCAACTGTCATTTGCTCTTGTACTGTGTTAAATACACACAATGCTCTCTGAAGAGCTGGGTTCAAACTTTTGTTGAAATAGGAACACTGATAAGTCATTAGGAACTCTGGATGAAAAGGAAAGTTGGGACATTGTGTTTTGTGTTGCTCATTACAAAAATATGGGATGTGGTTTTATTTCAAGTGCAATGCCGTTGTAAAAGAGGTGTTGTGTAGGCAGGGTGACCAATCTGTGGTTATGTAGAAAGTCGGGTACTGGAAGGGTGAATTTTCCATTGGAGATGCTCCCATAGGAGTTTTTGCTCCAACAGTCTGCTGTGCTTACCCTCAGGGCGTCCTGCTGTAGGTGCTGCTCATGTAGAAAAGGGACTTGGCTGGTGGGTAAATACACAGGTCACAGGAGGCCTTTGAGAACTGTGTTCCTGCCCTTCTGTGTAGATGGTACAGAACATGGCCAAAAGCACGGGAAAGAGGAGAACCTATGTTCTGCCTTGATTCTCCACTGTTGAATTTGAACAAAAAAAAAATCATATCAGGGTTCCCAGCTGTGCTTTGGAATGGGGTTTCTTTAGGGAAAGATAGTAAAAATGGGTGGTGTCCTGGGCAGGTAGGAAGATCTGAACTGTTCATATAACTAAAGACACTGACAAAGAAACCAGGCCTTGGTCTCTGTGGACAGATTTGGGATTTCTTGAATTGGATCACTTCTTCATCCTGTTGGCATGGAATTCATCTGGCAGCAAAACTATACGTGCAGGCTGGCAGTAAGAGAAATCCCCCAATTTTCCATGTTAGGGAAGGAATAGAAGCAGTTGCCAAAGTAGAAGGACCATCTTTGGTCCATCAGATTTGTGCTTTTGCATTGCCACAAGGCACAAGAAGGCTGGTGGATTATCTTGGAAGGATGGCAAAAGGGAGGCACACATGATGTAGCTCATGTCTGTTATATGAGCTTTTTAGGCTCCTGCCCAGTTTAGCTTCTGGTCCATGTCTTCTCCCAAGTTCAGTTAAATTCAGAGAGAATGTGACAACAAAGCTTTAAAAAGTATTAGTGTTAATGAGTGGGGAATAGGACCCCAGAATTAAACAAAGAACAAAGTGAAGGTGCAGCTGCACCTTTAATGCATTAAAATCTCCCACCTCTGATGTGGTCTTTCTCCCTTCTTTCAGCCATCTCTGATTTCCTGTAAGCCGCTCTATATGTATGCAAACCACCTAAGCTTTTCCAGAGATTCTAGATTAAGGAGCACTTCCATGAATTGTCACCTACAGTTCATCTTGTAGTGCTGGCAGGTCCTGGCAGAACTGTGCACTGCTGCTCAATGTGAAGGGTTGATGGTTCACATCAAGCAAACCAAAGGAGTTTTTCCTCTTGTTTCACTTACAGCAGAAACCTAGGAAAATGAAAAACAAAATATGTGCAGAACTGACTTTCTCATGTTTTCATCCAAGTAACTTTGTCCTACATTATTTGATATTATTCAAGTGGATGAAGTGTCTGACCACATTATATGGTCTCATCACCAAGAATGAGAAGTATCACATCTTAAAGAGATGAAGCAGTGGGGAAATTGTCCAGAAGAGTGGAAAAAAATGGCATTTGTACACCCTGCTGAGATATATAACTCCCTTCAGCCACAATGATGGAATTGTCTTGCATGGTTAGGGCTGGATAATTTCCTACCCTGTGTGTGAGCCTAGAAGCACATACTTGAATAATATTTTATTCATTATAGGCTCATGAACTTGTGGGGTTATTTTTTTTAAAGCTGTACTGTCTAGTTCTATTTTGTCCTTCAGAAATCTGACTTGTTTTGCCTTAAGTTCAGATTCCAGTAGTTTGATGGGGGTTTTTTTGGGTTTTGTTTTGGGGTGATTTTTTTTGTTTGTTTTAATGGATTCCTCATGATTTTATATCAAAAAAGTTTTACATGTCTGAAGTTTACAGTTGAAATTACGTAAGCTACAGTTCATTTTAGTTTTGTGCATTGCCACTTGTGGTTGCTTTTTTTCTATAAAAATATGGCTTTTAGGTTGCTTTTTTAAAGTGCCTTTCTCTTGTATTCCCAGTGATAAAAACAGGGTGCCAAATTTTGCTCCCCTGCGTTCACAACTGTCAGAAATCAGTCAGGTATTAAAAATGTGACTGAGTGAGAATTTGGCCTAGATTGTGTAAAGCCCAAGGGAAATCCTATAGCTGTGTGGGAAACATCTAGGTTTTCTTGTGTTTTTCCATTCTTTGCTCCTCCTCTTTCCTGTTTGGCTTCTGGGATTCTCCCCAAAGGAACCCAAGACGTGTCTCTCTCAATACAAGTAGACAGAACATAGGAACAATCTTGGATTTTGTGCCTCTTGAAAGAACAAATGAGTGTAAGTTCACATTATTTCCAGTTCATGTGGTGGCATTAGCTGAGTTGCCTGTTTTTATGACAATAAAAGAAAAGTCATTCAAACAGATTGTGATCTAGCCTCTATAATTTTTAGTTGATTAAAAATCAAAAGTAAGATGGTGTGGGATTTAAAATAAGCTAGAAAGTGAAATACCACATTTTATTATTTTATTCATCTGGAAGGACATTGTAAGTTTTCCACAAGAAAGTCAGTGTTAGCTCAAGTTAATGCTTTGCTCTCTGCTCTTACTTGGACATGCTGTACTTCACATTATTAAACTATTTTGACTCGTGATCAAAGTTCATGCTACCACAAATCACAGCTGGCTGGAAGGATTTTGCAGTGGCTGTGGGATCCACAGGCTGCAGCCCACATACGTTTCCTCAGGCTTTTGAAACTCCTTGCTATCCTTGTTCTGGAGATAGAGAAAGCACAGAAAAGATGGTTGCATTGCCTGTTTCTAATAAATATTATAAAACCTAGAAACAGTCTATAATAATCTGAGGCTGGACATATGAAATGAATTAAGCTTTAAAGTGCATAGTTACTTTCAAATCTGCTGTTTTCTCCCTGTCTTTAGACCTCATGGTCCATTTTTCAGTTTGCTGTGTTAAGGCAGGGGTGCATTTCATACAATGACTACAAGATAAGAGAGGACAACTTCAGATCCTACTACTTAAATAATGTGATGATTTCTCCCAAATGATATTTCTCATCGCACTACAAAAAAGTAGCTCAAGTAGGCTATATATATATTTATATGTACTTTTATACTTTTTGGTTTAGGGACTTTGTGATCTGATTTATTTGTGGAGATTCTTGTTCCCATGCTGATTTTTCTTCCCTATATTTTCAATCTACGGTTTCTTCCCCTCTCTGCTATATCCACTATGATCAAATTACCATATGTATAAAAATTCAGCTGCAAGACTTCTGGCTTGCCCTGGGTCCTGGGAACATACCACCCTCATTTTGATCTCTCTAAATTAGCTTCCTGTACAATTTCCTGTCAAACATGAGTTTCATGAGATTTGTCCTTGAATGTGTGTGTGATCATCCCTTCTCCCTGTAATAAAATTTTGGCTTTCCAACTAGCTGGAATGTTTTCACCAAGCCTGTTTTTATAAGAGCCAATACTAATGAGATTTATTTTTATTTTTTTGAAGTAATGACTCTTGGAAATAGATCTGCAGAGATAATTCAGTTTAACTATCATGTAAGAATATTAAGCAGGAGTATCTGATAGTTGTGTGTTTGTGTGAAAGAATCTACCTCCCAGCACATTGTAAATTACTTTTCTTATTATTCATCATGATCTGAATTTCATGAATTTTCTCCCATCTAGATAAAGTAAAATGAAATGCAGGAAGAAAGCATTGTCTGCTAGCTAACACTATTGCAGGAAGAGTTTTTATTGCAACTTGATATATGACTAAGATGACCTTAATAAGCATTCTGAAATGCAAATGTTATTTCCTGAGACATAAATCCTGAGGATGTTTTGTGTCTGAGTCAGCTTCTGCTGCAGGATGCATTTATCCCATCTGAAAAATCAGACAAATATGATTTTGCTTGAATCTAAAGTCAGACATGCTTTCAAAACTTTCTCAGATTTGTTCTTTAATACTTTCTTTTGGGTATTATAAGCTTTAATTCTGTGTGTGGTGCAGGATTAAAAGTGTAGACACAAAATTTGTAAAAATCTCATTCCTCACTTCCCAATTTGTTTCACAACTGAATTATCTGAGGAGTATGTTCTCAAATTGAAGATTGGCAGGGCAATTATATATATTATATAAGGCTAATTATAGCTCTGCTTCTGGCATGGGGTGCTTTTTCTGCTGACAGACATAAGAAAAGTGCAAAGAAGCATCTCCAGGTAAACCTGGAATTGGAATAGCTGATTTGTGGTAGTTTGTTGAAAACACCAATTCAGGAAATAAGCAAAAACCTAGCTTTTACTTTGATGCTTTGTTTGTAGGATAACATTGAAAATCTCAAGAGAAAAAATTTTGACATGGGGATTTTAATGAGATTATCTAATGTTAAGAATTGGTGACTGCTGCACAGTGTTTTCAGGATTAATTTTGCTCTGACTTCATAGTCAAGCAAGAAGACTTTCCACCCACAGCTGGGAAACATCAGGACAAACATGAGTTAAAGGAACAGCTCCTTCTGCTGAAGAACACTACTTTTTGTAATCTGATTATTTATGTGGGCTGTTTACATATACTCCAATTTCTCACATTTTTGTTGCCATACTGGACTGAAGGTTTAGTGGAGTGCTATCATGTGAATGATTGGACAAGTCTGATCTTCTCCTTTAAGTTCTAGTTAAAGATGTGAAAGCATTCTTTATTTTCAAGCTTTTTGCTTGTGACCATTCCTTTTGTATATTGTTCTACCCATAATATTTTTTATTGACATCATTTAGGACAAGAAAAATTGTGGACTTTTTTGTAGGTGTTAGGGATAAAAGCATAAAAGAATTATGATGTGCTATCTGGCACTTTGGGTGTGCATTTTGAGGCGAACAGCAGCTTTTTTGCTCTGTAGAATGGCTGCCAGTATATGGGGTGTTGATGCTGCAAACCTTAGGTACAGAGACAGCAAGATTGATGAGGCAAGAATTGTCATTCAAGCCCGTGTTCAGATACATAGTGGATGATAAAGTATGCTGGCTTCTGGCTTTGGATGTACCTTGGCAAGGGCAGGATGTTCCTGACTGCAGAAATGTGGGTCTGCTGGGATGGGGGACCAGGCATTCCTCCCTGGGATTGACCTCAACACCAGAGATTTGGTCCCTGACAGTTGAACTCAACTTTAATTTTAAAACAGGCCTCACTGAGGGAAAATAGCCCTGAAATGGCTGCAAAACTTGTGGAGGTGCTGCCTACTCCTACCCAGACACATCTTTTGGATTTTGCCCCCCAGTCCCTGTGATCTGATGTCAATACTCAGTCTAAGGCTGAACAACGTGCGGCCTGATTCCAGCAACTGCTACTGGCCAGGAAATAGTAAGAAATCTTGTTCTATTGGCAGCTCCTCCACTCGATCCTTTGCCAAAATCTAATCAATCCCTGAAGCCCATACTAGCCTGAATCCTAAACCTAACACTTAACATCACCACAACTCTATAAGCAAGAAGCAATCAGAGGAACTTTGCAAACCCCCTAATTCCAGCTTAGCAGCTCCCAGGAAGTCCTCTTGTACCAGCGGAATGACAGTGAAGTTAAGGGTGAATGAACATTTCCTGGTCTTGTCAAATCTGGGTGAGAATCTAAAGCCTAGCTGAAATTCTGATTTGGGTTTCACCTAAAAATGAAGCTTCTTTCCTTTCTTTCAAGAACCTTTATTTCAACCTTCTTTCCCTTAAGAATTCAATATGCCGGAAGACTCTGTGGGATTATTTTTGAGTTTCAGGTTGAGAGGGTGATTCAGTCATGGTTTGTGAAAGGAAAGAAGATGGCACAAATAGCATGTAAAGTTTGATATTCAGCCTGCTTGGGGATAAGTATGAGGTATATGTGGGGTTATGAACAGGTTTTTCATGTGACTGCTTGACCACATTGTAGGAGGATACTACACTTCATGTAAGAAGAGAAAGTAGCACTAGATATGGAATTTTTCCCTTTTTCAATGAAGACTCATCTTCAGAGCAGTTTTTGATCCATCTGTCTGGCTAGGGCTGCTTGCCTTAATAGGGCTGCTCATCAAGAAATGCATTTGAAAGAAATAGTTTCTGATGGTTTTGTTGACCAGTCCTGGGTGATGCTCCAGGCTGCTTTGGGAACCTGGCTGAGGTTTTTGGTATGTGGGTTGGAAGAAGGAGGGAGATATTTTAATTTTCACAATGGGTGACAGACCAAATCAATGGCTGATGCCAGGATAGGTCAGCTGTGAGAGACTTTTTGTAACCTGAAAGAAGCTTAGTTTAGGGCTAGTTAGAAATGGGACAGATTTAAGGTACAGGAGTTAGGAGTTCTGTCTGGTTGTGAGCTGTGACCCACAAAAATTGAAAAACTGAGGGGTCACTTTACTTGATGCCTTCAGTGTATGTAGCCACAGGCCTTACTAATATCTGTGATGGAAAGCTGCCAACAGGTCTCCCTCTGTGCTAGGAATAGAAAGCCTTACAATGTGAGATTTGCCTTATACCATCATCACACTCTGGCTCCCCTTCCCCTCCCTGTGCCCCACAACAAGCTGAAATTTACGTCTTTTATAATAGAGGAGAAACAGGAGCAGCCATGGAGAGAGAGGATTTAAGTAGGTATCAAGGACAGGAAAGCAGATGGATGGAGGAAAGGATAATTTAAAAAGTGAATACAGAATAATTTCCAACTGTGGATAATTTTCTGAAGGTGGGTGGTGAATTTGGTCCAGTTAGTTGTGGAAACTTCATATATCAAAGTGCATTTTGAGAGAGAGCAGCTTTACCCTCTTATCTTTTCTCTTTGAAGTATCCCTTTGTCCCACTCTATATTTAGCAGATGCACTGTGGCAAATGTTAGATGAGCAGTTGCTTATCAATGTAAGCCCAGGACATGTGTCAGCCCTGCTATGAGCATGTGTGCAAGTACCTGAAAATGTGCCACAGAGAGCCCTTCCCACTTACTCCTACCTATTCTTAGAGAAATTTTCCTCGGATATCATTCATCACTGACTTACTAATAATGATACCTCATTTAAAAAAAAACTCATTATAGCTGTAGTGTGACACTTGTGCCTTCTGAGTATGCACAAGTATCACTGTATTATCTGGTCATTTTTGGTAAGTAATGAATGTGGAATGGCTGCTATTCCAGAGTTTTTGAACAAAGCAAATATATTTTTATGACTTAATTATTTTCTAGTTTCCCTGCATATAGCCCAGGATTTGGTTGTGATTTACCTCCACTTTACTGGTGCAATGAGCAAATTGCAGGCAACAGGGATTCAGATGGTTGATTTTCAGTATGGCTCCTTATTTGATTCAACATTACTGTTATAATTCATACATTATTATGTCTCTGTTGCACTTGCATATGTCCATTATCATATTATATGTTTTACTCTTGATCTATGCTAATTTAAGCAGAGTGATAACAGAGGTCACAAGCTGACCTATATGGTTGAGCCTTACTGTTAAAGTTTATTTTTCATTCAACAATAAGGGAGCTTTCACAATGCTAACTTTTTTGTTGTTGCCCTTGCTGATCCCTACTTTTAATTATCATTCAGGAATATTGCTTTCATGCAAATTTCCTCAGAATGCTCTTTTTTATATTGCTGACTGCTGTACTCTGAGCATTTCTGCTAGACTGTTGTTTTTCTCATTGGGTAGAGATCCTGAATTCCACACTTGAGGATTGAGAGAGCTACTCAAATATGGAAGCTGTTCAAGACTCTGGACCTAATTAAGATTACTAGGAAACCATAGGTGCATACCAGTGCTTAGATCTTTTGTGTTACAAAGCCTGCTGTAGTTTGCCCTCAGTTTAACTGTCTGCATTCTGCTTAAACCACCTCTTAGGTACCCATATCTTCTCTTTGAATCTGGCCTTCAACCAATTTTTACTTCATTTGGTCAGTTAAAGTAGTAATATCTTTCTTTTCGCAGGACCATTTGTGGTTTTTTTAATCTTCAGGTAGCCTACTGAGAAAGGTCATATGAATGCTTTGACAGCTAATAAGGCCAGAAATGTGATTTTATGCCAGAACAGACAAGGCTGGGGAGGTGAAGAAGCCAAACAAAAATTGTATGGGGTGTTTGTGTGACCCTGAAGATAGTTTTAGGTGTTTGCACACCTTTTTATTTTCAAATTGTAACAAGAAAAATGCTTTTTTTTTTTTTGCAATGACTAGTGGGAGCATCAGTAAACTTTTTTTGTTTTCCTGAAGACGAATGCATCATTTAGCATAGGAAACTGGTTCAAATACACCAAAGTTTGGCTACCAGCCCAAACATTACAGGAAACAATTATCACTTAAGGAACATATTTCATACTTATTTGCAGAACAAAATTGCTTCCCAAGTATATCCTACTCAGGAAACAATACCAGGTAGCTCAAATGAATTGGTGTTTCCTTTGAAGATAAAAATTAAACTATTCATAGGAAACTTAATTTTTTTACGGCCAATTATTTAAATCCATTTTAAATAATAATCCAATCCATAGAAGAAAAAAACTATAGTAAAGTTGACTTGGAAAAGCAGAAGCTAATATTAAGTAATGGCATTATTTACTCTGATTACTCTTATTTTTAATATGAGCATCAGTACATGGTACTCTTTAGTTCTTAGTTTTCTTGTCCTTTTCTGTTTTCCTATACTTCAGAAAGGAACTTAAATACAGATTTGTTTTTTGTTTGTTTTTTTTTTTTTAAAGCACCATGTTTCTTTTAAATTCAAGATTGTCTACTCATTCACTACATCAGAACAAAACCTCATGGTCTTATTTGCAAATAATTACAATGAGACCAAAAGCAAACTGCTTTTCTGAGAACTGGAATATGAAATCCATATGAGCCCATGATGGATACCTCTAATCTCAGGAGATGCTCTGTGCTTTAGTGGGAACCCATGACTTCTTTCCTAGAGGTTGGCCCAGTGCCCAGTAGGAAAATCAACTTTAACTGTTGCATGCTGTATTCATTTCTAAGTCATCAAAATATTTAATCTTAAATTTGGAGTAAGAGAGAAACTGCTGCAAATAGTGCTGCAGGTAGAGACTTAATGGTTCTTTAAAAGAAAACATATTCAACTGGTATTTTTCCACACCCTTATTGTAATAAAAGCTTCTTGGAAAAGAAAAAAGGGAAGAATGTTTTGTGAGAAAACATAGTTGTCAGAAAATGCAGAGAAACCCTGGAAGTTCCTACTGAAAATGAGCCAGACAAGCAAAATAATCTGTCTGTAAGACATTGGGATTTCAAAATTTATAAAAATATATTGTCCCTCTTTCTAAAGTCTACTTTGTCACTATGTTCCTTTGAAATGGTCAGCACCAGCTTGCAAAACAGGAGCTTTGATTGTTGCTCAAGAGAAGTGCAGCCAGTGGCTCTAATGAGTTGCTTCAGTGACCCTTCACTAATGTGGTCTGATTTGATCTCAGAGATCAAAAAGTTCCATTGCTTCCAGAAGACTGAAAGCCATTTGCTGTTGCAGAGGCAGCTTTCCATGCGACTTTGAGCAAGCTCCTTTGACTTTAGCCTCAGCTCTGCCACCTCAGAGTCCCTGTCCTTGCCGTGGTGGTGGCCTGCAGCCCCGGCCAGGCTCCAGCTCCCTGCTTGGCTGCCTGGCACAGAGAGCTGCTCAGCCCAGGCCCTGTACCCTGCCCCTGCCAGCCATTCTCCTTGCTTCTCTTTCTGCCTGTGAGATCTCTTTTCTCTGTGTCAACCCTTTCCGTAACCTTCCTTTAAGTTTTATAACTGCAGAGGAACAGTTAACTTCAGTCCTGTTATCTTTTGCTTTGCATGTTTGTTAAGTCAAGCCTGGAAAAGATAATTTTCTAAAGTGACACTGCAGCAAATCCCAAACGGTTGTGCTCAGTGACTATTATCACTTGTTTAATCTTTGACTGTTTTTTAAATAGTGAAACCATCTGAGCCTCTGATTTATGAGCATGTTTTGGTATGAATAAGAGTCCCTTCCCCCCAGAGGGAAGTTTTTCCTATCATACAATGCAGAGCAAGGTAGAAAAGGACCTGACTTGTATTTATGGCATCATTCCCATCTTAAGCTGTGTAAATAATGGATTTATGGGCATGATACCCTGAAACATCCCACCTAATTATACTGGCCTTTGTTTTAAAATAAATTATCTTTGGAGGCAAAGGGAAGAGATGGCAGAAGCATTTTGTGTTGCCAGAGGTGCCCTGCAGAGTGGAACAAGGTGTCCTGTAACATGGTTCTCTGAGTACCAGTCAGCTTTTCTGGTTCCATGCTGTTCCCAACTCAGTTTGGGCTGTTGTGTGCATCTAAATCTAATCCTGTCTTTTAAATTCTCCTAGGATTTGAAATAAGGGTGAATTTTTGGCAAGAACCACTCTTGGCAAATTAACAGCCCAGGAGTAGCATATAGTCAGTTCTGGATCTACTGGGTTATGCAAAAGAGCACAGTCAGACCAGCTCTGAGAATTTTCAGATGCATCTTTTAAGACATTTTTTTTCAAACTTTATTTAAACACGGTTAAATACTGAACAACAGTATTGCAGCTACATTCTGAAAATATTCAGTGAAGCCCATTACTTGACATTCTCTTGAAATCAATGTGGAAAGGGAAGAGACTTTGTTTACTGTTTTGCTTGTCTGATGCAGAAATAGAGTCCAGCTGCCAATGCTGAGGCCTGGCCACATCTGCTGAAAGATAGTGATCATTTTTCAAAAGGGAAAATTTCCCAGTATCCAGGATATTAAACTCCTCTTCTGTCTTATGTTTATAAGGAGTTTATGTTCTGGTACTTTTCACATTTATGAGTGAACCAGGTTAATAGAAATGAATTCCATGTTGAAAGGGAGTGTGTCTTTCAGAAAACTATTATATTTGATTGAAAAACCCCAGGTTATTCTGAGAGAAGCCGGATCCAACTCTTTAAGAAAGAACCAACCAAAGCATCTTTTATTTTTTGCCTTGAAATTGTCCTTTTTGAGTCCTATTCATAGTACCTCCTTAGAGCTTTGATGTTGAAATACTTTCTAGCATATTTCTACTTCCTGGCAAATATTCCCAGGATGGATTAAGTTGCCCCTTTAGTTTTGATTAGACTAGATTAATAGCTACTCCTATTCCCCTGTTCAGAGTTGGATTTGTGTTATTTGGACCTTCCTTAGAGCCTAGACATGAGATCTGAACATGGTGTTGTGTTGGCATGAAACCTCTGCCAAATATTGGGCCATAATTGCTCCCTGTTGATTTTCTGGATTCCCTTCTATAGGTGCCCATTGATCACATTTGTCCTTTTGCATTCCACCAGCACAGCAGAAGCTTCATGTCCACCTATTACCTTCTAAACTTTCTAGTCCAATTAATTGTCATAATTTTCCTGGAAAACATTTAATTTTGTATATTTATCCCTTTCCCCCCTTAGATATCTGACTTAACACACAACTTCAAAAAAGCCATGTGCTGCTTGCAGCATCCAAAGTACTGAGCAATCCTGAGAAATCCAAATCAGCAAACTGTCCTTTTTACCATTCCTCTACTCTTCCTGGAATCATGGAACTAAAAAATTGTTTTGTCTCTCCCCCTGCTCAGCAAAAGGATTGAGAGGCTAACAGCACAGCACCAAGCAATGGTTATATGATTTTGTACGTGCTGGGGAATGCAAAAATTTGGGTATGTGTGTGAGCTGTGGTCATATCCTTATGCCTGCACATCTAGCATTTCTTCCTGCACACTTCCTGGTGTGCAGGCTGGGAGCTCTGATATGCTCAGGGTCAGTTCCAAAGTGGGTTAAGAACAGGACTGCACAATGGTGTTTGAAGCACACTGGCCACGAGGTTGTGTAGAGCCCAGCTGAGTCCCAGCTGGAAATGTGCCTGTTCAGTGGGGACTTCTCTTTGCAGCTCTCCTTTGACAGCAACCTCTGGTATTTTGAACCCCTTAAATGTGTGCCATGTTGTTCTTAGGTTGTTCTGTCTTCTAAACACAAATGGCTACAATAACACCAAGCTGAGCTTCCTTTGTTGCTCCCAAAAGAGGCTGAAGCTGCTTCCTCTCCAAATACACAATTATCCAACTGTCCTAGATCTGTGCTCAGCCTCTGATTCACTTTGATTTTTAGGCAGCACTCAATAGCAAAGGCTTTGCAGAAAAACTTGGATTTCAAGCAGCAGCATTCCCTGCTCACATGGAATTGCATTAAAAAAATTAGTCACACAACAGTATACAGTTATTTTTCTAACTCCTTTTGAGGACCAATACCATGCTTTTTGCCCATGATTTTGTGGGAGCAAAGTGGGAAGTTAGCTGGAACAGCAAGAAATAGTCCCTCATATTCATCTGCAGTGAGGTCTGTTTGAGAGGCGGTTCCACTTACCCGGGTCATTCTTTTTTTTTTCACTTGTTTCTTGTATTCTCTTTTAAAATAAATTGCTGTCTTTAAAGTAAATGACTTTACTGAACTGCTTGGGATCTGTGTTTTTCCATGACTCTTTGAAAACAAAATTCTCTGTTGCTGTTTTGATTTTTTCGTTCTTCTTTAATGAGCAGATTTGTCTCCCTGCCTTCCCCTCCTCCTTCCTGCCTTTTGGCAGAACTTGATGTGTGAATTGTGATGTTTGCCACCGTATGACCAAAGTGCTCTGAACTGTGCTCCACAAAGCAGCAGTGAACTTGACAGAGAAAAACATCAGCCTGTTTATAAGACAGAAACAACAAGAACTTCACACTTTTCTTCTGATGTTTATTTGTTCTTATCTGCTGTGCAAATTCATTTGGTTTTGGTTACAAGCCACTTGGATATTTTTGACTGCTGGCTTTTTAAAACTGAAATATTATGCAAAAGCAATCTTCCATTGCAGTTATGGAGATTTTCAATGGGGGCAAAAGTAGAACGAAGTACCTAAAATTGACTTTGTTACCCAGACTGGTGGTGTGAGAGGACAACTTTTATTAAGCAAAGCTCAAATGTTGCAAAATGTATGGTTTTGAAGCTTAACTGTAAGAAAAATGCAATGCAGAGAGGATAGCTGCATCTACTCCAACTACTGAATCAATGCTGGAGCATATTATACAAGTATAGCTATGTCATATAGTGTGGGAACTCAGCACATCACTCCAGATGTCTAGAGATACCGAGACAACCCTTGGGGGGCTCGGAGATCCTGGAATGTTGCCTGAAGCACCTGGTGGCTTGACTTTGACCCTTCAAGGAATGTGCCACCTCTTTGAGGACATGAGAGTGACTTGGGAATGAATGGTGTAAGAATGATATATTTACAGGGTGAAATATAGATTTTAGGGTTTTGGTACAGGGGGGTTATGGAGACAAGATGGAGGGATCAGGGCGTGTCTTGTCCTTCTTTCTTCTTCTTGTCATCCATTTTCTGTGGTGATGTTGGCGCTTTGGGATGGGTCCATGGGGAAGGTGCACTTGCTAATATGGGTGAAAGGTATTGGGAAATAAAGGTAAATATGATGTACGTAGTTTTTAGTAAAGAAATAGACGACTGCCCAGTGGGAGGTCAGAGTGCCCTTGGCTGCTGATTGGATCTCTGTTGGGCTGAAAGAAAATTCTATAGATAAGAAATAATAAACAATTCAAAGAGTGAAAATCTGAAGAGTCCAGACTCGTCCTTTGAAGTGCAGGCTGTCCCAAGGCCATCCTACGCGTGTCTGAGCAGAGACAAGCAGCCGAAACAGACAATATAGGTTTTAAATGTCTCACACAAAGACATCTGGGTTTTCCCTTTCAAGTAGTTTTAAAATGTTCTGATAACCACCTAAATTTATTCTCGAAATTAAGTAACTATATTTTCAGGATTTTTCCATCAAAGATCGTTTCTGTATGTAGCAAATACTTACAAAAGCTTAGTGAGAATGAGGTACTGATGACTAGGCTGGTGTTTAAGACTAAATAGGTGTTTCTGATATTGTATTTTAACATGTTGTTATTGGTTATCCAAGGGTGAAATTCTGAAACAAGTTCTTAGAGAACTTACAGTCAAATCCCACTGACAAGCAGCTGAGGTAAAACTAAAGTGAATGGGCCTTTCTGAATCTCTTAATCTGTGTTCATTAAAATATTTCTAAACAACTCAAGAATTTCTACAAAACAATTCTTCAGGTTTTCTAAATTGCTTTTCCAAGATGCTAAAGAAAGAATTTATTAGGCCCTCACTTTACACATGACTTTCCTCTATTTCTGGTGTTTCTCTTGCCACTCTTTCTCCAACAGGCAGGTTATTATTTGCAAGCTGCTTGTGGAGATGCTGTGCAAGCAGAGAGGGTTCAACAGGAAAAGTAACCAAGGAGGATTTTGCTAATGCTTCAGTCCATGTGACACAGACATTCAAGTTACTCATGTGCACACATCCAGAATCTTTTCCCAGGCTACTGCAGCAAAAAAATATACAAATTGTCCAACTTCTTTTTTGTTTTATCAGTGAGTTTGTTTTGATTTTGTTTGTTTGTAGTTTCTGGGAGTCATATGATAACTATGCTTTTTCCTCTCTGGTAGCATTTGTCTCTGATCTGATTACAACTCTATACTATTGCAAAATGTACATGTGTTGTTTATTGCTTTATAATAAGATCACAGAAGACAGAATTTTAAAGACTTAAAGTGGAATAGAAGTATGTATGTGCATGTGTAAAATGCACTTTTTTAGCTATATCTCAAGGAACCACTATTACCTTGGATGTTTCCATGTGATTTTTCTGGTTTTCTTTGATTATTTAGATTAGATCTATTTTCACATTAATGTGTATCTAAAGTTATTGATAAAAAGGAATTGCACTAAATTCAAATACATTTTCAGTATAAACTCTAATGGTTACTTGGTTTTGTGATATGTGTCAAATTCTTCCTTTTTAAGTATTTGTATTTAAGATACTATAATACAAAAATGATGATTGATAAGATATATAGTGACTATTCAGGCTGTCAGACTAAACAGGACCAGTGTGATTAAAATGTTGCAATATTTTGGCATACTTGCTTTCCTTAACAGATTGCTTCTGGAGTGAACTACCAATGATGTAAGACCTTCAGTGAATGAAAAACTCAAATCCAAAGACTTAATGTTGATTCATGTATTCAGCAGAGTTGAAAGTAAACTATTTGTCTTAATTTTGGCTGTATCTGTTTTTCATCCTACCTGGATTAGTAATATTCATCTCCTTTCCAATATCTTCCTAGGGAATGTGAAATTTAATTTTTTATGCCAGGCCATCTTAGGTTGAAATGTCTTTGATCTTTCCTATAACTTCTGAAGAGAAGTAGTCATCACAGGCATGCCCATGGCACTGAGGTAAAAATGTACACGTTTGTGCAGGAGCAAAATTTCCACCATAGTGGCGGAGCACTCTGGACTCTGTTCTGTGCATCAAACACCCACCTATTGAGTTATACACAGCCTCAGATCCCCACTTAAATTTTCCCTGGGATCATTCCAGCTGCCCCAGCTGACTCACTGTAGTGGTTTCAACCAAGATGTTTTTCTTTCTGGTGGTGGTTTGTTCTTCTTGGATGCAGCACATGTGAATCTCAGTGCCTGTTGCTTTGTTCTGGGACTGACCCCATGGTTACAATTCTGTTCAGAGCACTTTTGCTGAATTAGGCTGCTCCTTTAGTACAGCTGTGTCCTGCTTTTTGCTTGGGCTGATTTCAGTCTCTGGAATTTTTTTTTGCTCCCTTTCAAGTTCCTTTTTTTCCCTGGGACTGGTTGCAACAGAAGGGCTAGGATTATGTCTCAACTTGTGTGTGGCAAATTTTCTCTGGAGGACCTAGGTCTACTAACAACAAGAATTTGGTGGGATATTTTTCTCCCAACCATCTCAAGCACAACTCTAGATCAATTACCCAGTGGTCCACAGTCATGGACTGCAGCATTGACCTCTCAGTACTGTTGTACATGGAAGATGTTTCCTCCTTTCTATTTCAACTCTTTTCCCATGCTATTAAAGATTTTAATTGGCCTTTGGGAGAAAAGAAAGTGCTGTGATAACACAGAAGAAAAAGTGCTAAAAGTATGTGGCTAAACCCATCTTCTGCATGCAGAGCTCAAATAGCAGCATGTCCCCCATGTTCCTCTGGAGCTGGTGAAAATAGAGCTCAGGAAAATCTGAAATGATGGTGTAGAAAAAAGTGATTTTCATAACTTGCTTGTACTTAATTAATTTCTTTCCTCTGTCTATGACAGCTGCTTTCGGACTACTCTGGACTCTAGTTTTTATTTATTTGGATTCTTCAGTGGTTCCAGAAGCTCAGTAGTTTCAGTGGCAGTACAGTTCCATCTGTGATGTTAGTTCCATCTATGTTGAGTGAGAGGAAGGTTCTAAGTTCAGTGAAACACATCACAGCAGTGATCCACACGTGACCCTCAGGTTTGGCTACCACAGCAGGGGTTTCTGCTGAATGCTGGTGCAGGTATTATCAGTAAGTGACTCTGTGTGTTTCAAATGCTGGGCAGCTTTATGACCACCAGAAGACTCCTGTTTATTTAGGGGGGAAGGAGAGATTTGTTATGACAAGTCTGAAATGGAAATATCTACATGGACTTCAGTTGTTGAATTACTGATGTTATTATTTAAGACTGTTTTGTAAACAATTATATATTGTCACAACTATACACCAATATCTAATCTTCCTTTTTTCTGATTTTTGAGTGAGGTAACTTGTATGTGTTTCTTAGCTGGGATTTTATTTGGCTTATTTGTTCAATCATTTTTTCAAACCTTGGAAAATCTGTGTGTGTGAAGGTCCATGGCATAATTTAAAACAAAGCAAGAATGTGATACAGAGATCCTTTTTTGCTGGTTGTAGAGTAAGAGTAGCTCCTTTTGACACACCACGATGGTATATGTACTGAGTCTCAAGGAACTTTACAGCTGAATAGCAACTGGCTTTCAAAGGTTTAACATTTGTTTTCCTGTGCCAAGTGTGTATGGGAGAAGCCTAGAAGGTCAAGAGAAAATAAGCAGAAGTCAAAGACAGATTGTAAGACAAATAGTAACATCTGGTAAATGACTTTCTTCCACATTTGTGGAGCCCTTGTTTACTGCAGTGAATGTGAAATGTTTTTCTTGGAAGGGTTATAGCATTAAACTCCCCTAGTTTGGGAATAAAGTTCATACAGGTTTATAACATTACTAATACACAGTAAAAAATTATAAAATATAGTTGCATTTAAAACCTTTGTCATAAAAAATAATCATCATCAGTGATGCTAAAAAGTTAGAAAATACATAGATTTCATGACCTTTTCTCACTTTTGAGAGGCATTTTGAATATTTCTGCTGGTTCACATGCATGTATAAAGTACTTTAACTGTGCCCTCTGTCAACTGTCTGTAAATCCATCTTTGTGCTCATTAAAGGCCTGTTTCCAGAGAAACAATAGAGCAAAATAGCTAAAAATTAGTGGTCTAGGCTGAGGACATCACACAAATGAATGTTTGTGTCTCTCATATGTGGGACCCCTAAAAGGGAAAAAAATATGCAGAAGAAAGGTAATAAGAGAGGCTGAGCAGATCTGCTTGGGTGAATCTGATAGCTTCCAGCTGATCCCACACTGCTATTCCCTCCTGGCAGACTATTCAGGGAGAAATGGTCATGCAAACAGAGCTTGATTTCTGTGGGAACTGTCTTGCCAGATAAATGTTGTCCTTCTATGAGGGAAAAAAATAAAGGGAGTACAGATTGTATAATTTTTTATAGCGTGGGTATAGCAAACAAACAACTTGCCCCTTCTTCAGTTCCCCATCTTCTTTCTCTGTAAGACTCAAATTCTGCAGAGGTTACAAAAAAGATCAGGGCCAGCTGGACTCATCAAACAGAAGTTGAAGAGGTTTATTCAGTTGTGGGAGAACTTCACTTCGTATTATCATTAAAAGTTTTATTCTCTGAAAATTCATGTTCCTGTGGTGTTTTGCATTGCTTGGACTTTGTTCAATGAGAAATAGTTTAACTGGAACAACAGCAGTGATGTCTTCTGAGATCAAGACACTTGGATCAAAGGGAAACGGAAAAACATCCATGGGGCTCGCTGATTGAAAGACTAAAATCAGTGATGTAGTTAAATCTCAAATGCATTGTGGAAACTCCTTTGTAGCTCTTTAAAGTTTTAGCTGTAATACTGATTGGAGTCCCTAAGGCTAGGGAAATGAAGATTTCTTCATGCTTGCAGGAGCCAGAATGTTGAAAGAGAAAAGAGTTGTTCAAGTAAAGCTCTTTGTGTAGGATTTGGTATAGACACATTTCTAAACAGTTCCAAAAGCCGTGATTGTGATTTGGCACTATGTGTGTATCTGGTATTGAATCACGCTTGCATTACTTGGGAAGTCATGCCAGTTTCTAGAGAACAAAATGTGTCTGTGTCAAAATTCTTGTTTGTTGCCTACAGATGATTTGCTAGTTGGTTTTCATGCCAATCTACCAGCTTGGCTGCATCAACTTGAACGGAGTCTCTCCTGATTTAAACTTGTGTTGTGGAGCCTGGCCCTTTGCTTTTATATTTATGAAGAAGTCTGTTTATTGTCTTTGATAAAAGCAGAAGAAGCCTGTCTGTTTGAAAAGCACAGTGAATTGTTCAGTTGTCCTTGTAAAGAGGGGCAGTTGTGTTTTGCTGTTATCTTTTGATTAATGTGCTCTTCAGCACTACATGTCTTCCCTGCAGATTTCCCCAGCCACATGTCAGCAAGTGTAAGAGCCAATTTCTTGCCCTTTGTAAGTCAGACCAAGGGGAGGTCTTGGGAGCAGAGAGCCATAATGGACCATGGAAGTCTGAGAGCAATTACTTCTAGATAATCAAACACAAGAAATAGCAGGAAGCAAGGTTTATTTATGGAAGAGATGTCTACTAAGAAATCTACAGTTTTTATTTACTACTTCCCAAGAAGATTACTAGAAAAATGAACAAAATAAAAGCCTTGCAATATTTGAAACTAAAAACAGTTTTAAAATTAACCAGAGGGAAAAATCTCATGTATTCAAAAGATGCAAGTTTATTTTTTTGTATCTGCTTTCAAAATAATGATTTTTTTTAGGTGATAATGTTGTGAGTGATCAGGACAATAGAAAGTGGATGTTTCAAGGTGAAATAAGCTTATTTTCTTTTGGAAGGTAATGGTTAAGAAAGTTTTAAGATACAGACTAAGGCAAGTTATTTATAGTTGGGATTCAGGTAGTGCAGTGCTACATCAGCCCCTGGGTAGCTTAGGGGCAAATTTCACCTTAAGCAGGAAAAAACTTTATTTCACTGTGTTATAAAAAGTGGCCCAAAGCTACCCACTGCAGGGAATGATAGACCACCAACTTCCAAGATACTCTTGTTCTTTCCCACTGTGCAACCATATTTTTCTCTTTGGGGGTGCTGGAGGGGACAATTCCCCCCTTATGCCGCAGTAGAATGAGTGTCCCTTGCACTTGTCCCCAGGCAGATTTTGTGGATTGTCCTTGGTAGCCACCTGTCCATTATGAGTGTCACAATCTGCCTCTGCATCTGCTGTCAGCTGGAAATCAGATGGAGGCTACTTAGGTTGGCAGCAGACTTTTATCACAAAGAGCAAAACCTGCTTATTTTCTTCATGAGAGCTGTCTCCTACTTATCTTCATGATGATGCATTTTGTGATTTTTTTGGTGGGCTGCCTTAGGAGGAGAGAGGAGAGCTTCCTCTCTACTCAGCACCTGTGAGGCCACCCTTGGAGAGCACCCCTCCAGCACAAGAAAGAGATGGAATTACTGAAGAGAGCCCAGCAATGGGCCACTAAGATGATTCAGGGACTCTCATATGACAGCTGGGACTGTTCAGCTCAGAGAATGCCCAAGGGGAGTCTTATCCATGTTCATGAATGTCTGGAAGCAGGGTGCAAAATTAAGGGCTGGTTTTCTCATCTCTCCTGTTTACCATCTGGTCGCAGTAGACAAACCATTTTAATACAGACTCAACTCTGAAAATATTTGACAAAAATTTCCACCAACCAGTCAATAATAGCCTGAACTAAATATTGAAAAGGACTAGAATGTCTTGGCCCAGCTACCAGGCACATCTGGATGTGCTGGACTATTGTTCAAAGGTTCCTTGTGTATAACTGTGATTCTGAAATATGAACAGTCTGCCAAGTTTATTAAAGAACATAAGAATAAAGCCATCTGTTAATTATATTTGCAGGTCATTTCCTGCATATGCACTTCTTGGAGATAGATGTTGTAAAGTATGAAACAATGCCTCTTGTACATTAAATTAATCCAAGAAGGCACAGTGGTATTTATGGCATTGTAATTACATGCAAAGGAAAAGAGGGAAAATCATGCCTTCAGGAGAATAAAAGCTGACCAAGAAAATAAATGTGCATGAGCACTTGAAACCCCCAATAAAATAGAGCTTCAGAAAAACATGCATGGGTTGCTAAATTGAAGCTTTTCTTTATCCCAGTAACAGGATATGAAGGGAAATAATCTTAGCCTTTTCTGTGTATCTGTTTGGTAAAATTTCTGGTATGCTTTGGCTGTGTGGATTTCCCTGGTAAATGCATGAGAGATTCTTTCCTGTCACCAATGCAGTGGGACAATGAAAGCAATTTTAATGGCTCTGTGGTGGGACAGGATATTCTGCCTCTGTCTGTGGTGTGTGTTTGTACTTGAGAAGCTTGCCTGTGGGCTTCTGGAATCTACTGGACTAGATCCTCAGAAAACAGGGACAATTACAATTTTATTGGATTTGGCCTATGGGAAGCCATTTTTTTACCTGCACTCACAATTATGAAGGGTTAACAGTTTCTTTTTAGTTCCATTTAAGCAGATCTTAGTAAAATATTTACCTGAAGGACTATGTGTAAACTGTATGGGAAATCAACATATGTCAATCTATTCTTTTTTGGACAATGGCTTACTTCTTTACAATGCAACAAAGAATGTATTTGGAAAAAGTAATTGCACAAATAATCCAAAAAAGGTGTCCATGACATGCCACTGCTTTTCCAGAAGAATGGAGCCTATGTGCATTGGTATTGTCTAACATTAAGAAAGGTTAATGTCTTTTTTGGAAATTATTCTATTATAAATTGCCCTGGACCCTAAATAGCCTTGACACTCTCTAGCCATAATTACATAATAATTACAACTTTTGTAGCCCTGGGAAATACACTCATGCAGAGGTAGTACAGGGTTTTTCCAATTGATTTCTTTGTTTCTGGCAGACAAAATACTAATTAATGTTGCAACCTGCCTTTCCTTTTCCTTTTTTAAGTGTTTGCTTTAAGGACTAAGGCTAAGATCAAGAGCTTTGCAGATATATCAAGAATTAATGACTCTTGTGTGAGTCACACATTCTGTGCCAAAAAATCTACATCCCAGCTGAGGTGATGAGTACAGAGACAAACTCTGACAGGGAATATGTCATGGGAGTAGCAACTGTACAGGAACAAGTATTGGGAATGACTTCTTACAGGGAAAACAAAAGAAGATTATGGATTCAGAAAAAGACATGACCAAGATGTCCATAAAAATGAAAGCTGACTAGTCTGACAAGTCTTGAATTTCAAAGTTTTGTTGAGTGTATATCTAGACCCTAATGGGTCTGATTTTTTTCCTGAGTGTCTTTTGTGGCTTTCCTTTGTTTTACTATGAAATAGAGGTATCCTCCTTTGCAGTGATTCCCTAGAGCTTCTGCTACTTATCTGTCTTTTAATCATGGTGAAGAATACAGGCCTTTTGATACGGTCCCCTATCGCAGATGAGGATTACTCAGGGTTGAGGGGATTTGCCCACTCCATAGTAGGCAAGGTTGAGATATGTTCAAAGAAAAACTCTGTCGCAGAACACTTTATTTTAGCTTTTTTTCTCCATGTGCTAGAGACCTTTTGTGGAGAGAAGAACTAATGCATTCTCCTGGGGAAGCAATTCAGAGTTACGACTCAGCCAGTGTCAAATTCAGTGTGGCCTCATAAGGGACAGAGGGAGTTGCAGCCTGTAGGGACAGTCTTGGATTTCTGGGCTGTGACAGATGGGGTCATCACAAGGAAGAGAGATATTAAGCCTTGATGTAGTGTGCACAATTGTTTTAAGGTGTATTTAAGCTCCTCGTGGCAGAAATTATGCAGTAGTCTCATATTTTTTTGTCTGTGCAGAAATGCTGGGCCAGATGGAAGACCTGTGCCTGGACCCCTTCCTGTGGCACCTTCTGCATCAGGCCTTGGTTCAAAACCATGGGGGTCATGCCTGTCTATGCCCTGGAATAAGAACAACCACTGCTGCAGTGTAGCAGAGTCTTTGCTAATGTGATTTAAGTATTTAGGAAAGAAAAGCAAAGACCAGATGTGAGAGTTATTGTTGTAAGGCAGCCCCTGCAAATAGCAAAATGATTGCCAAAAGTGTTAGGGCTGTACCATCACAAGGAGACACTGATGAGTCTGGGACTCTCAAGTATAAGAGGGCTGAGAGAGGTGGAATTGATTTTTACAAAGCTATGAAAAAATAATTCAAATGCAACCCATTATTGACCAAAGTCTGAATTAATAGCAAAATTTCTTTGGCTTTCAATCAATCATCTCCTGGTATCATAATTATGCACTGTGCAAAGTAAATTTCTGATATGTGCTGCCACACAGAAGACTGTGGAAGCAGACAATATCAACAGATCAAAAAGAAAAAAAAAAATTAGAACCATGGGCTGGAGGTCCATAAAGAAATACTGAAGGAATTAGGCAGGAGGATTCTACAGAAGACCTATACAACTTTTGAAGGAGAAACAGAATAGTTGTCTGTCTGAAACCCAGTAGGGTTTTTTATGTTTTTATGGATGTCAGATGTGGTATCTGGTGAAATCAAAGGCTTAAAGATACAGGTGAATTCTCCTCTTTAGCAGAACTGAAAGCTTTTTTTCTTTTGGGTAGGCTACCCCACCTTATGCATTGTAATACATCAGTCTGTAGGGAAGGGTTTTCTTCATTCTGTTGTCTGTAATTCAACAGAATTGCAGCCAGGAAAAGAAAGTTCTAGTTCATTCTTTTTCTTAATTTTTTATTTATTAAATATGATTTCAACCAATGCTTGTAGTTAAATACAATTACATATTGTGTAGGGAGAGGTGTTAGAATTGTGCAATTATTTGCTTCTTGGAGCATGGTTTGCAACTACACCTAATGTTGAAAATAATCTATAACAATTCTGGGGAAATGTGGTTTTACAGCTTAATATAATTGTATGATATTGACAAATGGCCAATTTGGTTAATTTTGCTGTTCTCAACTAGTATGCTTTACTTTTTGACATCTTTGATGGGATGACCTGCTAGCTCTTACTAAAATTGGCAGAGTTGACCCCTTTTTGGTATCAAATTACTTTGTTCTAGATTTGACTTCTTTATACTCTGCTCTGAAGAAGTTTGTAGTTATATCATTTTTGGTGAAAGAAGAGGTTATTTCTTCAATTTTTTTCCCTTCCCTTTGAGTAGTATGTGGCTGTCAGGTTTAAGAGCATGGAGTTTATTTCCCTTCATGTAAATTACATGAGTCTGTCAATGCAGTTATGCTGAGCACCCTTTTGGATCCATCTTTTGGCTTTGGACAGTCATGCCTTTACTCTGCTCCCTTTGAGATGGCTTAAGAGAAGACTAAACTATTTTGTGCAATTTATACACTCCAGAAAGAGTTTTTCTGCTAAGCTTTTGAGTTTTAGGGGTCAATAAGCACTTTATTTGCTCTCTAAACACCGGCTTAAAACCAATGTGGCAAAAAAAAGAACAGCACCAGAATGTCTACAACTCTGTTTTTGTGTTAGTTCTTTCATCACAAGTTACAAGACTGTGCAGAGTCCTAAAGACACCCTGGAGTGGCCAGTTTGATTCTGCTGTTTTCTATTTCTCTGTCTCTTATTCTCCCCTGGAAGCAGGACAGGCCTTTTCACACCAGCATGGGAGAGGAATAGGTAGGAAGAATATACTCATTTCTTCAGTGTCAAACATTATCTCTTTATCTTTTTCCCCACAACATGCCAGAATATTTTATCCAAGGTAAGCAGATCCCAAATAGTGAGCAAATGAGCCTGTGCAGATCTGCAGGACCTGGCAGTGCAGGAGGGGATGAAGAGTGGATCTCTGTCCCTGTGGGTGCGTCCAATATCCTCTGCAGTCAAATCCTTCTGCAGAGGTCGCAGACCCCTTTGCAGCCATTCCCAGTAAAATGAAATTCTTTCAAGCAGGAGGCTTGTGAAGAGAAGAGCCCCTCACCTATCTGCAGATACCCAAATTGTTTGGCACTTGCTGTTTTTGTGAGTGCTACAATAGTTGATGTTATCATGGGACAGCCATCATTTGTGTCAGTGACACCGAGGATTCCTGCAGCGTCACCCCTGTCACAGCCATTATCACTGCAGCAGTTTCCCAGCCAAACTGAGCTCATTCCTCAGGAGTTTGGGGGAGGTGGGAACCAGAGCTGGTGTTTGACATCCTGCACCTGGGAGAGCACATGCACCCTTTTATACCTTATCACAGGCTGTGCCAGTCAAGTCCTTTGTGTGGCAGGAGAAGCTGCAGTGACAGGAGCAGGCTGCCAGTGTTCAAAAAGAGTGGTGCAGGGACAGAACTGGATGTGTAGCTGCAACGGAGATGTTTAAAGCTGTATTTTTATGATGTTTGTACCATAAATGATTTTTACATTTATTTATAAATTCATAATCGTTTTATAAACATATGTGACTATGATGAATGAATCAGTGACCTTTGCAGTGCTACTAATGGATCTCAGCCAAAGTGATACAAAGTGAGGTTGTAGCTCTTCTTACATTGAAGAGATTTTTGAAGGTTAATGTTTGGAAGGGGGAAAATTGTAGGAACATATATTCAAAAGTTCTGTTACTTCTTTGTTAGCTGTCAAAAACAACTTTTAGAGACTTGGAGTAGCATCCTTTTCTTTATTTTTTTCTTTTTTCTTTTTTCATTTTTTTGACTTTGACCGAACTATTATGACAAGTCAAGTCACTCTGCAGACCTTTAGTCTCTGTTTTTCATGGTCACTAATGGCCAGGCTCTCTTACCCTTAGAAAGAGTGATGTAGCTTGACATGATTTAGGGCTGCCTCAGTTATTAGCTTCTCAAACAAGTTAGCTTTGCTGTAACTTCAATGCCAGAAAATAAACACACATACACTGAAAATCCAGTGAAAGTCAGGCAAAGTCTTTCCAGGGTTTTTAGTTTTATCTCTCCAGCCCTTCTCAGCTGGGGAGCCTGGAGAACAACTAAAGAGTAGAAGGAAGAGTCCTGCCTGCCTTTCATGTGGAAAAACCTGGCTTCTTCATCCTTTTCAAGGCAGCAGAATGTCAAGTCAGGTTGTGTTGCCTAAGGCTGCTATGCAGTAAGGGGATTTAAATGGAACCTCTGCATACAGAAAAAGGAAGTCCCTTAATTCATTCAATATTTTATTAGAAATCTCTTAATGTTGGTCTTATTCCTAAAGGTAAATATCTCAGAGGCTTTTCAAAGCCTGTATTTCATTATTTAATAATCTGTTTTCACTAACACAATTCCCCAGCTCTGAGCCTGTAACCAAGTCCACAAGCTGGAAATATCAGCAGTCCAGGAACTGTTAAATAATTAAGCCATTGGTGCCTGCAAGTGTTAGGGCTTGAATCACTCATATTTTATTTTCACAAACTGCTGGGAAAAAGGGTGTCATTGCAAAAAGATTACTTACTAGCTGTCTTTAAGGACAAGATGACTTTTTTCTGCATGGTGTGGGTTGAAACTGTATAAATGTTTGTTAAGAAAGTAGGATTTATAGGATAATATTTAATAGTGAGCCTGTTCAGACCTGATTCTTTGTTTTTCAGCTTGTATCTGCAGTTATCCCATCTTCTGGACTCACTGGAAATCCTTACCTCTATTCAGAGCTTTTCGTAGGACTTGCATATTTACCTTTTTTTAAGAATTCCCAGGAATAGCCCTTGACTGGGCAATAGTGTTTGTCTGCATGTGTGCACATGTAAACAGGGCACAGATTTGCACGTGTCCCCTCTCTCAAAACCAGGGGAATGTCTCTGAAGGTAATTGAAGGGCAAATATTCGGGCTGCTCCTTTTGGCATCTCAGGCTGAGATCTGCTGAGGTGGATGTGGGCTCCTTTTGGACACCCAGGAGCTGACCCAGACTGCTCTCTAACTTCAAGCAGATGGAGACAGGTCAGTCCACTGAGGGAGTTTCTCATCCATGAATGACGTATGTCAGGATTTTTCTCCGTCAGGGAAAATGGAATTGGTTTTATCAGAGAACCATTTACTCTGGAGAAGGACAAAGTAGAACAGTCACAGATGTAGTGTAAGAGAAGAGGACTTCAGGGATAGCAGCAGGCTTTTGAGAGCACTAATAACATGCTCTCCCTAATTTAGTCCAGACAGAAAACATGTGAGTGCCATAATTTGTTATGGCACCAGATTACTTGCTTTTGTAGACAGTTTGAATCCAGTTGCTATGTGGAGTGAGGTGGCTGGGTGGGGAAGGGGGAGAAAATGAGATTTTGATGACATGTAGGACGTGAGAATATTTTCCTTGCTCTAAGTGGAATCTTGCAGTTAGCAGTGCAAAAACCAATTTAGTACAAGGCAGGAAATACACATGGACTGTCTTGAGTATTGGGGTTACTATTGTTCTGTTGCACAGGGTGATATGACAATGTTACTTTTCTGTGTCCATCATCAAACATAATAAGCTGAGATCTGGAAATAAGTATCTAGAATTAATCTTTTTTTTTTTTTTCCATTGCCTTTTTGTTTACTTTGGCTTTTTGAAATACCTTGTGACTCTTGCTCTTGTCATCTCTAATGGGAAATCTGTCTGCATTCCCTTCAGAGTTTATTTGTTGTATTTACAAGCTTAGACAGTATTGACGTAGTTACTAAGGAGAAGCTGGGTTTTGGCAATGCTGGAAACTTTAGCAACTTTATATACACATAGAAAATTTAAATATACAAACATTAAAGTAAAAAACAATTTTTAAATTATTTTATTTCAAAGTACTCATAAATTAGGAAATACTGGCATCAGGCTCACATCTACAACCTCTGTTATACCCCTCTGTCTTCTATATGTTCAGGATAAAATCATTGGTAATTTTGGCTACCAGTGTGGAAATATTTTTCTGGTAACTTTGAGAAGAACAAATTTCCTCAAACATGTAAATTACCAAAAATGCAAAGCTTGTTTTTCAAGTGATCAAATATTTTAAAATAACTTTCTTCCTGCTTAGGATTGACTGGATTTATGTTTAAATCAGGGCTGAAAATCATATTGACATATTGTTGTGGTTAGACTCAAAAAGAATGTGGGGATATTCCATGATTATCTTCATGATATCCTGTGTACTAAGCAGGCTGTGGACTCTTCTGCAATTGAGTCATGGTGAACAGAAGATTAAACACCTCTTTTGGGGGGTGAATGACTGTTGCAAGCCAGTCAAAAAGAGTTTGTTATTATGAAGACATTCCATTTAATAGCTCTACTTTAATTACAAAGGATTTTTTTTCCCCAAGCAGTTAGGGATTAATTGAAACTATGAGTACTGAAACGAAAGAACTCCCTCCCATCGTATCCTTTTGAGGCCTTTTTAGAAACCAAGGCCCTACCTTACAGTTTATTAAAGTTTATGATTATATTTGCTAGTAAAAAATAATAATAATTTATGCAAAATTTTTCACCAAACACCCCCTTACATTTCTTGCTTAGTTTCCATCATGTGATGTATCGTACCTTGTTCTTACCCTTCCTATGCAGGAAAGGGAAAAAAGGGAAGCTCCTAAAAAGTGGCTTAAATCTCACAAACTAATAAAGTGTCTTCTGCTGTCACTTCTCTCTGACCTAAGACAATTTTCCTCCAGTTCTCGTGTTTCTCCTGAATCTTCTTATTTTTCTCTTTGCA
Organism: Ammospiza nelsoni; assembly: GCF_027579445.1. Taxonomy (NCBI): domain Eukaryota; kingdom Metazoa; phylum Chordata; class Aves; order Passeriformes; family Passerellidae; genus Ammospiza; species Ammospiza nelsoni. The sequence continues at coordinate 54,270,892 of NC_080636.1, forward strand.
ACTAGGATTTGAGAAAATTGCTGTAATGTTCTTTAATGTAGCAAGTTCAGTGCCATTGCTTTTTTGAGTCACAACACTTGCTGAAGTGGGCAGGTGTGTTCCTTTCAGTGCTAAAACTTGCTGATTTGTCTTAATGAAATAATTCAATACTGTAGTAGCAATATAGGATAAAACCAACTGCAAGACATAGCAAGCGAACTTTTGTTTCTGAAAGGACCAAATTTTTTTAATAGGAGTGTACATGTATGGTATTTACCTCAAACCAAGAGGATTCTGGCCCTAATACAATGTTGTGTTCTATTACATCAGGGGTTTAGAGTGCAGGATTTTTTTTTCTTCTGGAATATTTTAGTCCGATGCGATGACAGTTCACTTTTTAGTTCTTCAGATGATGACCTTTCTGAACTTATAGAGCATGTTTTAAAATACCAACTGGACAAAAGACAGGATGGACTGTTTAGATATTGTGATTTTTTTTGGGTACTGCAACATTTTGCTCTTTAAATGACACAAATATTTTCCTTTCATTTTTTTTAATAGTTGCCAACAAGTTGCATCTCCAGACACCTCACAAAAATATCCAATTCCTTGTATTCCCTCTATGAAAACCACAGCAGATGATTTATTTTAAAGATATTTTATCCTTTTTTTTTTTTAGCAGAGCAGAAGCATTAGTGTGAAGGATGAAAGATTACTTAAAATATTAATAAGATACTTAATCAATTCAAGATAAGCAACCTCAAATCACCTCAGAATCCAACACATTCAGTTGGCACAGAGCTGTTAAATGAGGTAGCTTGTCAAATTTTCTGCCATGTCCTTGCTCACTCTGTGGTAAATATGACTCAACTTATCTCTCTTTTTTTCTTCACTTTGGGGATAGAAGAACAGCAACATAAGAGGCTTCTGATACTTTTTATTCAATAGGTAAATTCAGCATTATCTGGGGAATTTTTGTCACTGAAGAATAGAAAGAAGAAAAAACTAGCTCGTCTTGAAAGAATATTCTTTCAATAAACACTTGTGTAAATAGGAGTCATTTAGTGCGCGTTAGTCTTTAGAATTAAGATGTCCCTTTGGAATTAGCAGGCAATTAAGTGTCAAATTCAAGGCAGAAATGAACCAAGATGCTAATGGATTTTTTTATCTGTTGTAACAACTCTCATTTCCTTTTTAAAATCTGGCTTATTAAGCTGTTTCAGATGTCACAAAAGGGCCTGGACAAACAGCTTTAGATGGCTGCATTAATCTTGATAACTTTGGTACTGTTGGATTGCTGTAAACCATAAAAAGCTGTGCTGTTGTGTGTCTGCCCACAAAATTAATCTCAACACTTCACTGCAGCTTACTTTGGAAGCCTCTCCAAACAAAAATAAGTTTAAAGAATCTGTCAGTTGTAGCTAAATTGTAGTGTCTCTCTAAAGAAACGGGAGTGAAAGTCAAATGCAGCTTTTTAGTACCTGTTGAATTCACAACTTACTGGAATTCATTATTCAAGTCTTTGTTTTAAACTCTTTATTAATGAATTGATTGTTATATAATGATTTAATTTATAATCTATTATTTAAACATGTAATTATTTTATTTAATTAATCTAGCATACTGTTATAATTTATTTTCTACATGCCAAATAATTGCCAATTAATATTAAATATTCTGTATTAATATATAAATTATTCAGTTCTTAATCATTAACTTTCAAGATATTATGAATCTCCAACAACAGCTGTTTATTTTCAGTACTCTACACTTTATTGGTAACAGATCTGGCATTTTTGTTCAATAACAATTTTTTATACCACTTGGGAATTTTTATTGTTTATGCATAAAAAAGTTTTCCTGTTGTAGAAGTTGTAAACAGTTTCTCTGCAATGGTTTCAGTGCCTCAGCTCTTGCTGCCATATTACCTCTCCTCTGAAACCTAAGTGGTGGTACAGTGAATAATTTCAAGAAATTTTAACCCCAGTAACAACTTGCTCAGAATAAATGTCTTGGGAAAGGACTTTAAGAAATTAAAAAATTGTTTGTTTGTTTATGTCTGTCTTAAGACTTTTGCTTTTACAACTTTTTTAAGGAGCAGAGTTAATTTTAAACTTATTAGTTCAATGGCAGATCATTGGAAGATGGTTCAGAGAGATCTGATTAAATTGTTCTTTACAATAACATCTCTATGGATAATGTATCCTTTCTGGGTTTATGCTCTGGATGACCAAATTTCATTTTAAGGTTTCATGGAGCCAAAGAATGAATGAATTTCAGGATTGTTTTCTCCATCTTGAATTCTCTTGCATCTTGACCAGGTCAATAGTTTCTGGTTGTTAAAGCTTTTAATCATTTGTTCTTTGTTGTCCGGAACAACCAGTAAAGGGCTAGAATGCATTTAAATGAACAGTGTTTGAAAATGAGAAGAAAATAAAGTAAAATATAATGATAATCATTGTAAGCAAAAGGGAGATGACAAAAAGAGAGAGGAATAAAACTGAAGAAAAAGAAGTGATGCACAATAGAACTGCTCACCCCTCACTGACCAATGCTCAGCCCATCCCTGAGCAGCAACCAGCATTTCCCAGTTTATTTACTGGGAATGATGCTGTAGGGTATGGGATATCCCTTTGGCCAGCCTGGGCCTGCTGTCCTGGCCATGCTCCCTGCCAGCTTCCCTCCCTCTTGTGCTTCCTCACCGAGAGAGCCCCAGACACTGAACAAGACTCATCTCAGGGTAAGCACTACTTAGCAACAACCAAAACATCAGTGTGTTATCAACAATCTTCTCAATCTGCTAAACCCAAACCACAGCACTGCAGCAGCCACTAAGAAGAAAATTAACCCAGCTGTAACCAGGATGAAAGGAAATAATAAATGGACAACATAAACAGGAAAAAGAAGGTCTATCTCAAACTGGGTGCATTGCCCTAAACTGAGTGCAAGAATATTTTGACCTTTTTCCTCCATTTGCTGTCCTAATTAGGTCTAAGCAATCTAATAGGATTATTGTGCTAGAAATGTAGCATTGGAGATTTTTTTTTTAAATTAGGCATTTTAGCTCTGATAGCATATTCCAGGACAAATGCAAATCCTGTCAGCTTCTCTATGGCACATCTACTTCTGTTCAGTTGACACGTTTGTGTATTCTGGAAAAGAAACCAAATTATGAATGACAGCCCACAGAATTCCCCTTTGCATTATTTGAATGAATTGAGTAGGTTATAGAACTAAGTTTTCTTAGAGCTTTTTGGTTGAAAATTATTGGTCTTGCCAGATCCTTGACTTCCTTTGTCTCAGTCAAGGGGTTTCTGCAAATCCACATTACCTTAAGGAGTGTTTAAAGAATTCACCAGTTCCTAGAGGGTCTGTTGCAGGATCAGTTCAATGAAAGACATAACAGGAATGCAAATTATTTCCATTATACAATTTTAATAAATATGATTCAAAGACAACTGTTCCTGCAGCTTGTCCAACAGAAAAAAAAAAGCCAAACCAATTGCTGATCAACCATGCCAGTAGCTGTGATGAATTATAATTCCTTTTGGAGAGAAAACCATAAATATATGACCTAAAGGAAAGAAAAAGAACAGCTTTAGGCAATGTAATTAGGGTGGGGAAATCCCATTAGGAGTATGAACTATGGGCTGAGCAGGAAACTCTCAAGTGTTAGGAATGGGGTTCTAAAACTGTAATTGTTCAACACCAACTGGAAATGTATATAAGAAGGATGCAGCAACTCTTGCAAAAGGTGAGGAACAGCTTCTAAATGCTGATCCAGGCAAAATTCACAAGTATTTTATTTCACATACAGCCCTAGCAATAGCACAGTCATTTCCCTGTTAATGTCCTTGCCTACAGATGGCTTGACACGTTTCTGCCTTCTCATGCTTAAGAGCATCTTCAGTTAGAGACCTGTCATTTGTTCTTCAGGGCGACTAGCACAGCCTGCTGCCTTTTCCTGTGATTCTTCTGCTCTCTCCTCTTCTGCTTGTATAATGTAATTCCTCTTCTTGTTTTCCTTCTTACCAGGTATTTCTTACCCTCTAAGTCCATGTGAAATTCTTCCTAGTGCTCTCTTTATTACCTTTTTTTCTGCTATAGGAGAAATCCTGTGTCTGTGACATGAAACTTAGTGTCATCAAGTTCAAATCATGGATCACCATTAATTGCTACAGATACATTCACTGAGAAAGTCTTTCTTCAGTGCTACAGTGTGTTTTCTCTTTTCCTCTCCATATTCAGATCATTCCACTTTCCATGGCATTAAGAATGGTTGAGGGTCCCTCTTTTAGGCCCTCAGTTTACAGCTGTAGTGCTGTGCAAAGAAGCATAGGGTGTTTGCCATTACTCTGCTGGCTTCAGATTCTAGAATAAAAATAGTATTCAAAGATGGATCCCTCAATGTTGAGAGGTAAAAATGCTTTAAAAGTTAATTTTGTTACTCGCCATGTCTCTATTCCTAATCTCATAAATGTTTAATTAGGGAAGATAAGTCATGTTATCATGGATTTATTTAATTATGGAAGATAAGTTATGTTATCATGGATTTATTTAATTATGGAAGATAAGTCATGTTATCATGGATTCTAGTAAAATTACTGCTATCTGATGGATTCAAATCAGTTTTAACTGTCCACTGTCAGTGAGACCTTCCTCTGTGGATGTATAGTATTGAAACCAGTAACAGCCTGCAGAATGGAATGATGTTCCATGCCATTATTTCAGATGTACAAAGATTGCAGTTTGAAGTGATTGTGTTGGTTTTTACTGTACATTTCTCACACCGCAGTATAAAGACTGAAATGCAGAGGGGACTTGCAGTAACAAAGAGAATGTGTGTTACATACTGTTCTGGGGTCATGGCTTTGTCTCAGACCAGTGAGTAAGGTGGAGTGTGCAGAGGCTGGAGCTGCAGGACTCTCTCCCTGCGTGGGAGGAGGGCTGTGCTGCCGTGCCCAGACACATAGCAACAAACAGCACACCAAATATTGGAGCACAGTGACAGCAGAGCGGTGACCTTTGCTCTGCTGGCTGCCAAGCCCAGGCTCTTGGGGACTCATGATAGGAATGTTCTCCAGAGATGAGGCCATGCTGAGAGAGATAGCTCCTCCATGGTGCCCTGGCAGAGACAGGGAGCACATACAGGCTCCATGTGATGTTTTTTTCCTGGAACTGTGAAATGGAAGTCTATGCCTAGGAACTGTGGTGGTGTGGATGGGTTTGTGTGATCCTTCTTGACACCAGTGTACTCCAGCAGCCATTTTCATCACTTACCAATTGTATTTCAACATAAAAGGCCTTTTGAAGTGCAACTGAAGTGTGGAGGAACAATACAAGTGAGTATGTGCAGAAATGAGTGTAATGTTTTGAAGAATTCAGCTCTGTGAGAGCCAGGCTGACCTGAAGGATCCTTCATGGGCAGTCCGTGAGTGACTCCTGGTGTATCCATAAACTGTTTTCCAACTCCTGCTGCTCTCATTCCTTCCTTAGCAAATGTGGAGCATTCCACTGGGCAGCTGTATCCCTGCTTTTGTGAGAGTGGCAGGAGGGTTGCAGTAGCTGCCCTGCCATCCCAGTGTCTAGCCCAGGAGCCCAGGTAGAGGTGATTACTGATAGCTGCTGAGTCTGATACTCAGACTGGCAAAAACCAAAAAGGTGGCATCTGAGTGACATCTGAAATTCCAGCTATATGCCTCCAGAACCAAAAACTCTCTTGTTCTCATGCAGTCAGAAGAAGGGGCTTTCTATTTAAATGTTGAATGTTAAATATTAAGGGCCTGATTCTTCATTGCACTGCACTTATTCCAGAATCAGTATTCAGACTGCATCTTTAAATATTGAATTTCTCCTGACAGGATGCAAGGTGATATGCAACTTCTGACACTGGGCTCCCCTGCTGTTTCTTATGTCACAGGTGATGACAATTGCCAGAAACAGTGACTAGCAGCAAGAGACTGCAATATCCACCTTAATTGCTTTCTATATTTTCAGACATAATTTGCTGTTTTAAAGTGTTGAAAAATGAGTGTCCTGACATGAGTGCTCAATATCCTGTAGTAAGCCACTGGGAACAGGAAAGTTTTCCTTTCAAGATTCAACAAAAACAGTCCCTTACTGTGTGACAGCAACAAGCTGCACCAAACCTGCCAGTGATTCAGCATGTTTTTCTAAACTCAAACTGGGCTGCAGCCTAAAGTTTGTAGTAGAGATTCAAACCCTGCAGGGAAACACCAGAGGCTCAGGCCTTTCTCCCAGCATCCGTCATGGTGCCAGGTAGGGAACCAAATGAGCAGCAAAGCAGTCTCTGTACTAAAACAGCACAACAAATGGCTCCAGGGCACACAGAGAGGGGCCAATACACAGCATTAATTAGCTTAGAACTAATTAGCAAAATATTGCTAAAAAATATTAAATGGCACAATTGAGAGCTGGATGAGTGTTTGAACTCAGGAATATTAAAACCCTTGTGCAGTAGCTGTGAATTTGATGCACATTGGGAGGTTTCAGTGACAAGCAGACCAGTTTTGGAAGAGGAATACAGTCTAAAATATAGCTTGCTGTGGAATTAAAGGTTTTGAATGAAATGTAAATTTTTCCAGTAAATTCCGACCTAGGCCAGACAGGGAGGAAAGAATTAATCCCTTTAATTGCAGTGAACTTTTTTCCTGAATTTAGCTTTGTTTTTTAGATGAAAACTGTCTTGAAGTGAATAATTCACTTTTTGAATATTTTCATTATTCAGAAGTTTTGGACAAATATTTATTACATTAGATTTCAGCATATGGATCATGCATGAACTATTCTTAGTTTTACTTACCACATTCAATATTTAGTATGACATCCTTGAGCTATGCGATGCTTCCTATAAATCTCAAATTTTAAAATATTTTCCTATTTTCCACTGTACTTCTGCTCTTGACCAGTCAGGAATGAAGAATATGTTTATCATACTTGGCTAAACACGAGAATCTGTTTAGCCTTCTCTGTTTAGTCTGAGCACTGAGTAGAAATTGCATGTGCCAGAGATGAAACCAGGTTGAAAATCGCAGAACAACCTGGGGAGGGATACATTTGAATGCCTTAAAATTGCCTAGGCAGCATGTAGAAGAATTTATTACCAATATAAATTATGTAAGTGGAAATTCAATTATGGTGATTGTGTAGACATAAGTAGTTAGTGTGTCCGTATCAATCATTGCAAAAGGTCCTTAGGAGGAGACAGTACAAAAGTTTCAAAATGGACACAAACAGTATCCAGTGGAGATGTCTAATCCCTGGAAGAGGGAGTAGTGGTGAACAGAGCCCTCTGCTCAGCCAGCCCTGCCCACAGCCTCTGGAACCAGACAGTGGGTTGGGAATGTTTAATTCAGGGGAGTTTGTTTGTTCCATGGGCTGGCTGCCTTGCAGTCAGCTATATCAGGTGGCCCTGGCACTTCTGGAACACCATTATCAATTAAATTATGAATCAATAGGTCTTTTAACATAAAATAATGCATTTATGTAAAAATTAATGAAACAATCTTCCCCCCCCACCAGCATCAGCCACTTTTCTCAAATGTTCTTATTGCTGTAAGAATGTTCACATACCTTCAACCAGCCAAGTGGTAGTTGCTGCCCAGTGTTGTTGGGTCTTCCTGAAAGCACTTTTATTTACAGGTTTTTGTTTTTCTGGGAAGTAGTGGGATTCCTCAAGGAGCAACTGTTTCCTTTCTATGCAAAATCTGGACAGCTATGAGCTACTCAAGTGCTTTGATTTTGTTATACGTTATAAATGCTCAAATGATGAGATCTGAAACAGTATTTACAGTGGAATATACTGAGAGCCAGGATATTTAGATTCAAGAGCTTAATTTTATTTCTGTTGAAACAGAGAGAGCAACAGCTGTTTATACAGTTTGTATGAAGGGTAACACTTGGATTTAAATTACCTTCATTATTTCTACATTGAGTTTGCAGTTTACACTTAGTCCTAAAAATTCCAAATAAATCTTTTTCTGTACAAGTGTTATTTATTTAAACATGAGATTTATCAAGTCTTCTGTGATAATGACACAGAATTTTTCTGCTATTTGGTAATTTTTAAGTAACATGATTTAAAATACATAGGTTATTAATTGTTTTTTAACCCTCAGGTTACGTTTTTAATATATGAAATACCCTGCTGTGTTGTTCATGAAAACAGGCAAAGCATCTACCTAGTCCTACCCCTGCCTGTCCCCTGTGAACTTAAAATTTTCTGAAAAAGATAAGTGAAAAAAAAAATTGCAAAAATAAACAAAATAGTTGGCACTGACAAAGGCTGGGGTTTGCTTTTCTCCAAAGACTGTAAATCTCTTTACAAATAGTGCTGAAAATCTTGACCTCAAAGCATCTCTCCTTCAGAAGCCAAGCAGAGGTGTTTTTCCAGTTGGAAAACATTGGATGTATCTGTGAAATTACTGGAAAAAGTGAACAGGTTGTGTTAATTGATGTTGATTCATGTTTGCCTCTGCAGACTTTCCAGATCTCTAGGACAAAAGCTGCCTGGCAAGTCTGAAGTCCCGTCCTTCTTTTTGAAGACCTTCAGTGGTCTGATCCCAGTTGTATTCAAGACCAAAACCATCTCTCATTTAGAGACCTGAGATAAAGACAGGAGTTGATGATTCTGCTCCTTCTGTAGAACTGTCTTTTCATTTTTGTAATAAGGTTCTTTCTGCTCACTGTACACACTTCAAGTGTCAGAAAAGTGACCATCTTCACTCAGGAAAAATTCTTGTCTCTGGCACTACTTAATCAAAAGCTGGTGTGTAAGGGAGTAATAAGAGTATAGTAATCTCCTTGGAGCTTTGTCAATCCCCTGAACAAATGTGAGATTAGTACCCTGCTAAATTATAAATGGCAAAATGAGATTGGTTGCACTTTCTTAAAATATCCCATTAAGTTAATTTCAAACAGCGATTGAAGTAAATTTGAAGTGTGTATATGGTCTTGCTTCAAGTAGTGAAGGACTAACAAAGGAAGGGGATGCTGCCAAAGTCATCTCATGAGAATATCTTCACGTGGGACTCAACTGGATGTGGGTGTCTTTGGCTAAAATTAAGCCAATTCCAAAGGTTAGGTTTAGGATTAAGGAAGGCAGAGAAAGAAAGCCTAGCATTCCAGTTGGGGTGGGACTGCAAGAAATCTGCCAAAGGAAAGAACAGTCTGCAGAAAGACTTCTCCCTGCAGAAATTCATCATGTGAGGCAGAGATGGGGACCTTGGGCTGAGACACAGTCTGTACTTTGACCCCTAAAATCAAGGATGGTGTTTAGGATTGGAGATGGCAGAGAAACTAAATTCTGGGATCATTTGGAGTGAGGATGCCAAAAGCATTGTCTGCCAAGGATTTCATGTGGAACTAGACCTCACTTCACATGGCTTGACCTAAGGTTTAGTTTATGCTAATGCCTAGTGTTAGGGTGATGAACTGAGGAGAGAGAAGGCTTAGGGCTGCAGGTCAACTCAGTCGGGCTGTTAATGGGTTCATAAAGTGCACAAACTGCACTTTAAAGTTGATAAAGTGGACAAACTGCAAATAAAAGTTATCCTCTGGTAACTTCTTCATGCAGAACTCTGCTATGGAACTCAGGCTAAGGCTCAGCACCTGCACAGGGCTAAGGCTGGGGTTGGGTGACAGACAAGTGTAGAGCTGTAGCTGAAGTGGAGGTGGAAAGGTGCTGCCAAAGAAATAGGCAGTCTACAAGCAGAGTTTTCCCTTTGGAAATTTTTCTTATGGAGGAGGGCTGTGGGCCTTTCCATGTGGCTCAGTCAATGCCTAGGGTTGCTGTTGGGGCTGGTAGAGAGGCAGAGCATAGGGCTGCAAAGGGGCTGTCAATAGAAGGAGCATTCTGGAGAAGGATTGCTCCTGCAAGAACTTCATATGAGACTTTGTGTGGGTTTTACATCTAGAGTTCCGTTCCAACCTATATTATTCTGTGATTATGTACTTACTCTGGGAAACAATGCAAAATGGAAACCAAAAAATCTCTGTGGCTTCAAGTTTCAACACCAGAAAATTCAGGATTATTCTCCCATGGTCTTCTCAACATGAAAGAGTCAGATGCAGCAGTGCATTGGCTGCTCTCCAGTCTAGTTGGGAGGTAAATTGTAATCCTCCTCCTGGAATCCAGCCCTCACCGCCAATGTCCCCGACCCCTCTTCTCCTGAGAGCTGAAGTCAGCCAAGAGGAACCACAAACCCTGCAAGAAACTGACATTCACAAACCAGCTCTCCCACTTCTCTACCTCAACACTTCCCTTGTTTGCTGAATTTCCTTCTCAGCCCAGACAACTCCAGGCTAGACAAGTCTTTGCTGTGGCCAACCCTTGAACCCCTTTGGGTGCAGAGAAGACAAAGAGCATTTCCTGGCTCCAGCTTGCAAACAGCTGAGACTTCATCACACCAAAAATTCAGCTGTTGATGCTGAGCATGTGATGCTTCCAGCACATGTGGGATCGACTGCCTGGGAACTGGGAATGCCATGTCCTGAATGGCTGAGCCACCCCTCCTTGGGAAGGCTTTTGGGAATCAGCTGACAGGTAGTTTTGTGGGGCCATTCAAGAAGTCAGTCTGGCATTTCAGACCTGTAAAACATTGATTTGTCAGCCTAATTTATTGTTCTCTTTCTGCGAGGATGCTTTGTTAGCCCTTAGAAAACATCATCTCTCATCAGTTTGCAGCTCTCTGTATATAAATCAAGGAGTTTGTAGAGATAAGGTCCAGACCATAGAATAAAATATTGCATTAAGTACTTAGTGCTAAATTTTTAAGTGTTGACCATTTCAAGGGCCAATTTAAACAAGGCAGGATTAAGCTGAGCTGTTTACCTTCCTAGCACTGCTCACTATAGCATAATAAATGGTGGGGCTGGAAGCCAAGGAAGGCGACTACAAGAATGTTTTGTTTAGACTACTACAATAGCCAATTCAACATCATGAGAGGAATGCAGGATGTTAGGAGTGATCTGAACTAGCAGAGCTACCATAAAAGTGATGAGTTACTGAAATGGCTGAAGGCAGTGAATCTCTGCTTCAGATTTGCTCAGAACCTCTATATTATTTAAAAGTTTTAGAACTGGGGAAGAGGTTATCTTTGTCTCCATTTTACTCTGGTTTTTACATTTCTTTTACATGGGTGTTTACTTAACTCTTTCCAGTTTTACCACTGGCTAAGTGCTTTTTGAGACAATTCATTCTCATACCACTGTTTTTCTTTCTGTAAAACAGCAACAGAACTTTCTTCTTTGTCTCTGGAGTTTCCAGCTCTCTAACATCTCTAGAGAGCCTTCATTATATTCTTGTTTTATTGGTAGCAGGGCCAGCAACTTCAGAAGCACAGAGAACAAAGAAAATTTAGCTTGTGAAAACACTCCTATCCAATACAGTGGGAAAAATTCTCCAAGATTCATTTTGCTGCAGGCCTAAGGAGGCTTGTGACTGGGAGGTGGGATGAGAAAAGGAGAAGTACCCTTTTGCTGCACAGAGAAGTGCACCCTTCTACCAGAACCTGCCTACCTCTTTCATCGTGTCAGATCACTTTCATACTATGTTCAAGCCCTTTCTTACTCTTTGATATGATTAATAATAATTGACAAAATTGAATTTACTTCCTAGTTCTGATTTTTTCCTGTACTTTTAACTCCTACTCTGAAAGCAGGAATGGTGGTGGGTGGGGGATTTAGAACTTTACAACTTAATAGAGGTTTGATATAGTTCTGTGTATCAAAAATTTGAGAGTATTTGGTCATAGCCTGTAAAAAAATCAATTCTAGTTCAAATAACCTATGTCTAATAATGATGATGGGTTGGCTAAAATGAGTATAAAAAGATTGCTTATTTATACTGAACAGTTTTGAAGACCAAGGTAGTTTAGGTCTAATCCTTAAAAATCTATTATTTCTATAGCATATCACTGAGTATCTCAGCTAAATATACGGCAATATTTTTGGGAGGGTTGGGTGGGGGAAGAAATATCAGAGTCACTGAAGGCTTTCAATGAGACTGAGATTATAAAGTAAATAAAGGCCAGATCTTTAAGAATATTTGGTACTTTCCATTAATTTCTCTAAGAATGTGGGCTGGAAAAATTTTTGAAATTGAGATATAAAGATTATCAAAAGTTTTATTCATGATGTCAAAATCTTCCTTTGAACTTTTTTTGGGAGGGGGTCACAGCAGTCATAGAAGGGAAAACCAGTGAATTCACAAATCTCTAGTTTCATATTCTTATTGGTGATACTGCAGGGGAGACCTGCCCAGTGGTAATTTTACTCTTCGCTTCATTTAGGATTTCTTGTAAAGCTTGTTTTCAATCATGCCTACAAATGGAAAATAAAATAGTTGTAGTGGTTAAAGATTTACTTAGAGGTTAAAAAGTTGGTTTAATGGTATTTTAGGATTTTAGTTACATTTTCTCATGTTTTACTTCTTCACCACAGATGTAACCAATTTTATCCCTTTTCTACTTCTCAGAATGAAATCGAATGACCAAAAAAAAACCTCAAACCATGTTTATTGTGCTGAACAACACCTTTAAACAGTGTCACCGATTACTTACCACTTCTAAAGCAAAATAAAATTAGAATAACTTTTCTTATGGTATGATTGTTTTTTATGTCCATGGAAACTATGGAACCATGAGTAGTTTCACCCTTGGCTGAGAACTTGATCTTTACAAAGAGTAATTTTCTGCTTTTGTGGGGATGTGTGTGTTGATAGATCTCTGAGAAGGTCATACAAGCAACATATTGGATACACATTTTTTGGTGCCTTACATGTTTAAAAAAATCAGACAAATTTGCATAATGTTTGGAAGTATTGTTTAAAACTCTTCTGTGATCTCTTTGTCATGGCTAAATTCTAATTCTGGTTTTAGAAGGCTTTCTGTGTGGCATTAATTGTCATTCAACTTCCTAAAATTTTCCAATGTTTATCTTCTGTACTTATGACAGAAATCTGATATTTCATACAAAGCTGGGCTAATAAGCAGCTTTTGAAATTATTAGACAAGCACTACCACTGCAAGTACTGAAAAATTTGAAATGGTGACTCAAATCAACTTGCTCTGAGCCTTTTGAAATGAACAAGCACAGTGTTTCATCAGCTCTCCTAAGGAGTTCTCTGTCCTTATCATAAATATTCATCTGTTCTAAGAGGCATTGTTTGAAGTGCTTTTAAACCATGTTTAGTATTCTAATAAAGGATGCTCAGATAAGGTTCACACTGTGTTGTGCTGCTGCTCTACAAACCCATTGGAAGAGTGGGAGTCAATTCAAAGAAGAATTCACTGTTTAAACAGGCTAGAATAAAATAAGAAGATAAAAGTGGGTACAGGGGACAGTAATTTGGTTGATCTCCATCAGACATAACTGGGAATACAATTCAGTTCAGAACTTGCTCTGAAACAAGACCATGTGTTTGTGAACCATAAGAATCTGAAATTAAGAAGAGCAATACAGTTCTGTGAGACAAATCTTGACTTATTCCAGTAGTTTGAGTGAATATAAATGGTGACTTCTATTCAGGCTATTCCTCTTTGTTTAAAGACTTTGTAGCATTACAGCAAGTCATTTTATTTTCTGCAACAATGTAATGGCATAAAACTG